>NW_028258351.1:22448396-23653546 GCF_053883595.1 Heterocephalus glaber | reverse complement strand
GGGGGATGAATCTAGTCCAGGATTCTCTGCTCAGCTGGTAAATGGCCACCTTCTCCTTCAATCTTCACATGGTCTTCCCTCTGTATGTGTTTGTGCCCATATTTTAACAGACTCGCTCTGGGTCACTGGCTCATTCTGGCTAATTCCTGTGCCCAGAGTGAAGTCTGCTTTCAAAAGAAGAGGTGCACTGGGGTGAGGAATTTGGCTCAGTGGTTCTGCCACCTGCCTTGAAAGTGCAAGGTCCTGAGTTCAATCCCTGGTACCAAAAAAACCAACCAACCAACCAACCAAACAAACAAAAAACAAGAGGAGCATTGAAGAAACAAGAATTATAGTCATTTTTACTGTCTATTTTTCCATGAGATTTGTGAGCACACTGAAGTAGGAACTTTGTCTACATCAGGCAGCATCCAATCTGGGAGAAAGTACTCAAAAGCAACAGTCTGATAGAATTTAATGTGCAAACTAATTACAAGGTTTGGGGAAGGGCTAAAAAGCCAAACAGGATAGTGAGCCAGTCCAGAGATTAGCCACAGTGTGATCCTTCTACCATCTGTAAGCTTGGAGAGACAAAGGAAAGAGGAGGTACTGCCAGAGTCCTCAGCTGTAGCCAGGACCACCTCCAGAGCCAGTGTCCACCACAGAAAACAAGAAACACAAACACTCTGGCTTCTCCTTTCCTCCCATTTTCCAATATCTCACCAGGGCTTCCCATTAGTCACACATGGCCAAAGCCAGTTGACAAGGAGGCAAAATGAAGTTTGTAGAAATTATCTAGAGCTACAGAAGAGCAGAAGGCCAGGCAATGAACGTGAGGATGAAGAGGCACATGCCTACACACTCTTATTTATCTTTGGATTGTTATACATAACATGGTACCTAGTTCTACAGGAGGATTTGAAAATTCCAACTGAAATGAAAGAATGGAGTGCTACTGGAGTGGAGAGAAGAGAAGCACTTACTCCACACAGAATAAACAAGAATAGCTTCACAAAGGAAATCATGAATGTAAAGTGATAGAACTAATGAGCAAGGATTTGCCAGTGAAATCCAAAGGTAACTAGGCAGAGAACACTGCATAAAACAAAGGCACAAGGCAGGAAAGCTTCTCAAGGAATGATGAAATTCAATGTGAAATTCAGTCAATCAGTTTTCCAGACTCCCCAAAGATGATCATATAGCTCTCCCCTTTTTATTTGTGTAATGAATTAAGCTAACATATGTTCTAATATGAGAGCATTCTAGAATCCCTAGAATAAAATCTATATGGTCAAAGTTCATTCCTTTTAACATTCTGTTGAACTCATTTTGCTATTTTTAGGATGTTTACCTAAATATCATATGTTAACTTAGTTTGTAGTTTATTTGTATGAGCTTCTACTGTTTTCTTATAAGAAAACATGAGGTTATTTTAACATCATAAAATTAGTTGAGACACCTGTTCATGATTCCTTTTGTTCTGACACATTTTAATAGCATGGGAGTTGTCATCATCAACCTTTGATTATTTAAGTATTCATGATTTGGTGTGTTGATGTTTTATCCCATTTATTTCTTTGTCATTCTTGTGTTCCACTTTTGGCTGCTTACCACTTGTTCTACATTCTATCCCACCTCTCCCTTTCTTGGATCCCCACTTTCCAGTTATATGGAGCTAAACTTCTACCTTGTAGATTTACAATACCTTGTCTTCTGTCTAACTCCTCTTGAACCTGCATTTAGAAATCACCTTCTTCTAGTACATTGTGACATGCCCTGATCCCAACCCCCATTTCTGCGTACAACCCTGTCCTGGCCTGTCAGCCTCTTTGGTAACTGCCTGCTCATTCACCTCTCTCCCAAACATTAAGCCTGAAAGACAGAATCTGTCTATTTATCACCATAATCTCAGTGCCTGAAATTACTAGGCACTTCGGCACTGTGATATACTAGGTCCTTAATGTATATATTTATCATCAAAATGGTGTGCTGCTGAAGCATCCCTAATCCAAAAAAACCCAAGACCCAAAATGTTCCAAAATCCAAATTTCTTGAAACAAAAAAACTATTTTCCATCCCCACATGGTTGAATCCATGAATGCAAAACCCACAGATATGGAGGACCAGCCGTATGAGCACACACTATGACCAGGTAATCCTGCTCCTGGGTCTAAATCCCAAAGAGATTCTCACACAAACCCGTAATGGGACATGTGCAGGAGTTTCCCTCAGCATTGTTTATGGTATGTGGGTGTAGGAATCAACCTGGGTGTCACACACAGGAAAGTAGAAAGGCAACATGTGGTGGACACAAAGGCTGAAGAACCACAAAACCACAGGGATGGGCAGTGATAGTAACAGACACAGTGGTGAATGATAACATTAAGAAACAGAATAAAGGCTGTAAAATGATACCATTTATACAAAATAAAACTACACACACACAAAACAGTGCACATTTTTAAATATACATGTAACAAAAGCATATTCATGGAACAGATCAGAGTAGCTAGCTATTGGGGGAAGAGAATGAGAGTGGATTACAGAGAATGAATCAGTACATGAACCAAATGAATGAAGGAATAAGTAAAATAAGAAAAGGGCTTACCAGGCATGGTGGCACATCCCTGTAATCCCAGCACTTTGAGAAGCTGAGGTAGGAGGATTGCAAGTTCAAGCCCACGCTGGGCAATTTAGCAACTCAGCAAGCCCGTCTCAAAAATTTTTAAAAATGACTGGGGATGTAGCTCAATGCACAGGCCTTGGGTTCAATCCCCAGTACCAAGAGTGGGGGGAGGCTATCCTGGAAGTATGATCCCAAAGTACTAAGAAGGAGATTATATTAATTCTGTTCTTCACTCCTGAGGTCTAAAACATAGGGAAAGGGATGAAACAGATCTTCAACTAGATGCAGCCTATAGGGTGAAACAGAAAAGATGATTTGACAATCTAAGCCCACACTCAGGTTCAGTGACCTCAAAAAGCCTTTTGAACTAAAACATTTAACTAAGCCATTTGCTGCAGACAACTCAGACAGCTCGAGCAGTTAACATCAGCTTAGCATTTTATACCACCATCCTCAGCACAGAACAAAAATCAGCTATGTGTTAAGTAGGGAGAGGAGAGAATGAAGAAGACACTGCTTCCTAATTTATTGTAGCTGTTCTTTCAGTAAACATTTTTAGGCACCAACTATAAGTGTGTCATTCTGCCATGGAGCACAAAGAGTAACTATGACTTGCTGCTCAGTCCTCAGAACTTTTAATTTAGTGGGAGATCAAATGCAAATACTTTTATCAAAAGTAAAGCAACAAACCACCTCATACAATGACAGAAGGGCTGTAAGTGATGAAATGTCACATGACCAAAGCCATGGCCAGAGTTTGAAGAATACAGACCAACATGGATGCAGGTTGAGGTGGGGTGTCAGAATGGTTCTGTGGAAAAGATGTAAATAAATGCAGGTTGCATGGTTGGATGGTGCTCATCTTGAAGTGACTAAAGACTAATTAAGGGGAAAAAATAACTTCAAATGTTTGAGTGGTTCCTCCATGCTCTGCTACTGATACACCTTCAAGTTGACTTATCATATGCTATACTTTGGCATCTTGAAAGTCAGAAACTAGTTCTTTAACTGTAGTTTGTATGTTTGTGTTTGTGTTATCATTCCAGTGCTGGGACTGAACCCAAGGCATCTCAGGCAGGGCCTCTACTAGTAAGCTACAACATCACTCCCTATAGTTTGCCTCGCAATGCTCAAAAATATTGCTTTGTCTTTAGAGAGAGCAAAACCCACTTGATAATCTGGTTGGGAGAAGACATTTCTGGGTACAGTATCCATCTTTTTTTTTTTTTCTTTTAGGAAAACAGGGAATTTTTGCAGAAAAGGGTTAAGATAGCAGGCCTGAGGCTGCTATTATTTAAAAGGCCCTTAAAAAGCCAGGTTGACCCGTGGCGGGCATTTGGAAACTTAGGGTTCCCACTATCCTAACTGCTAAGAGTGGGATATTGTGCCTAAACTATTTTTACAAACACAGTGGTTTCTGCTAAACAGCTGCTTTCCTTCTGGGAGTCTGGAGTGTGGAATGTGCTAAGCAGAGGGGTCTATATGCCCAGTCCTCAGGAAAAAGCCCTGAGCACTGAGTCTATGAGCTTCCCTGGTTGGCAACATTGCACATGCATTGTCACAGGTCACGGTGGAGGGGCATATCTTGTGTGACCCCACTGGGACAGGACTTTTGGAAGCTGGTACTTGGTTTCCTCTGGATGTGCACCCATACACCTTTCCTTTTCCTGATTTTGCTTTGTATCATTTAATTGCAAGAAATCATGCCCCTAAGCACTACTATATGGTGAGAATCAATCCTAGGAGTCCTCCTAGTGAACCCCCAATCTGCAGGTGGTCTTAGTGACTACAGACACAGTAGTAAATTCAAGACAGATACCACATTTTTTTTATCCAATCATCTGTTGATCAGTATACAGGCTGCTTCCAGGATTTAGCTATTATAAATTGTGTTGCCATAAACACTGGTATGTATATATCACTGTAGTATGATGTCTTTAGCTCTTTAAGGAAAATATCTATTAGGGACATAGCTAGGTCATACAGAATTTCTAATTTTAGTTCTTTGATGAATTTTCATACTAATTTCTATAATGGTTGTACTAGTTTACATTCCCATCAACAATGTAGTAGGGTTCCGTTCTCACTGCGCTCACATCAGCATTTGTGGGGTTTGTTGCTTTGTTTTAGAGACAGAATCTAGCTGTGTAGTTCAGCCTGGCCATGAACTCACCAAGTAGCCCATGCTGCCCTCAAACTCACACAAATCCTCCTACCGCAGCCTCTCAAGTGCTGGGGTCACAGGTGTGTGTCACCATGTCTGGAGCATTTGTTATTTTTTGATCTCCTGATGATTGTCATTCTTTCTGGTGTAAGCAGAAATCTTAGTATTGTTTTAATTTGCATTTGTCTGGTGACTGGGAACATTGAACATTTTTCATATATTTGTTGTAGTATCTATAAATAATGGAATCCTACTCAGCTATAAAAAAGGAAACTTTAAGACTTTTTTGGGGGGGGTACTGGGGATTGAACTGGGGTCCTTGCACTTGCACAGCAGGTGGTGAAACCACTGAGCTAAATCCCTGGCCCTAACTTTAAGACTTTTGTAGGAAAATGGATGTACCTGTAAAATATATTGTTGAGTGAAGTAAATCAAACATATAAGCATAACATACCACACAATATCTCTTATTTGAGTAAGGCAAAGTGCAAATAAAGAACACAATAAAGGATGGAGAGAAGGACACAAGGGGACAGATCTCTTGCAAATAGGAGGAGGTCCAAGAGAACATGGGAGAGAGGAGAATGGAAGGGGAAATAAATAGAATGAAGATATGCCATATATAGCATCCTAATAACCTCAATGAGTGTAAACATTATACATCACAAACAAGAGATAAGGTTAATATCAACAAGAACAAAAATGGAGAATGGGGATGAAGAGGAGGCAGGAGGGAGGCAAGTGGGGAGGGGAAAGAAATTTTAAAAAGAACCAAGTTGTATTATGTACATGTGCCCACTCCCCAAGATGACTGTAAACTGCATATACTATCAATATGTACTAATCAAAAAAAATAATAAATTCAAGATAAAAGATTGGATGGGAGATTGGACCAAAATGAAGGACTAAATATATACATCTGCCTTCCAAATTTCCAAATACCTTAAAATTTTATGGAATGGCAAAAGTATGATGTTTGATTTGGGTTGGGTTTTTGTTTTTGTTTTTGCATTTTTGGAGACAAGGTCTCTCACTACACAGTTCAGGCTGGCTTTGAACTCATGATAACCTTCCTACCTCAGCCTCCCGAGTGCTGGGATTACAGTCATGTGCCACCATACCCAGCTAGAAGTATTACATTTAAAACACTAATCAGTAAGAAACCTGAGAAAACAAGAAACAGTGCCAATGGCCATGCAAAATGCCTAAGAAATTTCTGAAAGGCCAAAAGTATTCAGCACTAGACTACCTGAGCAAACCACAACCCAATACTAGCATGGGAGGAGGCTCCAGCTCTGAGTCTGTGGGTAGAAAAAAAGAAAGGGATGAAATCTGACAGGGGATTAACCAAGAAACCATGGTCAGGCTGACTAGGACTGCTGGACCCTTCCTCACACAGCCTGAGCTGCTCACAACAAATCCCCTTCATCTAGAATACACACCCCACTCAATAGCACAGTTCTTCAGCAATCACAAGAGGCCAGTTATAGCAAACAGAACATACAGGAAAACAAATTCACAAACTCAAAAGGTGGGCACACAAAGTAAGAATCACCAAGCTTTGTCTTGAGTTTGCTTTTGTTTTTGAAGATGTGGTCTTGCTATGTTGTCTAGGCTGGCCTCAAACATCTGGACTAAAGTGATCCTCCTGCTGGGTGTGGTGGTGCATACCAGCGATCCCAGCACTCAGGAAGCTGAGCTAGTTCAAAGCCAGCCTGGGCTACATGGTGAGTTCAAGGCCAGCCTGAGCTACCTAGGGAGATCCTGTCACAAAAAAACCAAAAACCTGCCTCAACCTCCCAAGTAGCTGGGACTACCAGTGCACACCACTACTCCTGACTTAAGAATCACTACATTTTAATTTCACATCACAATATGGGAACACCAAATCCTTAAAAGAACATATACACAAGGAAAACAAGTTAGTGGAGCACAAAGAAGAAAATATTAGATAGCCTTGGAAAGACTTGAGGGACACTGTGTCTATGAAAAACAAGTGGCTTATATGTGATAATCCTAAAATATATTGTGAAATGAAAATGAAGGACAGATGTAAAATAAGGCTACTATTTGTGCAAAAAATAAGGAATAAAGAACCTGATTTATATTTTCTTATACTTGCATGGAGACTTTGGAAGGATGCATAAGAAACTAATGACAATGGTTACCTTCTTGTGGGGTAAGAGAGACAGAGTAGACGGGGACAGGGATGTTAAGGACACCTTTCCTGTAAATATTTTCAATACAGTATCGAACACTCATTATCTTTTTTTTCCATTACTGGGATTAAACTCAGGACCTACTCACTGATCTACATTCCCCATTTAAAAAAAATTTTTTGATATAGGGTCTCATTAAGTCACTAAATTGACCAGTTTAGGGTAAAACTTGTGATCCTCCTGCCTCAGCCTCTCAGAGGGCTGGGATTACAGGTGTGTACCACCTCAGCTGAACACTAATTATTTTACTTATTCAAAAATTAAATTTTAAAAAGTAGAGACCCTTAAAAAAAGTAGAGACCTTAGAAATTAAAAATATGATAATAAACATTAAAAATACTCAATAAATGAGCTGAAGGACTGAGTGGACAAATCCAAACATTAGATTCATGAACTGGAAAGTCAAGCACAGGAACATCCCAGAATATGACCCATATGGGCAAAAGGACAGAAAACATTTGAAAAGGAAATGTTAAGTTCAAGAAACTTGAAAGATAAATCAAGAAGTTTTAATACCCTTTTAAGAGTAATTCCAGAAACAGAATACAGAGAGAATATAGGCAAAGAAGTACTAGAAACTTCTCTAGTGCCAAAAAGATGTATTAATCTTTAAAATAAAAAGAACCACCAAGTGCTGAGCAGGAAGAACCAAAATGATATGCTCCCTAAACAGATTACGGTGCTATTTCAGAACACCAAGGAGAAAGAAAAATTGTAAAACATCAAAAATAAATAAATAAATTGTAGCTAACTACAATGGGAATGGGAATCAGATTTCATAGACCTATCAACTACATTAGATGCCAGCAGATAATGGAGCATTATCTTCAAAATTCAGAGTTTTAGCCAGGCATGGTAATGTACTAGCGTAATTCCAGCACTTAGGAGGCTGAAGCAGGAGGATCCCCATGAGTTCAAAGTCAGCCTGGGATATGTACTGAATTCAAGGCCAGCCTAAACTATGTACAGTAGCAAGATCTTATCTCAAAAAAAACCCCAAAATAAATAAATAAATAAAATTCAGAGTTTTAAACCTAGAATCTTACACCCAGCCAAGAATATTTACATAGGAAAGCCAAATAATTTTAAACATACAAGAATCTGGAAAGTTTACCATTCAGAAAATTACTCAGAAAGTTTAAATCTCTGAAGACAAAATAAAACAAGGACACAGTAAGCAAATTAAATGAGATAAAAGTATCAATGATCAATAATAAAACAATTTAAACAAGTGGTTATGTATAATGCACAAAACCCAGAAATTTCATATGCTTTTAACATGGGGCAGAATCAAAATCATGTTAAGGTCTTTTTTCTTCCTTGATTCATAAAGAATGAATATATACAAATTAAATTTAAACAGTGAAAAGGATACATATAAAAATTAAAGGTACAAAGGAGCTCAATTTCACTCATCATCAGGAAATTAAAATTGAAATCACAATGTGGGGTCCACCAGAGACAAAAATAGAAAAATAAAAATTACCAGGAATGGGTAAGAATGTGGAGTAGCCGCACACTTTTGGACTAAATAAATTGAGGTAAGAACTGCTAAAAATTCAGGGAGAAGGGAGGGAGAGACAGACAGACAGACATGGACAAAGACAGACACACAGACAGAGACAGAAAATTGGCAGTATATTTTACAACCAAGCAGCTCCACTCCTAGATATATACTCAACAGAAATTTATACATTCATTCAAGATGGTGAGAAAATGTGTATTTAGAATTAGCCAGTTGGACTCAGTTTAGATCCCAATTTTGTTGGCAACATCAAAAGCATCATAATCAGGAGCCAGTCAAACATATGGCTTCTTGTCTCCATCAGGCCTCATTAGGGTAATGACCTTGGCCATGTCATTATCACAGAGCTTCTTCACAGCTTGTTTGATCTGGTGCTTGTTGGCCTTGACATCCACAATGAACACGAGTGTGTTGTCCTCTATCTTCTTCAAGGCTGACTCTGTGGTCAGGGGAACTTAATGATGGCATAGTGGTCAAGCTTGTTTCCCCTGGGGGTGCTCTTCTGAGGGTATTTGGGCTGCTTCTGGAGCCACAGAGTCTTGGAACGGTGGAAAGTGGGTGATGTGCAGATCTTGATCTTCTTCATCTTTGTCTTTTTTTTTTTGGTACTGGGAATTGAACTCAGGACCTCACTCTTGCCAGACAGGTGCTGCACTGCAAGCTACATACCCAGACCCCAGATCTTCTTTTTGTGGCTGTGGATACCTTTCACACCATCTTCTTAGCCTTCAAAGCTTTTGCTTTGGCTTCAGCTTTGGGAGGGGCAGAAGCTTCCTTCTTCACCTTTGGCACTATCTTGGTAAAAAGGCCACACATTCATTCAATGAATGGCAAATACTAGAATGTTCATAGCAGCACTACTCACTACAATCCAAAACTGCAAACAACCCAAATGTCAATCAAGGTAAAATGAATATCTACACTATGGATATACACACAATGGAATATATACAGCAATAAGGATGAATAAACTACAACTGCAGTCAAGAATATGAACAAATCTCATCAATGTAATGCTAATGGAAAGGAGTCACTTTAAAAAGACTCTTACTGTATGATTCTATTGATACAAAGCAGAAATGCAGGCAAAACTGATCTATTGTATTAGAAATCAAAATTGTGTTTACCTTTGCTGGTGGCCAGCACAGGGCAGATCCTAGAACATAGGAAAAGTTGTTTCTGTTCTCATACTGGTTACGTGGGCTGAGTTTCTCAAAATTTATTGAGCTATCACATTTATAATTTGTGTGTCTTTATACACTTATACCTCAATTTAAAATTGCCCAAAATTTTACAAGTACTTAATCATAAGCAGAAAATAAGCATAAGTTAAAATAATATTTTTAACTTTTATGTCTTGAAAGGGATAAAATGGAACAAGAACTCAATAAATTCCACAAAAAGTAGGGAAGTGGTAGAGGCTGGCAAGAAACAAGCATAAGAAACAGAGAAACAGGGCCGGGGATTTAGCTCAGGGGCACCACACCTGCCTCGCAAGAGCAAGGTCCTGAGTTCAATCCCTAGTATCAAAGTTAGTAGGAATAAGCCCCAAATATCAATATATCAGAATAAATATAAGTGGGTTAAAACTGGCTATTTAAAGACCCATGCTTCTCGGCCTTTTGGCTATGGCTGCTACCAAACAAAGAGAAAATAACAAATGTTGGCAAGGATGTGGAGAAACGGTAACCTGCATGTATTGCTAGTGGGAATGTAAAATGGTACAGCCTCTGTGAAAAACAGGATGGTGGGTCCTCAAAAAATTAAAAATGGAATTAGCTTTATGATTCAGTAACTCTACTTCTGTGTATATTCCATTCCCTAAAGAAATTTAAAACAGGTTTTTAAGAGATTCTTGTACCTAGGGCTGGATATTTAGCTCAGTGGTTCCATCGCCTGTCCTGCAGATGCAAGGACCCGAGTTCAATCCCTGGTACCAAAAAAAAACCCAAAACAAAACACATACTTGTACCTCAATGGTTATAGTAGCATTATTTACAATAGCTGAAATGTAAAAGCAATGCAAGTGTCCACTGACAGATGAACAGATAAGCAAAATATAATACACATGTAGAGTGGAATATTATTTAGCCTTTAAAAGGAAGAAAATTTAAACCAGGCATGGTGACGCATGCCAATAATCTCCTCTACTTGGGAGGCCAAGGTAGGAGGATCACAAGTTTGAGGCCAGCCTGGGCCACTTAGCAAGACCCTGTCTCAAAAAATAAAAAGGACTAGGGATACGGGTCAGTGCTAGAGTGCCTACAGGTCTGATTCCCAGTACTGGAATGGAAGGGAGGGAGAGAAGAAGGGAGAGAGATGCAGTGAGAGACAGAAAAGGAAAAGAGAGAAGGAAGGACAGGGGGAGCGGGGGGGGAGGGAAGGAGGGAAGAAAGGAGGGAAAGGGAAAAGAAAAAGTTCTGGACTTAATAACCAAATTCAGTAGAGTAGCTGGATATAAGGTCAAGACACAAAAATCAATAGTTTTCCTGTACACAAACAACAGACTCACTGAAAAAGAAACTGGAGAAATAACTCCCTTCACAATAGCATCCAAAAAAATGAAATACCTAGGAATCGACCTAACAAAAGAAATCAAAGACCTCTACCCTGAAAACTATAGCACTCTGAAAAAAGAGATCAAAGATGCTAACAGAAAATGGAAAGACATCCCTTGCTCCTGGGTAGGAAGGATCAACATAGTGAAAATGGCCTTACTTCCAAAACTTCTTTATAGATTTAATGCCATCCCAATTGAAATTCCAACAGCAGGTCCCCCCCAGCCCCACCCCCCAGGGCCAGCTTAGCTGCCCGGGTGCCTGCAGCACCCCCCTACTCCCACCTCTGGCCTCCTGGCTGTGCTGGTGCCTAGTTCCACACTACAGAGGCACAGGGGGTCATAAAGACCATTGTCCTGGGCTCCAGAAGATAGACCGGAAGTGAACAGCAGAAACAGGGCCTCGCTCAGGCTCCTTGATGAAAATTGAAGCCCATTGAAAAATTAAAGAGAATCTCTGCAATAAAGGCACACCAGACCACTGTACTTGGTAAATTGGAGGGATTATCACCTTGAATCAGAACCTGGACTATCTTCAGAAGAGCAGCTGGAACCCACAGTAGAATCTTGCAGAGTTCAACCCTGCAGGAGGACAGGGAGCTCAACTTGGGACTTGCAGCCAGAAATCTGCCTGAATCTCACGGGTCTGCAAATGGCTTGCTGAGACTCACTGACTTATATCTGCACACTGCTGCCCATGTTGTCTATTGTGACAGCAGAGACATGCCCTGAAGGAAGCCCTTCATTTTTATTTGTTATTTTCAAAATTATTTTTTTGTTCTTATTTTTAATTTTTAATTTTTTCTACTCTTTTCAAATTTTCCTTTTTTCTTTTCTCTTTTCTTTCTCTCTCTCACTCTCTTGTTCTCTCATTGTCCCACATTGTTCTTCATTTCCCTTTTGGTTCCTGTTCTGGCCCTAATTCGAATTTCTTCTCTATTTTTCTTTTTTTCTCTTTTTCCTTCTCTTGATTGTCATTAGTTTTAAAGGAAAGTAAATACAGTTTCTAGTCTCCCTATTGCTGTTAGGTTGTTCTGTTTTTGTCTTTGTTCCCTCATTCTGTCTTTTCCTCTTGTCTTTAACAGCTTCTTAAGAGTTTGCATGATCTTCCTGTGTCCTCTGGCCTCACTGCTAACCTTTCCCTATCCTCCTACCTATCTATCCCTCCCTCCCCCCACTCCTTCTAACTCCCCATCCTGAAGGGTAAAGTTGCTATATTGAAGAGCTTACTCACTATAAACATATGTTGGGCTGGTCTTCTATTTTGATTTAATTCACAGAGAACAGTTAAAGGTGATAGACTAATAACTACCACAAACTGTCATTTTCTAAGCTCTGCTTGATGCTATGGTGTTACTGATTGTATCACTTGGGCTAAGGTGTTGTTATTGATCTAATCAGTTGTCCTTCCTGTTATAATGAAAACGAGATAGCCTCAGTCATTAGAGACTCAAACTTAAAGACCAGATATATCTGGAAGTCACCTCTGAGAAGCAATCATTCCATAAGGGTTGTAAATACAAGCAACAAAGATATTTACAATAAGAAATTTCAAAGTATCAGAACAAGAATTAAGCCAAGGACAGTACCAAAAACAAACATGAGAAGACATTTATTTAAGCAAGGCACAAACCCAGACTTCCACCCTACCAAAGGCAAATTCTGGGGCAAACAAGGTGGAAAAGTCTGACAATCAGCCACCTGGACACCCTGAACTGATAGCACAGGAAGAAACAAAACAGATGAATGAGGCTCTAGAAAAATTCAAAACAGAAATAGTTTCCCAGATAACTGGTACAGAGATGGTGAGCAGAGTGAAAGACATGAGTAGAGGCTCTAGAACAGAAACAGATAAAAAAAATAGATGAGCTCAGAACCATGCTGGAAGCCATGAATGCCCAGCATAAGAAGGAAATGGAAATCATGTTCATCTAACATAGGAAAGAAATGGAATCCATGAAACAGATTCAAACAGCTATTCAGGGGATTAAAAACTCCACTGAAAGTATTCACAGCAGATTGAGCAAATGTGAAGATAGAATATCAGATATAGAAGACAGGATTGAGGTTAGTGACCATGAAAACAGAGATTTCTTAAAAATAGTAAGGGACCATGAGATATCAATCCAGTAGCTGCTAGATGAGGCAAAGAAGAATAACATAAGACTGATAGGAGCCCATGAAAAAGCAAGAGAAAGTACAAATGACATTTAAAAACTGTTCACAGAAGTAATAGTAGAAAACTTCTCAGACAGAGGTGGAGAATTGGACATACAGATAAGTGAGGCATATAGAACTCCAACTAGCCACGATAAAAAAAAAAACTACACCTAGACATATAATAGTCAAGATCCCAGAAATGTAACAGAAGAACAAAATCCTACAAGTAGTTAGAGAAAAGAAACAAATCACATACAAAGGGAAGTCCATCAGAATCACAGCAGACTTCTCAACACAAACCCTCAAGTCAAGAAGAGCCTGGAGTGAAGTATTTCAAGCCCTAAAAGAAAATAACTTCCAACCTAGACTGTTGTATCCTGCAAAATTATCTTTCAAAATCTATGGGGAAATTAGATACTTCCATGACAAAGAATACCCGAGAAATTTCATGAACACCAAACCAGCACTCCAAACAATTCTAAACAATATCCTAGAAAAACACAATGAAGGGCACAACTCCATGAGGCCCAACAGAGCAAAGCCAGCAGGCAAGGCAAGAAACTAAAGGGAAAGGGGGAAAAATAAAAAATAAAAGAGCCAACAACAGTAAAACATCATGACAAGATGAGTCAATATCTATCAACTATAACCATCAATGTTAATGGCCTCAATTCACCAATCAAAAGAAATAGACTGGCAGAATGGATTAACAAGCAAAATCCAACAATATGCTCTACACAAGGAACACACCTAACTCAAAAAGAAATTCATAGGCTGAAAGCAGAAGGATGGAGTGAAAAAAATGTCCGTCTGAGGAGACCCACAACTTCTGTGGGGGGAACACAGCTCACCCGGAGGAAGGTGGCCACCTAGCCCACCTGCGCACGGCCCGAGGGAACTTTCGCCAGAGGCTAGACCTGCGAGAAGTGGCCGAAGATGAATCCCCAACAACAGCGCATGGCTGCTATAGGGACCAACAAGGAGCTGAGTGACCTGCTGTACTTCAGTGCCATGTTTTCGCCACCTGTTAATAGTGGGAAAACCAGACCAACCACACTGGGAAGCAGCCAGTTCAGTGGATCAGAACTTAGAAGATGATGAAACACTTTCCACCTTTCTTTATGAAGCCATAATTAACCTGATTATGTAAACCAGACAAACAGTAAACAATAAAGGAAAGACAAAGGAAAAGAAAACTATGGACCAATTTACCTTATGAACATATTGCAGAAATCCTCAAAAAAAAAAGCAAATTAAATTCCACTATTCATAAAAGGAAAATCATAATCAAAACAAACTACAGCTAACATCATACTTAATAGTGAAGGAATGAAAGTTTTCTTCCATGAACAAGAACAAAGCAAGAATGTCTACTCTTAACCTCTCTCTCCAGTTCAGTACTTTACTAGAAAATCCTGGTCAGCATTAATATGGCAACAAAAGGAAATAAAAGAGGAGGAGACTGGGAAAGAAGAAATAAAACTGTTTCCATTGACAGACAACATGATTGTCCCAAAGAATCTTCAAAAACCTAGAGTTTAGCAAGGTCACAGGATATAAGATACACACACACACACACACACACACACACACACACACTCATCCCCATCCCAGTCTTAATTCTCTATACATTTGGCCCTCCATTTGTTCTGGTTCATTGTCTGCAGATTCAACCAACCATGGATTAAAAGTATGTGAAAAAAACTGTGGCTGAACTAAGCATGTGTCTGAACTAAGCCCTTTGTGGTCATATTCCCTAGGGAATATAACAATTATTTATATAGCATTTATATTGTCTTAGGTATTATAACTAATATGGAGATGATTTAAAATATACAAGAGGATGTGCATAGGTTGTATACAAATACTATGCCATTTTCAAAGGAACTTGAGTATCTGTGGATTTTGATATTTGTGGAGTTTCCTGGAACCACTCTCTTGTGGATACTGAAAAAACCACTGTCTAGCAATGTACAATAGGAACATGGAATAATCAGTACTATTTACAGTAGTTCCAAAGGAACAGATACTTAGGTATAAATATAACATACATGTACACTTGATCTTTATGCTGAAATCTAAATAGTACTGAAGGAAATCAAAACAGACCTAAATGTAGAAGTATACTATGTTCATATAAAAACTGTCAGTCATTCCCAATTTGATTTATAGATTTAATACAGTTCCAATAAAAACTCTAGCAGTATATGGGCACAGGGAATCTAACATCAAAATTTAGATGGAAATGTAAAGAAATAAGAATATTTAAAAATTTTGGAAAAGAAGAATAAAAAAGGATTATACTTTGTTATTTTGATATAAGGTAATTTACAGGAAGTACTGCACTGTGAAGGGATACAGATGTATTCTCCCCTGCCCTCCCCTCTTTTGACTCCTTTCTGTATTTTGGGGCATAGGACCGAGTACAAAACAACAAAACTTGGTTGTCAGTCAAGCATGCCATTTCTAAAGAATTATATGTAGATGTATTCTCATTGAGAAAAGAAAATAAAAATGATTTGAAAGAAGAAACAAAGAAAGTAAAAGGATGGAAAACAGTTCTCCATGCAACAGGAACCCAGAAAAAAGCAGGTGTAGCAATCTTATTTGCAGACAAAGTAGATTTCAAACCAAAACTAATTAAGAGAGACAAAGATGGTCACTACATCCCTGTGAAGGGAACAATTCAAGAGGAAGAGATGACAATCATAAATATATATGCACCAAATACGAATGCTCCTAACTATACAAAACAAGTATCAATGGACATGAAAAACCAAATAAGCACTAATACAATTGCAGTGAGGGAACTCAATACCCCACTATCACAAATAGACCGATCATTTTGGGCTGGGGATTTAGCTCAGTGGCACCACACCTGCCTTGCAAGCACAAGGTCCTGAGTTCGATCCCCAGTACCAAAAAAACCAAATAGATCACTTAGACAAAAAATCAACAATGAAATTCTAGAACTGAACCATGCTATTGAACAAATGGACTTAATAGATGTTTACAGAGTGTTCCACCCCACAAAATCAGAATATACATTCTTTTCAGCTGCACAAGGGTAATTCTCCAAAATAGAGCACATGCTAGCTCATAGGAAATGTTTAAGTAAATATAAAAGAATTGAAGTTACTCCTTGTATGTTATCAGACCATAGTGCAATAAAATTGGAGATGAAAAGTACAAGAAACCACAAAACTCCCACAAACACATGAAAATTGAATAACACTCTCCTGAACAACCAATGGGTCACAGAGGAAATTAAAGATGAAATTAGACAGTTTCTACAAGAAAATGATAATGCCAGTACAACATACAGGAATCTATGGGACACAATGAAAGTAGTTCTATGAGGGAAATTCATAGCAGTGAATGCCCATATTAGGAAAACAGAGAGAGCTCAAATAAACAACCTACTGCTGAACCTCAAGCTCCTAGAAAAAGAAAAGCATGACAAACCCAAAGCTCAAGAGGGGAAAATAAAGAGGGGAAATTGTGTGGGTTTTTAAAATATATATAATGGAGTACCACTCAGCCATAAAGAATGGGAAATTAGAGACATTTATAACTAAATGGATGCACATTGATGCAATACTCAAGTGAAATAAGGACACACGTGTAAATACTGTGTAATGAGAAACTAAAAGGGTAACTAAGGATCAAAATATATAATAGATAATGTGAAATAGGAAGAAGAGGTCCAAAGGGGAAGGGGAAGTGGGAGGGATAGGGGAAAGGAAAGAAGGGAATGGAATTAATATGAGAAAACGAAAAAATGGAAACAAAGTTTTTGTAAATAGGGGTGGAGGGTTGAAGGGAGGGCAGGGGAATGGAGAAAAATAAGAATCAAGATATATTATGTAAAGATACAAATTTCCAATGATGAATGTCATTATATTATATACCTAAAATGTACCAATAAAATTAATTTAAAAAGAAAAAGTTCTGACACATGGTACAACATGGATGAACTTTGAAGAAAACTGTGTAAATTAAATAAGCTAGTTCACAAAAAGACAAATACTGTACTATATGAGATTCTACGTGAGATACCTGAAATCCATGAAGGTACCTAAAATACATGAAGTCATAGAAACAGGATGTAGGGTCCCGAGTTTGATCCCCGGTACTAAAAAAAAAAACAAAAAAACCCCAAAAAGAAACAGGATGTAGAAGGGGAGTTGCCAAGGCTGGGGAAGGGGATATGGGTATAGAGTTTCAAGCTTGCAAGGTGAAAAACTTCTGGAGATGACTGGACACTAATGTGAATATACCAGTGAATTGTACACTTAAAAATGATTAAGAGGGCCAGGGATTTAGCTCAGTGGTTTTGCCACCTGCTGCGCAAGCACAAGGACCCAGGTTCGATTCCCGGTTCCAAAAAAACCCCCAAAAAACAAACAAACAAAAAATGATTAAGAGAGTAATATTGTGTTAATAAAAGAAAATCTAGCTAGTAGCTAATCACAAGAGGAACAACTAAAAGAAAACACAGAAATTTGAAAATAAGTGGAAAGACATGCCAGAAAAGAGCCAACGAAAAGTAGGTATAGCAATGTTATGTAATATCAGATAACACAAACTTAAAAGCAAAAATAATTAAATGAGTTGATTATTTTATTCCCAAAGGTACAATTCATCAAAAAGACAGGAATTACAAACTTTAAGTGCTTAAAAACATAGCTTAAAAGTGCTGGGCACGGTTGCACATGCCTGTAATTTCAGCACTTGCGAAGCTGAGGCAGAAGGATAACTGCAAGTTTGAGGTCAGCCTGGGCTACATAATGAGTTCAAGACCAGTATGAACTGCATAGTGAGACCCTGTCTCAAAAAAATAAAACAAAACAAAAACAAACAAACAAACAAAAAAACCCAAACCCACATAGCTTGACAACATTAGAAATATATCCATGTTGTGTCTGTATATAGAGAGAGATGTACTCACATAAATCATAGTGGAATCTTTAACATAACTCTCAGAATCAATAGATCAAATACTGGAAACCCAAAATAGGAAAACAAAGAACCTAAATGATTATCATGAACTTAAGGCAAATACATAATTTTGTACCCAACATATGAAAGCTACTAGGAACAGTCACAAAAATTGACGATTCTATAGACTACAAATTGGCATCTGTTTCTTAAACTTTTTCTTTCAGCAATGCGGCAACACAGAGCTGTCAAAAGCTTCCAGTTACAAATCATCTTTTTAAAATGCTAGAAAAATATGTAAAAATGACTTTGAAATCAGTGGAAAAGAGAAACATGAGGAAGCCAAATCTGTGGCATATCTTAGAAAAATGCAGAACAAAAGGCATTTCCAGGTTTTATAAAAACAGAGTTTATCATCACTGAAGGAACTTGGAAAAGCAAAATGGTCCAAAGAAGATTATCTGTGATATAAGAAGAAATGGAAAGTGAAGAAAATGGTAAATAGGTAGATAAATCTGATAAATATTGACCTAGAAAATAATCACAATTGCAATGTCTAATTCAAAAGTTAAAGAAAAAAAACAGTTAAAGTGGGGTTGGAGATGTAGCTCAGTGGTGCTGCACCTTCCTGGCAAGCACAATGTCCTGAGTTCAATCCCCAGTACTGGGTGGGGGTGGGGGTGGAATACACTTAAAGTTAAATACAATTTATCTCAGTGGTGCCGTGCCTGCCTCACAAGCTCAAGGACCTGAGTTCAATTCCCAGTACTGGGGGGAAAAAATGTGAGGTGAACAAAATGAATTAGAAGTCCTTGCCTTGTTTAGGAGGAGGATCAATTGGTTAAATAAATGATTCAAATTTTAAATTCAGAAGGCTACAGTTTGAACAAAATAAATTTAAATTAAGTAGAAAGATAAATATTAAGAACAGAAATTACTGATGTAGAAGAATAAAAATCAGCAGCATTAACCAATAAATCCCAAAGCTGGTTCTTTGAAAAGATTAATAAAATAAGCAATCACTAAGCAAGTCTGATCAATAAAAAAAGAGAAAAGGCATAAAAAGTCATTAGTGTTAAAAAAGATAACATCACAGATACATGAGTTTATTTTCTTCCATCAAACTATATAAAACTGTGGTATTATATGTTAAAATTCAATAATATTAAACTTCAATGATATTAATGATTTTCTGGCCCAATTAAAAGTATCAAATTGACTTTGAGGAAATAGAAAATCTGAAAAACATCAATGGTCATGGAAAAAAGCTAAAAGGCAGTTAACTTTCCAAAAACAGCAGTAGGGCTGGGGGTGCAACTCAGTGGTAGAAAACTTGCCTCACTTGGCCTAGGCTCTGGACTCAATCCTCAGCACTGCAAGACAGAAACGAGACAAAACACCGGCAATCTGCAGTCAGGTTGTGCCAAACTTTCAGGAACAGATTATTCTTCTGTTGCAGAGCACAGAAAATGATGAAAAGTTTCCTGATTTAATCATCAAGGAGAGCATAATTCTAATCAGGAACTCACAAAAATAGGGGAGAAAAAAACTATACAATCTCACTTACAAATATGGATACCAATGCTCTAAACAATCAGGTAGCACATCAAAACTATCAAACTAACCAAAAGTGCCTTTGAAAGTGTCCCGGGATTTTAGAGAAAAAAAAAAATCTACCAACGTAGTCACTAATGTTAATTCTAACAAGGAAACCTACACGGTCATATCAATGCATGCTATACAAATGCATTTGGAAAAAATAAACGCTTTAAATCTTTCAGTAACTATGTATGAATAAAAACCCACCACGATGGAGTATACAGGACTTAGTGAGTATAGAAAGGAAGTATTTTCCTAGAACCAATCTCAACACAAAGATGTCCTACTTAACCTTCAAAGTCAACAATGTAGAGAGGGGGACCAGTGGACAACAAGAAATAAGGATAACATGAGAAAGAGATATATGTTGTTGCTAACAAACAATAAAATTCTCCACTTGGTATAGCCAAACAAATTAACTAGAAAAATGATCATTAAAACTGAGTCAGAGTTTAGTATGGAAGAGGCTCTGCTTCTGATCTACCAAACGAAACGTGCTTGTTCTGGAGTTAATCATGCCAAGCTATCTTTTGTAGAGTAAGTTAACAGGATTGACAAATTTGTACCCCCCTACCCTCCTTCCCCATCTTAAACGCTGAAAGGACACGCTGTTTGAAAGTGGATAACCAAATCTTCGAAAACCAAAAATCATTCTGAAGGGCTGCACTGGGACTCTACTTAAAAACACTTTATCTCTGGCCTCCAGCCACTGCAGTTACTAATGGATAAGCACGTCAACCAGTCCAACATAATTCGGCCGATAGAGGCCAAGGAAGAGCACCTTCACAAGAATTTTTTTTTTCAAAGTGTCTACTGCTTATTATATAAACTTGCGTGCTGTCAAATGGAGATCCCACAAAATAAAAATAAGATATTCAGAGTCAAACTTGCTTTTAAAAAATGATTAAGTATGTAGAACTAGTTTAGTTTGAAAGGCATTTGGTAAAGGGGGTTGTGGCTGTTGCACTTATGACAGGCTCTGCATCAGCAGGACATCCGCAAACACCCTGAAGGGGCTCACCGGTGGACCGCGCTGTGGCACCGCGCCCTTCCCAGTCAAGGAGCTCCGAGGACAGGACGATGACCAAGGGCTTGTCGGTCCCTGACACCGCACAGCGCCCCGCGGGCGGCACCAAGGAGGGTGCGGAAGGCTCCCCGGGCCCAGGAGCCCGGGCGGTGCACCCACCCCGGCGGCGGCGGGAGCCCGAGTGACCCCCCCGCCCCCGGCCACAGCCCCCAGTAGGCGCCTGGCCCCGGGTCTCGGGCTCCTGCGCCATCCCTGCCCGCGGGGGCCCGAGAGGAGGGGGCGGCCGCCTGCCCAGGCCACCTGCAGCACAGACTGCTCTGATCCCAGGCCGGGCCAGGCGGGGCAGGTTGTCTCTCCCGCTGGGGACAGGACCCGCGGCGCTAAGGAGCAGCGGGGCCACAGCGGCCCGAGACCGCAGCGTCTTCCCAGAGTGGCGTCCCACGTCCCTGCACCCGGACTCCTGCGCTGGCACGCCCGACCTAGACGACACTGCTGAGGCGCAGAGAAGCTGGCCCCCGTGTGGCTCCTACTAACCTGCCAGGCTCAGCTCTCCCTCCGTTCCCGTCGACGCCGCAGCTTCCCGCAGCCACCGCAGCTCTGAGCTCGGAGATGCTGGACGAAAGGTCCCGTGGGCCCACCCACGCCTCCGTGCACCTTCAGGGAGCGCGCGCGAGTCGCCGTGAGGATCCCTGGGAGTTGTAGTCCAAGAGTCTGCATCTTTGTTGGGCGCCACCTGCATCGGCCAGCAGCAGGTGCTCCGGCCTTTCTCGCTGCTTCCTCTATTTACTCAAGGACTCACCCTCCACTCCTGGATGATGTAGGAGCGTTTCACTGAAATACCTGGCCCCCACTCTTCTTGGCATTCCAGACCAGTGTTCTTAAAGGGTGGAACCAGTGGGTCACTCCTGTAATCTCTGCTTTGGGAAGCTGAGGCAGGAGGATCTCAACTTCAGCTCAGCTTGGGGCAACTTCATGACTTTAGAAGGCCCTGTCTCTCAATATATTTACATATATATGTATATGCTATGTATATATAAATTTGTATACATATATAAACATATATATGTTGAGACAAGTTCTCTCTCTCTCTCTCTCTCTCTCTCTCTCTCTCTCTCTATATATATATATATATATATATCAGTGCAGAGGCCCTGGGTTAAAATTCCCAATATTGACAAAAAAATTTTAAAGTGAGGTACTGGGACCAATAGCTTCAGCATCACGTAGGAACTTGATAAAACTGCACATTCTCCTACCTACCAAGGCTATTTTGTTTTTGTTCTGTTGTTTGTTTTTGTGCCACTGGCAATTGAACCCAGGACCTCACATTTGCTAGGTAAGAACTTTACCATTGAGCTACACCTCTAGGTCTACTTGGTTTTACTGTATTAAAAACCCTGAAGACGGTCAGTGATTGAGCTCAGTGGTTCCACCACTTACCTCGCAAGCAGAAGGTCCTGAGTTCGATCCCTGGTACCAAAAATAAAATAAAATAAAAGCTGAACAACCAAAAAAAATCTCCGAAGGTGGGTCCCAGCCATCTGCATTTTTTTCAAGCACCTCAAGTGATTCCGAGTTTGAGAACTTGACTAAGCTTCCCCCTACCCTCTACAAGGAGTTTATGATTCCTATGGCAGTACAGTAATTACATACATACATACATACATACATACATACCTGTGTGCCCCTAGGTAAACTGCAGGAAATGCAGGAATTTATATCCCAGCCAAAACCTCTCCTCTCTATACCATGCCCAACAACATCTCTAGCCTGCCTCCAAGACACCCAAAACTCAAGGTCATGACAAAACCCAGGACCTCTACTTCCCTCAAGCTGGTTCTCCTCCAATGGGCTTTATGATCAGGGTTCTGA
The DNA here is from genome assembly GCF_053883595.1 of Heterocephalus glaber. Lineage (NCBI taxonomy): Eukaryota > Metazoa > Chordata > Mammalia > Rodentia > Bathyergidae > Heterocephalus > Heterocephalus glaber. The sequence goes on along the minus strand of NW_028258351.1, from coordinate 23,630,877 downwards.
AGAACATTCACTGTATTTATAGATATGAAACTCATTGAAAGCTAACATGGCAGGACCTTGAGTCAGAGTTGAGGGAGCAAGGATGAAACATAAACAACTCGGGCCAGAGATTTAGCTCAGTGGTCCTACCACCTCCCTTGCAAGCACAAGGTCCTGAGTTTGATCCCTGGCATGGAAAAACAACAACAACAACAATAAAAAACAACTCTTGGGAGATGGTGATGGGAAGGGGAAGGCAGGGCGTGGTGGGCTAGAGGTGAAAGTACTGTTGGAGGGTTTTTTTGTTTTGTTTATTTATTTTACTATGGGAGAAGCATTAGCACACTTAAATATTTATGAAAAAAATCTAGTTGATAGGGAGCTAGCTAGCTAATACTGCATGAGTCCAGAGCAAATTGTATATGCCCTAAAGGGGAAAGTGTCACCCCAGCCACACATAGGGTGAGGGGCTTTTGGCTAGTCGTTCTCCACCAGGAAGAGTTTTCTCCGACACACACACTTGGCAATGTCTGGAGATAATTTTGGTTGTCACGACTTGGAGCAGTGCTACTGGCGTCGAGTGAGTAGAGACCAGGGTTGCTGCTGAACATCCTACTATGCAGAAGACAGTCCCCACAGCAAAGACTGCTCCAGCTCAAATGTCAACAGGTGCTGAGGTTGGGAGACCCTCTCCCAGGCAGCAACAACGCCTCTGCCTTAAGAGTGAAGAACGCAGGAAGGGTGGTGGTTTGATTTGGCAAAGTCAAAGGAGTTTTCTCTAAAAAGGAAGGAAGGAAGTTATCTGTGAGGATGGGCAGGTGTGTGTGTGTGTGTGTGTGTGTTTGTGTGTGTGTGTGTCTATGTGTGACAAATGCAGAATAATCTTGGGATCTAAGCTAAGCAAGAAGAGAAGTAAAGAGAGAACAAAGTAGTTGGGAGGAAGTAGTAGATTCAGCTATAGGGAACAGGGGAAGGGGACGTTACCAGAACTTCTGCAGTGAGTCCTGGTCTCCTGCAAGCCACGGCAGCACACAATGAATTACGGGAAAGGTAGAAAAATGAGACTGAGAAGAAGCTGAGGTTTGGGTCTGATTAGTGCTTCCCTGGGCAGCAAAGAAGAAAGCCCCCAGCTTACCGCACCTTTTATTCAGTACTCAGTACATAAGGAGAAACAAATGTAACAAATGACTTGCAGAGAGTTCAGTACATCTGCATAAACAAGATGGTAACACTCCAAGAACAATGAGGAACTAAGTAGATGTTTGTTCCTCCCACGATGTTTTCAGCTCCCAGGATGTTTCTTGTCCTGGAGAATCACAGCATCATCGGATCATTGAGGTCTCAGTTGTGACCATAGTCCAAAAGGCAATTATGTCTCGGAATTCCATAGCTGGGCTGTAGGCAGGAGAACTAGGCTAACCAAATGATTTTACCCTAAAATTATGTAGCATTGCTCCCGACATTCAGCAGTCTAGAATTTTTGAGGATGTCAAATTTCTTTATCTTACTTAAGTAATTAGAAAACCCAGCAAGAGAGGTGTTTTTGGTAAGAGAATAAGGACAATCTCTGTTGATCAGATGAGGAAACGAATGAATGGTGCCAGAGTGAATGGTTGTGTCTCCCTCAAATTTCACTGTTGCAGCCCAGTCTTCAGGGTGATGGTGTTTGTGGGGGAGGGGAGGCTTTGGGAGGTGATTAGGTTGGTGATTTCGGGAAAGGGACTAGTGCTTTTATAAAAGAGAGTCCAAGAGCTCCCTTGTCATGTGAGGACATGGCAAAAGTGCCATCTATAAACCACAAAGTGAGCCTTCACCAGACACCTGCCTTGATATTCAACTTCCTAGAACTATGAGAAATAAACTTTTAGTTTACCAAGACTGTGTTTCGGGGTGAGGGTACTGGGGATTAAATATAGGTCCTCTGCATTGAGGTAAATCTCCAGCCCTGTTTTTTAAAATTTTGTTTGTTTTGAGTCGGGATTTTACTAACTTGCTAAACTGCCCATGCTGGGCTCCAAATTTTAATCCTCCTGTCTCAGCCTCCCAGAGTGCTGCAATTACAGGTGTATGCCACAACACCCACCCTCAGTCCATCATACATATTTTCATTACAGCATATAGAAAGATGGCCCCAGAGCAAGCATGAAGTAGAGATATTCCACCGGGTACCCTGTGTGGATTGAGCACTGCCCACACTCTCTGGATAGATGAGTGAAGTGAACTGAGAGGGCAAGGTCATGCAGGTGGATATGGAAACCATCCATGAACATGGACTTCAATGTTCAGAAAGTAGTCTGGAAGGAGAGGCAGAGATACAGGCCAAAGATTAAACTTTAGAGAAGCAGAACTTTTGACATGAGCACAGATGGGCACAGTCTAGCCATTTCCAAAGGCTCAGGTATTTCAGGGACAAGTACACAGCAAACTCAAGTATTTTAGCAGCATTTGTGTTTCAATCAGGGCAGATATCGGGAACTGGAACCACTAAAGAGCTTGATCTTTGAGGGAGATTTGCAAGTTTTGGAGCTAAAGTTGCAGGGGACTCTAGATCAGGACCTGGGAAGAGGACAGGTAGGTAGGGGAGAGAGAAGAACAAATGAGGAGCAGAAAACTCAGTAAGGATCAAGAAATAGGACATGAGGGGAGATCCGGTTGAGTTGTGCCATATTCTGGAAGTCAATTTGCAAAAGCAAGGATGAAAACTGAAGCTGTCATTGGATGTGGTGGCACATGCCAGTAATCTCAGCACTCTTGAGAGGCTGAGGCAGGAGGATCAAAAGTCTTAAGTCCCATCTGGGCAACTTAATAAAACACTGTGTCAAAATAAAAATAAAAAGAGCTCACACCACCTGCCTCACAAGCGCAAGGTCCCAAGTTTGATCCCCGGTACCAAAAGAAATTAAATAAATAAAATAAATAAATAAATAAATAAAAATTTTAAAAAAGAGCTCAAATGAAAATAAGATGTAGCTCAATGTGAAGGCCCTGGGTTCAATCCTCAGTACTAAAAAAAAAAAACAGAAAAAAAGGAAATGAGGGAAAAAAAGAGGGAATGGAGGAAAGGAGGGATGGAGGAAAGGAGGGAAGAAGAGACGAGAGAGAGAGAGAGAGAGTGAGTGAAAGAGTGATAAAGTTTTTTAAAAAAATCTATCCTAAACCCAACCAACTCTCATCACCTCCCCAGGACCACTTGGTTCAAGCTCCAACTTCCTCTCTCACCTGGATCTTCCCAGCAGCCTCCACACCAGGCCCCCTTGATTCTGCCCTCATAGTCTCCATAGTGTGGTTAACAGATGATTTCACAGCATACTGCAGATCCTGTCCTGTCTCTACTGAAAAACCTAAAGCAATGCCCCCACATCAATCTCACTTCAATTAAAAACCTAGAGTCTTTCCAATGACCTACACGACCTAACTGCCTGCCTATTATTATTTTTTTTAGAGAAAAACACAAGAACAGGTTTATTTCATACAATGTTATCCACACATTTTTTATTTTCTAATTTACACATGATATGCAAAATGAAGGTAACATATCATATGAATCAATAAGAGCTGGGATGAACTGGCCCAGAAACATTCCATATTAAAAGGAGACACTCAAGAGTCAAGCCTAAGTGTTCTGCCCAATTAAATTTCTTTAGTCTCAAAGGTCAGATTTTACCAAGATTCCATACTAACATATGAAAAGGTGGAATTGTGGTGTGGGCTCCCAAAATGGTGGACCTTAAAATGTCTACAAGAAAGGGTATATTTCTAGAATATGGCTAAAGTACTGAGCAAAGTGGGGTTGTCCACCATAGAGAAATGTGGGAACATCAAGGCCCTCAGAGGAGTTTCAGTTTCCCAATGCTTATTGTGTTCTAATACTGCAGCAATAACTGCCTGTGCTAATAGAGGGGAAGGGGAAGGACAAACTAGGAACCACTGTATTACTAGAGGAGAGACATCATCCATCTCCAAAGAGGACAGCTTTGATCCTGAAACATGGGCTGACACTGGGAAGAAAAGTTCAACAGGGTGCCATGTCATTTGAGGGCTGGAAAAACAAGGTAGGTGGGGATAGCTCTAAAGGTGGGGGGAGGGAGTACTGTTATTGTGACAGAACCATGTTGAGGAAGCAGGGTGACTCTGAGAAGGAACAGTGACAAGCCCATGGAGTTACTGCCCTGGGTTAGAAAGCATTAGAATAACTCAGTATCCAACATGGAAAGTATTCCTGGCACCCCAAATTTATGCCATGAAAGTTCATGAAATGAGCAGCTCAGTGATAAAACCCTTAGGGTTAATATTGTGCTCAGAAGACTGCTTTTCATCTCTAATAAAAAATTCCTTCCACATTCAACTGACAAAAACAGCATAGCATGTTCATGTTAGGTTTCATCACTAAACATAAGTGGATCACTATAAATGCTGGTACAAAATACTGACTTCAACAAAATACAAAGCACTTTATCTTTCAGAAACTGAATGTACAAAGCAAGTTTATTCCCAAAATATTTCATAGGCAAAATATTAAAAATGATTTTAGTTATACACACATGGTCACAATTTTGCCTTAAGAAGATTGTTGGAAAATGTACATAAATGCTTTCTTGTTTTAATCTCCTACTTCTTTCCCCTTGTTCCCTCCACTCCAGCCATTCAACTGTTCTTTCAGTTCCTTCAACACCCACATTTTCCTTCTGATGGCCTTGGATCCCACGGGTCCTGGTTAGCTGAGGCTTTCGAGTCACTGAAGCAAATATCTGTCTTGGGTGGTGGTTTTTCCTCCTTAGGTGCAGTTCTTCGCTGGCCCACCAGGGGAGGCTGTGTCTACTCGGCTCTATTTGAGAACTTGGAGCCAGGGAGAGACATCAGAGGCGATCTGGCCATTCTGGCCATTCAGGCCACCAATGAAAACTGACTTTTCTGTTATGAGCAGAAACAGAGAGGATTGCAAATTTGAGTGCAGCCTACAAAACTTGGGCTTTGGAATGTAGGCTGGTGGTAGAGCAACCCTGGGTTTAATATCCAGTAGCAAAGCAAAGCAAACAAACAAAAAGTGAAAAACAAAACAAACAAAACCACAATAGTTCTGAGATGTTCTAATTTATTCAAATGCCTCACACTCTCACTTTGTTCCTAGGACTGAATTAGGCCTAGAATCTGCACAGAAAAAGGCCAACATTGTCCTTGCCTTTCAGAAGCTCAGAGCCTGGACAAGGAGATGGACAAAGCACTAAAGAATGCAGTGAAAGGGAAGACCAAGTGCTATAACCCACTAAAGCAGGTGCCATGAGAGAGGGCTGAGATGACGATGGGGGCAGCTGGGAAGGCCTCGCTGAGCTGACATTGATGCCTGGCAGGGATGAGTGGTGAGATCTAGTCCTGCACAAGGATCACAACAGTGTGACAGGGAGAAGGATCAACTGTCTGGAATTCAAAGGTTAAAAAACCTTTTTACTCAGAGAGGAGGTTAGCAGGGGGGAGCTTAACCCTAACCCTAATCCTAACCCAGAGAGTTTTCAGTAAAAGTAAATACCATTGTGTATCTACTCATCCTTTGATGTTAGAAGAGCTTTTCTATGATTCCAGTGTTATAAGGCAGGGGAAAAAAAGACAGACTCTTCCCTCAGGTAAAACTGGAAGAAGAAAACGTGGAAATTAGAAAGTTAACTTACACCAGAAAAGCGTACCTTAGAACCCACAGCCAGATAGAGGGTCTATATTGCAGGGGTACAAACAGGTCTCACAAGTCCACTTTGTGAGAGAAAAGACAAACTCTTCTAATTCAAAAGGGAACAACCACATACAGCCAACAATGTATGAAATGCTCAGTCTCTCAATGTGGATTCACACAGGCACACATCGCTGAGATGTCCTGTGTCCCCATCTGACTGGCAGTTTTTATGGCTGGTGCTGAACAGCACTGGTGAGAATGTAGGCGGCAGAGCAGAGCTCTGTTCGGCAGCTCCCATCAGAGGTCCACACATGTGTCCTTGTACCTCACAGGGCCAAGGCTAGAGATTTATCCCACATAGAGAGCAGCGCAACCTTTTAAGATTTCAAGACTGTTGTTCACAGCACTGTTTGACATAGGAAGGAACTGGGACCCTCCCTAACCTCCATGTAGAGGGTCTGGTGGATCAGTGAGGGCTATGGGAACCAGAGAAAGCTGTGGGGATGCTCAGCTGGGTCTCTCTGGGTCCACAGGGAAAGAGGTCAAGGAATCTGATCACAAAGAAAATACATGATGTGTGAAGAATGCCTGCAGGGTGGATCTCTGTTTTGAAAATGACATGTCCATGACCAGCAACCTGCATACACACATAGATGTGGAAGAGTGTACCTCAGCAATGTAGCTACTTATGGAGAACCAGGCTCAAAATAAAAAAGAATTTTTAAATAGAGGTTAATATAGTTCAGTGGAAGGGTCTGAATTTAATCCCCAGAAACTGAATTAAAAAAATAAAGCCCGGATACCTCATCCCTCCTGCTGCTCCCAGCCCAGAGTAAAGAGCTTTTGAGCCACCTTCTGTCCTGCTGCTCCTGGCGGAGAGGAAGGGGCTTTCAGGCCACCATCCCTCCCACCACTGCCAGCCCAGAGGGAGGGGCTAATGAGGTGACATCCCACTGCTCCTGGTTCAGAGGAAGGGGCTTCCCAGCCACCATCCCTCCTGCTGCTCCCAGCCCACAGGAAAGGGCTTTTGGGTCACCATCCCTACCTCTGCTCGTGGCCCCTGGCCCACCTCACCCAGCTCAGAGGAGGTAAGCCGTGCAGGTGCTAACAGCCCCCCACCCCAGTCAAAATGAGAAAACATGTAAATAAGTCTCAAAACCAGACTTCCAGATCACCTACAGCAACCTCAAAGGGAAATGAGATGGAACACTCTGGCACTCAACCATCTGGACCCACTGAACTGGCAACAAAAGGGGATCTGGAAAAAATGAAATCAGAAATAATTTCTCAGATAACAGGAGAAATTGTGCCCCTAGTGCAAGACATGATTAATAAATCTAGAGAGGAGCTGAGGAACATGATGGAATCCCAACATAAGAAACAAATGGAATCCATAAAACAGATGCAAATAGATTTCCAGGACATGAAAAACTCCACTGAAAGTCTACACAGCAGAATGAGCCAATGTGAGGACAGAATTTCAGGTATAGAAGATAAGATTGCAATTAGTGACCAGGAAAAGAAAAATTGCTTCAAAATTATAAGGGAACATGAGAAATCAATCCAGCAGCTGCTAGATGATGCAAAGAAGAATAACATAAGACTGATTGGAGTCAATGAAGAAACAGGAGGGAGTGCAGATGACATTAAAAAAGTCCGCAGAAGTGATGGCAGAAAACTTCCCAAGGAGGGAAAGAACTTGACATACAGATAAGTGAGGCATATAGGACTCCAAATAACCTTGATCAAAAAAAATCTACACATAGGCATATAATTGTTAAGATTCCAGAAACACAACAGAAGAACAAAGTTCTCCAAGCAGTCAGAGAAAAGAAACAAATCACATACAAAGGAAAGCCCATCAGAATCACAGCAGACTTCTCAACACAAACCATCAAGGCAAGAAGAGCTTGCAGTGACATATTCCAAGCCCTAAAAGCAAACAGCCTCCAACCCAGATTGATGTACCCTGTAAACTACCTTTCAAAATGGATGGAGAAGTAAGATACTTTCATGACAAAGAGCACCTTAGGAACTTTGTGAATACCAAACCAGCACTCCAAAGAATTTTACACAATATCCTAGGAACAGACATTGAGGATCACAACCCCAGGAAGCAAAGCAGAATGAACCCATCCGGCGTGACAAGAAATTAAATGGAAAAGGGGAGAACCCAACAAAAAGAAAATGTCATGGCAATGACAAGTCAATACGTTTCAGTTATAACCATCAATGTTAATGGTCTCAATTCACTAATCAAAAGAAATAGACTGGCAGAATGGGTCAAGAAGCAAAATCCAACAATATACTGCATACAAGAAACACACTTAATTCAAAAGGAAACTCATAGACTGAAAGTTAAAGGGTGGAAAACAATACTGCATGCAACAGGAACCTGAAAAAAAGCAGGAGTAGCTATCCTCTTGGCAGATCAAGTAGATTTCAAACCAACACTGATTAAGAGAGACAAAGAAGGACACTACATCCTTGTAAAGGGAAGAATCCAAGAGGAAGAGATGACAATCATAACTATCTATGCACCAAACACTAGTGCACCCAACTATATAAAACAAATACTAACAGACATGAAAAGTCATATATACACTAATACAATTGTAGTGGGGGACCTCAACACCCCACTGTCACAAATAGATAGATCAACTAGACTTAAAATAAGTAATGAAATACTAGAACTCAATCAAACTCTTGAACAAATGAACTTAACAGATGTTTACAGAGTCGTCCACTCCACAAAATCAGAATACACATTCTTCTCAGCTGCACATGGGTCATTCTCCAAAACAGACCACATACTCACACATAGAACATGTTTAAGTAAGTGCAAAGGAATTGAAGTTATCCCTTGTATATTATCAGACCACAGTGTGATGAAATTGGAGAGCCATAGCAAAAGAAACTCAAAAAATTTCATAAACATGTGGAAATTGAACAACACACTTCTGAAGAACAAATGGGTCACAGAGGAAATTAAAGAAGAAATCAGAGAGTTCCTTCAATTCAATGATAATGACAGTACAACATATCAGAATCTATGCGACACAATGAAAGCAGTCTTATGAGGGAAATTCATAGCAGTGAATACACATATTAGGAAAACAGAACAAGCCCAATTAAACAACCTGATGCTGAACCTCAAGCTTCTAGAAAAAGAGGAGCAGGACAACCCCAAAGCTCATACAAGGGAGGAAATTATAAAGGTCAGAGGAGAAATCAATGCAATGGACACTAAGAGAATGACACAAAAAAATCAATGAAGCCAAGAGTTGGTCCTTTGAAAGAATCAACAAAATTGACAAACCTTTAGCCAACCTTGTCAGAAAAAGGAAAGAAAAGGCCCAAATCCATGCAATTAGGAATGAAAAGGGTGAAATTACAACAGACCCAGCAGAAATCCAGAGGATCATCAATACCTACTTCCAGAACCTATACGCCAATAAGATGGACAACACAGAAGAAATGGACAGATTCCTAGATACATATGAATTACCAAAGTTGAATGAAGAAGACCTAAAAATTCTGAACAACCCAATATCAACCAATGAAATTGAAAATGTAATTAAAAACTTATCAACTAAGAAAATCCCAGGCCCTGATGGCTTCACTGCTGAATTCTACAAGACATTTAGAGAGGAACTGCTGCCACTACTGTTTAAACTCTTCAGTGAAATTGAAAGGGAAGCACTACTCCCAAATTCATTCCTGGAAGCAAGCATCACTTTGATCCCCAAAGCAGAGAAAGACCCAACCAAAAAAGAGAACTATAGGCCAATCTCACTAATGAACACAGATGCAAAAATCCTTAATAAGATAATGGCAAACAGAATGCAGAAGACCATCAAGAAGATCATACACCCTGATCAAGTGGGAGTCATCCCAGGGATGCAGAGATGGTTCAATATACGAAAATCAATTAATGTAATGCACTATATCAACAGAGCTAAGGACAAAAACCATATGATTATCTCCATAGATGCAGAAAAAGCATTTGACAAAATCCAACATGCATTCGTGATAAAAACCCTACAAAAAATTGGAATAGATGGTCTCTATCTCAAAATGATAGAAGCCATCTATGAAAACCCAACAGCCAATATCATGCTAAATGGTCAAAAACTGAAATCCTTCACACTAAAATCAAGAACAAGACAAGGATGTCCACTATCACCACTCTTGTTCAATAGTGTTCTGGAAACATTAGCCACGGCAATTAGACAAGAGAAAGAAATAAAAGGAATAAAGATAGGTAATGAAGAAGTCAAATTGTCATTATTTGCAGATGACATGATACTCTATATAGAAGACCCCAAGAACTCCACCAAAAGTCTTCTAGACTTAATAACCAAATTCAGTCAATTGTAGCTGGTTACAAGGTCAGCACACAAAAATCAATAGCTTTCCTCTACACCAATGACAGACTCACTGAGAGAGAAATAGGGCAAATAATTCCTTTCACAATAGCATCCAAAAAACTGAAATACCTAGGAATCATCCTAATGAAAGAAATCAAAGGCCTCTTCTCTGAAAACTATGACACTCTGAAAAGAGAGATTGAAGATGATATCAGAAAATGGACAGACATCCCCTGCTCCTGGGTAGGGAGGATTAATATAGTGAAAATAGCCATACTTCCAAAACTGCTATATAGATTTAATGCAATTCCAATTGAGATCCCAGCAGATCTTCATAGATCTTCATAGACCTTGAGGAAACAATCCAAAAATTCATTTGAAGCAAGAAGAGACCCAGAAGAGCAAAAGCAATTCTAGGTAACAGAGACATGGCAGGGGGTATCACAATCCCCAACCTGCAACTCTACTACAAAGCTACTGTGATAAAAACAGCATGATACTGGCAAAGAAACAGACTTGAGGACCAGTGGAACAGATTAGAAGATGCAGAAACAATACCAGACACACTCAACCATCTCATCTTCGACAAAGGAGCCAAACACCCTCAGTGGAGGAAAGATAGCCTCTTTAATAAATGGTGCTGGAAAAATTGGGCTTCAACTTGCCAAAGATTAAAACTAGACCTGTATCTCTCACCATGCACTAAACTAAAATCAAAATGTATTAAAGATCTAAATATTAAAATAGAAACTCTGAACCAGTTGGAAGAGAGGTTAGGTAGAACCCTTGAAGACATCAGTGTAGGAAAAGATTTTATGAACAAAACCTCAGTTGCCTGTGGACTAGCACAAACAATCAACAAATGGGATCTCTTCTTATTAAAAAGCTTCTGTACAGCAAGAGAAACCACTAGCAGTGTGAAGAGACAACCCAAAATGTGGGAAAAAATCTTCACCTGCTCTTCCTCAGACAAAAGTCTATTATCTTGAATCTATAAAGAACTTAAAAAGATCAGACCTCCCAAATTTAAACACCCAATCCAAAAATGGGCATCTGAAATGAACAGACATTTCTCAGACAAAGAAGTAGAAATAGCAAATAAATACATGAAAAACTGTTCAACATCACTGGTCATTCGACAGATGCAAATGAAAATGCTGAGATTCCACTTCACTCCAGAAAGAATGGCTGCTATCATGAAATCAACCAATAAAAAATGCTGGCAGGGCTGTGGGGGAAGAGGAACCCTGCTCCACTGCTGGTGGGAGTGTAGACTAGTGCAACCACTGTGGAAATCAGTATGGAGATCCCTCAAAGAACTAGGACTGGAAGTCCCATTTGACCCCACTATTCCACTGGCTGGGGATCTTCCCCAAACAATTAAATAATCATACCACAGTGATATATGTGCACCCATGATCATAGCAGCGCAGTGTGTAATAGCTAAAACTTGGAAACAGCCCAAATGCCCATCAACTGGAGTGGATAAAGAAAATGTGTTTTTATAAAATGGAGTACTACTCAGCCATAAAAAATGAGAAATTAGAGACATTTATAGCTAAGTGGATGCACATTGAGGCGATATTCTTAAGTGAAATAAATAGGACACACGTGTAAATACCGAATAATTTCTCTGGTGTGAGAAACTGAAAGTGTAAATAAGGACTAAATGTATAATAGGTAATGTGAAATAGGAAGAAAGGGGGCAAAGGGGAAGGAAGTGGGAAGGCTAGCAGAAAGCACAGAAGGGAATGGGATTAATATGAGAAAATGGAAAAATAGGAACAAAATCTTTGTAAATAGGGAGGAATGGAGGGGTTGAAGGGAGGGCTGGGCAAGGGTGAAAAATAAGAACCAAGAGAGACTATGTAAAGGTGCAAATTTCCAAGGATGAATGTCATTATATTGTATACCTAAAATGTACCAATGATTAGAATGAATAATCGATAATGTAAGATAGGAAGAAAAGGTGCAAAGGGGTAGGGGTAGTGGGAGGGGCAGGGGAAAGGAAAGAAGGGAAAGGAAAAATGATGAGAAATGGGAAAAATGGAAATAAAGTCTTTGTAAATAGGGAAGGGTGGAGGGCGTGAAGAGAGGGCTAGGAATGGGGAAAAAATAAGAACCAAGATGCATTATGTAAAGGTACAATTCCCAATGAGAAATGTAATTGTGTTGTATACCTACAATGTACCAATCAAAGAATTTAATACAAAAAAAAATTGATGCTGGAAAAACTGGCTTTCCATATGCCAAACACTGAAATTAATCCCATGTCTTTCACCATGCACTAACCTAAAATTGAATGGATGAAAGACCTAAATATTAAAACAGAAACACTAAATCTGCCAGAAGACAGAATAGGTAGAATGCTTGAGGACACAGGAGTAGGCAAAGACTTCATGAACAAAACCCAGACCACATGGGAAATACTACAAAGAATCAAAGACTGAGACTTCACCTTTTTAAAAAGTTGTGGGTTTGTTTTCTTTTTTTCAGTCATGGGAATTGAACTTGGGATCTTAAGCATGCCAGGCAGGCATGGTGTCACTGAGCTACATCCCTGGCTCTTAAAAAGTTTTTCCACAGCAAGAGAAACCACCAACAGAGTGAAGAGACACCCCACAGTGTGGACTACTATCTAGACAAATGACTACTATCTAGAATATACAAAGAATTTGTAAAAGTCAGAGCCCACAAATTTAAAGATTTATTCCAAAAGTGGGCATCTGAAATGAATAGACACTTCTCAGCTTCATCTCAGCTACCTCTTCATAGGTGGAAACATCAATTAAATATATGAAAAAATGTTCAACATCACTGGTCATTCGAGAAATGCAAATTAGAACAACACTGAAATTCCATCTCACTCTAGAAAGAATGGCTGTTATCAAGAAATCAACCAATGACAAATGGTGGAGGGACTGTGGAGAAAAAGGAAACTTTTTCCACTGTTGATGGGAGTGTAGACTGGTACAACCACTGTGGAAATGTCTCAAAAAACTACAACTAGAGGTATCATTTGATCCAACTATTGCCCTCCTTGATATCTTCCTGAAAGAATTAAAAACATCAGCTAGGTATTTAGCTCAGTGGTTCCAGAGCCTGCCTCACAAACACAGGATCCAGAGTTCGAGCCCTGGTACAAAAAAAAAAAAAATCAGACAAAAAAAAAAAATGAAAGTAGAAGAATTAAGAACATCATACCACAGTGAAGTCATCCCCTAAGCGACCAAAATATGGTGGGGGTGGGGTTGTGATTGTACCTCGGTGGTATTAGGGGTGGCCAGTGAAGGTGTCATGGCTGCTGCCACAAAGCTTAAAAGTCCAAGCAACAATGACAGGAGACTAGAGCAAAGCTGCAGCCCCAACCACTCCCAAGAGGTGCTGTGCACAATCTTTTGCTCCCTGCACACCTTGGCTGGACAGATGGTTTCACCTCTAAGATGGTCCCATTACACAGACCTATGACTCCACTAAATTTGAGATGTCTTTTTAGTTTTTATGAAGTGCTGCATCTTCATGGCCTTTTAAAATGCTTAACCGCAAAGATGATGTGGTGAAAATTACAATCGCTTGGAACAAGCTCCAGAGCCTCTCAGCATTCCAGCCTGCATTGTTCTTTAGAGCCCTTGAGCAACACATTTTATACTTACAGCCCTTTTTAGCAAAACTTCAGCCTATGATTAAAGAGGGGAATTCAGCTGCTATTGAAGAGATAAGAAAAACACAAACAAGGAACAAGAATGAACTAAATGCCAAATTTCCCACTGGTGACCGACAAGAAGAAAAATACAAAGATTGTGATTTAGGAGATGTGAAAAAGATGCAAGTCCATTTTGATCCAGAAGTAGTTCAAATAAAGGCTGGAAAACCAGAAATTGACAGAAGAATATCTGCATTTATTGAAAGAAAGAAAGCTGAAATCGATGAAAACAATGTCAGAGAATTCTGCAATGTTATTGATTGCAATCAAGAAAATAGTTGGGCAATAACGGATGCCAATTTTACACCTTACCCTGGATTTAAACGTCATGTAAAGGTTTCTAGAGTTATGAATACATATGGACCACAGACTAGACCTGAAGGAATTCAAGGGTCAGGACATATTTGAGATTGTGGTAATCAGGCTGCAGAAGAACGACTACAAAATATTGAGGCTCACTTGTGATTGCTTCTCACTTGCGATTGCGATTTACTTCTCTTATGGCCCAATATACTTTGGTGAATCCATCATGTACACTTGAAAAGAAAACTTGTTCTGTAATTGTTGGTTGTAGTGCTCTATAACTAAATCAAGATAAATTTAATCAATATGAGTAATTCAATTAAGCTGAGATGGTTGATATTGTTCAAGTTCTGTCATTGGTGATATTTTTATTCAGTTCTATCAAATTTTGAGACAAGAGTCTCAAGTCTCTTACTATGCTGTTAAAGTTGCCTATTTATCCTTTTAATTTGTCAAATTTTGCTTCATATATTTTGTGGCTTTGTAACTAGACTTATATTTATTTATAATTGCTATGTATTCCTGATGAATTGTCCTTTTTGTAATTATAAAATGTCACCTGTTTATCTGTTAGTACTCTTGGACTTGAAGCCCAGTCCATCTGATATTAATATAGTCATGCTAGACTTCTAATGCTGTTTTAGTGGCATATCTTTTTTTATTCCCTTATAATCAGTGTCTTTATATATAAGGTATCTTTTTCAGACAATATGTAATTGAATATTGTTTTTTAAGAATCCCTTCTTGTAATGTCTATCTTTTTGGCATTTCTACATTAAAGTTTAATGCAATTACTGATGTGGGATAGTGGGATTTAGAGCTATGATTTCATTATTTGATTTGTTTGTCTCTCTTGTTCCTATATTCTTCCTTTATTGTTTTCTTTTGAATTATTTTGATTTCTTTTAGACTTCTATTTTAATTTCTTTTTTTTTGCCAGTACTGAGGATTGAAACCAGGGCATTCACATCCTTCCTTCTTTTTTATTTTTTATTTTGAGACAGGGTCTCGCTAATCATTGCCTTGACCAGGCTGGGCTTGAACTCACAGTCCTCCTTCCTCAGCTTCCCAAAGTGCTAGAATTACAACCATGCAGTACTATGCCTAGATAATTTTTTGATTTTTAAAGCTATATTTATTTCTGGGTTTTTTAAATTAATGCTCTAGGATTCCTAATATATATCATTCTATCCTTGATAGTTAATATACCACTGCAAGTAAAGTATACAAACTTATATAAGGACCCGTTTTAATCAACTTTCTCTTGCCATGACAAAATACCTGAGATAATCAATTTATAAAGAGGAAACATTTGACTCCATTTCAGAAATTTTAGTCCGTGATTAGTCCAGTTGCTTTGGACTTGCGGCGGAGCAGCATAACACAGTGAGAGCTCATGGCAGAGGAAGCTTTTCACTTCATGACAGTCAGAAAGCAAAGAGAGAGAGGAATGAATCTAGTTCCCAATATCCTATTCAAGGGCACAGTCTCAACGTTCTGGCTTCCTTTCCACTTCTGAAAGTGTCCACCACCTCTTAATAATAGCATGGACTGGGGATCAAGGTTTCAATGCAAGGGTCTTTGAGGACATTGTAAATCCACCCTATAGCTGGGCTTCTGTATGTGATTACATCTGAATACAACAACAAAATATTAAATTTCCTCTCTAAATAGTCATCTTTTTTAAATTAAGAAGAAAAAGATAAATCTTTAATATTTATCCAGATAGTTACCATATCTGAAACTGTTTATTCTTGGATATCCAGGTCTCCTTCTAGTTACTTCCCCTTTGACCTGAGAATTTTCTTTTCAAGCATTTCTTGCAGTAAAGTCAGCTGGCAACAGATTATTTTATTTTCCTTTACCTGAATATATCTTTATTTTGTTTTCATTCCTGGAAGGCTTTTCTATTCCAAGTTGACAGGTTTTTTGGTTTTGGTTTTAACTCTATCTCCTGGCCTCCTGGGGTTCTGATGAAAAGTCAATGTTTATTCAAATCCACATTTTCCTCTCTACACTGCATTGTTTTTAAGATTTTTCTCTTTATCTTTTATTTTCTGACACTGAATTATTATGTATCTAAGTGTAGGTTTCTGTCAATATGCCTGCTTTGGGGTTTATTGAAATCTTTGAGTCTATACATTTATTTCTTTTGTGAAATTTGGGGTACTTTCAACTGTTATTTCTTCCTCTTCTCTTCTGGGACTCTAATTATCCAGTGTTAGACTTTTTTGTATTATCGCACAGGTCTCTGAGGCTCTATTTTTATCGTTTTTCTCTCCTTTTCTTTGCTGTATCCTTGATGATACTCACTTAGTCCTGTGATATTCACTAATCTATTAAACCCATTAGGGATTTTGTTGTTGTGTTTGTCTGTTGTCTTTTGGGGGTGTTTGGTTTCATTTGGTTTGGTTTTGTTTGATTTTGACTTTGAAGTATTTGAAATTGCATTGAACCCAGGGCCTTCCCACAAAGCTGCAAGCGCAACTCCCCCCCCCCCTTTTAAAATTTTTATTTTGAGGTAATAATTCTTGCTGAGTCACTAAGCTGCCCAAACTGGGCTCAAATTTGTGATTCTCCTGTCTCAGCACCCCCAGAGTGCTAAGATTATAGGCATGTACCACCTTTTATTCTTAAAAAAACAATTTTTATTTCATATATTCTACTATTAAGTTTTAATACTGCTATTTGGTTTCTTTTTTGTGTTGTATTTTGCTGCTAAGATTTTCTGTATTGTCATTCATTTCAAGAATACTTTCTTTTACTTCATTCAACATAGCTGAATTACTTAAACATCTCATCTAATAATTCCAACTTCAGAGTTATCTTGAGATTAGCATTTGTCTTTTTGCCTTCTCTAATTAGAATGGGTCACAACCACCTAGGTCTTTGAGTGGAGACTAATTTTGGACTTTATCCTGAACATTGTGGTGAGTCTTTTGTTATGTAGTACTAGATTCTGTTATAATCCTCTGGAAAATGCTGGGGGTTTTCATTTGTTTTAGCAGATAGTTAATTCAGGTAGATCTAATTTTTAAGCTGTCTTTTGCCTGTATGTACAGAGGTTCAAATCTTAGTTTGGTTTCAGATCTGCTGTGCTGCTGTGGGCCTGTTCCACAGAAGCATTAGTAAGGAGTCAATGTGAACCTTGCAGGCTTCAGACCCAGAATTAGGGAACCTGACTTTCTCCAGTGCTCTCTTTTGCTTGATTTCCCTATCTCCTCTGGCAGTAAGCCATGGTCATCTGACCAGGATCCCCTGATTCTTTTGGCTGTTTTGTTCTACTTTGAAGTTTTAGTTGCCTGTGACCAGCCTCTCCATGACTATAGGCCACTCTCAATGCAAACTTCCCTCAACAGCAAGCTCAGGCTCCACTCAAGTCAGTTTTCCAAGTTTTGGTTCCTTTCTGCAATTTGCCTGACTTCATTTACTGTTTAGAATCCTCAGGTAGTATTTTCTTTATGGTGTGCCCAGTGTTTACAGTTTTAACCAGGAGGGTTGGTCTAAAGGTGAACTTAAAATAAGTCTCATATCATTTTCATTTCCCCACAACTTAAAATAATTCAGTCGTCTTTGTTGTCCTGTCCTTACATGGAGTCTTATGGGGCTTATTAGATGAAGCACAGTCTAGCAACCAAAATTAGTTAAAAGTAATTTAAACAATATTGGTCTCTCCCAAAATGTCGATAAGAATCCATTTCAAAACACACAGCAACACTTTTTAAAATTATCTTTCTCTATTACCTTCACTTTCATTTTACCTTATAACTGTATTTGCTTTGAAGCCTTACTCTAAAATACCAAATGAACTTGAAACTCAGCACACATAGCCTTTTCACTTTTTCTCTTCCTCCTATTCTAATTTCCCTTTTATAGGAGCAATTCATGGTCTCCTTTTTCACTGTACAGCAGTGGATCCTATTCTTTGCAAACTTTTGTTCCTACCACTCTTCTTGTGAGCAACTTAAATGCAGAAACTAAGATGGCAAACTCAGAATCTTCCTGAGAAAATGATATATCCAGGAAGGGGAGAGTCTAACTGTCCAAAGACAAAACATGGGTCTTTGTCTTTGGAAAGGGAGAAGGAATATGTTTGAGAGTGAGAAAAGAGAAAATTATAAAAACCACATTCATAGTGTAATAATTCTATACCATTTAATGTTTACTATTTAAATGTACATGATGTATAATCTATTCATGTTACAGATATCTAATATATGGAATATATATATGATATTGAGTTTAAATAATTTTATAATTTTTTAAAGCAAGGCATAACTCTAGTAGTTCTTCTTTGAATTTCCAAAAGAATTCAGGTTCTCATAACACTATCATTTATTGATGGCATCATGTATGCCAGGCATTCTGCTAAGTAATGTGCATATACTTAACTTATCAGACTTTATGCAACCCTGGAAAGCTGGCATTGTTCCTGTTTACAGATAAAGAAACTGAGGGTCAGAAAGGTTAAGCAATATGCCTAGGGTTCCACACCTATCAAGGAGTGAAAGATAGGAGTTCAACCAATATGGAAATCCAAAGCTTATTCTTTCTTCACTCTCTCCCCTTTTGAAATCACAGGCTACCACCCAAGTAGAATTTGATGATATCTGTCATTTCAAATAATGCAGCAGAGAGAGAGAGAGAGAGAGAGAGAGAGATCCTGTAAAAATAATATTCACTTCACAGAGGAGTTGCAGACTTTTCAGCTCCTCAGTTTCTCTCATTTTTCTCTCTCTGCATCTATAGCAGAAATGAAAAGACTCAAGAATAATTTTCAGAATTGTTCTAGAAATAAAATGAGAAGAGCTATGAAAATATAAGTGATCATAATCATTTTAGCCCAACTCGCAAAGTAACACTTCCTTTTCTAAGTTTTACAGTTACGACTTCAACAGAGAAGGACCCAGGAGCAACTGGCTAACCAAGGCTTAATACCACGTGAGTACCTATGGCTCTTACTTACTAAGAGATTGCCAAGGACATGCAATTTGAGAACTGGAATGTGCCTCAGAGGTCATTTAGTCTAAGCCAATATATAGATCTTCCAAGAGATTTACATAATCTGTGTCAACAGAAACTCAGTTTTTGGATGCTCTGCCCCCTACTGGCACTCACCTGCAAGGTGCTTCCCTCTAAGCCAAACAGGTAGGGTTTAAAATTCCACTAGGACAGGGCTGTTCTTAAGGTAAATACACCTCACTGTGGATATCCTTGACTGTTGCTTCCTTTTAAATTTGGGCATAATTACTATTCTTTCCAGAAGCATCAATCACATAATTATTTTTTCTCACCTCCCTGGTTTCAGTTCTGCTTGGGGAGCTTGATTCCACAATTAATTGGACACTGTAGTGTGTATCTTTTCTAGAATTTTAAGTAGTAATACCATTGTGGCACAAATTATATAATATTGAATCACTGTCCATAGTTTGGATCAGAGAAGAAAGATTATCATATCTTTTAGAAGAAGTATTTGAAATTTTTTACCAGTTCAACAATTAAAGCTAACTTGGTGTTATTTATGGCAATGAAGAAAAGAGAGCTTCAATGAATGAAATCATGGTTTAAGCTTCTGTACATCATACTATCTTTCTCCCCAATAAAATTATTTAAATCGATTCATAATGACACAGAAATTCAGGTACTTGTAAGTTTATTCTCTGCTTCAGAGCCAGAACAGAGGAAGAGCTTTTCAAGACTTTTGTTAAGTCAAAAGTAACTCTTTGTTGATGGCTAAGCTCTACAAACAGTAAACAGTAAGTAACTTTAAAATACAATTTTTGTAGCGGTTCACTAAGCACAAAAGAAACAGTTCCCCTGCAATTTCAAGAGTTTTCCAGCAACATTTCAAGTATATGGGAAGCCAAAGAAGCCAGTCTATGTGTGGTCTATTTCATCTAAGCCCTCCAATAAATGTGTTAAAGGGAAAATAAAGATCTGCAGACATCAGGTCAGGCCAAGGCACTTCCACTCAAATCTGACAATCTAGGCCCTTGCCCATGTTTCTTTCTCCTTAATTCTGGAAAGGTAAATGGAGCAGATAGATCCAAGACCTCTTAGTTCAAGTTGCTTCACAATTGATTTAATGTTCAGTTCATAATGTTTAGTGCATGAATACTCAGCCTGCTTCTTGCAGCTGGCATGTGGGTAAGAATAAACTTTTGTTAGGAATATGGAGTTCAATGTGGCAATCAGTAAAAACAACCAGTAAAGACAGAATAACTCTATAATATATTTTTAAATAACACCTCTCATCTCAGCTGTGTAAGTCAAGCATCTGTTTGTACAGTAGACTCCAATGGTGATACCAGATTTTGCTCTCCAGGATTTCCAAAATCAAATTGTATAGACATAAACAAAATACTGCTTGGCAGAAAATTTGTATCCATAGTCCATTGCATCACTAAGATGATTTCTGAGAATAAAAAGCCCTGCAAATAATGAAATAATTTTTATAAGTCAGGCAAATGGCAAAGTACTCAGCCTTCTCCTTTCAACCAGGCTTTCCAAGTGTGTAGGTTCTGCTGTATGAATGTGCATGTACTGGTCTGGCTCACACTGTAGTTCCTGCCTGGGCTGGCTCATTCCATTTAGCTCTTCTCAGAAATCTAAAGCCAGGGCAAATCTCTGCACCTGCTGATTGGTTAGCCCCCTCAATCCAACCCCCAACCACACATGCAGTTGACATTCAAGGCAGAGCTGTGTGTTCCTCCGAGACCTGCGGGTACATGTGCAAATACCAACAGCAAAGAGAAGAGCAGAAGAGCCAAGACTCATGATCTTTTCAAATCAATATAAATTAACAAATTTTGTAATAAACCAGACTATGTACAGTGTACTATGCCAGGCATTAAAGGGACAACAGTAAGCAAAGTGGTCCTTCAGAGTGTCCCCGGATGTTAGGGGAAAAGTGACAAGAAACAAAGATAAGTACAATTATAAAAGAATTTTTTATTTCTATATTCTATTGCTTGAATTTTTTGAAGCAGAACAGAAAAGGAAAGGAAGGAGAATGGAAGGAAGAAAACCTAATACCTTCAGAGGTCATCTGATTCTGTGATTTTTCTAATTTTTTATTGTTAAAGAAATTGTGTATATATATATACACACACACACATACATATACAGTGTAATCAAAATTTATTGTATGTGTTTAATTTTTTAAAAAAACTTTATTATCGTAAAAGACAGTGTCATTAATCCCCCTCAAAATACTCCCCCTGGCATTTAACACACTTATCCCATTATTCTTGTCATCTTGTGAAACAGTTCTGGAAGGCATCTTTCATTTCTTTATTCGTGCTGCCATGATATCCTGAAGCAATTTATCTCTCATGGTCATTTGGACTTTGGGGAAGAGCCCAAGGCAGCCCCATGTCAGATCTGGTAAATAAGATAGATGACCATGATGTTGTTACAACCCTGCCTTTCCATTGGATGGTACTCAGCAGCAAAATTCACTGTATTTTTTATCATGCCTCATAAAGACACTCACAGAAGAGGACTTCCAAAACTGCTTCAGAAGGTGGAAGAACTTCAAAGCAGGAGAAATTTTTTTTTCTTTTTAATTCTTTATTGGTACATTTTAGGTATACAATACGTTTGCATCTATCATTGGGTGCTTGTACTGTACATGATGTATCTTGGTTCTTTTTTGTTTTTTTGGTACTGGGGATCAAACTTGGGTCCTTCCGCTTGCAAGGCAGGCGGTGGAACCACTGAGCTAAATCCCCACCCCCTTGGTTCTTATTTTTTTCCCCATTACCTGTGCACCCTTTATCCCCTCCACTCTTCCCTATTTACATAGATTTTGTTTCCATATTTTGAGGGGAATTAATGGCAATGTGTCTTTTACTGTAATAATTTTTATTTAAACATCCATCTTATATTTCATTATCCTTTATATACACATCACCCATTTGTACACACACACACCGACACACACTGACACACACACACACACACACACACACTGACACAGGCAGTGTTTAGGGCCTCTGCTTCACTTTCTAGGCCTCTCCTTATACCTTCCCGAAGATCCCTCAAGAATCCTCATTTGAGTTCTAGTCCTCTTCAGAATCAAAAAAGAAAAAACCCTGAACTAATCAATTCCTCATTTGTCTTTGAAGTTCATGAAACTGAGGTTGAGGAGACCTAAGAGAGTTTTCAAATGTCCCAATGCCAGGTCCAACATGCTCCCATTTTTGAAGTTTTAATTTATAAGAATGTAACTGTCTGCAGGATAAGATTATTCATACAATGTCCCTTTAGCTATGAAATTTGGAAAAATTGCAATCCTTCCCAAAATTTTAAAACTTTTCATAATTTGCCTAAATTCAAAACTGTCAGCCCAGGAACTTATTGTTCTTAGGTTATTGTAGCAGTGCTATGTTTAGGACAGTCAATAGAAACACCAGCCACCCACTGGCAGAATCAGTCTTGCTTTTTACATTAAGTCTTTGGATCTTGTCAAATACTACAAAAAACCCACAACTCTCCCCTGTTGTTGCAGAGCAAATGCCAAATCTGAGCCTCCTGATCCCTAGTAAGCTCCTCTTCTCAAATTTTCAAAAGAACTCAGTGGACCATTAAAACACTTACATCTTTTGTGATCAAAAATTCAGTTGGAATTTGAAAAGTTAAAAAAGTAAAGTGAGAAAATGCCAAGGATAAACCAGTGGTATTCATGAAATGAACTTCAAGTTCTGCATCATAACCTGTCTTACTATGGCCAACGCTGAATGAAAACCTCCACTGAATTAGCTCTACAATAAATCTCACTTCAGTTGAACTCCAAGTTGATAACTAAGTTATAAGGTTTCTCTCTCACTTACTCTAATGAGCTGAGACCTGTGTACTTTTCAGTTGGCTACTAAAACTAACGCAACAGGGTTCATTTTACCTGCTTCCTTCTTTCTGGATGTTCATCTTGAAAGATTTAAGGTTGCTGCTCGTTAACAAAGAGTCCATAGCCACCAGTAATAAATTCGTTTTTTACAACACCACCCCATCACTTCTTTTTTCCATTCACTTTGTTCTCATTGGTGAACAATACCTTAACAATAGTAAGCTCATAGTTTAGTATATTTTTCCCTCTTTCCATTTCATGCCATGAATTTAAAGGCATCATGTCTTGATTAAAAGTGAAGAGTAGGGATTTAAAGCCCTGGAGAGCCCCTAAAAGAACTTTAAACAGTAAGAAAATGTTCTTGATCCTCAAGTGGGGCCCCAAGCCTCATCCTAACACTGCCTTCACGTTTATAACAGTTGTGAAATTCACATTTTTAAAATGTGAAATCCTCATTTCATGGTGAAATATTATCTCATGATTCTCTTAGAAATATTATTTTAGGGATTTATTGTTTGGACTTACCTCAAAAACCCATCTCTGAATTTCAGGATGGAGATTTTGAATTGCTGGGTTTGGCGCCAAAACCAGGATTCAAAGGGACTGACTCCACTGTCCTTCCCTTTCATACTCAAGGCTTGGTTCTTTAGGGCAGAGCCAACTTCCTCCCTCATAGATCTCTGGGGGCTTGGATCTGTTTATCACTATTTCATATGTATTTTCTTCCCTACAATTCTTTTCTTTGGGAAAGAATTCTTTCTTTGGGAAAGATTCTTTGGGAAAGAATCATTCTTCTACGTGGAATCTTTTAAATGACACCATTGGATTCTAACCACTACCAAGGCCTAACTTTAGAAGGATAATAAGCTATGTGGATTACACTGAATAAAATGGCCATAGAGCAATTCAGTCAATATTCAACTATGCACCTGCTATGAGGAAGCTTCTGGGGAAAACACAGAGAACACAAACATGATTTCTGTGTCTAAGACCCTGAAGTTTATAAGGGGCCCAAAATTATCCCCATTTAATTGTTTCTATTAAC
This sequence comes from Heterocephalus glaber, assembly GCF_053883595.1. Taxonomy (NCBI): domain Eukaryota; kingdom Metazoa; phylum Chordata; class Mammalia; order Rodentia; family Bathyergidae; genus Heterocephalus; species Heterocephalus glaber. The sequence continues at coordinate 23,606,967 of NW_028258351.1, read as the reverse complement.
AGTTTCAGGGGATTTAGCTAAGTGGTTTCACCACCTGCTGCATAAGTGCAAGAACCTGAGTTTGATCTCCAGCACCAAAAAAAAAAAAAAAAAAAAATTGGGGGGCCAGAGATTTATCTCAGTGGTTTTGCCACCTGCTGCACAAGTGCAAGGACCCAAGTTCAATTCCCAGTACCAAAAAAATAAAAAGAAACAATTTTAGGCAACTTTGTGCTCCTACATGAGAATGGGTACTGGAAGGATTGAAAGTTAAAAATTACAATTTCTCTTCCTCTCTGCTACTAAAGAGAGTCTAATAGGTTTGAACCCAAGAGGGACAGGAGGGAAATCTTACCTCCTGGAATACAGAAGATGAGAGCAGGAGAATTAAAATAGATTTTAGAGAACTTAAAGTCAAAGAGGCTGCTACTTAGCAACAGAGTCTCACAGATAGCCACAGCTGGCCAGAATGAGATGTTTGGACAGAATGGTTCCACGATCTGATCAGTGTAAAAGAACTTGAAGATACAATGAGTTGTGTATGAATGGTGCTGCCTTTATTTTTTTTACAGACTAATTCAAGCTCCAGCAGCCACATACTTACTGCAAAGCCTTGGTAAATCCCTGAATTCTGTGATACTCCTGAATAGCAAGAAGAATGACCTGGGCAATTCCTGCACCCACACCCCATGCAGCTTCACCATAGTTTTGAGAAGTTGACTGGACAAAGTCTCTCTTCTTTTTCTCAGAGCATTCATTTGCCTTGGCTTCTCCCCACAGCACCCTTCCACACACTGTTGACTGTCTGAGCAGAATGTGGCACAATGGGATTAATCTATCTGCCTCTTCCTTTCTTTCTAACATCTCAACTTCAGAGATAGGAAAAAGTACCTTGAATTTTCTTGCCAAGTCCATTTAGATCAACAATCATAACTTTCTTCTTTTCCTCCATCTCTCTTTCAGTTTTCCAGTTCTCTGTCTCTTAGAAACTAGAAAACCAATAATTATAGACATACTTTGAATTTGTCTTTGTTTCCTTTTTCAGAGAAATTCCAATGTTCAAATCAGAGAAATTCACATATGTTGCATCAAATTCTGCAAGTGTGCAAACCAGGTCTTAAATATTACAAAGCTGCATTGGAAAAAGGTCACTGTTTTTAGATCCCTAAGACTATCACTTGGGTATGGAATAAGTAAGCTATTTATTACCGCTATAAAAGGAGAATATAATTTCACATAGCAAATATCATGATCTCAGAAGAAACATGCCCATGACTCGGTCTATCTTTACACCAAGATAAAGAGAACCCATTTTGTAAGTGGGAAACTGAGAGCCCAGGAAACCTATTGGACTAATTCAGAATTATATCTAAAACAGATGACAAAATGTCGACAGGCCTCAGATAAATGGTTCTTAAGTTTTTATTTACTCAGGACTTTTTTGGTTACATCCTTCACTGCTGTAGGTTTTATGTTTGAAACAGTTTTGTCTTTTCCTCCCAAAGAACACTATCCACATTAATTATTAAACCATATTTCTGTTTTTAATTAATTAATGGCATATGAAGTTACCAGGCAGTGCTTTTTGATGAAAATACCCATTTCTAACCCACACTGGTATCATTCCAGACAGCAGCAATGAAAAATGAAAGTTTCATTAGCCTAAGCATCCTCTCTCTGAGCAGACATACTTTTTTCTTTATCTTTTTGAAATGCTGAAAATCAATCCTGGCAATCCATTGCTCCCTTTTTAAATTTACAAATCCCCAAGGATTGTAGATCAGGACCAACTGGCCTTATAAAGGCCATGGCTGAAGTTCTTACACTTGGGCATCAAAATCAGCTTGGAGAGCTTGTTCAAACACAGATCCATGTCCCATCCCCAGAGTTTTTGATGCTGTAGTTCTGGAGTGGGGGTCAAGAATTGGAATTTCTAGTAAGTTCCCAATTGATAGTGAGAAGGTTGGCCCGGGGACCATGATTTGAGAATCATGGGTCTGATTGCTGTCCCAGTTCTCTGGCTCCTTGAATCTGCCTCTTGGTCTTTATCCTCATCACAAATGGAGCTGGGCTCTCACTGAACCTGCTCGTGAGGGGTCCCTAGGGTGAAATCACATCTGGCAACAACCTTGCCTTGGCTATCAGAGCCTGCCCAACACCAGCTCCCAGCCCTATATATAAGGATCAGGCCTTGGCCCTAAATGGATTCTTAGCAGCCACATGGCCTATTTTCTTCACTGTCTGGGATCCTCTCAGAGGCCTGGGCTTTGACTAGAGTGAGGAGGACCACAAGAAGCCTGTTCTATCTCAGGATTGTTTGCTGAACTCTTAAGTAAGCACATGTTTATACACACAGCTGACCTACATTAGCTGGAGCTGTGGAGACAGAAATAGGAATAGCCAGCAACTAAACTTTGAGGCGAGAACATGAATTCCCCTGTGAGGAGCGATTAATCTTCCTCTAGAGGAAATGAGTCAAATGTGTGGCTGACTGGATTTATAACCATATTTTAATTTGAAATCACAGGGACTTATTTTTTAAATTTAGGAATCCAAATTCCTTTTCAATCTTAAATGTCAATGTCCTTTAAATACAAAATTTCACCATTTGATACTCCCCAGGCTGGTAAACACAAGTGGTCCTTTGTGTATTTTCCAAAACCCTGACTGGGGGTGCCAACTATTATGATTGTTGCAGGCCTGCAGGGAAGATGGCTAAAATCCATGTTCTCTGGAGTCAAGCAGAAGACAAACCTCAACCCCAGGGCATTACAGGGGAGTTTTCCATTGGGAGACCTCAACTCAGTGTTCCACAAAACACAAAACCCCCACTAACTCCTGAAGAGAGAAGCATGTGGGAAAAGCAGAGTGTGGACCTCTTTGGTATTCTTTCCAAGACCTTGCTATATGGACATAGCTTCCCACTCACAATTAGAAGGTTCTAGAAGACCTTTGTGCCCGTGGCATCAGAGAACTGGACCATGTGAATCATTTCACAAAGTAGTTATTAACACAAAAAAGTGATGAGTTGTAGCTGTATGAAGCTAAGATGTAGGAAAAGCAGTGTTTCTTAAGACAGTTAAGCTCCACCAACAAGAAACAAAGGTCTTCATTTTTGAATCAGAAATCCTTCTCAAGTTCCAAGACTAATTAAAACCAATCATGTTTGGAATGTGTGAGATATCTCAAGATAGATTCATATTATTCCCTTTGGAAAATTTGTTAAGTAAAAGGATGTGTTACTCTTTTTAACCACTTAATAATTAAGATCCCATTTCTAAAGCCAGTTCTTTTTCTGAATGATGTAAGCAGTCAAGCCACACCAATATGTAATACCCAGTGAAATGATCCCCAGGTGATGGGACAGAGGTGAAGGCCTGAAGGTTCACCAGGGGCCACTGTTCTCTGAGCAGACTTTGTGATCCAGTTGCTGGGGGAAAGGAAACCAATATTCAGACACCTTCAGTATAAATTTCAACTGCGATCAAAGCAGAAAAAGTCATGCCTCCTTCCAGACCTCAATCAAAGGAAATGCATGAATCACACAGGAGAGCAGCACATTTATTTTCCAGAGTCACTGAGTGGGGAGAAATGGAAGGAAAGGGGCCATCTACAGTAACAGGTGTGACAAAGAAGCCCGTTTTAAGAGTAAAGACAGCAATCAAAGAGAAGCTAAAGAATCAGTTTCCAGACTGGTGGGAAATATGATACATATGCAAAAAGAATTATTTTTGTAATAAAAATCAGATCTCTCAATCTCCAGCCCAAGTGAAAAGGGAGGATATCAACTATATTGGGCCCTAGGTCATTGGGACTATTTTGCATGCCTCTTTGGTCAAAATTACCAGTGAGGCAGGGAAATTGATGGAGAACTTGTCTTAGTAACTTGCCAAGCATCATCCTACATAGAGGAAAATAGGCTAACCACCATTGTGGTATCCACCATTATTATAGCTTGATGTCCAACTGTCCTTGTTGAAAACTGTGTTTACATTTAACATGCATGGTCTTAAGAGCTGAATGAGGAATATGTGCACACACATGGCCCCAAGTGCTGATCTGACCAGAAAACTAATTTTTATGGCAGCCAAAATTTGGAAGAATACTTCATTGCCTGCAATTTAAGAGTAAACATCTGTTAGAGTAATTGTAAAACTCTGCATCATGTGATTCATCAATTTGTCTGGACTTAAAATTCAAGAGAAATCAATCCAATTCTGTAACCTCTGATCAACCTCATCATTTACAATGAAAAGCGATTACTTATGGCTCCTGATTGAGATTGTTCCAGGGGACTAGGCAAATCAATACAAAATGTAGAATTTTGCTGAATATTCTAGTTCTTTTGCTACATCTTAAGAGTTGATTGAATCATCGTGAAGAGGTGCTTCAGATGAGTAATGGGGAGGATGTAGAGGAAAGAGTGGAGGTATTTGGTTCTGGTGGTTTACAGCTACTATGTATTACATGTGACCGACCAATGTTGGGTTAGCTGATTGTTAGGAATTTGAATAGCACACTTACAAAGAGGTTAGGGTTATCAGAGGATGTAGGCTCCAAGCCCTGCTTGTGTGATTCTGGGCAAGTTAATCCATTTGTGTGGACCTCAGTTTCCTCATTTAATTCAGGACTGGACTTTCCTGTCTCCAAGGCTCCTTCCAGCCCTCAAGTCTGATTATCTGCTTCTCACTAAACACCTTTGTTTACATGCTCATGACCAACCAGCCACATCCCTTATCCAAAGTACATCCCTCCTACAGTACACCCCTACCCAGACCACCCAGCTTTTGAACTCAAGAGCAGAGCAAAGTTGCAGAGAGTGTTAAGTTACCTATCTACCTCTTCTCTTAAACCATGTTATTTCTGACCCCTCTATTTCCTAAGGAACTTGGAATGTCCTTGCCTCCACCACTCCTCTTCCTGTCACGCATTCTGTCTCTGCTGCTCCTCTTGGTTGAGGACTGAATTCTACCTTCTTCTGGCTCTTGTGGCTTCCAGGCAGCTGGCATCCTCCAGGCCTTTCCTCTTTCGTTGCTTGTGGCCTCATAGTGACAATTGTGAGACCAAAAGTGACTCCATTTTGTGAATGTGGGACCAAAATGGAGCAGTCTCCTTTGTTCTTTCAAATTAATGATTAAATGTGCTTAATCTGGGACAAAAGACATGATCTGTAACTCAAGATTCCTAAGCTCATTACCCAGCCATCTGTTTGCCCTAGAAACAAGTGTCCCGGGCCCACTATCTATAGGACAATCTGTTAACCTGCTGACTATCCACACAAGGTGGTCATGACCATGAGTCAAGATGTCTGCTGACCATCAGTACGTGACAGTAGACCACTAACCTTTGTCCCCATTTTTCTTGTAAAAACCTATACGTAATCCCCTTCAACCCCTAATGAGCCTAGCCAATCAAAATTCTACACTTCATACTTGCTAAATGTTAACCAATCATATGGCTGCTAATGACTGAAGCTTGCTGTAATCTCAATAAAAACCCTGCTAATTTGGAACTCGGGGCTCTCAATCTTGATTCACTTTGTCGGTGACAATTGAGAGTCCCTGCTTGAGCTTGAATAAATGACCCTCGTGTGCTTACATCGGAAATGGCCTCCTGGTGGTCTTTGGGACTTCACAATCTGGGCACAACACAATCACTTCCAGACTGTGCATAGCTCAGCCAACATAGCAGCAAGCCCTGCAATGCTGACCAACCCCTGAGCCAGCCTCTGCTCATGTCTTTGTTTTTCTGTTTCAGCACTGAAAAGTCCAACTGCATTCCATGAGCAAAGAAAAAATTTGAATAGTAACAAGGTAATTTTTGCAAACTGCCTTTCCTGAACTTGAGCTGTTAGTTATAGACCTCAGGATGCTAAACTCTGGCTGAAGCATGTGAAATTTCTTCAACCAACTTCAACTGGTTGATGCCCCCAAACTGTATGGAACCTCACTTTTCTGCACTAATTATGGTGGAGATGGGATCCTCTAAGTTAGCTTTGAAACTGTTATTTTTAGCATTTAAACAAAATGTCCTTAATCTTTTTGGTTTTAGGGAAAATCACAGCAAGGATGCACCAAGGATCAAAAGACCTTGAGAAGGGTGGTAAGGTTGGTTCCAAGCTGCCTTACCTTTTATTGCAGTCTTTTCTTAGCAACCAACAGATTTTCTTAAATGTAATTCAATGGGAAGACAAGGTCTGTGCATACAGAGCTTATTTGCAGCTGCTTAAAGGCAAAGGGAATGTTTGTTTTCCATTCTAGGGAAAATTCACATATTTTGTACCATCATAAGGAACCTCTGCAGTCTGAATTGATCAATGGTATAAATACCATTTAGCACCATTGGCACTTTGAGTGAGAAGGAAGGGCCTGGGGCATCTGTGTCATTGTCTGAGAGTGCTGGCCTTGCTGCTTATCTATGGGAAGGCAGGAAGAGCAGCACTCTGCAACTCGTCAAAGTTGCTTGTGAGTGGCTGTTATTCCTACTACTTAGAAAATAACAAACAACAGCTGAGTGTCTTTTTATCAGAGTTGGAGAGAACCCCAGGCCTTTTTTCAGGGTGCCAAAATAGTAAGATAAAAGCCTATTAGTAGAAATCAAGCCTAGATTGTCCCTATGACAGCCTCGGTGGTGAACCTATGGCACACGTGCTGAAGTAGGCTGTTTGTTATCATAGAAAGCTCTAAAAGTTCACCATCACTGAGTGGCTCGCCCCTCAAGATGATGAGATACAGAAAATGATCTATTTCTAAAGTCTAAATCTGCAGGCTTTGCATTTTCCCATGTCCTAAGAGAGAAGCCAGATGAATCATGGAGAGGGCTGAAAGTGGTCTTATTGTAGCAGATGTTTTTATGCAAAATTTTGTCTCTAACCTGTATTAATTTTGACTGTTTTACAAGGCAATAGAATAGGGTTGATTATAATACAAGTAACTTGGTATCATAACTTTTGTATCAATATTTTATTAACATATACCTCCCTGGACCTTCAAAGCTTTTAAATTTGTAATCCTGACATGGACCCAAGCTTTTCACCTCTTTATCTTATTTTCCCATTCCCAAACTCCTGGAATGGTCATTGTCTTTCTTCATCAAAACCTGGAAGACCAAGGATATTTCTATTTTCCATTTGTCACAAAAAGAGAGTAGTTTTTCCCATTAATAGAAACTGAAATTTTTTTACAAAGTTAAAGCTAGGTGATTCTCCATGTTTTTGTTCCATAGACTGAAGATTCCCTTAGGCGCAAGGGCAGGAACAGATCTGACCCCAGCAACTTGGTTAATATGCACATACTCCAAGGTAAGTCTGCATAAAATCATAAACTAGTGGGTGTCCATCAAATGGTGGACTGCTTTTTCCAGAGTTCTTTGTCTCTGCGCAATTGCTAAACACCCTTAAAATGTCTCTCCTGACATTATAGAGGAAGTTTCAAGCAGTCATCTAGCCATTTTAAGCCCTGTTGAAAATCAAATTAGAAAGCCACAGTAAGCCTTCAATCTTGAGTTCCAGTCTCATCTGTGCCACTTCCTGAATCTAAAGCCAGGGCAAGTCACAAAGCTTCTCTGAACACATAAGAAGTGTTTGACATGTGTTGGTGATTATTAATCTGGACCATCATTCAGTTTGGGATGCATTTGAGGCTCTGCTTCCATACCCATTAGGGAACTGCTTGATCCTGCTTTCTGATTCCTTTATATTCTGGTGCGCAGGAAATAATCAAAGAAGATCAGTGTTAATTAGTGCAAGCCTAGTTCCACCCTAAGGTACTGCCTTTACATTGAGGAGGGTGAAATAGGACAAACACCTAGTTGCCCCTCAGAGCAAACACCTGAATAAGAGCAGGGAGGCTTCTACTAATTCAAGAGTTGCCTTCCCTCAGATGGGACTCCCACAGACTACTGGTGCCCAAGTTCAAAGGGGTCTACCTTCTATTTGAATGATGTAGCTATAAAATATTTATTCATCAAATAAGTATTGTATTGGATGTCAAACTAGAGGCTAGCTGATCTGTCAGACTTTGTGCACATGGTGATGAATAAGACCCAGGTTCCCACTTTTAAAGGTTTCTCTCAAATAGTAAAAGGAGGCAGACATTAGACTCAGCATTTACAATCCAGCAGGAAAAGAGTGAAAATCCACAGTATTATGGGTGCATAGAGAATGACAGGACAGAGCCATCTGAATCAGAATTGATGGAGAAGGAGCAACAAAATGAGCTGCAATGTGAAGGCCAGACCATGAAAAGAAAGAAGAAAGGAAGGGTTTTGCAGGCTGAGGGAACAGTATGTACATACACCAGCACTTTTTCTCTAGAATGCAGATTTCCTTACACAACTGTATGCTAGCTTTAAGTAGCACAAATGGTCCTGAAATATCATGAAAGCTGTGAATCTTGGTTCTTTAATCAGTATCATTGCTAGTACATCCAGTCTCCCAAGGCTGACTTTTTCCACCCCTGGGACAGGTGGAATATTATAAGATGGAGAACTGCTTTTGGGGTATGAAAGAGAGGGAGGACAATGCAGCACTCAAGGGAGAGGCTGTGTAAGCTGCAAGGCTTAGACTTGGATGAGACAACTAAATGACACCAAAGGCTCTTAGGAGAAGGTAACAGATTCTTACCTCCTCTACAAAAATATCATGGCAAAGACCCTAGAAGCAGCTACTGAGACAACACAAAGTTGCAGCTGCACAAATAATCCAAAGAATGCTATTTCAAATGATATACAGACTTTTCAAGGATCAGGTTAACAAATAAAAATAAATATCATGCGTGGCAAGGATATGGGAAATACATACATTCTTACCCACAACTGGTAGGAGTACAATTGGGTCAGCGTTTCTATAGTGCTATTTGGCAATGTGCATCAAACTTCTAAAAAATATATCTATCCTTTAGCTTGTGTTGTGATTTCTCATATTTTCTTTAAAGAAAATAATCACACAGGCAAAGATTTATGTACAATGATGTTTATCATGGAATTACTTTAGAAAATGAAACATTGAAAATGGCAAAATGTCCAAAATAGGGGATTAGCTGAATAAATTGGGGATCATCTGTGCAACTGAATACCACATAACTACTACAAGCAAGGGTTTCAAAGAATAGTGACTGAATAAGAAAAGGCTTTCAAGATGCCTAGTGAAAAGAGCAGAAAAAAATTATGTTTATAGTCAAATTCTGGGAAGAAATATATATATATATATAGATAGATAGATAGATAAAGACACATTTATAGACAGATTCTGGGAAGAAAAAAATGTAGACCTACTAATAAATACCATAACTAAGAGAGATGCCAAGTACAAAAAGTATTGACTATAAATGAGGAGTTTCCTGGGCCGGAGATTTAGCTCAGCGGTTTTGGCTGCCTGCTGCGCAAGCACAAGGACCCGAGTTCAATCCCCAGTACCAAAAAATAAATAAAAATAAAAATAAATGAGGAGTTTCCTGAGGCTTTTGAGTTCTTTTGCAAACTTTTTGGCATATTTAACACTTATGGTAATGAGTAAATAGTAATGCTATAATAAAATAGATAATACAAAATGTTATTTCTAAGGCTAGGAATGTAGCTCAGTGGCAGAGCACTTGCCTAACATGTATGAAGCCCTGGTTCAATCCTCAGAACCACCTGTAAAAGTTATTTCTTACATCATTACAGTCTTTCATTAAAATATCAAACTGCTTCTGGCTTCATGGAATCCTCTCTTCTGCCCAAAAGAAATAGAGGATTAGCACCACAGACCTGCTAGATGCAAAATGACCCCAGCCCTCTAGGAGTTTATCACCTAAATTCAGAAGTAGCAATATAAAATGAAGGGCCCATGCTTGTAACTGCTAGAGGGAGTCAAACAAACCTAGGATCTGTAAGAACAGGAAGGCTTTCTATGGTGGCCTAAACAAAAGGAGTTGTATGTGGGGAACAGAGTGGGGAAGCAATGGTACAAAGGCACAAAGGTGAGCTCAGTAAGACAACAGATTGGGGAGGCAGAAAGAACAAGACCAGACTCATTGGGATGGCATGTTTGGTAGGGAAAGTGACCAGTCATGAAAGGACATGGATTCGGTTTGTAGCAGGCTTGGATAAAGAGGACCATCTTGTAGGGAGAATACAAAATGGAAGGGACTTCTGAAGATTAGTACTGGGTTGGTGTGCAGAATGGACAAGAAATCCCTGAGGCAGGGAGTCTAGCAAGGAATCTTTGCAAAGGCCTCTTAGGACCCAACTTGTTGCAACTGATTAGCCATTCCTAGAATTCTAGGTCAGCCATTAGACACATGGGCTGAAGTCATAGCTTGATAATGACTGAATAATGGGGCTGGAAGGCTTGTCTATTAACACATTATTTGCTAAATTCACAAAGTTGAGAACAAAGTTATAGATGCTTATCAAATCTTAGCTTACATTTTTCCATTAGAGAAAAAGTTAGCCGGATTCTTCCCCAAGTTTCCACAGAAATGAGTCAGGGCCCTCTCTAAAGAAGTTTGATGTCAGCCATATAGGGTTGGATTTAGGGCCCTGTATGTAACCTTCCTCACCCTCCAAATGATTAAAAACACCTGTTAGGCAAATTCAGTCTTTAAAAATCCCTCTGTTCAATTAAACAACGGCTTCAAAGGATTTTTTTTCTTTTATAAACAACCTGAGCATTTGACTCTCAGCCAGCATCACAGCATTGACAAGTCTAAAACCCTAAAGTCTTACTACTACTACTCATTCTAACTGTACACTGTATTTCTTGCCAGCTCAGCCTGAGCCATTCACCATCCAAACTCTGCAGCATAGAGTGAGGCAAGTAATGTGGACCCCACGGAATGCTTGCTTGCAGAATCTCCAAACTGCATATTTTTTCACAGATCCTTGCAAAATAAGTTTCTCCAAATTTTCTTTGTGCCTCTCTATTTGCCTTTATTTAGAAGTATCTAGTCTTCAGCATTAATCCTTGGGAAGTGATGATGATTCCATTGAAACATTATTAGGATGTTAGGGCACGATGTGACACACTGTTTTATAGCCACAAGCCAAAAACAAAGCAGAACAAAGACATCAAACTCTAAAACTGATCTTTTTCATTACAATCGTTTAGTATCCACCACAGAGAGGTCCATTCCAACTGCTCAGATGAAGCTGAAAAGAGTCCTCCTTGCCAATGATCTCAACAAAAAGATTGCTCTCCGACCAGGCCCACTGGAACTGGTAGAAAAGAACATCCTCCCAGTGGATTCTGCTGTGAAAGAAGCCATAAAAGGTAGAACACATACAATGCCTGTCTCTGGTGCTTGTAAGGCCCAAGAGCAGCTGGAAGTCCAACATGCTAGGGGCTGTAAGGCTGAGGGCTCTCAACAGGAGTGTGGTGTGTGGTGTGGGTCACTCTCCCAGGATGTCCCTCCTTCCAGAGGGCCTAGGGATGAGGAACAAAGTCATCCATGTGCACTCAAAGGTTAAGTCAACACAGGCCAATTTTACACTCCTCGGGCAGGTTGAGAACCTGACCAGATATAATCTTAAAACATCTCCCCTACATGGTCCTACTCTTAGGAGTCATGGCCACAGCCCCCCTCAGCTTCCTTTTCTAAAGCAGGGTGAAACCATAACTCTTGGACTCCCAGCCTAGTCTGGCTGCTGTATGCTGGGGCTCACCCAAGTCACCTGGCCTGGCTGAGATGGAGGTGATGCTATCTGCCCTACTCAGGCTCTTGAGAGGGAAGCTGATACTGCATGATGCATGTGAACACTCTTGACAACTTTCACACAGTCTATGAAGTCAAACTACAAATACTCATGGAGAAGCCATAAACGTTAATGTTGTCATAAATTTCATAAAGTCATTTTGTAAAGTTTTTTGAACAACTGACACCAAATGAACCCATGTAGTCTGCAGGTGCTGAATTCACTTGTGGAGAGTTTTGGGTGCAACCTGGGGAAATGGTGATAGAAGGGAGAAAAGGGAGGTGGACACCCTCGTAGGGAAACTGACTTTCTTCCAGTTAGGCCCACAAATAGCTCTGAGAATACTGATAACTATTATTTAGTGATATGTTTTTGAATGTTTTGACACATTGTCAAAACCTATGTATAAGGGCATTGTATCCAAAATGAAGCTTATTATGAAATTTATCAAGTTTATCTGCATTTTAAAATCTCTCTCTCATCCATCCATATAGAGACCATGTGAAATTGAAAATACCAACTCCAGGTGTGTAAATTTGCCCACCCTTCATTGCCTCCCAAAAGCCCCATTGTGATCTCTTTTCCTTACTCTCTGCACTAAATGGCCAAGTATCTTGTGCCTTTGAACTTAGCCTAGGGTACTCAACAGTGCACTGACTCCCCATCATTACTCTGATACAATCTCAGACAGGAAAAAATCTCCATTGGGCATCTCGTAAAGCATCCTAGTCCATGTTTATAAATTTGTGATTTATTTTTGTATGGTAGGTGAAAGAATTTTTAAAATTTTCTTACTTTGGTTTATAGTGAGATTATATTTCTTCATGTGATTATGTGTCATGGCCAGTTTACAGCCTTTCCTCTTTCTTCCTGCTGAGCGTATTCCTCTTCACTGCTTTGTAAATGCTATTTTTATAGAGGGAAGCATCTTCCATCTGTCACAGGCATCACTCAGCCTCTGATGAATTTGTCCTTTGTCTTTTGATTTTGTGAATAGTGATTTTACATATAGTAGTTTTAACTTTCCATATAAAATTCTATTTGTCTTTTTCTTTGTTGCTTCTGAATTTTTAAATTAAAATATTTCCTAGATCAAGAATGGAGGACAATATAGAGATCTTCTACCTAGACTATCTTTTAACAATTTATGTACAGTCTTTTATTTTTACACTTAAATCCTGAATACATCTGAAATTATTTAATTTCTTTAAGAAACAGGTCTAATTTTATTTTTTCTTCAATTTTGTGATATATTTCACTATTTTATTAATATCCATCTTTAAAAGGTTTTTCACATTGGTCGGATTTCCCTAATGTCTCTTGGCTACTCTCAGAAATGAATTTTAAATGAAAATTATCATCAGTTTTTTATATGCCAACTTCAGTCCTGTTAAAATTTTGTTTGGAATTGCAATGAACTTATAAGTTAATTTATGGTGAATTCATATGCTTAAAAGATGCTGATTCTTCCAAGGCAGATATAGTGTCCCTCTCTACTTATTGACATTTTCTTTTATCTCCCTTAGCAAAGTTTGATGTGGATTTAAGTAAAGTCACATGGATTACTGTTGGCCTATGGGAAACTTACTGATTTTATATATTTATTTTATAACTTTATATATTTATTTTATAACTTTATTTTATAATCTTTGAAGATTTCCTTCATAGTTCCAAAAGTTTCTTAGTTTATCTTAAGTTCTTTAAGTACACCATAATAAAAAATAGAAATTTATTTCCTCCTTAATTTTTTTTCTGCCTTGTTCCACTGGCTGGTCATTGAAAACCAACACCATTATAGTAACATATTACCTAATATCATGTTTAAAGTCTATATAGTATATGAATAATAAATTATATATAATTTTCATGTTTTATTTATAAATTATGTCATATTTTACTTATAAATTATATCATACATTTATTTATAAAGTATATGAATTATATATAAGTTACATATATATTATGTGAAACAAATTATATTATATAAAAATTAGCAGATATAAATACTTATAAATAAAATTATTTGTATGATATATAAAGCACATATAAGCTTTGTATATTTAATAATTATGGACAAATTACATAGTAGAATATGACTATAATTGGTAAGTTAGCTTTAAAAGGTACTCCATATGTTGTGTTATGTTTTATGTTTTGTCATAGTGCTATGTTATATTGATGAGAGCATATTTTCATATTCCCTGTTAAGTGGGAATATCTGTAGTCCCTCACTTCTATGGTATTCACTTTGCTATTAGATAGGCATTCTAAAGAGGTATTTTTCTATTCCTATTCTGCTGAGTAGTTTATAAGATGGATGCTGAGTTTTTAAAGTGCTTCCATATTGTGTGAAAAGTTGATGTCATGAATTTTCTTTTTCAGCCTAGTCATGTGGTATTGCTACCTTTCTAATTGTCCTTAAATTTCTGGAAACAATCTTTTATGAATTTTTAAAGAAATTGCTATTATTTTATTTGAGATATTTGTGTCTGTTGTGTTATTAGTTGGAACAACACTAGCTGCAAAACAAACCACAAAATTTAGCACTTTAACAGAAGAAGATTATCTCTTGCCCCTAAATAGTTCAGGGTTTTCTTCTACTACAAGGCCTCTGGGGCACACTGTCTAGTTACCCCACCATGCCCTAGAGCGAGATGGCATTTTTTCTTAAAGGACCAGATAGTAAACGCTTTAGGCCTTTTCTCTCACAACTGCTCAGCTCTGCCACTGTAGTGGGAAAGTAGCCATAGCAATAACTAAACAAATGAGCATGGCTGTGTTCCAATAAAACTTTATTTACAAAAATATGCCCTGGGCCCACAGTTCATCATTTGTGTGCCCTAAAGCTCTGCCATCCTCTTAATCGAGCCAGTAAAGGGGAAAACAAAACTGAGACCACCCCACTCACTTATTAAAACAGCCTCAGCCTGGAAATGAACACACTGCTTCCATTCAAATTCCATTGTGAAAACAGAACATATGGCCAAGAAGTTATCCCTGGCTGAGCAGCCATTGCTCAACAATAACTCTATATTGCAGAAGCGGCAGCATAAATTTTGATACACAGCTAGTCCTGTTCCAATATTCCTAAAGAATTCCAGGCTATGTTCTTACCTTACATTTCTCAGATTTAAATGGTGAGTTATGCAGATTCTCCTTCATTTAGGGTAGGGTCATGTTCCAATAAACCCATCCTAAGTTGAAAATATGATTAAGTTGAAAATGCATTTCTTGGACCTAACCTGCCAAGTATCATAGCTCAGCAACACTGCACTGTACAATATTGTCATTTCCCTCATGACTGTCATACCATTTATCACTAGCTTGCAAAAAGATTAAAATTCAAAATTTGCAGTAAAGTTTCTTCTGGATGCCTGGTGCTTTTGCCTCATTGTAAAAGAAAAAAATCATAAGCTGAATCATTCTAATTCAAGGAAAATCTATCTGTACATATTTAACAAAATAATTTAGAGCTAACTTTTTGTATGTGTTCACGTGCTGGAAATATTTCAGTATGATCTCAATGATCCGTTGCTGCAAAACTTTGCTTAGTGACATCATAGGGGACCAAATCCTTACTTAAAAGGACTTCTCTGCTCACTTTTCTTGGTTTTTGTCCATAGTTATTTGTGTATTCAAATTTTCTCCCTAAGTCAATTTGCACACTTTACTTATTTTAGAAATTCTCTTTCTGTTCCTAAATTTCAAAGTTAATTGGGCTCACGTAGTATGCAGTTCTGTTTCCCTGAACCTGGGGTAGATTTAAATTTTTAATTCTAATTTTGAATATTTGTATGTTTTCTTTCTTCTTCTCTCTTTTCATTATGCTAGCTAGAAGTCTTCCTAGTTGATTTTTACAAAGGAGCAACTCATGATTTTATTTATAAATTGTATTGGTTTTGTATCTTTTCTTAATTCAATTTTACATACAGTCTGGGTTGTTGAGCAGAATTTGCACAAGGAGAGCTGAAGATCGAGAATAGGGAATCTGGTTACAGGTGAGGGGAAAAGAATAGAGGTAGAGGGAATGGTTAAAAAGTATGTACCCATTAAGGTGAGGAGGCAGAAGGTGTAAGCAGCAGCCCTGTCAATGGATATGGAGTGCAAATGACAAAGATGAAGGACGTTTAAGAAAAAATAATGCACAGGACATGAAGCCGCCTGAAGGCAGTAAAGCTGGGAGGTTTTTGTTGTTGTTATTTATTTTTGTCTGTTTGTTTGTTTTGTGCTGGGGAACCAGGGTCTCTTGCATGCTAAGCAAGTGCTTTGCCCCTGAGCTGCACTCCCAGGCTCCAGCCAGAACTTTGGAGTCCGTCCGCCTGGTTTTTGAACCAGGACTTTGTGATCCTGGATCGGTGACCAAGGAAAAATCAATTAATCTCATTGTGCCTCAACTGCCCTATCTATAAAATGTCTATAAAATTCCAATAATAGTAATCTATCTCCCTTGAGACTATCTCCCTTGGGACTTTTTTCCTAGGTGGCTTCAATGAAATTATGTAAACAGCTGACTAGACACTAAAGACATATTTATGAATTGCTTTCCATTCTGACTTCAGGGAAGTCAGAGAAGAGGTATGGGAGAAGAAAACTATCATTTCAAGAGAAAACTATCATATCAAGAGAGTAGATATGTATCCCAGAGGGAATACATATGTGTGCACCTATCCAGGGCATCCTGGAGGAGTTGGCTTATTGGCTGAGCCCTGAGAGAAGAGGGGTAAGAGATGCAATAAGGAGAGGCAAATGCCAGTTTGGAAATAAAAGCAGCTTAAATTGTATCTTCAAAGCACAGAGAGGTTCCAACTTCAGATAAGCTCTCATCACTTCAGGAAATAAATATAAGCATTTTTCTAATTCCCTGACAAGGATAAGCACAAGTTTAAAGCATTGGAGAGGCATGGGAAGGGTTTTCTGGACAGAGCCAGAGCTCTGTTAGTGTGTGGTGTGTGTGTGTGTGTGTGCGTGTGTGTGTGTGTGTGTGTGTGTGTGTGTGTGTCTGCGTGTCTGCATAGGGTGAGGGACAGCATGTGTAGAAAGGCCTCTCTGGCTGCAATGAGAAGTCAACTTGCAAGAGGCAGCACAGAGCCAGAGAGGTCCACTGAGGGGCTGTTGGGCTTATTGATGAGAGCGGATGAGGTCCTGAAGGAGAGTCTTGGCTGTAAGTATGCAAACAAGAGAATCTGAGAGAGAGGTGATTTTGCATGATTAGGTGATGATAGAATATACCAATTTTGGCAATGTGACATCCAAGTTTTCCTTTCAGGTAACTGGGAAAATGATGCCATCACTTATCAGGATAGGCAGGCAAGATTTGGGGAAAGATGACAAATTCTCATTTCAAACTGTTGAATTTGAGGGTCCCCTAGGAAGAGATTAAGTAGACCCTGAATTCTATGGAAGCAAAGCTCAGGAGGGAGGATTCCCTACAGCTGCAGAGTTGGGAATCTTCAGCGTATATGGTAATGTAAGATGAGAGGCTAGACAACACTTCCCTTTCATTCATTTGTTTCACCTAATATTTGTTGAGTATCTTCTGTATGCCTGACCTAATTTTAAGTTCTTGGGATATATCAGTGACCAAACCATACAAAGACTTCACTCTAACAGAGTTGAAATTCTAGTCAGGGACACATAGACAGTAAACAAAAACATAAGTAAATATTATTATATGTTATAATAAAGTTGATACTTGTTGTAAACAGAAGTAGTATGGGATGCAAAGAATTCCTGCGCACCCAGTGGAAGAGACTACAGGGGGAAAATGGGAAGATATCTAAAAGGAAAAGTGTTGGGGATGATACTGTCACACAGTAGTATTTAATGTAGAGGCTGGGAATCTATGCAGAATGAACCAAAGGGCTAGAAAAGGAAGTGGAGGACATAAACTGGCTTAGTCCAAGAAATAGCCAGTAGTAGAGACTAGTTATGAGTTATTCACTACCTATTTCTGAATCCATGCATCCATCTCTTTAACAGCGATCTTTTAAATGTGCATGTGAGTTTTATGGGCAAGAACCCACATACTGTAAAAGGTTACAAAGGAAGAGGGATTTGCTTGGCGGCAGCAGTTGGAATAACCTGCCCGTGGCAAAGATGACCCAGCTCACTCTTGCACCTGCCACTTCCTGTGATCCTCTCTCCTCACTGTAGGGTGCAGACTTGGGCTTGTGATCAGGCCTCTGTGTATCCTCCCTCCTCCATTCACGTGCTGGCCCAGTTGTGTTTACATTTTCCAGCTGCCCCTGCAGCTGTACTTTTGTGTTTTTGCCAAGCCTGAGAGGACCACTCAGTCATCATCTCCCTCCCTCCAAACTTCATTAAAGACCAACAATTCCCCAACCCTAAGACAGAATAATCTAGAACGTCTCTTGAAACACAGGGAAGGACATTTTGGACAGAATCCCACACCTCTGATATTTTTCTTCTCATTTCCACATGTCACTGCTCTTACTGTCCAATGAATGACCAAACCAGCTCTTTTCTCTCCAAATTTTTCTGCACCAAACTTTCCTCCTTTAGAGTGCCAACTGTGTGTCCTGCTTTCAACCTGTGAGCTTATTGGCAGAATCAGTAAAATTTTGTAGGCTCCAGCTGGAGGAAACACAGACCAATCACACTAGGGTGACATACTCTGCAGGAATATGTGGCTGCCGCTTCCTAGTGAGCACATCTCAGAGACCATGCCCAATTGATTACCTGTCTCCCTTTTCTAAAAAACTATCAATCAGGTCAGAACACTGAATACAGCCAGCATATTATCCACAAGTGATAATTTATAAGTACAGAGACTATATGCTAGAGTTTACCATGGCCTTGTTCAGTTACCAGCTGCCATTATTACATAAATGTTTGTGAGTTGTGAGACCCCAATGTCTTCTTCTAGCTTGTTATTGGAGTATTTTCTTCCCTTGACATGAACATCCTTTAGTGCCTAGGAAGCCATGTATGTTCCAGATGCCTGACTTCTGGCTTGAATGAAACAGAATCCAGTTGGATATCCCAACTCTTCAAACAGTAGAAGGGTCCCAGTTTTCAGCTCCAGAGGACCAGTACCTCCTCTTAACCTGTTCTTATCTTGTCCTTGCACCGGGCCAGGTCTCCTATGTGAGTCAGATTTTTAGCTACTTTTTAACACATTTAACCAAAACATTCTTCAAAACATAGAGCCCCATTGTCAAAGATAAATTAGTTCTTTTTGTCACTATAACCTTTTGCTATAGAAGGCAACATGTCAGGCCCCAGAGCCAGTGAGGAAGTCATCCATTTCCAGCTATCACTTATGTTTCTAAAGATTCTATATTCATCTGTCCTCATCTGTGTCTCCCAGGCTCAGACTTTACAACACAGCCTTCTTAGTTACTAAGGATCCAGTCACTCTTCAGAGACTCTGGAAGTCTTGACACTGATCATTCATTTTAAAGACAGACATACAGTAACCATGGCTCTAACCTAAATAGTAGGATTGTTTGCTTTGGCATAAAAATTTAAAAGTTTGCTTTTGTATAACTTTCTCATGGACAAAATCTATCATTCCACAATGAGAAATCACTTCCAGAGTACAAATGATCCTTGGGGGAAAGAAACACAAGGCATATATGGCAGATACTTTTCTGAAGAAAAGTTCTGGGAAATGAGGGTGAGATTGGAAAATCCAGGAGCCAATAACTTTGGGGTTTGTGCGAGCTTTGGGGAGGAAAGGGTGAATACAGAGCAGGAGGCAGCTCCTTGACTCTGCTTGTGCTATGTGGTGTTGTGAAAGGCTTTGGTCTTGTTGATGTACTCTCAGCATCACTGGGAGTGACTAGAACTGGAGAGAAGTTCTTGGATATCTGAGGAAATAGGAAAGGCTTAGTGGTGTCCTATAAAAGAGAGAGACAGGGCTAAGGATCCTTATTCTTTGTCCTTAGAGATTTAACTTCAACAGCTGATGGAGAATAAATATTTACACTGGTCAACTATTTTTCTTGACTTGGACAGTCCTAGGATCTGGTCAAAAAACTAATGGCAAATTTCTCAAGTGCTAGTGAACTGAGATGAAAAACTCTGTTTTACATTCAAACATCTACTAATATGCATTTCTATCATAAAAGCAATAAGTTCTGACTATGGTAGACACTGCTAGATCTGTTTAAGTATCTTTAAGGAAGAGCCACATTTAGGCAATACCTGATTTTACATGTTTGCCATTCTCCCTCAGGAAAGTAAAGAGACCTCAGTCCATTCTGTTCCCGAAGGATCTCAGGGTGGTCTGTCCATGCCTTAAAATAGCTCTTGTATTGTGCCCTGGGCTAGCTTGCAAGTAGATAAGAAAGGAGATGTAGTTTCACATTCCACTTCACACTTTCCAGCCCTTAGTGTGGGTCTAAGCAGAAAGGTAACCAGAACTCCAATTATCTCACTTGAATCTTGGAATTTTAAATGTTTTTGCAGAGGAAAGTGCTATTGACTCATTCAGCTAATCATTTCCAAAAGGGAGAGAGAAAGCTCAGAGTCACCAGCCCAAGATCCCCCAGGGGCCAGTGGCCAGAGCCAGCCCCATGGGCATAGCTGAATGATGAAGTCAGGACTTCCCAAAGCAGGTCCTTGTCATCACGCTGGTTGGTGCCCGCAGGGACAATATCCAGCACTCTGCTCTCCAGCTGCTCCCAGCCAACCACGCTTTGTAGGAAATTGGAGCAGAGGCCCAGGGTCACAACACAAGTGATAGAATCACTTGTTCCAGAGGATGTCAGGTAAGGTGACCTCTGTCCCTCTCTTCCTGAGCCTGGCTTGAACCAGGAAGGAGAGAAGTAACATGTCCATATATCCAACCACACTCCTCCTACTTTGGGGAAGCTCAGTCTGGTCTTTATTTCCCCAGAATGAACCTCTCAAGACAAACTAGTTTTCTTGGCTCTAGAGTCCTGCTGACCTTTGCAAAGCTGACCATGGACTAAACAGCATCCTGGGTGGTCTTTTTGTTTTTGATAATGTTAAACTTGAGACCAACAGATGCTCCTAACAACAATAATAGCAACTAGAAATTATTGGACATATATCCCCCAGGGACTAAGCTTAAAGATTTATGTCTTTTATCCCTGAAACCCTGAGCGGTAGTTGCTATTATTATTATTATTATATTATTATTATTATTTCCATTTTATAAATGTGGAAACTGAGGGTTTGAGAGGTTAAATAATTTTCCAACAGTCACACTCCCATAGATGTGGTAGAACCAAAGGGGGACAAACCAAAAGGTGTGTCTGAGAGCCCTTATGGACCACCCTGTACAACCACATCAATCCTCGGGGCTCCTCCACTGTTGGGGTTTGTTATCAACAGGAACTGGACAATGTGTGTGACATGTGGGCCCCTGCCCTTTCCCTTCTTTTCTGCCCTGGCAGTGGCCCATCCAAACCACTCATAACCCTGAAGGAGTGAGTATTAGCAAGCCCCATGTTGGGGGACAGCCAAAAGTGGTCCTCAATACACTTGTCCGCATATTCTGACCCACAGCATCACACTTTTTAGATACCAGACAGGAGTTGTATTTGGGCCACTGATGCTCATCTTATTTGTGCATTGGATGTAAAAAGCTGCTGTGTATTTGGTTGTATGTACTCATGTCTTCCTTGCTACATTGATTTAAGCAAGGGGGCCACTTTCAATGGTTCATGTCACTTGATAAAGTGCACTCCTTGAGGCTACATCTCTCCAGGGATTGGTTCTTAACATAATTCCCCTGGCAGGGAGAATTCCTTCCTCACCCTGCCCACCCCAGTCCTGCAAAATCCAATAATCTCTCCTTCACTCTCCCCATCACCAGCACAACCCTCCGCTCCCGTTCTGCTCCCCTGTCCACAGGGGGCTGTCATTTCAGGCTCCATTCAATCCTACCTCTTCCAGGAGACTCTTGAACAACTCCCTATCTCCTCTGTCTCTCCACCTCTAACACTCACCAGGCAGTCTACCCCTTGAAAAATTCTCTGACTGTGTCCAAGGAGACATAGTGATGACCTCTTTCTCATACTGGCCTTCTCTTCTCTGCACCATGTCTTATCTGATCATGCTTTTAAAGTCTGGAGGCTGCAAATGAATGAAATAATTGTGGAATACTCTCTTAAGCTCTGGAGAAAATGGAACTGATTATAGTGCCACTTATATACTTATCCCTTGGTATCAGCTGGAAATTAGTCCCAGGGCCCCCAACCCCATAGATACCAAATACCATAGACATTCCAGTCTTTTCTATAAAATTGCACAATATTTTCATCCATCTACGTGCATCCTCCCTTATATCTTAAGTCATCCCTAGATTATTTATAATTCTTAATTCCATTTAAATGCTATGTAAAAAGTTGTTATACTAGATTATTTAGGGAGTAATGGCAAGGAGGAAAATATCTGTACATATTCAGCACAGATGGAATTTTTTTTATTTTTTGTGATGCAAGGGATCAAACCTAGGGCCTCACTCATGCCAGGCAACCACTCTGCCATTGTGCCACATCCCCAGCCCACTTGCGATGTTTCTTCCAAATATTTTTAATATAACATTGGTTGAATCCATGGATGCAGAACCCACAGATACTGAGAGCTGACTGTATCTATTCCATTATTTGAAACACTATACTTCCAGACTTTTCCACATCATTCTAGGACCTCAACCTGGGGTCAATAAGGGCCAGATGTCAGAGTAGAAGGAGCATGCTGATTTACTGCGGGCAACTGCAAGGCATCCACAGACCTTCCAGGTCCTTCCTGAGGCTACTCTGCCTTATTTGCTCCTTAGCATTACACTGTCACATTCTGACCCTCAAATCCCAAAAACTCAAGGAAAAGATCCTGTGGTGCTATGGGGGTGTCCTGAGGACATGATGTGTGCAGATAAGAGATCATTTTCTCTGCTTCTCCTGCCCTCCCTGGCCCCCAGTCAGCCAAGTAGGTTGACCAGTGTTTCCATAGCAACAGATGGCTCCACCTGAAAGCAGCTGGGGAGATCCCTGTTTTGTCACCTCCCCCACCCAGAAGTGTGGCTCTGAATTTAGAACTGTCAAAGGCTGAGAATTAACACCCAGTTTAGTTTCTACAGAGCTGAGTAGAATGGACCTTGCAATGCCCTTATCTACAAAACAGAGATGAGAGAACTTTCATCTTCTCTAACTTCCTAAACTATTCCCAGGTCCTACACAAGTTGACTAGTTTTGCTTTTTCTGCCACTATTAGGTAAACTGCTGAGACAACCTGCTATTTGAGTCATTTTTCTCTCTCTCCTTAACACCGTTAAAGTAGGGTTATTGGGAGATAAGAAGAGAAATCATTTCCTCTCCATTTTATTGAACATTCTACTCACATGATAGAATACAGAGCAAATTTGCAATTTGATTTATTCCCCTAATTGTACACATTTGGGATGTGATGCTCTGTTGGAGTTGGGTGGGAGCCTTTTTTCAAATGCTGTGTCAGATCACACATAAAAGACCCACCCTATTTACACTGAAGGAAATGGGAAGGGACACAAGACAGTGAAGCTTTCAGTCGGTGTCCTGTTGGGCAGAGAGGATTGGCTGCTCAGAAGGGCTAATGGGGTCATGTATGGGATTCTCTGCAACTGTGAACAGTGTTGGTTCAGAGCATAGGCCAAGTAGATCTCCGTGAGGTGCCTGATACCCACCCACATATCCCCTGCCTTCCTGCCCCTCAATCATACGTGCTATTCTTTTAACAGGGACAAAGCCTTTAATCCCACAAACAAATAGGGATTTAAATTATTAAAGAAAGAATAGCTGGATTATATGACAATAGACATATATTTATGGAAGTAACTTAAAGGACTTTCCCTAGGTGATTTCAGGCAAATGATCTTCAAAAAGGAAAATGCTGTATAGAGTCATTCACATTACACAAAAATGACATATAAAGGCTGTTTGCAAAGCTTAGATGCAGCTAGGAGAAAATGAAAAAGGAAGAGTATACCCTGACTCTGAACTCTTAAAGTAGATAGAGAGGCATCTGGGACCAGAGTACGAAAGAGGAAGGAGAGACCCCTGATCTCAAAGAAAACATTAGCATTTGTGCAATGAAATCTCCTTCTTCTTATGTGAATATCTTTCAAACGCAGTTATGAGAAAATGATAATATTTATTCATTTCAAGTTTTGTATAAATAGATATTTCTATTCTCTATACTCATCTATTATTTTAGATTTTTTTACAGTCAAAACACATGCAAGGATAAATTGAAAATAGTAAGTTCCCTTTAGCACAGTGGAATATTGGGCAGGTATTCTTTATAAATGAAGAAGACCTCTATTCTCACATGGAAAGGACTCCAAGAAATATAGTAGAGTGAAAAAAAAGTAGTTTTGCTTTTTCTTTTCTTTTGTGCAGTGCTATGCTAGCGATTAAATCTGGAGCTTCAGACATGCACTCTACCACTGAGCTAAGCCCCAGCCCCTGAATAGTATAGTTTCCCTGCCCTATCAGGATGGAATGCTTTTTAAATGTGGAAATGTATGTCTTACTACCTGCATAGGGTTAAATCTAGAAGAGACAACAAATTATTAACAGAGGCATATTATGTACTGTAGGCTTTTTTGTGTGCTATGAATGTTTATGAGAAGCATAATTAGTTTCACAGTCATAGCTAAGCAATCATGACTTTTCTGAAGGGTCTGTGGAGCCAAAGGCTGGTGTCCAAGCCCCTCCAGGTTAGTGGGCTGTCCATAGGGCCAACGGTTGTATTTCCACTTGCCCTGTCCTTGCCTGCCTCTTTCCTGATTGGACACTTGGATGTCTGCAAGTTCCATGGCAGATGCCAGCAGTGGCAGCGATGACAGGCCCAGTGCCACATTTGTTCCACTACTTCCAGCTCCCTCCTCATTGACTTCCCAATCACCATGGTGAGAGCTCCTTTCCCTTATCTGCAGCAAGCAGAGAGTCAAAAGTTCTTGTGAGTGTGATTGTTGAATACTGGGCTGGAAAACTTCCTGATAATACCTAAATTCCTTTGGTAGAGCAGTGCTTGGAATCGGCTCAGGAAAGCTGTGTAGCTTTCGCACAGTGTGTACCATGCAATTGGACAATAAAGCAGTGGAAAGTGGGCAACACAAAATGTAAGGGGAGTATGAGGATGTCACAATGGTCCCATCTGGTCTGATAGCCTCTGTCCCTAAGACAATTCATCTGCCACCCTAGAAAGACTATGCAGGGAACTGAGGAAGAATCTCTGTGTGTGAGTCATTAAGGACTTGCAAAATAGAAACAAACTTATGAGGAATAAAAAGAAAATCTAAATAATCAAAATGAAAATCAGGGTGAAGTTTCTGAGGCACATTTATAGCTCTTATAAGCAGGCTTTTGTTGAATGCTCTTTGGGACCCTCCAATGACATTAGCTAATTCTGACTTTTAGGAATTTAAACTTAGTAGCTGGCTGGGGTTGTCCTTGTTAACAAAGCCTGCTAAACATTTTGTGCTGTGTGTTTGACTCTGATGTGTGCCCCGCTTTATGTTTGACGCTGATGCAAATGGCATGCTGTCAACTCAGTTCTGTCTCTATCTACAAGCCTGAGGGGATGGCGGTCATTCTCCTCTGCACTCTCTGTGTACCCACATCCCCTTTGCTCTCCTCCACCATCCCCAACTTGGTTTCAAAAGGATGTGGGTGAGGAGCCAGGGATTTAGCTCAGTGGTGCCACCTCCTGTCTCAAAAGTGCAAGGTCCTGAGTTCAATCCCCAGTTCCAAGATGTGGGGGAGAAAATGGGGAGAAATGCAGAAGCCTCAAAATAAAGTTTCACCAATGATGATCAGTCTTTAACACATCACTCACTTTTCCCTGCCAAACAGACCGCCTTCCTAAACACAAGTTTTCATATGGGGAACCTAATAATTTAAAAAACATCTTCACTCCTGCCTGAACTGTAAATAAATCTGAGGAAAGAAATGTGTGCCACTCAGGGGAATTATGCACAGAAGCATCTCTAAAACAGCCATACCTCTAAACCACTGACCCAGGTCTCTGGTTTCACTCCCCCAGGCAACCAGGTGAGTTTCTCTAAGTTGACGGATGCATTTGCCTTTGAAGAAGACAGCAGAAGTGATGGGCTTTCTCCAGATCAGGCTCGAAGCAAAGACCCCCACAGCTCAGTGGGATCTCCCCCAGATGTTAAAGCCAGTGAAGCCTCTGTGGCAGGCTCTCTAGGGACAATCCAGGTACAAAAAAAGTATCAGTTTTGTCATCTCTTTATAGTTTTAAAATTAACACTGCTATAGTTGGTTTTGCTCAGAAACCACAGAATATGTCCTCTCTCTCTCTCTCTCTCTCTCTCTCTCTTTTTGTTTCTGTTTTCTGTGCTAGAAATTGAACCCAGGGCCTTCATTCATACTGAACTACACCCCCAGCCCTCTTTCTTATGTAATTTTGAAACCGACTCTTCCTAAATTACCAAGTTACCCAAGTTGGATGTGAGCTAACTTGTGATCCTTCTGCCTCCTCCTTCTCCAAGACAGCTGAGACCAGAGCTGTCTCTTGATGATACATCATCTTGATGTCTTTTCTTACTCTGTTCAGCCAGGGAATCTGTATGTCATAAAAAAAATTTCCAGAAAACACAGAAAGCGAACTCTCAGAACTATGTCCTTTATTCTTTTGAGTATCTATTCTGCCAAGTAGATGCCTTTTATGTACATTTTCATGAATGGAGTAGCTAAGGCTTGGTCCAAATGGTTAAATCACCACCAGTGTCCTGGATTGATGTGCTGGAGTGGGACTGATGGATTTCAAAGTCCACAGTTTTCCCTATACTAAAGAGTCATTCTAGGGTTTTCAGGTAACAGGGAGAAGAAAGTGCCGATGGTACAAAGCAAGGTGTCCAGTCCATAACCAGTGACTGACTACCAACCCACTACAAAATCATTATCCACACCTCATCCAAGCATAGCTGCCATCTCTTTTTGGACAATCCACAAATCTTCAATGTATATTTAAACGTGCGCTTGTAGTGCATACTGAATGTAAATTGGAACATAGATTGAAAACACTCATAAAGCACATTTATGAAGAATAATGATGAGTATAAACAACAGCTACTGCCATGACACTCACTTGGGATCAGGAACAGTGCAGGCGCGTTCCAAATATCTTCTCATTTAGTATCACAGTCCCCTCTAGGTAGGTGTCATAATGTCCACTCTGACAAAGGAGAAACTAAAGCTCTATGAGGTGTGGTACCTATGATTTTCAGGATCACAGCAAAACATCAGTGATACCTGGAGAATCTAAGCCAGAAGCTCTATGCAAACTTGATGAGAATCTTCCTCGGCTTAGCGTGGTATTCATGAAATGTGGGAGGGCAGCCTCACATGAGAGGGTAGGAGATGTGCCACAGTGGACACAAGATGTAGAAATGCTTCCCGCTCTGGTTCTGCCATGTACCAGCTCTAAGAGAACTCTCCAGACCATCTCCATCTCCTTCCCTTTCAGAAGAGTTTAGTGTTGGGTGGCCCTTCTCCAAAATGCTTGGACCAGAAGTGTTTCTGATTTGGAATTTTTTTCAGCTTTCAGAATATTTGCATGTATATATATATATATATATATATATATATATATATATAGTAATACTTTGGGGATGGGACCCAAATTTAAAC
Source organism: Heterocephalus glaber (assembly GCF_053883595.1). NCBI lineage: Eukaryota > Metazoa > Chordata > Mammalia > Rodentia > Bathyergidae > Heterocephalus > Heterocephalus glaber. The sequence goes on along the minus strand of NW_028258351.1, from coordinate 23,579,686 downwards.
ACAAAATTCATCTATGTCTTATGTACTTTATACATATAGCCTGAAGGTACTGTTATAGAACATTTTTTATAACTTTTTACATAAAAAATTTCATAGTATAGAATTTTATACCTGTGGCATCATTTGTGTAGCCTCAAAAAGTTTCGAATATTAGAGCATCTCAGATTTTGGAATTTTGGATTAAGGATGCTCAGACTACATTTAACCCCCTCCCCCACTGCAAAGCACCATACAGATATCAGGGATAATTACAATGCTCATTGTTTAGAGCCCTGTTTCCCGAAACCAGGCTAGTCTCTGGTCATTGTCATTCCCATCTTCACTCTATCAGAGCAAACTTAAAGCTGCCAAGAAAAAAATGTGGAATGGAAGGGAAAGGGGAGACATAAGAAGTGTTTATTGTGCAAGAGTTTATAATCAAAGCATTTTTTCTTTCCCTGAATGCCACAGCTGGTCTTTGCAGCCAACTTCTTTGATAACATCAAACAGTCTATCAGACCATTTGCACATATTATTCTGACAGTAAATTCCTCAGCTTCTGATTTTTAAATGGTTTAAAGAGAAGATAAGTTATTTTCTGCTTAATGCTATGCAAAGGGAAAAAGGGAGCAAAACACAGAACAATGCTGGGGGAAATGCAAAAGTCATTTTACATTGTTTCACCCAAGAACAGTGTTTGACAGATGAGGACACTGAGGTTTGCCTGGCCTTACACACATACACACACACATATAGAGAGACACATATACACTCAGAGACACACCTGTACATATATATGCATATACACATAGAGACAACACACATATAAATGCATTTATTCATGTATGCACACACATATATACATACTCAGACATGTACTCGTACTTATACATACATATACACTTATCCACACCCACATGTATATCCCCATATACATGGAGACATGCACATATATATACTTATATATGCACAATACATAGATATTTATAATATACCCAATATACATATACATATACACAAACATGCAAGTATACACACTAGGAACATCATACTCATATACATGCACACACATATGCCAAATACCAACATGTGTGTATACACAGAAAAACGTAGAATATACACATATGCACAGACATACAGACACATATACACACATATGTATATGCCCAACATATAGAGAGATCCACATATGCAAATGTGCATATATACAGTCATGTCCACACTCAAATACATATTCGTACATATACATTTACCTACACAGACATGTACCCATACACACATATGCGCACACACACACACACTTTTCCTCTAGTTATTAACATGTTTTTCCTCCACTTTGCTTATTATTCTGTTTTTTTCCTAAGTGTCCTACACTCATTCTTCCCTATTGCTTTCTTTGTTAGTCTCATTATGTCCAACAGGTGTACCATGTCACAGATAGGTAAAACCCTCCAAAAGGGTGACAAGATGTCCCAGAACAAGCCAGTCTTACACCTGTCTTGTAGAATCATTAAGAATAAAAAGTTAGGTGGTGATGACTATAATCCCAGCTATTTGGGAGACTGAGACAGGAGGACTATGAGTTCAAGGCCGCCCTGGGCAACTTAGCAATTTAGCAAGACCATGACTCAAAAATAAAAAGAGAGAGAGAGAGAGAGACTGACTAGGGATGTAGCTCAGCTCTCAGCACCATAAACTATAAAGAATGCCCCCATCTGTATCAAAAGTATGCTCAATTGGATGACAGATTTGGTGTTATCCTCCTGGAAAGAGTAGGCTGGTGCTTATTTACATAGGTGGGAAGCTGGAATGCCAGCATCAAAACTATATGTAGGGTCTCTCCTTTAACATTTCTGTGTCACGTGACCTTAATTCCTACTGCTAAATAATGCTAAAATTTGCATTTCAGGATCTTGCTTCTGGCTCAGAAAATGATAAGAATGGCTCAGCCTCCCAGCCCAGCCACCAATCAGACATAGGGAAGCAGGGCCTTGGCCTCCTGGGCACCTCTCTCCCTGTGCATGCTGCTGTAAAGGTATGGATGAGCCAGGCTCAAACTCCTGCCCAAGTCTCTGGCCCAAGTGCCAACTTGAAGCAGAGAGCTTTCCCAGTCAGGTCTGACCCTGTGAAGAGTCACAGGAACTCGTGCATATGTTCAGTCCAGGAGAATTGTCCCGAAGTGAGAGCTGAGGAATGGATAGACCATTGGCGTGGGCGGACAAAGGTCCTGTTAATCTGAGCAGCATCTGCTGTGCAGCAGGGAAGCCTAGTGTTGTGGTGCATTTCTTTGAGACCACAGTGCTGCCAGCTTGCTCCTGGCTCAGAGTCCATGAACTCACCTTTGAGACAGACACTACTGATGGTAACACACTCAGAATTCAGAAGGGCCAGAAAACAGGCTCAGGGCAACTGAATTTTATGTAATGACAGCAGCCCCAAAGACCTTGCATAAGGTCAAAGCTGTATCCTGCAAGCCAGACTCCCTAAGGAAATAAACATAAGAAAGAGGGTGTATGTTCACAGTAGATAGACAAATAGCTGTAATCATTATATTTATTTCATTTTCTCAGCATTATATCTAAAAGCTTACAGAAAGCTCTCTCCTCAACTAGCTAGCCTCCTGGTAGTCATTTGGCCTTCTTCATATTTTATACTAAATAAATTCTATTTAATTTGAGAGCATATTTTCTTAGCTCTAGTGGTACCACTTAATGCAAGCTGAGACAACTCTTAGGGGATTTTTTAAAAAAAGAAAAAAGAGAAGGTTGTAAAGAAGGTTACAGCAAGAATCAATGATAAAGTAACAGTTTTATATTCTGAATGGATGGTAGGTATTTCAGTTTCCCAATAAAGTTCTCCCACCAAACCACAATAGCAAAAACTCAGCTTACAATTCACTCAGCTCAGCAGCTTTGAAATTATGGGACTGATGATGAATTTTGTGTATTGCAGGGGAAGGAGGAAGAGATGATTCGCTTTATTTCTAATGCTGCATATAAGAGAAATTTTACGAACATTTCTATCAGAGTATTAAAATTTTACACAACTCAAATTAGCAAAGCTGTCAACCTCACGGGACTAAGAAGGTGTGCCAGGAAGCCCCAGGAAGGAAGGACAGACCATTCAGTGAAGAGTGGCATTGACAGCGCCCCCTGGCGGGCCACCAGAATACTTATATGTATTGTGATTGATCGGTACCCAAGCATCTTTGTTGTTAGAGGCAACACTTTAGGTTAAGAAAGTGCTAGAGGCCTCACAAGAGCAAGGTCCCGAGTTCGATCTCAGGTACCAAAAAAAGAAGAAGGAGAAGGAGAAGGAGAAGGAGGAGGAGGAGGAGGAGGAGGAGGAGGAGGAGGAGGAGGAGAGAAGAGAAGAGGAAGAGGAAGAAGAGGAAGAAGAGAAGAAGAAGAAGAAGAAGAAGAAGAAGAAGAAGAAGAAGAAGAAGAAGAAGAAGAAGAAGAAGAAGAAGGTGCTAGAGGGATTGTCCAAGAAGGATGCAACCAAGCTAGAATAAAACATCTCTGCCCTTTTAACTTCATAAGATTGTGTGAGACCGGTGAGAAAATACATGCAATCACTGTCTTCTGGAACTATAAAATGTCTGTGTAAGAGAAAGCTCTTCTGGAATGTCCCAGAGGGGTCTCTTAATGTTCAATAAAGGATGATTCCTCCCCACTACCATCTAGTTGGGTACAGGGCAAAAATGAAATCAAATGGTGTCTTTTCCAAGTTAGAAAGACATGCCCCAAAGGACTTGATAGATACCAATTTCCAACTAGTACACAAAAGTTTCTCAAGATCATTAGTCATTAAGGAAATGAAAGTTAAAGCCACCGTGAAATACTATTTCATGTGCATTAAGATGGCTTTCATCAAAAATATGGAAAATAGCTTGTTGTTGAGGATCTCGAGAATGCTCACATAATGCTAGTAAGAATGTAAAACGGTGTAACTGCTGAGTAAAACAGCTCAACAGTTCCTCAATAAAGTAAAACAAGATGTGTCACCTAAGCCAGCAATTCCACTCCTAGCTATATATATCCCCAAAGAATTGGAAGCAAGTGTTCAAACAAAAAGTTGTACATGCACATTCATAGGGGAACTATTTACAGCAGTCACAAGTTGGACCAATTTGCGTTGGTCCATCAACCAATGCATAATAAATAAAGCATAGTATAGCCATATAAATGAATATTATTTGGCCATAAAAGGAAATGGCATACTAATAACTGCAGCCAGGTGAATGAAACTTGAAAATATTTTGCTGAGCACAAGAAACCAGACACAAAAGGCCACATAGTGTCTGATTCCATTTAAATAAAATATCCAAAATAAGCAGATTTATCAAGACCAAAAGCACATTAGTGGTTGTCAGGGTTCAAAGGAAGGGGAATGGGGAGTGACTACTTAATGGGTAATGGCTCTTTTTGAAGTGATGAAAATGTTCTGGAACTAGATAGAAATGACGACTGTACAATAACTTGTATTTTACCACAGTAAAAAAGGAGGCATTTCCTCAATATCCATTCCCCCATCAGGGCCAGTGGTCCAGGGAGGAGAATGGGGGTTGGATCTCAGGCTCCTTTATCCTTTCATCAGGGTAGACGCTGATGTGTCCTTTCCCTGTGAGTTAGAAAAGCGTTCCCAGGTGAGCTGGGACACAGCCAGCCTTGAAGGACTGGACAGCAAATGGAGGAGGTTGTTGGAGAGAGCAGACAATTGAAAGGAAAAGAGGCAGGTGGAGAGGCTTGGGCAGCTTGGTGAACTATCTTCCTTGGCGGTCTACAGAGTTTAGGCTTTGTCTTGCGTGACAGAATCAGCACATTGATTATAGGGTGCTAGGGTAGTGTGTTTTCTGGAAAGCCGTGTGTGTGTGTGTGTGTGTGTGTGTGTGTGTGTGTATGTGTGACAGGATTGACTCAGCATGGCTTAAGGAAGTCATGCACTGTCTAGCCACTAGCCACACAGCTCCCTTTTACTCTACCCTGACCTAATCCACACATCTGTGCCTAGCTCTTTAAACACTGCAGTGGATTCACCTCCTGCCCATCTTTAGAAAGATGAAGATGCTCTTCATCTATTGCCCATGCCACTACAAAGAGAAAAACAATACACACAACCTTAGCATCCCTTGAATTAAAAAGAGAATGAAACCATAAGTTCACTGATTTTTGTCACACATGATGCAAAGAAAGTGGTCTGATTTCAATACATTCTGGGATGCTCATAGCCCCCAGAGGGAAGGCAACAATGCAGAAAAAATCGATTCCTTGACCCCTGTCTTGGCTGCAAAGCTCAGGGCTGCAGCTTCCATCCTCCCCAGACAAGGCAATCCCTGAAATGAGGCAGGAAGGACTGCTGAGCTGGAGCAAGGCAGTGTAGACTGGCTGTAGGAGGGTTCCAAGTACAGAAAGCTGATTCATTAGCGGAAGGCTAATCGATTAACAAGCAGGGAAAAATAAAGCCACGGAGTACAGAGAAATACTTGTACTCGTTCTTCCTTAGTCTCTGGGAAGATGACTCACAAAACAAAACAGCCCTCGGTGATGGGATGCGCTGAGTCAGAGAAGCACCAATTGTAGGCTCTTTAGGTAAGGTCGACTTCAAAAGTGTATTTCGTGGTTGAAATGGGGAGGCTGCCAAGTCAGAACCCGCCTGCCAGCTAGCCAGGCGCACCCTCTCCTGGACATTGCTGCTACCACACTGTCCCTCCAATTTTTCTTCACATCTTTATAATCTTTGGTCATAATACCCATGTTCTCCATTACAACCTCCTACAGGACAAGTAGGATTTAAAAATAATTTTTAACCAAAAATTATATGTACCTATTGTTTCCTAATATATGGAGGCCTTTTGATTTCAGGAGCAAGTTATGGATAGAGTTATCCTGTTCATTGAGTACCTGTTATTATTTCAATATTATCTTTTATAGTCTTTATGTCAGTCACTGAGCTACAAAGTCAATAAGACTTTCCCAACATGTAGGTGATGGAAGCAAGATATAGTAAACTTAAGCAATTGTGCCACATTCAACAATTTGTCTCAATTTCCAAGCCTTTAACCCTTGACTTCCTTTACTGTGTCCAAATCATACTCTACAAAGGTTAACTTTTGAGATGAGTTCCAGTGGGCAAATAATCCTTCCTAAAATAAGTAAAGGATCATATCAACAGATGTCACTTCCTGAGCAGATACTAGTATTTGGCAGGGTCAGGGAAGTGCTAGGGGGCAGGTCTGTTTCACTATTAACATAAAACAACAAAGAACCACATTTTACATTTGAAAAGACAATGATAGGCCAGGGATTTAGCTCAGTGGTTCCTGCTCCCACAAGCGCAAGGGCCTGAGTTCAATCCTGATACCAAAAAAATAAGTCAATAAATGAATAAATAAAGACAATGATAACTTCATTGTAGGTCATTAATAAGTCAGTTAATTACATACTTAACTAAAGGTGATTACATGTATACATAGGAAAGAACTCTTTTGGAAATACCCCTAAATTGGAATGCTAGGCTATCTGCTGATTTTAGATTAGGGGAATGCACTCACTGAAAGTTGCTTACATCTCACTCCAGGAAAGAAGACCTCTAGGAGCAACTTCTAAGAGTTAAGGTTCCCAGGCTAGGGAGCGTCCTTCCAGGCTGGCGCTCTTGCAGCAGATTTGCTCATCTGATGCATTAATACAGTAACTCTTTATATATCCTACCTTTGCAATACTGTATTTCTGGGATTCCAGAATACCCGTTAGAAAAAAAACCTCCCCATAATATGATGCTGTCATTCTCATCCCCCACCTAAAGCACATGCCACTTCCTCATCCTCTTCACAGTCCAAGTCCTTGGGTGACAGTAAGAACTGCCACAAGAAACCCAAGGACCCCAAGCCAAAAGTGAAGAAGCTCAAATATCACCAGTACATTCCCCTTGACCAGAAGGCAGAGAAGTTCCCACCGCCCATGGACTCAGCCTATGCTCGGCTGCGCTGCTCCAGCAGCAGCAGCTCTTCCTGCAGCTCCAGATCCTCAGCCAGCAGCAACAGCACTGATTCAGCTACCCAGGGATGCACCAAGCACAGCTCAAGTGAGTTAGGAGGGCCTGAGGTGGTGGGTGAGGCAGAGGTGGGGGCTGGCCTTTCTCTGTCTGAAGCTTCCGGGGCCAGCACTTGGGGACCCAGCAAGTCCTGTGCATCATGTCCTCACGTGGTGTGTTTGGAATATGACTCTATTTAGAAATCATGCATCCTTTTTCAGGATCCCAAGAGTGAGAGAAATCATGTCAATCAGTGCCCTTTGGGGGACAAGAAAACTCAGCATTTCCAGATTGAACTGTAGAACATCTAAGAAATAATACAGGCTACAGGCATTGGTCGCGATTCCAATACACTTCTGCTTTGGGAAGCAGCAGAGCTGAATTGCTGAATGACAGCTCCAAAGATGGACTCCATGTCCCACATTGCTTCTTCTTTAATTTTTATTTTCATTAGTGTCAGGTAAAAGTGCCGAAGACCAAGACCAGACCAGGCCACAACAAGCCTTTATTAGGGGAATAGATCTGCTGGGCTGTCTCTGAACAAAGGAGAGACAAAAGCAATATGGCTGGGGCACGGAGAGTCTTTTATAGAGACTGGGGTGGGGCTTGTAGGGGCTGAGGCAGGGTTGAGTGAGGTAGTGATCAGGGAGTGGAGGAGCCGGTGACCGTCACTAGGTGGTAGGGGGTGAGCGAGTATTAGGTTACTCTCTAGGTGGGACCAGGGGCATGCTGGGAGGAAGGGTTTATTCTTTGGTGGGAGCAACCATCTTGGCATGACGTCACACAGGGGAGGGGGCAAGGCACCATAGGAAGAGGGCAGCTACTATACATAATAGCTGCTGAGGTAGTGGAAGACCTATCAATTAGTACATGCTTGCAGTACATAATGGTTACATTTATCATGGGGAGTTGGTATATGTACATAAAATATCTTAATTCTTTTTTCATCCCCTTCCCCTCCCCTCCCTCCACCTTTTAAATGGACAATATCCTCAACTCCAAAGTTGGAATGATGGTCCTCTAACCTGTCCTCTGGCCACCCTCTGGTCAAGCTGCTGACAATCATGATGAATCCTGATCACAATCTTGCTTCACAAGGTGTGCTCAGTGCTCCCTAGTCCAGAACAGTGCATCTGTTAAATTATAGATGGACATTCACACTCCTCAGTCAAAGTCTCCACCCTCTTTCCTATCTCCCCAAAACAAACCCTGGGTTTCTGCTAACTTGCAATTTAGCCTGTGCCATTGTTTCCCCCCACTTTGCAGTCTTCTGCTGATTTACCATGCACTTTGTCCTTGCAGGCAATCACTCTGTGATCATATCCAAATGCAAGATGCCCCCTACATATCCAATTGTATTGTAAGTGTCTTTGTGTTTTTTAGAGAACCAAATGAACAGATGGTCAGAAATCCGAATTCTTCATCAACACCACTGAGAAACAGCCCTCTGTCCCCTGTCAAAAGCAGTTTTTCTGGACAAACTGGTGTCTCTTCTCTCAAACCAGGCCCACTCCCACCTAACCTGGATGATCTCAAGGTACAAGACTTGACCTGATTTTCATTTCTTTTTAACAGATACAGCAATATAATTATCGTCAGCATCTTTGAGAGAAGAGTATGGGAGAGACTTGTAGTAGCGGCAGTGTTTAGGCTCCAGTGGCAAGCCACCAAGAGAGGACAAAGCTACAGGTCCTCAACTCAGCTTTCCTGAGCAATGATTCCTAGGGACAGATAGTCTTTACGTTTTTTGGCATCTTAGATGTCTCATTTACACAAATGAACTATTTTAATGGTCAAATGGAATAGTATGTATGATAGAACTCAGCACAGTGTTAATGTGCAGTTTATAAAACCTCCAGAATGCTCTAAACCAGTGGTCCATCCAATGAGGATATTTTTACCAATCTCTGGCAAAATGAGAAAAATAAGAACCATGTAAAGTGCTTTTCATATACCTAAGTACATTCCATGAATTTAACATGTATTGAAAGTATACATTTCTTCACAATGTTTTGAATTTTAAGTTATTCTTTCTGTTAGAAAATGATGAAGGTAGTAGAAGGCAGTTTAGTGTTTTTGGTAAGGTTATATTTGGTCCCTGGTATTAAATAATGATCCTATTCCTTACCAAAAAAAATAAAATGTTGGTAACTCAGTGTTACTAATGTAAAGTAATTTTTTGTTCTACTAAATTCTCAAATCTGGAAACTTCTGTCCTGAAGCAGCACCTCTTTAAATGTTACATGCATTCCACAGCTTATGCCAAATCACAGACCACATGGATCTCAGTTTTGCGAAATGACATTGAACTTTGAGTAGAACCTGGTGTGTTTCAAAGCAATGCTTAGGCCCAACATATTCATCCATCTATCCAGTAGTCACAGCAGAACTGAAAAACACAAATGTAACCTCTCTGGTGTGTGACTACAATTCAATTCCCACTCCATTCTCAGTAATCACACTTGTTAAACTGGTTTCCAACCCACCTATTACTCTCCACACACTGTCTTATAATTTTCCCCAAAAACTACACCCCTAAAGGTTCCCATACCTTCATTATGCCAATCGTATGGCCCTTCTTCCTTCTCAGTCCTCGGATCCATCTCATTTCCACCCACATCCACTGCCATCATATTCTTGGGATGGAGAATGGAAGTAGAATTTGGCTCATTTCAGATTAAAGGAGATTCCATGGCTGCAGAGCATCAACACTAGTAATAAAATGTATCATAGATCCTGATATCAAAAACTCTTCTATTCTTCTTGAATTAAAAATGCTTAGGTTTCATTAAGCTTGTTTCAATTTGGCATCCACACCCCCAGAAAAAGACGCTAAGTTTGTGATAATGCTCTGGAGCCATGGGTCTTCCACCCTCAACTCCCCAAATCATAAATCCATAGAGATAAAAAAAAGTATTATGCTAAGCCCACTCAAAGGGACGAATATCATCTACATTCACTTACAGGAGGCACTGGAATAGGAGAAGTCATAGAGGCAGGAAGTAGAATGGGAGTTACTGGAGGATGAGCCCAGAAAGGGCCAAGGGGAGCTGGTGTTTAATGGTTATAGTTTCAGGTGGAGATGATGACAGAGCCCTGAAGATGGATGATTGTGACATTGGAAAATCATGTGGATGTACTTAATGCCATGAGCTATGCACTCACATGCTTAAAAGGTCAACTTTATATTGTGTTTATTTGACCACAATAAAAAAATGTAAACTAGACAATCTCTGAATGGGAACCCTAAGCCAGGTAGGACTGGAGAAGTCTCAGCCCCAGAGAAAGCATAGTCCAGATATGACACTGCTATGGGTTTGAGCAAAGTTGCTGAAGCTCACTTTCATTACATGCATCTGCTCAGAACCATGAGCTGGTGGCATTATACTAATTGGGGAAGGTGGGCCGGATATAAAAATAGGTGGGATAGGTGGACTTAGCTCAGTGATTTTGCCACCTGCAGCACAAGTACAAGGACCCAAGTTTGATCCCCGAAACAACAACAAAAAAAATCCATAATAGGGGTAGGTAAAGGAGATGGAGGTGATGTGATGGTAGCTACGTATTGAGTATAAACTGCAAGCCGACAATTCTATATAAATCTATTTGTTTTGGTACTGGCAATGGAACTCAAGACCTTCTGCTTGTGAGGTAAGCAGCGGAACCACTGAGGTAGATCCCTGGCCCCCTTCAGAGCTTTGAATACGGTCAAACCAAGTAGACCTTAGAGGTGTAGCTCAGTGGTACAGTTCTTCCCTAGCAAATGTGAGGTCCTGGGTTCCTTTCCCAGTGCCACCAAAAGAAAAACAAAATAGCCTTGGCAGGTAGGAGAATGTGCAGTTCTATCAAGTTCCTACATGATGCTGAAGCTACTGGTCCCAGTACCTCACTTTGAAATAATTGTTTTTCAATATTTGGAATTTAACCCAGGGCCTCTGCACCGAGCTACATCCCCAGCCTATGTGTATATGGAGAGAGAGAGAGAGAGAGAGAGAGAGAGAGAGAGAGAGAGAGAGAGAGAGAGAGAGAGAGACACCTTGTGTCCAAATGTATATATACATGTATATATATATAGTCTCTATACATGCATATATATATGTAGATGTATCGCGAGACAGGGTGTTATGCAGTCACTGAGTTGCCCCAGCTGAGCGGAAGTTGAGATCCTCCTGCCTCAGCTTCCCAAAGCACTGAGATTACAGGAGTGACCCACCGTTTCCACACTTGAAGAACGCTGGTGGGGAATGCCAAGAAGGGGGGGGGGCGGTCCAGGTCTTTCGTGGAAACGCTCCTCCATCATCCAGGAGTGGAAGACGAGTCCTTGAGGAGACAGAGGAAGCAGCGAGAAAGGCCGGAGCACCTGCTGCGGGCCGATGGAGGTGGCGCCCAGCAAAGATGCAGACTCCTGGACCACAACTCCCAGGGCTCCTCGCGCCGACTCGCGAGCGCCCCCCTGCGCCTGCGTGCGCCCTGACCGCTCTAGGCGGGGAGCCGTCCGTCGGTGGGAGCACGGGACCTTTTGCCCAGCGTCTCGGAGCTGAGAGCTGCGGTGGCTGCGGGCGGCTGCGACGTGGGCGGAAACGGAGGGGGAGCTGAGCCTGGCGGGTGAGTAGGAGCCGCACAGGGCGCCAGCTTCTCTGCGCCTCAGCAGTGTTGTCTTCTAAATCGGGCGTGCGAGCGCGCCGCGGGACGCCCCTCGGGGAAGAGGCCTTGTGGTCGCCCCCGCTGTGGCCCAGCTGCTCCTTAGCGGTGCGGGTCCTGTCCCCAGCAGGCGGGAGAGACATTATGGTGTTTGATGGTGTTTGTTGGGGAGGGGAGGCTTTGGGAGGTGATTAGTTTGGCAATTTCAGGAAAGGGACTAGTGCTTTTATAAAAGAGAGTCCAAGAGCTCCCTTGCCGTGTGAGGACATGGAAACAGGTGCCATCTATAAACCACAAAGTGAGCCTTCACCAGACACCTGCCTTGATATTCAACTTCCTAAAACTATGAGAAATAAACTTTTATTTTACCAAGACTGTGTTTCATGGTGTGGGTACTGGGGATTAAATATAGGTCCTCTGCATTGAGGTACATCTCCAGCCCTGTTTTTTAAAATTTTGTTTGTTTGTTTTGAGTCAGGATTTTACTAAGTTGCTAAACTGCCCATGTTGGGCTCCAAATTTTAATCCTCCTGTTCAGCCTCCCAGAGTGCTGCGATTACAGGTGCGTGCCACAACACTCACCCTCAGTCCATCATACATATTTTCATTACAGCATACAGAAAGATGGCCAGACAGAGAGCAAGCATGAAGTAGAGATATTCCACCGGGTACCCTGTGTGGACTGAGCACTGTCCACACTGCTCTGGATAGATGAATGAAGTGAACTGAGAGGGCAAGGTCACACACATGGATATGGAAACCATCCATGAACATGGACTTCAATGTTCAGAAAGTAGTCTGGAAGAAGAGGCAGAGAGAGATACAGGCCAAAGATTAAACTTTAGAGAAGCAGAACTTTTGACATGAGCACAAATGGGCACAGTCTAGCCATTTCCAAAGGCTCAGGTATTTCGGGGACAAGTACACAGCAAACTCAAGTATTTTAGCAGCACTTGTGTTTCAATCAGGGCAGATGTGGGGAACTGGAACCACTAAAGAGCTTGATCTTTGAGGGAGATCTGCAAGTTATGGAGGTAATGTTGCAGGGGACTCTAGATCAGGACCTGGGAAGAGGACAGGTAGGTAGGGGAGAGAGAAGAACAAATGAGGAGCAGAAAACTCAATAAGGATCAAGAAATATGACATGAGGGGAGATCCGGTTGAGTTGTGCCATATTCTGGAAGTCAATTTGCAAAAGCAAGGATGAAAAATGAAGCTGTCATTGGATGTGGTGGCACATGCCAGGATTCTCAGCACTCTTGAGAGGCTGAGGCAGGAGAATCAAAAGTCTAAGTCCCATCTGGGCAACTTAATAAAACACTGTGTCAAAATAAAAATAAAAAGAGCTCACGCCACCTGCCTCTCAAGTGCAAGGTCCCAAGTTCAATCCCCGGTACCAAAAATAAATAAATAAATGAATTACATACATTAATAAATAAATAAATAAAATTTTTTAAAAAGAGCTCAAATGAAAATAAGATGTAGCTCAATGTGAAGGCCCTGGGTTCAATCCTCAGTACTAAAAAAGAAAAACAGAAAAAAAGGAAATGAGGGAAAAAAAGAGGGATGGAGGAAAGGAGGGATGGAGGAAAGGAGGGAAGAAGAGACGAGAGAGAGAGAGAGAGAATGATAAAGTTTTTTAAAAAATCTATCCTAAACCCAACCAACTCTCATCACCTCCCCAGGACCACTTGGTTCAAGCTCCAACTTCCTCTCTCACCAGGATCTTCCCAGCGGCCTCCTCACCAGGCCCCCTTGATTCTGCCCTCATAGTCTCCATAGTTAACCCCTCTCTTGGAAGAGAGGTGTTGGTTGCCAGTGGCACCAACAGAAGATTACAGGGTTATATTTTCAGCCCCAATTCTGAGTCTGGGGATGAAGGAAGGAACAGAGATTAATCTAATCATCAATGGCCAATAAAGCCACCATCAAAGCCTTAAGTGATGGAGAGCCTCCAGGTTGGTGAGCAAGGAGGTTCTGGAATGGCCCGCCTACAGAGGCATGAGAGTGCCACGGATCTTTCTAGAACCCTTGCCTAGGCATTATTTCCCCTTTGGCTGATCTTGAGTTGTACTCTTTAATGTGAACTGGTAAATGTAGGTAAAGTGTCTTACTTCCTGTCTACCCTTCTAGGAAATTATTCAACACTAAGAGCCATGGGAACCTCAATTTATAGCTGGTTGGTCAGAAGCATGAGTGATGATATGGACCTGTGACTGGTATCTGAAGTGGGGGAAGTTTGAGGAGGTTGAACCATGGAGGTTCAGCCTGTGAGGACTGCACTAACTCCAAGTAGTTGGTGTCATTCTTGAATTGTAAGACACCCAGTTGGTATTCAGAGCATTAGAAAATTGCTTCACATGAGGCAAAAAATCCACATAGTTGGTGTCAGAAGTGTGAATGTGTAAGACTAGAACTCTATTCTTATTCTTATTCTTCTTATTCAAAAAGCATTTAGCAAAATTCAATATCTTTTCATGATTAAAAAAAAACTCAACAAACTAGGAATAGAGAGAACTTCAATCTGAAGGGCATCTTAAAAACCCACAGCTAGAATCATAAAAGACTGAATGTTTCCCCCTTAAGAATGAGAAGAAGATAGGGCAACTATATAAGAAAATAAACAAAAAGCATCTAGATTTGAAAAGAAGTAAAATTATCTCCATTCATAGGTGGCATGAGCTTTTTTTATAGAAAATTCTTTGGGGGGGGCAAGGATTTAGCTCAGTGGTTTCGCTGCCTGCTTCACAAGTGCAAGGTCCTAAGTTTGATCCCTGGTACCAAAAAAAAAAAAAAAAAAAAAGGAAAGAAAATTCTTTTTTTTTAATCCATATTGTATGATTCCACTTAGAGATCATGGCCAAAATAGGAAAATCTATTTCAAAAAAGTTGAATTAGTGGGCTTTTTAAGAGTTGCAAATAGAGACAAGGAGAATAAGAGAGAAAGTTAATAGGTATAACATTGCTTTTTGGAGAAAACTGCCTTAGTGAAATCTCAGCAAACACACCTGGAAAGTGAGGAGGGGAGGGTGCCAGGAAGGAGGTTTCCAATCAGAAGTACCTGGACTAGGAGTACAGGTGAGTTTATGAGCTTGGCTGGCCCAGGATGCTCCAAGTTGACTTCAGTTTCCTGTAGAAAATTGCAACACCCTGGTTCTGCACCAGCTCCAGAGTGGGGAGGGCAGCTGCTTCTGACAGCCCCACCAGGCAAAAATCTCCTTAGTCACACCTGACACAGCACACAGGATGTGAGCGTGGGCCCAGACTCCTTGCTGCATATTACAAATTGTGGCATGTTGTGTTAAAATACGGATTCAGTTCAAAATACTTTTTAATTTGCCTTATAATTTCCTCTTTCAACTTGCCTTATTTTAAAGGGTATTTTCTAATTTCCAAATATTTAAAAAATTTTCAAGATACTGCTCTGGTTTGCATTGATACTTGATTCTGCTGTGGTTTGATCATCTCTTTTGTTAATCCAGACACATTTCCAGTGAGACTCAACAATATAGCATTTAAAAATAATGCAACCTTGCTCCCAATGCAAGTGGTAGGAGCAGGAGGACTCCATGAAGTTCTGCTGAAGGGGAGAGACTTTGCATCTTCCATACTTTGTGCTTTACCACTCAGCAGATGGTCTTTCCAGCTGAATGTTCCATGTTCACTTGAAGAAAAATGTGTATTCTGTCATTGCTAGGTGAAGCCTTCCCTAAATATCAGTTAGGTCCATTTTTGTGGCTTTTTCTACTTGTATTTTCATATCTGTGTTGTTTTCACAAACTTTGATGCTCTTTATTAGAGGTACAAAACGTATAACTATTTTATATCTTAGATGAATTTACCACACCTGCGATTATAAAATATTCTTGGTTAAAAATCAATGAAGGTAATATTCCTAATTTTGAAGTTTAATTTGTCAGATTTTAATGTGGCCACTGCATGTTATATCTTTTGCCGTTCTGTTGCTTTTAACACATCTGTGTTTCACATTCAAATTAGGATTCTCTTTTACAGATAGCTTATAGTTGGCACTTGCTTTTTTTTTTTTGGTACCAGGGATTGAACTGGGGTCCTTGCACTTGTGAGGCAGGTGGTGGAACCACTGAGCTAGATCCCCAGCCCCATGGCTCTTACTTCTTTAGTCTAACAATTTCTGTCTTTTAATTTGGTGTTTATTTGTATTTAATGTAATTTTTTGATATGGTTGGGTTTAAATTTAGCATCTTACTGTTTCTTTTCTACTTGTCACATCCAATTTTTTACTGCATTCTTTTGACTCTTAAGTAATTCATAGTTTTCCACTTAATCTCCATGTCTGACTCTTTAGCTATACTTTGCCTTGCTTTTCTTACTCTAAGGTTTATCATAGGCTTTTTTTTTTTTTTGGTTTTTTGAGACAGGATCTCACTATGTAATTCAGGCTGGCCTTGAACTCACTATGTAGCCCAGGCTGGTCTTGACTTACAGAGATCCTTCTGCCTCAGCCTCCCAAGTGCTGGGATTACAGGTGCACACCACTATGCTTGGTGCTATCATAGGCATTTTTGACTTACCATAGTCATCTGTCTTCAAATACTATGCCACTTTACCTATGATGTAAGAACCTCATAGTAATATATATTTATTTACTGCCCCCACCATCATCATAGGTGACACTGGTGTCAGTTTATTTCTACATATGCTACAAATCTCAAGCATATTGTCATTATTTTTACTGTAAGTAGTTTTTTTTTCTGACTTTTTTTTTTTTTGTACCGGGGATCAAACTCAGGACCTTGTGCTTGCAAGGCAGGCATGGTGCCACTGAGCTAAATCCCTGGCCTAAGTAGTTTTCTTTTAAAGAGGGAAAATATTCTCATATTTACCAACATATTTACTAGCTCTGGTGTTTTTTTTTTTACTATTTCTGGTGTTATTTACTATTTCTGGTGTTATTTTTTCCTCTGCCTCTAAAACTTCCTTTATCATTTCTTTATGTGTCCCTCTGTTAGTGGACTTCTCTTTGCTCCTACTTGAGCTAAGAGAAGAATAAAGATCTTTGTTTTACCTTCGTGTTTGTTCTCTGTGATTACAATGCTGAAAAATAACTTAGGGAAATTGTACCCATTAATTAATCAAATATATATTCTGCCTCTGCTCTCCTTTCAGAAAACTTTACTTTATCCCAATACGTCACCAAAGCCCTGTTCCTTTTCTTTTCTGTCCTCTCTGTGTGTGTGTGTGTGTGTGTGTGTGTATACATGTGTGTTTCATTTGGATAGTCTCTGTTCTCAAGTCTTTATCTTCTATCTTTTCACTCTAGTATTGAATGTTATTTATTCAGTTTAGTGAGATTTTCATTTCAGAAATTATATTTTTCATCTCTAGAAGTTCTGTCTAGATCTTTTTTTAAATCTTCCATTTGTCTGTTCATTATAGTCATGTTTTCTTTTCCATCCTTGAACTGAATGAACATATTTACAATAGTTTAATGTTGTTTTCCACTATTTTTATCATCTCTGTCATGCTCTTACCTAATTTATCTCTGGGTAATGGGTTATATGTTGTTGCTTCTTTTCATGACTTGTCATTTTTAGGAGGTACAAGTCATGGTTAATGTTATGTCATGCACTGGGTTTTGTTGTAATTCCTTTTTTTTTTTTTTTGGTGCCGAGGATCGAACTCGGGTCCTTGCGCTTGCCCAGCAGGCGGCGAAACCACTGAGCTAAATCCCAGGCCCCTGTTGTAATTCTTTAAAGAATGTTGAACTTCATTATGGAAGGATTTTATTTGAAAATCTATTTGACACTTTCAGGTTAAGTTTTATGTTATGTTAAGACAAGTCCATAGTTCCTGTAAGGCTAGTTTAGGCTCCTAAGGCATGTCTCTTGGGATTTTCTACTAATTACCCCATGTTTCAATAAGACTTCTCTTCCCTGGCTAATGGAAACTCATGGATACTCCAGCTTGTATGAGCTCTGGGATTTTTCAGTTTATTTATATCCAGGACTTGATCTTTTCCTAGAAGTTGCTCTTCATACAGCCTCAAGTAATTCAACTATGCATGGGTATGCTCATATTCACACAGACTCTGGGATGCCTCTTTATGGATTTTTGGACCTCTCTATTTCTAAGCTCTTTCCTCTCTACTGTTCTTCCCCACAAATATTAACGACTATGTCCACTTCAAATTCTTATCTCTCACTTCAATTCAGTAATATGGCTGGGCCTTATTTGTGTCCACTTTTTCTGTGCCATGGTCTAAAAATTGCTTCCAGGTAGAAAGGCAGGTGGACTATACAGTTCCTTTTGTTCTCATTTGCAACATCACAATTATATGCTTCCCATTGTCCAAAGGTAGAAAACTATTGTCTCATATATTTTGTCCAGTTTTGTAGTTGCTGTGGGTGAGACAGTCCTGGACACTGTTACTTCCTCATGATCAGAAGTGGAACTACCAGGGACTGAGAATATAGCTCAATGGTACAACACTTGCCTGGCATGGGCATCACCCTGGATTCCATCCCCAGCCTTGGGAATGGGAAGGGGAGAAGTTCTGAAATATAATTTCTTATATCATGAGTGTATATGCAGTATTTAAAGTCATCATACTGCATGAGATCACCACAAGAGTCAGTACATGTAGAAACTAGAAATGGTCCATGCACAGGGCTCTGCAGGGATTCTTGTGTTTTGAACACATGTACATGAATAAGGTTCAACACGGAAGGACATCAGAAGAAAAGACCAGTGAAGTAAGAGGAAAATCAGGAGAATATGGTGTCTCTGAAGATAAGAGAAAGAAGTCTTCAAAAAGGAGAGTGTGGTCACCTCTACTCAATGGGTATGATAAAAGGGAGATGAGGATTGGGAAGTGATTTCTAAATTCAGCAATATAGAGGTTATTGGTAATCTTTACAAAATCATTTTTGATGGAAGGGAAAGTTGAAACCAAGCATGGACATTTTTCAAGATAGGCTTATGAGAGAAATAATAGCATGCTAATAGGCACAAAGGCCTCACAGAGGAGGGTGAGGCATTCATGTTAGAGAGCTAGGGATTGTCACTCAGTGCTCTTGAGTAGGAAGAGGGGTGAAGTCCAGCCGAGCAGTGATGGTGCTGGCCCTGGCTCACAGTGGGGAGAGTCCATCCAGTTCCAGGAGAGACAGTCACGTCCACAGAGACAGAGGCAAAGAAATGTGTCGATAAGGTGCTGAGCATGCAGACTTTCTCTCCCAACTGTTCCTATTTTATCAGTGAAATAGGAGACAAAGCCATCAGCTGAAAGAGTAGATGAGGGGTGGTATGCTGGGCATTAGAATAAAAAGAAGGGGAAATAATAGAACCCTTTGAAAGATTAAGGACAGTGAACTGTCCCATTATATTTTGCCTGGAACACTGAATACCCACTTGGGAAGAATGGTCATAAATTTAAAGGGAGACCAATCGACATAGTCATGGAGTTGTCTTCTCAGACAGTTTTAATTTGCGTGTGTGCACAATGGGCAGAGGGTTTAATTATATCCAGGTTATGCTTTGGCTAAACAGTGATAATAACAATAATACAATGAGGAAGGGCAACTAAATTACTAAGATGATTGATTATGCATGGATTTTCTTAGGCAGCAAATGAAGGAAGCAAGAACGTAATAAGACAGGGACACACAAAAAAATGGTAGGGGATGCATTATGATCCACACCTATAATCCCAGCACTCTAGGATGCTGAGGCAAGAAGATTGCTACAGAAAAATAAGGAAAAAAAAAAGAGGAGATGGGAGGATTGATAGATGTGGTCTCATGGGATCAAGGTACTGTTAGCACCCAGGCTTCACTGTGTGGTTAATAACCTCAGTGCTGCCTTCATTCACATTTTAGACTCTATTTCCAGTCTGAAAAGGAAGACATGTAAATGGGTATTCAAAGAAATATCACTATTTCATTAGTGGTAAGCACATAAATAAAGCAAGGAAATGACAGTCATGGGGAGATGAGGGAATATTAAATCTTGTTGGTCATGGAAGGCAACTGAGCAATAGGCACACGGTCTGCTGCCAAGTCACTCCCATTCTCTGGCAAGTCCTGCTCCTATCCTGCCTCTCGTCTCACTCTCGCCAGACAACTTCCTCCTTCTTCACTGAGAACCATCACCTAGCAATGAGCTCATTTGTTTATCCATATCTCTACCCCAAAATGCTTTCTTTGCCCAGTCTGCCCACATCCTTTCTAGTCTCTGTGAATGGGAGATCTCTCTCCTTATAAGGGACAACCTCTCCTTACACTATGCCCAGCTGGCTCTTTCCCTCTTGCCCTCACATAGTCACAGATCTACCCATGTGGCGAGGACTATTTCCTGCAAGGAACCTGAACTGGGAATCTTCTACCTTCTAAAATACTCACCGCCTGTGAACCTCTCCTCCTTTCCCACGACTGAGCTGCTTCTCTTGCTTTTTTCAGTTACTGGTCTATATATCTAAGTGAGTTTTCTATTTTCCCTTTTCTTTACCTTATTTGTTTGTTTGTTTGTTCGTTCATTTGTTTTTTCAGTGCTGAGAATAGAACCTGGGACTTCTTGTATGTCAGGCAAGTGTGTGACCACTGAGCTACACCTGCAGCCCCTATGTCCAACTTTCTACTTCCACATCCTGTTCAAATTTTCCCTATTATCCTATTGTGAATTTGTTTTTTTCCAGTTCTAGCCCTGCTGCTACCATACTACACCAAGCCCTTACCTTCCAAGCCCTAAAATCTTTAGTAACCTTCTTGGTGTCTCCTGGCCCCAGACTCAGCTCCCTCTAATCCATCCTATATGGATTAGTCTTTCTAAGCTACTACCTAGGTCTTGTCTTACTCATGGTGGCAAGGAGCCTGGAATTTGGCCATAGACAAATCCCTCCCACGATGAGTTCATTCTATCTTTGTAGTCTTCTACATCATACCCATTACAGATCTTTTTGTTTTGTCTGACTTGCCTTCATGCTACCCTTAGACATTCCATTGATTGATTCATTCATTCATTTTGTGGTACTGAGGATTGATTCCAGGGTCTTCACACTGAACTACATCCCTAGATTTTATTTGTTTGTTTGTTTATCTATCTACTGTGGAGAGAGAAAGGTTGAAATAACCTTGAGAGACCTCTGAATCTCTTGAGAACATAATGAATCCTGGATATGCAGCTGGCACAAAAACAAGGATGGTTACTTGTAACGAGAGTGGTTAAATAGAAAGAGTTCAAATGTCTGCAGTGCAAGGGAACGTTATTCCCGGAGTTGTAAAGATACATTTGACCTTTTCCCTGGAAAATAATTAGTCACTGAATTATGTACAGAGGAGGGGTTGGGGGTTGTGGAAAAGGTATATAAAGGGCAATAAAGTGGGAAGAGGGGTCTCTCCTCCACCTCTCTCTCCTTTTTCTTTTCCTCAGAGGTTGTGTTTTTCTTTCATCCTCTCCCCTCCTCTCAGGTACTGTTCGACTAGTGACAGCTGGCACCATCACAAGTGGCCCCCGAACAGGGACCTGAGCACGGAGGACAAGGTGAAGGACACCGCCGGATTGTGAGCTCGGATAAGTAAGTAGGGGGCGGTGATATAAGATATAAGGACTACTAGTAGTCGGGTGCTATAAGATATGGGAACTACTAGTAGTCGGATGCTGTTTGCTCAGATATTAAAAAGGATGCTTCGGTCCCGTGGAGCTAAGGTAGGGCAACAGCAGTTATGTCATTTTTTAGAATTTGTGGAGAGAGTCTGCCCATGGTTTCCCGAGGAGGGATCAATTAATTTGGAACTTTGGCTAAAAGTCGGAAAACAATTACAACATTATTATGATCAGGAAGGGCCTTCCAAATTCCCTGTTGATGTGTTTAGCCTTTGGGGTCTTATCAAGGAGAGCTTAGATCCTCGTCAAGGGACTTTAGTGGGTAACTCACAAACAGACGCAGTTGTCTCTAGTCCGGAGGGCATTCCAAATATAGATAAAGAAATTGAGTGCCCTTCTTCAGCCCCCCCTCTTGTGGAAGGTTTAGATGAACCCCTCGACCCCTCTGGTGCTGCAGATTTAGAGGAGGAGGCAACTAAATATAACTATGAGGAATGGCCTCCCTTCTCTCTAATAGCTCTTACTGAAAAAATGAAAATAAAAGATAAAAAAGATAAATCTGAAAATATCCTTCCCTCAAATCCCTTAGATATGTTATGGTTTAATTGGAAATGGAAACAAAAGGAACAAGCACTGTTGAAAAAACGGTCACTTCAACCCGGCGTCCTGGCAGGGCTTGACCCTTTCCCTGAGGTTGTCCACCCCGATCCTCAGCCAGATTCCCCTCCTGTCCCACAACTCTCATCCCCAGCCCCCCACCCTCTCTCGGCTTTACAGGCTACCTTACAGGCAGCCGCCGAGAGAGGGGGAGATTTGGCTGGTTTTCAAATGGTCTGTCCTGTTTTTGAGGAGCCGGATCAACAAGGACAAATGGTCCATGTTCATAGACCTCTTCCTTTTAAACAATTTAAGGAATTAAAGGTTGCTTGTGCTCAGTACAGCCCTACGGCCCCTTTTACCCAGGCTATGCTTGAGTCTTTAAGCTCGGATGCTCTTCCTCCTGGGGATTGGAAACAAATAGCTAAAGCCTGCCTCTCAGGTGGAGATTATTTATTGTGGAAGACAGAGTTCGCGGAACAGTGCCAAAAAACGGCTGAACTCAACCGTGCCACTGGAAACAACATTACTTATGATATGTTAGCGGGGGAAGGACAGTATGCTGATATAGCGAATCAATTGTTGTTTCCTGGGGGTGCATATGCCCAAATTAATACAGCGGTAAAACGAGCTTGGCAAAAGCTGCCTATGGCAGGACAAGCTTCTGAGGACCTCTCTAAGATCAGGCAAGGTCCCGATGAGCCTTTTCAAGAATTTGTTGCCCGTCTTTTGCAGACTGCTTCACGTCTGTTAGGAGACGCTGATGCCAGACTGCTGCTGGTCAAACAGCTTGCCTGTGAAAATGCTAACTCTCCCTGCCAGGCTGCTATTCATCCTTTCAGAAAAAAAAGGGACCTAGGTGATTATATAAGGTTATGCACGGACATTGGACCTGCCTATACTCAAGGGCTGGCCGTGACTGCAGCTTTACAAGGAAAAACTATAAAAGAGGTTCTTTTTCAACAAGTACATAGAGGGTCCCAGATGCGAGTTGCTGGGCCCCCAGGAAGCTGTTATGGGTGTGGAAGAGTTGGACATAGAATTAAACAGTGCCCAGAGAAAAAGTTCCCAATAAAAACTGTTTCGTCCTCCCCAAGGGAGCCAGGTTTATGCCTGAACTGTAAAAGAGGAAATCATTGGGCAAAGGAATGCCAGTCAAAAAGGGATTATTTAGGCAATGCACTGGAGCAGGGAAACTCCAGGAGGGGCTGGCCTCAGGCCCCGATACAATATTATGGGGCACTCCAACCCTTCATTCCTCAGCAAAACAATCCATTCAAGACCTCTTTAGAGCCACCCCAGGCAGAGCAGGACTGGACCTCAGTTCCACCGCCTTCACAGTACTAACTCCTGAGATGGGGGTCCAAGCCCTCCCCACGGGAGTCTATGGGCCCCTACCTGAAGGCACCCTAGGTTTACTCCTGGGTCAAAGTAGCGTGACCCTTAAGGGAATTTTTGTTACCCCTGGAGTCATAGATCAAGATTATGAGGGAGAAATTAAAATTATGGTTCATTCCCCTACAACTTTATCTACTATACCCGTCGGACAACGCATAGCTCAGCTACTTTTGATACCTTTAGTAAAAAAGGAAGGAAAAGTTAAAAACGCTTATAGAGGCGAAAAAGGATTCGGTTCTTCAGATGCCTATTGGGTACAGCCTATAGGAGCACATCGACCTGAGATTCATTTAAAAATCAATGGAAAACTCTTTTCAGGTCTCCTTGATACTGGTGCTGATGTTTCAGTATTAACTGCTGAACAATGGCCCGCAAAATGGCCCAAGAAGGTTACTATGACACACTTACAAGGGATTGGACAAAGTAAAAGTACTGAACAGAGCAGTGATTTTTTACAGTGGCAGGATCATGAGGGCCATCAGGGACATTTCCATTCATTCATTGTCCCCGGACTGCCTATTAATTTGTGGGGAAGGGATGTAATGAAAGATATGGGAGTTTATTTACATTCATCTAACCCGCAAGTCATGCAACAATTATTTGATCAAGGCCTACTTCCTTATCAAGGACTCGGAGTGCGTAATCAGGGTCCCTCTTCCCCTTTGCAGACTAAACAAAAATTAGATAGAACAGGAATAGGGTATTTTTAATGGGGGCTATTGACCTCCCTGTGCCCCACGCAGATCCCATCACATGGAAAACTAGTGACCCTGTGTGGGTGGATCAATGGCCTTTAACCCAAGAAAAAATTCTCGCTGCAGAACAGTTAGTACAGGAACAGCTCCGCGCTGGGCATATTGAATCTTCTAATTCTCCATGGATTTCCCCTATCTTTGTAATTAAGAAAAAAATCAGGAAAGTGGCGACTTTTACAGGATTTAAGAGCAGTTAATAAAACCATGGAAATTATGGGGGCCCTACAGCCTGGACTTCCAATACCATCCGCTATTCCAGTGCAAACTTTCAAAATAATTGTGGATTTAAAAGATTGTTTCTATACAATTCCTCTTGCCCCTCAAGACTGTAGACGTTTTGCCTTTGGTGTACCCTCTGTTAATTTTAAAGGACCCGTACAACGTTTTCAGTGGAAGGTTTTGCCACAAGGTATGGCTAATAGCCCCACCTTGTGTCAAAAGTTTGTAGCTCAAGTGATCCAAGTAGTCAGGACAGATTACCCATCATTATATTTAGTTCATTATATGGATGACATTCTTTTAGCCTCTAGTAATGAAGCCCTTTTATTAAGTGCGTTTGCTGATTTACGCCAGGCATTAGTAAACAATGGATTAGTTGTGGCCCCTGAAAAAATTCAAACTCGACCTCCTTTCTCCTATCTTGGCCACGTTCTGTACCCTAAGGTCATTTATCCTCAAAAGTTTCAATTAAGAAAAGATGCCTTACGCACTTTAAATGATTATCAAAAATTGTTAGGGGATATAAATTGGCTGCGCTCATATTTAAAATTGTCCATGGGAGATTTAAAACCCCTTTTTGATGTTCTAAAAGGGGATCCTGACCCCTCTTCGCCTCGACAGCTTTCTAAACAAGTCAGAAAAGCGCTTCATAAAGTTGAGTTAGCTATTCAAGACCGGACTGTCCACTACTTTGATTATAGCTGCCCCTGGGCTGCTTATGTTCTGGCCACGCAACATATGCCTACTGCTGTTCTTTGGCAGGATGGCCCATTACTTTGGCTACATTTGCCTGTTTCCCCTGCTAAAGTTTTATTTCCTTACTATGAATCAGTAGCCCAGCTTGTACAACTCATACATGAAGAATCACGTAAATATTTTGGCATTGAGCCTTCTTTAATACAGGTCCCTTTTACACAACAACAAATTAATTGGCTTTTTCATAATGTTGATTCTTGGGCTCTCGCTTTTGCTCACTTTAAAGGTTCTATTAGTAATCATCTCCCTCCAGATAAATTACTTCAATTCATTCGTTTGTTTTCCCAAAAGTTTTTCGTCAATCTCCCATCCCTCAAGCCAAGTCAATTTTCACTGATGGCTCATCCAACGGATGTGCCGTGTATGTTGTGGGAGACGATGTTCATACTTTTTCCTTCACTCCCTCTTCTGCACAAGTGATAGAACTTAGAGCCGTTGCTATAGTTTTTGATCTTTTTCATAATGAATCTTTTAATTTGTATACAGATAGCCAATATATTGCAAGGGCCATTCCCTTATTGGAAACGGTGTCTTTTATTGCCTCTGCCGCCACCCTATCCAATCTCTTTTTGCACAGATTCAACAATTTTTACGTTCTCGCACAGAGCCATGCTATATCGGTCATGTGCATGCTCATTCTAATCTCCCTGGTGCCATCTCGGCGGGAAATTGCCTTGCGGATCAGGCCACCAAAATTGTCGCCCCTTCACAACTACAATTGGCACAACAACAACATGCTATTCATCATCAAAATAGTCATAGCCTACGCTATCAATTCGGCCTTACGCGTGAGGCTGCTAGACAAATTGTTAAACATTGTACTCATTGTCCACTCCTTTCTACCATCCCCCATTATGGAGTTAACCCCTGAGGTCTTAAACCCAATCAATTGTGGCAGATGGACGCTACTCATATTTCTGAGTTTGGAAAACAGAAATATGTTCACGTCAGTGTTGATACTTTTTCAGGCTTCATCATGGCTACTGCTCTTCAAGGTGAAGCTACAAAACATGTTATCTCCCACTGTTTACGTTGTTTTTCCATAGTCAGTCTACCTCAAATTATTAAAACAGATAATGGCTCTGGATATACCAGTAAACAATTTTCTCAATTCTGCATGCATCTACAAATTTTACATAAAACTGGTATACCCTATAATCCCCAGGGACAGGAGATTGTTGAACGAGCTCATAGTACTCTTAAACATCAGCTTCAAAAAATAAAAAAGGGGGAATTATACCCTTTGTCTCCCCAGAATCTTCTAAATCATGCCCTTTTCATTTTAAATTTTCTTATCTTGGATGCACAGAAACTAACACCTGCTGATCGATTATGGCATCCAAATACAAAAACATCCTATGCACAAGTAAAATGGAAAGACTCCCTCACGGGCCAATGGAATGGTCCTGATCCTGTACTAATCTGGGGACGAGGGCATGTCTGTGTTTTTCCACAGAATGAAGACAGTGCACGATGGTTGCCAGAACAGCTCGTGCACCAGGTGGATGTCTCTTCAACAGAATCTCTTCCTCCTCATAATGATGGCCACAATGACCAGATGTGAGATGTTCTGGGCTTATGTCCCTGACCCTCCGCTTCTCCATCCTGTTACCTGGGAAGACCCACCAATTTGTGTATGTAAATAATACTCGTATTATAGGACCACCTGCAAATGATCACATAAAGGAAGATAAAAAATTTAATTATACATTTGCAGGGAAAGGTAGAGGAGTTCCTATATGTTTTTCTTTAAATGGAACTGTCTCCAGATGTTTAAATGTCACTTGGGACTCATGGACTCAAGGTTCCTTATATGGTAATAATGGACATAATATTCGTCTGCCCTGGCCTTCTTGTGGTGGTCCCTTGGTCCTGATTGACATGCTGCCCCAAGGATATCACCCCTGTATGAATAAGACTGAAATAAGTAATAGAATAATACCTTGGCACCAGTGTGTGGTACAGCGGCCTGCAATCTACAACTTTACTAACAGACCTGAAGTCCTACAAGATTGGAGTGCTCAACTGGATAATTGTCAGGGAGGTGCTGCTATGGAACAACAGTTAACTGTGGGACTCTGGCGATCACCTCCTGGTCCTTTCCAACCAATGTTGTGGAAGTTGATGGTTGCCATGGGTGGAATAAAAAGAATAGGTGTTGGGGTCAACCAAGAAGTGGATGCATTGGAAGGAAATATTACAGCTTGTGTGCCCCCACCATATTTGCTTTTATTAGGAAACTTTAAGATTGAGTATAAAAATGAAACTCGTCAGTTTGATGTAGTGTGTGATAATTGTATATTGTCAAATTGTGTGAAATTTGGGTATCAAAATGTTTTAATAATTCATCAGCCCTCTTTTGTAATGTTGCCAGTTAACCTTTCAGAACCATGGTATGCAGAAAAAGGACTTCAAATATTGGAAAGTCTAAATGGTCTGTTAAAAAGAGAAAAAAGGGTGGCTGGCATGATTGTAGCTGGAATTGTCACTTTTATAGCATTTCTGACTAGCTTATCTACCACTGCAGTTGCTTTATCTCAGTCTGTACAAACCGCAACTTTTGTAGATAATCTTTCAATGAATGTGTCTCAAGCCTTAGAGTTACAGGAAGATATTGATGTAAAAATGGAAGAAAAGTTAAATGCTCTTTTTGACACGGTAATATATTTGGGACGCTCCCTTGAAGCTCTCAAACATAGAAACCATTTACAGTGCCATGCAGAATATCGTTGGATTTGTGTCACTTCACTAGCTTATAATGTGACAGATTATAATTGGCAAATGATCCAGGACCATCTAAAAGGGGCATGGTCGCATGGCAATGAAACCTCCTACCTAGTAAAGCTCCATCAGCAAATATTGAGTATTCAACAAACAAAAAAAACAAGTCTGTCACCTGCACAGATGGCACAGTCCCTTTATGACTACTTGAAAACCTTGGTGCCTTCCTCACTTTTTGCTAAGCAAATAGTGATGGGCCTTGGGCTGTTGGCAGGTGGATTGTTACTTATGTTTCTTCTTTTCATTATATTTGGCCAGTGTGTTCGATCCATGTTCTCAATGATGGCTGTCCAATTGCATTATCAGAAATTGATCACCCCTAAGCAAGAGGCCGGTTAGTCAATGATGGGTTTGAGACCAGGAGAATCTCTTACCAACCTAAGGCAGGGAGGTTTCTCTTCCCAATGACGGGTAAGGTAGGATTCTGTCCTAGGATCTCACCTAAGACAGGCATGGTCATCTAATAAATAAAGAAGGGGGAGTTGTGGAGAGCGAAAGGTTGAAATAACCTTGAGAGACCTCTGAGTCTCTTTAGAACATAATGAATCCTGGATATGCAGCTGGCACAAAAACAAGGATGGCTACTTGTAACGAGAGTGGTTAAATAGAGTTCGAATGTCTGCAGTGCAAGGGAACGTTATTCCTGGAGTTGTAAAGATACATTTGACCTTTTCCCTGGAAAATAATTAGTCGCCAAATTATGTACAGAGGAGGGGTTGAGGGTTGTGGAAAAGGTATATAAAGGGCAATAAAGTGGGAAGAGGGGTCTCTCCTCCACCTCTCTCTCCTTTTTCTTTTCCTCAGAGGTTGTGTTTTTCTTTCATCCTCTCCCCTCCTCTCAGATACTGTTCGACTAGTGACGGCTGGCACCGTCAATCTACCTATTCATCTGTTTATTTAATTTTGAGACAAGGTCTCACTAATTTGTCCAGACTGGGCTTAAATTTGCAATCCTCCTACCTTACCCTCCCAGCACACTGGGAGTACCAGCATCCATCACTACGCCCAGGGCCCAGGCATTTCTTACATGCTGGATTGCTGTCTGCCTAGTCACATCTTTTGCCCACTCATGGCCAGTTACTTTTCCAATGTATAAATCACCTCCTGCCTCATATGGAACTTGCAGAATCTGAGTACAATACATTCCACATCAGGGTTGGCATCAACATTTTGGAACATAAAAGACCCTTATATGTAAAAGCAGGGACTGGACTAATGGATCCCCCCATCCAGAGGAACTTAGTAACTTGCCCCAAAATTGAACAGAGAGAAGCAGCCCCAAATCACTGGACATAAGTTAGGCTTTCAAGTTGTATTTTTCATTGTCACAATGTGCTAGACTCAGTCTAGGTACTGGGAATATAACAGTGAACATAGATGCAACTCCCTGATCTCCCAGAGCTAGCATTTCAGTGGAGAGAGTACTTACTTTACAGTGAGCAAAGTAAATAAGTAATGTACAGTGGGCCCTCCACATCCATGGGGTTATTGGTCAATTCAACCAACAGCACATTTGAAAAAAAACAATTTTTAAATGGATCTTTACTGAATGT
Organism: Heterocephalus glaber; assembly: GCF_053883595.1. Classification (NCBI taxonomy): domain Eukaryota; kingdom Metazoa; phylum Chordata; class Mammalia; order Rodentia; family Bathyergidae; genus Heterocephalus; species Heterocephalus glaber. The sequence continues at coordinate 23,550,396 of NW_028258351.1, read as the reverse complement.
GTACAGATTTTTTACTCAATATCCCCTAAACAATACAGTAAAACAACTACTTACATAGTATTTACATTGTCTAAGGTATGATAAGTCATATAGAGAGGATTTAAGGCATACAGGAGTATGTGTGTAGGTTATATGCAACTATCATGTCATTATATGTAAGGGACTTAGCATCCTTGTATACTGGTATCTATGTAGGATCCTGGAACCAATTTCCTATGGATAGCAAGGGACAAATTTATATAGAATGTTAAGCAATAGGGAGAAAAAATGAAAGCAAGGAAAGAAAGGAAGATTCAGGGTAAGAGGAGATATTTTCAGGAGCACACAGGGGAACCTCCCTGGAAGAGTTGGCGGAATCCCCGCAGGTGTTTTGGGGTGAGAACATTATAGACAGGGAATGAATATTGAGGTAGGAGCCCCCTGGACTGTTCAACAAACAACAAGGAGGTCAGTGTGGCTAAAGATGGAAGGCCAGGAGACATGGTCAGGAAAGCCCTGGAGGCTGCTGTGAGAATCTGAGTGAGGTTGGATGTGTCATTCAGATTATAAAAGAGCACCACCATCTGGGTGGCTTCTAAACAACAGAAATCTATTTCTCCAAGTTCTCCTTATTGGAAGTCTAGGATCAAAGCACCAGAAAATTGCTATCTGGTCTTCAAACCAGGGGCTGCTTCCTCATTCCTGGATTTCCATCTTTGTGTTGTGTCCTCATGTGATACAATCTCTTTTACAGGGGCACTAATGCCACCATGAGGCTCCACTCTTATGACCTATCAAAGGTCACCTATCAAAGCCTCCACAATCACCTATTGTATTAGTTACTTTCTCATTGCTGTGACTCAATACCTGACACCCACAACTCAAAGGAGGAAAAGTTTATTTTGGTTCACAGTTAGTAGAGGGGTTAGTCGCTGGCTCCAAGCAAGGTGGCATGGCAGAGGGGCATGAAGAGGAGAAAGAACTCATGGCATGGTAGTGGGAACCAGAGAGAGATCAAGGGAGGAGGAAGAGAGACAGACCCTTCCAGGCCACTCCCTCAGTTACTCACCTCCTCCTGACATCACATTCAGCTATATACTCATTGGTGTACTAAATTACTGTTAGTATCATACTCTTATAATTGAATTACCTTCACAAAGCCTCACCTATGATGATATAAGGCTTTGAGGGGCTCTAGATATAAACCATAACAGAGAATGACTGGACCATGGGGGTGCCATTCTTATCTGTGGATTCACCCCTTGGTGAGCTCCCCAGCTGAATGTGTTGTTAGGAAGTGGAGCCTTGTTAGAGATGGGTCACTGGGGTTCAGACCTGGAAACATGTATTCTTGTTCCTGACCCCTCCCTTCTTGTTGTGCTTCTGACTGCCCTGAGGTCAGCAGCCTTCCTTTGCCATCCCTTCCACCATGTAGTGTCTGCCTTAGAACTGACCATGGATTCACCTCGCTGATTATGTGAGCCAATATAAACCTCTCTACCTTTAAATTGTTGATCTTCGGTATTGTGCCCTAGCAATGAAAAATTAACTACTACACATTTCTGTAGGACAAAATCATTGTGCTCAAGGCTTATGTAGAGATTTTCTACAGGTACAGATAAAATCATAAACAATATCCATAAAGGAACACAAAATGAGAAATGAGGTTTCATTAAAATTAAGAACTACTCCTTGAAAGACATTGTTACAAAAAATGAAAAGATGAGACATAGATTGGGATAAAATATTTGGAAGTCATATATCTTAGAAAAACTTCTTTATATATACCATATAAAGAACTCTGAAACCTAACAATTATAAAATTTTTAAAAATTGAAAACCTGGGCAATAGGATTTGAAAAGGTGTTTCACCATGGAACACATCTAGACTTCAGATAACCACATAAAAAGTTGCTTATCATACTCAGTTATCAGCTAATCATAATCAGTTATCAGTTATCATAATCAATTATCAGCTATCTCCCACAAGGAGATACCACTCTGAATCATGATAATCAGTTATCAGCTAAGAATAACTGATAATTAATAAAATCAATATTATCAGCTAATAATAATAATTGATGATTGATAAAATCATTATTATAAGCTAATTATTATTATCATTATTAATGATGATAATCAGTTATCAGATGATCAAGGGTCCTAACTGTGGGCAAGGTATGGTTTCTGGGCCAACAGGATAATTGGAGTGAGGCCACAGATACCAAGTATATAAGGGCTGGTGAAAACTGGTCCTTTTTGAACATGTCCATCCAGGTGATATGGGCTGAAGCCTGGGGTAAATCTAAAATTGACAACCATGAATGGGAGAATTATGTCCATGTCGCTGTCCTCTAGGTCTGATGTTTGCTACTCAGGGCAAGGGTGCTGATACTTGGCTGTGATGGTAGAAAAGACTGGTGTGGAGTTTGTGTATTGTTGGTGTTAACAGGACTGCTGGTGGAAGGGACAGAGGAATAGGCAAGGACAGAGAAAGAGAGGAAATTGCAGACATTGGTATTGGGTGTTCCTTTTGGTGGGAGGGAGACTTGGAGGGGAAAGGTGTGTGGACAGGAAAGTTTTGGGGAAGTGAGAATTGGGAGGTGCTGCAGCTCTACGTAACTGTGGTTCTTTGTCAGCAGCTGGAACCACCAAATTGAAGCTGGACCCAAAGTTAGGAAGAAGGTTATCAGGAAGAGACAAAGGAAGAAAACTACATCTCTGTTGGGTGTGAGAGAAGACAGAAGAGCACATAAGTTTGGGGACTCAGCAGCCTCCTGTGCCCAGTCAGAAGTAGTAGCAATGTCTCTGGGCTGGGGCAGGGTATCTGCAGGCTCTGCAGCCAGTGAGGGGAAAGATGGGGCATCTGAGGGACCGTGCCATCTGCCACAGCCTCTGTTTCCCCCTTCAGGTCCTTCATGTTCTCCTCCAAGCTCTTGCTATCCTCTTAGAGCTGCAAGCTCCTCTGCTGGGTGCACAGATGTTCCTCAGGAGCCACATGAGGGTTATTAGGGGGCAGAGGCAGCTCACTTTTGTCCCATAGTAAGCCTGGATAGTGGCACCAGCAGTGGCAGCACTGCCAGTATGCATGCTTTTCTCTTGCCCAGCCTCTAAGCAGCAGCTATGGGTGGAGGACAGCAGCCTGGTGGGCCAGCTGGAAGCATTTTCCCCTAGACCTATTTCCCTAGCTCCTGGGAGCCCAGCGAATAGGGCTGGAAGTCTACAATCCAGCACTTGCATCTGATACTTTTCTTGTAGCAGGGAGCACCCATGGCAGGGGTAGGGGGCACTGCTGTGTGTGCCTCAGGCCACCCAAGGTGGGAGATGGCTGCAGCCTGTCAGAGATAACTGAAGACCCCTGGGCCAACTCACTGGAGGTGTATTTCATGTCCTTAGGATGGACTGTTCTTCCCTTAGATCCATAACTGTGCCTCAAGGAGTTGAGGTCTCTGTTGATCATCATGGGTCTAAGTGGTGCAACTTCCCTATGGCTACGGCAACCTCCATCCTTGTGGTTCAGCCAGTTGTTCTCTGACACATCCCCTCCCCTGCCCATTCTCCTTCCCTTACCTCTCCTCCTCCTTTCCCTCTTCTATCCCCTCTTCAGGCTTCCCCTGGACCCTCTCCTTAGTGATCTTTGGGTGAGGAAGAGAGGACCAGATGTCATGGACTCCATAGGTTGATCAGATGGGAAACCCAGGAGAGTGAATCTGTGTCACAGAGGAGGGATCCTTACAGTTCTGGACAGTCAGATCATAAGAGAGTCACCATGTTTTTTGTGGGGGTTGCCCTAGGATATCAGCAGGAAGATCCCCAGGGCAGAGTTCTTATCCAGTCTGAAGGGGGCTCTGTGGAAGCTGACTCTCCAAGGCCCAGTTGGAGCCAGCTTGAAGAACCTGCAGGCAGATCCAGTGGCCAGGACTAGAACAGCAGGGTAACCCTGGCCAGGTGGGCCATGTCACAGGCCAGGGGAGTGGGCCAGTCTTCACTACACACTATTGTCACCTTATACACCTTTAGATATTCTTATGTCCAAAAGAGGAAATATCCTCTAATGTATAAAGACAAAGGAAACACATATAAAGCATGGCTTTATCTAGTTTGAATCTTGTCTTCATTAGAATATATTTTTCTCTCTTGGAACTGATGTATTTCACATATGTGACATGCAGAAGTTTTAGAACCAAGAATCATAGAGATCAATAAGCATATTTTATATATTTTTAGTTCAAAAATTTGAGTTAAAATACCACTGGGAATATATCATATATTACGAATTTTGTTTTAGCCTCCAGTTTATAAGATTCCTTTCACACTATGTCAGAACAAAGTTGGACTTCCATTCCCAAACTCTGAAATGTGTAGAACACAAAAGTATTTGCTCAGACCCAAATTGTGCTTGAAAAGAAGTCTTCTAAGTTCTTTATTTTTCCTTAAACTCTTTTATTGGTACATTTTAGATATACAGTACATTTACATTTATCATTGGTAACTTGCACCTTTACATGATGTATCTTGGTTATTTTTTCACTGTTCCCTGCCCTCCCTTCACCCCCTCCACCCTTCCCTATTTACAAAGACTTTGTTTCAATTGTTTCATTTTCCCATATTGATTCCATTCCCTTCTTTCCTTTCCCCTACCCCTCCTGCTTCCCCTTTGCCCCTTTTATTTTCCTATTTCACATTATCTATTATGCATTTTAGCCCTCATTTACACATTGTTTCTCACAATAGAGAACATGTATGGTATTTACACATGTGTGTCCTATTTATTTCACTTAAAAGTATGGCCTCAATGTTCATCCACTTAGCTATAAATATCTCTAATTTCTCATTTTTATGGCTGAGTAGTACTCTATTTTATTTAAAAAACCCCACATTTTCTTTATTCAGTCTCCAGTTGATGGGCATTTGGGCTGCTTCCAAGTTTTAGCTATTACAAATTGTTATGACCATGGGTGCACATATATCACTGTGGTATGATTCTTTTAATTCTTTGGGGAAGATCCCCAGGAGGGGAAGAGCTGGGTCAAATAGGACTTCTAGTCTTAGTTCTTTGAGGTATCTCCATACTGATTTCCACAGTGCTTGCACCAGTCTACACTCCCACCAGCAGTGGAGCAGGGTTCCTCTTTCCCCACAACCCCGCCAGCATTTGTTATTGGTTGATTTCATGATAGCAGCCATTCTTTCTAGAGGTGGAATCTCAAGCATTGTTTTCATTTGCATCTCTTGAATGACCAGTGATAGTGAACATTTTTTCATATGTTTATTTGCTATTTCTACTTCTTTGTCTGAGAAATGTCTGTTCATTTTAGATGCCCATTTTTGGATGGGGTCTTTAAATTTGGGAGGGCTGATTTTTTTAGTTCTTTATAGATTCTAGATAGTAGACCTTTATCTGAGGAAGAGCAGGTGAAGATTTTTTCCCGCATTGTGGGTTGTCTCTTCACACTGCTGGTGGTTTCTCTTGCTATGCAGAAGCTTTTTAATAAGAAGAGATCCCGCTTGTTATTTGTCCTAGTTCATGTGCAACTGAGGTTTTGTTCATAAAATCTTTTCCTACACCAATGTCTTCCAGAGTTCTACCTAACCTCAGTTCCAGAAAATTCAGCATTTATATTTTAATATTTGGATCTTTAATCCATTTTGAATTTAGTTTAGTGCGTGGTGAGAGATATAGGTTTAGTTTTAATCTTTGACAAGTTGAAACCCAATTTTCCCAACACCACTTATTAAAGAGGCTATCTTTCCTCCAGTGAGGGTGTTTGGCTCCTTTATCAAAGATGAGATGGCTGAGTGTGCCTGGGGTTGTTTCAGCATCTTCTAATCTGTTCCACTGGCCCTCAAGTCTGTTTCTTTGCCAGTACCATGCTGTTTTTATCACAGTAGCTTTGTAGTATAGTTTCAAGTTGGGGGTTGTGATACCCCCGGCATGTCTCTGTTACCCAGAATTGCTTTTGCTATTCTGGGTCTCTTCTTGTTCCAAATGAATTTTTGGATTGTTTTCTCGAGGTCTATGAAGTATGCTGCTGGGATCTCAATTGGAATTGCATTAAATCTATATAGCAGTTTTGGAAGTATGGCCATTTTCACTATATTAATCCTTCCTAACCAGGAGCAGGAGATGTCTGTCCATTTTCTGATATCATCTTCAATCTCTCTTTTCAGAGTGCCATAGTTTTCAGAGAAGAGGTCTTTGATTTCTTTTGTTAGGTTGATTCCTAGGTATTTCAGTTTTTTGGATGCTATTGTGAAAGGAATTATTTGCCCTATTTCTCTCTCAGTGAGTCTTCCATTTGCATAGAGGAAAGCTATTGACTTTTGTGTGTTGACCTTGTAACCAGCTACTTGACTGAATTTGGTTATTAAGTCTAGAAGTCTTTGGTGGCATTCTTGGGGTCTTCTATATAGAGTATCATGTCATCTGCAAATAATGACAATTTGACTTCTTCATTTCCTATCTTTATTCCTTTCTCTTGTCTAATTGCCATGGCTAATGTTTCCAAAACTATATTGAACAAGAGTGGTGATAGTGGACATCTTTGTCTTGTTCCTGATTTTAGTGTGAAGGATTTCAGTTTTTGACCACTTAGTATGATATTAACTGTTGGTTTTTCATAGATGGCTTTTATCAGATTGAGGTAGAGACCATCTATTCCAATTTTTTGTAGGGTTTTTATCATAAATGCATGTTGGATTTTGTCAAATACTTTTTCTGCACCTATGGAGATAATCTTATGGTTTTTGTCCTTGGCTCTATTGATATAGTGTATTATATTAATTGATTTGCATATCTTGAACCATCCTGCATCCCTGGGATGAATCCCAATTGGTCAGGGTGTAGGATCTTCTTGATGATCTTCTGCATTCTATTTGCCAGTATCTTATTAAGGATTTTTGTATTTATGTTCAGTAGTGAGTTTGAGGTATACTTCTCTTTTTTGGTTGGGTCTTTCTCTGCTTTGGGGATCAAGGTGATGCTTGCTTCCAGGAATGAATTTGGGAGTATTGCTTCCTTTTCAATTACATTGAACAGTTTAAACAGTAGTGGCAGGAATTCCTCCCTGAACATCTTGTAGAATTCAGCAGTGAAGCCATCAGGACCTGGGCTTTTCTTAGTTGGTAGGTTTTAATTATGTTTTCAATTTCATTTGTTGATATTGGGTTGTTTAGAATTTTTAGGTCTTCTTCCTTCAACTTTGGTAATTCATAATTATCTAGGAATCTGTCCATTTCTTCTGGGTTTTCAATCTTATTGGCATACAGATTCTCAAAGTAGGTATTGATAATCCTCTGGATTTCTGCTGAGTCCATTGTAATTTCACCCTTTTCATTCCTAATTGCATGGATTTGGGCCTTTTCTTTCCTTTTTCTGATAAGGTTGGCTAAAGGTTTGTCAATTTTGTTTATTCTTTCAAAGAACCAACTCTTGGCTTCATTAATTTTTTGTATCATTCTCTTAGTCTCCATTGCATTGATTTCTGCTCTGATCTTTATAATTTCCTCCCTTGTATGAGCTTTGGGTTTGTCCTGCTCTTCTTTTGCTAGAGCTTGAGGTTCAGCATAAGGTTGTTTAATTGGCCTCACTCTGTTTTCCTAATGTGTGTATTCACTGCTATGAATTTCTCTCATAAGATTGCTTTCATTGGGTTCCATAGATTCCAATATGTTGTACTGTCATTGTCATTTAATTGTAGGAACTGTCTGATTTCTTCTTTAATTTCCTCTGTGACCCATTGGTTATTCAGAAGTGTGTTGTTCAATTTCCATATGTTTATGAAATTTTTGCAGTTTCTTCTGCTATGGATCTCCAATTTCACCGCACTATGGAGTCTGATAATATACAGGGGATAACTTCAATTCCTTTGGACTTAAACATGTTCTATAAGTGAGTATGTGGTCTATTTTGGAAAACAACCCATGTGCAGCTGAAAAGAATGTGTATTCTGATTTTGTGGGGTGGAACACTCTGTAAACATCTGTTAAGTTCATTTGTTCAAGAATTCGATTGAGTTCTAGTATTTCCTTACTTATTTTTTGTCTAGTTGATCTATTTGTGACAGTGGGGTATTGAGGTCCCCCACTACTATTGTGTTAGTGCATATATGACTTTTCATGTCCTTTAGTGTTTGTTTTATATAGGTGGGCTCACTAGTGTTTGGTGCATAGATATTTATGATTGTCATCTCTTCCTGGTGGATTGTTCCCCTTACAAGGATGTAGTGTCCTTCTTTATCTCTCTTAATCAGTGTTGGTTTGCAATCTACTTGATCTGAAAAGAGGATAGCTACTCCTGCTTTTTTTCGGGTTCCTGTCGCATGGAGTATTGTTTTCTACCCTTTAACTTTCAGTCTGTTTCTTTTTGAATGAAGTGTGTTTCTTGTATGCAGCATATTGTTGGAATTTGCTTCTTGACCCATTCTGCCAGTCTATTTCTTTTGATTGGTGAATTGAGACCATTAACATTGATGGTCATCACTGATACGAATTGACTTATTTTTGTCATGACTTTTTCTTTTGTTGGATTCTCCCCCTTTACATTTATTTTCTTGTCGTGCCTGATGGGTTCATTCTGGTGTGCTTCCTGGGGTTGTGATCCTCATTGTCTGTTCCTAGATCTTGTCTAAAATTTTTTGGAGTGTTGGTTTGGTGTTCATGAAATTCCTAAGGTGCTCTTTGTCATGAAAGTATCTTATTTCTCCATCAATTTTGAAAGATAGTTTTGCAGGGCACATCAATCTGGGTTGGAGGCTGTTTTCCTTTAGGGCTTGAAATACATCACTCTAAGCTCTTCTTTCCTTCAGGGTTTGCACTGAGAAGTCTACTGTGATTCTGATAGACTTTCCTTTGTATGTGATTTGTTTCTTTTCTCTGCTTGTAGAACTTTGTTCTTCTGTTGAGTTTCTGGAATCTTAACAATTATATGCCTATGTGTAGATTTTTTTTGGATCAAGGCTAGTTTGAGTCCTATATGCCTCACTTATGTGTATGTCAAGTTCTTTTCCCCTGCTTGGGAGGTTTTCTGCCATCACTTCTGTGAAGAGTTTTTTGTGTTATCTGCTCTCTCTCCTCTTTCTTCATTGCCTCCAATCAGTCTTATGTTATTCTTCTTTGCATCATCTAGCTGCTGCTGGATTGATTTCTCATGGTCCCTTACAATTTTGAAGCATTTTTTTTTTGCTGGTCACTAATTGCAATCTCATCTTCTTTATCTGAAATTCTGTCCTCACATTGGCTCATTCTGCTGTGTAGACTTTCAATGGAGTTTTTCATCTCCTGGAAATCTGTTTGCATCTGTTTTACGGATTCCATTTTTTCCTATGTTGGAATTCCATCATGTTCCTCAGCTCCTCTCTAGTTTTATCATGTCTTGCACTACAAGCACAATCTCTGTTATCTGAGAAATTATTTCTGATTTCATTTTTTCCAGATCCTTTGTTGCCAGTTCAGGGAGTCCAGTTGGTTATCAGACTGTTCCATCTCATTTCCCTTTGGGGTTGTTGTAGGTGATCTGGAAGTCTGGTTTTGAGACTTGTTTATGTGTCTTCTAATTTCGACAGGGGTAGGGGGTGGGAGGTGGCAGGGGGGTGGTGCTGTTGGGGCCAGTGCAGATCACCTCCTCTGGGCTGGGAGTGGTGGAACAATGGCCTGTCTTCTAAGTTCTTTTCATCCTCTCTGGTAGCAGAAATGATGCACTGTTACAACACTGAACCATGGGCTGGGGATTTAGCTCAGTGGTTTCACTGCCTGCTGCACAAGTGCAAGGACCTGAGTTAGATCCCCAGTACCAAAAAATACCCAAAAAACAACACTGAAGCATAATTTGTCAACATCATTTGAAGAAATTTCATTAAGGAATAAGATTGTGCTTCTTCAAATAGAAATATGCTGGTACAAATTTAGGAATGTATTTCTTCCAGGAACTCCCTTTTTATGAAACAGAGAGATTCTTTAACTATTTAATGAATGCTGAGGCTTTGGAACCATAAAAGGGAACTGGAACAAGAGTATTCCAGAAAAATCCACCCCCCTGAGTTTTCTTGTCAAAGAAGAGTAGATGGAAAAATCCTTTATTCATGATATGAATATCCTCTCGTCCTTATGGGGACAAACAATGCTAACTGGTAAGTGATTTTTCTGAGATAATTTGGCTTTTGCTCAAGCAAACATGTTGAGATAAAATTTGTCAAGACAAAGTATTTTCAAAAAGACTAATTTAGTAATTAAGGAAAATATTTTATTGATGGCAATTTATACTTGCCTGATGAGATTAATTCCATAGTTTTTAAAGACCTAGTCTCCTATTATATCAGATGAACTTGAGGGTGGCCAGCTCTGGATGGAATTGTGGTGGTGATGATAAACCATATCCAACTCCCTCTGGCTGAATTCTCTTGTTCCCTGTATTCTTGTCTGGATCACCAACCATTCACTGTGAGACATGTGGTTATTATGGGGACATTCTGAGGGATCTGGGAAGCTCATTAAATGAACTATTTCTCCTAAAGAAACTTTGGCTCCTTGTTTTCTGTCTCTTTTCTTTCTCTTAATTATACATAGCTTCCATCAAACACAGGCTGGCCTTATGCTGGACCTCTGTGAAAAATCTTTTCTTGGTTATTTTTATCCATCACCTTCCACTCAATTTTTCCTTACACAAAATGTGTCAAAATATTTTGTGGCTAATGACGTCCACAGTATCTTGCTTTTATTGGCTTACTAATAATGATATTGCTACACATTCATTTAAATAAAGTTTCAGGAGGAACACTTCTGCTCTGTCATCGTCATAAAAGTTCCTGTTGATTCTAGAATCAACCTTGGCATCAATGAGCATTAACATTCAATTTCTCCTAAGCATTTAGGAGTGGTAATTTCTAATGGGGAAATTATTCTTACCCCAGGGAGTTGAAGATTATATAATAAAATGAACATGAAGATGCTTTGTAGAGTTTAAAGCTCTACAGAAATCCCTTGTGATATTGTCTCTAGCTATGTCACCTTTACCTGACTGTTGTTTTTTGTAAGAAAGCACCTTTTGGTTTACTTTCAAAAACCAGACTACATTATTTGAGTCTCAATGGGAATGCCTTCATAATGTGAAGGTTATGGATGAATCCATAGATACATTTCCTGACACCTACAACTTCACAATATTTTCAACTAATTTGCTCATGTATTCTTCCTTCCAATGTTGTTATATTACCAGTCAGATGCTTTAACTACTGAGAAAACATTTTCTAGATTCTGTTTTTAGGTTTTATAAGCCATATACAGCTCTTAGGCTCTTCTTTTTCTTCAATAACTTTCAAAGCATTCTTAACTTACAAGTCATACCAAAATGAGTTGAGAGCCAGATCTGATCTGAGGGCCACTGTTCTGCCAATTTCTGCTGTATATATCCAGGGGATAGAAGCTACATCTTTCAGTAAATCACTTGTTTGAACCAATTATTGGCCTCCCTATAGCATATCTTTGCTGTCCTACAGTCTCTAATCAATATCCAGAGAGATCTTGTAAAAACATAAACCATTTCAACCAAATCTCTTTGATGTTTTACTCAAGGCAAAAGCCTGCGTCCTCAAAAGGCCTCCAGAGTACTAGCAATCTAGGACTTCCTTTTCCTCTCTGACTTCATTTACTTCCCTTTGCTTCTCTGGTCACTCTGTTCCCTCTGATACCTTTTTGTTCTCTGAATATCTGAGCACACTCTTGACTTATTACTTTCCCTGTGAAGAAGATAAGGAGCTCAATTTTAAATAACAAGAATGTGAGCTGTCTCATAAACTTTCAAGTAGATACATTAGGTAAGAAGTTAGATAAACAAACTTCAAGATCAGGGGAAAGATCTAGGTTAGAAATAGAAATCTGATCCTTATTCACTTATAAATAGTACTTAAAAAGCTTTGAAACTGAATACAATCACAATTTGGTGTGGGTGTGTGTACGTGTGCACATGTGTGCACATGTGTGTGTTCTCATTTCCATGCAATGCCTGTTGTTTTTGTTTTACAAATGCATTGAATTTCATATGTTAAGCAACTATTTGCTATGCACACACCTCAAGAAAGTAAAAAGTACAACACAAATTCATCAGCAGAGAATTTGAAAAGGGCAGGATTGTTTTAAATTTTACATAGACACAGAGCAAAGAGGGTACCTTTAGCCATATTTGAAATCTTGTAGGCTTGACCACGCTACTGATTTTTAGCAATAATTTGTTAATGAATTGCAAAATAAAAAGACTAATCTTCAAGGAGCAAACCATTGCTTCTCTCTGAGCCTCTGCTTCTCCATATGCAAAAGTGAGAGCATGGAATTTGATTACCTCTAACTTTTCTTGTCTTTATGGTCAGCCACTAAAATCCTCCCAGAAAATAAACCTCTGGAATGCGTTTTACAGCTAGATGGCTCTCCCAAGTGGTCAATGAGATGAATGTAACAGGAATAGGAAGCAGCAATCAGAGCACTCCTGGATCCTGGATATTTGAAGGACAGTATGTATCTTTTTTTTGCCCATCTGGCTCCAGTATCACTCTTCTATTTTATGTGGCTGGAGATTTTAGTCAGTTTAATAAGATAATAAAAGTTGAATTAAGGCTTAAGGAAGAAAGAAGTAAAATATCCATTTTTTGTAGGTGATATGGCCACATATATAGAAAACTGAAAACAAACTATAGGGTGAGTTATTACAGAAAAAAGATTTGAGGGAAGTGATAGATACAACATCAATATATCAAAATTCAACTCATTTCTGTACATAAATAAAAATACAGAGATTAAATTTATAATAATACCAGATAATATCATGTACCTAGTACAAATCTTACAAAAGTATGCTAGGCCTCTATAGAAAATATTATAAGGTTTTACTGAAATATTAAAAAGTAAATAGAAGGATAGATCATGCCCAAAGTATAGTTCATGGACCAGTAACATCAAGATAACCTTGGAATTTGTTAAAAGTTCAGATTACTGGACGCCAACATTTAAGAATTACAAATCATTAAATCTAATGTCAATAAAAACTGATACAGGGCCGAGGATTTAGCTCAGTGGCATTGCACCTGCCTCACAAGTGCAAGGTCCTGAGTTCAATCCCTGGTACCAAAAAAAAAATTGATACACTTTTCAAAGTTCTGATAAGATTAAAATTTAAATGAAGAGGTCAACATCTGGCATAGCATAGTGAAGAGCTCCACTGACCCATTTCCCAGTTAAACTGGTGAAAATTACTTTTTAAAAAAAATTCCAGCCTCTGAAAATTGTCCTAATAGGAAAGACCAACAAAGAAACTGTTATCAATTTCTGACCCCCTTTTCTCTCTTGAAATCATGGAATAACAAGATGAAACACAGATTGAGCAGCAATCTTGGTCAAGAATAGGAGATAAAACCTACAAATCACCTTCTCAACTCATTATGGGTCAGGAAATTATAGGTATAGGGTAAAAAAAAAAAATGAGAGGAGGAATAGGCTAATAAAGGGGAGAAATAGCCATATCTTTCCCAGGAATTTGGGGATCACCTATTTCTGCTTTCTTAATAGGTTCTTTCTGGTAATAATTATGGCAACTAGTAACTGTCAAGATTCTGGGAAATGTGTCATTTAGTATGTAGGTGGATTATAATGAAGGTAGAGGTTTTCTGGTGGTCACTCTGGCAGCCATCTTAGATCTAGCCAATTCTGTCCAGCCTACTGGAAAACGAACAACTGGCTTATAGGTATCCTGTCCTCAAAGATAAATAAGACTAGGGCAGAAGAGAAATTCAACTAGGTCATTCAGCAGTACAAGATTAGAGGAGGATAACAAACATCTATTCGAAAGAACCTACAAAATTTCTGTAATAAAGATGAGACTCTATAACATTGAACTAAGACCCTTCTGTCACTTCCTGTCCCAATTCAGTGAGGCACACTCCACGTCACACTTGTAGCCAACAACACAGGGCTCTATCTCTTCCTCCAGGTCCCAGATGGAAGCTTTCTTCCTGAGTAGAGCAAGACATTAGCATTTCTTTCCAACTCCCAGCTACATGTTGTTGAGGCCAAGTCCCAGAGTGTGTTCACGAAGTGGAGGATCCCTTTTTCCACCCATTATCCATCCCCCTCATGGAATGGAGACTCTACCTTGAACACAGCACCTGAGAACATAGGACATTGATGGTCCTTACTCATCTCATGAGGCACTGGTTCCATGCCAGACAACTCAAGGAGGGAACTCACACTAGTGCTTCCACTTCCACTAACTGTCTAGCTCCTAAGATGATTGTATCTCTCAAAGATGTCTGCCATTTTACTCATTCCCAGGTCCACAACCCTAGCTCAGAATTTTACCTGGAAGGAAAAGCAGGCTGTAAAAACAAGCTTCTCATTTCTTCCAGAAGGACCTCACTTCATTTGCAACAAAGCATGGTGAAGGTCAAGGCTCAGGGCAATCTCAAGAATAGTGGAGATTGGAGTGAAAGGGAAATGAGATAAATCCACAGAATTAATGAAGATATAGCTGCATGCCAGGAAGCTTACAGGAACAAGTCAAGGAGTAAGAAGGCTGAGAGGATCCCTCTGGGATCAGAACAAATACCAAATATGGACTTTATAAACTCTTCCTTCAATGCTGCCACAATTTGATCAGGGCACAATTTATGCCCTGGGACACTGAATACAATAGAACAATCAGATGGCAGTTAGTAGAGTTTAACAGTTGGAGGTGGTCATGAAAAGAGAGCCCCTACAGTAAGAGGCAGTTTAACCATTTAGCTTATGAATAGGCAGCTAATAAGAAAAAGACCTAAAATGGAGTTGGGCTGGTCAGCCTTATAAGAAAACAGCAGGTACACAGGGTTAAAGGAGAACATCAAGCTCTGGAAAGTAAAAAGAAACACAAGGAAATGATCAACACAGCTGACTCCCTTTTCCCTTTTACTTTGTTCTAACTACACAGCAAGATTCCTTACTGAACAGAGAGTACTTGATCACCGCACAGCCACTCCATGCTGTTTTTCTATAGGTCACATTACAACATGGACAGTCCATACCTAAATTCTATAGGCTAAGCCCACTTTGACCTGTTATGGCCAGACACCTGACCACCTAGATATAAAAGACCCTGGACAAAGAGCCCACTTGGTGACCCTTTTTAGGAACTCTTCTATTGGGAGCTTACTCACTTCTTATACTTCCAATAAACACTCCCTCTGACGACTCTGTTCATGATTTCATTCTTCAACTTTGTGAAACACCAACCCAGTTTGGACAGTAACACTACCAATAATACTGTGACCCCTAAGATGTCTGCAAGAATGCCCAAAGCTGCAACTTTGAGGAACATCACAGATTTAATGCTGGGACAAGAGGATAAGAAGAGTAGACATCACTAAAACAATCCAGTCAGTAACAAAAAAATATGCAAGTAATAATCAGAACCCAAGTGAACCATTATCTAAGTTGCTATTTACTGCATGGCCAACTGTACAAAAGTATATCGAAAATTTCCAAATGATACATTACTCAGAATGTATCCAAGATCCAAAAACACATAGGGTGTGTGTGTGTGTGTGTGTGTGTGTGTGTGTGTGTGTGTGTGTGTGTGTGTTATCACCAACCAGGGAAAGAGATAAATCAAACTAACATTTTTTTACACATTACTGAAATTAAGGTAGTATACAGCTACAGCTGATTCAGATAAAAGTTAAAAGATATACAGCAAACCCTAGAACAACCACATACACACAAACTTAAAACTATATTCAGATATTCATTTAATGACCTGTTTAATGACTGTTTGGACTTATGACCAAGGCACACTACAGACTTATGACCCACCACTTGGACTTACAATCCTTTTTTTTTTTTGGTACAGTTCTGTACATGTTTATGGAGTCTCAATGTCTTTTTTTCTCATACAGTACACTTTGTATGGTACACTTTTGTTTATACAATACTGTAATTTTTGCTGGTTGTACTATTCGGTACAGTTCATATTTTATGTTGTTATATATATTACAGTACTGCATGTAAGAATAATGCAAACCAGTCATCAAGTGGTAGCTTCCTTTGACCATTTTTTGTTCTAAATATTACAATGTATGTATGATACATAATTCCTCATGTAGCAACCAGTTCATTTAAAGACCTAGTCAGAGGAATGGAACTCTGTTACTAAATGAGGAATGTTTCTAGTAAAAAAAAAATTTAAATGCTGCATTAGAAAATATTTGCATAATGAAAAACCGGTAGTAAAGAAGACTGGAAAAGAATAAGTAAAACTGTCTCTATTTGCAGGTAACATGATATTGTACATTAAAAATCTGAAAGAATTGACTTTAAACATATTAGAACTAATAAATGAATTAAGCAAGGTTACAGGACATAAGACCTTTGGAAAAAATAACTGTATTATTATTATTGTGCAGTTCTAGGGGCTGAATCCCTGAGCCCAGCTCCTTTGCATGAGCCACATCTCCAGCCTATTTTATTTTTTATTGAGACAGGATCTTGCTAAATCATCAAATTGCCCAGGGTGGGCTCAAATTTTGAACCTCCTGTCTTAGCCTCCCAGAGTCCTGGGATTACAGATGTGTACCACCATGCCCAGCTTTAACTATGTATTTATACACTTCAATGAACATCTGAAAACAAAACTGAAAAACGATTTTGTTCATACTAGCAACAAAAAAATGAAATAAAATGCTTACAGATCTGAGTTCTGTATACACCCTTAATATATTGCCTCAGACAAATTATCTAATGCTATGCGATGTCCCTTAAAACTCTTAAGAGATTGGTTGCCAGCTGATAGGTTTTTGGGTGATTGATCTGAGTTCCAGCATCATCAGGTAGATTAATCCACTGACTAGATCATACTTGGAGCATTATTGGTAGGTGATGGAAACAGGAGGTGGGGGGTCTAGGTGAAGGCAGTGGGTCAGTGGGCTATGACCATGGGGATATCTTGTCCCCAGCCCTTTGTTCTGGCTCTTTCCCTTTCTCTGTGCTTTCTGCCTAGGTGAGCACTTTCTTCAGCCACACTCTTCCACTGTAATGTTTCTGCCTTGCACAGGAGTAAAAGCCAGCTAACCGTAAACTTGAAGCTTCTTTTAGTATCTAGTCACAATATCAAAAAGCTAACACACCTAATTGTTTAGTGCTATTTCCTTGTGTGTTGGAATAAGACAATACTTTCTTTCCCTACTTCAGAGCCACATTCACATTAAATCTGTGCATAAGTACTATGAAAAACTAGGAGTCCTGCTACACAACTCTTCAGCAACCTACAGCGTTGGTTCAGTGGGCCCTCAAGTTAAGACCAGACTGACATACAAATGACTTGGGTTAATTGGGTTGATGGAAGATTCATCTGCCTATCTATAGTGTGTACCCAGGTAAACATCCAGATCTCAGCTGTATTGGATTACAACCAACTTGAGTTACAACCAGCCCTTGGGAACTGATCAAGTTCGTAAGTCAAGGGTCCACTGTATATGTAGATATACATTTCAAATTCAGATAGAAATTTGATTCATTATACATTATGATTACTCAATTGAGACTATGTTATACAGATTGACAATTTTAAATAGCTGAACTATTTACATTTAGGTATAAACATTTTTGGCATATCATCTACAAAAATATTATCACAGTGATTTCTAGACATAAGAATTTCTAGATACTCATTTCTGTGAAAGAATAGGTAAGTCTAAGAAATACAGCACTTCAGTCTGTAGTAAATTCCTGAAAGGCAAGCTAAATGTTTCACATACTGTACTAAAGATGTTTCCTACATGACACAGTCTAATATCAACATTCCATTACATGTGATTTTTACAGTGTATCTGAAGAAGAGTAAATACTGTTTAGATTTTCCTTTAACCACTTAACAAGGTAAACAAATTCAAGGCCAAGTTTTCAGATTCTGTGCTTTAATATCCCAAGCAACAAAGAAGAGGGGATGACTAGTACATACTGCCCAGGCCCAGAGACAGTGGAGAAGACAAAACAACCCAACCTCCAAGGCAGGGTGGGCAGCCAGCATTCCAAGAGGTTTTTTGTTGTTGTTTTTTTTGTTTTGTTTCTTTTGGTACTGGGGATCAAACTCAGGTCCTTGCACTTGTGCAGCAGGCAGCAAAACCACTGAGCTAAATCCCCGGCCCTCCAAGAGTACTTTTAAGACCTATGTTTCCTTTCTCTATCCTTCTACAGTTGAAATAGCTGGACAGTATCAGCAGATGAAATGGTACTTTAATACCAAAGGAAGAAACTGAAGTTCCTTTTCTGTGATTGCCACATAAACATTATCACACTAACAGAAGTCAGCCCAGAATTTCTCTGCTTGCTTTTAAGGTATCAACACTACTGCCTTTGTACCATTTGCCATAGAACTTCTTCCCTTCCAAGACAACAAAGGAGGCCCTAGAAAGGCTTGTAAATACAGTATCTCCAACTATATAATGCAATCTTTTACTTCTCAACACCGTAACACTTTAGTGGTAGTGTTTTAAAATTAACTCTTATGGTATGTGTTACAACCTTAGATTTGAATCTCATTTCTCTTCCCTAATGTTGCCTAAGCTAGAATTTCACTTCTTTATACCTTGTTTTGCTCTTATCTAAAAATGGATACTACCACCTGATTCTGGTGAGTTGTACTCAGGATCAAATGAGATGAATACATGGTAGTGTCCTACAAAACAGTGCAGTCTGTCTCTGACGCCATGCTGTCTTGCATGGAGGTGGTAACTAGCTGTGATACAGGCACTGCCTAGGGTATCCTTTCTCTTAGCAGCTGAAGCTTATCTACAGAGACCAAGATCTCGCCACACTCTTCCCTGGAGAATGTTTGATACTTACCACATCTGATTCTGTAATGGTACCTCAGGTCCACTTAGAAGCAGGCACAGGAAAAGGGCAAAGTGCTAAATTACATGATCAATGCGTTAGCATTTGGTCAACGACCAGTGGTAATGTAACAGTTCAGTGCTGGGGCTACAAAGCGCTTCTCTCCGTTTCCTGCATCTCACAGCTTTTTGTTCAGCTGCATTGTTCTCCCATCCTAAAACCTGTATCTGACACCTATAGTATTCTTTTGCACTCATCTTCCCCCATCCCTCTCTTTCAAGCAGTAACAAGGGAATCACAACATTTAACTAAACTTCTACTATCTAATAATCCCCTGGTGGACATAGCACCAGAAGCACAAAGCTGTCCCCCTGTTCTTACAACCTACCTACCATAACACTGGTTGAATTATACCCCTTTCCTTTAGCATTGTGAAACTGGGCAAGTCAGGGCAAAGAAAGAAATGAACTTGGAGAGACTGCATCATATCTGCTCAAACAGAAAGCAAAGCTGTGTTTCATGGGATACATCTGGTAAGTAAAGAGAACCACCACAAGGAAGGAGAAAAAAGAAGCCACTAACAGTTAATGGAAGTAATTTTTCCCAATATGAAATGCACACATAACTTAATATAATCTACCTGATTTTCCCCTCAAGTGTCTGACTTCAGAAAATCAAATTACAAAGTCATCATCATATCCTAGATTTATTACAACTGACCTGCAGGCAAAAGGATAGAACTATTACATAAACACTTCGATTCCATGTGTATATCTTAAATAGAGGAGGAATTCAAACAAGAATACAGGATAAAATATTCCAAAGCTCCATAAAGCAGTTATGTTACCGAGCTCCATTTTTACAGACAAATAAGGCAATATCCCTGCACATCAGCCTTTTGATAATTTTTATACATTTTTATATGGTACAAGAGAAATATAACCAGAGCTCACAATGTACAGTTCTTACACTATTTTCACAGTTTGTGAACACTATACACCCTTTTGTTTTAATAAAGATACATTGTAATAAACTCCTTGCCCTCAAGTTTATAGTTTATAATAATCTATGATTAATACACTAAAATTGCCTTTTTACATGGTCATCCACAAACAGAACGGTCAGATTAGCTCCTGGACAATCAGAATTGCTTATATCTCCATTTGCATAATGGCCAAGTGACCCTATGCTGAGCCAGACGGGAAGTTGACAGCAGAGAAACAAATTCCTCTTGAGTCCCCAGGAACAATGGAGGATGATGGCTTGGTTCAGTCGAAAAAAGACATATAGCAATGCCTTCTTTAAACACTGGGGAGTCTAAGGTATAGATTCCATGGAAGAGAAAATGGGGAAATTAGGCAAGTGGACCAAAGAAATAAATCATTTTTTAATTCTGTAACTTACAGGGATGTAACTTTGAACAGCACCATTCTCCCTTTACTGTTGTGTAGTATTTATGACTGTCACTCTGGCAGGAAACACAGCAATACCTGCTATGATATGGTTCTGTAATGGCATCACCTTCATCTCGGACCATGGCTGTTTTGTATTCCAGTGTGCTTGAACCATTCATGGTGCTGCTTAACTGTTCTACAAAGCCTAATGTTCAGTGCCACAGAGGCTGGAGCAAACCTACTGAGAGCCTGGGTGATGGGTAAGCAAAGGCAAATAGCAAAAGATAATGGATTTAAATGGGCTCCTGTTAACTGTTCTGGATTTTTGTTTTGCTTTTTTGTTTGCTTTTTGGTAGAACTCCAATTCCAAGAAATGGTGGTGAACTGCTAAATTCTAGCAGGGGATGAGTGTATCTAAAAGACTGCCGTTTCTGATAGTCCTCTGATCAATAGCATGTCCAGAAATGATGCCTCTTCATCACCTACCACATCAGCTGGCCCCACTTTCCTCAGCCTTTTAAACACTGAGCTTATGAAAGATTTGGGGCTAAAAATCCTTGGTAAGGAACATCCCTGGTAATTGTAAAGGTTTCTGCCATAGAAAAAAAAAGGCAAAATATTGGAGTAAGTAAAAGTCATTTAGTGGTAACAGATCACTGAGAAAGGGAAACAGAGATTCAGAAACTGAAGGCCTGGACCAGTGATGGCAAGAAGCAAACAACTGAGATTTGGTCTTCTGCTGCCTATAAGAAATCTTCATCTAATCAATCAAGGCACATTGCTACTAGCTACTTCTCCCTGTTAGTGAGTTAGGATGGCTAAAGTATCAGGCTTGGGGCCAAGGGGAAAAATATAGCTGCTACAAGTTGTTCTGGATAAGATACTAGAATTAAAAAATCTGTAAACTTGGCCTTCTATACTTTTTTCTTCTTACAGTCCTGGTGGTTTATGGCAGGTGGAACATCAAGTTGGCAGCACACCAAATTCTGAGAATGAAAAATTCTTAGGATCAGCACCTTCTTGACAAGTGGCAGACTCCTGAGTCTTCCAATGAAGAGTAGAAGGACTGGTAAAGGAGAAGAGAACACATTCTGTCCTGTCTCAATATTTTAATGTTCACCTCTTCGAATGCAACATGGTTTTTGGTAAAGATAAATTCATTCTAATTTAACATGATATTTCAAACAGGAAATTTGGCTGAGCACATCGATCCCCAAACATCGACTGTGACTATAAAGCAACAGAATATCAAATCAGTAAATCTATTGCACTTGGTGAAGAAAGTAAATTCCTCCTTTGTCTCCCAGCTCCAGAAGGCAATGTCTCACTGGCTGTGCAAGCTTTTCTCACTCAAGCCCGATTCTCTATGTTCAGACATAGTACATCCATCACTGCGTCCTTCCAGGATTTGGAAGTCTGACAAAACGCCATTCCAGTAGCTGCGTCTCTAGATTTCGAGTCTAGAAATGAATTTAAGATGTGATCTAATCAGTCAACAACTTGATCATACTGACTTCTACATGTCATGAATATGTTCATCACGAAAGAGCAGGATGTGGTCTCTGACCAGTACTAACACTGTGTGATCAATCAGGTATTACAGGGATGCACGTTTTAGGTGACAGGGGTATACAGACATGATGGAAACGAACACCAATCTTATTGCACATGGTGTCTGGGCGAGCAATAAAAACACTGTGATACAGTATGAAAATTCTTTACGTCTTGCTTCCTCTCAGCCCTTTTTTTCTAAAGTCTGATGTAGCAGCGGTATCAATCAACATACATGGGAGAGCTAGGAGTAGCTGGCATTTGATCCAGGATTTTACAAACATAGCATGCGACCTCAACAGTACGTTCTTCATACATCAAAATAAAGGGATGTTTCTGCAAGAAAATTCAAAAAACAAAAGAAAAATATCAAAAGTTTGTATCAGCCCAAACTGAACTTTTCTCAAATTTTATACATCATTGAAACTACAGGCATTGCTTCTTGGCCTTTTGGCTAAGATCAAGTGAAAACTACAGGCAGACAACCAAATACGGCTATGGGTATTACTGGACAGGCAATCACCGTCTTTACTTTATGTAGGTATGTTAGTGGCTGTAGGCATACCTAGCTATAATACACACTGCTTTGATTTGGAGGCACCACCCTGCCAGTGAGATCTGAGAACTTATCTGCATACCAGGGAATATTTGTTGAGGCAGAGAGTGCAGTGTTTGTTCCTCAGCAAAAAATATACCTATAGCTTCTAACATGCCATTTGAGAGCCAAGAATGACATTAAAACCAGTTGCTATCCTCTTAGGACACAGGCAAAAATCTTAATCTTCGATGTCCCCCATATGCAGCAGAAAGATCTTTAAAAAAGTTTTCAGTTTCAATCCTTCTGATCTTCATTCTAAAAGAGGCCCATTATCTGCTTCACTAATCAACTGTACTCCATTGTCATCAATATTTTTCTCTATAGCTTATGTTACATCCATGGGCCGGATTCTTTACAATCATTTCTGGGTTGACTTGTAAGTCTTACCCAACATCCTTGGTTAGCTAGAAACTAAATGTGACAAACAAGTTGTACCTCTTGCTAAAATATTGTCATATTATTGCATCACAGTACTTGGTTCTTTCTTTGCCCTGAGCAATACCACACCCATTAGACTGCTTAAGACATCCAAGTTCCATGCAATAAATGAAAACTTCCAAAGAATTGTGAATTGGCCCTGTGATATAGATTTGCATGTGAGCATTTAATAGAGGCAGAATAAGTGCAATGAATGAACTATTTAATAATTTTTTTCCTTAGGGATAAATTATGTATATATAGATTAGGCAATGGAAAATGGGTCCTTTCATTGAAAGCTGGAATTCTCTGGGTACAATTTTATGCTAAGATAAAAAATGTTCCATGAGAATTTAGCTTGTAAATCAGGAGAAAAACTCTAACTATAACTTTTCTCTTTCCAAATTATCTTCATTTTAAAAACATTTAATGGGTCCAGGGAATTAGCTCAGGGGTTTTGGCACCTGCTGTGCAAGTGCAAGGACCCAAGTTCAATCCCCAGTACCCTCCCCCCCCAAAAACCCACTTAATAAGGGTAAGTTGTTTGAAAAAGAGGCCGTTTGCTTGCTTAGTAAAGCAGCATGCTATGAAGATCTGAGGTGAGGATATATTTAAAATTCCCCAAATTCCATACTCACCAGAAGTTCTTTATACTTTGGCCTTTTGGATTCATCCTTTGTAAGGCTACAATAACAAAAATAACAGCATTAAAATGGAGACATATTTATCAATTTTGTTATATATCCTTTTATTGGTACATTTTAGGTGTACAACATAATGACATTCATCATTGGGGATATGCACCTTTATATACTCTCTTGGTTCTTAATTTTCCCCCTTTCCCTACCCTTCCTTCAATCCCTCCATCCCTCCCTATTTACAAAGACTTTGTTTCCATTTTTTCCTTTTCTCATATTAATTCCATTTCTCTCCTTCCTTTCCTCTACCCCTCCCACTTCCCCCTCCCCTTTGCCCCTTTTCTTCCTATTTCACATTATTTATTATACCTTTTAGTCCTTATTTACACTTTCAGTTTCTCACACTTGAGAAACTATTAGGTATTTACACGTGTGTCCTGTTTATTTCACTTAAAAGTATCATCTCAATGTGCATCCATTAAGCAATAAATGTCTCTAATTTCTCATTTTTGATGGCTGAGTAGTACTCCATTTTATTAAAAAAACCACATTTTCTTGATCCAGTCTGCAGTTGATGGGCATTTGGGCTGTTTCCAAATTTTAGCTATTACAAATTGTGCTGCTATGAACATGGGTGCACATATAACACTGTGGTTGATTCTTTTAATTCTTTGGGGAAGATCCCCAGCAGAGGAATAGCTGGATCAAATGGGACTTCCAGTCCTAGTTCTTTGAGGTATCTCCATACTGATTTCCACAGTGGTTGCACCAATCTGCACTTCCACCAGCAGTGGAGCAGTGTTCCTCTTTCCCCACAGCCCCACCAGCATTTGCTATTGATTTCATGATAGCAGCCATCTTTCTGGAGTGAGGTGGAATCTCAGCATTGTTTTCATTTGCATCTCTCAAATGACCAGTGATGTTGACCATTTTTTCATATGTTTGCCATGTCTACTTCTTTGTGTGAGAAATGTCTGTTCATTTCAGATGCCCGTTTTTGGATTGGGTCTTTTAATTTGGGAGGTCTGAATTTTTTAAGTTCTTTATAGATTCGAGATAGTAGACCTTTATATGAGGGACTGCTGGTGAAAATTTTTTCCCACATTGTGGGTTGTCTCTTCACACTGCTGGTGGTTTTTCTTGCTGTGCAGAAGCTTTTTAGTAAACAGAAATCCCACTTGTTGATTGTTTGTGCTAGTTTACGGCCAACTGAGGTTTTGTTCATAAAGTCTTTTCCTACCCCAATGTCTTGAACAGTTCTACCTAACCTCTGTTCCAGCCAGTTCAGTTTTTCTGTTTTTATATTTAGATCTTTAATCCATTTCAATTTTAGATTAGTGCATGGTGATAGATATAGATCTAGTTTTAGTCTTTGGCAAGTTGAAACCCAATTTCTCAAGCACATTAAAGAGACTATCTTTCCTCCAGCGAGGGTGTTTGGCTCCTTTGTCAAAGATGAAGTGGCTGAGTGTGTCTGGAGTTGTTTCTGCATCTTCTAATCTGTTCCATGGGTATTCAGGTCTGTTTCTTGGCCAGTACCATGCTGTTTTTAACACAGTAGCTTTGTAGTATAGTTTCAAGTTGGAGGTTGTAATACCCCCTGCCATGTCTCTGTTACCCAGAATTGCTTTTGCTATTCTGGGTCTCTTCTTGTTCCAAATGAATTTTTGGATTGTTTTCTCAAGGTCTATGAAGTATGCTGCTGGGATTTCAATTGGGATTACATTGAATCTATACAGCAGTTTTGGAAGTATGGAAATTTTTACTATGTTGATGCTTCCTGCTGAGGAGCAAGGGATGTCTTTCCATTTTCTGATGTCACCTTCAATCTCTCTTTTCAAAGTGCTATAGTTTTCAGAGTAGAGGTCTTTGATTTCTTTTGTTAGGTTGATTGCTAGGCATTTCAGTGTTCTGGATGGTATTGTGAAAGGAACTGTTTGCCCTATTTCTCTCTCAGTGACTCTGTTGTTCGCGTAGAGGAAAGCTATTGATTTTTGTGTGTTGACCTTGTATCCAGCTACTTTCCTGAATTTGGTTATTAAATCTAGAAGACTTTTGGTAGAGTTTTTGGGGTCTTCTATATAGAGTATCATGTCATCTGCAAATAATGACAATTTGACTTCTTCATTTCCTATCTTTATTCCTTTCTCTTGTCTAATTGCCATGGCTAATGTTTCCAAAACTCTATTGAACAAGAGTGGTGATAGTGGACATCCTTGTCTTGTTCCTGATTTTAGTGTGAAGGATTTCAGTTTTTGACCACTTAGTATGATACTAACTGTTGGTTTTTCATAGATGGCTTTTATCAGATTGAGGTAGAGACCATCTATTCCAATGTTTTGTAGGGTTTTTATCATAAATGCATGTTGGATTTTGTCAAATGCTTTTTCTGCATCTATTGACATGATCATATGGTTTTTGTCCCTGGCTCTACTGATATAGTGTATTACATTGATTGATTTGCATATGTTGAACCATCCCTGCATCCCTGGGATGAATCCCACTTGGTCAGGGTGTATGTTCTTCTTGATGATCTTCTGCATTGTTTGCCAGTATCTTATTAAGGATTTTTGCATCTATGTTCATTAGTGAGATTGGCCTATAGTTCTCTTTTTCAGTTGGGTCTTTCTCTGCTTTGGGGATCAAGGTGATGTTTGCTTCCAGGAATGATTTTGGGAGTATTGCTTCTCTTTCAATTTCCTTGAAGAGTTTAAACAGTAGTGGCAGTAGTTCCTCTATTAATGTCTTATAGAATTCAGCAGGGAAGCCATCAGGACGTGGGATTTTCTTGGTTGGTAAGTTTTCAACTATGTTTTCAATTTCATTGATTGATATTGGGTTGTTTAGAATTTTTAGGTCTTCTTCATTCAACTTTGGTAATTCATATGTATCTAGGAACCTGTCTATTTCTCCTGGTTTCCATCTTGTTGGCATATAGGTTCTGGACGTAGGTATTGATGATCCTCTGGATTTCTGCTAGATGTTATACTTTTATGCTTCTCATTCCTAATTGCATGGATTTGGGCTTTTTCCTTTTCCTGATAAGGTTGGCTAAGGGTTTGTCAATTTTGTTGATTCTTTTGAAGAACCAACTCTTGGCTTCATTGATTTTTTGTATTGTTTTCTTAGTCTCCATTGCATTGATTTCTCCTCTGATCTTTATAATTTCCTCCCTTGTATGAGCTTTGGGTTTGTCCTGCTCTTCTCTTTCTAGAAGCTTGAGGTTCAGCATCAGGTTGTTTAATTGGGGACGTTCTGTTTTCCTAATATGATTATTCACTGTTATGAATTTCCCTCATATGGCTGCTTTCATTGTATCCCATAGATGCCGATATGTTGTATTGTCGTTGTCATTTATTTGAAGGAACTGTCTGATTTCTTCTTTAATTTCCTGTGACTCATTGGTTATTCAGAAGTGTGTTGTTCAATTTCCATGTGTTTATGACGTTTTTGCAGTTTCTTTTGTTGTTGATCTCCAATTTCATCGCACTATGCTCTGATGATATACAGGGGATAACTTCAATTCCTTTGCACTTACCTAAATATGTTTTATGAGCAAGTATGTGGTCTATTTTGGAGAATGCCCTGTGTGTAGCTGAAAAGAATGTGTATTCTGATTTTGTGGAGTGGGACACTCTGTAAACATGTTAGGTTCATATCTTCAATAGTTTGATTGAGTTCTAGTATTTCATTGCTTGTTTTTTGTCTAGTTGATCTATCTATTTGTGACAATGGGGTATTGAGGTCTCCCACTACTACTGTATTAGTGCTTATATAGTTTTTCATGTCCATTAGTATTTGTTATATATAGCTGGGTGCACTAGTGTTTGGTGGATAGATATTTGATTGTCATCTCTTGCTCTTGGACTGTTCCCTTTACAAGGATATAGTGTTCTTCTTTGTCTCTCTTAATCAGTGTAGTTTTGAAATCCACTTGGTCTGCAAAGAGGATAGGTACTCCTGCTTTTCTTTGGGTTCTTGTCACATGGAGTATTGTTTTCCACCCTTTAACTTTCAGTCTATGAGTTTCTTTTTGAATTAAGTGTGTTTCTTGTATGCAACATATTGTTGGATCTTGTTTCTTGACCCATTCTGCCAGTCTATTTCTTTTGATTGGCGAGTTGAGACCATTAACATTGATGGTTATAACTGACATGTATTGAGTTATCATTGTCATGACATTTTCCTTTTTGTTGGATCCTCCCCCTTTGCTTTTAATTTCTTGTCGTGCCCGGCGGATTCATTCTGATGGGCTTCTTGGGGTTGTGATCCTCTTTGTCTTTTCCTAGGATTTTGTCTAAAGTTTTTTGGAGTGCTGGTTTGGTATTCATGAATTTCCTGAGGTGCTCTTTGTCATGAAAGTATCTTATTTCTCCATCAATTTTGAAAGATAGTTTTGCAGGGTACATCAATCTGGGTTGGAGGTTGTTTTCCTTTAGTGCTTGAAACACATCACTCCAAGCTCTTCTTGCCTTGGGGGTTTGCACTGAGAAGTCTGCTGTGATTCTGATGGGCTTTCCTTTGTATGTGACTTGTTTCTTATCTCTAACTACCTGTAGAATTTTGTTCTTCTGTTGTGTTTCTGGAATCTTAACAATTATATGCCTATGTGTAGATTTTTTTTGATCCAGGCTAGTTGGAGTCCTATATGCCTCACTTATCTGTATGTCAAATTCTTTTCCTCTGTTTGGGAAGTTTTCTGCCATCACTTCTGTAAACAGTTTTGTTTTGTACCAGAGATCAAACTCAGGTCCTTGCACTCGTGCAGCAGGTGGCAAAACCACTGAGCTAAATCCCCGGCCCTGTACACAGTTTTTTTATGTCATCTGCCCTCTCTCCTGTTTCTTCATTGACTCCAATCACTCTTATGTTATTTTTCCTTGCATTGTCTAGCAGCTGCTGGATTGATTTCTCGTGGTCCCTTATAATTTTAAAGAATTTTTTCTCTTCCTGGTCACTAATTGCGATCTTATCTTCTATATTTGACATTCTATCCTCACATTGGCTCATTCTGCTGCATAGACTTTCAATGGAGTTTTTAATCTCCTGTAAATCTGTTTGCATCTGTTTTATGGATTCAATTTGTTTCCTATGTTGAGATTCCATCATGCTCCTCAGATCCTCTATTTTTTTTATCTGTGTCCTCTCTAGATTTATTAATCATGTCTTGCACTATGGGCACGACTTTGCTGTTATGTGAAAAATTATTTCTGATTTCATTTATTCCAGATCCTCTTTCACTGCTAGTTCCGGGAGTCCAGGTGGTTGGGTATCAGAGTGTTCCATCTCGTTTCCCTTTGGGGTTGCTGTAGGTGATCTGGAAGTCTGGTTCTCTGGCTTGTTTACCAGTCTTCTCATTTTGACGAGTGGGGGGGTGGGGGGGTAGGGTGGGTTTGTGTTCCTGGCGCCCACGCTTCTCACCTCCTCTGGGCTCGGAGCCGTGGTACGCCTACCCGGAAGCCTTCTGCTGCCTGCGAGCCATGGTGCACCGATCTGGAGGTGTCCTCTGGGCTCAGAGCTATGGCACGCCTACCTGGAAGCTTCCTCTATGCTGGGAGCCCCAGCACGCCGACCTAGAAGCCTTCAGCTGCCTGGGAGGCATGGTACTGCGATCTGGAGGTTTCCTCTGGGCTTGGAGCCGTGGCACGCCTACCCAGAAGCTTCCTCTATGCTGGGAGCCGCAGCACGCCTACCCGGAAGCCTCCTGCTGCCTGCGAACCATGGTGCGCAGGTCTGGAGGTCTCCTCTGGGCTCGGAGCTGTGGCACGCCTAACCAGAAGCCTTCTGCTGCCTGGGAGCCATGGTAAGCCAATCTGGAGGTCTCTGGGCTCAGAGCCGTGGCACATCTACCCAGAAGCCTCCTGCTGCCTGCGAGCCCTACCAATTTTTTTTAACAAATAAAATACTACAGTGAATCTAATACTTTTATTTTCCTTTGGACCCAAAGTTAACAAAGCAGATAACCTGCTAAACACAGAAAAACACACACAAAATCAGACAGCCTAGAATCATTAGAAGAAAATGTGAAAAAACCTCAAGGCCCTACTGTAAAGAACTGACTGAATCATGGCATAGTTGCATGGCAGAACACTACACAGTTAAATATATGTATGTATATGTAAGTGTAAAATTGTCTATGTACAAATATTTTTAAATATATATATGCACACCTGTGTGTGTCTAACAATTACTGCTGCTGGTAGTAACTTTGCTGTTAGTGTAATTATCAGACAACAAACCCACGTTAAGATGGGATTACAATTTTCAAACTTACTTTGACACTCTCTTCTATAATATTTTATTTTATGTAGTTCTATGAATTCTTTGGTTTTATAACAACAGATACATTTTAAAAGGTACTTTAAAATGCTGATGTACTGCAAAGATATCTAATCCTTCAAAATAGTGTGAAATGGCCAAATAGTTCCTCTTAGAGCTATTTCTCTATTCTTCAGGTATTGTCTTATGTGGTTTTTTTACACGGATGTGTATATTTTTATGTGTATGTTTTAAATTAAAGCTTGTCAAGTCTTTATCTTTTCAACTAATATTTACATATGACTCAATGTCTTCAGTTCATTTGGTCTGGTATTTTAAGGATTCAGCTTTGCCTTCAAGTAAAACAATTTTTATTTTAATTCTTTTACTGCTTACTATCAGTAAAATAAAACCCCCTGAATTTTTCTTCTGTGTCTGTTATCATCTGCCTTACATTCACCTTTTCATTCCTTGCTTCTGGAAGATTAAAGGGTATTACCTACTTCATAAATTTTTTAACAGCAATATCCAATCTAATTTGTACCAACATACACTTTCCCCCATTCAACTCAGAAATCACGTTTACCATTCAAAGACATTTCCTGATTCAAATTGCTCCTTTCTTATAACTTTTCCCTGACTGTTCTAGTGACAATCTCACAAGAAAGTACGTGTTCAAATCTTTCATTCTGGTATAATTCTCTGAACCACTGTTTTCATTTGTCAGTGATTTTCTTTACTTCTTCATCCCCAAAAGGGCATCAAAGCTTATCAAATATCCTAAGCTGATTTCAGGTACTGATTTAGGTGACTGAGAAATAGGTGGAGAGCAATTATTACAACATCATCACTTGCAAAGGGGACTGTCTTCTAGATTTATTTTAAGAGCTTTGCACTATGCTCCCTTCCCAACCAACACAAGCATCTTTGTTAAAGGTGGTTTCAGCAAACCTGAGTTTTTCTTTAAAGGTCTTTCCTACCAGGAGTAAGGCAGGAATGAGTGCATATTGAGCATCTCTAATTAGAAAATTTGAAATGCTCCAAAATCCAAAACATTTTGAGTGCTGACATATGCTACAAGTGGAAAATTTCACATCATGAAACTTTTTTATGCATAAATTATTAAATACACTGTATAAAATTACCTTCTAGCAATGTGTACAAGGCATATATGAAACATAAATGAATTTGTTTGGGCTTGGGTTCTATCCCCCAAAAAACCTCACTGTACATATGCAAATATTCCAAGATCTGAAGAAATAGAAAACCTGAAATATTTCTGGTCCTAAGCATTGCAGATAAGAGATACTTAATCTTTACTGCCACAGAATCCCAGCTATATGTAGGATCTAACAAACATTTCCTTAAGACATATCTGAGATTGAGATTTACTTCTTCATTGTATGTCGCATAAGCTGTTTTTTCTTCCAAGTTATGTCCCATGCCAGGGAGTTGTCTATAAGTCTTATGTCATGCTTTTGACATTTTTTACCTCTGGATGTGACAAATTCTGGAACAGTCAATCCATCCCTGAATTCAATCTACATAATTTCACAAAACTTCACATATAAAACTTTGAGTTCTTTCCCAGGAAAAAGACAAAGATTCCCCACCCTCTAAAAAAACCTAGTGAGGGAATTGCAAAAAAGAAGTTAATGTGGGCAGGAGTTTAAGATGTGAGCTAAGATCTTCCTTTGAACCACATCTTCAGGACTTTTTCCTTAAGCAAATTTTTGTCTGAGGCAAAGATACAATCAAAAACATAATTCCTAGATGTAGAACTAAAAAAAATTAAAAAGGAAACAATATACTGAGTTCCATTACCATATATTCGTTTTGTCTGGTTTTAATTTTCGTGTAAATAAAACCGTATTATTTTATGTCTTACTTTTATCATTCAACATCATTTGTGAGATTTTTCCATGCTGTTGAGTGTAAGCAAAGTTCAATCTTTTCTGATATTATGTACATAGTAAAAGTAATACACAATCTGTCTTATAGAGTTCTCTAACTGTACATTATAATTTGACAACTGTGTTTTTCTGAAAATTCATATATGTGTCTTTTAGTGTATTGAAGTCCATGCTTTTATTGGGTATTGAAATGGACTTGGAAAGTGGGATTATGGAGTATATTTAATCTATACTTCTATAATTTTAAGTAAAATTTATATAATCTGGTGCTTCAGATCCTTATTAATACTTGGAACTATCAGTCTTTTAAACTATAGTCATTTTATTTCTTTATTTTTTGGTACCCGGGATTGAACCTGGAACCTTGCGCTGCCGAGGCTGGTGCCAGAACCACTGAGCTAAATCTCCGGCCAAACTATAGTCATTTTGAAAGACTGAAGTAGCATTTCATTGTAGCTTTGTTTTTCCATGATGACTAATAATGCTGAGCGAGCAATTCCTTAATATGCTTATGGGTCTGAATATTATCTTTTTAAATGTCTTTCAAGTATTTTCTCATTTCTGCTTGTCATTTTAATATTTAAAAGAGTTTTGTAGGGCCCGGGATATGGCTCAGTGGTTCCACCACCTGCCTCACAAGCGCAAGGTCCCGAGTTCAATATCTGGTACCAAAAAAAAAAATTTTTTAAATACAAGTGTTTTGAAAGTTCAGTGTAGTGGCACATTACTATAATCATAGAACTCAAGTGGCTGAGGCAGGAAAATTGCCCCAAGTTGGAGGTCAGCCTGAGCTACACAGAAAGTTCAAGGCCAGGTAGACTACATACAAGACCCCGTCTCAAAACACACATACACACATACACACACACACACACACACACACACACACACGCACGCACACAGTGTTTCATATAGTCTGTATAAGAGTCTGTGGTAGCCACGACTCCTAGGGCAGGGAAGGTGAGCCAATCCTAGCACCCAGGAGGAGGCTCCCCGCTGCCATTCCACCACTCCTAGGGCAGAGGAGGTGAGCCCTGTGGGCACCAGCAGCACCTCCCCAATTGATATGAGAAGACATGTAAACAAGCCTCAAAAATAGACTTCCAGATCACCTACAGCAACCTCAAAGAGAAACGAGATGGAACAATCTCATACTCAACCACCTGGACTCCCTGAACAGGCAACAAAGAGGATCTGGGAAAAATGAAATCAGAAATAATTACTCAGATAACAGCAAAGATTGTGCCTATAGTGCAAGACATGATTAATAAATCTAGAGAGGACACAGATTAGAAAATAGAGGATCTGAGGAACATGATGGAATCCCAACACAGGAAACAAATGGAATCCATAAAACAGATGCAAATAGATTTCCAGGAGATTAAGAACTCTATCAAAAGTCTGCACAGCAGAATAAATCAATGTGAGGATAGAATTTCAGATATAGAAGATAAGATTGCAATTAGTGACCAGGAAAAGAAAAACTGCTTCAAAATTGTAAGGGACCACAAGAAAGCAATCCAGTAGCTGCTAGACAAGAAGAATAACATAAGACTGATTGGACTCAATGAAGAAAAAGATGAGAGTGCAGGTGACATAAAAAAAACTGTTCACAGAAGTGATGGCAGAAAACTTCCTAAGGAGGGGGAAAGAACTTGACATACAGATAAGTGAGGCATATAGGACTCCAACTAGCCTTGATCAAAAAAAATCTACACATAGACATATAATAGTTAGGATTCCAGAAACCCAACAGAAGAACAAAATTCTACAAGCAGTGAGGGAAAAGAAACAAATCACGTACAAAGGAAAGCCCATCAGAATCACAGCAGACTTCTCAATGCAAACCCTCAAGGCAAGAAGAGCTTGGAGTGATGTATTTCAAGCCCTAAAGGAAAACAGACTCCAACCCAGACTGATGTATCCTGCAAAACTATCTTTCAAAATTGATGGAGAAATAAGATACTTTCATGATAAAGAGCACCTCAGGAGCTTCATGAATACCAAACCAACACTCCAAAAAATTTTAGACAATATCCTAGGAAAAGACAATGAGGATTACAACCTCAGGAAGCCCAGCAGAATGAATCCGTTTTGTGTGACAAATTAAATGCAAAGGGGGAGAATCCAACAAAAAGAAAAAGTCATGACAAGGCTTTTAAAACTTGTAACTTCATCTCCCTAATGAGTCCATAATTCAATCTTGTCATTGTACTGATTAGTATTTTTCTGATTCTAGTGTTACACACCTTTCCTTGGGCTGTACTGGCTGTTTATCATCTTGCGTCTACTTTGTAATTGGGTTGTCTATTAGTGAGCTGTAAGAGTTCTTTATATATTCTGGTCATAGGTTATATGAATTATAAATATGGTCTGTTTAAGGACTACTTTTCATTTTAATGATGTATTTTAAAGTTCTAAATTTTGATGGAATCTCATTTATCATTTTTTTCTTTAATACATCATGTTTTTTGTATCCTAGGTAGTTCTTGCCTACCCTGAATCCATAAACATTTTCCCTTATAATTTCTTCTTAAAGTTTTATACTTTTAGGCTTTCATATTTAGGTTCATAGATCCTTTCAAGTTATTTTTATGCATGAAAATAAAGGGTTGAGGTTAATTTTTTATATATGGATACCAGGTGTTCTAGTGCCGTTTGCTGAAAACACTATCTTTTCCTCGGCTCTTGAATTGAGTTTATATTCTATAAAATGTTAAATAATCTTTCAAAACTCAGTGGGCCATATATGTGTGGTTCTATTTCTAGATTCTCTGTTTTATTCAAATGATCTATATGTCTTTCCTTACACCAACACTGCCTTGATTACTGTAGCTTTAGAAGAAGTCTCTTAAAATTAGGTACTAAACATCTTCCAACACTGTTATTTTTTTTTCTTTTTCTTTTAACTTTTCTAGGTCCTTTGTACTCCTACATAACTTTTAAATTTCAATATCCAATTCTTCATTTATAGCAAGCATACATAGACCTGAATTTTTATATATACCTTGTGTTTTCTAATCCTGCTAAATTCAAATATAAGTTCTAAGGGCTCCTGGAGATGTCTTAGTATTTTCTCTGTAGATGATCATTTCATCTACATATAAAGAGTTTGCTTCTACCTTGCCAATCCTATCCTAATTATGTCATTTTATTGCCAGACTATTTTGGTTTAGGCCTATGTTTCAAAGTTTAATGGACAGATGAAGAGTAGGCATATCTATCCTTCTTCCTCACCTTAGGGAGAAAGCATTGTATCTTCTCCATTCATATAAGGCGTTTTTGCTGGAAGTATGGAGTACATGTCTTTAATCTGTTGAGAAGGTGCTGTTCTACTTCTAGTCTCCTGATAGCTTTTACCATGAACAGCTGTAGAATTTGGTCCGATACTTTTTCTCCAACTACTGACAGGATCATATGGCTTTTTCCTTTCCTCTGTGAAAATGACGACTTTGGGGGTGGATCTTCCAATGTTGAACCAACACTGCCATCCCTATAACAAAACCACTTTCCACATACTGCCAGATCTGCCTTCTAATAGTTTTGTTTTGTTAAACAAATTTTTATCTATGTTTATACTTTTTTCTTCTATTATCTTTATCCAGTTTTAGGATTAGCACAATGTTGAGTTCCTAAAATGAGGGGAGAAGTGTTCCTTTTTTTTTCTGCTTCAAATGTTTGATATAATTTATCAGTTAAAATGTATACGAGCCTGTTGTTGTCATATAGGTAGGTTTTCAAGCTAGGAATATACTTTAATAGGTGCTATTCAAATTTTATGTTTCCTCCAGAGTTAGTTTCATTAATTTGTCTTCCAAGGTATTTCTTAGAAGTTGTCAAATTTATTTCAAAACAGATTTTTGTAATATGCTTTCTGTATCCTTTTAAATTCTGTAAAATCTGTGGTAATGTCTCCTAGATGTTGATATTGTAATTTTAAAAATGTGTAATTGATATTGTGAAATAGGAAGTAAAGGAAGGTCTAAAGGAACAGGGGAAGTGGGAGGGGTAGGGGAAAGGAAAGAAGGGAAAAGGAAAAAAATGGAAACAAAGTCTTTGAAAATAGGCAAGGGTGGAGGGGGTGATGGGAGGGGCAGGGGAAGGGGAAAGAAATAAGAACCAAGATACTCATGTAATGGTACAAGATCCCAATGATGTACGTAATTGTATTTTATACCTAAAATGTATCAATAAACTTAATGGGGGGGTCTGTGGTAAATATCTATATAGGGAAGATCTCTCACTACATGGCTTGGTATTGCATTTGGTGTTTCCTGTTAAACAACAGACATTCTTAATTGTAATGAAATTCAATTTTACCTTTTCTATTACACTGAGTTGCTGTATGCTGCTTCAGAAATTTTTATCTATCCAAAGATAATGAAAATATTCTCCCATGTTATCCTCTATAAACTTTTAATTGATACAAGAAATTCAATTTGGTAGAAATATTGAGAAACAAAAATAGAGTAATGAACC
This sequence comes from Heterocephalus glaber, assembly GCF_053883595.1. Lineage (NCBI taxonomy): Eukaryota > Metazoa > Chordata > Mammalia > Rodentia > Bathyergidae > Heterocephalus > Heterocephalus glaber. The sequence goes on along the minus strand of NW_028258351.1, from coordinate 23,514,326 downwards.
GAATCTAGCTCACAGTGGGCTTTGAAATCCATGTTAACTTAAGATGATTTTAAGGACAAGAAAGTCTCTAGAACAGTGTTTCCCAAACTTGTTTTCATCACTGTCCCTTATTACTATGAAAATTAAATACCACAGATATACCACATATCTGTTTATATTCTGTAGCTCTTTGAGGGCTATAAACCAATGTATGATCTAAGATTTTTAATTTGTATAAAAGTCAACTTAAAAAAAAAAGTCAACTTTCATCTTCTCGGAGGTGATGTCACCTTGTTAAGCATTATAATTTTGTTAATGCTTCCAATACATTCAAATTAACATAATCATATATGCATCATTAACACAGTCCTAAACTAGATGTGGTTACACAGCTACTGCTTAAGAAGCTGGGATGGGGGACTCACTTGAGCCCAGGATTTTGAGGCCAACCTTGGCAACTTAGCAAGACTTTATCTCAAAAATCAAAACAAAACAAAAACCCAGCTTTACTAAAAAGGAAAAGCAGGGCCGGGTATTTAACTCAGTGGTTCCGCCACCTGCCTCACAAGTGCAAGAACCTGAGTTCAATCTCCAGTACCAAAAAAAAGGGAAAAGCGTTTGGAACAAGACAATACTGAATCATAAGGACCAGTCAGAATCTAAATGGCCCAAGTTAAGAGATGACAGACAATTTATAAGATAAGGATAGTGACAGTGATGTATAAATGTGGTAAGCTAATATAAGCACAACAGAGAAATAGATATCCTTCAACTGTAGACCTTAATATGAATTGGAATAAGGTGTATCTATAAACCTATCCAGGGAAGACAATGGCACATTGAAATTCAAAACAGTTATCTATTCTGGCACCAAGTGAAACAGAAATGAAAAACATAGTACTACACTTAAATAAAAGAAATTCAATAAAGAGACCTAAGAATTAAAAAGAAACCAGCACCAGTGGTTTCACAGGGGATAGTATTAGATATTACACTCTATGACTTACCAAGATCCTTTTAAGCAAATATTTCATAAAATGGGATTAAAAAGAATAATCATAATTATACAAACTGCAAATTTCATGTGCAAATTAGTAAAAAAAAGGATTTTTTCTTTTTTTTGGTACCGGGGATTGAACTCAGGACCTTGTGCTTGTGAGGCAGGTGCCGGAACCACTGAGCCAAATTCCCGGCCCATAAAAAGATTGTTTTTAAAAAGGAAAAAAGAGTCCATTTGAGTCATTTATATGGCCTTCTACCTAGAAAATCTTGATGTATTCCTTTCCCCTCTAAAAGACCAACACAAAAGGAAAATTTGGTTAGAGAAAATGAAAGGGACTCAAAAATTAGAAACAAGAAAATGTTTTCTAATTTTTGAAAAAGATAATGTTAGATCCTAAAAACAAATCTTGTAAGATCAAGACAGAGTACAGAGAAAGCATTCTTGGCAGAAAATAATTATGAGAAACAAGGTCTAAAGGAGTAGGGGAAGTGGGAAGGGTAGGGGCAAGGAAAGAAGGGAAAATAAAAAATACGAGAAAAGGAAAAAATGGAAACAAAGTCTTTGTAAATAGGGAAGAGTGGAGGGGGTGAAGGGAGAGCAGGGAAACGGGGAAAAAATAAGAACTAAGATACATCATGTAAAGGTACAAGATCCCAATGAGGAACATAACTGTGTTTTATACCTAAAATATACCAATAAACTTAATTAAAAAAAAAGAATGAGTAAGAAAAGTGTTCAAGTGATAATGGTTCTAAATGAAACATAAGCTTTTAAATAAAAAGGTTCTATTTAAAACAGAGACTGCAGAGCCTGGAGATGTGGCTCAGTGGAACAGCACTTGCCTAGCATGTATAAGGTCTTGGGTTTTGTCTCTGGCACTACATTAAAAAATAATAAAACAAGATCTTAAATAGAGGCATCAGTAGTACAAAGCATGACAATATTATCATTTGCATACAGTTATTCTAAGGTGCCACTTACACATTTATACACATAAGAAAGAAGAACTGTTAATAAAAACAGACAAATCAACAGGTGTGAAGTTCACACATTTGGAATGACGTTTCAAAGAGCTACCAGTTAAGCTTTGGGCCTGACCTTACTGTATACACTTGAACATGTTCTATGTCCTGCAAGAGCAGACATCCAACCCTGAAAGTCTGACAGGGTAAGTTCTTAACTTAGTAAAAACTTCCAGGTTATTCTGCTAAAATGTCCTTTTGAGAATCACATCAGAATTAGGATGATCAGTCTCACCTAGAGGTTTAACCTGGTATTTCTTATACAAGATACTGAAAGTCTGGAGGCAGCAGCTTCTCCACCACCCACGGCTGTTTTTCACCAATACCTGAGTAGTAGAATAAGAGGGTGATGCCTCTCCAGGCTAACTGAAGCCTTCTATGCAGTCACAGTTATCCAGCATGCTAGCTTGGATGGCATGGAGATGAGACAAAAGGTTTCCTTCCCCTGTATAAAGTATCAATGCTGCTAAGATTAAGTAAACTCCTAGTTTCCAACGCCGGCTGTTTGAGCATTTGCAAATCAAGTACTCACCACAAGTTAACAAAGTTGATGAAACTTGGGGAGAATTCCCTTTCCTCAGAATTACTCAGCTGTGGAGGATCTCCTTTCACGACTTGTGTTAGTTGATCAAATACACTATTCCACTTTGGATAAGGAAATCGGCCTGTGGCCAACTCGTACTAAAGAGAACAACAAAAAAAAGGCAAAATACACTAGGTGTTATTTACTACTACTCATTGGTATGGCTATGACAACAATGTAAACTCCAAGCAATACTCTGTAAAAATCTTATGATGCTGAGGTGGAATCTTCAGAATCATGAAGGCTAAGATAATGTGGAGAACTATGTATCAACCAAATTCAAGGGATTGGACTAAAGGTAAAGACCAATTTAAGCCCAAACTATGCCTCACAATGCACACCCAGGGCAACCTTTCATTCTGACTCCTTTGTACAGGAAATTCTGGAAGGTTTTGTTTAGAACATGTGTAGTACAGACATTCCACATAATTTAGTCCCCTGAATGGAAGGCTATGGTCTAAAAGAGTGGTCAAACTCCTTTGTACTGTAAAAGAATTTTCAACAAACAAAAGCCCAATCTGGGCTCAAAGGAAACAATATGCAAATCCTGTTCTATAGCTACTCTAGTTAGAACAACTTAACCACAGGCAGATTTTACTACCATGGAAGAAATCAAGTCAGGGTCAAATCCTTCCTCCTAATTAAGGGATCAGGACAGCATCTCTAAATGATATTTTTTTAAAAATCTGAAGATTTAACAAACATATGTCCTGATTCACCAAGGGTCAAAAATATTATTCTCACTTTTTTTCCCCAGTTTTGAAAACAATGAAAACATGGGAATTGTGCTCTTAAGAAATATATCTAGGGCCAGGGATTTAGCTCAGTGACACTGCGCCTGCCTCAAAAGTGCAAGGTCCTGAGTTTGATCCCTATTACTGGGGGAAAAAAAAGAAATATATCTAAATCTACCTCACTGCATAATGAGTCTCATTTTATACCTCTGACAAGCGACTAACATACAAGGATGGGGTCCCAAACCTAATACAGAAGATGACATATTGGGGGAGGGTACTATTTCAGAGAACTGATTCAGTTTCCTTCTCAAAAGACCATCCATTAGCTCACTGTTGTCTCCACTTGCACACATACAAGGATGAGGTTCCAAGCTTAGCACAAAGGAAAACGGCATATGAACAGTGGTGGGCTATCTCAGAAAAAGTGATTCAGAGTGTCCTTCCCAAAAGAACATCCATCAGCTCACTGTTATCTCCACTTACGGACGTGTGTGCAGGAAAGCAAAAAGTTGTGCACGAATACACACACAGATTCGTTTTTCTGACTACAGTTTGTTAAAATTACAGATGTTTTGAAAGACTAAAACTTATGGTTATTCATAGCATTAGAAATAACTTCATTAAATTTACTCTTAACAGAATTTAATGAGAAAGGAAAAGTAGGCTGTACATTGTAAAGTGAAGGAATTGGGATCTTAAAAATTCATTTCATAATTTTTTAAGATTATCCCTATGGAAAATAAATTATGAAACAGTTTTAAGTACTGAATACCTTGCTTTTAAACAATAAAGTTTACCTAAAGGTACTACAAGAAACTTGCTTTTAAAAATTTCTACAGTAACAGCTGGGCACGATGGCACATACCTATAATTGCAACTATTCAGAAGGCTGTGGCTGCAGGAAGCTGGGTTTGAGCCCAGCATGGGCAACACATCAAGACCCATCTCAAAAAAACCACGAAAATGATATGCTAAAACCTTTCACAAGTCTGAGGGTGTAGCTCACACAAGGCCTAGAACACACAAGATGTTGGGTTAGATCCCTAGCATGAGTGAGGGTGAGGGTTAACAAAAAACTCACAAAGCAAAATTTTATTTTTGTCAAGAAGTACACACTTGCTTTTAAAACTTAATTATTTAAGTCACAGATAAGTACTTCTGAATTATAAGATTCTGTATACACAAACAGTTGCCCTGCTAAAAGCTATAGATCTTGCCACAGTTTTGGGGACAAGTTACAGGATCCTTTTTCTTTAGTCAGTTGAACTCATATACAGTATGTGACCACAAGGAAAAAGAGTTCTCTGCAGAGGTGAACTGTTAGCCTTAAATTGAATATGGAGAATCCATTAGACTGGCAACTTTACTCATCGAGAATAAATAAGAAGGGTATGTGACTCTGATCACAGGAACAGGATTCTAAAACCACATAACATCTATGATCAGAGATTCTTTAATAAAGTTACCCAAAAAAGCTCATAGTTCTGAACCTCTATGCCTGGATTATGAGGTCTTTGGCTCAAATAAAAAATGGAGGAAAATGGAAGGAAAAGGTTTAGGCATCCTACCTCACAGCATAGTTCCACCTGAGGCAGAAAATTCACATAAAATGTAGAATAAACTAAAGAAGCTATCCAAAATCAGAAAAATCTCAGTAAAGTCTAATAGAACAGCAACCACAAGAAAATAAAATCTGGAAAAGAGAAATAACCACATAAAGATATTGCTCAAGACTGCATGTGTCTCCTTAAAATTTATATTTTGATGGTATTAGGAAGTGGGGCTTAAGAAAAGTGAGTAGGTCATGAAGACAGAGCCCTTGTGAATGGGATTAGTGCCCTTCCAACAAAGACTCCAGATAGGTCCCTTAGCCCATTTGCCATGGGGGGACACAATAATAAGACAGTCATCTTTGAAATAAGAAGTGGCTCACTGGACAGTAAACCTGTCAGTGCCTCAGACTTGGACTTCCCAGTCTCCCGAACTGTAATAAAAATTTTTGTTCTTGATAAGCTACTCAGCTTATAATACTCTGTTAAAGTAGCCCAAACTAACACAGATACTTTTTAAATAGAACCAAAATTTCACATAGTCCATAAGTAAGGAAAAGTTTACTTGTGCTTGCCTGTTGCAAATTAGTAGCTTTCTCATTATTCTTTCTCTGTATGTTTCACCTCTAAATTTCTTACTATTACACTGCACTACTATGACAAGGTTGAGTAAATATAAACATACCAATGTGATCCCCAAACTCCAGACATCAGAGCGGACATCATAGCCTTGTCGAGATGCACTAGGGTCTATTCTTTCAGGCTAGAACACAAAAACAAGTCAAGGTCATTATCCTAACTCTAAATAGGCAAATAAATGAAAGCATTAGCTGGGTAGGCAGTCAAAATGCCAGCATCTTAATAGAGGAATCTCTAGCTAAGGCCAGATTGGGAGTAACAGAAAGCCATCATTATATTAAAAACAAACCAAAAAAAACCTATTCCAACCCTAGTTCAACTCAGTGGCTACTTCTATAAAAGGTACACACAGTAACCCTTCCAGTTTAATCCCCCAAAGAATACAAAGCATTTACAAAGCTAAAGCGGAGAATGGTCAGAAAGAGAGAAAGGGATAAACAGAAAAATGGAAGAAATGAAGAATTACAAGTCAGATTAGTAGCAAAAGTAGTAAATGGGTAAAGAAAATACTAAGTCTTCTGATTTTACCAGTCTTTTTTTCATAGATAAGACCATAGCACACAAAAAACATTTGAAATACAAAAGCAAAACATAAACTAAATTCATTACAATAATTCCATCCATTCTTCATGATAAAGCTAAACTTGTCACTATGCATTATCTTTAAAGATATTTGTCTATCAATAATTTATAGCCAAATTAAAGCACTGTAATAGAGTAATATATTATCCTGTCATATAAACAAAAATTACCATTTTTAGTATTTTGTGTGAAGGAACATCTTTATATTTCCTTGAAATCAGGCACCACCATTTACGTAATATGTCAGGGATGAAGAAGAGAGGGTATCGGTCACACAGTGTTGACAATAGATCCTTTGCTAAGGCTGACAGTAACTGTTGTGTAAGAAATGTCCTAGCAGTTGACTGTATTATATTCTCTGCCTGTCAGGAACAACTTGGAGACTTACGTATTTTAATTTGAACATAATTACTGTGTTGCATAAATATTCAATGAAAGCTATTTATTTTTAGTTGTAAATATATTTATGCAATAAGCTATTATATAAAAGTCCAAGTTATTGAATCAATAGAGAAAATACACCAACATCACTAGCATAAACAGTTTTGCCAAACTCCAAAAGAACATTTACTAATACAGATGATGTTCTGAGGCATGCTCTCATCTTAAAAGAATGGAAATTGTACAAGGAGTGTTGACAGAAAACAAAATAATTAAACTAGAAATCAATAACAGAAAGATACCTCAAGTATCTGAAGATTAAGCAACATACTTCTAAATAACAACTGGATCAAAGAAGTCTCAAAAAGTAATAAAAATTTGAGGAATGCAATGAAAGTACAGTTTAGAGGAAAATTTATAGTTTTAAATGCCTATGTTAGATAAAAGACATTTCAAACCAATACTCTAACTTTGTAGCTTAAGGAATTAGAAAAAAGAACAAACTAAACCCAAAGCAAGCAAGCAGTAGGAAGGAATTTATGAAAACCTGACAAAGACACTTGCAAGACTATATCCCCTGAAGACAAAAATACAAAACCATTAATACAATATGATCAAATCTAATCAGCAACACCTGAAGAAGTAATGTATCACAATCAAGTGTAGTTTTTCTCAAGAATACAATACTAGCTTAATACATGAAATTAATGTAATATACCATATTTACAGAATAATAAAGAAAACCATATGATCATATCAATAGATATAAAATTAACGTGACAAAATGAATGATAGCACATTATTAAAATAGCAATCATAATTCTCAGCATACTAAGAACAGGCAGAAACTTCTCTATTTCATAAAAGACATCGAAAATAATTTAGAGCTAATATCATAATTATTGGTGAAACACAAAACACTTTCTAATGAAGTACTGGGAACATGGCAAAGAGGAATACTCTCACTAGTTGTGTTCAACACTATACTGGGTTCTAGCCAGTAGAAAAAAGGCAAGAAAGTTGTGCCTTTATTCACAAACGTGATCTACTACTGTACTCATCAACAGGAAATTCCACCAAAATGAATAGTGAAATTAAACTAGCAAGGCTGCAAGTGTGCAATTTCAACATATGCAAACTGGCTGCAATAGTAGCAAAATACTGAAAAAAATTTAATTCTATTCACAATAAGTTATCAAAATCCATGAATTCCTTAGGAACAACTAAAAATTTCTTAAAAGCTCCACAGAGAAAACTATAAAACACTGCTGAAACAGCAAGACCTAAATAAAGAGAGAAATAAATCAAGTACTAAAAAACTCAGTACTATTAAACTATCCACAGGTGATAATATACTTCTCAGCAATACAAAAAGATGAACTACTAATACACATAACAGCGTAGATATATCCTCAAAATATGTTGAGAAAAAAGGCAGACTGAAATTCATACTGAAATATTACATTTATGTGAAAATCAAGAAAAAGCAAAACTGATAGTGACAGAAAATAGGATCAATGTTTGTCTTAGGCAGGGGTGGGGAGCCACTGGAAGACAGAATATTTGGGTGCAAACAGAGGGAACTTTTTCCAGTGATAGGCAGGTTCTGTTCTGCATTTTGACTGATTACATAAGCACATTTGTGACATGCAAAGAGCACATTCAAAATGGGGACCTATCATTTGTCACTACATTGATAATGTCATTCTAAAACTGTTGTTTCTGTCATTGAGAGCCAGAATTTCTATCATGTATGTATTAGGAAAACTTAAACAACTGAAAAAAGGTAGGAGGATTCATTTTCTTTCAATATCACAGTTAAACAAGTCTAGCAGGCCTACCCAAGGACTATTCAGATGTACTTTTGTTTCACTTGATGATTTATTAATCATTTGAGTCAAGGACGCTTAAATTACATGGGACCCTCAAGATTTTTGTTCAGTAGGAATGCAAATGATTTCTATCAATAATCCCAAAAGTTTTTTTTTTTTTAGTTCTTTTATTGGTACATTTTAGGTATACAATTCATTTACATTTATCATTGGGTGTTTGTGCCTATACATGATATATCTTGGTTCTTATTTTTTTTTCCCCCATTACCTGTGCACCCTTCACCCCATCCGCCCTTCCCTATTTACATAGATTTCATTTCCATTATTTTTCTTTTCTCATAGTTTTTCCTTTCCCTCTTTTCCTTTCCCCTTCCCCTCCCTTCACTCCTTCGTCTTTGGACCTTTTTTCCTATTTCAAATTATCAATTATTCATTTTCATCATTTTAACCCTTGTTTACACTATCAGTTTCTCACACTAGAGAAATTATTCGGTATTTACACGTGTGTTCTATTTATTTCACTTAAGAGTATGGCCTCGATACGCATCCATCTAGCTATAAATGACTCTAGTTTTTCATTCTTTATGGCTGAATAGTACTCTATTTTATTAAAAAACCCCACATTTTCTTTATCCAGTCTCCAGTTGATGGGCACTTGGGCTGCTTCCAAGCTTTAGCTATTACAAACTATGCCGCTATGAACATGGGTGCACATACATCACTGTGGTATGATTTTTTTAATTCTTTGGGGAAGATACCCAGTAGGGGAATAGCTGGGTCAAATGGAAACTCTACTCCTAGTTCTTTAAGGTATCTCCATATTGACTTCCACAGTGGCTGCACCAGCCTGCACTCCCACCAACAATGGAGAAAGGTTCCTTTCTCCCCACACCACCGCCAACATTTGTTATTGGTTGATTTCTTGATAGCAGCCATTCTTTCTGGGGTGAGGTGGAATCTCAGTGTTGTTTTCATCTGCATTTCTCTAATGACCAGTGATGTTGAACATTTTTTCATACATTTGCTTGGTGCTTTTACTTCCTTGTCTGAGAAATGTCTGTTCATTTCAGATGCTCATTTTTGAATTGGGTCTTTGGATTTGAGGGGTCTGATTTTTTTCAATTCTTTATATATTCTAGATAGCAGTCCTTTGTCTAAGGTACAGCTGCTAAAAATTTTTCCCCATATTGTAGGTTGTCTGTTAGTGCTGTTGGTGGTTTCTTTTGCAGTGCAGAAGCTTTTTAATAAGATGAGATCCCAGTTGTTGATTATTTCTGCTAGTTCCCATGCTGCTGAGGTTCTGTTCATAAAGTCTTTTCCTATGCCAATGTCTTCAAGAGTTCTACCTAACTTATCTTCCAGCAAGTTTAGTGTTTCGGTCTTAATATTTAGAACTTTAATCCACTCCAATCTTAGTTTAGTGCATGGTGATAGGTACGGGTCTAGTTTCAATCTTTGGCAGGTTGAAATCCAGTTTTTCCAACATCATTTATTAAATAGGCTGTCTTTCCTCCAATGATGGTGGCTGGCTCCTCTGTCACAGATGAGGTGGCTGAGCATGTCTGGAGTTGTTTCTGCATCTTCTAATCTGTTCCATTGATCCTCAGGTCTGTTTCTTTGCCAGTACCATGCTGATTTTATCACAGTAGCTTTGTAGTATAGTTTCAAGTTGGGGATTGTGATACCCCCAGTCATGTCTCTGTTCCTAAAAATTGCTTTAGTTTTCTAGTTCTCATATGGTTCCAAAAGAATTTTTGTATTGTTTTCTCGAGTTCTGTGACGTATAATGTTGGAATTTCAATTGGCATTGCATTGAATCTATATAGTAGTTTTGGAAGTACGGCCATTTTCACTATATTGGTTCTTCCTACCCAGGAGCAAGGGATGCCTTTCCATTTTCTTGTATCCTCTTCAATCTCTTTTTTCAGACTGCTGTAGTTTTCAGTGTAGAGGTCTTTTGCTTCCTTTGTTGGATTGATTCCTAGACATTTCATTTTTTTGGATGCTATTGTAAAAGGAATTGTTTCCCTAATTTCTCTCTCAGTGAGAGTCTGTTATTTGTAAACAAGAATGCTATTGTTGAGAGAAGGTGAGCCAGTCCCAGAACCCAGAAGGAAGCTCCCCCGCTGCCATCCTAAGCTCCTAGGGCAGAGAAGCTAAGCCGGTCCCAGCACCCAGAAGGAAGCTCCCCCACCGCCATCCTAAGCTCCTAGGGCAGAGAAGCTGAGCCAGTCCCAGAAGCCGGAAGGAAGCTCCCCCGCCACCATCCCAAGCTCCTAGGACAGAGAAGCTGAGCTGATCCCAGCACCCGGAAGGAAGGTCCCCTGCCGCCATCCCAAGCTCCTAGGGCAGAGACAGTGAGCCAGTCCCAGCACCCACAAGGAAGCTCCCCCACCACCATCCCAAGATAATAGGGCAGAGAAGGTGAGCCGCACAAGAGCCAGCAGCACCCTCCCCACCCCTGTGGAAATGAGAAGACACATAAATAAGCCTCAAAAACAGACTTCCAGATCACTTACAGCAACCCCAAAGGGAAACAAGATGGAACAATCTGATACTCAACCACCTGGACTCGCTGAACTGGCAACAAAAGAGGATCTGGGAAAAATGAAATCAGAAATAATTACTCAGATAACAGCAAAGATTTTGCTTATGGTGCAAGACATGATTAATAAATCTAGAGAGGGCACCGACAAAAAAAAATAGAGGATCTGAGGAACATGATGGAATCCCAACATAGGAAACAAATGGAATCCATAAAACAGATGCAAATAGATTTCCAGGATATTAAGAACTCTATCAAAAGTCTGCACAGCAGAATAAATCAATGTGAGGATAGAATTTCAGATATAGAAGACAAGACTTCAATTAGTGACCAGGAAAAGAAAAATTGCTTCAAAATTAGAAAGGAACACGAGAAATCAATCCAGCAGCTGCTAGACGATGCAAAGAAGAATAACATAAGACTGATTGGAGTCAATGAAGAAACGGGAGAGAGTGCAGATGACATAAAAAACCTCTTCACAGAAGTGATGGCAGACAACTTCCTAAGGAGGGGAAAAGAACTTGACATACAGATAAGTGAGGCATATAGGACTCCAAATAGCCTTGATGAAAAAAAAATCTACAATACCATATAATAGTTAGGATTCCAGAAACCCAACAGAGAACAAAATTCTACAAGCAGTGAGAGAAAAGAAACAAATCACATACAAAGGAAAGCCCATCAGAATCACAGCAGACTTCTCAATGCAAACCCTCAAGGCAAGAAGAGCTTGGAGTGATGCATTTCAAGCCCTAAAGGAAAACAGACTCCAACCCAGATTGATGTATCCTGCAAAACTATCTTTCAAAATTGATGGAGAAATAAGATACTTTCATGATAAAGAGCACCTCAGGAACTTCATGAATACCAACCCGGCACTCCAAAATATTTTAGACAATACTCTAGGAAAAGACAAGGAGGATCACAAACCCAGGAAACCCAGCAGAATGAATCCATTGGGTGTGACAAATTAAACGCAAAGGGGGAGAATCCAACGAAAAGAAAAAGTCATGACAAGGCTTTTAAAACTTTTAACTTCATCTCCCTAATGAGTGTATAATTCAATCTTGTTATTGTACTGATTAGCATTTTTCTGATTCTAGAATTGCACACCATTCCTTGTGCTATACTGGCTATTTATCATCTTCTTATGTCTACTTTCTAATTGGGTTGTCTATTAATGAGCTCTAAGAATTCTTTATATATTCTGCTCATAGGTTATATGCATTGTAAATACGGTCTGTTTAAGGACTACTTTACATTTTAATGATGTCATTTAAAGTTCTAAATTTTGATGGAATCTCATTTATCAATTTTTTTCTTTTATACATCATGTTTTTTGTATCCTAGGTAGTTCTTGCCTACCCTGAATCCATAAACATTTTCCCTTATAATTTCTTCTTAAAGTTTTATACTTTTAGGCTTTCTTATTTAGGTTCACAGATCCCTTCAAGTTATTTTCGTGTATGGAAATAAAGGGTTGAGGTTAATTTTTTATATATGGATACCAGGTGTTCTAGTGCCGTTTGCTGAAAACACTATCTCTTCCTCAGCTCTTCAACTGAGTTTACATTCTATAAAATGCTAATGTTAAATAATCTTTCAAAACTCAGTGGACCATATATGTGTGGTTCTATTTCTAGATTCTCTGTTTTATTCAAATGATCTATATGTCTTTCCTTACACCAACACTGCCTTGATTACCGTAGCTTTAGAAGAAGTCTTAAAATTAGGTACTAAACGTCTTCCAACACTGTTTTTGTTTTTGTTTTTTAGCTTTTCTAGGTCCTTTGTACTCCTACGTGACTTTTAAATTTCAGTATCCAATTCTTCATTTATGGCAACTGTACACAGACCTGAATTTTTATATATACCTTGTGTTTTCTAATCCTGCTAAATTCAAATACAAGTTCTAGGGGCTCCTGGAGATGTCTTAGTATTTTCTCTGTAGATGATCATTTCATCTACATATATTTTGCTTCTACCTTGGCAGTCCTATCCTAATTGTGTCATTTTATTGCCAGACTATTTTGGTGGGGCCTAGCTTTCAAAGTTTAATGGATAAATAATCCGTAAGCATATCTGCCCTTGTTCCTCACCTTAAGGAGAAAGCATTGTATCTTCTCCATTTATATAAGGCATTCTCGCTGGACGTATGGAGTACAAGTTTTTAATCTGTTGAGAAGGTTCTGTTCTACTTCTAGTCTCCTGATAGCTTTTACCATAAACAGCTGTAGAATTTAGTCCAATACTTTTTCTCCAACTACTGACAGGATCATATGGCTTTTTCCTTTCCTCTGTGAAAATGATGACTTTGGGGTGGATCTTCCAATGCTGAACCAACACTGCCATCCCTATAATAAAACCACTTTCTACATACTGCCACATCTGACTTCTAAGAGTTTGTTTTGTTAAACAAATTTCTATCTATGTTCATACTTTTTCTTCTATTATCTTTATCCAGTTTTAGGATTAGCACAATGCTGAGTTCCTAAAATGAGGGGAGAAGTTTTCCTTCTTTTTTCTGCTTTAAATCTTTGATATAATTTATCAGTTAAAATGTTTATGAGCCTGTTGTTGTCATATAGGTAGGTTTTCTAGCTAGGAATATACTTTCTTTAACAGGTGCCATTCAAATTTTATATTTCCTCCAGAGTTAATTTCATTAACTTGTCTTCCAAGGTACTTCTTAGAAGTTGTCAAATTTATTTCAAAACAGATTTTTGTAATATGCTTTCTATATCCTTTTAAATTCTGTAAAATCTGTGGCAATGTCTCCTAGATCTTGATATTGTAATTTTAAAAATGTATAATTGACATTGTGTAACAGGAAGAAAAGGTCTAAAGGTGCAGGGGAAGTGGGAGGGGTAGGGGAAAGGGAAAAAGGGAAAAGAAAAAATATGAGAAAAGGAAAAAAATGGAAACAAAGTCTTTCAAATAGGGAAGGGTGGAGGGAGTAAAGGGAGGGCAAGGGAAGGGGAAAAAAAATAAGAACCAAGATACTCATGTAATGGTACAAGATCCCAATGATGAATGTAACTGTATTTTATACCGAAAATGTACCAATAAACTTAATGGGGGAAAAGAAATAAAAATTAAAAATAAATAAAAGGCGGCTATTGTTTTTTGAGTGTTGACCTTGTATCCAGCTACTCTACTGAATCTGTCAATTAAGTCTAGAAGTCTTTTGTTGGAGTTTTTTGGGTCTTCTATGTAAAGTATCATATTATCAACAAATAATGACAGTTTAACTTCTTTTTTTCCTATCTTTATTCCTTTTATTTCTTTCTCTTTTCTAATTGCTGTGGCTAATGTTTCCAGAACTATATTGAACAGGAATGGTGATAGTGGGCATCCTTGTCTTGTTCCTGATTTTAGAGTGAAAGTTTTCAGTTTTTGACCATTTAGTATGATGCTGGCTGTTGGTTTTTCATAGACAGCCTTAATCAGGTTAAGATAAAGACCTTCTATTCCAGTTTTCTGTAGGGTTTTTATCATGAATGGGTGTTGGATTTTGTCAAATGCTTTTTCTGCATCTATTGAGATATCATATGGTTTTTGTCCTTGAGTGTTAATATGGTGTATTACATTTATTGATTTATGAATGTTGAACCATCCTTGCATCCCCGGGATAAATCCGACTTGCCCAGGGTGTATGATCTTCTTGATGACCCTCTGTATTCTGTTTGCCAGTATTTTGTTGAGGATTTTTGCATCTATGTTCATTAGGGAGATTGGCCTGTAGTTCTCTTTTTGGGTTGGGTCTTTCCCTGGTTTTGGAATCAAAGTAACACTTGCTTCCAGGAATGAATCTGGAAGTATTGCTTCCCTTTCAATTTCCTTGATGAGTTTAAAGAGTAATGGCATTAGCTCTTCTTTAAATGTCTTGTAAAATTCAGCATTGAAGTCATCAGGACCTGGGCTTTTCTTTGTTGGTAAGTATTTTATTACATTTTCAATATCACTCATTGTAATTGGGATGTTTAGAATTTCTATATCTTCTTCATTGAACTTTGGCAATTCGTATGTATTTAGGAATCTGCCCATTTCTTCTGTGTTTTCCATTTTATTGGAGTAGAGATTCTCGAAGTAGTTATTGATGATCCTCTGGATTTCTGCTGGATCTGCTGTGACTTCACCTTTTTCATTCTTAATTGCATGTATCAAAAGTTATAGTTTTCTTGATCTAGAGATAATTATTAGTTTTATCTAATAGCTAGATATATAATCTAGCCATATCGTTCCAACCTTCTTTCTTCAGTGACCATAAATACTGAGTTAATTAAATTTAAGCCAGTTCTATATTATCCAGACTATTCAGAACCCTCATTAGTGATTTAAGTACATTTAGACACATTTATTATTTGTACATATGTTTTTAAAACTTTTAAAATTATTCTTTGAAGGACGTGGGATTTACCTCAGTGGTTCCACCGCCTACCTCACAAGCAGAAGGTCCCGAGTTCAATCCCCAGTAGCAAAAAAAAAAAAATTATTCTTTGAAGAGTATAGATCTGTTTGATAAAATTAAAGACCTGCCAGGCATGGCTGTGTTGCCTGTAATCCCAGCACTAAGGAGGCTAAGGCAAGAGGATCACCAACCTGGACTTCCTGAATGGCAACTCACTGAAACTATCAGATAAAGAGTATTTGTTGTTTTAAGCTACTACAATTGGCACAGAGGCCAGCCAGAACTATATGGTGAGATCCTGTCTCAAAAAGCCCAAAATTAATTAAAGATTCTTATCTAACACAGCCTTAAAAACAGAAAGTTTTAACTCTTTTGACATCGGCTATTGTGACACATCCCATTGCTGGTAATGTAGTGTACTCTCTGAAACTTTTAACTACTGTTTTGTAAGCCACCAAGGGTGGCACTGCAGAGTCCTAGGTGATGCCTGGTTTGCTTTCATGCCATTCTTTGGGAATTGCACTAGATGCCAAGAGGCACCCGCCTAAGTGCTGTGACTGGGCACCTAGCAGAGGGACTGCCATGCTTCAGAAGTGGGAGCTTAAAGAAAGCAATCAGGTCCTGCTGGGTTTATATGCAGTTTGTCTCATATGAAGTAGTGTGGAGGCCCTAGATTTCTGCTCATTCTACAGGACTGTTTGTTGTAGCGTCTGGTGTTGGTTTAGAGACTGTTTATAAGGAACAGCACAAACTGGTGGGATTCACTGGAAGCAATGTACAGTATTTGTTTTAATGGTTTTATCCAATTTCACCTTCCTATGATTTTTATTCTACATAAAGAAGTTTGTCATTTTTTAAAATAAAAATTTTTAGCAAATTTTAAAAAAACATTCTTAAAAGTATAAAAGGCAACTTCTACTTTAAAGAGAATATATACATTAATAAAACAGCAAAAAAGAATGCCCTTGTTCCCCACTTTAGAGAGAAAGCATTGTATCGTCTCCATTCACAGAAGGAGTTTTTGTTGGAAGTATGGAATACATGTCTTTGATCTGTTGAGAAGGTTCTGTTCTACTTATAGTCTCCTGATAGCTTTTACCATGAACAGCTGTAGAATTTGGTCCAATACTTTTTCTCCAACTAGTGACAGGATCATATGGCTTTCTCCTTTCCTCTGTTAAAATGATGACTTTTGGGGTGGATCTTCCAATGCTGAACCAACACTGCCATCCCTATAATAAAACCACTTTCTACATACTGCCAAATCTGATTTCTAAGAGTTGTTTTGTTAAACAAATTTCTATCTATGTTCATACTTTTTTCTTCTATTATCTTTATCCAGTTTTAGGATTAGCACAATGTTGAGTTCCTAAAATGAGGGGAGAAGTGTTCCTTTTTTCTGCTTTAAATCTTTGATATAATTTATCAGTTAAAATGTTTATGAGCCTGTTGTTGTCATATAGGTAGGTTTTCAAGCTAGGAATATACTTTCTTTAATAGGTGCTATTCAAATTTTATAGTTCCTCCAGAGTTAGTTTCATTAATTTGTCTTCTAAGTTACTTCTTAGAAGTTGTCAAATTTATTTCCAAAAAGATTTTTGTAATATGCTTTCTATATCCTTTCAAATTCTGTAAAATCTGTGGTAATGTCTCCTAGATCTTAATATTGCAATTTAAAAAATGTATAACTGATACTGTGTAACAGGAAGAAAAGTTCTAAAAGAGCAGGGGAATTGTGAGGGGTGGGGAAGGGAAAAAAGGGAAGAAAAAAATATGAGAAGAGGAAAAAAATGGAAACAAGGTCTTTGAAAATAGGGAAGGGTGGAGGGGGTGAAGGGAGGGCAAGGGAAGGGGAAATAAAATAAGAACCAAGAGACTCATGTAATGGTACAAGATCCCAATGATGAATGTAACTGTATTTTATACCTAAAATGTACCAATAAAGTTAATGGGGACAAAATAAAAAAAATAAATAAATAAAAGGTGTTTTAGCATGAATAAAATAAATAAAAACAAAATTTTCCCAATTTTTAAAGCTAGCATAACCCATTTAAAGCCTTTACAAAGTATATAATGTCACTTATATGTTTCATGCTAAAATCATAAATACTAACATACCAAATATAAAAGTATATTAAACATACAAATCTTGGGTCATACAGGAATTATTTCTGAAACACAAAATGGTTCAATCAGAGGAGATATATGTAATTATGGTTTATCAAATTAAGAACTATGTAGAAAAAAATATTTCATTATGTACTCAATGATGCCAAAAAGGCATCTAATAAATTTTAGTAGCTACTTCTGATTTATTCCTATTCCCTCCCTACCTGAAACACACATACTCTCACATACACACAAACTCTTAGTAAACCAGAAGCAGAAAAAAAGAACAGAAATAATCAGGAGGCATTGCATTCAATGCAGAAACAGGAATCTTACTATCAATACCACATACAAATTCTATCATTTAACACTGATCCAAAAGTTCTAAATAAAGCAACAAAAATTAATTTGAGGAAGGTTTAAAATATATGAAAAAGATCAATAAAAAGGCAAAAATTATTTGCAGCTTGAGCTCTTGAATACAACTAAAATCTATTTTTTTGGAAAGTAGATCAGTAACTTGACTGGTTGTAAAATAAACATTACATAGCTTTGCTTTGCATTCATTAGCAATTATTTTTCAGAAAAATACATCCCACTCAAAATAATAAATACCTGACAAGGCACCCATGAATCCAGCAGTGAACAAAAGAAAGACTTTGGTCTCAAAAGGCTCTATTATGATTTAGATCTAAAATGTCTGCCAAAAGTCTCACATTTGGAGTTGAGGCCTGCTCGGAAGTGGCAGGTCACCGAGGTTATGACTTAGAAGGGTGTATTCTTGTCCCTGGCTCCTCCCTTTTCTCTCTGCAGTCTGCCACAAGTTGAGCAGCTTTCTTCAGCCATGCCTTTTCATCATGTCATTTCAACCTTAGAGACAGCTTATTGCGGGGTAGACCTACTGAAACTGTATGCCAAAACAAACTTCTTTGAGTGTATTGTATTTTATCCCAGCAAGAGGAAAGTAATACAAGCTCACAACCTACACAAAATAGGTGGTGACAAGGAGACAGAAAGTGGGATGAAGTACTACTTTAGATGTAGTGGTCCAGGAAGGATTTTCTAGTGATGTAACATTTGAGAAACCTAACCAAAATGAGAGTAGTGCATTAAAAATAATCACAAGGGCCGGGGATTTAGCTCAGTGTTTTCACCACCTGCTGCACAAGTGCAAGGACCCAAGTTCGATCCCCAGTACCAAAAAAAAAACTAGTGAAGCCAGGCATGGTGTTTATCCAGCCCTCTCAGAGGCTAAGGCAGGATGATCACAAGATTAAGCCCAGACTGGACAACTTTCTAAGACCTGTTTCAAAAAGTAAAAATACTGGGATACAGTTCAGTGAGACAGCCTGGGTTCCAACAGTACCAAAAAAAGAACAAAAACCAAAAAATCAGACATGCCAGTGGCTAGACTTATAAGTATTAGTAGTTTTTTTTTTTTAAAGGATGGGTTTTAGATACATAAGAAAAGTAAAGCAGATCATTATGTGTTAGTGGACTAGATACAGAGTACAAAACACAGAATGGATTTATGCACAGATCCAAAGTTTTGTCTTGAGCCACCAAAATAGAAAGAGTTGTAGTTTACTGAAATACAGAAAAGATGAGGAGCAGAAGGCAACTCACAGATTTTGTAGGGAAGGAAGAGAAGACAGGTCAAGAGTTCTACACTGCACATGCTGTATTTGCCTTTTCTAGTAGAATGTAAGAGGCAGAAATAAAATAGCATACTAGATACATGGTTTTTGAGTTTATATTATAGTGCAGGCAAGAAAGAAAAATCATAGACCACGAGCACTCATCATTTTCCAGAGTTCCTACTAAGTGGTAGATACGGTATATTACTGAACAAAAGAGACAAGGAGTATTTAAATCCTTAAGACTAGTTGAACTCCTAAAGGAATTTGGGTGGTAGAGAGAGGAAAGAGGATTGACTACTATATCCTGAGGCATATCAGGAAGAGATCTGGAAGAGGAGGAGGTCCAGAGACCCAGCAGAGAGAAGCGTGTACAGCCCAGGACCAATCGGCAAAAATGGTTCATGAATATAGCACTTCAAATGTTTCAGACAGACTAAGGAAATGTGTGAGTCAGAACTGACCACTGGCTTTGGCAACATGGAAGATAATGTTTACTTTGATGACAGTAAAGTGAATTGATGAGGACAAAAGAACCCATTAAAATGGTTCTAGAAAAATGAGAAAAAAACAGAAGACAGCAGGCCTAACAGATGCTTGGAGTTGACAATAAATATGACTGAAAAAAGACAAATAGGTATAGCCCAAAGGAAAAATATTTAACAAGAAACATTAAGGCAGCTTGAATGAATGGAAATACCATATTTTTTCATTGGGAAGACTCAATATTATAAAATAGAAATAATCTATACATTCAATAAAAAGCCAATGTAATTCCAGCTGATTTTTTAAATAAAAATACAAATATTTATCTAAAAAATACAGGAAATTAACAGCAAAAAAAGGTCAAAGAATTTAGTATAAGGATATTTATTAATTCTAAGCAATAGAGTTTGAAAGAGCAGATGTTTTTAAAATTTCAACTGGTTAACTGAAGGATAAAATGTATACCCTTTCCTTTGATAATTACCAATACTGACGGAAGTGTTTTTTAAAAAATGAAATTAAAAAAAATTGGGGATAGGGTTGTAGCTCAGTGGCAGAACATTTGCTTAGCATGTATGAGGCCCTGGATTTAACTTCCAGGACTACCAAAGACAGGAGGGTTGGCTTGATGGAGCACTTGCCTAGCATGCACCAGGCCCTGGGTTTGACTCTCAGCATGGTGGGGGGAGGGGGACAGGGAGAGAAGGAGAGAAACAGAGACAGAGGGAGACAGAGGAAGACAGAGATAGACAAAGAGAGACAGGGAGGGAGGGAGGGGGAAGAGAGGGGAAGAAGGAGGAGAGGGGGACCAGGAGAACTGGGTAGGGAGAGAGGAGAAAGAGTAAGAAAGTCAGTCTACAATTTCAAGATACAACATCAGCCAGAAACCTAAAAGTTCACAACTTACAAGGTATGATTGAAAAATATTTCATTTCTTCTGACTGAGCAATCATCTATTGTATAGGTTATATACATTTTTGTTTAACAATTCATCCATTCATGGACATTTAGGTTATTCCACCCTTCAGTTATTACAAATGCTTCTATGAATATTTACATACAAGTTTTTACATAGATACATGTTTTCACATCACTTGGGTATATAAGCAGGAGTGCTAACACTGGGTCCTAACACACAGTATATGTAAAGGTCGGAAGAATGGCTAGACTCTTCCAAAGTGGCTGCATCATTTTACATTCCTAACAGAAGTATATGGGGGCTCCAAATTTTCCACATTCTCACTAATACTTGTTATTATCTGACTTGTTGATTTAAGCCATCCTGGGTATAAAGTGGTATCTCACTGTGGTAACACTTAAATTTTAATTAAAATTAATTTTTAAGCCAATAACAAACTGGCATTGACTTGATTAACAAAAGCTATAAAAACAATTATGGTAGAATCCCACTTGATTATACAAAAAGAAATTTTTCTCCAATGGAAAGGCCTAATTTAAATAATCATACCACATTATGAAAGTGTTGAATGAATTATTTCCATAGAATAGAAATTTTTCTGGTTACTAATGGGTATGCCACAAATGCAAAGAAGGTTTGACTGGCAAATATTTAGAAAAATCTGCACTTAAAAATATATTTCTCGGGCTGGGGATTTAGCTCAGTGGTTCCACCACTTGCCTCCCAAGTGCAAGGAGCCAAGTTCGATCCCTGGTACCAAAAAAAAAAAAACATTTCTTGGGCTGGGGATTTAGCTCAGCGGTTCCACCACTTGCCTCCCAAGTGCAAGGAGCCAAGTTCGATCCCTGGTACCAAAAAAAAAAAAAACATTTCTTGGGCTGGGGATTTAGCTCAGTGGTTCCGCTGCCTACCTCACAAGCGCAAGGTCCCGAGTTTAATCCCCAGTACCAAAAACAAAAAAATACATTTCTTTATTGTGGCTTTTCTCAGTACTTTAAAAATGGCCTATAATGATTCCAAATTTTTGACCAGAGAAATTTTTTTCACAAAATATGTATCTCACTCAGAAATAAGATTTTGAAAAAGCTATTGTGTACACCATTTCCAAGTTCTTTAAAAAGAATTAGAGTAAAACCACTTGTCTTCATTAAAAATGTCAGTCAGTGACATCAGAGTAGATAGTTTCATGGGATTCCTTTCAAAAAAACAATAAAAATTAAGTAATAATGGTCAGAACCAATTTTGTGAGAATATTGGGGGGGCGGAAATCAAAGGTATACTGCAACCAAGCCAATTTTGGACAAACTAAAGTTCTCATGTGTGTCTATTTTTAAGCCATTTTAATTATTTTCTACACAAGAATAAAAAGTCTGCTTATTTATTTAAAAGTTACCTGAATTCAAAATATTCTGTCTGAGCCACATCCACATTTTAAATTTAATTATTTTCATCAAATACAATTCTTAGCCAAGAGTGCAGAGTGCTACAGTTGGTCTCTCAAGGGTTCATACACAGTTTAAAGAGATTGTGGAACATTTGGATGTGGGGCCTACCATGAATTAATGACGCCACTGCGAACATCAGCCTCAGAAGTGATCAGTGTCAGTCTTCCAAACTAGGTCTTCCAAGTTAGAGCAGGTTTTTGGAATGCAAGGCCACCTGGTGCATGGAGCCCCTTTCTGAATGCAGCCAGTTCCCTTTCATTTTCTTTGCCATGTTGGATATAGCCAGAAGGCTTTCAAAAGAAGCCAAGATAGGAGGTCACTTTTGACTCTCAGTTCCAAAACTGATAGCTAAATAAACCTCTCTTCTTTATAATTACCCAGCTCCCAATATTCTGTTATAGCAACAACAAAAATGGACTAATACAGTAAAATGTTCCTTCAAAATGTAAATTAAATTTCTCATGTCTGATTATTTTTATTTCTTGCCTTTGAATCCCTAATTACCATGATAAAGACTTGATTTGCAGATTGTCCCCTGAATTTGCCTGTCCAGTCAACATCCACAAAGCTCAAACTTTAAATGAAGGTCTTTTTTCATCTTAAAATATACATATACAGGGGCCGAGGATTTAGTTCAGTGGTGCCGCATCTGCCTGGCAAGAGCAAGGTCCTGAATTTGATTCCCAGTACCAGGAAAAAAATAAATAAATACACACACACACACACACTTGCATTTTCACTTGTAGAAAAAGTGACACAAAAAGATCTAACAAAACTAAAAGCAGCACTGAAAATACAAAAATTCTAAAATAGTGTTCTAGTGAAAAATTTTTAACTATTTACATACCAACATAAGAGAATTGTTTATTTCCCACATCATTTATTTATTTGTTTTAAATAAATATGAAATCTAGGGAATCACTAAGCCCATCCATTCATAAACAAATCAAAAAACCTCTATCATCTAACCTGTGATTATTTTGATTTTTCTATTTTTTATAACAATGGATTTGGAAACAAAAATCAAGGAGGAAATAAATAAAATGACAGAAAAATGCTACTCAATTCTAAGCCAGGCCTTAGTTTACTTTTGTATCACTATTTATAGAAGTACACTGGTGTCCAAAGAACCATGGACATATTGAAGGAAGACATTAAAACTTAAGGAAAATGCTTAAAGAATAGACACTAAACTCCAATTCAAACAGGAACAGTATGTGTAAGGACTGGGGTAAGATGACCACAACATCTCTGAAAATAGAGTGTATACCCATCTACTCTATGAAACAGAGACTTTATGAAGGTTGCAAAATATCTAAGGCCTCTAGACTTGCATTTGTCTGTGTGTTCATTCACTACTGAAGAAGAAAGTGACAATATTCAAACACAGCTTCAGACTCTGTAAGGAACACACTGTGTTCTGCTAGGAACTCAAGTCTTCTTACTCTACTGTAACTGGAAATAGCATCCTTTAGTAGCCCAGGATATACTCTCAATGTCTACTGCTTATCTACTATAGCCAAGTCAGCACAAGGGTTGCTAGAAACACAAAGACACTTCTAAGAACTTATCATCTGGTTGATAGTTGATTAGATTATAATAAAAATAATAATCAGAAAATATCACAAATACTAAATGCCTAATAAGAATTAGAGTAAAAAAAATGAATACTAGAGTTCACTGAAATAATTTAGCAAAGGTTCATGGAGAAGCTAGAACTTGAATGTGGACTTAAGAGAGAAGAATATATTCTAGTAAAGTGAAGCTGCCTGACCAATGACGATTCCTTAGAAGCACAGCATCAAAGGGCACAGGCTCTCTGCAACAGCTGCTAAGTAAGGAGGCTTGGATGTCATACTTACTGCCATGTACGGCCTACACCCAGCATCTCTTGTCTTGGCAATGGAGTCCACAAGCTGTCCACTGATGCCAAAGTCACAGAGCTTAATATTTCCACTTCTATCCAGAAGAATATTGGAAGGTTTGATATCTGCAAGAGATAGACAGCATTTCGCACATAATTAATCAACCAAATGAGCTATTCTAAAAGCATTTGAAGCAAAAATATTGAAATACATTAGACAACCTAAGTAGCTAAGTCCTTAAATTCAGACATATAAGAAGGAAAACATCTTCATTTAGCACATACAATCAGGTTTTAAATACATAACTTTAATGACTAGAATTGTGTCCATGTAACATAGCCAAACTCAATTCACCAACATCTTACTGCAAAGCTTATGGATGTATGTTGACTGTTCTCTTACCATCTTCATATTTATAAAACATACATAAAACTATGGTTTTTCTCTACTATAAACAGGAAGAGTTTTTAATTGTTAATGCTTAAAAGTTAAATAACAAAACATACTTATCAATCAATTTAGCATTCTAAAATATTTCCTTTGTTTTCATCAAGAGGCTTTTACTGATTTACTTGGTCCACATTACTTACATAATAGTCAAAAGAGATGAAATAAACTTACTCTATCAGATAATACAAAGCTAATCTACAATAAATTTCAAATGCTATACAACTAAATACAAGGCATACAAATTATGAACTCATAATTTCATTAGAGCTTTATCTCTTTAGGCAACTAGTATCACATGTATGAACATTACTCACCCTCTATAATTCAGCCACTTAATTATATCTCACTAAGAGATTTTTCTCTTCTTAGATGGTTTCATCCAGTTTTTCCCATCAGTTTTTTTCTTGGCCTCATCTTGAGACATCACACTCATGTTTGTTTTTGTTTTGGTTCAGGGATCAAACTCAGGACCTTGTGCTTGTGAGGCAGGTGTGGTGCCACGCTCATTTTTACCACAAATAGACTGTTTTTCTTGAAAGTGGGGAACACCAAATCCCTTCCTCACTGACAGCGCACTACCAGTATAAGGCAATATGCTCTCTCCATTTTTCCTCTTTGCTCATTAATTCTCTAGCCCTATCACAATCCTTATATCACTTCAATGTCACTATCAGGAGCCAGTGAATAAAAAGAATTATAAATACAGGACACAAATAAAAGCTATACATAGCTCAGAAAGTGACCTATAAAAAAATCCTGAACAGGCCTCCTTCCATCACTGACAGCTATGTCTCAAACATCCATGCTTAACATTCAGTCCTTTCTAATGGAAGCTAAATCTTGTGGAGCTATTCTCTGCTACCGACCTTTCCACACCTCAAAACTAGGCCCCTGGTTGGCCTCAGCTTATTAAGTGTTATGGCTTGTATCAGGATGTCCCCCTCAAAGCCTCATGCTCTCAAAGGTGGGGCTTTTGGGACTGACTACATCATGGGTGATACTGGATCATGAGTGTGTAATATGGGATTAGGCCACTGACTGGCTTAGTGGAGTTCTAGATGTAACTCAATGATAGATTTACTGAAGGGAAGACCCACCCTTGGTATGAGTGGCACCAACCAATAAGACTTGGAACCTGTATGGAATAAAAAGAGGAAGAAGGAAGAAGCTGCACTACTTCCTGCCTGTCATGCCATGGGCTATTTCTCCTCTGCCAGACCGCCTCGCCTTGGAGCTAGCTAACTGGACTGAAACCTCTATAAACTAAAATAAACCTTTCCTCCTTTAACTTGTGGGTGTTGAGTATTTTGTCCTAGCAAAGAGAAAGTATGTAAGACAGGATGATCTCATGCTCTTTGGCAGTACCTAGTTTAATAACATGAGACAATTCTCATGAATGAGATATGAGAATACAATAGAGACATGTAGGGAATATGACCTACTCTTTAGACAGCCACACAGGAAATGAGAAACTTTTTCATGAGGTTGTCTAGATGTGACACTTGAGAACTGCTGTAGCTATTATCCTGAGGATGGAGCCATCACCCCTCCCTATTTACGAAGACTTTGTTTCCATTTTTTCATTTTCTCATATTAATTTCATTCCCCTCTTTCCATTTTTACCACAAGTAGAATGTATATTTTCCCTGAAAATGAAGAACACCAAATCCCTTCCTGACAGCTCACTACCAATATGAGCCAATATGCTCTTTAGTCCATGTTTCCCTTTGTTCATCAATTCTCTATCCCTATTGAAATCCTTATATCATTTCACTGTCATTATTGAATAAAGATTTATAAAAAGATTACTGAGTATTGTCAAATACTCTAAAGGTGATACTCTTTCTGATTATACAACATGGCTTTCATGGCTGAAAGGGGAAGAGAAAATCAACTACAAAAGGAGCAAGCAATTTTGTTTGTGGGACCCAACCACATTACTTTCAGCCACAGCGAAAATAAGTTGATTTAAGATTATTTTTAACAAGTATTAAGAAAGGCAAAATTTAATAATGTACTCTGATGTTCAAGATTAAATAATTTCAGGAGTCCAGTGTTGACCACAAACTAAAACCACTTAAATAAATAACCCAATTACTAACTTATTTAATCTCTACAAACAATGTGTGCTAGAATTTTTTTTCACTCCTATAAATCTGATCTTTTATTTTTTACCCTATTTATTGTCTGGCTGAATCACACACTGCCATACATTTTTAAGTTTTTCCATTATAAATTTACTGAGGGCAGTGACTCTGTATACTTCAAAGCTACCATATGACTACAGAGTCTGCAGTAATAGAGCAAGTATTTAACCTATTTGCTGAATTAAATTCAGGAATCTCATAGAGTTGCTGCCTTTCTGAGTTGGTTTTCAACTACATCAAATGTTTAAACTTGAAACTGTGCCTAATAAGATCAAGATCAACATTTCCACAAATAAATCATGCTTTAGAAAAATTTTAATTTATAATACTAAGTAAAACATCTCTCTCAAGTCACAAAAATATCCTTTAAAGTGAAGAAATACTTGATAGCTTTAAGATGCTTGAGGGTAGAAGTTAGGGGTATAGTTTGGTGGCAGAGTACTTGCCCAGTAGCTGATTAAGAAAAAAAGTTAATTTATATTGTATAAAATGCAATCCATACCCACCTCTGTGAATAATTTTCAAGTTTTCTTTTAAGTGGTTTAGTGCTTTCACAGTCTGAGAAAAGAAGAGATGGGATAAATAACTTCTTTTTAATAAAACAGTGCAACAGCTCATCATAAGCAGTATTGCATGTAGCCATTTGTCTGCTTACTATTTCAATAATCTGTCTACCATATTTTATGTTAACTGAAGATGCTAAATAATGACTTTAGATCTGAAAACTTAGTTCCCTTTACATGCTGTTCTCTGCCAGTTTAAAAAGAAAGCACACAATTTAATAAGTCATTAAAAGTTGTATCGTGAGTTTTTGAATCTTTTCAAGAATAAAAATAGTATAAGAAAATCCAAAGCCGGGCATGGTGGCACATCCCTGTAATCTCAGCACTTGGGAGGCTGAGGCAGGAGGACTGCTGTAAGTTCGAGACCAGCCTGGGCTATACAGTGAGTTCAACACCAGCCTGAACTACATAACGAGACTCTGCCTCAAAAAAAAAAAAAGAAAAAGAAAAGAAAAGAAAATCCAATGGGCTGATTCATTATCCGTAGTAATGTTCAACAGTTTTCCCAAATTCTCAGTGCCTCACAATCATTTACCCTCATTGGATGCTGAGACTTCAAAGTCATTTTTGCAGAGCCAGAGTATCTGCTAGCCAGTGTTGCAATTTATTCACAATTCATCATGTTGCTTGATCATTGCTCATGATCAGGGAATCAGATTTTTATTTATTAGCATATGCTTGTGATACATAATAAATAGAAAATCAGATTTCTTCAGAAAAGGAAAAATGGATATTTGAAATAAAACTGTACAATTTTAAGCTAGGGAAGAATAAAGCACGAGGCCAGCCGTTGGCTGTAAAAGCCAAGTCTCTACTGCTATCAGGCTTCTGAATATGAGGAATGTGGAACACACAAACCCGAAATGTGTAAGTAGTTGTGCTTGTATGTTCCCTGGTTTATTAATGAACAAGAGACTTAATACAAAGCAATTTTAAATGCTGTACTTAATAGATAATGGGATCGCCAAGTCTAGAAACACAGGCACACATACAATACCTTTGCAATATACAATAAAACAATTTTCTAATTTCATGGCCATTGTCTTATTCAGTGGTTAAGAGTATATTCTAGAACCAGGCTACCTGGCCTTTAACCATGTACCACTTATAGCCATATAAACATCAAAACATTACTTAGCCTTTCCACACTTCAGATTTATCATCTGTTAAAAATGTGGTTATGTATTTACCATAGAGAATTGTCATTAATATTTAATGCTGTGAAATCTAGGCTTAACACAAATAAACACTCAGTCACCGTAAATTCTACTCTAACAACAGTAGAATCTTGGAACTGGCTACTATTCATAACAACATAAACAATAACTGGATTTAGTATACTGGAAGGAGATGACTAAATTGATCAATGTAAGATTTTATGTACTGATCTGAATAAGTTTCTAGTTTAACTCTTTTTTCTATAAAATTATACAAAATGATAATACATTAAAATTTAGCTAATTCATAAAAATTTACATTTAACCATTAACTTTGGAAAATGATAGTTTTACCATAAGATTTATCAAGATAAAATTACAACAATTTACAGTAACTGAGTAACTGAGTTTTTAAATACACATATATCTCTTGACAACTAAAATACAGTTTAGAAGGCATATTTTAACCAATTTTATTAACTTTTAATGATTAACCAGGATAAACTGTCAATTGGCAGATCGTAATAGAGGGAGAAGATGCACACAAAAAAGAGACAGAAAGCTACATGTAACCTAATATATATCTTAGAGCTTCCTGTATAATTTAGTTTATATCAACTAACCCAGGACATGTCATTGGCTCAGATTCTCAGGAGTTTCTAAGAAGTTTAGTAATTTTGATTTATTAAAAATAAATTACCTTTCCTTTTGAAACAGAATTTGCAAATATCTGTCAACTAAAAGATTCAGAACTAGAAAGTGATGATGAATTTACTTTCAGAAATATAAACATATATTCAAAAGAGTACTTTTTCTTCTCTGATACTCTGGTAAAATGAACTGACCAAATTAATAGTAATGCTGGTTCCTAAAATTGTTAGTCAGCATTTTAAAGAGTTTAGACTGGATAGCCCAAATCTTAAAACCACAGGAAACATATTCTAAGACTGCAATTAATGGGTTTTAAAGGGACTTCTGCAATTCTGAATAATTTAGGAATAAGAGTGGTAATATAACCAATTAAAAATAGTTAAAGCAACAAGGAACAATGGACAGAATAACTTTTGTAGTTTTATTTATAGCATAATCCTTTATTGTTCTTCAGCATCTGAATGAAAACAAAAACTGTTAGTATTCACCTACACCAAATTTTGAAAAATGATCTTATGGCCTATTGTGTTCATTATCCCCACAGAAGTGACTCTGTAGTGTCACTACTAGAAATGATTTTCCTGGAAAGTCCTAACACTCTGTAAAGGACATTCACATATGTTCATTCAAAATACTAGTAATTTCTTTATATAATCATACATAAAATGAACAATTTGAAAAACAAGTACTTACTGCTAAAGTGATTTTGCCTAAAATTTCCTCTGGAATAACATCATCTAATACACTATATACATATTTGTAAAACTTATCAAACGAGGTAGACATGAGTTCCATACAGATCCAACAGTCACCCTATAAAATAACAAATATCTGTTATTCTTATGTCTTAATATTAAGTATCACCCCAGAAATACAATTAGAAAGGAAGCAATGCTACTCTTTCTTATATTGAACCTCAAACGAGATAATTTTTGATTTCTTATTAAAGCCCTGGGCAGAATATTACTCTTGGGTTTAAACACCAACTATGTAATAAGAGCCAATTTTACCTACTCTTAATTGTATGGATAACACACTGTTTTACATAGGAAAGGTTTATTCTTTTATAAAAATTTAAAAATTTTGCCATAACTGAACACAAAATTAGGAAATATATGGAAAAATCTTCTATTCTCGCTAACAAACTCATTAGCAAAAATATAGTAGGAAAAATAAATAAATAAATAAATAAATAAATAAATAAATAAATACAACCTGGTTGAATGCTACCTTCTCAGTGAGGACTACTCTTAACTAATATAAAAGCCTGCTTGGCATTGTCTTATCCTTCTCAATGCTATGCAAGCTTCACCATCTTCTAAAATAGGAGTCTAATTCACTTATTATGTTTATCATATCTTCCCTACTAGAATGAAACTTCCACCAGGATAGGAGTTCAATGAATCTTTCCTTAAAGGAATAAATGTAGGTTATAATTAAGCTGAATGATTCAACCACTGATGGTAACATTACAGACTGTTTTAATCCATTTTGAAAGCAATTTTACAATAAGACAAGAAAAATACTGTAGTTTCCTCTTAGCCATGGTTTCACTTTCTGCAATATTGTGCTCAACTCCAACTCAGTATTAAATAAAAAATTCCAGGGCCAGGGATTTAGCTCAGTGGTTCCGTCGCTTGCCTCACAAGCGCAAAGACCCGAGTTCAATCCCCGGTACAAAAAAAAAAAAATTCCAGAGATAAACAATTGCTTAGTTTTAAATTGAGCACTGTTCTGAGTAGCAGGATAAAAATCTCATGCCATCTTGTTCCATCCTGCCCAGAACATGAGTCATTCCTTTATCCAGCATATCCCCTTTGTATATACTACCCACCTGATAAGTGAGGACTACTCTTTTTTTTTTGCTACCAGGGATCGAACTCAGGACCTTCGCTTGTGTGGCAGGCAATGGAACCACTGAGCTAAATCCCCGGCCCCCAAGTGAGGACTACCCTTTTTTTTTTTTTTGGTACCGGAGATTGAACTTGGGACCTTGCACTTGCCAAGGCAGGCGGTGGAACCACTGAGTTAAAAATCCCCGGCCCATGAGGACTACTCTTAATCACCATTGCAAATTATCTGATCAACTGCCACAGTACTCCAGTGTCTATGTTCAAGCAACCCTTAAAGTATTATAATTATTCTATTTTATTACTAGTTATTGTTGTTAATCCCTTACTGTGCCAAGTTCATAAATTAAATGTTATCACAGGTATGCACATATAGGGGATAACAGTATACATTGGGTTTGGTAATAACAGAGATCCCAGGCATTCACTGGGTGTTCTGGAATGTTATCTTCTGCAGATGAGGAAAGATCAACTGTAAATATCTCAATATTATTTGACAGAATCATCCCATGAGTGGAAATGTAACAAATACCCCATAAATTACAAATGCAAACACCAAGAGATGGGCTCTATCATGAAGTAGAACTCTTAAACAGTTACTAAAATTACTTATTAGGACAAATTTTTTAAAATTTCAGAACTGGATTAAGGAATAACTTCTAGTAACTTTTCTAGTTATAAGACTTCATATATTTTTATTTAGTGCTATGCTTAGTTCTGTTTAAAAGAAACAGTAAATTTTAAGCCAGTAACAATAAAAACACCGATATTACACTCTGTGATCCAGTTCCCAAAAGGAAAGGAACAGGACGTTATTTTTTCTTTCCAGTTCCTAATAAACCCACCTACTCCTTTTAATATTTTCAAGGTAAGAATAGTATTTTTAAGAGCAGAAGGGGGAGGGGACCAGAAAAAGAAT
This sequence comes from Heterocephalus glaber, assembly GCF_053883595.1. Classification (NCBI taxonomy): domain Eukaryota; kingdom Metazoa; phylum Chordata; class Mammalia; order Rodentia; family Bathyergidae; genus Heterocephalus; species Heterocephalus glaber. The sequence continues at coordinate 23,482,864 of NW_028258351.1, read as the reverse complement.
TAAGATGTGTTATGTACACATACAAACTCCCCATGATAAAGGTAATCATGTACTGCAAACATGTACTAATAATACATTAATAAATTTTTTGTAAAGAGAATATGAAATGTCAGTTCAGTGCTGACTAAAAGCAAAATTTTTTGATGATAGTGCAGGACATCATGAAGTATGCCATTTACTTGCTTAAAACTCTAGCTTTAACTGTGATAAAAACAGCATGGTACTAGCAAAGAAACAGAGCTAAGAGACAACCTACAACGTGGGAAGAAATTTTTAGCAGCTGTAACTCAGACAAAGGGCTACTATCTAGAATATATAAAGAATTGAAAAAATCAGACCCCCCCAAATTCAAAGACTCAATTCAAAAATGGGCATCCGAAATGAACAGACATTTCTCAGACAAAGAAGAAAAACAGCAAATAAACATATGAAAAAATGTTCAACATCACTGGTCATTGGAGAGATGCAGATGAAAACAACACTGAGATTCCACCTCATCCCAGAAAGAATGGCTACTATCAAGAAATCAACCAATAACAGGGCCGGGGATTTAGCTCAGTGGTTTCGCCGCCTGCCATGCAAGCACAAGGACCCGAGTTCGATCCCTGGTACCAAAAGAAAAAGAAATCAACCAATAACAAATGCTGGCGGAGGTGTGGAGTAAGGAACCCTTCTCCATTGCTGGTGGGAGTGCAGACTGGTGCAACCACTGTGGAAATCCGTGTGGAAATACCTCAAACAACTAGGACTAGAGGTCCCATTTGACCCAGCTATTCCCCTACTGGGTATCTTCCCCAAAGAATTAAAAGAATCATACCACAGTGATGTGTGTGCACCTATGTTTATAGCGGCACAGTTTGTAATAGCTAAAGCTTGGAAGCACCCCAAGTGCCCATCAACTGCAAACTGGATAAAGATGATGTGGTTTTTTTATAAAATGGAGTACTACTCAGCCATAAAGAACGAGAAACTAGAGTCATTTATAGCTAAATGGATGCATATTGAGGCCATACTCTTAAGTGAAATAAATAGGACACACATGTGTAAATACCAAATAGTTTCTCTAGTGTGAGAAACTGAAAGTGTAAATAAGGATGAAAACGATTAAAATGAATAACTGATAATTTGAAATAGGAAAAGGTCCAAAGGTGTAGGAGTGGCGGGAGGGGAAAGGGAAAGGGAAGAAGGGAAAGGAAAAATTATGAGAAAGAAAAAAAAAATGGAAACAAAGTTTATGTAAATAGGGAAGGGTGGAGGAGGCGAAGGGCGCACAAGTAATGGGGGAAAAAATAAGAACTAAGATACATCATGTTCAATTACAAGCACCCAATGATAAAAGTAAACGTATTGTATACCTAAAATGTACCAATAAATATATAAATAAAAAAAACCCTCTAGCTTTATTTCTGATCTTAACTCACTTCATGGTTTTAGGCAATTTGATGACCAGAAATAAGTATGTGGATTAACAGAGGCATGTTGGGACACAGAATAACCAGAAGCCAAAAGAAACATGATTATGAGAAAAAGAAACAAAGAGTGTTAAGTCTCTACACAAAAATCTAATATCAGAATTAGAAAAAACAATTTCTACTATAATTATTAATTTGCATGCCTGATCAGTATAACTGAAGATTATGGGGAAAAAAATGTTTACATTATATGATGATAAGAATCAGTAAAAGTTAAAGGGGAAGGCAAGAGAAACAGAATCTGAACTTACGATAACAGTACTGATATTTAGATTTGTCAGGTTCTTAAAAAACAAGGTATTTGTAAACTAAGAAAAAATCACAATATTCACAAATGACAGCCAGAAATACATATATTTACATATATGAGATTCGTGTGTGTGAGAGAGATTCATCCCCTATTCAAAGGAAAAATGAGTTAATGTGAGATTAATATGACTATACTGAAATAGTGAGATGTTGGCTTATTACCCACATGTGACATTTAGCTGAAGATTAGGCTAATGTTGCCATCCTCTTACTTGTCCCAATAAGATATTCATTAATTGGCTGAAATCCTCATAGTTTATTCCTACCTCTCTGAAGAGTGCACCATAAAACTGAACAATGTATGGGCAATCACTACTCCGCATTACTACATCCAAATCCATAAGAAGTTGTTTTTGTTCTTTTTCATCCACTGTTGACCGTATTCTCTGGAAAAAAAAAAATTACAATGGATGTCAGAAAAACATTTAACAGTTTCAGAAACTCACATAAAGCCTTTAGCATAAAACTGAAAACTTATCAAACTTCACAAATACTAACCAGACACAAAAATTATCATCTTTTACTTCTCTTTACAAGAATAATTTTTAACACAGAAAATTTCCAAACTAACACCTAAGAATTCTTTGAAGGGCACAGGACTTTTGAACCAGAAACATTCATTAATGATATGGGGAGTTATGCAATAAAATTCTTGGATAGTGAAAAATAACATCCGCATGCAAATATAAAGAAAATCACAAGTCACAATGGTTTTCATATGAATTATTGTAAACAGCTTCATATATATTTTAATCACCATTTCAGAATTATGGAATCTAGCATCCAAAGCAAGAAAATTCAAAGTTTATACTCCCTAGCATCCTCATACCACAACATCTTCATTCATTAGATATGGGAAATAGTCCAACGCAGGAAAAAGTGAATACTAGAGTAGGGGCAATACACAGACAAAAATCCAGGTTTCTCAAATGCTACACTGGGACTCTTTTCCTTCACTGAACTTTGTATACATTAACAACAAAAACTTCTGTCTGACTCTCCAGCTCATGAGTCAACATGTGGCTCAGCATAGCTCTATGGAAGAAAACCTAAAACTGAAGAAACAGGCTCTTTTTGTGTATTCCTACACTGATGAGGAAGTCCTCTGTATATGACAACCTGGAACATATATGCCTAACCAAGCTGTATAACAACTTCTCTGTACATTTCTAAGAGACTTGCAGAAAACATTAGTACCTCTTTACCTTTCACCTCCTATCCAGGAACAGTATAAGATGTGTTCCGAGGGACAGTTCCTACTCTATTAGATAGGCAAGATCAAATCAAGTTCAGAAAATCTAAAACATTAATAATAAATCTATAGTTTAATATTAAAGCATGCAAACAACTATTCTCATAAAAAGTTCACAAAGTCACACCGCGCCACTGTGTACAATAGGTAGCACATACTTACAAGGCAAGTTAGTATCAAAAAATACATAAGGTAGCATTTTGTCTTCCAAAGACTTCCAGGTGTCTGTCCTCAATATTCTTGAAAGGGAGGAAGGGAGTCAATTAAATTCTTGAGCCCATTTTACAGGAGAGAAGCCAGAGCACAGAGAGATACAAAAGATGTATTCCATGTGACATGAGAACAGCAGTAATTTAAAGAACAAGAAGTAGGTTCTCTCTGTTTCATTTTTTGACACTAAATGAGGAATTTTATGTACTCCAAATATAAACAAATTCAATTTAGCTACTTAAAAGTTATACCTTGCTAGCAACCGTATTTCATACCAAATAAATACATTAACTGGCTCCTGTCTTATATAAACTGATTTATTTAAAACTTTCATATAAAGTGTCACTGCCAGATACAAGGATAAAAATAAGAATAAAAAGGCCGGAGATTTAGCTCAGTGGTTTCACTGCCTGCTGCACAAGCGCGAGGACCCAAGTTCTATCTCTGGTACCAAAAAAAAAAAAAAAGAATAAAACAGTAAGAAAATAAGACTAGCTCTGCTAAAGTTAAGAAAATTTTACCTTACTTTCCATCTCATTTCTAAATTTTCATAGTTTGGGAATTAGTCATTTTGCTTTTAAATCAACACTGGCATAATGTTTCCTCAAAAAAGATGTATTTTAAAAGTTAAACTAGCCAGGAGATTTTTTGTTTATTCAAAATATGACACTGATAATTTCTATAATCATTCTAAATACCTTTATTCTTGTTTTTAAAACATAACTTTGAAAGTATGGCTGTGAAAATATTTATTCAAGAGGTGATTACTTTTTTAAGGATCTTAGTAATCCATATTATCTAAATTTAAAACAAAGAGTTGGTATGTAGAGAAAAGTGCAAATGATTTTGGGGGGAAGATTTCTACCAACTAGTTAAAAAATTTTCTTTTACATTAAAAAAGGATTTTTTTTTTTTATGTTTTCAAATATACTAACTTACACATTTATTTTAACATACCCTTTTTGCTAGTTTTGGTTTTCCTAGACTGGTAACGTGGTTTTCTAAACTTACCCTTCTATAAATGCTTATATTCCATTCCAACTCTTTGAAAGCATATGACAGTCAAAAACTCAAGAGTTATCAATGTTTGACTTTTGGAAGCCAACTTCCAAAACTCCTGCGGTAGCGACAGAAAGTATACATACTAGTGCATCTATTAGAGGCCCAACTGAAATCCCTGCATCTGCCTGATTATCTAATAGTAAGACAATGCCTGACAAAATTGTTACTAGCCAGAATGTAGAGCGTTCTAGTCTTTAAGATCATCATATGGCAGAAAAGTCTATACATATGTAAAAGGCTCTTCAATGCTATATCTAGCACAAAACAGAACGTGGAAAAGCTTGGGTGGGCTACTGGTCTAATATGAAAGCATCCAGGTGTTCCTGGATGCCTTCCAACAGATTACCACCGCCTCATACTTTCCAAATGTTCTGTCTCAGTGACTGGTGGTGCACAGAAAAGTAGCTAGCAGCTAATAGTGCATCTGAAATATTTGGGAATGAGCAAACAATATGCTAAAGTTTTAAGACTGGGTTGTAATATTTATTGTATATGAGCACTTACTAAACTAATTCTAAAGGTCTAAGGGACCTCCCCAAAGGAGATTAACTACAAAAATACACCAACAATAACAGTACCATCAAGTTAATGACTCTAACTCAGCAACTCCAATAATTCAAGTTGAAGAATATTTAATGATAATCAATGACTCAAATTAGTAAACAGTAACAAAACACTATCAGAATTTTTTTTCTAATGGAAAACCAAAGCAATATCTACAGGAAAGACTTTTAATATTTGAAACAAATGAGGTCAGGATCTTCTAATATTAGGTAGCAGAATTAAATAAAATTGAACCTATCAATGAGAATATAATCCTCTTCCCTTTATAAATGTGTCCTTGATAAAGGGGCACAGAAATATCAAAGTGCAGAGATAAAGTAATTATGTTACTTGAAATTCTCTGGTAATCACAATGCTCAGAAATGAAATATAATGAAAAATGCTTTTAATTCCTAAGAAATTTTCATTTGTTTACATCACAAATTTAAATTAAGTAAAGCTTTCATGTATTTGGGCTCAGCAAAGTGTTTTTTCTCTTTTACACAGAAGATGAAAAGTCCACAATAGATCACAAAGTATTTTTAAAAGTCATCTCAGGGCCAGGGATTTAGCTCAGTGGTTCTGCTGCCTGACTCGCAAGTGCAAGGACCCGAGTTCAGTCCCTGGTACAAAAAAAAAAAGTCATCTCAAAAATCTTACATTTTGAACAAGTTTCCTTTTCACCCAAATATCAATATTCATTCAAAACCATTATTTTCTTCATTATAAGGTTGAACTCTCACACATTATTACCTTAAGTTATTTTATCCTCTCATGGCAAGTTAAAACATCTCTTAAAAACAATTTGCATCTCTTTTGAAAAATGAAAAATATTTTTGGATTATTTCTAGTTTTACTTTATTTGAATGTAATGTAGAGGAAACATTTAACGTGAAAACAAAGCTGGAGTGGTGGCCCATGTTTGTAATCCTAGCACTCTGGTAGGCTTAAAGTAGGAGGATCACAAGTTCAAGTCTAGGCCAGGAAATTTAGTGACTTAGCAAGAATCTGTCTCAAAATTTTTTAAAAATTTTAAAAGGCTGGGGATATAGTTCAGGCTAGTTCAATAGTTCAATCTCTAGTACACCACCATCAAAATCGAATTACTACCCTACATATAAATTGCCTTCCAGTGAAGAAATTTATACACTTAAACCTGAGAACATATGGTGAGACAGAAACCTAGGGCCTTGCTCATGTTAGGCAAGTGCTCTACCACTAAGCTATTTCCCAGGCCTTTTATTCAATTTTTATATTGAAACAGGGTCTTGGCTGACTTGCCTAAACTGGCCTTGAACTTGTGCTCCTACTGCCTCAGCCTCCCAAATAGCTGAGAGTACATGTGTGCAGCACCTTGTCCAGCATAAAATATTTTTAAAGTGCCTATATTTGTATTAAATATTGTTTATAGACCTAATAAAGTTTTAAAAGTAGATAAATTCCAATAAAAACAGCATCAAAAATACCAAAGTGACGCCACTACAGTCACACAAAGAATAAATTCCCAGTTCTCTGGTTTTAGCACTGGTATTATATATGATCATATTTTTTTTAAATGAGCTTTATTTTTCCAAACTACTAATCCAACTCATGATACTAGTTAGAGTAAATACAAATTCACTTACGGGGAATTCTATTATCAACTAGGCTACAGTGATCAAAAGTTAACAAGTCCCATGGGATAAACTAAAAATGTTCAGAAAGAAATATCCTCCTGCCCTCTCCTACCTCATCTCAAAACACAGGAATGTTCACTTTGAGAATATTCCCAATTATATAGAAATGGCTCAAATTCCAAGTTGTTAAAAGGTTACTATGTTCCTTCCTGGGCCCTATGGCATCAAGAAGCCACTGTTATTTTTAAATGCTGACAACTTAATAGTTGGCCTCATGTGGAAGGCCTCAGGTTTTAACAGCTTGAATTTACAGCATAAGTACTTTTACTATTCTATTGTTACTGAACACCTATATAAATGTGTTGTTCTAGATGTCCTCTAATTTTACATTGGTATCTCTAGAGGAGCTCTTGCTTCACCATAACACGATTCTCTACACTTACATCTAAATCTGCCAACCCCAACTCCCACATGCAATTTGCGGGTTATTCAACAGGGATGACAAAACTAGTATCAGCAAGTACGAGGAACTTTCAAGTAGATTAAGGTACATTGTTATGGTGGAAAGGGATTATAGAAACTAATAAATTAAATCCCCAAAAGGACTTAGGGATGAGAGAGATAAAAGAAATAGGATAATGGTAATAAGCAGGAATACTCTCAAGGAAAACCGCACCCCTTCTTACTAAGATGTAATGACTTAAGACACAACGGTGATTTTCCCTCCTTCCTTTCCTAAAGTTACTTTCAGAAGTGGAGAGATACAAGAAGAGAAAGTAAAGGAAAAGATGAACCAATCACTATCAGGGGGTAAAGTTAGGTAAAAAGAAAAGGAAGGGAAGCTGACAATGCAATGACTAAGAATAGAACTGCAGAGGAAGCAAAATAAGAAAAACATACAGCATTGGTCCTAAGAAGCAAGTCAACAAGGAGCATTCTGCCTAGGTCCTAAACAAATAACCCACCTGATACTGATAGTAGTCCTGGCCACACACACTGATTCAGGTAAGCCTTACATCTCCAGGGTTCTCAGAAATCTTTCAATTGCCAGAGAAGTCAGGTACACACCATATAACAAAGCACCAGAAGCTGACCATTCTGACTCCCCTTTGTCCTGATATGACAACTACTTACTCTCAGCAGATCAACCCAGAGTTTTTCTTCCTATGAAGCCAAGCTATGAGAAAGGGTTAGGCACATGACACGCGCGCACGTGTGTGTGTGTGTGTGTGTGTGTGTGTGTGTGTGTGTGTCTGGGTTACCTGATCCCATTCCTGCTGTGACAAAAAGAAAATAAGTGATTATACATTCAAACACTCAAGAGTTAAGAAAACTAATGACAACCTAAATGCACTCTTGATTAAAACCAGTAGTTCCGCAGTATGTGTGACAGATGTCAGTTCCTAGAATCTGAATATCCCAAACAAAAAGGATATGTATGAATCATCAGCAAACACAGCAGGAATCAAGAACTGAGGAGCCCAAAACAGGCTTGACTAAGCAGTGGTGACGTAGACAGACTTGAAAATAGCAACATATATAAATTTAAAAATATCTGTCAATTCAAGCTGATACTATTTTTGTTTTGAAATGGAGAAAATGTGTGGGGGAGGGGGATGAGATGTAGAGGCAGAAGAAACTAAGAAACTAATGTGGAAAAGCATGCTTACAGCCCTAGCAGATAAGATCTCTAAATCCTGACACAACCAATTCTTGTCAGGTTTCTGTATAGCTCAACTGAGGGTGTAGAGGGTAGTACAATGAAGTTAAGGATAAGTAGGATACCCATATTCCATGAGGCAAAGGTACATCCTTAGCTGCTTAGACTAAGTCAGGAGTATTCCAAAGTAAGAGGCAAGTTTGCTGATCAGAAAATAAGGCATGAATATAATGAAACTCTGCACAGTGATGGATTCAATAATTATAGAGGATATCAGTGTCAGGCTTTAAAGAATACTGGAATAATCTGATTAAAAATGACAGAAACTACCAGAAATTTGTCCATTATCAAGGCAAAGTGTCATTTCTGTTTATCACCAACCAAAGTCGGAATACCAGAAGGTATTTAATTTACTCTTCAGCAAAGCTATGTGGGATCTGTTATCATTCAATTAGCTAAAGCTCCTATTTCAGGGCATGTGGCTCACTCTTTTATATAAAGGTACTGTCATCTAATGTTACCAAAATAATCCGTATTCCATATTTCAAGCATGTTAAATACCTTGCCAAATTAGCACGATGGCTAAGACAATCACTCTCATGACCACAAAACAAAACAAAACCAAAAGCTCCCTGTGATGACAGGTGCCTATCTTTTATACTAAGTGGACACTAGTAAGTGTCACCCATGCAGAAATCCTAGAACTGGTACATGGCCAAACATATCATACAGGACCTTAAGTGGAACTCTTCTCCACAGAAAACAGTAATATAGTAAAGGCTCAAATGTATAAAGGTATTACATTTAAAATTAAAAGATGAAAAGAACATTATCAATATAGTTGCAATAATGATATTTTAAAGATGAGTCCAGGAGCTGAAGTTGTAGCTAAGAGTTAAGAGTGTATGCCTAGTTTTAGCTATCACAAACTGTGCTGTTATGAACATGAGGGCACATATATCACTGTGGTATGATTCTTTTAATTCTTTGGGGAAGATCCCCAGCAGTGGAATAGTGGGGTCAAATGGGACTTCCAGTCCTAGTTCTTTGAGGTATCTCCATACTGACTTCCACAGTGCTTGCATCAGTCTACACTCCCACCAGCAGTGGTGCAGGGTTCCTCTTTCCCCACAGCCCCGCCAGCATTTGTTATTGGTTGATTTCATGATAGCAGCCATTCTTTCTGGAGTGAAGTGGAATCTCAGCGTTGTTTTCATTTGCATCTTTCGAATGACCAGTGATGTTGAACATTTTTTCATGTATTTATTTGCTATTTCTACTTCTTTGTCTGAGAAGTGTCTGCTCATTTCAGATGCCCATTTTCGGATTGGGTCTTTAAATTTGGGAGGTCTGATCTTTTTAAGTTCTTTATAGAAACGGCCCAAATACCCATCAACTGGAGACTGGATCAAGAAAATGTGGGTTTTTTTATAAAATGGAGTACTACTCAGCCATAAAAAATGAGAAATTAGAGACATTTATAGCTAAGTGGATGCACATTGAGGTGATACTCTTAAGTGAAATAAATAGGACACACATGTATAAATACCGAATAGTTTCTCTGGTGTGAGAAACTGAAAGTGTAAATAAGGACTAAATGTATAATAGGTACTGTGAAATAGGAAGAAAAGGGGTAAAGGGGAAGGAGGTGGGAGGGCTAGGGGAAAGGATAGAAGGGAATGGGATTAATATGAGAAAATGGAAAAATAGGAACAAAATCTTTGTAAATAGGGAGGACTGGAGGGGTTGAAGGGAGGGCTGGGCAAGGGTGAAAAATAAGAACCAAGAGAGATTATGTAAAAGTGCAAATTTCCAATGATGAATATCATTATATTGTATACCTAAAATGTACCAATGATTAGAATGAATAATCGATAATGTAAAATAGGAAGAAAAGGTCCAAAGGGGTAGGGGTAGTGAGAGGGGCAGGGGAAAGGAAAGAAGGGAAAGGAAAAATGATGAGAAATGGAAAAAATGGAAATAAAGTCTTTGCAAATAGGGAAGGGTGGAGGGCATGAAGGGAGAGCTAGGAATGGGGAAAAAATAAGAACCAAGATACATTCTGTAAAGGTACAATTCCCAATGAGAAATGTAATTGTGTTGTATACCTACAATGTACCAATAAAAGAATTTAATAAAGTGCAAAAAAAAAAAAAAAAACAGTGTATGCCTAGCATGTGCAAGGCTTTGGGTTCAATCCCCAACACCAAAACAAAAACAAAAACAAGTGTATAGTTTCTGTGATCTACAGGCATCAATACTGCTATGCATAAATATACTCGTGTTCATTATAAATTCCTTGCCAAAGATCCCTCCTGAGGTTAGCATTTGTTTAAAATAAAAATACAAAAAGGGACACACTCAGATCGCAAAGTGTCCCTACTATTCTGACCCTTACAAATAAATATGCTTCTTTCCCAGCATAAATGGTCCCGCATTCAGTTCTAATATAAAGCTAGAAAATCCCAGAAACAACTGCAGCATATCAATACCACTTTCCTCTGGGCCACAGGATATCTTAATCTTCTGATTTGCAAACAAAGATTCTATACCCTAGAGAAGCAAGAAGACTCATCCCACAGATCAAAAACAAAAATGCCCATCACGTATCACCCATCACTATGGTCAAAGCAGATGGTAATATTAGCCAAAACACATAGTAAAACAAAAGCAAGGTACAATATTTGGAATGCCGATCACAGATGCCAAATTTGCTTTCTTGTCTAAAAGTAACAAATAGTACCTGCTAAGTAAATTGTTTAAAATTATAAAAGCACATGGTTTTACTAAGGCCAGAAAAAGATGCTGATGGAACGGGGGTGGGGGTGGGGTGGGGAGAACAGGGATTGAACTCGGGACCTTGCGCTTTTGAGGCAGACATTGGAACCACTGAGCTAAATCCCTGGCCAAGATGCTGATTCTTAATTGTAAAGTTATCCAAATCTTTGAAATCAATTTAATGAACTCCTGGTTGTATCTGAGGCAAATTAATTAATAGGAGTACTTCCCATTCTTCTCACTGGGGAAAATGAGCCCAATTAATTCCTTTTATGCATTCTCTGCTATGCACTATTGAGAACTTGTGAGATCAGTTCAAAAACTCTACGTTGTACTACATCACAGGAAGACTTGCCCTGATACAAAGTTAATGGAACAAGCCTGATACATCTTGATAAAGACAGCATCTCCTTCTTTATACCATGTGCCATACACATTTAAAGAGCATAATATCCATCTTAGCATTGGAAATTTTAAAGCTTAAAATCGTAAGTGACAGATCACTTCAGTACCCATGACAATAGAAACAACAGTACAAATCTGATGTAAAACCAATTTCAGAGGCATGACCACAGACAACACAAAATGATAGAAAATATGCAGGAAATATGTCAAATATTAGTTCAGATGTCTCTCACAAGGAATAAGGTATGATGGGCCAGCTTTCCTCCACATAACTATATAACTATATGCCAGGGTCACAATTCAGTTAGGTCAACTAAGTGATGGTAGCCAGTTTCAAAAACTGGATATCTAGTGTTATGTTCAGAGACAAATAATGGTTAAAATTCACCTACAACAACCATTTCTAAACCTTTCTATTAGGAACCTTAATGTTTCCTCTAAGCTGCTACTGGATTCACATATGGGTAGATAGGATCTTTTTTTTTTTTGGTACCGGGGATCAAACTCAGAACCTTGTGCTTCCAAGGAAGGCAGTGGCACCACTGAGCTAAATTCCCGGACCCGGGATCTTTCTTCCTGTGTGTTTGTGCATGCTAAGGAATAAACTCAAGGCTTCACACATTCTAAGCACATGTTCTACAACTAAGCTGCACCCCAAGCTCCTGCTACCCTCTTCATCAAGCAGAATAGTACTGATTTTATCTATTTTATTTATTTGTTCCACATACAATTCTGTTACTAAAACGAACCCAGAATCTGACAACCATTAACCTGGTGCAACAGTAAAGTTAGAAACCAAGGCTAACTGGAGGGTTGCTTTGCCAGTTCCTTGGAATTTGCCCGCGCCTGGTATTGCTCCACTTATACTTTTCATATGAAACCCCACAGCTTCTAAAGTGACATTAGGAAGCATAAAAAAGGGCTCAATTGTAGATTTCTTAATTAAGCCACATGATCTGTCCAATCAGACAAAAGCATAAGAAAATGGAATCTATTCTCTATTCAAAAACAAAGCCATGACTTCTGCATTCCACAAGAAATTTGGACAATCTAAAATCACTGCCATGCTATGGTCTTTCGGTTGCCTAACAAATCACCCTATACATCAAAACAGGCCTTTTAAATTTAAGGTCAACTCTGTCAAATATTGTAGTGCTTCCAGAACAATACAATACACAAGACTAATATATACACACTAAAATGAACCTCCTCCAATCACTGTTGACCATTTCAATCCCCACCCAAATCATTCAGTATTGGAACTTCTGACAGCAGTAGCATAGTCCCTTACAGCGGTTGGAAAACGAGCCAAGCTACACTTTCCCAATCCCTGACTCCCCATACTTGCCATACCACCTACACGAAGGAGGCCTACCTAATCAGCAGAAGAGAGCCCAACACTCCTCAAGGAAGGGCTGTGCTGTGGGCTACTGATACCATCTGAGAAACAATCTACTCCCTCTCATCAACCACGGGGGTTAAACTAGGTCTCAATTCCAGGTCAAGGATGTTGAAGTTAAAATCTGTATCTCAGATCAAGTGACCAGGCAGAATCTGAAACACTTAAACCAATGAATCAGGAGAGATGACAGAGTAGAGCTGAGAGTTAAAAGGAACAAGTGAGAAAGATCACTATGAGAAAACAGCTGAAAGCCCTTACATACAAGATCACATCACTGATTCAGTGTGGCCTAAGTGCCTAAACTTAAACAACCAATATGTTTTTCCTATTAACCTAGATGACTTATAAAAGTCATCACAGTGATCCACAGTTAAAGCCTTCACATCTTCTCATCCTTACCTACTTATCAAATAGAAGTTCCATTCTCCAATGAGATGAAAACTTTACTCCAGCTTTAACCCTTCAAGTAACAATCCAGATTCCACTGCCTACCACCTTTAGCAAGTGACTTCATCCCCTTATACTCCCTCTCATTTTCATTCTTCCTTTCCACTATCACCCATTTTTGTTTCATGCCTACAAACATGAAAAGGGCATGCATACCATCAGTAAGTCAATGTGAAATTGAGATAGGAGATATGGGAGTGGCAAAGCTGGCTGGGGAAGTAGGCATGAGCTGTTAATTACAAAAATCCCAGAACATGTGCACAGAACAGTTCCTAAAGCTCTGCATGTGGACTGCTCACAAGAACTCAAGCAGGATGGCCTAGACCTAACTTTAGCCTGAGAAATGAGACCCTAGCACCACCTCTCAGGACCCATATGCAGTTCTCATGGGTCTCCTCGAGACTTGAACAGTATAAAGGATACAGACACCAAGAAGAACTTGCTATCATGACTTCCCTCATGGTAGCCTGTCCTGCTTTCTCCAGGGTGTTCTTTTATTGCTTCTTCTCCTTTTATTGGCCCAAGCTCACACTACAAAGCCAGTTTCTCCCACACTCTTCACTTTTACTTTCTCAAGCTTTTTCACTGCTTCTTGCTCATTTCATCCAATTCTTTCTTTGTGATAAGAAGAACCTGAAATCTAACTCCAGAGGGAGAAGTGAGCAATGGAGAACCTGGTAACATTTAGTTGGTGAGCCCTTTTAGAAACAGGCTACTCGATAAAAACATGACTGTTAAAAAACAAGGAAGCTGGACCTTTCAGGTTGAAGTAGGATACAATTAAAAATTGGGCAGAAAGAAGACAAGGAAAAATCATACCTTTAGAAATGAAAACTGCAGCTTTAAGACACAAGCCCAGTTTCTTTTTTCTCTTCTCCTGAAACATAATAAACAATTCCATTTCACCTGCAAAGGGCTCACAGCCATTCCTCTTTGTGCTTACAAACTGTTCTCTTTCACCTATGAATAGATGACCTTTCCACCTGAAAATTAGGCCACCACCCAAAACAAAGATGATCTTACTGTGAGCAGGCCATTCCCCCCACACCAGACCAAGACCAAGATTACAGATTATCAAATTCCACAGATTTCCACCACCAAAAACACATAAAAATTCCCAGTTCCAAACTGTAGTGTTTCATTTCTCTGAATGCCCCCTACTTCACTCTTGAGTGTGTCCTAAATCTCGCCTGATAAACTGCTCCTGTGCATCCTGAAAATTCTTTTCTGCATTGGGCTTCAGACCCAGCCTGGTGACAAGGTGGAGGGCACACAGTCAGCCATTCTTTCTGTTAGCCATCTGTGCTTTTAATTTCAACCTATAGATCTGAACTGTGACACTTCAGCTGTTCTTTCTCTCTCTTTTCACAATGTCTCAGGATTTTCTTTGAAATCCTAATTCTGATCACCTGTACCCTAAGGCTGCTGGCATTTCTCCCAGACCTGAATTTTCTTTAACTCTAGCTCAGAAAACCTAATCCCAACTGCTTCTTCAAACACTGGGTCTGAATCCTGAATTTTACAATACAATCAACCCTTCTAGACAGCTACAAAGAGATACCTACTTAAATTTTAGAGGACTGTGATTATTCATGACTCATTTTTTCATTCAGTGATTACCCCACAATCATGCAAAATAGGACATTAACCCTCATGTTCACTGCAGAACTATTTACAGTACTTATGAAATGGAAACAACCTAAGTATCCATCAATGGATAAACAAAATGTAGTACATATACACTATGGAATACTATTCAGCTATAAAAAGAATGAAATCCTGTGAGTTATGAAAACATGGATGGAAATGGAGATCATTATGTTAAGTAAAATAAGCCAGGCCAGGGATTTAGTTCAGTGGTTCCGCCACCTGCCCCAAAAGCACAAGATCCCAAGTTCAGTTCCTGATACCATAAAATAAACCAGCCACAGAATGATTAGTACCACATGATCTCACTCATATGTGGAATACAAAAAAGTTGATCTCATGGAACTCAGTTGATTGTACCAATGGATGGGAAGAAAGGGGAGAGAGGGACAGATGGGGAAAGGCTGATCAATGGATACTAAGTTGAAAGAGGTTCTGTTGTGTTACTGTACAACAGGTTGATTATAAATGATAATGTACTTTACACTAAAAGACTTTGAATGTTTTCACCATTAAGATATAATAAATGTTTGAGTAGACACGTTTAACCTGATTTGAATATTATACAATGTCTACACTTACCAAAACATTACTTCCATTAATGCAAACAATTTTAATGTTTACGTATCAGTTTTTTAAAACCAATTTAAATTTTAAATGGAGCATTAAATGTTATTTGTAGAGGATGATGATCAAAACCAAGTAACTAGCCAGAGTTGCTGGTGCCCCTCAAGCTTGAGGAGACACAGTGGTGACAATGGCTTTGTCCTAGGCAGCCCCATGGCTGTCATTCAGTCCCACATAGACAAACTACTAATGTTCTCCCACCCAACAAAGAACAAGACCTTTTTTTTTAGGTACGTGCAATTGAAACTGAGAGGATAAAAGTGTCCACATCTGAGGTCCTAAGACAGAACCTCACTCGCAGCCTGGAAGACTGTCCTCAGGCTACACATGAAGAAATTATTTTGAGGGCTGGGGATTTAGCTCAGTGGTTCCACTGCCTGCCTTGAAAGCACAAGGACCCGAGTTCAATCCCCAGTACCCCCCCCAAAATTATTTTGAATGTTTTACATATACAATGCTATGTTATTTTACTGAATCTGATTTACTATATCTTAAGTGTTTAATTCTTTGAGATAATATTTCTGGTAACTAAGAAAATCATCTTTTTAAGCATTTCTTACATGTAATAACTTTGGGGAAGAGCTTCCACAAAACCAAAAAAAAAGAGAAAATCAATCATAAAAAAATAAACTAATTCTATATTTCACTTTTGCATAACTACTGCAAGTAAATCTTAAAGATAATTTCTAAGATAGGCTTAACATCTAATAATCATCCTATATTCCCAAAAAGTGTGTTAAAATGCTAGCAGAGAGCTATTTTAAGTGTTTTCTCATCTCACCAACAGTAATGAAAAGATCTCAGCTGTGTGAACCACTGTCTCACAATTCCTTTAAATGTAACATGTCATATCTTAAATTCTCCTTAATTATACATTGATTCTGTATAATTATACTTGTCAAGCTGGTCTATATCCCTATGTGATGAGGAAATGTGATGAGTGTGGTGAAATACTATGCTTCTCTAAAGAAATCAACAATAAATACATTTTTAAATTCATAGTAAAAGGCATACATTAGTCGTCAACTGGTTTCAAACTTTAACATGTATCAATCTAAAAAGATGTATTCTTCCAGTATTAAGTCTGTATATTGAATGATATATATGGCCACTCTTCCCCAACCCAAACTGCTATACTGGCTCAAGTATTTAAGGCAATAAACAAAGATAGAACCACTATAGGGTATAGATTTAATAGTGACCAGTCTATAGATCCCATAACTGCCTTTTGTAGCACTGCATAACAGCTGAAGTATACATTAGCATTCCAATAGGGGCTCTCATGGCTCAGATTATGAATGCTGGATCATAATTCCCTATTTTCACTCTTAAATTCCTTCAAAATTTGAGTAGGCATTACAAAACTCTAAATGCAATCAAATTAATCATTGAGAAAAACTGTATCAAATGTCAAAATGAAGTGTCTTCTTTACTTTTAAAACCTTTTAACTATAGTCAAAGTCTACCCATATTATTAAAACAATTCATGGTGGTTACAAACACAAACTGAAAAATGTAGGAAATAATTTTTTAAAGTATGATCCCTTGTACCTGAGAGAAAAATTTAGAGCTTTATCTATGTAAGAAAGTTCTCCCTTAAGACACAGTCAAGTGAAACTGGATGTCATACAGATAGTACATAAGGGACAATGCCACACTCATGCAGCAGAGTCTAAATAAAATGACACTTCCCATTTGCACTGAAGTAACACAAAGTAACACAGAAATCATTTCACATTCCAAGAAAAACAAAGTTTGTTCTCAACAGATAATCCAGAGCAGAGGTACATCTTTAGAGGTCCACACACAGGTTGCATGCAAAATTTTGTGTGCATATATATCCTCCTCTAAGAAAAGTCTATAGTTCTTATCATTGCAAATATACAGTAAAAGAACCTACACAAAGAATCATAAAATTTTCCCATCACTAATTTAACATTACTTTATATACCTAGCAGCAAAGAAAAAATGCTCAACTATGAAGAAGATTAAATAGTCACATTAAAATTTTGTTCACAACAAACCACTACACAGAGAATATTTTAGATTACGATAGAAACCCACTCCCAAATATCAAGTAAAAAATTGAGGCTCCTTCTTTCATTCAAGCCACTAAGACAAACACTCACTCAAAATAGAAGATTAATAGAAACATGATTAGCTGAGACCACAAAACCATCCTCAATTGCTATAAGCTGAGGTGTTACCTGTTCACATAGGCGTTTAAAGTTCAATGAGGGTATGGCCACAATTTTTTCCCCCTTTTTCTTTATAAAATGCCCCTCACATTGCTGATTTTCCTAACATATCTTACACAGACCAAATATTTTTTAAACATCTGTACAAATATATAAATAAAAGTACAATTACAAAAACCCAGTAGGAGTCAGATGAACACCACGGGTTCATTATACGTATTAACATAAGTCTGCTCGGTACGAAGGCCCAATCTCCATTTTTGACCTTTCTTCTTTTTAAATTAAATGACCACATTAAGTGTCATGACACTTACAATAGGACAGAATGTGACAGCATCATCACAAGGTATGCATTTTAATACAACTTTAAAACCAGGGAACAGGGCAGTACTGAGTAGAGATGAAATAAACAAACAGAAGCCGAGCCGGTCAGGACGGAGTAAGGTTGAGGTTAGTGGCAACAGCATGTGTGTGGTTTCCAGGAAACCTTCAGTAAGACTGCTGTTAGCCCTAGCCCCGCACCTTGCCCAGCCCAGTGCGCTGCCTCTTCCTCTAGCTCCCGCCTGGCTTAGAGCAGCACTGCCCTGCTCCCAGGGGTGCAGCCGCCCAGCCTGAACTCACCTTGGCAGTGGAATGGCCAGAAGTTTAAAACCTGTTAGTGTATCATGCCAAAAGTGCAATGAACATGCACACTTCATACACTCATGATTCCAGAGAGAGAGAATGTACCACCAATAAGACAACCTCTACACAAACACCCTCAAAGAAGTCAGAGAAGCAATTTCTAAAACACCCATATTTATCAGAAATGTAAGAAAAGAACAACAGTGGTATTGATGCACCACAAAAAACAACAACAAAAAAATCACCTAATGGATTAAAGTACCAAAAATAATCATGGCATCACCTACTTTAACTGCCATTATTTGCCCACTTGGTTTGTGGACCATTTTGTTGACAGAACCATAAGCTCCTCGTCCAATTTCTCCAAGGTCTTTCAAGTCCTCTGCAGTGAAATCCCAGTGTTGTTCAGGGGAGATCTTCAGTTTTCCTGATGACTCAATGCTGTGTGTTCTCAGTCTTTCTCTGTTAAAATATTGGGAAGTAATTTTTCCACATTTTAAATAAGTTTTAACTTTTTTCTTTTAGCTAACACTGATCAATGTGTGGGAAAATTTGTTTTCTCATAAGTTACTTAAATAGCCTGACCTCCAGGTTTTTAAAGCTGTTTGTGTCATCTTCTATTTTTACATAATGAATTAAGAAAAAGCTAAATTTAGGTAGCCAGTAGATACAACTGCAATGACATTCATAAACTCAAAATTCTATTTACTGATGAACCTAATGCTATTGGTCAGTTTTCATTTCCAAATATCAGATCTTTCTTTGCAAAAAGGTATTATCAAATGAGAATCCCAAGAGTTGCAAATTCATTTCCAAATAAAGTCTTCCCCTATTTTACCCCACATTAACTATTCCAGTGCCTCAATCTTTAGCTAGTAAAGCTATTCCCAAAATATGCTGCAGCAAGGGGGATTTTTTTAAATTCCAAAGTCTAGGTATCATCACATAGCAATTAGATCAGAGTATTTGGGGACAGGAATCAGAAGCAGTATTCTTAAAAATGCCCAGGTGTGGCTGGGGATTTAGCCCAGTGGTTCTGGCACCTGCCTGGCAAGCACAAGGTCCCAAGTTCGATCCCTGGTACCAAAAAAAAATGCCCAGGTGATTCCAGCAACATTTGGGAATTATCCCTTAATATACTGTTCTGTTTTGGCTAATACCATGAAGTGGTATCCAGGCAGCTCTGGAAGGTGAACATCCAGCTAGCTCTGGAAGGTGAACATCCAGCTAGCTCTGCAAGGAAATCTGTCATGTGCTATTCAAAATTTAACCTTTCAGCTTTTCAATAGGTAGAGCAAAGGAACAAAAAGTGAGTTACTAGTTAAAAAAAAAAGAGCTCACTTTATTACAGATTTTCATTAAGTAAAATATCACCTCCAAAATCTCAATCTGTAGATCAAAGTATTAACTTCTAACCTTATATTTGTAAAAAAAAAAAATCCAATTAAAAATGTAAAATCAGGGCCAGGGATTTAGCTCAGTCGTTCTGGTGCCTACCATGCAAGTGCAAGGTCCCAAGTTCGATCCCCGGTACCAAAAAAAAAAAAAAAAAAAAAGTAAAATCAATCCGTTTCTCCCACACACAAACACACAACACACCCCACACTCCAATGTGTAGGAAAAATCTGTAATAATCTAGACAGTGTAACACACACACACACACACACACACACACATATATATATATATATATATATATATATTTTTTTTTTTTTTCAGTACCAGGGATCGAACTCGGACCTTGTGCTTACGAGGCAGGTGCCAGAACCACTGAGCTAAATCCCTGGCCCAATGCAACATATATTTAAAAAAAAAAAAAGTCTATTGAATATATTAAATGATCAGATTTTTTTTCTCTTCTATTTTTGTTTTGATTTTTATTGGTACATGTTTGCAGTACATTATTCATTGTAGGGGATTGGTACATGGACATAACACATTTTGAGACAGGATCTCATTGTGTTCCAAGCTTGCCTCAAACTTGGAATCCTCCTGCCTCAACCTCCCTGAGTGCTGGGATTATAGGCACGCATTACCAATTCTTTTAAACTCTGATCTTGTGATACAAACAAGGACAGTTTATGTGTTTGGTTATTTATTCTTTCCAAAATTGTGGAATTTTTTTCTAATTAGTATAATTGTTTTCTGTAGCTACTTCTAAGGTTCTCAAAATTTTTAGAATGTTAAAATCTCTCCCAACAATAGTCATATATAGTAATATTCATAATAACCAAGATTCAAGGTTACAGTCTAAAGATTAGCACACTCTGTATGAGTAACATCTTAGTGAACTGGTGACCCAAAATCTCAAACCATAGTATTCATACTCTGAGCTTCTTTTCATACAAATGCTTTGCATTTCAGTTCAAAAAACTTCCATCCACAATATTTGATACTCCATCATCCAAAGTCATAAGAAGCCTAGAAATCAGTGGCATAAGTGACTGTGTAGATAGAAGTGAAGCTAGAACCGATCTCTTAAGATGGAAATCAGATCTAGGCTAAAACAGAAATTACCTAAGTAATCTTTTTCATTAAGAAGACAGGTTAAGCCAGAGGACATTCTAACATAAAGAAGTTTCATGTACAATGACTATTGTTCTACAATCACTGGCAAGTAAATACACTCTCCACAGCTAAATTTAATCACAATACAGCCCTGGTCTATAGCTGTGGGTAGCTCAAGAGTTAATCAAAATTACTTAAAGTACTAAGTACAGTGGTCCATGCCTGTAATATCAGCAACTGGGAAGGTTGAGACAGTAGCATCACAAATTTGAGGCCTTCTGGATAATCTGGCAAGACTCTGTCTCAAAATAAAAATTAAAAAGTATGAGGAAGTAGCTCAGTGGCACAGTACCCCTGGGTTCAATCCTCGTTACCAGAAAAAAAAAATTACTTGTAAATTGGAAGCAGTATTTTATAAGTTTTCACTACTGTAAGGGCTGAGGCAGACAGGCTTTATCAGTGGTGGCAAATCTGTGGCACATGTGTCATTGTGTTTTTCTTTTAAGACAAAAGATGCTAATGTATGAGTTGTTTTCTCTAAAACCTCATTATTCAGGTTTAACTGCAGTGTTGGCACTTTGTGACAAATCAGTGAGGTTTGGGGTTGCAGTTGGGCACTCACTAGGTCTCTAAAAGGTTCACTATCACTGGTCTACATGATTCCCAATATTCTCACCTTCCTAATTTTTATTCTTAAATAAAGAAAAGGTTACCTGACTTCTCTTTGGGGTAGGACTTTTCCTGATAGAGACTATATTTTATCAGAAAATAAGTCCTAAATATTTCTCACCTTTTATCCCATAATTTTCTGTGCATACTTTTACACAGATCACCCTTAGCTGTCTTCAGTGAATACTCCATATGATTCTGCCTCCAAGCTCTCATTATCAACCTGGGAAATTCAGCCAAGAGCACCTGTGGCAGTAATCACCAGTTTTGCCCAATATCCATCTTCCATTTCAACCTTCCTAATGGATCCTCTTTTATTCAGGTCACCCAGCTGCACCCAGCTGAAAGGCTATATGGTACAGTACTTCCCAGCTGTTGGGGACTAAATGGTGTTCCGACCAAAATTCACATGTTGCAGCATTAACCACTAATATGACTATATTGAAGATAAGACCTATAAAGAATTAAGCTTAAATGAAGGTTAATAATAAAGGCAGGTCCCTAATCCAATAGGATTAATGTCCTTATAAGAAGAGCCATCAAGGGCCGGGGATTTCGCTCAGTGGTTCCACTACCTGCCTCACAAGCAGAAGGACCCGAGTTCGATCCCTGGTACCAAAAAAAAAAAAAAAGAGCCATCATTTTCTTCCCACATGCCAAAAGAAGTAGTCATATTAGCGTCCAGTAAGATGGTGACCAACTGCAAACCAAAGTAAGATGGTTCACAATAAAATCTACCTTGCCAGTACCTTGATATTGGACTTCCCAACCTCTACAACTGTGGGAAATAAATTTCCACTGTTTAAACTACTCAGTCTATAATTTTTGTTTGCTTTGTTTTCTTATGGCAGGCCAAGCTACCAACTGTTTTAGCAGTTAGGAGTGGCAAATATGAATGTAGAACTTAAAAGGAACTGACACAGGTAGAAAGAAAAGTCCTTCTTCTTTCCCCATCTCATCCTCCTCCATGTTGCCTGGAATATCAGTAACAATTAGAACTCCAGGCACTCTTCACACCCTTGAATAGAGGGATGACAAGAGAACCCCAAAACACTCTTGATTTGATGATGATGATGATGATGATGATGATGATGATGATGATGATGATGATGCCGCCACTACACCAACCCTAGCCTGCCTATCTCCAGACTTATCTATGGAAAGGGGAGATAAACTGATTTAATCCATCATTTGTTTTCGTCCTTCAAGTTCATATGTAAACAAACTTGCTTTGAATTAATATATTGCCTAATGCCATTTCCCAGTAGTTCTCAAAAAAGGAGGTAGTACCCCATGTCCCAGAAAGTGAGAGAAGAGGTGGAGGGGGGCATTAGGCAGCACTGTGACCATCACAATGACTGAGAAGTATGATTAGTATTTAGTGGATGGTGGCCAATGATGCTAAACACCTTCAAATCCACACATTAGTTCAGCCAACAGTACTTCCTATAGCCTTACTAAATCCCATATTTCATAAATAATCCTTGGTTCCCAAAGATTTAGCAGTTCCATATTTTGGAGAAAACACATATACACATACTCATACAAAGGAAAACAATTGACAAAGATGCTATGCATAACCAAAGGAAGTGAAATATGTATATTCATAAATGTAACTTTTGTAAAACAGGTAAGACTATAGGTGAAATACTTAATATAGGGGGTTTAGTATATATATACAGGCCTTACTAAGGTACAATTCAATGCAAAGATATTATATCTTGAAATCAGGGACTTACCTAAACTATTCAAAAATCTGAAAACTCTCATCTTTGAGCCTATATGTTTGTGACGTCCTTTCTGATTACTTATCTTCTGGATAGAAATGATCAATTGGCCCATTTACTATTTGATACTCCATCTATGTCATTCTTTTATTGACTAAGACAAATCTATAAATGTTTTGAAATCCTACAGATTCTCCCCAAAATTAAATTTAATCTTAAAACAAATAAAACAAAGAACTGTGGAATAATGTTCCAGAACATTAATGGGTGTGAAAAAAATTCAATGTATCTAATAAAGCTACCCGGGTGTGTGTGCCTTTTTTTTTTTTCCTATGAAATATGGTTGCACAGCCAAGAAAGTAACTAGGGACAGCTCTAACTGCACTCTGCACTTCCACCCCTACTTTATACTGTATTCAACTACGTCTCCTTTGCAAACTCAGCAGCAAGACAACTACCTGAACTTCTTTTTCCAACCATGTTACCCAATTCAAAAGCCCTCTAAAAGCTATACAACAGAAAAGATACATAAAAAGCAACGACAATGCAGAAAAAACTTAAGCTTTCTTTTGTATGGTTCTATGTGTATAGATTACAAAAATGACATACTAGTTCCTGCTTTACAGATTCCATTTAAAATATTTTAATATAGTAGTCAATGAATAACCCATATCATTACTGTAATGGCTGTACAACCTTTCTGAACTGGTTTGTAGCATCAACAGCCAAAATGCCCACTGCACCTAGTGAATGGCACCTTTTTTCCTCATTCTAGTTTGAAAAATGTTAACAGTCAGATCACTCATTTCAACTGAATTTTATTATTTGTAAAGTTGAACTTTTATGCCATTTAGTGAACAAGTATTAACTGTTGAGATGGCACCCTTCAGCCCTCCTGGTTCAAGTATTTATTTTGGTATTGCTGATTTCACTAACAAATTCTCTGTAACACCAATCCTTGCTCTACCTGCAAATATTTTTCCATGTGATTTTTTACCTTCTCAATATATTTATGAATTTATACAAGTAAAATAATTCAATAATTTGTATGCTGTCATTTTTTTCTTTTGTGATCATGCAGTATTATTTACATACAGTTCACAACTGTATGTAATAGGGATTTCACACTTCCATTGCATTTTAAGATTCGTAGCAATCTGTTTTCATTTGTCAACTTTTCAATAATACTATTGCCTAGTCATCCAAATCTGTTCTCACCTCAAGATTTTCCAATCCCTTTTTATAAATGCCATGATTTCTTCCACACTATTAAGAATGCCAATCATTATTAAAAAAATTTTTGAACTCTGAAAAATATCTTAAGAGACGCTCTTTCTCAAAGTCATCAAGATATTGTTCATACTTCCATAATTCCTGTTCCCATATTAGTGTCAGTATGACACCTCTATGTGGCCCACTGTGTATCAAGAGAATATCAGGAAACAGGTTAACTCTCACAACTAAATAACTGGGGAAAAAAAAAATATATATAAAATTTACACACACACACACACACACACACACACACACAAACACACACACACGATATCAGGCAATAAAGCCCAGTGGGCCCTGAGAGATAGTTACAATAGGTGAGCCCTTCAATTGGCTTCAGTTTAAAGCCTGGCAGTTCAGGCAGCACCTGGATGATCCTGGCAGTGCCCTTGTTTTGAGGATATGGATCTGAGAGTTTCAGGAGACCTAAGTAGCTAAAGTGAGCAAGGCAGAGTACTGAATAAGGGAGAGCAACACAGAGAACTCCACAGATACAGAGGGCCCTCTTCCAGCAGCACACGCTTTTAAGGAACACAAGCCAGAGAAAGGAGCCACCCAAAAGAATTAGAAGAAAACATCACCAGACTCACATAAGGCAGCTCCTATTCCTACGCACTAAGATTTTGCTGTAATTAGTGGAATAAAATTCATTCTAGGCTAGTCTCATCCAAGCTAAAAAGCAAGATCTGAAGGGATCAAAAATTTCCAACTAATTTAATCAAAGAACAAAATTCAAAAACCTTTGTAAGAATACAAAACATCTAGTAACCCAGTAATGGCTGGCATGTAATCCAAAGTCACCAAAGTATCCAAAGAAGCAGAAAAATATGGCCAATAATGAGAAAATCAATTGAAACTGACTCAGAAATGACACAGGTGCTTGAATGAGTAGACAATGAAACTGTGCATTCCATATGTTCAAGAAACTAAAGTACAGATAGAATACATACAGACTGGAATATATTAAATCAAATTCCTAAATATAAAAACATTAACAGTAGAAAGAAATTTTGGGAGTTATGGATATGTTATCTTGACTGGACCGACAGTTTTGTGGGTGTATACATGTCAAATTTAACAAATTGTATACTTCAAATACATGTAATTTATTATATGTCAACCAATTATATCTCAATAAAATTGCAGAGAGAGAGAGAGAGAGAGAGAGAATATCACATATCTATGGTTTTAAGGCAGATCTGAGATCTAAGGCCCAGTGTAGTAGTATCAGTTAGAGAACTCTCCACTGATTCCAATGTGCCTTATTCTCCTAATATTATACTCTGAATACATAAGAGAGAGAAAAATATAATTCTCAGTGGTTTATACTGCTATAACAATCTTTTTTTTCTTCCATCTATAATACTTCAATCACAAATGACCACATAAAATTCCAGATAAAATTCATCAATATCCATTTTTCCTTCCTGGAAAACAGGACAGTTATTTTCTATGAGAGGCACATGAAAGGGAAAAAAATGCTCTGTTTTGAGACTGCTTGGCTCAGAAGAGGTCACCTTTCATCAACTAGTCTCTGCTGGTATATGAAAAATCCTGGGTAAAAATTTTATTTCTGCCTGTGTTATTAGTAGAAATCCTATAGAAAATTTACCCCTTGTCTTGATTATTTTCATCTCTGTTTCTTAATAAATATTTCAGCAGTACACTTATATCCACACATGATTTTGTATTACAAACATGAAATTACTTATTCCAAACCAGAACTTCAGTTCCTGAGCAAGTAAGAACCAACAAGCTCAACCACTTTCCATTAATAATCTAGCTGGTTTTTAATACTCTTATTATGTGAATTCATTTTTGAACACATAAGTATAAAACAACTACAAGATATAATAGAAATATACAGTGAATGTTTAAATTTGAAAAAATTTAAGGGTTTCTTACCAGGCATGATCAAAAACATGGTGAATGCTGCTGCTGAGTACCATCTAACAGAAAGGCATGCTCATGAATACATTAAAGTGTGTTCTCATCCACCGTATTCAACAGATCTGGCACAATGTAACTTGTGGCTCTTCCCCAAAGTCAAAATGACCGTGAAAGGTAAACATCTTGAATCAACTCAGGAACTCAGGATACTGGGGTAAACCACTACAGTGTAACTAAAGAAACTCAAAAAAGGACTTCAGAACTGCTTCAGAAAGTGACAATGATGAGTAAGCATGTTCAAAGTGGGGTGGTGTATTTTAAGGAAGATTAATGGCAGTGTGCATGCGTGTGTGTGTGTGTGTGTGTGTGTGTTGCATTGCTGGGGATTAACCCAGGGATGTATGCATGGTAAGCAAGTGCTCTGCTGCTAAGCTATACCAACAACTCTTTTTATTTTTCATTCTGAGACAAGGTTTCACTGAGTTGCCCAGCCTGATCTCAAACTTAGACTCTTCCTCCCTCAGCACCCTAGAGAGCTCTGATTATAGGCATGTGCCCTCATGTCCAGATTCAAGCTTACCTTTATTACTTTGGGGACATTTATTCAAAGAAGTCAATGAGAAAAAAGTTTTATAAATTTAATTTTCACATTTAGGAATACATGTATTTCACATTAGATATTGACTTGAAATCTTCAGTATTTTTGAGTACTTTATACTGCTTAAATTTTAATCTGCACATATGAAATGTGATCAGTTTAATTTAATCCCTAACTATGCATTAAATTTGATTTCTATTTTTTATGAGATTTTTATGACATGTTCATGATTCCAAAAGAATTAAAAGTTAAAGTATAATTATAATTGAATGTAAAAGAATTTCAATCTTTCTGTGAAGCTATTTAGGCTCACACATACAATTCAACATTATGTACAGATGTTTTGTTAAAGGGGAAAAAAACTCATTGTATTCGCTTCCTACCATCTCAATTTGGTATTTAGGATACATGTAGTCATAGATGGTAAGAATTTAATTAGAAAGAAACAAAAACTTCATTTAATGTTATCTTTCTAGGAAACTCTCCCTAAATATCCTGGATTGGGCTGTGTTCCCATCCATATCCATATACCATACATATGGTGAAATCATGATACACCCAGTCCTGGGCAAGCTCCTATAATCCCAGTAACATTTTGAAAAAGGCTATTTCAGTACTGCTTATTCTCAGTGAACACTATTTTGGACCTACTTCTATTCATTTTTGCTTAATTCTCTTTATATCCATACAGTCTATATCTGAAGTTTCATTTTGAAGTGCACAGGTGAGGACATATATATATATATATATATATATATTAGGTTATCAAATCACAGAATAAAGAGGCTTTTCTCCAATGCTCCAGCATTCACATTTGAATCCCTTGTGCTTACTATTTGATTCTTTACCATATGTATGTATCACTTTTTAAACATTTCAAAATATACCCAAATATGCTAAATGAGATTTCTCAGAAATGCAAGTACAGATATGTACTGTCATTACTATGCCTTACCAGTGGGCTCATATGATAAGAGGAAACATCACAGATTCTTCTCCTGTCTAATAGTTTCTTTGCTCCCACAATGATACAAAGGCTCGTCAACAAGAGCCATGTCTCAGGCTCACTGGTCTATACACATATGTACCTTCTACATGGCCACTCTATCACTCATTGATTAAGTCTACTTCTTTTGAGTCATACTTTTTTCCGTGGTGATATAATCTAACCATGAGAATCATCCTCCAAAATTCTGAATCTTATTTTGGTGCCAACCGTTTTTCATTAAAATTTCAAATTCATTAGATGTTTATTAGGGGTAGGAGTTGAAGAAAAATAAGAAGACAGAAGAAAACAATACAAGTGTCAGACACTGGTCTCTCATTAGTTTCTCGTGGATATTTCAGTACTTTTTCTATTATGAATATTCTATTACTACCTCTACTCTCCTGCTTATGTTTGCATCATAGAGGCCATGTTCTATGATCTTAACTTTGTATCACCTTGTCCTTGAAAAGTGAGTTTAATGTCTTCAGCAGTTCGAGTCTCCTGAAGAGTATACTCTTTGCATGTTTCCAAAGGAAACTAGCAAAGAACTGGCAATCTTTAACATAGAATGTAATTTAAGAAACCAAAACCTAATTCTTCAACACCATGTATAGTGGACTGAACTGCCCCCCAAAAGATGTCTATCCAGAACCTCAGAATGTGACCCTACCTCTACAAATGTTATTAAAGGTCTCAAAGAGAGATCATTCTAGATTACCCTAAATAGTACAATTACAACTGTCCTTATAAGAGACAAAGAGGGGTGGGGGTACAGATAGAAGGCTAACGAAGAAAGTCAAGTGAAGATGAAAGCAGAACAGTTACACTACTACATGCCAAGGGATGCTTACAACTACCAAAAGGAAAAACAGGGGAAGAAGGAAGAATCCACCTCTGGATAAAGCATGGCCCTGCCAACACCTTGATTTTGGATTTCTGGCCTCTTGAACTGTGAGACAGTAAATTCTAGGGCTGGGGATTTAGCTCAGTGGCACCAAGCCTGCCTTGCAAGTGGAAGGTCCTGAGTTCAATCCCCAGTACCAAAAAAAAAAAAAAAAGAGACAGTAAATTCTGTTGTCAGATTTAGCCTTGAGATGCAGTTTGCTGACTACATAATATAAATGATACCTAAATGATACTTAGGTATCTAAATTACATCTATTATTTAAACAATACAAATCATATCTATTTATTTTCTATCTTTTTTCACTTTTAAATTTACAATCATGCGCTATAAGAAATCTCAATTATCTACTCATATCTTACAGTTTTATTTCCAGAATTTAATCTCAAAACACATTTCCAACTTTTTCTTTAAAATCCCTCCCAAATCAACAGGGAGTAGCATAAGGGGTCAGTTAACCCTTCCCAGACTGTCTCATCACTTAGGAAAGTACAACAAAAAGCCAAGAAATCTCCTTATCAACACCTTGGGCATATGTCATAGCTACTTATCTTTCAGCAGGTAATAGCTAATCACCTCAACAGATTTCTTCTTCCTAGACAAAAGAACTTGATTTCTCAAACACGTTAATGCCTAACACTTTTCCTTTGATAAATAAATATCTCCTTGTGCCTAAGATCTTTTATTATCCCTAAGAACCTTTTATTATCTAATGAATTGCAGGCTGCCTTCTTTCACTACCATATTCTTCAACCTCACTTATCTTGCTATCCTCCCAATGCTATCAAGCATATCTTTCTTCCAAAATCATTTCCTTTTTTTCCCCAAACAAGATTGAAATTTATCATGCCAGACTGTATTAAATGCCCCAAACTCTTCTACTCTCACTTTAGCATGCATATATATATATATATATATATATATATATCTTCCTTAGACAGGAGAATAAACATAACACATACCCTACATACCACTGCCACTTCTCTTCTGTGTCCACACTGTTAGGATCTTTAGATGAACACTGCTTTATGCATCCTTCTGCAATGCAGCTCTGTTAATTCCGGAAATTTCCACAGTAAACTCAGTCTGTCAGTTACCATGGAAACTGCAGGCTTCCTGGCGCTACTAACAAAATGAGAGTATATTTGCCTAGATCTAAGCTGAGGCAAAATGAAAAACTGAAAAAGATGTCAAGAAGAACTGCTCAAATACTCCAGACAGAAATTTTCATTCTAGTATTCATACTCAGAAGGTATTAGACAAATTAAATTGCAGTATTTTGAGCAATACTGATTTCAGAAGAAAAAAATGCCTTATCACCCAGGAAAACAGCAATATTACAGAGGACAAGATAAACATTCATGTTTGTACCATGCTGCTACAGACTGTATATTCCCTAAGAGAAGAGAGCAGAAGCTGTCAGCTGTACTCAAAGCTTACTACTACAATAGTTTTCCTTGGCTGTGATCCATATAGAAAAGGTCAGAAAAGCTCCCCTAAACCAAGAAGCTATATGTTTTTGAAAGATCTTTCCCTGTTTGGGCCCCAATTTCCAGTGGTGATTAAAACCCCACCCCTTTTCACCCACATATACAAGAAATCAGAGTAGTTAAAAAGAGTGTCTCAGGCGTTTCTGCCAACAGGTAACCTCACTATACTCTTACAGCACTAGACATAGCTGATCATAATCCTTTACTACCTGTTCTCTGAAATAATGCTGGATTTCTTTATCACACACTACAGTTTGCTTCCTACTACTCAAGCACCTTTCAACCTCTAAAGGGCACAGCCCTACATCCAATTTTCTCATCAAAACACTCTATCTTCCCAGGCAATTATCACCTATATGCTGACAACTCTCAACTTTTTATCTCAAATCTACACTCCTTCCTCTAGCATCAGACTCATTTTCAACACCAGAGTGTGTAAGATAGATATATATCCCTCCTTCACGTCGCTGATGGAATATTTCATAAACATCTCAAACTTTTCTAAAATTGACTTCTTAGTCTTTTATATCCCTTTATCCACAGATCCTCCACACCAGTAGTCTTCATCTAAGTAATGCCAAGTAAGCCAACACTCAAATAGTCACAATGGACACCATCCCCACTTCACCATCCACATTCAAAGTATTAGCAGTATCTGTTAATTCTACTCTCTTTGGAGTTTGTACATTTCTACCTCTACTTTCATTAATCTAATTTCACTATCACCTCTCATATTTCAGCTCTGTAAGACAGCCTTCCATTCTTGCCTCCTTTTAATACATACTCCACACAGCAGCCAAAATAATCAATTTATAATGTACATCAGATAGTGCCCTTACCTGCCTATAACCTTTCTATAGCTTCCCACTGTACTTTGGAAATCATCCCATCCATATGTACAAACCCTATGTTATGTGGCCCATCTCTCCATATCCAACTACTTCTCTTATCCTTATTTTATTTTATTTTATTTTATTTTTGGTACGGGGGATCGAACTCAGGACCTTGCACTTGCGAGGCAGGCACGGTGCCACTTAGCTAAATCCCCGGCCCCTCTCTTATCCTTATTTTAGATCTATTTTTCCTTCCTCATTCAATCATTCTCCACTAAAATGTCATCTTTTCCATTCCATTAAAAGCTGATCCTTTGAGCCTTGGCAATTTCAAATACATGCTACTCCCTCCACTTAGCACTAAAATTTCCCTCTATGAATCTAATAAAAAATATTCAGGTTTAGAAGCCTTCAATGGCTACCTCTTCACTACCCTTACTCTAAATTAAGCCTTTTTTGTCTTTCATAGAATCTGGGTTTTTGCCTTGTACACTGTTCATACCTTCATTTCTCCCTCTCTTTACTATCGAATTCTTCCTCCCACTCTCCCTGCCCTCCCCCCAAGTTTGTGTCTACTTCTAAAGCTTAAATTTCATGAAGTAGCAACTGTACCTTTTTTTCAACATGAAATACCCATGCTCATACCACCGTAATTAACAGATGGTGAACATCCAACAAACATTTGTTGAATATATGACAAAACAATACTAGGTTACTTTGGTTTCTCCCAAAGTTTTGATGTTTCTCTTGGAGTCTATGAGATATCCCTATATCCATTCCCCAAACTCTCCCTTTTATGCATCCATTCAATCTCCAAGATAAGGAGGACCACACCTCTTATCTTTCACTTCTACAGCTCCTTAGTCAGGAAAGAGGTGGTGGTGACAATCTGTGTAAACCTGCAGTGCTCTCTGTACCAGTGGTCCTCAACCAGAGACAATTCTGAACCTCAAGGATCATTTGGCAATGTTTGGAGGCTGTTTGTTATTACTTGGGGAGGCAGGTGCTACTGACATCTAATGGATAGAGTCCAGGAATATTGGAAAAAATCCACAAGAGTTTTCCAGCCTAAAATGTCTGCATGTCAAGATTAAAAAAATAAAACTATTTCCAGTCTCTCCTAAAATAGGAAAAGCGCCAAAACACTACCAATCTAGAAAAGAGTACACATTTTTAACTGAAAAAACCACACTGCACTAGCACAAAGCTGTTCTTTAAAATACTATTTTTAATTAAAAACTAAAAATAAATAGCTACTGGTAAGAAATGAGTTAAATATATAACACACCCATATAATGTTATGACTGCTACATAACTGAGAAAGAAGAGGGTATATGCTAATTTAGAAATATCTTCAAAGCTGGGTGCTGAGATGCACACTTGTAATCCCAGCTACTTGGGAGGTTAAAGCAGGTGAATTACAAGTCCAAAGCCAGCCTGGGCAACTTAGCAATACCCTTTCTCAAAATAAATAAAAAGTTCTGGGGAGAGCACTCCTAGGTTTGATCCTCTGGGTTCAATACCCAGAATTGGAAAGAGAAGGAAGAGAAAAGGGAGGGTGAACATGCATTAGTCAGGTAGCTTAGTTGTACAGCATGTGCCTATAATGAGTGAGGCCCTGGGTTCAATACCCAATACTGCAAAAGAAAAAAAAAAAAGAAAAAGAAATTTATGTGAGAAGTACTGAGGAAAAAAAAAAAATCAAGCTACAAAGTTGTATACAATAAAGCTTCTTTAAATATTTGAAGGACTTAAATAAATTGTTATATAGTCTAATACCTAGTCAGGTGTGGTGTCACGCACCTATAATCCCAGCACCGAGAAGGCTCAGGCAGAAGGATTGCTGAAGGTGTGAGGACAGCCTGAGCCACATAGTGAATTCAGGGCCAGCCTGAACTACATAAAGACTCTGATTCAAAAGAAAACAAAAATAAAAATAAAAGCAACAATATCTAATAAACTTTTCTGCAAAGACATATTATACTTAATAGGGTTATCTTTAGAAAGAAATATTGAGAGCATGAAGATTCCTTTTTATTTTATAACTTCACCAATTCAATACAGAAGCATGTATTATTCACTTTTTAAGGGTAAAATGGACTTGCAGATAGTTAAGTTTATGGGCCATTTTGGTTTTCTTCTTTATACCTTTCTGTATTTAAAAAAAAAAAAAAAGAAATACTAGTAAATGTTTTTGAGATGTAGTCTTGCTATGTTACTCAGGCTCATCTCAAAATCCTGGGCTCAAACAGTTCTCCTACCTCAGCCTCCTGAGCAGCAACAACTACAGGTGCATGCCACAATACCCAACTTGAAAATGCACTTTTAAAGTACAATGAACACAACATGTTCCCACCTGTTATCTAGGGGAATTCAACTACTTAAAGGTGCATTATATACCTGATGTTATGTAATAGATGCTCTATATCAGTGATGGTGAACCCTTCACAAACTGAGTGCTCAAACTGCAACTCAAAACCCACTTACTTATCACAAAATGTCAACACGCAATTAAAACTGAATACTGAGGTTTTAGTTCAGAAAAAACAACTCATATATTAACATCTTTTGTCTTGACAGAATAACACACATACCAGAAGTTTGCTTAGATTAATCCTCAAAATGTTATAAACGTCTTAAAAATTTCATCCTAAGTTTCTTTCAAATATCAGGACAAAGGAAATTTAACAGGGAAAAATAAAATTTGTCAATTCTATTCTACAGGCATTAAGAAAAGAATTCAATAAAAAAATACTGTGTCGGTGTATTTACCCTCAAGCATGATTGCTGAGACACAGATGCTTTGAGAACAAGGACATGAAATCACAATTATTATTCAGTGAGAAAAAAAAAATCTATAATATAACTTTTATTGTACTGTTCTGACTTATTATTTACATAGAGCAAAATGCCCAAATAAAATCATAAGCATACAGTTCAATTACTGAGTTTTGACAAATCTTGCAAGAAGTAACAAGAAAAAAACCATTTATCACCCCTAGAAAATTCTCTTGTGCTATTCTTGTCAATCTCCCCCTGAGGCAAGTATTATTCTAATTTTAACCACCACTGATCAGTTTTGCCTATTCTGGAATTTCAGACAGACAGAACTATACAGTATGCTCTCTTTTGTGTCTGGCTGGTTCTCAGTATTTTTTTGACACGCACCAATACAGTCTGGCCATCAGTACACTGTCCACTGTATTGCTGAACAGTATTTTATTGAGTATGTCAGTTTGTTTAGCCACGCTCCCATCACTGGACATTTGGGTTCTTTCTAGTTTAGGGGGCTTTTATAAATAAAGTTTCCAAAAACATTCATTTGCTAGTCTTTCTGAGGACATTTTCACCCTGAGTAAATTTTAATCAGGAGTAGAACTGCTGGGTCATGGAGCAGGCATATGTTTAACTTTATAACAAATTATCAAAGAATTTTGTAAGGTAAGTGCACCATTTTCTCCTTCCCTAACAATATATGAAAATTCTGGTTATACCATGTACTTGGCTAAGATATTGTGTAGTCTTAAATTTTACCTATTCTGGCTATGAAAACTCTTAAGAACTCAAGAATGGAAAGCATCAATGAGCATGAGTGGGGGTTAAATCCAGAGGCATTACTAAACGTCTATATAAGGGCCGAGGATTTACCTCAGTGGTTCCGCCGCCTGCCTCACAAGCACAAGGTCCCAAGTTCGATCCCCGGTACCAAAAAAAAAAAAAAAAAGCTCTATATAAGAAGTAATTACCTCTACAGATGACACCAACCCAGGGCTGGTCTTTCTCTGGCCTCAGGTAACCCAAGGTTATATATTCTGAATAAACTGTCACAGAGAGGCACCAGGCACAGAAGAGACATTCAGTAATGTACATTACCCAAAAATCTGTAAAACAAAGCTATACCTTCCCTTCTTTACCTAATTTGACTCCCAGAGCTGTAGCAGCCTGACATATGGTATTACCTTAGCTCATCAATATGGCCTAACTCCTTACCTACCCTTAAAAGGAAATAGGGTGAGGTGGGGGTCGGGGGACACTAGATACTAACACTTGAGAATCCTCCAAAGGAAAAAATCAGTGCCTCCCCTTCACTTCATTATACACCCTGCCAAATTAAAAGCTTCAAATCAATTTTTTGTGGCCTCATTGTGCATGTGTGTGTGTGTGTGTGTGTGTGTGTGTGTGTGTGTGTATGACAGAGAGACAGACATAAAGAACAAACACTAAAGCTCAACTCAAAACAAGAGAAAACATGCAGTATAAAGTCAAAGGGGAAAATACTTTAAGAGAAAGTGGAATACAAATGAATATGAGAATAGTATGTAAACCGTTTATTATAATATGAAAATAAATAGTACGAAAAACAATAGTTTCTAAACTGAAAGAATCCATTAAGGGCAAGATACAAGGAAAGAACAAAGGAAGCAAGAGGAAACAGAATAGAGAGGTAAAAAGAAAACAAAAACAAAGCAGATAAAGTGAGATTTCAGACACTGGGCAAAAGACAAATCCCCACAATCAACTACAAAGAAAAGAGTAGGTCATATTTCCAAGGTCCAGGAATCACAATCACATCTGACATTTTAAAGTAATCCTAGAAGGCAGGAAACACTAGTAACACCCTCAAAATCCTGAAGAAAAAGTTCTGCTCCAGAATCCTACACCTAATGACTCATCTATGAGGGTTAATCGGATAAAGATGCTTTCCAGCACACAAGGGCCAAAATAAGCTAAGAAAGAATTATGTCAGGAAGATTTAGAAGGGACAGGCCACCAAAACAACAGTGGAAACTGAACAAAAGACAAGAAAAATCAAAATAAAAAGAAAACATGTAATGCCAGAATCATGAATTCAAAATCAGACATTGACAAACTATGAAGCCACCCCAAAATGCACTCATTACAGATGAGAGCAATGGTCTGAAGAGTGAGCTGACTCTTAAGCAAAAAGGAAAACTGAGAGAGTCCACTGATACACTGAATCATCCTGAGAGAAGATCCATAGTAAACCATTAAGTGAGGCAATAATTAACTCTGAGGAAAACAAAGTTGCTCAGGGGCAGGAATATCATACTGTGACTCAGTTATAAACAATAAAAACACTGAAAAGATGAATTTCCCTTATATAGCAAATTTCCTTAATAAAAGATTAAAGTTTCCAAAAACATGCCTATATTACACAAAGGTAAAGACCTTCATAATATTTTGAACTAAATTAGAACTCAAAACCTTACTGCCTACTTAAAAATGGTTAAGATAACTCAGCAGCAGCAAAAAAATATATAGACACATCTTTTATTTTTTTGAGACAGGGTCTCATTATGTGCTCAAGGCTGGCCTCAAACTGAGAGTGATTCTCCTGCCTCACCCTCCCAAGTGCTGGGATTACAAGTGTGTGCCACCACATCCGCCAGATATATCCTTAAAGAGAAAGCATTTGGGGCCGGGGATTAGCTCAGTGGTTTTGCCACCTGCTGCGCAAGCGCAAGGACCCAAGTTCGATCCCCAATACCTAAAAAAAAAAAAGAGAGAGACAGAAAGCATTTGTAAGACTACAGATTAAACAACCAAAACTATTTTTTAAGGTCTTTTTTTTCTTTTTTGGGGGTACCGGGGATCGAACTTGGGTCCTTGCGCTTGCCAGGCAGGCAGCAAAACCACTGAGCTAAATCCCCGGCCCTATTTTTTAATGTCTTACCTAAGTCTCTGATTCAAAGAACAAAGACGAATTGTAACACCAAAACTAAATTCATTTTTTGTAGATATGTAACTTAACTGCACTTTTCATTAATTTCTTTAAATAACTATTCCAGAATTAGCATCTTCTACGTTAGCAATAAACAACCAGTTAGAAGAGAACTACATTTCTGAAAGTCAAGCTATAGGAGGCCAGAGAATCAATTCCAACAATCTGATTACCACAGCCACTCTGTTGAACATCATTTCCCCAATAAGCTGCTGACATATAAAAATGTTTCATAACCATGCTGAGGTAGAACATGCAGCTGAGAACAAGACTGATACCACTGAACTGTAACTTGCAGAAGTATAATGCAAACTTTCAAAGATATCCAAAGAGCAGTGTTACTCACTGCAGCCAGAAGGTAGAACTTACCCAATGTCCATCAACAAATGAATGTTAAACAAAATGCTGTATCCACACACAGTAAAGTATCATTCACCTTTCAAAAAGAAAGAAAATTCTGATTCATACTACAACATGGTGGAACCTTAAAGACCCTTTTTAGAATGAAATAACCTAGGCACAAAAGAACAAATATTGTTGATTCCATTAACATTAGATACACAGGTTAGTCAACTGCAGAGACAGAAAGGAGAATGGAAGTTAGCAAGAATTTAGGAGAATAGGGAATGAACGACTAGTTTCAATATGAGACTATAAAAAGTTGTGGAAATGAGTAATGGTGATGAATGCACAACAATATTACTTAATGACAGTGAACTGTATCCTAAAAAAAATGGCTAACATTGGGGCTGGGGATTTAGCTCAGTGGTTCTGCCACCTGCCTTGCAAGTGTAAGATCCAGAGTTTGATCCCAGGTACCAAAGGGGAAAAAAAAAAAAAAAAGGCTAACATGTAAAATTTTATGTGATGCATACTATATATAATTTTTTAAAGGGGGGGCCAGGGATTTAGCTCAGTGGTGCTGCTGCCTGTCTGGCAAGCACAAGGTCCCAAGTTCGATCCCCGGTATCAAAAAATAAAAAATTAAAAAAAGGTTGTAGCAGCAAGGCCAAATGAATTCTCCCTCCCAAAAAAGTATTCCACGTGTTCAACACATATGGGGTCTTAAAACATCAATTACTAATTTATACCTATAAATATTTCTACCATTGCTGCTACTTTGTATAAGTACTCAACTACAGAAATATAGAACTTTCACATTACCACAACTGCTTCAAGAAATTTCAGAGATGGGAAAAAAACCTTCCAGGTCATGTAGACTAATGGTTTTCACACTCAAAAATTCATCAGAGATGTCTTAGGCAATATTATGGAGAATGTGGGAAGACAATGCTACAAAGCCCTCTCCCACCTCACAAAGCAGTTCTTCCCTTATCTCTTTAGCCTATCAAATTTATTCAAGAGAAAAAAGTAGTTTAAACTGGACTGCTTAATATTCTTTCACTCTCATTCTCTCCTACTTCCTCTTTTTCTCTCTCCCTCTCTAATTCACCACACAAAACAGTGAAAGTCACTATCCTAAAGCAACACTTGAATTAAGATCGGAGTTAAGTCACAGAATCATGGTCACAGACATAGTGACAATGCTGGGACAGAAACAAGGACTTCTATATTTCTACCTGCTATTAACTCCAAGACAGAAAAGTTTACACACTTTAACTACCTTTTAAGATAATGCTTTACTGAGTAGGCATATCATGGTATTTATGATATTAGTCATTAACTGATAAATTTCTAATTATGCCTACATTTTCTACAGCACACTGAGTCTTTGTTCAAATGTAATAAATAAAGATAAATGGGATCCTAGTGATCTTCTTGTCTCAACAAAGACAGCCTCTTAAAAAAAATGTGGCTCCAAAATGCTTAAATCCAAAATATATCTGCTCTGCACTAACACTTCTAGTTTTAACTTTTAAACTAGTATTTCTTTGCTTAACAAATCTGATACATTATGAACAACAAATGTACTGGATACATTTTAAAGGAATCAATACACTGAAAGCACAGAACCACCACTAATGATGATAACAGAATATAACCACACACTACTTGTGTTTGTCCAACTTATATAGAACATGATTTGAGCACAAGTCTGCCACATTTATAAGAATACAGTCAGGGTATATCAAAAGACTCATAGTGCCATGTATAATCCAAACCTGATGAAAATGTAAATGATAGCTGTGCATTTTTCCTTTGCTCTTCATTTGTACTCTTTGGTATATAGCTTAATCTTCCATTTTAATTTTTTTTTTTTTTTTTGGTACCAGGGATCGAACTTGGGACCTTGTGCTTGCAGGGCAGGCTCTGGAACCACTAAGCTAAATCCCTGGCCCTAATCTTCCATTTTAAAAGCCAAAAGGCAAAACATTAACATCTATTAAATTGGGGCTGTGGATTTAGCTCAGTGGTTCCACCGCCTGCCCTGCAAGTGCAACCAAGTTCAATCTCTGGTATCAAAAAAAAAAAAAAAATCTATTAAATCTATGTGGTATGTACAAGAGTCTCTATTATAATACTAATCTTCTCTATGTATAAGAAATATTTGTGACTATAATCTAATTAAAAACCAGAATTTCCTGTTCAAAGATTTATTTTCACCCTCCAAAGATTCAAATAAAAAAAAAAAAACAGGAAGGAAAAGGAGGAGAAAGAGAGGAAGGGAAGGAAAATGCTAGAGTGGTAAGTGACAACAATTTGGCCTCTCCAAGATTTGGAATCCAGACACCGGAAAATAACAACTCGGGGAAGAAAAAGGAGAGAAGTGGATCCCTGGGAACGAACGAGGAAGAATCTGACAGGAAAATTAAAACCTACAGAGAAACTGAAGAGACAGAACACAACATGGAGAAGAGAAGGAAAAGTCTGTACTTTCTATCCACCTCCCAACTTGTGGCTTGCAGGAAAGGAAAACAGAATCTACAAAGTGAAAGCTGAAGACTCCAGAGGACTTTAGGGAGAAATGGAACAGACTACTGGGTGCTGTGTTTCTCAGGGAGCGCACAGGATTCTACTCCCACATGAGTCCTTCAACAAGCAACTGCTAGTGAATAACTCCAGTCCAAGCTCCCATCATAAGAGTGCTTGATCAAATGTCATTCCAGTGATGGGTTGATTGTTTGAACCCCAGACTCAGAGAAGCCATGGAACAGCTTCACTTCAGGATTCCCAGTGTTATGTTCCCACAATGACTGAAAGACAGCCACTGGAGACAGCCATGGTCAGAATGGGTTAGAAAGCGACACCCTGAGGAGTCTGAGCTAAAGAATACAAGCCCTACCCATACATCCCAGAGGCCAGGCTCAGTCTGAGTTGCTCTAGATTTGAAGTCCCATCACTGGAGCCCTCACCTTAAGGCTACTGCTTGCTAGTGCCTCCACCCAGCACAGATCTGACTGCCTTCTTTACTAGCATAAGCAGGGACACATCTTGACTTGCTCAATGTCCCAAAATTGTAGATCCCTAAAGAAAACAACACATTCAAAATACTGTATGCAGCAAATTTTGGACCTTGTTTCTTAATCCATTCTGCCAGTCTGTTTCTTTTGAGTAGTGAGTTGAGACCATTTACACTGATGGTTATAACTGAAATGTATTGGCTTATCCTTGTCATATTATCTTCCTACTGTTGGTTCCATCTTTCCCCTCTGAAGCCTAGCAGCTTCTTTCTATTGGTGTTCCTGGAGTGTGATCTTCATTATTTCTTTCTAAAATATCCTTCAGGGCATTTTGTATATCTAGTTTAGAAGTTATGAATTTCTTCAGTTGTTCTTTATCATAGAAGTTTCTTATTTCTCCATCAAATGTGAAAGATAGTTTTGCCGGGTACACCAATCTGAGTTGCAAGTTTTCTTTCAGCACCTGAAATACTTTACTACAAGTTCTCCTTGACTTAAGGGTTTGCGTTGAGAAATCTGCTGTGATTCTGATGGGCTTTCTTTTACAGATGATTTGTTTCTTTCTTCTAATAGCTTTTAATATTCTGTTCTTGTGCTGAATTTCTGAGATTTTGATAATTATATGCCTTGGTATAGATTTATTTTGGTCATGGCTAATTGGAGTTCCATATGCCTCACTTATTTCTGTGTCAAATTCCTTTTCCATGTTTAGGAAGATTTCTGCCATTACTCCTTTGAACAGGCTTTATATGGCATTTGCACTATCTCTAACTTTCTCATTGACCCCAACTAATCTTATATTGTTCTTCTTTGCATCATCTTGCAATTGTTGGACTGATTTTTCATGGTCCCTTGACATTTTTAAGATGGTTTCCATCATTTTCCCAAGCTCCTCTTTTTTTTTTTAATCTGTGTCTACTCTATTCATTAAGCATGTCTTTCATTTTGATCATCATTTTTTTTTAACCTCAGAGATTATTTTCTCTATAACCTCATGCATCTGTTTTCTTATTTCTGCTTCTATCATTTTAGAGAATTCCAGTGGGTGACTTCTGATTTCCTCTATCTCACTGTCTCCTGGACTTGTCTTAGGCGGGCTGGAGATCTGAGATAGTATTTTGCTTCTGCATCTTGTCATTTTCAATTTTTTTTTAATTTTATTTTGTTTTCCTTGCTGATGCTTGTAAATTTCTTATGGCAGTAGTTTTATCAAGGCTTCCATAGGAAATGTCTATTTCTCAGAGATGTCTTCTGGGTGTATGTCTTCTTGGTTTTTTTGTCTGTCCCAAGATCCTACCTTCCCAATTTATTTGGCTCAGCACCCAGTCCTCTGGCACTGGACTACAGTGATGGTTATGGCCCTAGACAATCGCAGTGTTACTGCATAAGGGAGAACAACTGATTACAACAGGTAGGACATTCTGGCTTAAAGTAGCACAACTAGCAACATGAATAGCATCAAACACAGCATAGAAACTAACAGTGGTAACTATTAATTTGGTATTTTTAACCACAGGAGCAGGATCTACAGTTATATAACACAATTCAACATAAAGCAGGTGTTTGTATGCAATGAGTTTCCCCTTAGTGGAGTGATTTCACTCTGGGGGTTGAGAGGGTGGGGATTTAAGAGATAGGA
Organism: Heterocephalus glaber; assembly: GCF_053883595.1. NCBI lineage: Eukaryota > Metazoa > Chordata > Mammalia > Rodentia > Bathyergidae > Heterocephalus > Heterocephalus glaber. Next base: position 23,440,986 of record NW_028258351.1, on the reverse strand, counting down.
GGCAAAACAGGGAGATAAATGAGGGGACATGTGGTAGAGGCAAGGCTAGAGGATAATGGATGGTCACCCAAGGTTTGGGAAATGAGACAAGGGCAGGAGAGAAAGCATGAAAGATAAAGCAAATGAATATTAAAGTGAACCAGAAAGACAGCCGATTTTCACTCACATGAAAATATCATAAACTCAAGAGAGATAGTTTAGGAAAGAAAGAAAGATGAGTAGAACAAGATAAAAATAAAGGTAAAAAACTAAACAAATACCCGATAGAAAAAGGAAACAAAACCAAGAAAGAAAGAAAAATAAATAAGAAATAAAATTCCTCCAGAGTCCATAATTCTCTGGTAGTGTCCATGGTAGGTAGTGTCCCAAAACTATGCTGTGTACCCTTGCCAAGTCTGCAGTAGGATTAGTGTTGGGTATGAGTATGAGCTTGTGGGAGCTGGGGCCAGTCTTCAGCCAGATCTGGATGTCTCTCTCTGGCCTCTCCAAGCCTCCTTACAGTGGGTTGCCATAGCACCCTCAGGCAGGGACCTGTGCACAGCTGGCTCCACTCAGCTTTTGTACAGCCTTCTCTGTTTCACCCCCACTGGCACTTCTGTATCTTGTCCCGATGCTTGCTGCAGGGTGTGATGCTCGGTTCCCATTTTGATCTACTCTCCAGCGGGTTAAATGCTGTTGCTCAAATCCCACACGTGTCTACATCTTTCTCACAAGCCTTCTCACTCACTGGTCTCCACTCACGTCTTTCAGCTGTGCTGTGGTCCCTAACTTTGGAGTACATGACAGAGAAAGAAAAGGGGGCTGGTGGCCCTTCCGTGGGTTGGGAGCAGAATTCTGGTCACTCGGCTCCATGTCTGACTCCAAAATCCACAGCCAGGTTGCAGTGTCCTTTGCGCGGAGGAAGACTAAAGAGACAAGAGGCCTTCTTTCCCAAATCTATCCTGTGTGGCTTGAGTTAGCTGCACCTTTACAGTCCATCAGTTTCTGGGGCCTTCCAACACATTCAAAATCACAGAGAACTTACTTTCTTTTTCATGTGCATGAGTATATGCACTGGTTTTTTTTGTTGTTGTTTCACTTTGTTTTTATTTACTTCTTTTTACTTATTTCCTTCCCTCTTTTCTTCTTAGCCAGTTTATTAAGGTTTGAGGAATTTTCCTTTGTCCTTTTTTCTTTGCCTCTTACCTTTTTTTCTTCTTTTTCCTTTTCCTTTTCTTTTAATTTTTTCTCTTATTTTTAATCCCCATAATTTTTTCTTTTGTCCCTCTTTATCTTCTATTTCTCATCAGTATTTTCTCTTACCTTTACCTAATTCTATAAACATACTTCTCCTCAATAGGACCCTTTGTACTACTTCTCCCTTGTTCTTCTCATATCATATAGTTTAAGGTTTCAAATTTTTCCTTTTACATTCTCCAATTTCCAACCCCCTATATATCTTTAAAGCTTGATTAGTCTTTAGATAGTTAACTCTATAAAATTACTGTTCAATTCTTTTCTGTTAGGAGAAATACAGTTGTCATATTTATAACATACCAGCTATAACTCCAATACCTGCGTTTTCTTAACATTTATACAATAATTATGGATTTTTTTTTTTAAAGTTAAGGATGGTAGGTAATTGGGTCCTACAGTGTGTTAATGTAATGTAAGGTCTTGGACAATACAACTGTAGCTGATTTGCTTGATATTACAGGGTCACATAATTGTTGCTATTAATAAGCCTTTGTAAACCAACACTCAGATTAGGTAATCTGAGTAATTCAGTAATCTGAGTAATACAGTAATACTTTGGTTCACAAACAATTCTGTTTGCAAACAATTTGGTTCACAAAAGCATTCAGCAAAATTTTGCTTCCAGTTGCAAACTCTACATTGGGTGACAAACACAGCCACAGCCATCTTCTCCAAAACCATAAAACAACTTAAGTTCATAAACCAAGGTACCACTATACTAGAATACATTATTCTCAGAGAACTCAGTGTTGAGCCAATTATACTGCATCTTCCCCTCCCAAATTAACCAAGGTAGTCAAATCTTGGGGCTGAGACAAAGGTTTAATAGTTAGCCACACTCAAAGCACTTCACTGAAAAGTGACTGACTAGAGAGATTGCTATACTAACAACAAAATCTTTACATCATAAATGTCCATAAACCTCAAAACAAAGCAAAAAACAATAGAAACATGGGAAGACAAAGCATCAAAATGCCTCCCAAAACTCCTAACTCCACCAAAGCCAATCCAAGGCCCTTTGAAGAGAAGAGCATAAGGCATACACCCAAATTACACAAATGGATAACAGAGGTGGTTAAAAAACAGATTAAAGAGGTATTTATTCAGTATGACCACAGAAGATATAATTAAACAGATGATGACAGTAATAATCAAAATGATCAAGGACTTTTCAAAAACACTAACAAAAAGCTAGCTAAGCTAAACAAAACTACAAAATATGAATGACAGTTTAGCAAAAATTAGAGTCCATGAAAAGGTTTCAATAAAATCCAGATTAAAAATAACACTGAAAGTATGGGCAGCAGAAGTGGCCAGTGTAAGGACAGAATTTCAGAACTAGAAGACAATGTTGCCTTCAGAGACCAACTACTGGAAAACACCTTAAAAGCAATAAAAGAACATGAAAAATGGATTTGAACACTTCAAGGGGAGGCAAAGACTAATCTAAGAGTAACTAGAATAAGTGAAAAATCAAAAGACAACACAAATGGTATTAAAAAACCTGTTCAGAAATGGCAGAAAACTTCCCAAATGCAGAGAAAGAAATAAACAGATAAGTGGTACAGAATCCCAAATAGCCACGACCAAAAGAGAACCTTCCCACAATACATTATTTCAAAGTTTCAAAAATCCATCACAGGGACAAAATCTTAAAAGCTGTTAGAGAAAAACAAGGAATAATATATAAAAATAAACCCACTAGAATTATAGCAGTCTTGTCAACACAAACCTTAAAGGCCAGGAGGACCTGGAGTGAAGTGTTTCAAACCCTAAAAGACAACATTGGCTAAAGTGAATATCCACATGCAGAAGATTGAGTGTAGCCCCATATATCTAACCATATACAAAACTAAAATCAAAATGGATCAAATATCTAAATGTTAAAACAGAAACAATCACTGGAATATAAAACAGGTACAACTCTTGAAGACACAGGTCTAGACAAGGACTTTTTGAACACAACTCCAAGAGTCAACAAATAATACCAAGAGTCTATCAAATTAAAGAGCTTCTGCAAAGGAAACAACAAAACAAAGAGACAAACTGTAGAGTGAAGCAAAAAATTTTGCCAGCTATTCCTCAGACAAAAGAATATATCAAGAAAATATCTAGAATATATCAAGAAATCAAAAAAATTAGACCACCCAAATTTAAAGACCAAATCAAAAATTGGACATCTAAAATGAAATGACATTTCTCAGATGAAGAAGTAAGTGCAAATGGCCACTAAATACATGAAAAAATGTTCAACATCACTAGTCATTTGAGAAATGCAAATTAAAACAAAACTGAGATTCTATCTCACTCCAGAAAGAACAGCTATCATCAAGAAATCAACCAATAACAAATGCTGGTGAGGCTGTGGGGGAAAAGGAACCCTTCTCCATTGCTGATAAGAGTGTAAACTGGTAAAACCACTGTGGAGGTCTGTATAGGGATTCCTCAAAAAAACTAGAACTAGAGTTCCATTTGACCCAGGTATTCACTTTCTAGGTGTCTTCCCAAAAGAGTTAAAGGCATACATGATACATGCATACCCATGTTTATAGCAGCACAATTCATAATAGCTAAAACTTAGAAGCAGTCTATATATCCATCAACAGATGAATGGATAAAGAATATGTGGTACTTATGCACAATGAAGTATTATTTTGCCATAAGAGAAACTTGAGTCACTTACAGGAAAAATGGGTGGACTTTGAGACCATAATGTTAAGTAAAGCAAATCAGACACATAATCTTAAATGTAAAATGATTTCTCACATGAGAAAGCAAATATATAAATAAGACAACAGGGAAAAAAACGACAGAAAAAAGTTATTGTTGTCCAGCATGACCAATGCATCTAAAAGTATACCTTGATTTAGTATAATTGTTTCATGTGTTTTATGGTTTTAAGCCTGTTAGCTATTAACCTGTGTTTATGATAATTAACTTGGTAAAGACATAAATAAATCCAATGCTGGCAAAAGAAAAAAATTTTTAAATGAGGGCAGAGGGGAAGAAGAATAAAAGAATTGAGATGTGTTACATACATGTACCAATTCTCCATGATGAATGTAATTATTATACACTGCAAACATGTAATGATAAAAAAATTTTAAGATTTTTGCATATCCTAATTATCATTTTGGAAATAAATTTATAATAAATCATGAAATGATGGAATCACTTTTAAACAAACAAACAAAAAAACCCCAGATTTCCAAAACAGAATATTTCATCAAGGGATCAAAATATAAAAGACTATACAGCAAGAAAATAAAAAGCTAGAAAAATATTAAAAAGTCAGAAACAAAACAAGAAGTCAAAAACAGAGAATTTAGATAATCCATCATCCAAATAACTCAAGTTTAAGGAAGGAAAAGATAGGAAAAACATGAAGGAACACATCAAAAGTAAAGCTGCAGAAATTTTCTCAGAGGCAGACATGTATGAATTTTCAAACTAAAAGAGTTTGGTAAAAAGAAAGATGTCCCACACCTAGTCATATCTTCACATAATTCTAGAACATCAATTATAAAGAAACAATGCTAAAAACTTGCAATGACAGACAAAAATAGGTCATCTGTAACATCTCTGCTACAATTAAGATTTATAAAGGTTCCCAAAACTCACCAGAATGCCATTCTCCCTTCTCTCACCATATCCTTCCCTATCACTGAAAATCCAACTCAGATCTTGCTCCTCTGTGAAACTTCTTACGAAGTATTTTTTTCAAAAATGATCTTATGCCCTTTAAACTTTCATTTGACATTCAATCTATGTACCTTATGCCTTATTTCTTTGTGGGTTTTGTGTGTGTGCATTTTTTTGTTTTGTTTTTGTTTTTTTTGAGACAGGTTTTCACTATGTAGTCCAGGCTGGCCTTGAACTCACTGCGTAACTCAGGCTGGCCTCAAAATGGCAGTGATTCTCCTGCCTCAGCCTCCTCAGTGCTGGGATTTCAGGCATGTGCCACCATATCCAGACAAGCCTTACTTCTTAGAAATTTCATTTAAACTTTTGGTCTCACAAACTAAAGATGCTGCCTTGTAAGTTTTGTTTTTATCTTCCAAAGGCCACTGCATCCAGAAGACTCAAACACCAAGTGAATTTGAAATTAGTTCCTAAACATAACTTCACTCTTTCTTTTCTTAAATTCATGAACAAGTTTTACATTTATACTCACAACAAAAATTATTGGCAAAATAAAATAAAATAAGGGCCAGGGATTTAGCTCAGTGGTTCCGGTGCCTGCCTTGGAAGCGCAAGATCCTGAGTTCAATCCCCGGTACCAAAAAGATATATATATAAAATAAAATAAAATAAAATAATTGGAAATCTTAGGAAAAAAAACATAAACGGCAAAAGATATTTTATTTAATGTTACTTCATAGCTCCCACAAACTGCAAGTTATAAATTATAATTGCAAAGAACTTATCCAAAACAGGGACCAGAAATGCTTTTTACTAGCTGATGGTAAACAATTCAGAGAAAGAGGACAAAAGAATTACTTATGGATGGGGATGGGAAAGTAAAGATATACCCTCCTCTGTTATAGAATAATTATCTTAACTGGTATCAATGCCAGTAGTTGCCCAGTTCTCACTCAGATCAATAGCATTGTATAATAATAAAATTCCACAAAGTCTGAGTCTAAAATTTTTATGTATCATAATCAAGTTCTAAAGAGTCTATCATAAGATAAAAATACCTATTATTCTGTCCTCCCAAGCTTTTAACAATTGCTAAGACACAGAATTAAAAACATAGCTCATGATTATTATAAAGCACTATTTAAAAAACAAAAAAATCCACCCAACTCAAATTTTGTTTTTTTAATCCTGTGTCTACTTGTTAAAAAAACAAAAATAAAGAGATTTTGTCCATGACTCCCCATAAGTGATAAACTACCAAGAAAAAATATAGCTCAGTGGTTCCGGCACCTGCCTCGCAAGTGCCAGGTCCCAAGTTTGATCCCTGTACCAAAAAAAAAAAACAAACCACAAGAAAAGAATATAAATATATAAATGTCTTTCTAGTTCTAAATTTAAGTCTCCTGTTCAAAGGGGATTAAAAGTAGAGAGATCCATTAAGTTTCATAATTACTATTTGTATCTTTTCTTTCTTAGACTTCAGATATGTAGTTCAGCTAATAGCCAAGGTAATACAGATGGACTATGTTTAAGAATTAGTTTTATACTAGCTTTTACTAGAAATTCTAGAAAATGAATAGGGAGGTTCTTTTAAGAATACTTTCTTGCTGTTAGAGCTCTGGTTAATTAAGAAGCACTACGTTTTCTTGCTCAATATAGCTCGCTACTGACTTTTCAAAGAAACTAAAAAGGCTGGGACTCCATTTGAGCTCTGATAAGAAATCTAATTATGAATTATCAGTCTAATAAAATTGATACAGAGTTCGATCCCTGATACCAAAAAAAAAACAAAAAAGAAAAATTGATAGCATTCCTAATCAAACTTCTACTGAAGTTTTCATTTAATATGTCTTTCATTCTCTCTAGAGTTACACAAAAAAACCATGAGAATATTCATACACATACACACTCCTCCCTTCTAGAGATAGCTATTTTTAAAACAACAAATTATTCAAAGTATCTTTACCAAAAGACACTGTACCTTCTACCAACTTGTTTGTGGAGACAAATATAATGCATGCCTCTCTAGGAAGACTAAATATATTTGAGATCTAATGAAGTTTGAATCAAAATGTTGGGAAATTATTTTAAAACATAAAATGATGTATGCTGTACTAGCTTTTTTTTTTGGTACAGGGGATCAAGTACCAGCTTTTTAATCAAACATTTTACCATTTGCTTTATGGGTCTTAGTGCCAGGACTACTTGTAGATTATTATTATTTTTTTATCATTATTATTATTGTAGAATTATTAATAGAATTATTATTATTGCATTGAACTACTTAGATTCAATGAAAGTTTATGTAAAATATTTTTCTGAAGATACTATTTTTTTTCTTTCTTTTTTCTGGTACTGGGGATCAAACTCGGGTCCTTGCATTGCGGGGCAGGCAGCGGCACCACTGAGCTAAATCCCTGGCCCTGTTAATTGAAAATAGTATCTTCTGGGCCGGGGATTTAGCTCAGTGGTGCCACTGCCTGCCTCGCAAGTGGAAGGTCCCGAGTTTGATCCCCAGTACCAAAAGAAATTTAATTAATTAACATATTTCTAATATTTTCAGTGAGATACAATATTTCTATTTTTAATTTAAAATATTCAATGAATAAATTAAAAATAATCACTGACATCTATGTATACTAACATGTACACAATTCTTTCAACTTATTAGGACATGGAAATCTTACAGGAATTTAGCTTACTGAGAAAGAGATTGGTGACTTAAATTGTTGGATATCCTCTCACTCCTTTCATGGATGAAACTTAACAGTTTGACAAACCTGTGTACTACGAGGCCAGTCAGTTTCACATTGACAGGAGGGTAGATGGAGAGCTTCATCAGTTAGCAAATCAAGCATTGCAATAAACTAACAGAATATTAAGCTGGTATTTGTTGCAGGAGCATTTGGATTTAGAGATGTAAGCCCATCTTTGTGTGCTTACATCCAATTATGATGAGCCTAGGTACATATATCAAATTATTGAAGGCCCTTTGGGCTGAGCAAATGAACCTAATTAAGGTTGATGGCAATAAGAAATTGGAAAAATGGGAGGGCCTCTGTAAAACTGACTGAGAAGGAAAACTCCATGAAGTGGGTGGTTGCAGCTGTGTAGTGGTGAAGGCCTATGACAAAAAATATCAGGCCAAGGATGTCAAAGAGTACTTCAAATGCAAAAAATGAGCAAATAAACAATTTGGCTCACTTTCCTCACCAAAAAAAGGAAGGAAGGAAAAAAGTAAATCTATTGTGTTGATAAGCAAGTGGTAAGGATTTACACAGGTAGAAGACACTTAAATTTCCTAAATACAACTTGCAATTGAACTGAAAAGCCAGAATAAAAAGGATAAACAATAATCTCAGAGTTTAGTAAGAGGTATCAAAAATATATACATGCACTTGGATCTTTGGCTCTTTTTTCCCAAGTTAACTCTTAAAAGAGGAAACTGCATTCACCAACTGAAGACTACACAATCAGTAACTTCCTATTTAAGTTCATAAGATAATGGAAATACCAATCCCTCAGCTTGGAAAAATTCTCTGCTTGAGTTGAGTCTTTTATTTGATTAAGAAGAATACTCACATGTGTGGGTTTTGGACTCCTGTAGTATTGGGATTCAGAGTAAACCTTGCTGTAGATTTGACAGGTGGGTTTGCAAAATTCAACTTCAGTGCTTTGCGTTTACCTGAGAAATAACAAATAAGAAGTAAAAGTTCCAAGTACTATAAAACAAGTACTTTTCTGACAGCATAAGAAATTCATACTAAAAGGCAGAAAAAGTTGCTTAAACAAGTAAGTCAAAATAGGACAGTATTTTGAAAGGCAATAATGAATTTCTAAAAATTAAGAGAATAAATGACAATTATCTATTTGTTACTAACCTGAAATCACTCATTACACTACAGTCTATCAGATAATCATGTTCAGTGCTTCAAGTTTACATTGTTCGAAGGTTTTTTTTTTTGTTCGAAGGTATTAACACTTTTGCAAAGGAAAATACCAGTCACTGTAAGAATCATTTACTTCAGCAGATCTATCAAAAAATTATAAAATGTTATATCTCCAGTGTTATAATTTAATGTCTTTAGTTTAATAAAAACTATTTTGTGGAGTCAGGGATTTACCTCAGTGGTGCTGCCGCCTGCCTCACAAGCGCAAGATCCTGAGTTCAATCCCCAGTAACAAAATAAACTATTTTGCCTCAAGTTTAACTTAACATTCATTTTAGTATCTGAAGCATTCTGCAACCATAATGGGCTAAATCAGTCAACTTCAAGTTAACAACATAGATATTCCAAATAATTACATTCTTGAAGCAGTTTCTTTTGGGTGTGCAGGAGGAGGTATCAACATTTTTATTACAAAAGTAGAACATGTTTAGTATAGAAGAGCCAGAAAATGAAGATATTAAAATATGTAAATTTTATAGATACACATCTATATAATATATAACACTTTTAATTATACATACTTACTAATCCAATTACTCCAAAATCAGTTTAATTCTTACTAAAGACTTTTTTTTATAACAAATGCAGATGTGTTTTCTTTGTAATTTAAATAGGCCATGCCACTGTTTTCCTTCTTTCTTTTTTGGTTCGGTTTGTTTTTGAGACAGGGTTTGCTATGTAGCTCAGGCTGGCCTTGAACTCACTATGTAGTCCAGGCTGGTTTCAAACTCATGACGATCGTCCTACCTCAGCCTTCCCAGGCTGGGATTATAGGCCTACACCACCATGCCATGACAATGGCACTTTTTAACTCATGAACCACATTTCTTTATCAATACATCTCATAGAAATATTTCTTTAGAATTTATACAGGTACTCTAACAGAATTTGAGCTTAAAGATTTACAGCATATCTTGGCTTCATGTTCACATTAATAACACCTTTACCTGCACTCACTCTTCAAAATTTATTATTTTTATTTTCAACCTACTTTAAAAAATAACAAAACCTTTGCAATCCTTTTTTCCACCTCGGATTCAGAAGATGCTTGGAGGGGACGGTAAGGATAAGAGCACAAAGCTCTATGTCATGATTTCCAGGTCAGCTATCAGGAATGGGCCTTTCTCCAGGACAATGTAAATGCCCAAGATCACTATACACACTCATTTTCAGAAATAAGGATAGTACGGTATGAATTTTCTACAAAGTCTACCCTTTCAGATGTCAAACATGTATTTTAAATCATTTTTATCTGCCAGCAGTAAGGGACATTCAAACTACATCTGTAAATGGTACTCTGAAAAATGGCAGATTTCGCTGTATTAAAAAACAAAGTACATATTACCAGAAAAAGTTTAAAAACTTAAAACATGGGAAATCCTTACAATACAAAATCAATAACTCCTAATATACAAAGCCATCACACAAATCAAGGAACAAAAGACTTGACAAGGATATGAACATATAAACTAGAAAAAATACATGAAAAGATATTAACACCAAAAACATTTTAAAACTTTTGCTTATGTGATGTTGGCAACAGCTGGGGTTTTTATATTAGATACAGAAATGGATACAGGTACCACACTGACCAGAATGACTAGAAGAATCAATAATATAATAAATTGGTCATAGAAAAGTAAATTGACAGAATTTCTGATAACAGTTCACCAATATATCAAAAAAATAATTTTAATAATTATTCCCTCTTACTCATTGGAAATTAGTCTTTAATATTTTAAGGCAGAAGCTTATTCCCAGACCTGGAACCCTAACCAAATTTGTTTTACTGTATTCTGATACTGCTTGCGACTAACAACTCATTCCTTCAATTTTCTCCTGTTTTTAATGAGAATGTCTGTTATTTAACACTTGTTCCACCATTGTTTTGGAAGCAAGTACTGTAGCTTGTCTTCTATTTTTTAGGTCCAAAAATGGAAGGAGATTATTATTTCTGAATGGATAAAACTCTGAGTCTTTTTTCTTCTTCTTTTCTTGAGACAGGGTCTTGTTGTGTGGTTCCAGATGACCTTGAACTGGCCTCAAACTCACAAGGATCCTCCTGCCTCCGCCTCCCAAGTGCTGGGATTACAGGCATGCACCACCATGCCCAGCAATACTGAGTCATCCCTACTGAACAGAAATGATTTTGATTAAGATTGGGATCTTCTGAGCTGATGATATTTAGGTAAAATTTTGATCCGAGGTTACAGTATAATAATGTAAAACTTTTGGGAGGGTAAGATAGTGTGAATGCATTTTGTAAGTAGGATCAAATGAATACAGTATTTGGAAACCAGAGGGCAGACTGGAGTGGGCTGAATGGTACTGCCCTGATACCAGATCCCAATCCCTATGTGGCAAGAGATTAGGATATGACAAACTGAGGAAGAGTGTGTGTGACCTGTTAATAACAGATCCAGGAAGCACACAGAAAAAGTTCCCAAAACCTTGAATCTGGGACCAATCAGAGAATACTACCTTCAATTCCTCTAGCAAGAATGAAAGCAGGTTTTTGATAGGATGGCCTAGCAATGATGTCAGCCTAAGGAATGGAGGATACAGAAGACCACCACAATAGAACTCTTAGCCACTCTGCTCTCTCTCACACAGTGGTCTGCTCTCATCCTGTAGAGTATACTTCCTTTCTTACTTTTAACTGTCCCCCATTTACTCTGCAGACCGTATTTCTTTTCCTACCTTAAATAAATGTAAAACATCACCACTGTACCTTTTTCATCTGTCTTGACCAATTCGTTGTTCAGGAAATAAAGAACCTAGAAAACACCACTGAGAAGGAGACCTCAGAATCCCAGAACCAGGCAACACCTGGAACCTATGAGTGTTAATTTCTATGGCAAAGTATGTGCAGAAAATATTGTTAGGGCCATGATTTGGCTCAGAGGCACCACGTCTGCCTCGCAAGTGCAAGGTCCTGAGTTCAATCCCCAGTACCAAAAAAAAAAGAAAATATTAAGTTAAAGATCTTTGCAATCCTAAATTTGAATGAGTTCAAACCCAACAAATCCCCAAATCAAAAGCTGAGCATCAACTGTCGTAAGGTATACGTCTGAAACCATCTAGTACATCATTCATGATCTCCATGTGAAAAAGAAACCAATAAGATCATACGCAGAGAAAAGACAGAACAAATAATCACTGTTTAAATTATCCAAAGAAAAACACAACACTGGTGTTTCTTCAAAACCCAATTCTGGGGACAGCAGGTAAATTCCGTGGGCAAATAATAAAATATATTACTAAAATTTAGACTTAAACTGTTTTTCTTGAAAAGAAATATTTGTACTAAAAATACAAAGAAGTTGGGTGTGGTGGCACACACCTGCAATCACCACACTTGGCAGGCTGAGGCAGGAAGATGGCTTCACAAACTTGGACAAAAAATGACTTACATAAATTAGATTTTTAAGCATACTGTATGCTTCAAAAACAACTGTAATTGTCTCAGAAAGTCTGATCATGGGCTGGGGAGTTAGCTAAGTGGTGCCACCGCCTGCCTCGAAATCGTAAGGTCCTGAGTTCAATCCCCGATACCAAAAAAAAAAAAGTCTGATCATACACTAAAAGAAAATAATTAAAAACTCCCTAAGTCGGGGATTTAGTTCAGTGGTTTCAATGCCTGCTGCACAAGCGCGAGGACCCGAGTTCGATCCCCGGTACCAAAAAAAAAAAAAAAAAAAACTCCATAAAACTTCAAAGTGTCTCTCTAAGCAAGCATAACTCAATCCTAAAACTAGTGTCAAGGAGTTTGGAGTAAGATCAAGTTACACTGCCTACTCTCATGTGTACACCCCAACTCTCCAAATGATGATTACACTAAGATGAATTCAGAAAGTGGTCTTGAGGAAAAAAGCCCCAAAAAGTCAAGCAAAGAAAGAATCCCCCACCCCACCTCCACGCCCACCCCCGTACCAGGGATCCAACTCAGGACCTTGCACTTGTAAGTCAGGCACGGCCCCACTGAGCTAAGTCCCTGGACTGAGGTGATTTTTATAATATGCAGTAGAGGCTGTTTCTGCCTATCTGTAGGCAAGAGCTTCTCCCCTCTCCACTCCCACTCCCAGGATCTCCTCACCTCCAATTGTCTTTATCTGAACACTAAAATCTCACCCTACCAGTGCTGCCTCTTCTGTTTTACTTTCTCTTCTTTCTCAAGGGCCCAAATGATCAAACTTGATCAGATCCTGCCACCATATATTCAGGCTGTTGTTTATTTGTTTGTTTGGTGCTCAGAATTGAAGCACCAACTCTACTACTGAGTTGCCCCTCCAACCCCAACGTCAGATACTTTAAATTACAAAAATTACAAATAGGATATTAGTATAGTTTTTTTCAAAAGCCTGAAACTACTTTCACTGGGAAATAAGGAAATTATACTATAAATAGCCTGTGAAGATTTTTAGATGACAACAGAGATTGCAATATTTGTAGAACAGAATTTAAAACAACTGATCCAAAAGGATTATAAATTTGTGACAATATTCCATTGGTGGAACTGTCATGTAATCAATAACCAGTCAGTAAAAATAAACAAAGCCTCCTCTGAAATACAACAGGAGAGAAATCAGGCACAATCAAACATCTTAAATTATTTATATGAAAGGAGTTTCCTGCGAGAAGATTCTTTGTAGACTAAAACCTAAAACCTACTGCCTAATACAGAAAACATTCAAGTGTTTATTGATCTGAGAACAAATTTGATATCCACAGCACCAGACAACTCAACTCTAGCTGGTTAAATAACAGGTAGTATGAATAAATTTTGCCATCTGTTTCTGTTGTTTGCAACTCAGAATTTGATTAATAAGGAAAATAAAATCTATCCTCATCACACTTCCCAAGCACTGCTCTACCCTTTAAGGCAACACTGCCTAACTTTTTTTCAGTCATGGCCTACAGAAAAAAAAGAACATTTGTTCAATTCCTTGGAAAAATTAGAATTACACCTGGCCCAGAGGCTGGCCTGGGTTCAGCAGCCCCAGGCCCCATCCAGCCACTTCAAGGGATAAGAAGAGTGACCTCCTGGGACCACCCTCAAAATTCTGGTGTCCAAGCTCTGCCTAAAAAGAACATCCAGCACTATTCAAATAAGTTTCCTCATCATCTGTATAAAAGGTCTTCCTCAAAGTTCTCATGAAAAAGAGCACTGCCAAATATGAGATCCTCAAGGATATTAAGAACCACGATTCTGAAGATCAAGGATTGGACCGAGCAGATCCACACTTGTTGAGGAGAAGGAATGTCCTCTGAGCTAATTCTGAGCAACTCAGACTCACAAATTACTGAAGTTAAAAGAAAGACATAATTCCCAAAGCAGAAAGACTACCCAGAATAACTTTTTTAGTCACCTTTAATTGCTAATAATCAAATGAGTAATACATAATTCCATCATGTAATTTTATGCTCAACTTCAAAAATGAGAAAATAAGGACTGGGGATTTAGCTCAGTGGTTTCGCTGCCTGCTGCACAAGTGGAAGGACCCCAGTTTGATCCCCAGTATCAAAAAAAAAAAAGAGAGAAAATAAGTGACAGAAAAGAATTTTTGAGGAACCTACCTCGTTTCATAAACTCTGAAGAAAAAGAGAGAAAGCCAGGTTTAGTGGCACAATCTGTAATCCCAACACTCTGAGAAGCTGAGGCAAGAGAATCCCATGTTCAAACCCAGCCCAGAAAATTTAGTGACTTACCAAGACCCTGTCTCAAAATTAAAAACTTTAAAAAGGGCTAGAAATGTAGTTCAGTGTAAGGTCGTAGATTCAACCCCCAGTACCACCAAAAAATAAATAAAAATTTTAAAATGAGTGATCAAGAAAGTAAGAGAAAGGAAAAAAAAAAAAGGAAAGATGGTAGACTCGGAATTATGAGATACGGGCAATTTTATCATTCTGTCCTAGACATGGACTTATCAAGCATTCCATGTATCCATGCAGAAAATAAGCTATTGCCAGCTAATATTATATTGCACTATCCTCTTTGCCAGCCTTTGATATGATATACATAAGAGTGAAAAATTACCAGAAAATTCATAAAATCTAACTCAGAACTTTGAACTCAAATCAATAAGACACTGTCTTTCATCCAAGCAACTAAACATTTTGGCAAGAGAGTTTTTCTAAGTTTATCCAGTAAATATTAGAAAACAACTAACTTTTGGCACATTTTAATTTTAACACTTTTATATGTAAAATGGACTTTGGGGGAATCCCAATGTAATACTTTACAGTAACACAGGTACAGCAATATCACAATTACACACAAGCTATTGTGCCTGGTAGTGGAGACAAAAAGACAATTAAGGTAGCTGATCCATCTACAATGAATTTTGTTTAGCAACCTACCAATATTAAAAAGGCATGTGAAAGTAGAAAGCTAAAGGGTAGGAATAGGGAAGAAAAATGCTTTTGCTGGATGCTAGATGCTAAATGATTGCCATTAAAAACATAAAAATTATTTCTATAGTCTAGTGATCTATACATCTATTAAATTATGATAAAAATGGTTCCTTAATTGTTAGCAGTACTGTGGTAAGAACATACTTTAAATATGCAATAGCTGGCAAATAGTAGGTACAAAAAAGTGGTAACTACTACACATTAGTTTTATTAAAGCCTAACTGAAAAATAGTTATTGAATTCTCCAGAAAAGAAAACTGGGACTTGCTTTATAGATTTGTTTGTTCTACTACCTCATAAAAAACAAAAATCCCTATTCTATCCAAATTCAGCATCCAGTGGTACTCAGAAACCAAAAAAGCAATATAGCATAGGAGAGCTAGTTTATCTACTTCAGAAACTGAACTCTGATAGGTACTACCTACATACTCCTTACACAAATAACTTCAGCTCTGTCTTGGTCCCATACCTGCCAAGTGGGATTAATATTACCTTTCTCATAGACACACTGTGAGAAATAAAGACATTACTATACAAGTCAGCTGCTCACTCATTTTAACCAGCTTTATTATCAATTATTATATTGGTAATGCTTCATTATGAATTATGTCTAGACACACACAATGGGCAAATTCTAAACAAAGATAGTATAACATCACTAACAGTCAGGCTTCCTAAATATTAAACATTCTCCCATCTGGTAGGCTTGGGCCTTAAGAGTCTCTGCTGCCAAGGAAAGAGGTCAGCATTCCTGACCTCTAGCACATGATTCACAGCCATTCCCTTGGGAAGAAAATGTTTCTTTTAATTTGAAATACCAAGGATTCTACTACTGCTCTATTGGTTACTAAATAGGTACTACTTTGACACAAAAGGCTTAACAGCTCCTAGTAAATTCCTATGGACTCCAAACAAAGGCACAAGGAGCATTCTAATTGTAATTGACTACTATGAGGTCATTGTTTGGTTACTAAAAGTTTTCAGGGCAAATCTGAAGGCTTTAAAAGTCCTAAACGGCTCTTAAGTTGTTTATCCAAAGTGACCATTAATCTCAATATGTCAACTTGAATGGATAAAGAAATGCCTAACAGTTTCATAAAGAAGACTTTTTGGTGTGTCTGAAAGCAGCCGATATGTAAGCCAGCAAACTGAGGGAAGAGGACAACCGCAGTTGTAGGTGGTACCAAGCAATAGGCTTGTAGCCTGAACAGAATAAAAAGGGAAAGAAGGAAGTGTTCCCATTTTTCAAAGAGCTCCAGTTTTCACCATCACGTTTGGATATTGGTATCCAGTTTCTTCAGTCTTCGAACACACACACCCCAGCAACCTTCTAGTGAGCTTCCAGGCCTTTGACTCTGGACTGGTCCTAGATCCTTGATTCCTTTTGTTCCGCAGCTTCCGTCTTCTAGGGTTGAGTGAGCATCTATTGGATCTTTGAACTCTCCAGTGCACAGACCATTGTAGACTCTGCCAGCTCTGATCCTAACAAACGGCCACTGTGAACTATCCTGCCTCTGATCCTGTAAACCTAACTGATAAATCACCTTTCATAATTATGCATATACCTCCTACTGACTGTTCCTTTAGAGAACCCTAACTAATACAGATTTCGGTACTGAGCATGGGGTGGTTGCTGTGACTGTACCTGACCATCGGTTTAGAAGCCTTTATAACTGACTTATAGGAGTTCAGAAAAATGTGAAAGTGCTACCTAGAGAAGCCCTAGAATGCTGTAAGCTCTGCTTAAAGGTTAATCTTTGTTTTTTGGTTTTCGGTTTTTTGGTACTGGGGATCAAACTTGGGACCTTGCGCTTTCGAGCAGGCGCCAGAACCACTGAGCTAAATCCCTGGCCCTTAAAGGTTAATTCTGATCAGCACAGAGCAGAAAGCTGATAGAAATGCAGATAGTAAAGGTCAGGCTCAAGAGGTTTCAGAAGACAATGAGAATTATCCTGGAAAACCCCATGGAAGTTTCGTTATGACAAAGAATTTGTCTGTTTTATCCATGTCCTAAGACTTTGTATGAGACTGAATTTAAAGGAGGAGGAAATTTCAAGGCAGCCCAACATTCAGGCTATGGCACAGGTACTGCTGGCTACTTCTTAGCAAGATCTACAGTGAGAATCCAGAGGAAGAAGAACAGAATCAAATTGTTTTCCCAAATTCATTCATCTATGCACTCAGAGGTGCTGTGATCCAAAGAGGCCAGGCTACTGTTCAAGCTGGTGACAGACCTCGGTGCAACCACAGTGCTGGTTTTCCAGGCATTCAGAATGAAAGAGTTATGGGTCCCAGACACTTCCACCAGGATTTCAGAGGAAGGCATGGAAAGCCAGGCAACGTGCCCCTGAAAAGGCAAAGCTTGAAGCTGAGACACTGAAAGGGCAATGGAAACCCCACAAAGTTGGAGATACCAGAAATATGAATTGTCTGAGGAAAGCCACAGACAGTAAACAGAGCCAGCCCTAGAGAAGATATATGGGCTGCAATCAGCAATGTCATAGGAGTGAGGCTGCCCAAGCCCTTTGGAATTCACATCTCACTACAATCGGCCCAGGTGCTGGACATGAAACTACAAGATTTAAAGTTTTACCCTGCTGAGTTTTGGTCTTACTTTGGGGTCCAGTTCCTTTCTATTTCACTATTCTTCCCTTTGGAATGAGAATGTTTACCCTGCCCCACTGTATGTTGGAAGTATAACTTTGTTTTTGGTTGTTGCAGGGGCCAAAAGCTAAGAGTTTGCCTTTCATCTCAGAAGAGACTTTGGACTTGGACTTTTCAGCATTGCTAGAACTGTTAAGATTGGCTACTCTTAGAGATGGACTAAATACATTTTACATAACGAGGCTGACATAAGTCTTTTGTGTGCAAGGGCACAATGTTATGGTTTAGATGCAGAATGTCCTCCCAAAGTCACATGTGTTCAGAAGTCGGACTTTTTAAAGGTAACTGGACCATGGGGACACTATAGTCATCAGTGGATTAATTAATCCACTGGGGAGTTTGTAACTGAATGTGCTGTTAGGAGCTAGGACTTGGTTGGCGGGGTGGATCACCAGAGGCATGACCTAGAAGAGTGTATTTCAGTCCCTGGTTCTTCCTTCTCTGTTTCCTGGCTGCTATGAGGTGACTAGTTTTTCTCTATCATGTTTCTGCCCTGGAGTCAGCCGACCACAGACTAAATCCTCTGAAAACTATAAGCCAAAATAAACCTCTCCTTCTTTAAGTTGTCCCAGCATTGAGAATGTGACTATTACATCTAACAAGGAAAAAGAAAATTTAAACTCAGCTCAGCTATATTAAATAGGAAGTTTATCAAGTTTCATGGAATGAAATTTAATGAAACCTTAAAATTCTCCCAACCTATTAATAGAAACTCATTCCTCATTCTCTGATTCAGCTAATTATCAACCCTGATGTTGATTTTATTAACCCCTCCCTGATCACCTGTAATTTTACCTGAATTACACATGCCATCATTATGGCATAACTCTGAGTTATGAATGAAAGCCAATAACAACAACTCTATCAGACTCTGAATTACTTCTTTTATATACCAACAAGCAAGTATATAATTCCTCAGACTATGCTAGAAATCCCTCTGGCCAAGCCAACAGTTCAATTCCCTCAAAAATAATCAAGGCAGGGGCCGGGATTGAGCTCAGTGGTTTCGCCGCCTGCTGCACAAGCCCAAAGACCCAAGTTCGATCCCCGGTACCAAAAAAAAAAAAACCAAGGAATCCGCTAATGTAGGTAGGTTCTACTGTGGTAATCCAAGTAGCACAAATGTCAAGGACTGGAGATGTTTACCCAAAATACTCATGTAATGGCTCAAACAAATTCTGCTTAGCAGATTGTGAGAGCCTTTGGATCTCTACAACCCCATTTTCCTGTGAGACTTTCAGATTCATGAAGGGGCAAAAAAATATACTTCTGAAACAACAAAATGGGTAATTTGGGGAATTACCTGAACTTCTCCCTACTTCCTACCTACCTATCTTCTTTTTTGTTCTTTGTGTATAGTTTCTTTCAGTTCATTGTAAAGAAAGTTTTGTGGGCTGAGGATTTAGCTCAGTGGTTTTGCCTCATGCTGCGCAAGCGGCAAGGACCCGAGTTCGATCCCCGGTACCAAAAAAAGAGAAAGTTTTATGCTATTATCTATTTCTTCTTTGTAAAGGAGAATCTTTTTTGTCTGTCTGGTAACTCTTTGAAGATAATGATAAACAGTATACTATTGTTATTATTTTGCTATGATTACGTAGTCCAAAATGAAGTAGGATGAAAGTAGTACAGGGCCTCATTTATTAAAAAAAAAAGAAAAATTAACCAAAAAATAGAAATAAACCATTAACATGACAATCAAATTCTTCCAGTTACATAAAAATGAAAACACAATTGCTGCCTTTAGTACAACACATAAATGAAAAGAATCTCATATCTCAATTATCAGTGATAACAAAGGTAATGAAGGAGCAGGTAGCCTCTTCAGAGACTATCACAACTGTACTTTCACACTTGTAGTTATTTGACTAACATCTACCTTCCCTGGCATATTCTTGCTATTTGCCAGGAGGACAGAAATTCTATTTTTTTTTCTTACACGCCTCAATGCCTAAAACTATCCCAGATACATGTCCTTAACATTTACTCAGTAAACAAAGACAAATGAACAAAATACTATTGTGAATATAAAGTGATCTACTTTTTTCAAGAGGCAACATCTGTGAGACATCTTAAAATATCCTTATGGCTAAGCAATAGCTATATTCCTAAGAATCAATCCTAGATAAGATTATGCAAAAGTTATTCAAAGCAATGATATTTATGCTACATTCATAACTGGAATACTACATTATTATCAGGAAAAAAACACAATAAAAAACTCATGGCACTAGAAAACATTAATACATATTAGTAACTTTTTTAAAAACTGGGAAGTAACATGACTAATAAATTATCATTTTAGGAAAAGATATGTATGTATGTATGAGAATTTGCCCACACTCATGTTGGTCATTCTTGAAAATGTCACTTGTGATTAACTTAAGGTGCTACAACTGAAAGTGATTTTTTTTTTCCCCTTTTTAATTTTTGGGTTTTTTTTTTCTGAGGCAGGGCCTCATTATGCAGTTCAAGCTGGCCCTGAACTTGTCATCCTCCTACTGCCTCAGCTCTCAAGTGCTAGGATTATAGGTGTTCACCACCAGTTATTTATTCCAGACCTTTCTAAAAGGGAATACTCTGTTCTTTAAATTCAATCTTGCAGGGCTGGGGATTTAGTTCAGTGGTTTTGCCGCCTGCTGCACAAGTTCAAAGACCCAAGTTCGATCCCCAGTACCAAAAAAAAATTAAACAAATAAAACAAAAAAAATAATAATAAATTCAATCTTGCTGCATGTGGTGGCACATGACTTTAATTCCAGCATTCAACAAGCTAAGGAAGGAGGATCACTGTGAGTTTGAGAGCAGGCTGGGCTACATAGTGAGTTTGAGGCCAGCCTGACTACACAGTGAGACCTTGTCTCAAAAAATAAATAGGTAGGCAGGTAGGTGGGTGGGTGGGTAGGTAGACAGACTGCTTCAATTTTACAGAAAAAAAAAATGACCTTAAAAATATAAATACAGGGCCAGGGATTTAGCTCAGTGGTACGCCGTGCGTGCCTTCCAAGTTCAAGGTCCTGAGTTCGACCCCTGGGTACCCCAAAACAAAACAAAATACAAATACAGACCCTTTCATACACCTGCTAAAACAACTTGGACATTCTCATAACCCTATCATCTTATATATTTCACAGATAGTATCTTTTGAGATTTTTCAGGTTTACATCAGCTAAATTTAATAATACTATAATCCCTAATAAAATAGGGACAGTTTAACCAACTCATTCCCCGAGTTCGATCCCTGGTACCAAAAAAAAAAAAAAAAAAAAAAAAAAGATTACCTATCTTGGGCCGAGGATTTAGCTCAGTGGTTCTGGCGCCTGCCTTGCAAGCGCAAGGTCCCAAGTTCGAACCCCGGTACCAAAAAAAAAAAATTTCCTATCTTGAACAGTCAACAGTAGTATCTTCCTCTGTGACAAACCAGCCATTAAGGAGAACTCTGTCTCCTACAAAGACTCCTCAGCATTTTAATTAAGCTCTTTATAAGCACCCCAGTTTTAAGTTACTACTTCACCATGCATCAATAGATACTAGGATTTCTGGAAAATCAACCATATAACTTTTATTTTTTGATGGCCATCTTTAGTGGAATGAGAAACAATAGGCTAGGGATGTACCTCAGTCGTAAAAGTGCTTTACCACACATGAGGCTTTGGGTTCAATCCTCAGCACCACAAAAAAAAAAAGGAAAGAAACAATATTCAAACTTATGATAGCTATGTCAATAAAAATTCTAAGGCTTGTTCTGATTTCCATCAATATCTTGGAGCCCATAGGGTGGCTTCCAGCCTCCCCTCACTGTGGAGGCAGAAGACTATAGTCTCAGAAGAAAGGTTTGCTTGTATTCTAGCAAGTAACCAATATGCCCACAGGTTACAGGACACATTTAATTTTTCTGTTTGGTAAACTCCCTAATATCCTATTACTACTGTATTAACTTCCTACTGCCCATACATGAAATAAGTACCTTAGCCACATTTTCTGACTGTTTTCAGTATT
Source organism: Heterocephalus glaber (assembly GCF_053883595.1). Taxonomy (NCBI): domain Eukaryota; kingdom Metazoa; phylum Chordata; class Mammalia; order Rodentia; family Bathyergidae; genus Heterocephalus; species Heterocephalus glaber. The sequence goes on along the minus strand of NW_028258351.1, from coordinate 23,419,084 downwards.
TTTTCAATACTGACAAACTTTTTTCATAAAGTACCATGATGTGATGAAAATATTTGTTCAATACAATGAAGTAAAAACAATTATGTTCTTGGCTAAAGGACACTGACCTGGAACTCCAAATGAGTGGCCCAAAGTACAGGGCTAAGTTATTTTAGCTGACAGAGTTGTTTGTATTCACACCAGCAAGAAACATTTAAATCCTAATATCTATTGATGCATAGTGAAGTAGCAACTTAAAACTGGGGTGCTTATGAAAAGCTTAAAATGTTATACCCCAAACACAAATTTTCAGTTTTGGCTAGATAATAGCAACTATTACAGAGCCCATAAATGTTTAAAATTAAAGCCGGGGATTTAGCTCAGTTGTTCTGCCACCTGCCCCGCAAACGCAAAGTACTGAGTTTGATCCCCAGTACCAAAAAAAAAAAAAGTTTGAAAATAAGAGTTAACCTATCCCTAGCGAAAATAATTAAACAAAAATAACCGGCCAACACCATCAGGTAAAGAGGCTGATAGGGCACTTTATCTTTTACAGATCACACTGGTAGCACTTTAGCCCACAAGAGCTAAAGTAAAAGTTATACACCTCCTAATGTAATACAATAGGAAGCACACAGCATCATATATGAAATGTTCTTGCCAAAAATTTCAATTTCTATCTAATCAAGCTTCTGCATCTAACTACCAATTAATGGAAAATACAGGACATGTTAAAAATCACAAAAAGGGCCAGGGATTTAGCTCAGCGGTTCTGCTGCATGCCTCGCAAGTGCAAGGTCCTGAGTTTGATCCCCAGCACCAAAAAAAATAAAAATAAAAAAATCACAAAAAGAAGGCTGGGTGAGGTGTCATGCACGCCTGTAATCCCAGCACTTGGAGGCTGACCCAGGAGGATCACAGGAGTTCAAGGCCAATTTGCACTACATAGTGAGACACTGTTTCAAAAAAGCAAAAACAAAACAAAACAAAATCACCAAAAGGATATAATTCAAGAAATCCAAACTGTATGAAATGCAACAAAATGACTTAATTTTTTCAAGAAATAAAATGCAAGAAAAAAGAGAGAACTACTACATATTCAAATAAATTTAAACCAAACAATTAACCAAACAAAATGTGTGCATGATATCTATTGAGGTCTCCACTTGAGCAAATTAACTATAAACAGATATTTATAAAGCTTTTGGGGAAAGTAAAAAGCAGTATCTGATAATATTGTTATTTAACAGTAAGATAACAGTATTGAACGTTAAGTATTTCTTGCTTCTTAGTTTTTGTTTTTTGAGACAGGGTCTCACTGAGTAGCCCAGGCTAACCCTGAACTCCCAGCAATCCTCTGCCTCAGCCTCCCAAGTGCTGGGATTACAGGTATGCACCACCACAACTGGCTTGAAGATTAAGTATTTAAGGACGCTTATCACTGAGAAGACATTTGACTGACATTTATGTGAATGAAATAATGATAACCAGAACTTATTTTTAAATATTTCAGTAGTCTAAAGGGTGTAGTTCAGTGGGAGAGCATGTACTTAGCAACGAAAGGCTCTAGGTTCAGTCCCCAGCACCCAAGAAAATTAATAGATTAATTAATTAATTAAATACATATAATATTTCAGTACAGACTGGTTGGGGGAGAAGGAACAAATGAAATAAAATAACATTGGCCATATGTTGATAATTCTTGATGCTATTTAACAGGCACACTGAAGATTCATTATATTTTTTGTATATATCTGAAAAATTCTATCTTAACAAGTTTTAAAACTTAAATTATATTTTTCTTCACCTTCACCTTTCATGCCTTATGTGCATGCAGAGCATAAATCATTTGCTGAAAGCATCAACTTGTCCCTAAGACAGTGCGCACAATCTGTGCTCACACAGCTCAGGGAGACTCCACCTTCCCCACTGGCTTCCCTTCCCCTAAGCTAAGCCATCTGAGAATCCCGGAGCAATTCATCCCATACATCTGCCTAGGCCAGAGAGTTTTGTTTCTTTATTAAACATTTTTTCTCTAGTGGTAGATTCCCAATCTCCCTAGCTTCACAGGCACAAGAAGGAAATTCTCTATTTTAATATTTAATAAGGCTAACAGATAACATGGAACCCTCTGGGGACAGAAAATCAGAAATGAAATAAATGGTAGGTTCAGTTCTCATGACCATTTGCAAGTGAAGACCCCTCAAAAGCCATTTGGGGCACAAGGTTGTGAGTTCGATCCCCAGTACAAAAAAAAAGAAAGCCATTTGGTTTAGAAAAATTATGCCTTGAGTGCTACTTTTTTTTTGCGAATCAGTAAAATGCTGTGGTTTGCAACATGTAACCTGTAACCAAACGAAGGTCACTCAGTTGTATTATTAAATACCTGCAGGACTGGAAATTTTACTTAACTTCTCTGAGCGTCAATCTCCTCATGTGTAACTATTGTACCCACTTCATAAGCTTGTTAGGAAAATTTAAAAAATTACTATTAAGTGCTCAGAACCAGGTTTGGCACACAGTAAGAGTTATTTATTACTACTTCTCCCACATATCCTGTCTATACATGTCCAATGTCTCAAAGAACATATGCTTCTTCAAAGTATGCTCTAGATTTACTTCATCTTTAAAGATCCCAGTGCTTCTTAGTGTTGCTGATACCTATGTATTTACACAGATATACAGAGACAAGGTATATATAGATATAAATTTGCAGTTACATTTGTGTCTTTGCTTATTTATCCTCGTAAGAACATCTCTAAAGAGGAGTGAATAGATTTATGCTTGATCTTTTCTTTTTTTTTTTTTTGTACCAGGGATCGAGCTCAGGACCTTGTGCTTTTTTTTTTTTTTGGTACCGGGGATTGAACTCAGGTCCTTGTGCTTGCGTAGTAGGCGGCGAAACCACTGAGCCCCCGCCCCAGGACATTGTGCTTTTGAGGCAGGCAGCAGCAACATGAGCTAAATCCCCAGCCCACTGATCTTCTTTTCTAATTAATGTTCACTTAGGAATTCTACCTAATGAAATGATGAACACTAAGATTGGGAATCACCAGTTTCTTTTTTAGTATATCCCTGTTTTTCAATGGTACTGAGGACTGAATCCAGTACCTTCGCACTGAGCTACTTTCCCAGCCCTTTTGTTTTATGTCAGGGCTTTGCTGAGTCTCAAAGTTGCTCAAGCCGGGCTTAAACTTGTGATTGTCCAGCCTCAGCCTCTCAGAGTGCTGGATTACAGATATGCTCCACCATGCCTGGCTAGTACACCCTTATCTGTACATTTTTGTCTACTTCTGGAAAATACGAAACCATGTAGTGAGAATTCAAGTATTTACTACTTCTCATTTGAAAAACATCATCCTAAATGTATAAGCTAAATTGAAAAACACTTAGATTAAGTGGGGATGCCACTGTGAATAGTGTCTGGAAACTTAACACACCATTTCTATTCTGTATTTGTACAACCACAGGAGATTTGTCAAAGATCCTTTTGTTGTTAGTAGTAAAGTTCAACTAGAAATGAAGGGAAACTGCAATGTGGAAGAATCACTATTTTCCTTTTCAAAAATATTACACATTAGGCTTTTCCAAATTATTTTTAAGGTGCAACAACCTGTTAGAAACCTTTCTTCTAGCAACAAAAATCATTTACAGGAAGAATTCATGTTCCTACCAACCTCCAAAGGCTCCAGGTATGGTAGAGGACACCTGTAATCCCAGCTTTTCAGGAGGCAGGAAGATCACAAGTTGGAAGGCCATTTGCAAAGATCCTGTCTCAAGATTAGAAATTAAAATGGACTAGAGATGTAACTCAGCACCCTCTGGTTCAATCCTCAGTGCCACAAAAAAAGGAAGAAAAAAATAACTAGGCAACATTCCCTTTGGTATAGAAGTAAAGGCAATAGGTGAACCCTGACTCTACATACTACTATTATAATTCTTGGGCTTACTTACTACAAAATCTGTTTTCCAAGCAAATAAGACTTTACACTGGCAGTTTACCATGGTCCCTACAAACAGTGATGAATATACTGGATGTCACCCTTGCTTACAACTAATTTACCAAAAAATTTTTTTTCAACAAGCTTTGTCATGTCTATAAATTTAAGCAAACTGTACTAAAATACAATAGCAGCAAATGTGGTCACTTTGCTTCCAAGATTACTGAAAAGTTCAGTAAAGTTTAATAATTTAAAAATGATTAAATGTTAGTCACCAGTTGTAGTCTTTTTCTACAATAAATGGAGATTTTTAAATGTATCAGCTTAATTTTCTTAGTTATTAGTTTTAAAGCAGGAAGCCCTGACCCTTCCTCCACTCCTTATTCTCCGATTTTCTATACACCACTTTCAAGACTCAAAATATCATCTTTTACAGACACTTCTTATCAAGTTGCTACAATTATTAATATCTTTCGAAATAAGTCACAAAACACCCCTCCTCGTCTTTTACTGTTGCGATACTGAAGACTGAACCTAGGGCCTTCACAATGAGTTATAGTCCCAGCCCTTTTTTAAATTTTTATTTTGAGATAGGGTCTCACTAAGTTGCCCAGGGCTCAAACTTGCAATCTTCCTGCCTCACCCTCCCACAGTGCTTGGATTATGGGCATGCACCACCATGCCTGGCAATTGTTGTCTTTTTACTATAACCAATTTTTTTTGGTACCGGGGATTGGACTCGGGACCTTCTGCTTTCGAGGCAGGGGGCAGAACCACTAAGCTAAATCCCCAGCCCGAAAAACTAAATTATTAAAGAAGTATTTGCCAAACTCCTAACTACTCTCACTTTGACTGGCACAAAATTCTTTTAGGTGTTTTCTCAGAAAAATCTCTATGCCCAGAGATCCTTAACTGGCCAAAGTTCTAATCCAAAAAAAAAAGCAGATTGTTGGCAACACTAAGGTAAGTTTGATATTTATAAAAGTATTCCTCAGGCCAGGGATTTAGCTCAGTGGTTTCGCTGCCTGCTGCACAAGCGCAAGGACCCGAGTTCAATCCCCGGTACCAAAAAAAAAAAAGTATTCCTCAAACACTGTATTTCTAAGTAAACACTCATCCCTAGCAGCTGGTCTATAAAGCAAGAAACCTGTACTCTAAAGGACTCTAAGTTACCTCTTTAAAGCCAATAATATATGATAATTCAAAGTTCATCATAAATTACATAAATACATTTACATGTACGAACGCATTATCATCACATGATTAACCAAGGAATCTTCTGAATTATGATAAACCTTCTAAATATAGAAACTCTACATTTACAAATGGAAACATTTTTTCCTTAAAATATTTTTAATTTGAACATCAGAAAAATTCAATGATCCAACGGTATTAAAAGAAATGTAACAGTGTTGTCTTATACAGCTTATTTTATCATCTAAAATAAACATATTATCTTAAACATATATATTTAGAAAATATATATAAAAACCAAAGATCAGATAAACACACAAACTATAAAGACCATGAGGTACAGTGGATTTACTGAATTTCAATAGAAAGCTGGATCCAAATAAAATATGTAATCTCACACTATTTGTGCAGGTAAATAAATATATACACAGTCTTCAATTAAATTCCACTAAATTATAACAAGCAATTATATTAAACTGATTGGAATAGAATGGCATAGCAATATAAAAGATAAAAATTATGTGAAAGTCAAACAATGGGGAAAAATTAATCCTTCAGAGCTTCCATTAATCATCCAAATCATCTTACAATAAATATATTTTGTGATAGAGAACTGACCACTTGAAGCAGCAGTAGTCAAATGCACTGGACTTTAACATTTAATTTTGTGATTTTTGCCCCAGCCCCTCCTCCAACTACTGTATGAAACATAATTATTTTTAGTGACTTAAATGTAAGTCTGATAATTTTGAAACATCCTTAAAATAAAACTTGAGACCCTTGGAGTAAAGTACGCCTCAATGAGAGGAAAAAAATCACTTCTTCGATGATTTAAAACCCTCAATTTTTAAAGAAATAAGTGAACACTGTTAACTAAGTTAACATCTGTATAACAAAACAAATTTAAAGACTGTCTGAAAGCATTATAAAAATTGTACTTTTAAGTCATGAAATCAGAGGACTACATTTAGAAAGAAACTGTTAATATATGTAAGCAAATGAAAATTTACCCTAAGACATTTAAGTACTGACAGTATAAAAATAAACATTGTCAACTTATGGTCAGCTCTCCCTATCCCTCAGATACCCCTCTTACTGATATGTGTGTTTCTTGTCCTGAGTTGTCCACTGATGTCTCAGCCATTCTGAACTCAAAAACCAGGGCAGGCCTATGGCTATCCTTGAGCTACAGACTCTGATGAAGAAAGCAGTAATCAAGCTGGGTATGATGGTGCGCACCTATAATCCAGAACTCTGGTAGGCTGAAGCAAGGGAATCAAAAACTGGAGCCCAATCTAAGCAACTTTGTGAGACCCTGTCTCAAAATTTAAAACAAATTTGAAAAAGGGCTGGGCATGTAAGCTCAGTGCAAAGGTCTTGGGTTCAATCTTGGAGGGGGGGAGGGAAGGAGGGAGGAAGGGGAGGCAAGAGGCCTTATAGTACCCCTTATGCTCATTCTCTCTCATGAGACTAGTAGGAACAAAGATGACCAGTACACATTAGTTTCTGCGCTACTCTCACCCTTGCTTCAGCTCCTAATCAACGTGTAACATCAATAGTTGGACACTTATAATCAATGGAGCATGAACTCTAGTTCACAACACTATGAGCCTGAAGGAAGATATTCTATTCATTTCAGTACAGTACAAGAATCTCACTGGTTCTGAGGTATGTGCTTCATGAACGAATAGATGTAACTGTGTTGAATCCCAAAAGCTGGAAAATAAGAGTCACCTCCTAAAGTGAAGAGAGAGAAATAAAAAGGGAGATATGAAAAATCGGGAGAAAGCGGCCACCCAGCGTAAAGAAACTGTGAGGGTGACCACAAGTGAATGTCAAGGTGGGAATGCATGTCGCCCTTCCACATGACTAAGTTCTAGTAAGTTCTGCTGTTCCAAGTCTCTCTTGTTAGTTTCTTCCTTGTGTATCAAAGTAGGCAGCACTGCAAACCTATCATTCATATAGCAACGCAAAAGGACAGAACCATTCAGAAGGTCCAAAGTCATTTTTAATACACCTACAGAGCTACGTGCATTGTATACACATTTTAGAACTCAACATAATGTTTCTCTTGTTTTCTGTACACAATGGAACTAAGTTAGGGAAAAAAGCACACAGGGCCAGGGATGTAGCTCAGTGGTGCTGCACCTGCCTGGCAACTGCAAGGTCCTGAGTTCAACTCCCAGTACCAGAAAAAAAAGAAAAGAAAAGAAAAGAAAAGAAAAGAGAGCATATAACTGTAAACTTTTTAAAAAGTTAGGTAGAGATGTGGTTCAGTGGCAAAGTACTTGCCTGACATACAGAAGGTCCTGGGTTCGATCCCCAGCACCACACTCAAAGAAAAAACAAACAAGTCAGCTTTCTTTCTTGAATTAGATTTTATTTTAATAAAAACTAAAAACTGTCCAAAAATTAAACAAAAATATTTTATATTAAAATGTAAACAAAAGCTAAAAATTATAAGTATTAGAATTAAGACACCATAAAAAGTTGTAACTTCACTATATATACATATATAAAAATCATATGGATAGGCTCACAAGGGCAGAAAACCATGTATGATTTTTAATTTATTACCTAAGGTAAGAGAAAGGTGATAATGATGGACCAACTAAAATTTCTGTACCCCAGGATATAGCTACCGTAACTCTACCACTTATTACATATTTGCATCATGAGTGGATCATTCAGGAAAATAGTTTTTGCTCAAAGGAAGCCATAAGTCAGCTAATAAAAACTAAACATTTTAATTCTATCAAAAAAATTTAAAACACAGCAGAAATGTTTTCTCTCCAGGCTAAAATTTTTCCCTTTGAACTAATTTAATGAATTGGGCATGATGGTGCACACACCTGTAATCCCAGGACTGGAGAGGCTGAAGCAGGAGGATCATCAAATTCCAAATCAACCTGGATTACATAAGAGACCCTCTCTTAAAAAAAAAAAAAAAAAGTCCTACATACACCAAAGAGTGGTCATCATTCTTTCCTAGACTATGAATAAATAAATGGAGAAGATAAAATTACTTACATCATATTTTTAAATAGTTTAATGTTAAACTGGAAAGGAGTCTCCTTGAGATGAAATTTTTTAACTGCATTTTTTTTTCTGAGATAAAGAGTCTTGCGCTTTGTAGTACAGGCTGGCCTTGAACTCATTATGTAGCTCCAGGCTGGCCTTGAACTCTTGGGAATTCTCCTGCCTCAGCCTTCCAAATGCTGAGAAAAATACACCACTGCACCCGGCTTTAACTGCACTTTATACAAATAAGTTTGAAGTTCAAAATGCATTAGTTTCCACTTTATCAACATTGCTCTTTTTATAGAAAACCTATTCTGTATTTTACAAAGTTCAACGTCCAAATATAGAATGGTAGGGAAGAGGAAGAAGGCAGACAAAACAGGTTTTGTTTCAAAGAAAAACTAAAATGCCATTAAATGCCAGGCATGGTGGCATATGCTATAATCCCAGCATTCGGGAGCCTGAGGCAGGCTTACCCAAGTTAAATGCTGCAAGTTCAAGGCCAACCTGGGCTACAAAGCAAGTTCCAGGCCAGCTTGGACTGCCCAGTGAGACCATGTCTCAGAAAACACTAAAATAATTATAAATCATTGTATCTCTGAATGTAATTAGGTACTTTCTGTACCACAAACTTTAAAATGAACTTTCTTCAACCTGTAATTTAAATTATAGTTTATATTGAATACTTACATTTTTCTAAATTTTTCTAGGTATACATCTGAAACCTATATACATCTTTTTCCTATTTCAATTTCAAGTAAAAGTAATTTTTTGAAACAATGAAAAATGGAAGCTCTTTTAATGTAAAATTGCCATGGTTGGTTAGTTGAAACGATAGTGGACACATTCCCAATACCAAGATGGATATGAAAAAAAAATAAGTAGCATAATATCAAAATTTGTAGCTTACTTTGTGCCTTTTCACAGAAGTTTATCTGAAAGCCTAAAGTAAAAGAGATAAGTTCCAGTTCATTTACTGTAAATCAAATCAAAATTAGAACACGACATTAAATTATCATATTACATGTCGAAATGAATAAAATGAATTGGAGGACAGTTTGAATCACATAACCCTTTATCATTACAAAGAGACTAGGGCTTTCTTTAAAAACTCAGCTCTTTCAGATGTATTTATGGCACTGAAATAAAGTTCAAATTCTGTTATTCGTCTTAATCTTTATATTTCACATCTATTCAATAAAAAGAATATTACCCCTTAGAAGTTTTAAGTAGTGTCAATTTGTACAATGTTTTCAGCCTAAAATGCAAATATATATTAAGTATTCTATATATACTAAGGTAAATTACATATTTATAAGTACCCATAATTAATTACCATGATTCAAAAGTTTAAGTAGTTCTGAGGATGTTAAAAGTCCAACAGAGCTGGGCAGAATAGTTCTTTAGAAGTTATAAGAAAAAAACTTGTGAATTCCCCCTTATGAACAAGAACTCAGTTTCCAAATCCAATCTGATCTCATTGTACCATATGTATAAAATATATAGATATGTAATTGTTTTGTAAAATGGAACCAGTAGGGCCAGGGATTTAGCTCAGTAGTTCTGCCACCTGCCTCACAAGCACAAGGTCCGGAGTTCCATCCCCGTACCAATAAATAAATAAATAAATAAATAAACAAACAAATAAATAAATAAATAAATGGATGGATGGATGAATGAATGAATGAATGGAACCAGTAAAACAAACCATTTAAAACAAAAGCTTTCCCATGTATCCTTTCACTCCCTAGTTGAGTGAATATCTGGTTTTCTTAGCATTCTACCTATGCTTGTATTTATTACTGCTTCAGGGAACAAACTAGGGAAAATAAAGTAGAATGAGTAAATGCTTATACAAATAAAAATACCACATGTAGGAAAAAAAGCCCAACCAAGGAAAGATATATGTAAGTAGTCCCTCTCACCCATTTACCAAAATTCTTGGGATTCTAAACTAGAGATATCATCTACAAAGTACAAAAACTGAAGAATGCTAATGTAGCTACTTTGACACAAAGGTTCCTTGGTGCACCATATAAGTAAACCATTGCTGACACTCACATAAACAACAATACAGAAAAGGGGAATGAAGAAATCATTGGGGCAGACCTGAGGTAAACCTAGAAGGCAGCACACTACCTACCCTACCTCTCTACCAAATGTGCAGCAGAACACAACCAGGAGGAAAAAAATCCAAAATCTGTGGGTTAAGACTAAGCAACTAAAAACCAGGCAGCTTCCTACCAGACAAAATAAGTAGACTAAATCAGAAGAAAAGGACTCTCTGAGAGCACTGGGGATCCGTGGCAAAGCTCAGAAGCAAGTCTTTGGAGCCCTAGAAGCCCACTGGAAGAAGCAAAGGAAAACTCATCTCAAACCACATCTGAAAGACTAGGGAAACAATGAAATAATCTTTAGGCAAAAGTTACTCGTTTTTGTAGCTCTAAGTATGGTGAATGGTTGCTACTAGTTGGAAAAAAGGAAAGGTGAGAAGGTCATAGGTAAACAAAATACCAATATGAATTGCAACAGTATTAAGAAAAATAAACCTTGGCCTGGGGATGTAGCTCAGTGATAAGCCGGGAATGGTGGCCCATCTCAGAAGGCTGAAGCAAGACAATTACCCTAACTTTGAGGCCAGCCTGGGCTACAAAGCAAGACCTTGTCTCAAAAAGAAACCTTACATTTCTATCATCAATACAGAATCAATGCAAGTAGGTAAAGGCAGGGGGAGTAAAATTCTATAAATTTGCTCTTCCCACCTAATTATGAAGGAACCAGGAACAGAATTCTGAAGTCTCAAACAAACTTTTGCCTCTCTGTATTGCTTGGCAACCACTGGAAACCAAGAGCTAAAGTAACCAGAACATAATAATTCACCATTTCTCTGGTAATTCTATGACTTTTTAAAAAATATTATCATTAAATAAGGTAAAAAAGTATTTTAAAAAAGTAATTTTATACCTCTAAAAGACTACTCATACACATACACACACACACACACACACATACATATATATGTAAGTCTTGTACAAGTCAGAATAATACTTATAGGGCCGGGGATTTAGCTCAATGGTTCCGCCGCCTGTCTCACAAGCACAAGGTCCCAAGTTCGATCCCCGGTACAAAAAAAAAAAAAAAAAAAGATAAAAGAATAATACTTATAACATAGACTTGGGAAAGTGCCAAATAGCTCTGCTACCTCATTATACTCAAAGAGTTTCAGTAAGATGATGAGGGAACAAAAGATGAGGAAACTATCTCATTCTCAGCTTTACAAAATGCAAGTTTGTAGCTATGCTGTAATGTCCACTAATACTCATTCGCACATTCAATTCTGAGGTTTCTCTTGTTTCCTGAATTCTGCCTACCATTCATTTGCTTTGAGTCCTATATCTCTGGGAATGTGGGAGATCCACTAACCCTGCTGACAGTAACTGATTAATTTTAAAAGTCTTGTGTGCCTCACTTTTTCATGTCTTAATGAGTTATTTATGTACTCTGGGACTTCATTTCGTGTGATTTTTTACTTTAACTTCTCAAGTGCAAGTGAAAAAATCTGAATCTTGCTTATTTTTCCCGGCTCCAGGCAAATTTAAGTAATTCACAGATGGCCCCCCAGCCATTCTAAGAATAAATATGAAGACATATAGGACAGAGTGCTGGTAAGGCAACAAAAGCAAAAGAAATATACTATTTGAGGCTTTTTTTTTTTTTTCTTCCTTTTTCTCTCTAGATTTCTCTCACTCTCTCTTCTGGTGCTCTTTCTCACATTCTCACCCTCTTAAATTTTGAGATCCCTTAACTAACTGGCCATAACACGTAACTTACAATTTACTGTATTCGTCAAATAAAATGAGGTAGTCCATTGTAATTTAAAATTTAAACGACTGCTTAAAAGTAAGTGTAGTCTGGTTCCGCCACCTGCCTCGAAAGCGGAAGGACCCAAGTTCAATCCCTGGTACCAAAAAAAAAAAAAAGAGTAAGTGTAGTCAGTGCAGCGGTGCACTCCCTAGAACTCTGGGAGGCAGGAGAACCACAAATTCAAGTGCAGTATGAGCAATTCAGCAGGACCCAGTCTCAAAATTAAATTTTAAAGTAGGGCATGGTGGTGCACACTTGTAATCCCAGTAATTGAGAAGCTGAGGCAGAACACCATGAGTTCAAGGCCACCCTAGGCTACATAGTGAGTTCAAGGCCAGCCTAAACTACATAGAAAGAACTGCCTCAAAAAAAATTATTTTTAAACTTTAAATAAAGGCTGGGGTTTAGCTCTGTGTGAAGGCCCTGGGTCAAATCCCTAGAAACAACCAGTATTTGATAAGGCAGAAGACAAAATGAAGCATGTCAGACCGGCATTGTAGTTCCAAATGTGAAACTTAAGTCATTTTAAATTTTAAGTCCTACTTTTCTCATTTATACATAAAACTAAAAATAATATCAGATAATCTTAAGAGTTTGAAAATTGTGTCTAAACCTAATCTTGCTCATGTAATAGCCCTTGGTGGGCTTCGCAGTTATCTATCTCTATTCCCCTTCCTCTAGGTTGGAAGTATAACCCAGTAAAGGGCAGAGGCAAAAGTAGTTTCCTCCACAGTTCCTTCAGATTCCCTACACATTCTGGGGTTTTGTGCTGCTAAAAGTGCATTACAAACTATGCTACTAATCCACACTAATGTAAAGAAACCAGAGCTGCCTTACTGGGTCATGCCCATAGACCATGCTACAAAAATCTTCCTTTTATCACATTGTGAAGGGTCTACTTGCTTGCCACCTTCTAACTCCAGCCTCAAAATTCTGGTAAGTACCATACACTGCAGCTACCCATAGTAAATCACTGTCAAAACCTGTCCTAAATTTGTATTTTCATTGTACTTAGAGTGAGTTCTACAAGATTTATTTCCTGTTATTTCCTTTAGATTTCCTTACTTCAACTATCCCTATGACTCCCTAACTTAGTAATTCTATGCTGTTCACATCACCCAGAACTAGTCAAGGTTTTATAAAATAATATCAAATTCTTTCCATCTTTTTTTAACTCGAGAGTCTGTTATTCTTATACGCCAGTTGTTTTTCTATCTGTGGCCAACAATGGGTATGTAACTAAGCACCATACTGTCTTCTAAACCTGTTCAAGGAAGCACAATACACTTGAGAAAAGAAACTTTTAATTGTGTGACTTTGGGCAAGGATCTAACCTCTATCAGATTCAATTTCCTCATCTGTAAAATGTAATAATATCCAAGTGTGATGATTAAAATGAGAAAATGTATCTAAAATGTCCTAAAAAGAGCCCAGAATACAGGAGGTTATCATAATCATAGCCATTATTATTTTGGATTGGTCTCTCTCTCTCCCTCTCCTAAGCAATGATTACGGCACTCCCTTTACCTTTCTAGGTGTCTATCAACCCTGCCTACACAAAACCAATAATCCTCCTTTCATTCCTACCTTGAGAGAGCTAAAAGAAAAGGTGCTGCCCTCCAGACAATGCTGGGGACCCCATCCTATTCTCTGTATCTGTGATATTACGACATATCTTTTGGTTTTTACTGATGGTTCCTGGCTTGTAATTCTCCCTCGCAAGGCAGGCCACAGAATCAAGAATTTCTCTTCCCAAGGAGGGTCTTACAAACACTAATTTTCCCTCACCTTTCTATCCTGGAACTGGCAGTTAAGAAATTCTCAAGCTGGGGATATAGCTCAGTTGTAAAGTGCTTGAATAGCATGCACAAGGCCTTGGGTTCAATCCCCAATGCAGGAATGGAGTGAGGAAATTCTCTGACCTAGACTTTACCAGTAGCTCAGTCCCAGAGTGCCTTCTCAGCATGCTTGAGGCCCTGGATTCAATCCTTGATACAAAAGAAAGAGAAAAGCAAAGGAAGGAAGGAGGGAAGATGGAATAAAAAAGGGAGGAGGGGAGGAAGAGAAGGAGAGAGGAGAGGGGGAGAAAATTTTCTGGCCTTCTTATAGTAAGTCATAAGACCTTCTTCATTCCAGAGGGGCCCTGCCCCATACCCTGGAGGGAGAAAAACTGTGCAGAAGGTGAGAATAATTCTGACGCAGACAGGCCTTGCTAGGTTTCCCCACCCAGTATATTAACATTACATATCCAATGAAGTCTTCATAAAAAACAGAGTTCAGAGAACTTCTGGACAGCTAAGGACATGGTCGTTACTGAAGGATGACCTAGAAACTCCAGGCTCCTTCCCCTAAAATTCTCCCTATTCATCTTTTCATCTGTATCCTTTGTAATATCCTTTATAATATCCTGGAAAACATGTTTCCCTGAGTTTTGTGAAATGCTCAAGCAAATTAACTGAACCCAAGGAAGGAGCAGTAGAAATTCCAACTTATAGCCCTAGCAGATCAGAAGCACAGATAAAATCACCTAAGGCCTGAGAATGGCATCTAATTTGGGTTGGGGAAGAGTCCTCAACCTGTGGGATCTGACATTATCTCTAGGGTGACAGCATCAGAATTGAATTGGAGGAAACCCAACTCTTTCCTGCTGCTGTAAATCTGATTACTGCTGGTGAGGGGAAATCTCTACACCTTTTGAGGTCATATAAGTCTTCTCTGTGGCCTATTATGATGTGAGAACAAAAGAAAAAATGATACTTTGTTTTTCTGACCTAATACCTCAGCCACACTAACCCCCCAAAAGTAGATACTTCTCCCTAAGGCACCTAACCCAGATTCCAGGGAAACTACCAGAAGCAACAGAGGAGTCCCTTAGTGTCACTTAGTTTTAGACACAGACATATCAGATATACCTGTATCTATATATTCAGATATAGGTACAGACATATAGACACACCTCTCCAAGATACATCTGGGAACCCTTTTGTTTCTCCTTTTAATTGAGCTTTTCTGAGTAAGATGAAATACAGTATAGCTTGAAAAAGCCCATGCGGTGTCCACTTCAATCCTCTTACCCTGTGGTGAGGAATGACAGGATGTTCTTGAAGAATCAAGCTGTGTATGATGTAACTATTTTCTTCTTTCTAGGCCCATCAGTCCTGTTAATACTGGTCAGTGCTCTCTTTCACACTGTAGTTCAACTAGCTCAACCTTTTGAGTTTTTCCCTTGAATACTTTCTATACAGATTAAACTTCCAATCTTGCCAGGCATAGTGGTGTGTGCCTATAATTCCAGCATTTGAGAGGCTGAGGTAGGTGGATCACTGTGAGTTTGAGGGCAGCCTGGGCTACACAGTGAGTTCAAGGGCAGCCTGAACTACAAAGTGAGCCCGTCTTAAAAAAAAACAAAACAAAAAAAAACAAAAAAACACACCTCGCAATATTGTTGACAGTATGAAGAAACACCTGAGGACCTTTTGGGGTTTTTAAGGAAAGGGCTAGTTATGTTCATTAACAGAGACAGTAAATTGCCTAAATGGGAAAGTTAGTCAGAATGGCAATATATGTTGTTAATTTTATACCAAATTGAGTTCCTTTATATATTACTTAAATCTACCTTGGTATCCTGGGCCAATGCCTAATTCAAATCTTCTACTTACAGTACTTGGAAATTGCCAATCAAAATGTTTCTGGATACTTGCCTCCCACAGATATAGTACACTTGTAATACAAAGGAACACGAAGGATCAACCAAGGCTCCAAAATCAATTCAAAAGCTACATGGGGTTGGTTAGAGATTTCACGCTTTTGCTGATGCCTAAAATAATTTTTCTTATCTATTCTTGCATTTACATCATTTCTGGCAAAGACTCTTCCTTCAGACTTGAATGGCGAAAATGACTTACAAAGCTCAGAGAACCTGTGTGAACCCATGTAGTCAGAGAAGAACCCATGCACGCTAGTACGAAGTAGGAAGAATAAAGGCAACCAGTCACATAGAGAAGTTAAAATTCACCTCTACTAGGGTACAGCACTTAAAATTTCAGTTCCCTGCTCTATAAAAAGGACTATGCCCACCTACACTTAAAAGTGTGACTGTGAGCATCAAATTAGGTAAAGACAATGAAAAAGACCTGTTAGAACTGTTTTGTTTTGTTTTTTGAGTGTGAAT
This sequence comes from Heterocephalus glaber, assembly GCF_053883595.1. Taxonomy (NCBI): domain Eukaryota; kingdom Metazoa; phylum Chordata; class Mammalia; order Rodentia; family Bathyergidae; genus Heterocephalus; species Heterocephalus glaber. The sequence goes on along the minus strand of NW_028258351.1, from coordinate 23,402,914 downwards.
TATAAGTTTCTCAGGTTGCATTACTCGGGCCCCCTCTATCTCCTAGAGATTGCAAAGGAACTGACCTAGATTATATAGAATGGATTTGATTAAGATATTCAGACTCCTTAAAATAAGGAAAGCTTTCTGGGCCCAAATTAATCCAGTGAAAGAAAATTACTAAAAAAGAAAATAATTCAAAACACAGGGTTAAGTAATAGCCAATCCTAGACGAGTGTCAGCCTGTATTCACATAAGGTACGAGGAAAACGCAAGAAAAAAAAAAGTTCTAAAAGTAAGATGCTTTTCTTCTCACTAAAATTAAAATGCTCTAATTTTAAAGGGAATATAAGAGAAAGACAATATGTGCTTTGAGAGGGGACTAGGAAGCTGAAATGGTTATGCTAAAAAAATAGTAAAAGAAACGGGATACAGCACACTGAAAAAAGCAAGCAATTCTAGGGTTTGGAACTCTTCACTGTCTACACAATTCCATTCTTTCAACCACAAACTAAATGGTAAAAACAAGCAGTCAAATATAATCAAAAGTAGAAGGATTTTGTTGTTTTGCTGAGTCAGGGTCTTGCTAAATTGCCCAGGCTGGACTCCAATTCCTAACCATCCTGCCTCAACTTCGCTAGTAGCTGGGATTACTGGCCTGTGCCAGGGCCATTGGTTCATATTTTATATATTCAAATATTGAGGGGAAAAAAAGTGCATTTGATATCTTCACCTTTTCTTAAAAGATATACTTCATATTTTTAAATAATTATCTCTTTTCACTTAAACTCACAGACATAAAATGTTCAGCTGAGGGTAAGTGAGGACTGAACCAGAAATGTTCTGTTACACACCTATATTTAAGACCTAGAGAAGAAATCTAGGGAGGCAGCTGAGGAATAGAGCACTTGCCCAGCATGCACCAGGCCCTGTGTTCATTGCAACACACATGCATAAGGGAAAGAAAAACTGCCTAGATAAGCACATTAATTAAGAGAACGAGAGGCACTGCAACACATATTTTATACCTATTTCTTGTAACAAGTACTTCACAAATGGCTCAGTGCTTTTCAGACTCAATTACAGATTCTAACTATTCTAAGAAAAAACATTTTTTCAAAGTTAAAATCTCTCAGTCTAGGGATTTAGCTCAGTGGCGCCATGCCTGCCTGGCAAGTGCAAGGTCCTGAGTTCGATTCCCAGTACCAGGGAAAAAAACCTGAAATCTCTCAGCCACCCGAAGAGTTTGGGGAAAGGCTTTTTTTCCTGCTATAAGTATGCGTGTTTGTGTGCATGTGTTTGTATGTTGTTTGTTTGCAATACTGGGCACTGACCTCAGGGCCTCAAGCACATGAAGCAAGTGTTCATATATCCCAAGATCTCTTTATTATTTTTTTAATCTTAAGATAGAATCTCATTAAGTTGCTCAGACTAACCTCTTAACTTGTGATTCTCCTGCCTCAGCCTCCTGAATAGCTGGGATTACAGGCATGTAAAATTAACTTCTTAAGTCTATCCCATTTTAAGACTAGCAACTAAAGCAGCTAATATCATGTCCAACAACCTTAAACACTTTCACATGCATTAATTTAATAATGTGATTCTAGTAACAATCCTGTAAATTAGGCATTATCTCTGTTTTAACAGATAAAAAAACTCCAGAGCTCAGAAAAGTTAGACAATTTTGGCAAAGGCACAGAACTTGTATAAGGCAGAACAATTATTTGAGCCTAGGTTTTCTGGGTCCAAATCCAGCATTCGCCTCATTTTAATATCTCCTATTTTTTAAATACTACTATATACACAGGTAAAGTGAGTGCTATCAGCTACTAGGGGAGAAGAAACCATCCTGCCTATGCCATTTTATTATAGAAAATGTTGAAATCTTAACTAACAAACTCTACTAACCAAAATATGCTATTCTCTAATCTACCAACTATGGCACTATTTAACATTATGGTCTATGCATAAGTCCTTCTCACCTGAGCTACCTGGTATGGTGGGATCTGCTTTTCACATGCTTCACACCTACCTAGCTAGGTTCACTGGGCTTTTGATTTGTCACAATAGAAAACTCAAGCCATGGCTAGAAATGTTCTCACTATAACAGGTTAATCCCATACTTTAACTTTACTAAAATTTAAAAAATGATACTATTACACAGTGTTCTAATATGCAAAAAACGCCCCTGTTAAATTCATCTAAGAAAAATTGATGAAATATTAAAAATCACAGAACATCTCACAGTTGCTCCTTCATATGCAAACTTGTCCTAATGACAAATGTATTTGCATAAATCCATTTACCTCATAACTTGGCAAATAGTTTGATAGTTTTAGTCACCAAAAAACTGAAGCATGAAAACTACTCAACTTGTAAAGGCTGGGTGCTTGTGAATGAATATAAGAGAAAAAAATCAGAAAAAAAAATATGAGTAATAATAAAATCAACAACTATTCCCCATTACCTGTGGGATAATGAGAAGAATGCTAAAAAAAAAAAAAATCAGAAGTCACAGAAAAGATGGAAGACCTGGAGCTTGGGGCCTCCTAGAATATTCCAGAAAAAAGAACTCTATTGACAAATGGTGACATCAAATGTTAAAGGGAAGAATAGGATGTACTACTGATGAAGCTTAGAAATTGTGAAGTAGATCATGAGGGGTTAGGGACTTTTTTACTAATAAATAAAGAGACTATACAGATATCATTGCTACTGCTACAAAAGATGACGGCTAACATTCACTATGCCCTTACTATATGCCAGACCCCATGCTTTATGTGCATTATCAGAATACCTACAAGATAAGAATTAGTCTTACTTTCCAAAGAAGGAATCAAGACTTGAACAGGTTAAGTACCTTGCCCATCTATAGTCACAAAAAGTTTAAACCCTGGCAATGGGATTCAAATCCAGGACACCAGAGCTACGGCTCTTAAACACTATAACATTAGAAAAAAGAGTTTCCGATTTGAACTACTTTGGGGATACAAATGTCAAGCCATGAAAAAGTATGCAGGACCATCCAGTGCCCAGCATAGTTCCTATCCCTTGGGGGATGTCCAAGGTTTGTTGGATTAAATATATTCCATACATCCCACAAATGAATCCTGATGGTTAGAAGGCCATGGTCTATATTAACTCCTCTCAGAAAGGCACTTTTTGGGATACAAGTAGAAGCAGATTTGGCAGAGGGAGTGGCAGAACACCGAACATCTTCTAAGAACCATTCTGTGAAGTCTGATCTAACACCAAAGAAAAAAAGAGCTGGACTTACTGGTGCACACCTGCAGTCTCAGCTACTTGGGAAGCTGAGGCAAGACAATCACTTAAGCTCAGGAATTTGACACCAGTATGGCAACATAGCAAGATGCCATCTGAAAAATAAATAAAACCAGGCATGGTGGCACATTCCAGCACTCTGGGAGGGTAAGACAGGACTGCAAGTTCCAGCTTGGCTTCGGTGTTATGGTTTCTATCTAGAAGGTGCCCTAAGAAGCTCATGTGTTCAGAAATGGGGCTTCTGGAAGGTGACTGGATCATGGGAGCCCTACTGGATCATGAGTTCAGAGCTGAATGTACTGTTAAAGTGGTAGGGCCTAATCTGAAGAGCAGGGCACGGGGGGTGTGCCTGTATCTGACTCCCTAGCTCCTCTTCTCTCTGCTTCCTGCCTGCCATGGGTTGAGCACCTTTTCCTCCACCATTTCCCCGCCTCCCCCCATGCTCTTTCTACCTCCAAGTCAGCTGACCACAGACTGAAATCATGAGCCAAAATGAGCCTCCTCTTTTTAGTTGTGGGTGTTAGATATTTTGTCCCAGCAACAAGAAAACGACTAAGACGCTAGGCAACTTAGCCACTAGTGAGACCCTGCCTCAAAATTAAAAATAAAAAAAGTGCTGGGGATGTAGCTCAGTACAAAAGCCCTGAGTTCAAATCCCAATACCAAAAATAATAAAATAGCCAAAGAAAGTCACTGGAAGGCAACAGAAAGTTGGCTCTAGCAGCAAAACAAAAAAACAGATCTTAAATTTCTGCTTAAACTCAAGCATTATATCTAGGATTGTGCTAAAAAACACCCTGAGAATTTTAAGTTCTTTTCTCCATTCTGAGTAACCAAAGAGATTCAACAAGATAATACTGGTATGTTTGTGAATCAAAGATAAACAAAATAATGATAAAATTCAGCAATAATTCAAAGAGGTTTGGGGCCCCTTCCCCTTTTAAAATGGGTTCTGCTTATTAGAAACTACAGTTCACTGGACATTAAAAAAATTTTTTTAAAAACAGAGTTAGGGGAGGAGAATGGATATCAGCAAAATAACTGCTAATCACATAACTTATTTTGAGTTCCTAGAACACTCCAAACTCTTCCCTTCTTTGGAACATTCACACTATTAACTCCACCTAAAATCTTCTATTCTTTCCAGACAGGCTTTCTCTGACCATCTTAGCGAGCAGACTGACCTACTATTATGTTCCATCACAAAGTCCAGTTTGTGACATTAACAACACTTTTCTCAATTAGTAAACTTTTCTTATTCACCGGCATCTTGTCTTCCTTTCCCTAGCCTCACAAGAGGGTAAGTTCCACCAGGGGGAGACTGTCCAATGCACTCTTCTCAATATACTCTGCACTACAGTATTATGCCCAGCTCCGGGCAGATGCTTGATAAGTATTTGACAAGAAAAAAAAAACAAAGTTTTTCAAACTGTTAGCCTCCCCACCCCAACCAAACCCAAAACTTGAAATATTTATATAAGCTTTATAAGTTGACAAATTTGGACAAGCCAAACAGCCCTAAGTTATCATTTTGCTGTTTCAGTTCCCACTACCACCAACTAGCCTGGCAAAGTTGTAAGATCAGGAAACCAATCTTGCACTTCATCTGTACAATGTGCTGTGCAACATACTGACCATCCAATTACTAACTCAATTTGAATTAATTAGTTTACGGCCTGCAGAGAAAGTGTCCTCTGACCTCTGACATCAGCCTGTCCATATATCAGTTCTTCCCTACACTGAAATTATGGAAGAGATATAAAGGTAATAAAATCCTGCCTCTGCTTCCTGAATCACGGCATGCTTCCATAAATACAACATATTCAATAAATGTCTGAGGATCCTAACTAGACACAGTGAGCCTGGTAGGTAGTTTTTAATCCAAAAGTAACCATAGTCATACCACCAAACATAACCTGACCGATTCAGCTAAAAATTCAACATACCTCATAAGAAGTTTGCCAAAGTTGTCAACAGATTTATGAGATTCCGTGCTTTAAAAATAGCATTACTATTCAAAATTTCCCAGTAGACTTAAGGAAATGGTCCCTAATGGGATTGGACCTGGTATTTTCACAACAGCCCTGTCAAGAGCCACGCGGAGCTCTAAAACCTTCCCAGTGGGAAAGCCATTAATCAGGAGAGCTGCCTCAGATGTCCAGACACTATCACTTTGACCTTTGCCTTTCTATTTCCTGTATCTCTCCATATACACCGAATTCAGTCTTCTATTTTTATTTTCTGCTTGTAACGCTAACATAGAAATCTCTAGCCTATAACAAAACGTCTCCCGCAGGCCAACGGCTGTCTACCTACCTCACAGGTGGCACAGGCCTGAGCAAACCCCCCTCCGCTCCTCCCCGCCCACAGAAACCCTGTGAAAGTTTGGAAATTGAGGTTCCAACCGCGCCGCGGAGCCCCGAGGTCGGCCCGGGGGTCCGGCCCCGGCGGCGCCCTGACAGTCAAGATGGCCCTGAGCGGGCCCCACTGCGGCTGCCGACCGAGGGGCGCCGGACAGGACACCGCCGCCGCCGCCTACCTGGGCGGCCGCAGGGACGCGGGGCGAGGCCCGCCGGCGCCTCCAGCCCGCCCAGCCCGGTCTGCGCGCCCCGGAAACGGGCCGGCGGGCGCCAGGTAAGCGGCGGCGGCTGCGATGGGGACGGCGCGGGGCGGTCCCGGGCCAGTGGGCCCCGCGCGCGACCGGGGCTCCGGGCAGGGCCGGGGGGCGGGAGGACCGCGCGCAGGCCGAGGCCACAGCCCGGGGCAGGCTCGGCCTGAGGCAGCTGGCAGCGGAGCGGGGAGTGCAAGCGAGACAGAGAAGAAGGCGCGGGCTGCTATCTCAGCCCGGGTCGGGGGCGTCCAGGCCGCGACGACGCCGATGGCTGCGCGAGGGGGTCGGGGTCTCTGCACGGCCGCGTTTCTTACCCTGCATGCTGCTGACGGCCGGATGACCCGGCGCCGGGGACCCTATGGGGCCCGGGGTCCCGCTGCCGCTGCCGCCCCCGGAGCCGCCGCCGCCGCTCGGGCTCGGAGCCGCCATTGTTGGGAGTGAGGAGCCGAGCGGCGCCGCGGCGGCTGCAATGCAGCAAGCTCGGCCTCTCGCACGGACGAGGGCGCGGCGAGCGCCGCCTTGGCCCCGCCCCCGACATGCCCCTTCCCCGCCCGCAGCCACGCCTCCGCCCGAGCCTGAGGTGAGGGCAGCGCCAGATGCTGAACTGCGGGACAGCCCGGGTAAGGATTGCACTGGCCCAGGGGATGGGCGCAGGTCCTGGACCAGGGCTGCTGGCGCGCGGGGACCGAAAATGATTTGCAAAACATCAGAACTGTGTGTGCATTTGGGGAAGGAGAAGATACCTAGCTTTCGATGTTTCTGCAGAGATCAGTGACCCCAAATGTTTGAGAACTTCCTTGGAATTACAGAACCTAAAATCAAAATAATAAAGCTAAAAAGAATCTCGGAAATCTAGCTTCTCTGATATATCACTTTCAGAAGATAGTTAGCTCTAGCTGTGGTTCCGATCTGGCCCTGTCTAATATCCCAACCAGAGAGGCCAGGGATCTAAGGGGCCCTACCCAAAGTGCTCTTCATGGACCCCTCCGAGAAATACTGAGTCTACATTTTAATAATATCCTCAAGTAGTTTATACGCACATTAAGTTTACTAAGTACTACAGTAAACAACCAACATTCCTTGACCTCCTTCTATATCACCTTCTTCCCTCAAAAACACACTGGTTTTTCTCCCCCAAATCCTCTCCACCTAATAAAACCAATCATAACCATTAATATAAATTACATAAAATGACCCCAAAAAACCCTATGAAAACAATATTAGGTTTCTTCCAATGCTTTGCACAGAGACTTTGATTTTAGGAAAGCAGCCACTAAAAGAAAAATAGTCTCCTATGAGGCCAGGGCTTGGAGGCCAGCCACAACGTAATTGAAATGGTAGGACATTTCTGGAAAGATATATGTCTTGCCTATAACGTAATGACCAGTTGTCTTACATCCTAAGAAGTCTAAACCATGAAGTTGGATGTTTCTGCCCTTTAGAAGCATTGGGCAATCTATAGTAAGACCTCCTCCAAACTCCTTCCACCCAGACTTTCTCTGACACTACAGTTACCCACTATGATGTTGGAAGTATGTCCCAGGTCAAAACAGACCTGCCTTCTTGCTCAAAACCCAACCTCGTCCATCATCTTGATTGCTCAGACCTTAGCAGTGGCTTGGCCTAGGGCTCAGGGGAAGTCAATAGGAAGAGCAGTGACAATAATGGAGAACTGGAGGTAAGAGGCAACACATGCACTTAAAGGAGAGTTTTCCAGAAGACTCCAAGGGCATGGCTGAGCAATAACACCAACTCTGAGTTTTTATGTACTGCAGCTAGGGAGCATATATTTACTGCCAGGAGGAGTAAGAATCAAAAATCAAAAGAGCAAAATGCAGTGGAACACACTTGCAGTCATAGCTGTCAGGAGGCTGAGACATTAGGATAGAGCCTCCCAGCCCAGCCTGGGCTGCATGGTGAAACTCTGTGTTATTGCTTATACCTAAATGTCGCACGGCCCCGCCCCGCTCCCCCCCCCCCCCCTGCAGCCTCATGTACTCATGGGTGGGGCTTTTCAGAGCTGGCTGGATCTAGACCATGTGATACTAGGAGTAAGGGAGTATGGCACTAGTTTAGTCCACTGATTGGAATCAGCATAGGTCTGGGTGGCACCACCCAAAAGGGCAGTAACCTGGATGGCATAAAAGGGAAAGGTAGCCTGACTGTGGCTGCTTACCTTCTTCCTACCACACCATGAACTCTTTCTCTTCTGTGATGCTCCTCTGCTGTGCCACCTTGCCTTAGAGCCAGCCAACTATGGACTGGAATCTCTACAAACTGTGAGCTAAAATAAACTTTTGCTCCTTTAACTTTGGGTGTTGGGTATTTTATATCAGCAATGAGAAAAATAACTAAGACCCACTGTTTCAAGAAACCAAAAAAATGCAAATGAAGCATGCCTTTCAAAACATCAACACAATTTACCAGTGATTAGAAAATAAAGGATGAAGAAAAATAGAGAGCCTTTTCTCCCAATATAGTAGGTGCGTATTTCCTTTGACTTGGCCATTCTGGCACACAAGAAAAAAGGATAAACAGCCCCACCATTTTCTAGCAATGTTCCAAATATCATACCCTGTCATCACCAGACTCTAGATGTAGGACAGCTTGATACCAAACAGTTTTACTGAGCAGTTTCTGAGCCTTTATTCCAATATCTGCCAGCAGGATTCCCAGCTAGTTCCCGTTATCTAAATATCATGGTAGTATGTGTTGTGTCATCTCATTTCTCATTCCTAATTCTTTGGGGACTGGAGTGGTTCTAAGAAATGGCTTGCAGGAGTTTTAGTTTCCCCATCCCCATAAGTTCCAGGAGCATCTCACCCTCACTCATTGATGTAGATAATTGATATAGTCACAGTCTTATGTAAAGTGCTTAGTAAAGCTCCTTTTTTCAATTATATATATTTAATAGAATATTAATATATACTTCTTTAGGTCCCCAAGAAACAATGCTGGAGATTGTAGAAGTTAGACAACATACATATACACGTATGTATTTAGTTTTCCAATGTTTTAATGCATGTATAGGTTGTTCAAAGGGAATTTAAACACCCAGCATGTTGGTACACACCTCCAATCCCAATGCTCGGTGGGCAGAGGCAGGATCTAGAGTTTGAGATCAGCCTGGGCTTTTAGTGAGTTCAAGACCAGTCTAAATTACAAGGCAATAAAAAAAAAAGTCAGGCATGATGGTGCGTGCCTGTAATCCCAGCACTCTGGGAGGCTGAGGCAGGAGAATCACAAATTTCAGCCCAGCCTGGGCAGTTTGGTGAAACCCTGTCTGTCTCAAAGAAATTAAAGAGGCTGAGGATATAGCTCAGTGAGAAGACCCTGGCTTCAGTCCCCAGTACTGTATAAATACATACATACATACATAAATTTAATCATATAAGAAAACATTATTAAATGACCATAAATGAGAAAAACATATATTTAACAAAGAAACCTAAGGGAAAACATTTAACCTGAAAATTCATTAAGAAAATTTGAGATAAAAGAGTAATATAAAACTAACCATGTTATTTGTCTAATACTTAGGTTCGGGCTAAAATTGACATATACTTGCATTGCTATTGGTATTATAAACTAATAGATAAGAACCACTGACTAAGTCTACATGGGGGCAAAAGGGAGAAAGGATTTTTGTTTTACTTAAGCTGATGAAGGTATGTATGTACTTTTTACTTTTTCTTATGTTCATATGTTTCTCATATATTTATGTTTTTGATGTTCCCACCAAAACTCATATGCTGAAGTCCTAACCCCCATAACCTCAGAATATAACTGTGTTTGGAGATAGGACCTTTTAAGCCATAGCTAAGGTAAAATGAGGCCATATCATTAGGCCCTAATCTAACATGACTGCTATTCTTTTTTTTTTTTTTTGGTACTGGGGATTGAACTCGGGTCCTTATGCTTGCAAGGCAGGCAGCAGAACCACTGAGCTAAATCCTCGGCCCAATGACTGGGGTATTCTTATAAGAAGATTAGCACACAGACACACACACAGAGGGAGATCTCTGTGAAGAAGCTCGGACAAGATGGTCAGTTACAAGCCAAGAAGAGGGACCTGTGTAAAAACCAACCCTGTCAACACATTGATCTGAGACTTTCAGACTCTGGAGTTCTAACCAAATAAATTTCTGTGATCTAAGCCATCCAGTGTGTGTGATATTTGTTATGACAGTCTAGCAAGCTAATACTATACATGATTTTTTAAAAAATGAATTGCCTCAAAGGAGTGACAGTAATAGTAATTGGCATAATCTTTGAGAGGTAAAGAAGGCGACTAGGCAATATGTATCAAAACCCAGCAAATTCACTATTATAAGAGATCCTTAAGGAAATCCCCAAATGGGCCTGAAAACTCTAGACTCTGCTATCTTATCCCTTCCCAGGAGAGAGGACTGGAATAGCAGATTAATATCATTGCTAAGAGTAAGGCACAGCAAGATCCAAGTGCCCTGTCCTGAAAGAGGCTGCAGAAAAAGAAAATATTTGCATTTCTCCTGCTTGGGGAGCCTTTGTTGAGAAATCTAGCTTGCTTGTTCTCTTGATTCATATCTAAATAGTTAGATTAAGAATACATTTTTCACTTTTGGGGCCAGGGATTTAGCTCAGTGGTTTCGCCGCCTGCTGTGCAAGCGCAAGGACCGGAGTTCAATCCCCAGTACCAAAAAAAAAAAAATAAAGAAAGAATACATTTTTCACTTTCCATTTCAAATAAAGCAAAAGTAATTTACAAATGAATTTCACCTTAGGACCCCAATTTCAGCCTCTAGGAAAGCAATAAGAAAGGTCAGACACCTCTATTTGGCTGCAACAGCCACTAGATATTCCCTTTATGGGTTTAGCAGTTAATGTTGAACAAAACCCATGTCTTGCTCACCCCAGATCACCAGCAGCTTAGTACCAGGCAGTCAAATGACTAATGTTGTCTCTTCAGGCAAAGAGCTCCAAACCAGGTTCTGGATATCATTTAAGCAATGTCTTAAGTCAAAATACAGGGCATGTAAGAAGCTTTGACCTATGCTTGCCTCAAAAGAGCCCAAGTTTCAACCCAATTCAAATAAAAGGAGATATTACTTAGAGGAGAACATATTTTTGTTTGTTTTGAAATTAGGTAACAATATCTGGTTTAAACTTAACCTTACTTTGTTTCATTGTGTCTTTTTGGCAACAGCTTAATTAAACTGTACTAAACATACCATACAGTTCACTCATAGTGTTCACTGGTTTTTAGTATATTCACAGAATTATGCAACCATCACAACAATTAAATTAAGAACATTTTTATCATCCCCAAAAGAAACTCTATACCCTTTACAAACACGCCCCAGGGGCCCTCATCCACCCCACTCTCAGACAACCACCTAATCTGCCTACAGAGTTTTGCCTACTCTAGAAATTTCCTATAATTTCCTATAAATGGAACCATACAATATGTGCCTTTTTGTATCTGACTTCTTTCACTTAGCATAATGTGGGGGTTTTTTGTTGTTTTGAGACATGATCTCACTATCTAGCTCGGGCTGTCCTTGAACTCACTATGTAGCCCAGACTCACAGCAATCTTACCTCACCCTACCAAGTGCGCTACCAAACCCAGCTATAATTTTTTAAAACTTTTTAAAATTAGTGCAAATTTGTCATCCATACTGATCACCTTCATCATAGGGAATTTGTACCCATTTTATATATAGCTTTTGTTGTTGTTGTTTTTTTTTGTACTAGGGATCGAGCTCAGGACCTTGCACTTGCAGGGCAGGCGTGGCGCCATTGAGCTACATCCCCGGCCCTACATAATATATCTTAATTCTTCTCCCCTTTCCATTCCCCTTGCCTCCCTTCAATTGTTCCCCTCCCCATTGTTTCCATTTTTTCCTTTTCCCTTCTTTCTCTTCCCTCTCCTCCCCCCCCCATTTGAACCTCTTCTTCCTACTTCTCAATATCTACCCTCCACTTAGCACAATGTTTTTGAGGTTCATTTATGCTGTAACATGTTATCACTACACCACTTTATTCCTTTAGTGTGGATATACCCCATTTTGTTTACCTGCTTGTCCATCTGAGACAAGAAGATAGGGTGTGGCTAAAACTAGCTGGGAAAAGAGGTGTGATAAGACCCTGGACACACGCACAGAATAATTCTCAGAACCCTGCATGTGGACTTTTCACAAAAACTACAGCAGGTTTTTGATGGGATGACCTGGACGTGATACCAGTGTAGAAAATGTAAAAAAGGGACAGTTGCTGGGCATGGTGGTCCACACCTGTACTCCCAGCACTCAGGAGGCTGAGGCAGGAGGATCACCGTGAGTTCGAGGCCAGCCTGGACTACACAGTGAGTTCACAGTGAGCCTGAACTACAAAGTGAGACCTTGTCTCAATAAAAAGAACAGTCACCATTAAACACTTACTAGCCACTATCTACTATTGTGCCTCTCCACCCTAGGCTGTAGGATGTATTTTTAATTTTTTTTCTTCTCTTTTACTAGGCCCAAACTTGCTCTGCAGAGCCTACTTTTCTCCAACCCTTCTGCTTTTTCCTATCTTCAATAAATGTGAAACTTTGTCACTATTTGTGCTTGTTTCATTCACTTTTGGCGGGGGGGAACAGAAACAATCTCAAAACCACCTCCAGAAGGAGACTCCAGCACCCCAAAACTTGGTAGTCCATCGATGGATATTTTGAGTTATTTTCACCTTTTGGTTATTATAGATGATGCTGCAATGAATATTTATGTATGTTTTCCTGTAGACACATATTTTCAATTCTTTTGCATATATACCCAGAAGTAGAATTGATGGGTCTGATGGTAACTCAATATTTAAACATTTGAAGAACTACCAAACTCTCTGTCAATGAGGCTGCATCATTTACCTTCCCATCTGCAGAATATAGGTGGTCCAATCTCCCCACAGGCACACCAATAATTACAGTGTCTCTCTTTTTGATGAGAGCCAACCTAATGGGCATTGTTGTGCTTTGAAGCATTTCAGCTATAGTATCCACTGAACTAGACAATAGCAGAAATTGTATTTTTTATAAACTGAAAATGAAGTGTATTCATTTCAAGAGGGAACTAAAAAAAACAAAAAAAATTTTTTAGCTAAAAAAAAAAAATGAAGCTGGTGGTTGTGTACAACTGTTATGTCAGCACTCTGGGAGGTGAAAGGAGGCAGATCTAAAGTTTGAGTCCAGCCTGGGCAACTTAGTGAGACTCCCTCTCAACATTAAAATAATAATAATTATTATTAATAATAATAATAGTAATATTAAAAGGACTGGGGATGTAGCTCAGTGCAAAGTCCTTGGATTCAAACCCCAATATACGAGAGAGAGAGCTAGAGAGTTGGAGGACCAAAGGACTCAGTTTTCTAGAGGCCAAAATATGACACAATTTAGAATAAGAAGATGGTGGCTGTCCTGAATGCAAGCCTGTCCTCTTGTATTCCTGGATGGAGCAGTTGGTCCTGGGAATGGTCCTGCAATGATTCAGAGAGAAACTACCAGAATATGTACTCTTGCGATGTCATCTATCATTTTTGACTCAAAGTCAACCAATAAGAGCTCAAGAAAGACTTCAGCTTTCTGAGTGGTATATGCAGGGTGTTGGTTTACTCTCACAATCAGGTATCAGTAACTAAAAATCTATTGGTAGTTAATGAAGCACTTTATCAGCTATCTATATAGCTGAAAGATTAATCTAATGCTAAACACATAGGAAATTTTCTATTTTTGGAATATGGAAAAGAATTCAATTACCCGATGTTATGGCTTGTGTGTAGATGTTCCCTCAAAGCCTCATTCGGTCATAGGTGGGGCTTTTTGAGATGTGGCTCGATCTACAATATGTGATTCTGGGATTAAGGGTGTGTAGTACTAAATTAGTTCACTGATTGGTTTGGCATAATTCTGAGTGTGGATAATGGGAAGGCTCACCTTGGATATAATATAAGGGACAGAAAGAGGGCTGCTATTGTCTCTTGCCACTTATTGCTTGCTGCTTGCTACTTCGTTGCTTCACTCCCTTCCTGCCTTCTGCCCACTATGAACTGTTTCTCCTTTAGGACACCCCTCTGCCATGTCAGCCTGCCTTGGAACGAGCCAACTATGAATTGAAACCTATACGATCTTTTAACTTTGGGTATCATGTATTTTGTCTCAGAACAAGAAAAGTAACTAAGTCACCCAACACCTGCAATTAACAACAAAAGAATGTTATTCCTAGTATAGCAATATTAAAGAGCAGGAGAGATGTTATAAGAACATCACTTAAGAACAAAAAAATCCAGGGCCTGGGCTTTAGCTCAGTGGCACTGCACCTGCCTTGCAAGCACAAGGTCCTGAGTTTGATTCCCCGGTACCAAAAAAGAACAAAATAATTCAACAGAAAGTGAGGACACTTAATAAAAATACAATTTACTTTATTCAAATGCTTCCAGCTTCATTAACTCTATTTTGTTTTTGGGGTTTTTTTTTTTTTTGGTACTGGGGATCAAATTCAGGACCTTGCGCTTTCGAGGCAGGTGGCAAAACCACTGAGCTAAATCTCCAGCCCTCATTAACTCTAAATATATCTCTGAAAACTATACCATATTATACTCCAGGTACACTTTATATTTTTGTTTGTTTGTGACACATATATGGCAGAAAAACTTGCAATTATTTTAATACTTAGAACCAGATGTGGTGGTGCTCATCTGTAATCCCAGCACTCTGGGAGACTGAGGCAAAAGGATAGAAAGTTTCAGCTCAGCTTGTGCAATTTATGGACTTAGCAAGACTTTGTCTCAAAATAAAAAATAAAAGGTCTAGGGATGTAGCTCAGTATGGAGGACCTGGGCTTAACACCCAGTAGTACAAAAAATAATAAACAAATAAAAAAATAAATAATTTAAAAGAATTGGGGATATAGTTCAGTCAGAATATCCTGGATTCAAGCCCCTAGCACTGCAAGAAATGAAAACAGCTGGACATGGTGGCACAGACTTGTAATCCCAGCACTAGGGAAACTGAGGCATAAGGATCCTGAGCTCCAGGCCAGGCTGGACTACCCAGTGAGACCCTATCTTAACAATGACGACAACAACAACAACAACCCTCTGTCATTCTGTCCTTTTTTTGGTCTCACAGTTTATCAACCACTGCACTATTAACATTTTTGTACCAGATACTTTGTTGTGGGCTGCAGTCTTGTACATCACACATGTCCAACAGGATCATTGGTTTTCACTCAGTAGAGGCCAAGATCATCAGTACTCTTTTTCCAACCTGATGAAATCCTGACAAGCGAAATGTCTTCAGGTACTGCCAAATGTCCCCCTGGGGGAAATTGCCCATGGCTATGGACCAATTCTTTTTTTTGGTACCGGGGATTGAACTTGGGTCCTTGCTTTTGCGAGGCAGGCAATGGAACCACTGAGCTAAATCCTTGACCCACAAATTTTTTTTTTTAATGTAGATCTAAAGTATATTTTCTTAATTTGCTGTACTGATTACATGAATGTTATTAATCCACTTCTTCAGTCCAAAAGAATGAAATTTATCAGGTTGTAATTACCTTCAAACCCTAAAGGAAATTACTTTTTACTTTGATATCACCCACAATTATTTCTTTCTGAGTCAGCCACATACAGAAAAAAAAAAGGTTTTCTATTTCTAGCCTTGAAAAACCAATACTGGAATATCTGATCATAAAATTCATCGGGAAAAATAAGTCAAGCTACTAAGAAAATCTGGAGAAGAAATAAGGGGACCTAGTGCTACCAGACATTTCCATATTTTAAATCTCCTATGATTGCCATTTTGTGGGACTGAAACACAAACATAGAGTGGCTTAACTAGTTAGGAAGACTAGAAATAGACTCAAAAACTTATGGAAATGTAGTACAGTTAAAGGGGGGTGTCAATTCAAAGATAGACATCTGCAAAAAATTAAACTTGAATTCATACCTCAACCTTTAAATCAGAATGAGTTCTAAATGGAACAAAAATTTTACTATAAAAATAAGAAGCCATTAAAATACAAGATGAGTCCATCATTTCTAAGCCTGACACAAAGTCAATAGGAAAAATTTTAAATTTCTTTTAGCAAAAATTACAAACAAGCAAAGTCAGAAGATCAACTAACTATAAAAATTATGTTTCAATTTGTAATAGATATAAAGAGCTAATTTCACTAATAAAATTTCTCAGTAGGACTAGGGTATAGCTCAGTGGTTAAGCACATTGCTGACATGCTAGAGTTTCTGGGTTCAATCCCTGGCACTGCAAAAAAACAATAAATAAATACAAAATCAAAGAGCTAGGTGGAATCTGATGACCAAGGACCAGAGGACCTAGTTTTCCAGAGGTCAACGTGACACAATTTGGAATAAGAAAATTGTGGCTGCCCTGAATGCAACGGTGTCCTCTCATATTCCCCGGTGGAGCCAGTGGTCTGGGAATGGCCCTACTAAGAGACAGACTCACCAAGACAGCTCTCTACACCAACCCTCATCTCTTTGACTGTACCTGTTTTCAGACGTGTGGAGGAACTCCAAGATAACTCAATGGATTCTTTACTAAGAAAAAGTCCAGATTCCTTTTTAAACTGAGTGTAATCTTGAAAACTTGTGACCCTGTCTCAGTCAGGGCTTGAGATTGGCACTTTCTTCTTTTTTCGTTTCCCCCAGTGAACACTAGCTGAGATCTGTGTAATTCTTGTGCTCATTTGTCAGGAATTTGCCAGGGCAGTCACAATTTCAAATATTATGCTCCCAATTATGGACCATGAGATCGGAATTTTGGCACTAGGAATACAGTTATAAGTTAAACAGGCTGAATTCTTGTCTGTTGACCTTGGCCAATTCTTGGTATTTCTTTCATGAAAGTTTCCTGATTATTGGCGATCTTGGGGGTATAACAGTTCCTCCTGTTCTTAGCATCAGGTGGAGGCAACAGATTCTCATCAGCAAATCAACGGAGGGATAAGGGATATGGCAAGAACAGTGCCTGCTCATTCTGCAGGAGTCAGCTTTGTCTCTTTCTCTGAACACCTCCAGGGCCCTTTGACCAGCAAAGCTCTTGGGCATCCCCAGTGCACACTGCTACCCAGAATGCAGAGGTAGGCATCAATAGCCTCTCAATAACTGTGCTTTCTGGGGGAAATTACCAAGCAATCCTGCTTAAATACTTTCAGTTGTCAGGTAGTTAAGTATATAGCTATGTAAAGAGATTTAATTGAAAAGGATAGTCAGATTTAATAGTGAACTTCAAATTGTATGCACCATGAAAAAGCATTCTAATGTAAAGAAAGAATTTTTAAAATTGTGCTTGCCAAACAAACTACATGCTTCCAGTTTCCAACTCTTAGTTTGGATGATCTTATCAGCATCAGAGAAGAGAATAGATCTTGGATAAAATTCTGTAACCTGTGATGAATGCATTCCTTGCCTAATTGTTGGTAACTGGCTCCTTCCAATACAAGCCTTATGTTTGTGCCTTTGGCTACAT
Source organism: Heterocephalus glaber (assembly GCF_053883595.1). NCBI lineage: Eukaryota > Metazoa > Chordata > Mammalia > Rodentia > Bathyergidae > Heterocephalus > Heterocephalus glaber. The sequence goes on along the minus strand of NW_028258351.1, from coordinate 23,385,540 downwards.
ATTGTTTCTTCTATGTATCTTCACAGGCAACCTGAAGCTTTCTGCAGTGCCCTTCTTAAGACTTTCAAAAACAGATCACTGTTGCTGATTAACTTATTTTCTTTCTGCTCTAATGCCATGTAATAAATAGGCTACATTCTGGAAAACAAGTGAAAAACAAAAACAAAACAATACAAAAACCCCCAGTGTCTGGATAAACCCAATCTTTTTCTCTCTGTGTTCCCTAATGTTCAGATCCTTTGTGCTAATTAGCAGTGACATGTGAGTCACAGGTCTTACCATCTCTCCAGGGGAAGAAAAAGCTTCCTTCTATTGATCCAGGGGACCTTCAGGAGCCACCACATGCTCCTGAAAGCTTCTGTCAGGAGGCAAGTTCAATTGGAAAAAATGAATGCAAGACAGAATCTCAGCATGGGAAGGCATCCAGCCATCCCCAACACATGCAGCAGGGACAGATGGGGCCTCCCACTGCTTCGTGATGAAGGGATTTTTGGGAGTTCTGGCCATGAGGTAGATGTCACAAACTCAGCAAGAGCAAAGTCTGACTGCCCAAAGTTGTCAGGACTACTGGCCCAGCAAGTGGCCAGGCACCTTAACGTAAAGGAAACACATAATGGCATCAGGTGAGCACATGAAAAGCACAAGTCCGTAGGCAAGGTGTCAAGACGAGACACTTTTAGGGCTAAAGGAGAAAAATTCTATGAGGTGAAAAGTTTAATGGAGTATAAGACCACTTACTGAGTCCCTCTAACATTTTTATCTGAATAGAACACTCTAACCTTTAAAGAATCCCTGGTCAGTTAATGAGGTAAAAATCACTTATAGAATTCAGAAGTTTTCCAGATCTGCATCTGAAGCCTGGTGCTCTTTTCTGGGCAGAACAGAAACTTCATAGACATAGGACTAAACAGATAAGATCCCAGCCTATAGCAGAGGAGGTTCTGTGGCTGAAGCCCTAACCCCTCTTTTGATGGAGGAGGCCAGAATCTTGATATTTTACAACACAGATCAAGCTCAGAGGCACAGGCAAGACTCTAAAAACAAAATAAGATTAGCTTGTCTCAAAAAACCACATTAATGGTAGGCAGATATCTCTATGAAGTGATATTCATGTTTCCTTTGGGTTTTAATTTTGAGATAAAATATGGTATTTATTACAATATAATAGAATGTGTTACAATGTGTATAATTCAATTCATTTAGTTGAGACTTCTGTCCTGTTTTTGATCATCACATATTTTTTCTTTCTTTTTGAGATATCTAGATATTATGTTGAAACACTGTGGTAAACAATTTGGTATGCTGTGAGTGGGGGGATTGCAAGTTCAAGGCCAGCCTGGATATCTTAGCAAGACCTTTTCTCAAAATAAAATAAAAAGGGCTGAGGATGTAGCTCAGTGTAAAGGCCCTGTATTCGAACTCCAATACTACAAACAAACAAAAGTCAGTGTGGCAAAAACAATGTTTATGCTCAGGTGCAATAATTTTTTATTACCATTCTTTCCAAGAAATTCTTATCCTAAAATAGATGATACGTAAGGATTATATCAATGTCAGCAAAATTTTACATTTAAATGTTCAGGCACTGTTTGTTCTAGGAACTTTACATTATATTTTCTTATTAATTCTTATAATGATCCTAAGAGGTGGATAGTATTGTTATCTCAGATTTTACTTAATGAGAAAACGGAAGTACATGGCTGAGCTATTACTGTATTATACTAAAGGGGTTTCTATGTTAAAAGTTCCTAGATCAAAGTCAACACAAAAATTTTTTCTATTTTATCTACTCCCAAAGGCATGCTGATTGCCAGTTAACTGTGTTATTTCCTGTATTGTGTTATCATCATTCCTGGCCACTTCTATATTTTGAGTCTTGAAAATCTTATCCCCAAAGGCCTGTGTGATAAAGACTTGGTCATCAGTGTAGGGCTGGCTATTAGGAGGTGGTAGAACTTTTAAGAGGTAGGGCCTAGTTGGAGATCTTTTTTTGGAGATGTGCCCTCCAAAATCTTGTGGGGACCCAGCCCCTTCCTCTCCCTCTCTTTTTTGCTTCCTGACCATGAGATGAGCAGTTTTGCCTTGATAAGTACTTCTGCTGTGATGTGCTGTCTTTTCACAGGCCTGAAACAAAGGGGACCACCTGATCATGGACTAAACCCTCCTAGATTGTGAGTCAACAGAAACCTTTTCTCTTCATAAGATGATTATCTTGGATATTTGTTACAGTAACAGAAAGCTCACTAATACAGAAACTATCCATATCTGTCTCTTGAAGTTTGAGTTAATAAATTTATATCATGGATTATGGGATTGTTCCTCAGATCAGTGCACAAAATATCACTTTGGAAGTCTGTTAAAAAAATAATGTCTACAAGTTTCACCTCTCAGAGAATCTAATTTAGAAGATAGGGCTAAACAGTGAGGGTTTAACCTACACCCCTTGTGAGTTTGATGTGCAGCCTGAGGAAAGAAACACTGATTTAAAACAGATGCTCTACCTCTTGATTGAAGCACTCTTTATTACTAGAAAGATTTTGAAACTAAATAGTTACTATTTGGATATGTATTTATTCATAAATTATATATAGGTATTATTTTGCTTCTATGTTATATACAGTGCAGATGTGCTAAAAGATGATAATGAAAAAATATTGTGAATTGTCTATTTACTTAATGAATAAAGTTTTCCCTAAAAATAATGAACACTAAATTTTTTTTTTTTTTTTTTTTTTTTTTGCTACCGGTGATCAAACTAGGGTCCTTATGCTTTCAAGGCAGGCGGCAGAACCACTGAGCTAAATCCCCGGCCCCATGAACACTAAATTTTTACAGTCTTCATTATTTGAGCAAATCTTGGTTTAATATTTTATAATTCAGAGATCTAAAAAATCTGGTTCTAGGCTTAATTTATTTTTGATACTTAGTTTTAATGGTTGTCAAAAGTAAAAAGAAATAGGGCCGGGGATTTAGCTCAGTGGTTCCACTGCCTGCCTCGAAAGAGCAAGGACCTGAGTTTGATCCCCAGTACCAAAAAAAAAAAAAAAAAAAAAAAGGAAAAATAAATACATAAATAAAAGAAACCTCATAAAACTTTCAAATAGATGAAATACATTATTGACAGTACATAGAAAATAATGATACTTGTTCTTCAATACCATCTGTGAATTAAGCAAAAAATTTTTATGAAATGTGACTACTAATTCCATAGTACTTCATGTGAGTCAGTAGCTCATGCAAACCAATGAGCTTAAGCAAAAAGCCTTAAAAAATTTTTAATGAAACATTTTATGTATTGATTCTCATTCATTAGGACTTCAAAAGAAGCTGCCAAACATTTTAAATTAGATTTAATAAAATTTCATAAAGTACTTGGTAGAATATTTTATGGAACTTTTTTTTCTTTTTTTGGTACCAGGCATCGAACTCTGGATCTTGCACTTGGGAGGCAGGCAGTAGAACCACTGAGCTAAATCCCCGGCCCTTGATAGAATATTTTATGATATTAAATTTAGGGCTGGGGATTTAGCTCAGCAACACAGCCCCTGCCTGACAAGTGCGAGGTCCCGAGTTTGATCCCCAATACCAAAAAAGAAAAACTTTGCCAAAATTTTTGTCTTCATGTTCTGGAGTCACACATACATACAATATCATGTATATATAATCTAAATGTGCAATCTGCATATGTTAAAATCTGTAATATAGATACATCACACATGTACATGTATATGTATTTTTTTGTGCTGTCAGGGCATGAATTTGGGCCCTGGCACATGCTCTGCAAATACTCTACAACTAAACTACACTCCCAGGCCTGCATATGTATTTATATATAATATATAAACCTATATAAACTAATATATTTACACATAGCATATATAGTTATATATAGTAAATTCACACATAAATATACAAATATAGTAAGCAAACACTTCTCATTAATTATAGTAGATCTATCTTTTTTAATTAGTTAATTTTATTGATACATTTCAGGTATACAATATAATGACATTCATCATTGGAAATTTGCACCTTTACCTAATATCTCTTGGTTCTTATTTTTCCCCCATTCCCCTGCCCTCCCTTCAAGCCCTCCATCCCTATTTTTTTGTTTTTTGTTTTTTTGGTGCCAGAGATCGAACTCGGGACCTTGCGCTTGCAAGGCAGGCGCCAGGACCACTGAGCTAAATCCCCAGCCCCGATCCCTCTCTATTTTCAAAGACTTTGTTTCCTTTTTTCATTTTCTCATATTAATTCCATTCCCTTCTATCTTAATATTTGAAATTATTTTGCTTGAGTTTTGGTCAGCTCTGACTGGGTGGGCATTGTCATCACTTCCCAATGTAGCAGAAAAAGGTCTCCAGCCAGAAGTACAGTTCTGCCACATTCTTGTTGTTTTGTTTACTTTGTTTATCTTCTATGTGAGAGTCATTCGCAAGGAACTTTTTAAACTGCACGTCAGTTTTAAGATTCGTTTAAGTCGAGGTGACGCAATCCACAAACCCACGGAACCCAGTACATGCCAACCTGATCTTTCTGTGTGGAGAGCAAGTGAAACGTGGGGAACGTGCTCCCCAGAACTCCCCTTCCCTAAAGGCTCCTCCCACACCTATCCTCCTCTATTCAACACAGGACCAAAAGAATGGCGGGGTACACTCTGTTTGACACCGGTGAAGCTGCATTTCTTTCCCATCTATGGGAGTGTGCCTAAGCCCTGACTTTTCTTTTCAGTGCTGTAGATGGAACCTAGGGCCTCACACATGCTAGACAACCCAACAGTTTTAAAAAATTTGTTATTTGGAGACAGGGTCTTATTAAAATGCCCTGAACTTGCAATCCTCCTGCCTCAATCTCCCAAGTAGCTGGGATTCTAGGAATATGCTGCTGCATGTCTTTAACCAACTGTGTGCACTGCTCTGTCATGGGGACAAATGCGAGCAGAGAGAAAGGAGAGCCTGGGATTTGGAATCAGAAAAAGCAGAATTTAAATTTAGGGTCGGCACTGAATTTCACGCCTTCCATTAGCCACTTACTCATTGTGCGGTTCAATGTTTTTATTTCTGCAATTGGAAAGGGAGTGTTTCCTATGTCTGACTGACAGAAGGATTAAACTTGTAGACTTTTATTTGGGTCTAATTTAAAAAGTGAATGTCTTCTTGTTGTGAAAGCTTACCTGATCCTGAGTTTTATTTTGCTTCCTCCTTCTTATCCTTCCTCCTTTTTTCCTTTTCTGAAAATCTTCTTTAGATCTCTCTATCTTTTCCTCTCAAGTTTCTTTTCTTCTTTCTCGTTCTCTGAATTAAACCTCAGGCTTCACATGTGCTAGGCAAATACTTTACCACTGAGCTATATCACCAGTCCTTTTAATTTTTAGTTTTGAGACAGTCTTGTTAAGTTGCCCAGAGGGGCTCAAAGTTGCAATCCTCCTGCCTCAGCCACGTGAGTAACTGGATTTACAAATATGCCAACATGCCTAGTTTACTTGCTCCTTCTTTGAACACTTCATGTGTTTAGCTTGCAGGATACCACTTTCTCTTTATTTTCATTCTACCTTGATGGCCCATCAGTCTTATTTTCTTTTGAACGATCCTCCTCATTTCCCAGGCCTTACACGTTGGTGTGACCCAGGGCTCAGTCCTCATACCCCTTCTCTTATTTTTCCTTACTGTTTCAGAGCTCAGAAATTTGCCATATTCTCTGCCTGGAAATCTCTAAGTGTGCAAAGACTTGCTCCTTAACTTCAGGTCCGTGTTCAAGGTTAGTTTTTCTTAACCATCTTACCTGTCTCCTTAGCCTGGTTTAATTTTCTCTGCAACACTTATCATTGCTCAACACACTAAGTACTACTTGTGCATATATTCATTGTTCAGCTCCCTGCACAAGACATAACCCCTGTGAAGGCCAGGATTTTGTATCGTTCAGTTTTATACCCAGGTAAAGGAATAGTACTGGGCAAAGAAGAAGTATCTGATACAATTTTTATTGAATGAGTAAGTAAATGAAAATAGACAACATTTTCCCATTATTTCCTAAGCTAAGGTGGATAACTCTTTTGGTACTTTTGGTCTTTTGGTACTTCAGTGTGTTCAAAAAGAAAGGAGATTTTATGCCTCTTCTCAAGATGCCAGTTTATAAAGGAATGATTAAACTGCCAGCTGTCACATTCATATCAGGAACAGTCCGCTAGTTTTAGAATTTTCATAGCCTGTAGTTCATGGGTTCCAAGAATGGCCTTCAGGGTTCTATTAGTTTTCCTGAATTTCAGGATGAAATGTTATATGTGTACATGCATCTTCCTTAGGAGAAGTGTTACAGCTTTGTCAGATTTACAAGGAGGGTCTATGGTCCAATTACAAGGGTTTGAAATTTCTTATCTTCTTTGAATGTTGGTTAGCTAAAATGTAGTATGTTGAAGATAAAACTCATCATCTTCCTCCCCAAACCAGTTTATCTCTTTGCTTTCCCAGAAGAAAAGCACTATGGTATTAAAAGTCATACACTATGCAAGTGTCCATGTACAAGTAAATTGTTAGCCATCCTCTCTTCAGGAAGTAGGAATTTGTAAAGTATATACAAGTCAACAGAAATTGCTTAGGGTCAGGGATTTAGCTCAGTGGTTCCGGCCCCTGCCTCACAAACGCAAGGTCCGAGTTCGATCCCTGGTACCAAAAAAAAAAAAAAAAAAAAAAAAAAAAGAAAGAAAAGAAATTGCCTAGACTGGGCTGAACTAGTAGTTACACATGCTGGGTCTTGTTCAGCACTAGGGACTTAGAGAATATATCAAATCCCTTTGCTGCCTGTCAGTTTTTCAGTTATATGAACGTGTTATGTCCTCTTTTCTCGCTCCCCCCGGGTCCCCAGCTTTATTTTTCCAGAGAAGATGTCTGAACACGGCACAGGGAGAGGACACAGACAACTCTCCTCACACTCCAATTTTGTACCAATAACACCCTTTTTTGAGTACTGTCTTGTCTGGCGATTGTTCAAGATTGAACTCCCAGAGATAGACACGATGCTTCATGCAGCTTAGTATCGCAAGATGGCTGCCGTGGCCCAATGCAGGACGGCTTGGAAATGGATAAGGCTGAAAACCTGTCAAGTAGTTAGAAGGCTGCGGTCCTTTTCTGGATTAGAAATTGTGTAGAACTGAACGAGGCTACAGAGACGGTGAGAATGCAGAGGGTGTCTGTCATACAACTGGTAAAAGACTCAGGAATTGGCGAGCAATGGCGAGTGCAAGAAGGAAGCGGAAGGAGGAACAAGGGTGACATCCATGTTGCCGCAGAATAAGGGGGTTGACCAGAGTGGCAAGGGAGCCCGGCACTTCACTGAAGTCCAACACTGAGAAGAGGAGGAGGCAGCCTAGGAGACGCAGAGACAGAGTATGCCCTAGGCAAATCAAACGCCCCAGGGAAGCCAAGCAGGCAAAGATGGCAAGGGTGTAAGAACTGGGGATAATAGCAAAGTTTGAGCTTTGGGTGTGGGACTGGGGAGAGGAGCCTGTGATGGACAAGAAAATTATTCTTGCAGCTCCGCAGTGCTTGGCCTAGCGCGTGGCACGCGATAAATGGTGAGCTTTGGGGGAATGAATCTTGCTCGAGGCAATGGTGGAAGGAAGGGTTGGCGGCTTCGGCCCCAGGCTGGAACAGCGGCTACTGCGGGGATGGTGGGCGGTGGCACGGGACGAGGTGGGGCTCCCTGGAGGCCAATCGGAGCCCAGCACTCAGCTGGGCCACGCCCCTGCCGCGCCCCCGACCACGTCCCCGCCCCGGTCTCGCCAGGCCCCAGCGCCGCGCGTCACTCGCAGGCCGCCAGAGGCGTGCGCAGCCGCCCAGCTCCCGGAAGTGCGCCGGAGCCGGCGCCGCGGCCCGAGGTGAGCGCGTGGGCTGGGTAGGCCCGGCTGCTGGCGTCCTGGGTCAGGCCCGGCGCCGACCGCGTCCGCTCGAGCCTCGGCCGGTTCCCTGGGAGCGGCGACGGGGTCTGCTGACGCGCGCGCCCGTGCGCCTGAAAGCGCGTTCGCGGGCGGCGCGGCGAGCGCAGCGGGAGGGGCGGCCCAGGCTTGCGTGGACTCGGCGCGTGAGGACGCCAGGCCGCCGACTCTGCGTGCCTGCGCCAGTGGGCGGTGCCGGGTGCGCCTGCCGGTCCCGCACGGGGACGGAGAACCGGAGGCCCAGCGGCCCCCCCCCCCAGGACAGAGAAAATCTCAGGAGGAGGGATCCTCAGGGGATGACGTGGGGTCTCTCTCCAGCCAGGGTGCTGTCGACGTTGGAGGGCGCCGGGTGGAGACAGTTTCTCTTTAACTCTGCCCTGGTCTTGGGCACTAATGCTGGTTACTGCCCCAGCCCTTTGTGACAGCCCCTGAAGCTCCCCCACACATTACCAGACGTTGGCAGGTTTCCTTCCCGAAGCACAGGTTTCAGTGCTTGCTTGGACTTGAATCTGGCCGTCAGTTGTGAGCCTGGGAGGTTCCTAATCTGTAAATTCTGAGAATTAGATAAACATGATCAGAGCCGAATAGTGAGCTGATTCATAGCAGATGCCCAATCAATATTACTTACGTGTGCAACCATGTCTGTAACTTATGAGTATATAGCAAGTATACTTACATAGTTGTACATTTAAACACTCATTCTAATATGTGGCAGCTTTAATAAATATAACAAGTATGCATTTGTAATAACGAAGTTTTTAGGTAACTAACGGGACCACATCCTCATGAAGTCATTGAGATATAAACCCATTAACCTTCTAAAGTAATTTAATTTTGAATAGGAAAGACATTTTTCTTACTACCATCATGGTGTATAATTACATCAGATTTAAATATGTAAGATCTATAATTTTCCTTAATGTCACTCCTCCCAGATGTTTCTTAAACTGCTATGTTAATTCAGGAACTCACTAAATTTGAGTATGTTTATAGAAGAGTATCTTACTATTTGAAGTCTTGCTGTTTCTTATTTCTGCCTTTTGTTAATGTGCTACTTGTTATTTAAAAGTCAAGAGCCAAGTTTATTTTAGATAGTGAAGGCATTTTGTACATACAGTTCAAAAGAAATCTTTTAAAAAAATAAATGTAAGTCTTGGGGCTGGGGATGCTGCGCGGCTGTAAAGTGCTTGCCTAGCATGTGAGAAGAAACCCTATTTCTTCCCCAGCACCACACAAACAAAAATCTATAAGTCTCCCTCAAAAAAATGCTTCAGTTGCTTACTACAGAGTTTAATCTTCCATGTTTTCATTACCATTCAGTTTGAAAATATATTTTAATTTTTATTGTGATATCTTTTTTTTTGGTACTGGGAATTGAACTCAGGACCTTCTGCTTGAGATGCAGGCACCGTGCCCCTGAGCTAAATCTCCGGCCCTGTGATATTTTTTTTGACCATGGGTTATTGAATAATTTCTATAACTTGACATTTTCTGGATACCATACTGGTATTGATTTCTAACTTAATTGCACTGTGGATAGAAAATATGTAAGATTCTAATCTTTTGAAAATTATGCATATACTCTGGAGGAATGTTTTTTAGGCAATTGTAATGAGCATATATTTTAGTATATGTGCTGCCGAAGCAAGCACTGTAATGAGCATATATTCTGCACTTGTAGGGCTAGTGGTTTGTAAATGTCAGCAAGTTGGTTTATAGTGTTCAGATTTTCTATATCCTTATTTTTTTTGTTTTGTCTACTTATTTTTATCAGTTACTTAGAAGAGTGTTAAAATTTCCAACTATGAAGATTTGTTCTTTAAAATTATACAAGATACATACATATATTAGGTTATGTGTTGCAGACCATTTGAGCCATTTGTTCTAATGAATGTCCTTTTTTCTCTTTATATTGACATTACTTTGTCAGTACTAATATAGCTACATTAATTATGATTAATTAATTGACTTATTTCTCACAATAAAATGACCCTCTTAATTTTTTTGTCTTCAAAGAGAGTATCTCCTTGGTCAAATACTAAAATTTCCATGTCAGCATTGCTATTTGCATAGAGTATATTTTTTCATTCCTTTAATTTTCAAACTGTGACTTTATATTTCAGATGTCTTTTGTAGACAGCATGTAGTTAGTTGAATCTGCGTTTTAAAATCTGGCAAGTTCGCTTTGTAACTAGAGTGTTTAGTCTGCATACACTTAATATAGTTATTGCTATGGTTGAGTTTTAGGATGCCTTATTGTCTTGTTTTCTGTCTGACCTTTCTGGTTATTGGTTCTCTCTAACTTCTTTCCTATCATATTTTGGGCTATTAGTGTTTTTTGGGGGGGAGGGTATTTATTGACTTTTACACTCTTCTTCATTGGATAATGTTTTTAGAACATCCTTATTAAAGTTTAACTTATCAAAGTCCACTTTAATGTTGCATCACTTTACAAACTTTACAATTCATATTTGTCATTTCTCACCTGTCAATGCTTAAACTGCCCATTTCACACCTGATACTACCCAGCCACTGGCTTCCCATTTTCTGTTTCTTACATGGCAATTCACAAATATAGTAATATAAGATACTCCATTTGCTGCCCTCTTTGCTATTTAATATCTTTTATGTGACATATGCATTTTCACATACAGGGTTTTCTCACTGAGCTATATTCCCAGCCCTTTATTGTTTGAGACAAGGTCTTGCTGAGTTGCCCAGACTGAACTTGCAGTTCTCCTGCCTCAGCCTCCCAGAGTGCTGTGATTACCGACTACATTATATTTTCATTATTTTTGCTTTTAATTTCATTTTAAGGAAGTTAGAATTAAAAATGTAGTCTTTAATTTTTATTCATCAGTTTTAGTGTTGTGAATTTTTACGTAGACTGAGCTTTTCATCAAATGGAAGAATGTCCTTTAGTGTTTCTCATAGAACATATCTACTAGTGACAAATTATCCTGATTTATCTGAAAACTGTGGTGTTGGGAATCACATCATGTATTCTAGGCAAGTTCTTTACCACTGAGTTTATACCACCGGTTCCTGAAAACTGTATATAATTCTAAATTTTAAAGATGTTTTTGCTGGATATAGAATTCTGAGTTGCAATTCTTTTTATAGAATTTGCATTTGTTTCTGCTTATAGTATTGATTTCTCTGTGGAGAGTCCGTATATCTCATTAACACTGTATTTTCTTAAACTCTTTGGGCCATCTTAGTGTTGTTTTCTCTTGATTGCTGTGTTTGACTTTGGATCACATTTTCCTGTTTCTTTATGTGCTTAGTGATTTGGGGTTGTATTCTGGATATTAGAATGACACCTTGTAGATGCTAAAGATTCAGTTATCTTTTTTTTTTATGTAGTCCAGGCTGTCCCTGAACTTGAGATCCTCCTGCCCCAACCTCCTGAGTGCTGGGATTACAGATGTGCACTGCCATGCTTGGCTCAATTATCTTCCCTTGAAGAAGACCAGACCAGGCCACAACAAGCCTTTATTAGGGGAATAGATCTGCCGGGCTGTCTCTGAACAAAGAAGAGAGACAAAAGCAATATGGCCGGGGCAGGGAGAGTCTTTTATAGAGACTGGGGTGGGGTTTGTAGGGGCAGAGGTGGGGTTGAGTGAGGTAGTGACTAGGGAATGGAGGAGCCCATGATGTCACTAGCTGGTAGGAGGTGAGAGAGTATTAGGTTACTCTCTAGGCGGGAACAGGGGCATGCTGGGAAGAAGGGTTTATTCTTTGGTGGGAGCAACCGTCTTGGCATGTTGTCACACGGGAGGGGGCAAGGCACCATAGGAAGAGGGCAGCTACTATACATAATAGCTGCTGAGGTGGTGGGAGACCTATCAATGTTGATGTTTTATTTTAAAGACATTCTTTTACTGACTGATGGCCTTAAACTTTTATGGGCCAAGTTTATACTTTGATGGAGCAGATCTTTGGAAAGTCCAAGTTGTTTCCCAAGTTTTTCTAAATTGATTAGATTTCTAACCTGTGAATCTTGCTGAGGCTTGGATTTAGGTTTTGTTAAGGCAGGTGAGAGTAGGACTTCTTACTCTGGTGTGTGGTCTTTACTCCTAGCACGTAGCCTTCCTTCTAACTAGGATGCCTTGGGTATTAAGGAGATCTTTTCAGTCTGAATTATAAAAGCTCCAAACGTCTCACTGATTGGCCTTTTTATTTTTTTTTCAATCTCTGCTCTGTTCTTAACCCTCTTTTTTTCTTTTTTTCCTCCTCCTCCAGTACTGGGGATTAGACTCGGGACCTTGCACTTTCGAGGCAGGTGGTGGAACCACTGAACTAAATCCCCTGCCTTCTCAACCCTCTTTGTTAAGTCTTGTTTGCTGTTTGTTAAATCTTGCAGTTTTATCTGCTGATATGAAGTCCAGGTTGTCCAAGGGGAACACCCTACAGAAAGAACTCTGTCCTCATCCCTACAACTTCCTTCCTGGCCTGTTCATCACATTCCAGCCACTTGGGCAGCTCCAGATTTTAATTTCTCTCTCCTCAGGTTAGTGAGACCATTAGGATCCACTTGAACTTCAGATTCCTGTGCTGTGCTTAGGAAATTGTCCTTAAACAGACAGGCAGGATGGGGGTGGGGGCTGCCTCATGAATTTGTCTTCTCTCAGGGACTGCATAGTGCTTGGGCATAGTTGCCTTACATGTTTTTTCCATTTGTGGAGTTGCTTTCAGCAGGTAGGTTGGTCTGTATTGCTGATTACCCTGCTACTGTCAGAAACAGAATTTTCCAAACACATATTTGAGCACTTAATGTATGTTATTCTTGTGAACTAGATGCTGCATGATTATGAAAATGGATATGAGTGAAAAAATAAATTTGATGAGGCCTACAAGAGAAACACATGCTATTGGAATGATTCTTTTTTGGGGGGGGTACCGGGGATTGAACTCAGGACCTTGCGCTTGCAAGGCAGCCACAGTGCCACTGAGCTAAATCCCTGGCTGGAATGATTCTTTTAACTCCTTCTTTTTTGTTGTTGTTTCTTGAAAAAATTTATCTGCTTCATCATCATCCTCTCTTTGGTTTTTAAATGCCTTTATGATGTAGCATGGATTATTTGGGTAAAATAGTAGATGTGAGGAAAATGCTTCTTACACCTCAACAAAAATGTATCTAACAAAAAAGCTAAAGTGTTTAGCCAAGTGTGATGATGCATGCCTGTATTTCTAGCACTCTGGGAGGCTGAGGCAGGAGGATTGTGAGTTTGAGCCCAGCCCAGACAACTTAGTGAGACTGTGTCTCCAAAAAAAGAAAACCCTTCAGATATAGCTCAGTGCAAAGGCCCTGTGTCGTGGCCACACACAAAAGAGTAAAAATGTGATACTATTAATTAGCTTTGTGTCACTGTGACAGAATACTTGAGATAACTTATCAGGAGGAAAGATTTGTTTTGGCTCATGGTTTCATAAGTTGCATTTCATGGTTGCTTATTGCTTGGTCTTGTTTTTTTGGGCCTAAGGCAGCACAGTGCAGGGGTGATCTGTTTAACTATGATGGAAGCATCTGATCCTTTCAATATCAGCTTATATTCCTAGTGTATTAATTTCTTTGCCTTGGTATATTTTTAAATTAGCAGATACAAAGAATTTTGCAGAAGAGCTATCCTATGGTACATTTCACTCTTATACATGGACTGGACATTTGAAGAGCTATAGGGAATAGGGAAAGGGGATGTTACCTCTGCGGTAAGTCCTACCTAGTCTCCTACGAGCCATGACAGCACAAGGCGAATTAATTAATAAAGACAGAAAAGATGGAAAAATGAGACTTAGAGAAGAAGCTGAGCTTTGGGCCTGATCAGTGCTGCTCTGAGCAGTAAAGGTGAAAGACCCTGAGCTTGCCACACCTTTATTAGGTACCTCTGGAGTAACAAATGTTATGGGTGACTCAGAGGGCAGCTGGAGGTGATAATCTTAGAACAATGAGGAACTATGCAGATGAAGATTTTGTTCCTCGAAGAATGTCTTCAGCTGATATAATCCTGCCCTGGACCCTTGAGGTTTAGCTGTGACCCCAGGCGAAAATGAAATTATGTCTCAACAAGCCATAGCTGGCCTGTGGGCAGGAAAACTAGGCCTAATCATAATTTTAATTGTGAAATGATTTTCCCCCCAAATTATGTAGAATTGCTGCCCACAAAGACCAAGGGAGAACATGATAGAATGGGAAGGGTGATGGTGGCTATTTAGATATCACATCAGTGGTTTGCTTTGCAGCTTCAAGTTTCCAATCTTTCAAAATAGAATAGTGTGTACTTTGAGCAGTTTCCAAAGATCCATAGTTGACTGCAGGTCTATTTAGGTAGAGTTTGTGCGTTCTTTCTAAAAATGTATCATCCTCTTCTAATAGCACCTAATACCTCTCTCTCTCTCTCTCTCTCTCTCTCATTAGGATCTTTGTGAAGACTTGCTTGTTTCCACCCAGAAGCACCTAAAAGGACCTCTGAAGGCAGACAATGCCCACTGACCTGGGGCCAGCCCTAGGCCTGCTGCCTTCACCAGCTAAGAATGACGACTGTGCCTTCTCTGGATCAGATGCTGCCCCTCCAGGGGAGCTTTCCAGCCCTGAGACCGCTCGCCAGCTTTTCAGGCAGTTTCGTTATCAGGCGATATCCGGGCCCCATGAGACTCTGAGACAACTTCGAAAGCTCTGTTTCCAATGGCTGCGGCCAGAGGTTCACACCAAGGAGCAGATCTTAGAGATTCTCATGTTGGAACAGTTTCTGACCATCCTTCCAGGGGAGATCCAGATGTGGGTGCGGAAACAGTGTCCAGGAAGTGGAGAAGAGGCAGTGACCCTCGTGGAGAGCTTAAAGGGGGATCCTCGGAGACTGTGGCAGTGGGTAAGCAAGGGGATTGTTATCTCTGAGTAAAGTTCAGGGCACCTCTGGGCACACTCAGGTGTGGTGTGTATTTTTCTGGTACTGCTCATGACACCAAATGTATGGGGTTTCCACACCAACAATCAGCTCTGATTCCCTGATACCAGCTAAGTAAGTGTCCAGGAGTTCAGTTCAATTCTGACACAAACTGTCTGGAGTTAGCACAAGACTGCACAGGTGCAGGCACAGCCCACAGCGCTGCTCCTCCACTTTAGATGCCAGCTGCAAGGTCTAGGGACCACCTGTCTGACAAACTGGCTTATCAATTGAGGCTCGTTTTCACTCAGTGCCCCCTTCAGAATTGATAATTAGGATGACTTGCAGAACTCAGAGAAGCGCTTTACTTAACTATTACCACTTTGTTATAAAAGATACACCTCTCTAACAGCCAAGTGGAAGAGATACAAAGGCTTTTTTATGGGGGGTTCACTATTTTGGCACAGTTGATTAAATCATGTCATTGGTGATAGAAAATCTCTGGCCCCTCTTTCTGCAGAAGTTGGGGGTGAGGGCTGCAAATTCCAGCCTTTCAGTCACATTGTTGAGTCCTCTTTCAACATGGGTGCAAAGCTCCATCTTGAAGCTATCTAGAGGCTCATCAAGAGCTAGCTACCTCTTTATCATAAATTCAGGTGTGAATGGAAAGTCTTCATTACTAGTAACAAAAGACTTTCTTTTTTAAAACCTCTATCACTCAGGAAATTAAAAAGGTTCCAAGAACTCTGTGCCAAGGAACCAAGGACAAAGACCAAAGTTACATTTCTTATACCATATCTGTATTTCCCTCTACCTCACTTAATTCTAAAACTCTTTAATTCCCAACACTTTTTGACTGTTGGGGACTGAAGATAAAGTTTTTCCTCCCATTCCATCTTTAGAATGTTTGAGTTGTTCAAAACTTGCCTGAGTTTTAATTGGTGAAGGCTGTCTGGTACAAACATAATATTAGTGCATTTTTGAAGGTCTTCCAGGCCCGCTTTAGACCTCAGCTTTTGGTATCTTTCGGGATAGTGGTTCCTGCTAGGCTAAACCCAGGAGCTGGCTTGCTTTTCTGTCCCTCATGTCTATAAAGACTATCTTATGTTCTGGTACAGAAGATGAGCTCTTTATCTTCCAGGAATCCTGACTCTGCTTCCTTCAGTAATTAGTACTATCTGCTTTTTAGATCAGTATCCAAGTTCTAGGACAGGAGATCTTATCAGAGAAGAAGGAATTCCCAAGCAGCCCAGTGGGTGAAGTAGAGCCCCATGTGGAAGTGGCACCTCTGGAGGTGGGACTTCAGAATTCTCCCTCAGGATCTGGGGAGCTGCTGAGCCACATCGTTAAAGAGGAATCTGACACAGAACCAGAGTTAGGTGAGGGGGAGTTACTCCCTGGTGTGGCTTGCTCTCATGGGGAAATTTGGGGATTGTGGTTAGTAGGCATAAGTTAAATGACATGGTGTTCTTGGAAAGTTTGGAAGCAGGGTAGACCTACATGAACTACTCTGACTTAAAGATTCAGTCTTTATTTTAAACTGCTTTGTGATTGAGCCAGACCATTTGGATTCTGAGGAGTGAAGTGGGAGAAAATGTGGATGTAACTCTTTGGAAGTTTGGAGGGGGCTGGGATTTATTAGGAGGTAAGCACAAGCCTGAAAATTTGCATGGGAGAACAAATTGTTCTCATTTGTAAAGTTTCTAATCTGTATCATCTGGGGAGTGGTTAAGGAAGATGTCTAGATTCTAAAATTTCTTTTCTCACTTCAGCTCTGGCTACTTCCAAGGTTCCTGCCCAACATGAGGATAGGGGCATCAGAGAGCAGGATTTCGGAGCTGCCCTTCTCTCAGCAGCACCTCAGGTGAGCTCGGTTCCTCTGCTTCTCTTTACCTGAACCTGCCTTGAGAGTATATCCGGTCAGGGGGACTAACAGGGCTGCAGTCTCAGAAGAGGACAAAAGGGAGATCTCACCTAGGTAACTGTTACAGTACACGTACACATGGGATGAATCCTGAGTTTCAGTGCTTCTTTCAAATCAGAATGTTTCCTAAATATCATCTTGAATAATGGAGTCTGGCCTCTGGAAAAAGGTACAAGTTGTTATGAAAAGGCAAATCTGGTTTTTACTCTAATATAGTCATCTTTGTTAAAAAATATCAAAAACTTTTATTTCCTTGAATATGATACTCACATAGGATGTGACAACTGAGATGGACTGAGTGGGTAGCATATATATAGCATGGATATATTGGACAAAGGGATGATTTCATATCCTGTGAGAGATTTTATTGTGCTACTCAGAACTGTGCAGTTTAAAACGAAGGGATTGTTTAATTCTGAAAAATTTTATTTAACATGTTCAGACTACAGTTGAGTACAGGTAACCAAAACCACAGAAAAGGAAACTGTGAGGTAGAGGAGACTACTGTGTAGTGCCAAAGAATCCTTTAATCTACAGGTATTTTTTTCCCCACTGCTGAGGCAATACCCTTCTGAATATTCTGCCGAATGCCTCTTAATGTGCCCGGTTTTCTACTGTAGCAGATGGAAATACGAATGTTTCTAGCACTATGTGGGCTCAGGGCATGTTCACTGATTCTTTTGGCTGGTTCTACATTGGACTTGAGGGGGCCCCTCCGAAGGGGGGGAAGATCTCCAAAGCTCTCTTTGTGTAGCTCCTTCTTTTCTGGTTTTCTGCCCTGCTTACTCCCACCACTGTGGGCTGCCAAGATTCTGACCTTCTGCTCAATTCCAGGGGGCACCTGGCTTGGAAGGAGTTTCCCCTCTCCTGTACTGTCTGGATCTTCTCTCTAGGCAGTCCATTTGGACAACTGTAGGATGCAGCTTCCTCACTTTTAGGGATCTCTGTTCTGCACTGCACAATGTGCAATGTCTGGAAGCCATTGTTTTGTATGTTTTGTCCCCCTTTTTAGTTGTTTCTGGCAGAAAGATAACTCCCATTCCTGTTATTCTATTGTGACAGACCAAAGTCTCTGGAACAAGTTTATATTGATTATGCAGTTAAAACTCAGGAAAATTACATTTGATTAAACTTCTTTTTTTTTCTCTCAGTACCTGGAATTGAACTCAGGACGTTGTACTTGCTAGGCTTGATTAAACATTCTTTAGGAACATACATATACATCTTAATTGAAACATTATTTAAAAACTTGAGGGACCTCTTCTTGAGACTTTCCTTGGGATAGATAATAGAGTGAAGGTGAAAATAGAGAGGGTAGTGGGTAGTGCTTAAAGTTGTGTTTAGACCAGGCTCTGAGCATCAGCTTTCTGGGTTCAGAGATTAAGAAGGTAGAATGCCAGTGTCACAGTTTACCTTGGGGAAAAGAAGGACGAAGAAGTGAAATGCGAAAGATACATCTTTTTACTGAGTCACGGGTATCTTTCTTTCTTCCTTCAAGGTACCCAAAAGCCAACCTGCTAAAGAGGAAGATGTTTGGTAAATAAAATTGGGGGTCTGAGGGTGTAGCTCGTGACAGTGTGTGTTCTTAAGCATGCGTGAGACCTAGGTCCAATCTCTAGTACCAAAAAATAAAATTTAAAAAAAAAGTAGAAAAAGATTCGTGTATTCTATGAACTATTTCAGCTAGCCCTGGAAGATTAGTGTTGCTTCTGTAGTATATAGACAGGCATATGTCATTTATTAATATATTTTGATAACCAGTAGAGTACACAGACATTAGCAACTTCCTGGTTGAGATAACCTAAATGATCAAAATGCTCAGCAGCAACCATTTGTTATTGACAACAATGTATACATATACATGAGTCTGAATTTAGCTGGTGAGTGATTACTAACCACTCAAATAAAAGTCATTCCTGCTCATTCCCAATGCCCCTCTATTAAACTAACAGTAATTATTTGCCTCAGAAAGACCTTGCTATTTAATAGAAAGTAAATTTGAAAGTAAAGGGAATTTTAAAATAGAAGTAATCACTCTAATCTTTTCTGTGATTTAGGAACTTGGTGAATACTGCAAGAATAATGAAGTGGTATCATTATAACAACATAGTATTAGTTCATTACAGAAACCATGACTGATCTCTCATCTGAACTGGAAGGATGGATATATTTACTACATTTTTGTGCTTTTTTTTTTTTTTTTAAAGAAAAAATGTCCTTTATTTACATACATGTAGGGAAATAATGATAGTGTTATGGGAAATATGAAATGTTGTATCTCCCAACCTGTTAACTGTATGATACATTAAGTTCTTTCTCTCTAGAAATCGAAGAGTGAGTCCTAGGCATGACGGAGGTTAAAAATAGGAAGATATTTATTGATAGGAAAGCTCCTGAGGGACAGGAGGGGTCCAGAGTGGGTAGCCAAAGACCCCCCTTTACAGAGAAATTTTATAGGGTGAAACCCACATGGGTACAACGTGGGCCACCACCATGAACATCCAGTAAGGTCACAAGTATAGTCGCTTAGGTAATGGTGGTCCAGTTGGGAAGCAAGTCACGAAGCAAGCATACAAGGATTTTCAGTAAGGGTGGGTCAGGGATATTTCCTGGAGAGCCTGGGTTAAGACCTTGACCCCCCACCCAGGTGATTGATGCCCATTTAGAATATCAATCACTGCTATTTATCTCCTGAGGAAGCACGAGGCTGTATAGTTTCTCTCCTTTTAATTCTGGCCTTCAGTGAATATGCCTTGGGCCACAATTGTCCTCTGTGCTGAAGGCCCAGCCCTGTATAACCGGCTGTAATATCTATAACTAACTCAGGTGTCTACAATACCAAGAGCCCCCAATAACCTTCCAGCAAATCCTCTTGGTCTGTCACTTTCTGTGCATACAGCCAGGAAGTCTAATTGATGTGCTGTGGTTTTTTTCACCTTTGTCCTGGCCTTCTTGAGGACTTAGCCCTATCTGACTGCCTATGATATTTCTACCTAGTTCATCTATCTATAATATTCCCCCCTCTGAAGTGTGTTTTGAAACATAGAAGAAAGGAACATAGTATAAATAACTCCTTGTGCAAGCCAGTTGTGGTAATATCTCGTAAATCCACAAGATGGTGTTCTTTCCACACAAAATATTGTGATTTCCACCTCAAGCCCTACCCTTTTGTCCTTCCAGAATAGAAAGTCAGGCTTTTTCCTTCTCTGTAAATATGAGAAGGCAGTCAGATGGCCGCTGTCAGTGTCTTTCATCCCAAATAGGGGATTATATTTGAGTTTCTCCAGCCACTTGGCAGCTCTTTGAGTAAGTATGTGGCCTTAGATTGGAGATACACTGTTCAGACTCCTGTAGCAACTTCTGGCTTTTGGGTGGGCTGATATGACTCATGGGTATTGGTGTTGGTGCTCATACCCTCTTTTGTCTCGTACTGTTATTGGTAGTGACTGTGCTGTGCCCATGGAGTCGGCATGTCAGACATCCAGTCAGATTGCACTGTGCCTAGCATTCACAACCTTTTCTCTGCTACTCACAAAGTGAGAGAAGTGTGTTCTGATCGTGGAGACTGAGGGTGCCTTTATTCAGCAATATTTGCTCATCCTGGTTATTTTCAGGGCCATTAATATAGCCTCATTCACAGAGCGCTAACAAAATAAGCTGCTAGCAATTCATATTTTAAATATTTTAAATGTTAAATTGAAATTCATATTAAAATGTGGTTCTAGTTAATAGTTGATACATAGTTGAGTATCTCTTCTGTTTTTGACTTAGCATCTGCTAATCCAAGACTTATTTTTTGAAAAAATAAAATTTTTTAACAAAATGAAAGTAACAATAGTTAATACACTGTGTATCATAATCTTAAAAGTAGTTACTCAGAGTGCAAGACAGACAAAAAACGAGACAAGCAGATAATGGCACCAAACTTTTCAGTGAACTAAGAAATGAGTAGTAAAATCAAATTAGGATTTATATTAAAATATTTTTGAAACAACAGAATAGGTAATTTGGGAAATTATTTGAACTTCTCCCTACTTCTTATTTGTCTATCTTCTATTTTGGTTTTTATTTGTATACAAATACATGGTTTCTAATATAAGAGAAACCATGAGCTATTTAAGCGTGTGGGTCTGATATATTTCACTTATCATTGTTCTCAAGTTACATCCATTTGCCTACAAATGCCTTGAGCTTATCTTTATAGCACAGTAATACTCCACTGTGTATAAATACACATTTTCCTTACCCTGCATCTGTTGATGGACATATATGCTGTTTACAGAATCTGGCTATTATAAATTGTGCCACTATAAATATGGGTATGCATGTTTCCCTGTAATGTAATGATTTTAACTCTTTTGGAAGAGGAAGGGAGATAGCTGGGTCAAATGGAATTTATCTTTTCAGTTTTTTTGAGAAATCTGATTTCCATAGTGGTTGCACTAGTTTACATTCCCATCAACAATGTAGAAGAGTTCCTTTGTCCCACATCCTTGCCTGAATTTGTTACTATATGATTGTTTGATGATAGGCATTCCTTTTCTAGCAAGATGGTATCTCAGTGTACTTTTTTTTTTTTTTTTTTGGTGCCAGGGATTGAACTCGGGTCCTTGAGCTTGCGCAGCAGGCGGCGAAACCACTGAGCTAAATCCCTGGCCCTATCTCAGTGTACTTTTATTTTTTATTTTATTTTATTTATTTATTTTTTATTTATTTATTTTTTAGTTTGTTTGTTTTTTGGTACCGGGGATTAAACTCGGGACCTTGCGCTTGCAGGGCAGGCACTGGAACCCCTGAGCTAAATCCCCCGCCCTCAGTGTACTTTTAATTTGTGTTTCTCTGATGGCTAGAGATGATGACAGCTTTTTCACGTCTTTATTGGCCATTTGTATTTCTTCTGAGATGTATCTGTTCATTTTGGTTGCCCGCTTTTTGATTGGGTCTTTTATTTTGAGAAGTCTTTTTTGAGTTATTTATGTATTCTAGATGTTAGTCCTCTGTCTGAGGAGTAGCTGGCAAAAATTTTTTTCCCATCCTCTAGATTGTCTTTTCATTCTGTTGGTTGTTTCCTTTGCTGTGTAGAAGCTTTTTTTTTTTTCTAGTGCTCACAAGTTTATATTTTTAGGTTTGATTTTATAAGCTTTTTCTTTTTAGGTACTGGGGATTGAACTCAGGTCCTTGTGCTTGCGCAGCAGGCGGCAAAACCACTGAGCTAAATCTCCAGCCCCTGTAGAAGCTTTTTAATTTGATAGAATCCTATTTGTTGATTCGAGGTATTATTTCTTCTGCCATTTGGATTCTGTTCAGAAAAGTCCTTGCCTACACTTGTGTCAAGCTTTTTTTGTGCCCCTCTCTCCTTGATCCATTTCCACCTCTCTCTGGTGTGCTAGGGGTAGGCTTGATTTAGGACTAAGAGTGCCATTTCTGAGTAGGATATTGCAAGATGATTTCATAATTAGTCTCTTCATTTCTGTTCTCTGTAGCCTGGCTATTTATGACTTGATGTATGATACCAACTTGGGGAGGGGTCTCTGCAAGTACAGAGAACCCCTTAGTTCTCTCTGCAAGCGTTAGGATGAGTCTAGGAGGCTGCATATGATAGTGATACTAATGGTCATTCACTGAAGATTTATTTGCTAAGGGTTTTATTTTACTCATGTGATATATATCTAGTGCCTGCTCTGTCACAGGCAAAGACTTGGGGGCTGGGAAGGTATAGTACTGAGTATGACAGAGTCCTTTTCTATATAGTACTGAGTATGACAGAGTCCTTTTCTGAGTTTAATGACAGTAGAAGCAACAGTTAATCAAATACTTATGTGTATGTCAGTATACATATGTAATATACACAAATACTTAGCAAACTGATAAATGCTATGAATAAAAATATACTGTGCTTTGAAAACAGGTGACACTGCCTTGTTTCAAACCTCCCAACAGTATTTTTTAGGTCAGTACTATTATTAGGGGAGGACCAGTACTCACTCTAGAAGATTCAGATGTGTTATGTACATGTACTGACTCTTCACAAGAAATATATGCATTATGTACTTCAAACATGTACCAATAAAAATAAATATTAAAAAAAGATACTTGCTCAAGGTAACAGTTTGAAAGTGGCAAAGCTGGGACTTGAAACCCAGTATGTTTGACTCCAAAGAATGAGCTGCTAGTCACTGAATATCTTGGTAGGGAGATTGAAATTTGGATTCATGAGGATGGGTCTGAGCTGGGCAGTATTTCTAGTTTTGAATCTCTAGTCTGACATTCCATAGGAAAAGGGGTCTCCTTTGTGGATAATGGAGGGACACCTTGCTCTGGGAAACGTATCACATTCCCCCTAATTAAGAATAGAACTGATTTAATGTTAGGCCCTACATGCAGAACTGTTGATTCCAGGTGTGGGCCAGGGATTTAGCTCAGTGGTTCCGCCGCCTGCCTGGAAACTGCAAGGTCCCGAGTTCAATCCCCGGTACCAAAAAAAAAATGCCAATATTGATTCCAGGTGTGTATGGATGCAACATCTGCCTTTTCTTTTGAATCCATCATTTTTTGTTTTTGGTACTGTGGATTGAACTTAGGACCTTGCACTTGCAAGGCAAATGAGGCACCACTGAGCTAAATCCCTGGCCTGAATCCATCAATTTTTGTTTCAGAGTAAGGCTTTCAATGCAGTTGACATCATTGTTAATTTCTCCAACCTTTTTTGCTGATTTGTACTTCCCTTTCCAAAAGATTCCTCTTTTCCCTCTTGAATTTGCAGATTTAAAAAATTTTATTTATTTATTTATTTTTGCCTTAGTAGAACCGGTTTACAGTACATAATAATTACATTCACTATAGGGAATTGGTCCAGATTGTAATTAAATAGTGGGGAATGAGGCTTATTTTAACCCATACTCCAAGCACTTAAAGAGTTAAAAAAGTAACAGTGTAGAGAAGAGGTATGCTTTTTGTATGTTCTGCTCTTAAATAGATGCAGCTTAAAGATGAATGTAAACTCTAAATGTTTTCTAATCAGGCCAAGAAATACTGATGTAAAGAACTATCATTTTCTCCTTGGTCTCTTTGTTTCTTGACCTACTCTCTCATTATTAGATCTTCTATCAGAACCCTGCAGCACATTCCATTCTTCTCAGCTTTCTTGTGAGCAGGGAAAGCAGGCTTGAACACCTTCCCTGGAGTGACAGTATTTTGTTTTTTGTAGGAGCAGTGGAGACACCTGGATTCCACTCAAAAGGAGCAATACTGGGATCTCATGCTGGAGACCTATGGGAAAATGGTCTCAGGGGGTAAGGCATGGGTCACCTTGATAGAAGGAGGTGGAAAGAGTAGAAAACTATTAAACATTGCTTATGCATTTGTAGAGTTATATGCTTATCTTCAAGTTCTATGGGTGAAAGAAATCACAGAGACAGAGTTGGGAACCAGGGCGAGTTAGAGGAGTTATAGTAAGAATCCCTTGATAGTATTTTGTGTGCTATGAACTTTGTGACAGTATTTCTCTTTTAAAGATCATGAAAGTGAATGTCAGATCTAGTACTTGCACATTGTTACATAGTTTGTAGGTGCTCAGTCAAGATGGAACTTGTGACTACCTCTGAGTCCATGATCTTTCCTACCAAATCACTGCCTACTGCCTCAAGATACCCACTGGTGGACTCCCTGTTATGATCCTTGCACCAGCCTGCCAGGGATCTACAGCTTTCTGGCCACCTGTCCAGACTCTTGTTTTTGTGGTCTTCACCATAATCCTAATCATTTTGGGAGTACTCTGGACTGTTACTCGGAAGACTAAGTGTGTTCCACAGCTTTCATATTTCCCTTATACTTGGTGTGTTCTTTTGTTTTTATTTTTATTTTTTGGTACTGAGGATCGAACTCAGGTCCTTGTGCTTGCGGGGCAGGCGGCAGCACCACTGAGCTAAATCCCTGGCCCTGGTGTGTTCCTTTGAAAGACACAGCTAGAGCTCCCAGCCTTTCCTATTTATCCAGGCCCACATACCTATCTGTCCCTTTGTAGCAGGCATTTCCAACTCTAAACCCAACCTGACTAATTCAGCAGAATGCGGGGAAGATCCGGCAGGGCTACACCTTCATGTCGGTGAGAAGATCCCAAGACTCAGTTGTGTAGGTGAGTGATTTTTCACTGATCTGGAGCCATAGCTGAACTCCTGTTAAATTGGAGATGGGGAGGAGGTATTAGGATGTGGTTTTTGCTCTTTTTTTTTTTTTGTTCTCAGTACTGGGGATCGAACTCAGGACCTTGTGCTTGCAAGGCAGTCGCGGTGCCACTGAGCTAAATCCCCGGCCTAGGATGTGGTTTTTATTACATTGGCTATAATGAGCCATGATCAGGTTGGTCTGGTTTGATTTAGGTTTCCTTATCTCTGGCTGTATCAAATATATGTTGATACATGTATTTAAACATGAAGGCAAGAGAGAATTTTTTTTCTCAGAATTAAGATTCATACAAATTGATGCCAATACAGGTAAATGTAGTATTCCATCACAAATGAGATTATGGAACAACCATTATTACCATTTCTAGCAAGAAGGTTCAGAGAAGCTAGACTTTTCTTATTCTGGTTATTGTGAGCATCCACTCTCAGCAAATTGAAATAAACAGAAAAACATGTTTTATTTAATCTCTGTCCAGCTAACATTCATGAAATAGTGGCATCAGCAAATACTTTATATAAATTATATGTAAGACTAGGGAAGAAAAGATCTGAACTTAGTTATAAAATTGCAGTCACTCTTTGCTTTCTGTAATCTTTCTAAAACATGGCAATTATGTAAAACTTAACTCACACACACACACTGTCATTTATTTCATTTACCTATGAAATAAATCTCAGAGCCTTAGAGGAAGAAAAGCACTAACAAGGGGAATTTTGTGACAAATCATTCTTTCTTCCCAGTGGATTCTAGTTAATTATTTTCCTTTGCTGATTTCCCACACTAAGACATCATGATTTTAATTCTCTTCTCTTTGTGCTGGTTATTTAACCCCGGGCCTTGTGTATGCTAACCATGCACTCCTCCTCTGAGTGCTACTCCAGCCATGATTTTAAGTAGTATTTTTACTATTATGGTATTTCACAGGGATTCCTTTAGAGCAATATTTTTCAAACTATACTTTATGGCCAATCAGTAGGATTTTTTTTTTGGATAGATTTTATTTTTTAGTGCAGTTTTGGGTTCATAATAAATTTGAATAGGAGATACAGAGATTTCCTATATACCCTGTGGCAGCAAGATGGTATTTGTGATACACAGCTCAGTGTGTCCCCACCCATTCTAGTTTTGTTTTTTTTTGTTTGTTTGTTTTGTTTTTTCCTTTTCCCTTTATCCTACCTGCTGATGTGGCCTCATCAGAGCCTACCTTGAGCCATGGAGAGTCCACAAGGCCAGCCTGCCTTCATAGCAGAAGAGATACATGTTAGCTCCCTTGAGAAGGGATATGTGGAAAGAATCTTGGGAAGAGTAATTTGGTAGCAGTCTGTGGGACAGATAGGCAGGGAGCATTTGGAGGAGAGAACCTTGTGCGGAGCTGATGCAGGAGTCCAGGTGTTCAGGTGAGAAACCCTGGACTGGTGTGGAAGTCACAGGAACAAGACAGGAAAGGACTGGCCTGAAAAAGTTACAACATTTAGCTAGTCTGATAGATCTGTAGTCACACCGGGGCAAAAATCACAGGAGAGAGTAGCTATGGCATTTTGTTTGAACATGTAGAAAGAAGAACAGCTCAGAGTTAAAGAAGGCCATCAGGGGTCAAACTCAGAAAGCTATTTATTCACACTTGTTAACAAATTCTGGAGGGATTAAAAAATCATTTGGCAGCAAGGTCCTGAGTTCAATCCCCAGTACCAAAAAAAAATCATTTGGCAAAAAAAACCTCTTAAATGCCTATTTGGAAGAACACAAAAGACAAGAATAGTAAAAAAAGTTTTAGAATATTTCATACATGTTAGGTCTTTAAATGTTGAGAATCTGTTGTATATATAAGGTAGAATCATTAAAATAGCATACTGATACAAAATTGTTATATACATCAATGAAACAGAAAACAGAGACTAGGAAGAGATACTGGGCAATGTAAGACTTAACATGTGAGGAAGGAAGAAGCAACACAAATCCATGGTGATGAGCTGAGTGTGGTGGCACCCATCTGTAATACTAGTATTCTGGGAGTCTGAGGCAGGATAATTACAAGTTCAAGTCTTGCCTGAGGAATTAAGTGACTTAGTGAGATCCCGTCTCAAAGTAAAAAATAAATGAAAGCTGGGGATGTAGTTTGGTGTGATGGTCTTAGATTCAGTTCCCAGTACCCCTCCCCCCAGAACATATAGTGTACACACACACACACACACACACACACGTAAAATCCCCAACTTCTGTGCATAAAAGTAATCCCAAACAAAATAAGGGTAACTAAATTGGTGGAAACATTTTTCATGAACATGACAGATATATGATATTCTACATCATTTTTCTTAATATGGAAAAAGTTAAAACAAGTTGATAAGAAAATATGACATTCCCAGTGAAAAATGGACAGCAGTCTTGGATTATGAAAAAGTAGCTTATAAAGTGAAAGAGAAAAAATCCTTTCATAAATAACGAATTAAAATTTAAAATAAAACTCATTTTTCACCAATCTAGGTGGCATATAAAAAATTTGGTACTTAAGTATTTATTCAGCTGTCACTCTGTCCTGTTTCATATACCAGAGTATATGGCAGAGAGAGTCTGGAAGTTGAGTTGCTAGGAGGTGTCAAAACCTTAATATTCATGCACGTTGACAAAGTAATTCTGCTTTGATGAGTTCTTTTAAGGTGTAGATCAGAAATGTAGGCAAAAAATCATGAAGAAAAATGATGATGACAAAGTTATTTATAGTAACAAAACCACAATAAACAGCAGATTTCCATAGTAGAAGAATTCTCAGATACATTCTGACACCTTCATGATGGGTCATTACTCAGCTCTTTAAGAAGCTATTTATGGACTGGGGATTTAGCTCAGTGGTTCTGCCACCTGCTTCACAAGCACAAGGTCCCAAGTTCAATCCCCATACCGAAAAAAAGAAAGAAAGGAGCTATTTATAAGACTTCTTTAAAGACAAGGTACAGTGCCTTTGCCATTTAAGTGGAACATGTTTTAACATTTTGAGAATTAACAAATTCAGTTCTAATTCTTTGGCAGATGCCTACATCTTTGGTAGATAATTGGAAAGACATGAATCTATGAAAGAGAAAAGTAAATAGCCTGTTTAGATCTGTAGGAGTAATTTGTAAAAGTTCAAAATAAATCCTGCACCAAAATAAAAATCTTTACATAACTTGGTAACATTAAAAAAGCTAAATTATGGGCTGGGGATGTAGCTCAGCAGTGCAGCACCTACTTGGCAAAGCGCGAGGCCCTGAGTTCAATTCCCAGTACCGGAAAAAATAAAAAATTTTACAAAAGGAAAATTATAAGAATAATTATAACTCGTTATTGAGTTAATAAAGCACATGTAGCTGGGTACAGTGGACCCACGTCTGTAGTCCTAGGTACTTGGGAAGCTAAGGCAGGAGTTACTTGAGTGTAGGAGTTTGAGGCCAGCCTGGGCAACATAAGATACTGTCTCATTCATAAATCAGTAAATAATTGATCACATCTGAATACTGGATTCAAGTAAAGACCCAGGGATTTACTTTTACAGTACAACTCCACTGCATTGCACCCATAGTAAAATGACATATTAACAAATTTCATGAAATTTTGTATTGTGAATGGGAGAATCTATGTTAAATTGACCAGAACCACTATTTACAATTTAAATGTTACATAGTTGAATTTAGAGCTGTATACACAATATCAAAAACAGCATATCCACTCATACATATGGATTAAATAAAAAGGAAGTGTATGTTCATAGTTACCTTTGGTTAGAACAGTTGAGGTTTTATGTGTATATTTTTTCTGCAAATGTTTTTAGTGATCATATTTACCTTTTATATAATTAGATAAAAATTAACCATTTTAAAAAATACTCTTTACATATAATATACTTAATTTACCTGGCCCTTAAGAAATGCACGTTGCTTATTTATGAAAGGGTCAGAAAAACCCCTTTTGCCTCATGTGCTGTTTAGAAATTCTCACCTCTTACTATGTAGCCCCGAACCCAGCAAAGGTGAAGTGAGTCTGGATTGTTCAGGATGTTCTTCCTCATTTGCCGATACCCTCATGGTAAAAATAAAGAATATTTTCTGATGACCCTTTCTTTGACATATGAGTTAGAAAATAGGACATGATACTCATTGAACTATTTTAAACCTTCTTTCTCTTTTTAGGAGATAGACAAGAGAATGACAAAGAGAACCTAAACTTGGAAAATCACAGGGACCAGGAACCACTGGATGCTTCCTGTCAGGTCTCAGGTGAGGCACCTCCTCAGGCATCCTTGAGGGGCTTCTTCACGGAGGATGATCCAGGACGTTTTGGAGAAGGAGAGAATCTCCCTGAGTCTCTGGAAAACCTTCATGGTGAGGGGGCAGCAGAACAACTGTCTCCTCATGAAAGAAATTCTGGGAAACAGCTAGGACAGTACATGCCTAATCCCCCTCCTGAAGAACTGTCTGCCGTGTGGCTTGAGGAGAAGAGAGAGGCCTCTCAGAAGGGACAGCCAAGAGCCCCTATGGCCCAGAAATTCCCCACCTGCAGGGATTGTGGGAAAACCTTCTATAGGATTTCACAGCTTGTCTTTCACCAAAGAACTCACACTGGAGAGACATATTTTCAGTGCCCCATCTGCAAAAAAGCCTTTTTGCGGAGTTCAGACTTTGTGAAACATCAGAGAACTCATACGGGAGAGAAGCCTTGTAAATGTGATTATTGTGGCAAAGGCTTTAGTGACTTCTCAGGATTGCGCCACCATGAGAAAATCCACACAGGAGAGAAACCCTACAAATGTCCCATCTGTGAGAAAAGCTTTATTCAGAGGTCAAACTTTAATAGACATCAGAGGGTTCATACGGGAGAGAAACCTTATAAATGTTCCCACTGTGGCAAAAGTTTCAGCTGGAGCTCGAGCCTTGACAAACATCAGAGATCTCACTTGGGAAAGAAACCCTTTTAATAGCCTGCTCTCAGCTCTTTTCTGTCTCCCTGTCCATTTAAAAATGCTCAGCTCTACTTGGACGATTCATCCGTAAGAGGAAATTCTGTTCTTTCCATTTTTCATGGCTTGAAGGGGAGAGTACTTGGACATGTTTTTAAACTTGGAAGATATATCAGCCTCTGGATTGGATTTGATGATAGCTTAGTTTCTTGCTTCTGTATCAGAAGAAAGAATAGTCTTTATGTTTCAGCCTCTCCTTTTGAACTCACTGGGGGAAAAGTCACTGAGATCAGTTTTGGGAGTGCCCTCTGGGGAGTTTAACTGGAATGCCTGCAGTCAGTGCTCGAGGGAGTAGCCTCAGACCAGCCCTCTAGAATTGGGTCCTAGGTAGGTCTCCTGTTACAGAAGGGGAGGCAGAGAGGCCCTGTGAGCCCATGTATGTACCTTGTCATACAGGTGAAACATTAACTTCAGGTGTCCCTTTTTTGAAATAAAGTTAGGCAAGTCATTTCCTGTCTTATTTGTGTTTGAAATATTTACTGCATGTTTTTTTTGTTTTTGGTACCAGGGATTGAATTCGGGTCCTTGTGCTTGTGAGGCAGGCGGTGAAACCACTGAGCTAAATCCCTGGCCCAATATGGTTTACCTTGGGGTTTGTTTTTTTTTTGGTACTGGGGATCGAACTCAGGTCCTTGAGCTTGTGCAGCAGATGCTGCATGTTAACTGTAGTTCCAAAGCCAGTTTTTTTCATAGAAGACTGTAAATGGTTGTTGAGTTCCAAGATTAGCCCATGTAAACCTAACAAGTCTGTAATGTAGCAGAAGAATAATAGAAAAGTGCTAACCTGTGCTCAGGTTGTGGGAACGTGGCTGTTGCTGAACACACTCTCTCGGGTAGGTTTTGTCTTTGGTAACCCTTTCCTGAGCTTACCTGCCACTTAATGTGCCTCAAGCTTCCCCTCTTTCTCTTGGCATCTTTGTTGGGCTATCATTTTTCACAAAGTGCTCTGTGCTTTTAAATCTTTATTATCTCATATTGCTTGTAGGTGTTACAAGAAATCAGTAGTGTTGATCCACTTTTTAATACTGCCTAGAGGTTTATTAACATACATATCTAACCTCTCCAATGGTCCGTGTCTTCCAAAGTTATATGCCTTAAAGTGCCCTGCTCTCATATAGTAAGAGTTCTGTCTTCAACCACTTAGTCTTCTTGCTTGGTCTCAATACATTTTTCTGGGGAGTGTCATGAAGGATGATACTAATGAGAAAGGCAGAACTATTTCTCTGAAAACAGGAGACTACAAGATGTTCTCAGACAATGAAAAATTGATAGGAAAGGAGGGACAAAACTCAAGTTGGAGTTCATGGACTCGAGGAATTTGTTCACTCTCTTACAGTGTAAAGAGGAGTAAAGCCCCACTGGCCCGAGATTTAGCTCTGGTTCTGCCGCCTGCCTCGCAAGCGCAAGGTCCCCAGTTTAATCCCCCGTACCAAAAAAAAAGAAAAAAGCTCCACTTGAGATTCAGGACCTGTGACGAAGAAAACAGGAAAATCGTGGAAGAACTGGTATTACATTCTGTATTCTGCGTAGGAGAGATTTATAGGATGATGGGATTTGATGTTTTAAATTGGGTTCTCAGTGTGTGGCTTCAGAGCAGCAGCAATGGCATTTTGTTAAACTTACTGAATCACAAATTCTGAAGGGTGGGATTCAGCAATTTTTTGTCTTAACAAGCCCTCCAGGGGCCCCTGATACCTGATGTAGTTTAAAAGCCACTGTTCTAAATAGCAATTAATAATTTTTTTAAAAGTCTCTGCAAGGCTATAAGGGAATAATAATCCCAGAAGGAATACTGAGCCTTCCCAGACTTCTTACCAAGTCACCATGTAGCACTCTAAAACTCAGCATAACTGGAACTCTTTGTGTTTCTAGTGAACATTTGTTCTGCAGAGTAAAATATGAAAAACGTTTAGGTTAAAAAGTGTTAGAGGAAGAATTTCTCCTTGGGTACCTCTTAATGGTCTCAAGAATGACAGAGACACAGGGTACTTGCTCACAATTGTGTCCTTAGCAAATAGGGGTCGGATAAAAATGCATAGAATAGATTTGTGAATTAATGAAAGTACCACATGTGTACTTTCCTTAGCCTCTATAGCAGGGATCAGCAAGACACGACCCATTATGTGTTATAGTAAATAAAGTTTATTGGAATATAGCCATACTTATGTATTACCTGGACTGCTTTTGGGCTGCCATGGCAGAACAGAGGAGTTGAAAGAGACAATATGGCCAGCAAAACCTCAAATATTTATTATCTGGCTCTTTACAGAAAAATTTTGATGATCCCTTAATCTAGGATAATGCTTCCCAAACTGTAATGTACAGGTAATGTACAGGCCGATCACCAGGAAAGCTGGTGAAGATGGAGATTCTGATTCATGGGCAATACCAGTGTCACTTGGAGTACCTGGGAGCTAGACCACTGAGGATATGTGCTGTGTAATAAGGGCAAGGCTCAAGTGTTTGTGGCTTGTTTCTGTTAGCCTTTTCAAGGTCACTTATGACTCAGCAACTCTGAAAAGCTGGCCAGGACACAGTTGAATAATCAATCACTTTATTAGGAAAGGTTAGTACTACAAAATTTTTTTCCAGTAGTTCCTGGGCTCAGTCTCACTTTGGGCACCAGTTTCCAGGCAGAGTTCTACAGAAGTTGAGTGCTCATTTCTTACCTTCTAAGTGTTTGTGGTCACTCCTCCTCCTACCTGTCTTCAGAGAATCTCTAGCTCACCCTCCTTCCATGTTTTCTCAGTGGCTCTTCAGAAAGCTAAATCTGGAGAAGCAAGGCTACTCCTGCTAGAACCCACTTGGATGGATTTTCCTTAGTCTTCAAGTTGAAAGTCCACACGTAGGTGGGTCCCCGCTGACAAGTCTTGTACACAGGGCAAGAATAGACATTGCGGCAATCCTGTTTATCTGCAGGAATGGCCTTGATGAACATCACAGGCATGGGAGGTGTCAGATCCTTCAGCTTTGCCTCCGTAATGATCCCAGCCTGAGGACGAGAACATGAGATGAGCTATCTTAGATGTCACCCAGAGCCCAGCCTGCCAGCCTTGTTCCTGTTAGAAGAGATGTGAGACGGATATCCTGGCTGCCTCTCTGCCTGCTTCCCTTGCAGTTTCAATAACTCACAGTGGAAGCCATCTCATACTTAGAAGACATTTTTCTTTCCAGCCTAAATCACTTCTTTTTTTTTTTTTTTTGGTACCAGAGATCGAACTCAGGACCTTGTGCTTGCAAGGCAGACGCCTGAACTACTGAGGTAAATCTCTGGCCTGATCGCTTCTTGATGTTTAGTTCCAAAAGTTTTTATTTATCAAGTACCCCTTTGGAACTTGATTTTCCCCTTGTTTTATTTTTTTCATTGAATTTTCTAAGAATATTGAATGCAACTATTTGGCAGATGTCATGAAGACACAGGTTTTTTTTTTTGATACCAGTGATCGAACTCAGGACCTTGTGCTTGCGAGGCAGGCAGTGGCACCACTGAGCTAAATGCCTGCCCCTGATGACACAATTCTGATAGCAAAGGTTTTTGTTATATTCCATTTCTTTTTCTTTTCAGTTTCACATACAGTCTTATCCACCTCTACAGCATTTTAACTTTTTTGTGTGTGTGTGGTACTGAGGATTGAATCCAGGGGAGCTCTACCACTGAGCTACATCCTCATCCATTTTTTTTTTTAAGTTCTTTGATTGGTACATTTTAGGTATACAATTCATTTACTTTTATCATTGGGTGTTTATACCTGTAGATGATATATCTTGGTTTTTTTTTTTTGGTACCGGGGATCGAACTCGGGTCCTTGTGCTTGTGCAGCAGGCGGTGAAACCACTGAGCTAAATCCCTGGCCCAGGTAAGGTTTTTTTTGGTACCGGGGATCGAACTTGGGTCCTTGTGCTTGCAAGGCAGCCGGTGGCACCACTGAGCTAAATCCCTAGCCCTGGTTCTTTTTTGTTTTTCCCTCATTACCTGTGCACCCTTCACCCGCTCCATCCTTCCCTATTTACATAGATTTCATTTCCATTTTTCTTTTCTTTTCTCATAGTTTTTCCTTTCCCTCTTTTCCTTTCCCCTTCCCCTCCTTTCACTCCTTCGTCTTTGGACCTTTTTTCCTATTTCAAATTATCAATTATTCATTTTCATCATTTTAACCCTTGTTTACACTATCAGTTTCTCACTAGTGAAACTTCGGTATTTACACATGTGTGTCCTATTTATTTCACTTAAGAGTATGGCCTCGATATGCATCCATTTAGCTATAAATGACTCTAGTTTTTCGTTCTTTATGGCTGAGTAGTACTCCATTTTATAAAAAAACCACATTTTCTTTGTCCAGTTTCCAGTTGATGGGCACTTGGGCTGCTTCCAAGCTTTAGCTATTACAAACTGTGCCACTATGAACATGGGTCCATATATCACTGTGGTATGATTCTTTTAATTCTTTGGGGAAGATACCCAGTAGGGGAATAGCTGGGTCAAATGGGACCTCTAGTCCTAGTTGTTTGAGGTATCTCCATATGGATTTCCACAGTGGTTGCACCAGTCTGCACTCCCACCAACAATGGAGAAGGGTTCCTTTTTCCCCACAACCCTGCTAGCATTTGTTATTTGTTGATTTCTTGATAGCAGCCATTCTTTCTGGGCCTCACCCATTTTTTAAAATTTTGAGACAGGGTTTCACTAAGTTGCCCAGGTAGACTTCACACTTGTGATCCTCCAGTGTCAGCCCTGCTCAGTGCTGGGATACAGTCATGCACCACCACACCTAGCTTACAGTCTATCTTTAATCATGTAATAAAGACCTGATCGTTTTGTAGCTTTCCAGATAAGGCCTCCTTAAGATTTTCTGAGATGTCTCAATAAGAACTGTCGAGGGCCAGTGTCCAGTTGACTAGAGTTTCCTACTGGTTCTGAGAAATGTTCTCAGAAATAAGGGAGTCCCTTGCTCAAATTAATTTAGAAAACGGTGCTTTCCATACTCTGGACTTGAAGCTTTACAGAATATACTAGCACACTGAAGATGCAGAGAAGTCTTAGCAGTAAAGAAAATAATAAAACTGTATTTAACCTGGTATTTCCCAAGTTTAGTTGACCACATGACCTTTTCCTTTGTAACCTGTTCATTTCACGTGGTGCTAGTGTTAATATGTAACATACTTTGGGAAAAACTGATTCAGAGTGATTCACAAATTTAAATTTCTTCTGTTCATGTGACTCCAAGCCCCTTATGAACAGTTTGGTTTATTTTTATACAATTCATTTAGAGGGCCGAGGATTTAGCTCAGTGGTTCCGCCACCTGCTTTGCAAGCGCAAGGTCCCGAGTTCCATCCCCGGTACCAAAAAAAAAAATTTATTTAGAAGGAAAGATACTCCTTCTTGGTTAGCCTAGAGGCTGATATAAGGCATAGTGAGTAACAACTAAATTACTGGAGACACCCTTGTCCCCCAAAATTGTTTGCAATGAGAAGGATCAGGGGCAGAACTTTTTCACATACCATAAAGCCAATCATATTAAAGTGTGTAATTCAGTGGTTTATAGTACTTCCATGAAGTGCAGACATGTCTAATGACTGTCTAATTCTAGATTATTTTCATCACCACAAAAGAAACTGTAGCCGCTGGCCT
The DNA here is from genome assembly GCF_053883595.1 of Heterocephalus glaber. Lineage (NCBI taxonomy): Eukaryota > Metazoa > Chordata > Mammalia > Rodentia > Bathyergidae > Heterocephalus > Heterocephalus glaber. Next base: position 23,349,998 of record NW_028258351.1, on the reverse strand, counting down.
TCACCATTAGCACAGGGTATTGATAGTGCCTGTTGTGGTTCAGTAGTACAGTGGTACCTCGGTTCATAAACTTAATTCTTTCCACGATTCTGATCATGAAACATCAGATTTCCCCATAAGGTTCAACATCATCCATTGCGGAGTTTGTGAACGAAAGCAAAATTTTGCGAACATTTATGTCCCCGAACTGAAGTGTTCACACACAGAAGTGTTTGTGAACCAAGCCATCATTATATATTTCTTCCTTCAATTCTGTTTTTGTTCGTGAATTTTGGGACTCTTATTAAGTTTATATGTTTATATAAACATCATCTTGATGGCTTGACCTTTTTTATCATTATAAAATGACCTACTTTGTTTCTATAATATCTCTCTCTTCTGTCTTTTCTCCAGAAACAGTGTTGGTCTTATAAAATCTATTGTGTGTGATAATAGTATAGTCCCTTAGCTCTTTTGGGTACTTCTTAGTTGATACATCTTTTCGCATCTGTTTACTTAGTCTGTTTTGTCTTTGAATCTAAAACATGTCTCTTGTAGACAGCATACAGGTGGATCAGGGTGGGTTTTTGTTTTTAAAATTCTATCAACTGCTTTTTAAAAAAATTTTATTTTATTGGTACATATTAGGTATACAATATAATGACATCCATTATTGGAAATTTGCACCTTTGCATAATCTCTCTTGGTTCTTATTTTTCCCCCTGCCCTCCCTTCAGCCCCTCCATCCCTCCCTATTTACAAAGACTTTGTTTCCATTTTTTCATTTTCTCGTATTAATTCCAGTCCCTTCTTTCCTTTCCCCTAGCCCTCCCACTTCCCCTTTCCCTTTGCCCCTTTTCTTCCTATTTCACATTATCTATTATACCTTTTAGTCCTTATTTACACTTTCAGTTTCTCACATTAGAGAAACTTCAGTATTTACACATGTGAGTCCTATTTGTTTCTCTTAAGAGTATTGCCTCCATATGCATCCATTTAGCTATAAATGTCTCTAATTTCTCTCTCTCTTTTTTTTTTTTTTGGTACCGGGGATTGAACTTGGGACCTTGCGCTTGCGCAGCAGGCAGTGAAACCACTGAGTAATTTCTCATTTTTTATGGTTGAGTAGTACTCCATTTTATAAAAAAAATTTTCTTTATCTAGTCTCCAGTTAATGGGCATTTGGGCTGCTTCCAAGTTTTAGCTATTCCAAATTGTGCTGCTATGAACATGAGTGCACATACATCACTGTGGTATGATTCTTTTAATTCTTTGGGGAAGATACCCAGGAGGAGAATAGCTAGGTCAAATGGGACTGCCAGTCCTAGTTCTTTGAGGTATCTCCATACTGATTTTCACAGTGGTTGCACCAGTCTACACTCCCACCAGCAGTGGAGCAGGGTTCCTCTTTCCCCACAGTCCCGCCAGCATTGGTTATTGGTTGATTTCTTGATAGCAGCCATTCTTTCTGGGGTGAGGTGGAATCTCAGCATTGTTTTCATTTGCATCTCTCGAATGACCAGTGATGTTGAACATTTTTCGTATGTTTTGTCTGCTATTTCTACTTCTTTGAGAAATGTCTGTTCATTTCAGATGCCCATTTTTGGATTGGGTCTTTAAATTTGGGAGGTCTGATTTTTTTAAAGTGCTTTATAGATTCGAGATAGTAGACCTTTGTGTGAGGAACAGTAGGTGAAGATTTTTCCCCACGTTGTGGGTTGTCTCTTCACACTGCTGGTGGTTTCTCTTGCTGTGCAGAAGCTTTTTAATAAGAAGAGATCCCACTTGTTGATTGTTTGTGCTAGTTCACGGGCAACTGAGGTTTTGTTCATAAAATCTTTTCCTACACTAAAGTCTTCAAGAGTTCTACCTAACCTCTCTTCCAGTTGATTCAGTGTTTCTATTTTAATATTTAGATCTTGAATCCACTTTGATTTTAGTTTAGTGCATGGTGAGAGATATAGATCTAGTTTTAGTTTTTGGCAAGTTGAAACCCAATTTTTCCAGCACCATTTATTAAAGAGTCTATCTTTCCTCCAGTGAGGGTGTTTGGCTTCTTCATTGAAGATGAGATAGCTGAGTGTGTCTGGAGTTGTTTCGGCATCTTCTAATCGGTTCCACTGGTCCTCAGGTCTTTTTCTTTGCCAGTACCATGCTGTTTTTATCACAGTAGTTTTGTAGTATAGTTTCCAGTTGGGGGTTGTGAAACCCCCTGGCATGTCTCTATTACCTAGAATTTGTTTTGCTATTCTGGGTCTCTTGTTGTTCCAAGTGAATTTTTGGATTGTTTTCTCAAGGTCCTTGAAGTATGCTGCTGGGATTTCAATTGGCATTGCATTGAATTTATATAGCAGTTTTGGAAGTATGGCCATTTTCACTATGTTGATTCTTCCTACCCAGGAGCAAGGGATGTCTTTCCATTTTCTGATGTCACCTTCAATCTCTCTTTTCAAAGTGCTATAGTTTTCAGAGTAGAGGTCTTTGATTTCTTTTGTTAGGTTGATTCCTAGGTATTTCAGGTTTTGGATGCTATTGTAAAAGGAAGTGTTTGCCCTATTTCTGTCTCAGTGAGTCTGTTGTTCATATAGAGGAAAGGTATTGATTTTTGTGTGTTGACCTTGTATCCAGCTACTCTACTGAATTGGTTATCAAGTCTAGAAGACTTTTGGTGGCATTCTTGGGTTCTTCTATATAGAGTATCACGTCATCTGCAAATAATGACAATTTGACTTCTTTATTTCCTATCTTTATTCCTTTTATTTCTTTCTTGTCTAATTTCTGTGGCTAATGTTTACAAAACTGTATTGAATAAGAGTGGTGATAGTGGACATCCTTGTCTTGTTCCTGATTTTAGTGTGAAGGATTTCAGCTTTTGACCATTTAGTATGATATTAGCTGTTGGTTTTTCATAGATGGCTTTTATCAGATTGAGGTAGAGACCATCTATTCCAATTTATTGTAGGGCTTTTGTCATAAATGCATGTTGGATTTTGTCAGATGCTTTTTCTGCATCTATGGAGATAATCATATGGTTTTTGTCCTTGGCTTTATTGATATAGTATATTACATCGATTGATTTGCATATGTTGAACAATCCTTGCATCCCTGGGATGAATTCCACTTCGTCAGGGTGTATGATCTTCTTGATGTTCTTCTGCATTCTATTTGCCAGTATCTTATTAAGGATTTTTGCATCTATCTTCATTAGTGAGATTGGCTTATAGTTCTCTTTTTCAGTTGGGTCTTTCTCTGCTTTGGGGATCAAAGTGATGCTTGCTTCCAGGAATGAATTCGGGAGTATTGCCTCCCTTTCAATTTCATTGAAGAGTTTAAACAGGAGTGGCAGTAGTTCCTCTCTAAATATCTTTTAGAATTCAGCAGTGAAGCCGTCAGAACCGGGGCTTGTCTTACTTGGCAAGTTTTTAATTACGTTTTTAATTTCATTGATTGATAATGGGTTGTTTAGAATTTTTAGGTCTTCTTCCTTCAGGTTTGGTAATTCATATGTATCTAGGAATCTGTCCATTTCTTCTGTGTTTTGCATCTTATTGGTGTATAGGTTTTCAAAGTAGGTATTGATGATCCTCTGGATTTCTGCTGGGTCAGTTGTTGTTGTAATTTCATCCTTTTCATTCCTAATTGCATGGATTTGGGCCTTTTCTTTCCTTTTTCTGATAAGGTTGGCTAAGGGTTTGTCAATTTTGTTTCTTCTTTCCAAGAACCAACTCTTTGCCTCATTAATTTTTTGTATCATTCTCTTAGCCTCCATTGCATTGATTTCTGCTCTGATCTTTATAATTTCCTCCCTTGTATGTGCTTTGGGGTTGTCCGGCTCTTCTTTTTCTAGAAGCTTGAGGTTCAGTATCAGGTTGTTTAATTGGGCACGCTCTGTCTTCCTAATATGAGTATTCACTGCTATGAATTTCCCTCGTAAGACTGCTTTCATTGTGTTCCATAGATTCCAATATGTTGTATTGTCATTGTCATTGAATTGAAGGAACTGTCTGATTTCTTCTTTAATTTCCTCTGTGCCCCATTGGTTATTCAGAAGTGTGTTGTTCAATTTCCATGCATTTATGAAATTCTTGTGGTTTCTTTTGCTATTGATCTCCAATTTCTTCGCACTATGGTCTGATAATATACAGGGGATAACTTCAATTCCTTTGCACTTACTTAAACATGTTCTATGAGCGAGTACATGGTCTATTTTGGAGAACAACCTGTGTGCAGCTGAAAAGAATGTGTATTCTGATTTTATGGGGTGGAACACTCTGTAAACATCTGTTAAAGGTATTTGTTCAAGAGTTTGATTAAGTTCTAGTATTTTGTTGCTTATTTTTTGTCGAGTTGATCTATCTATTTGTGACAGTGGGGTATTGAGGCCCCCCACTACTACTGTATTAGTGCATATATGACTTTTCATGTCCGTTAGTATTTATATATATATATAGTTAGCACACTAGTGTTTGTTGCATATGTATTTATGATTGTCATCTCTTCCTGTTGGATTGTTCCCTTTACAAGTATGTAGTGTCCTTTTTTGTCTCTCTTAATCAGTGTTGGTTTGCAATCCACTTGATCTGCAAAGAGGATAGCTACTCCTGCTTTTTTTTGGGTTCCTGTCGCATGGAGTATTGTTTTCCACCCTTTATCTTTCAGTCTATGAGTTTCTTTTTGAATTAAGTGTGTTTGTTGCATGTAGAATATTGTTGGATTTTGCTTGTTGACCCATTATCCCAGTCTATTTGTTTTGATTGATGAATTGAGACCATTAACATTGATGGTTATAACTGATACGTAGTGACTTTTCCTTGTCATGACTTTTTCCTTTTTTGGATTCTCCCCCTTTGCATTTAATTTATTATCGTGCCAGATGGGTTCATTCTGCTTTGCTTCCTGGGGTTGTGATCCTCATTGTCTTTTCCTAGGATGTTATCTAAAATTCTGTGGAGTGCTGGTTTGGTATTCATGAAGTTCCTAAGGTGCTCTTTGTCATGAAAGTATCTTATTTGTACATCCATTTTGAAAGATAGTTTTGCAGGGTAGATCTATCTTGTTTGGAGGCTGTTTTCCTTTAGGGCTTGGAATACGTCACCCCAAGCTCTTCTTGCCTTGAGGGTTTGTGTTGAGAAGTCTGCTTTGATTCTGATGGGCTTTCCTTTGTATGTGATTTGTTTCTTTTCTCTAACTGCTTGTAGAACTTTGTTCTTCTGTTGGGTTTCTGGAATCTTAACAATTATATGCCTATGTGTACATTTTTTTTTTTAATCTAGGCTAGTTGGAGTCCTATATGCCTCCCTTATCTGTATGTCAAGTTCTTTCCCCCTGCTTATGAATTTTTCTGCCATTAGTTCTGCGAACATTTTTTTTTTAATGTCATCTGCACTCTCTCTTGTTTCTTTGTTGACTCCAATCAGTCTTATGTTATTCTTCTTTGCATTGTCTAGCAGCTGTTGTATTGATTTCTCATGGTCCCTTACTATTTTCAATCAGTTTTTCTTTTCCTGGTCACTAATTGGAATCTTATCTTCTATATCTCAAATTCTGTCCTCACATTGGCTCATTCTGCTGTGTAGACTTTCAGTGGAGTTTTTAATCTCCTGGAAATCTGTTTGCATCTGTTTTATGGATTCCATTTGTTTCCTCTGTTGGGATTCCATCATGTTCCTCAGCTCCTCTCTAGATTTATTAATCATGTCTTGCACTACAAGCATAGTCTCTGCTGTTATCTGAGAAATTATTTCTGATTTCATTTTTCCCAGATCCTCTTTTGTTGCTAGTTCAGGGAGTCCAGGTGGTTGAGTATCAGAGTGTTCCATCTCATTTCCCTTTCAGGTTGCTCTAGGTTATCTGGAAGTCTGTTTTTGAGACTTGTTTGCATGTCTTCTCATTTCAGTGGGGGGATGATGTGGGGAGGTCCTCTGTGCTGGGAGTGGTGGAACGGCAGCCTGGAAACTCCTTCCTCTCTATCAACTGCTTTTTGTTGTGGTATTTAGTCCATTTATATTTAATGTAAGTAGGATTTATGCCTGCTACTTTGGTACTTTTTTGTTCCTTAATTCTTCCATTAATATTCTTTTGTTTTAATAGATTTAGTGTACCATTTTTAATTCCCTTGTTTATTATTATTATTATTATTATTATTTTTTTTTTTGGTACCAGATATTGAACTCAGGACCTTGCACTTGAGAGGCAGGCAGCAGAACCACTGAGCTAAATCCCCAGCCTCCTTGTTTATTATTTTTAAAAATTATTTTTTAAATGGTTGCCTCGACATTACTATTAACATTTCAATATATAACAGTCTATTTCAGATTAATTGCAACTTAATTTCAATAATATACAAAAATCTTAACTCCTGTATAGCTTCATTCCCTCTCCTCTTTGTGTTCTTTTTATCATTCAGATTGCGTCTTAATGCATTTTATGCTTATCAACACTGATTTATAATTATTGCCTGTATAAGGTGTATAAGGTGTCCTTTAAATCAGGTAGGAGAATAATGCTGGTTGCAAACAAAAGGGCATTTGTACTGTCATTAATATTTGCATATGTATACCTTTACTGATACTTTATTTTTTTGTGTGAACTTCTATTACTGTCTCCTTTCTTTTTTGCTTCACTCTGAGGTACCTCATGTATTATTTTCTGCTAGTGACAAATTCCCATTCATATACAGTGGACCCTTGACTTACAAACTAGATTGGTTCCCAAGGTCTGGTTGTAACTCAAGTTGGTTGTAAGTCAATTCAGCTGAGATCTGGATGTTTACTTGTGTACATGCTATAGATAACAAGAGGCAGATGAATCTTCCATTAGCCTAATTAACCCAAGTTGTTCATACATCAGGCCAGTCATAACTTAAGGGTCCACTGTATTCATATTTTATCTCCTCTCTCTTTCTCATATCCTCTCCACCCTCTCTCTTCTCTCCCTTTCCTTCTTCCTCTCTGTCTCCATCTTTCTCCCTCTCTCTCTTCCCCTCTCCCCTTCCTCTGGGGATGTGCCATTTCTTTGCTTTTGAAAGACTGATTTGGTGGATATAGAATATCTGAATGAAAGTTTTTTCTTTCAACTCTTGGCTGTGTCATCCCAAGCTTTCTGGGCTTCATGGTTTCTGATGAGAAGTCAGCTCTTAATTTCCTTGAGGAGGATATCTTTTAAGTGATGTGTTTCTTTTGTGCTTTCAAGATTCTTTATTTTTCAACAAATTGATTATAGTGTGTCTAGATTGGATCTCTGTATTTATTCTATTTGGGTTTCATTGGACTGCTAGGGTTTTGTAGATTTATGTTTCTCTTCAAATTTAGAAAGTTTCACAATCATTCTTTCCTTTTTGTTTTCCTTCCTTCCTCCTTTTTCAGGATATGATCTTTCTGTGTAGTCCACATGTCCCAGAACTTGCTGTGTAGCCTAGATTGGCCTCAAACTCATATTCCTCCTAATGCTGGGATTACAGGCTTGTACAAGCTTCCATTATTTTTTCAGAGGTTCTTTCTGGCTCTTTGTCTCACCTCTCCTTATGAAACTCTACATTTGTTGATATTCTTTATTGTGCCCCACAGGTCTCTGGAACTGTTTTTTCATTCTTTTTTTCCTCCTGTTTCTTAGACTGAATAACCTCAAGACCTATTTTCAAGTTTGCTGATTTTTCTGCCTACTCAAATCTGTTATTGAATCTCTATGAATTTTAATTTCAGTATTATACTTCTCAACTTTGGGTTGTATACAGCTTCTGATCTTCTGTGCTTTCTTTTTTTTTTTTTTTTGGTACCAGGGATCGAACTCGGGTCCTTGCGCTTGCACAGCAGGAGGCAAAACCACTGAGCTAAATCCCTGGCCCTGTGCTTTCTTTTTTTATACTTGAGTCATTTCGGTGTTTTGGGAGATCCTAGGCCCTCTATACAGTCCTAATACAATATATATGTGATCTTCAGTGACCGACTTTTGTGAAGGCATTCAGGTAGAGAGGAAAATCAACTTCCTTCTCGCAGTTAAGCTGTTTGAACATGGTCCTATTGCACTGGTGTAACAAACTGCCACAAACCTGTTGCCTTAATGAAAGAAACTTCTCTTACAGCTCTGGAGGCAAAAGTTCTAAGTCAAAATGTTGGGAGGATTGGTCCTCTGGAGACTCTGAAGGCAAAATCATCTCATACCTCTCTCTAGGCTTCTGGTGCTTGCTGAAAAAAATCTTGCATTCTTTGACTTGTAGAAGCATCACTCCAATCTCTGTTTCCATCTTCACGTGGACTTCTTACAAGGCACCAACCAGTGAATCTAGGGTCCTGTTAATTCACTGGGATCTCATCATAAGCAGTTACAATCTGCAAAGACCCCATTTCTAAATAAGGCCTCATTCTAAAGGTGGTCCTACCACTATGCTACATTCCCATCCTTCAGTGAGGCCTCATTCTGAGGTTCTGGGTGACCTGAATGGTGGGGCAACACTACTGAACCTGCTACATCTCTATACAGTATCTTATTCTTATGCTCTCCTGGGATCTTCTAGTTCTGTGTTGCCTGATTAGCTTAGTATCATCTGCTAGGATTAGTTTAGGGTCATCCACCAAGTGGGATATTTGATAGGCATTCTTTTCAGATCATGTGTGTATCATAGCCATAAACTTACTCTAGAGTTATCCGTCCCATTCATTTCTTTTTCTTTTTTTTTTTGTACTAGGGATTGAACTCGGGACCTCAAGCTTGCGAGGCAGGGGTTGGAACCACTGAGCTAAATCCCTGGCCCATCATCCTGCTCATTTCATTACCCCAGCCATCTGTGCTTATTTGCCAGTTTCCTACCTGTGACTAAACATCTTCTCCAATCTGACTCAAATTTTTCTTAGCTTTTAGTGAGAAATTCTTTCAGAATAGCAATTTAAATGACATCGAATAGCTTTTTATTGCTAAGGTGGAAAGACTTTAAAAGGCAGAAGAATTTCCCATCTACCTAGAACTCTTGAAAATGGATCAGGCTAGTAAAATAATATCCCTGGGTCACACAGCAGCAGGGAGAGCTGAGTCCAACACTTTTTGAGCACTGTCTGTGTGCCAGGCACCATTCAAATGTTTTACGTAGTAACTCATTTGCTTTTCCCAATGAATAGACAGACCTTGAGGGTAAAACTGAACCCAAGATCACATTAACATTTGATGGTGAGGTCCAGTCAGTCTGGTTCCAGAGCCCAGACTATTTTAACCAGTCTATTCTCCTCCCTCAAAGCCTGTGCTCTTTGCGCTATTGGTGACTGGGTAATATGGGCTTCAGGAAAAAACGTTTAGGTTAAATGATTCAGGAGCATCCCTTTTAGGAGTCACATGTTATAGAAGGCAGTTTTATTTAGTCAGCCCACCGCAGGTTACACTTTGGTTCATCCCTGGGTTTACCTGTGTATCCCAGCGGGCACCTTCCATGAAGAGGCCATGGACGTAGGCTCCTTCCCGAGGAGGGCTCCTGAGCTCCTCTTTGTTCTTCTTTGTCACATCACATTGTAGGGCCATCTGGTCCAGTGGCCATTCATTCTTGCGGGCCATAGACTGCATGATGGCAGTCAGGAAAGACTGGGGATTGAAGAAGCCTGTCAGCCACACAGTGGAGGGCATTGCAAAGTCACCCGTCCAAGCCTCCAACTCCTTGATACGGTTGAGGAGGTCCAGAAACCAGGCTGCCAGGCCTGCTGTAGAAGGATAGGCTCGCCTGGCCCAGGGCTCTGGCACTGTGTTGAGGTACAGGGCGTTCTGTAAATTTTCCATGTCGCTAGTCATGGTTAGCTCCCCCTGAAGACAGCAAAAGGGGAAAGATTAGGGGAAGTAGGAAGTTCCTAGAAACAGCTAGCTTCAGAGGCCTCTGGCTCATAGTACCCATGGGATTAGAGATGACTCCACAGCAGGTAACAATGACTGTCCAAGTCCAGTACTTGCTTTGCAAGGTTTATCTCAGAGAGGCTTATCCTTTTAAACCCTCCCTGCTCTAGTGATGTTGGTCTCATTGTCTAATGACAGTGTTTCAGAGAACACAAGTGTTTCTCACTGTGGACCTTAAACCATCTGTGGATTCCATAATCCTCCAACCCTACCTTAAAACTCAACTGTCCTGCAACCTTTGCAGTTAGCACTTCAGGGTGCTGCATAGAGCTCAGAATGACAAGGATCCAAAGCCTGCAAAGACCTGTATTTCTCCAAATTAAGGATTTCCTTCAGAAGTCAAGCTATTTCATACATAGTCAACTTTAAAGGACCCTCTCTCAATTGATAGATGGAATTTGTAAAGCAAAGTTTACATCAAAATCTGTCTTTAAATTAAATTTTGTTATGGTTTTGATTTGGAATATCTCTCAGAAGTCTCAGGTGTTCAGAGGTAGAGCTGTTGGAATATGATTGGATTATAGGGGCCCTATACTCATCAGTGGATTAATCCAGTGATGAGCTCGTAGGTAAATGTGGTATCAGGAGGTGTGACCTGGTCAGAAGAGGTGCGTCACTGGGAGTGTGCCTTTGGAGGGTGTATCTCCCTAGCTCCTCCCTTCTCTCTCCGGTTCCTGGCTGCCACAAAGTAAGCAGGTTTCCTCTACTGTGCCCTTCCATCATGCTGTTTCTGCCTTGAAGCCAGCCAACCATGGATTGAATCCCCTAAAACTGTAAGCAAAATTAAATCTTTCCTTCTTTATTTTGTGTTGGGTATATTGTCCCAGTGATGGGAAAGCCGACTAATATAATATCTTAGTATTTTAAAGAAAAGATAAACCTAATCACACCAGTATTAGATAGATCAGCCGGAATGGATGAGTGTATCCCAGATTATACTTATTTTCCCCCTCAAGTGAAAAGACCCGCTTATAATGAGAGAAAATAAGTTTCATCCTGTATATCTGCTTAGATATGTTAATGTGGCTGGCCACTTTAGTGAAGGGAGTCTGAGGTCACATAAAGAATCAACAAGAAGTAAAAGTGCATCGTATCTGACACTAAATGCTGTCACTTTTGACTGCACTCAAAGTAGGTGAACAAGTTTCTTCTAGTATACTTCTTTAATGGTCTGCTGGAATGAATACCATTATTAGGATAAAACAAAAAATTCTCATGTGGAATCTCTGAGTGTACACAGCCTTCTGAAAAAAGGATGTAATTTACTATTTGTATATTTGAGCACAAATCAAACTTCTCAGACAATATGGTCTTCCTCATTTGCAGTTAAGTGATAATTTGTTAGCTACAATATATAGCTTATGTACTAATTCACTTTCCCATAAAATATCTGATTATTTAATAAAATAGTATTAAGTATAAAGGTTAAATCTAGTGTGAAGGAAAAAATAAGCACTCAAAGATAATCATACCATTTGTTTTATGAGACCTCATCTATGGAACTTTTTCTTGCCTTGCTGCATGACTAAAGACCTTCATTAAAATGAAAAATAAAATTGAATATGATGTTTTTCCTAGATATTTTTTAACTTGAAGAAATTCTCTATTTCTTTTTTATGGTAGCAAAGTTTTATTAAAGGTAGGGAAATAAACAGGCTCTGCAAAGCGAGTTTGGGCCAAATAAAAGTAGGAAGAAAAGTACACCCTCGAGTGTGGGGGTGGCCACAGTGCACCAGAGAACACAGTGGCATATTTCTATTTTCCTGATGATTTGCAATCAAGATTTGTACAATATTGCTTAAATTTTATCAAATGTTTTTTGTGCATTTAAAAAGATGATCACATTTTAAAAATTTGTTACATTAATATGGTAAACTTCTTTGGTTTTTAAATGTTAAAACCAACCTTGCATTCCTAGGATAACCCCATTTGGCCACGATGTATTATCTTTTTCTTATGTTGTGTGGTTTGATGAATTAACGTTTTACTAAGGATTTTTGCATTTGTATTCACGAGGAATGTTGATCTGTCATTTTCTTATAATGCCTTTGATTTGGCTATCAACTTAATTCTCATAAAATTCATTAGGGAGTGTTCTCTTTCCCTTTTCTTCCTTTCCTTTGCTTTCTCTCTCTCCTTCCTTCCCTTCTTTCCTTCCTTCCTGGCAGGGTGAGAGGCTATTTTTTATGGGAAACTACCTGATACTTTAGCAAACACAGTTACAAGGCAAATCCTTACCTGTTGTTTTTGGCCTTATACTGCATTGCCTAGATACAGATACTTTAGGGCTACAGTAGTCTGATACAGCAGGCACTAGCCACATGTTTATTTTAATGCAAGTGAATTAAAATTATAAAAATAAAAATTCAGTTTCCTTAGTCACATTAGCTACATTTCATGTGTTCAGTAGGCACATGTAGCCATATTAGCACAGACATGGGATGTGTCTGTTGTCATAGAAACTCTAGGGAATAAGACTTCCTGAGGCAGAAAGGCTAAGTTTTTTTCTTGGTCATATAAAAGGTAGAATGTTTTTATCAGGGCTATGTTAAAAATCCTATATATTACAGTTTTAACTTATGTGCTATAATATTACTGCTTGCTTGCTAATCTGATTAAAAGGATATGTGTGGAAGTCATTATTTGTTACAGATAATGCTATTAAATTTGCTTTTCCACAAAACTGTTTTGGGTTGTATTAAATTTAGGTGCATCTATGGAGCTATATTTTATATGGGAAAGTTCTCTGTCATATGAGTTGATGGGGGAATGAAGGCCCCTATCTTGGAGTTATCTCAAGACATGAGCCAACAGGACTCTTAATGTGTCAGGTTGTAGACTGCTGGCAGTACTGGAAGAAGTGTGATGAAAATGCCCCTGTCATATGGCACATGCTGTGCCAGAGTGAGACAAATACAGACATCAGATGAAAATCTGGACACTGCCAGCTGATATCTCATTAACTTATGCAGAAAAGTCTTTTGTTTCTGGTTCTCTCTCTGGGCTAAGTCAACAACTTACCATGCTTCAGTGAAGTGATGTAAATTATTTCAGTGAATTTTGTTACAAGAAGAAATGGTGTGCATAAGAAAAAGTTAAAGCTGGACATGTGTAATCCTAGCACTCAGGGGAGTTCAAGACCAGCTTGAATTACATAGTGAGACTCTGTCTCAAAAAACAAAACAAAACACTGTGTATGTGACACAGAGGCAGTGAAACTACCCTTGTGATACTGTGGTGGTGGCTACACGCCATTATTTATTTATCCAAACCCATTGAAAGTAAAATGGCAGGAGTGAACCCTGACATAAACTATGGACTCCGGGTGATAAAGATGTGCCAATGTGGGTTCGTTCATTGTAATGAATGTAGCACAGTGGTGGGGGATGATGATGGTGGGAAAAGGGGTACTTTGTGTGTTAGGACAGGTGGAATATAGGACATCTCTGCACCTTCTGCATAATTTTGCTATAAACTTAAAAACTACTCTAAAAATAAGGTCTAATAAGAATATTTAAAATGCAATACTTAATTCTTAACACCCTTCAGAAATCTAAATTCATTCTGATAGCAGAGGAACATAAAATGTTTAACTTGGCTTTCTCAAATATTTCTCACATCTGCATCTAATAAGATTATAATTTATTCTGGCAATGATTTTACACTTACTAATTGAATGTGCAAGTGATGGAAACTTAAAGAATGTACACTCTCTTAAGTTTTTCCAGTTTAACAGAGAAGCAGGAGTAATTCAGGAAAAGAAAAAATCATGCATCTTGTAGTCAGGGTTCTGAATTCAGGTATTTTCATAAGCTTGGGTCGAATTTCAGAGGAGGGGCTGAGAAGACACACAGAATCCTGCCAGCAGTTTACTAATTTTCCGTGTCCTCTTCTCAGGAAGAGAGAAATGTATCTAAAAACTCCATTCCAGCACATTCTGAAAGATATTCATGCAAAAAAAAAAGTTGCCACATTTGTAGAGGCTTAGGTGAGTGGACCAGGAAGATTGTGTGGCTGCACTGTGGGTATGTGGACTCTTCTGGGAGACCACACTGTACTACAGTGGAGAAACCTGCTCGCATTGGTTCTTATACTTCCCTGGCTGGGATCTATATCCCATGTTGATATCTGTGTGTACTTGTTCACAGGTTAAGTCAACAAAAAGAAAACTTTAAACACTAAGTCCTTCTCTTAAGAAATCCTGCACTTCAGGGTCCAGTGACATGGTTCCGTGATTCCTACATGGCAGGGGTAACTTCAGGACAACCACAGGTTGCGTGGCACCTTTTTCTGGATATGATGAAGGCTGTCTGGCTCTGACCTTATCTATTTTACTCATTCCTATAAATAAATGCTTTCATAATTTTTCTTTGGTATAATACAGACTAAAGACCTTTCCTGTAGGCCTTCATTCCTTTAAGTCAGGGAGCATGTTAAAAATTCAGATTCATATGTTGTCTAAATCTAAGGACTCAAATCTCTGGGGGTGATGGGTAGGAACCTCCATCTGGAAAAGGGCCCTCTGGGCATCTGAAGCAGGGCTGCCCTGGGCTCACTGCCATGCACTGGGGAGGGAATGGCAGCAACATCCCTGCTTGAGAAGCTCTGTGCTGCACTTTCTCCTGAGGGTCAGCTTCCCTCAACTCCTTCTTTAACAGGAGATGATGTTTGCAACTAGCTTTCATTTGTGAATACAGATTTCTTTATCATAAATGCTAAGGTTAGGGTTAGGGATATAGCTTAGTGGTAGACCACTTGCCTAGCATGTATGAGGCTCTCGGTTTAATTCCCAGTATTACATTACCACCACTACCACACACACACACACACAAAAAAAAAAAAAGAAAAAGAAAAGAAAAGAAAAGAAAAGAAAGAAAGTACTAAGAGTATAGATTTTATGACTTAAAGAGTTAGACATTTTCTAACTCTGTTGACCAGTTTGGGTAGAGCATTTTGGTTACCTGTCTGATATGCTAGGGAACATGAAAAACCCCATGACTCCTACACTCAACTTGAAATAGTCTAGAGCTTTAAAGTGACTGTTAAAGAGAAAGAAAGGAAAGGTAAAGAAGGGATCTCTCTAACAGAATTTCCTCTCTCCTCCCTGCCCCTGCCAGGCAAGCCAGTCAGCAAAGCCAAGTGCACCTTCCCTCCAACATCCCAGTGGGAAGCTTGGAGTGGAAGGTCCTGCTGCTCCACTTAACAGGCACTGTCCCAGTCTGCCTTCACCTCTCACTCACATGCTAGACCATTCTGTGAGCCCCTCCTGCCTCAGTCACCCTTTCCTGCTCTTTCCTGTCCTATTCTCATTTCTTGCCAGCTCAGCTTTCTCTCTTCCACAGACCTAAAATCCTTCCCTTCTCTGAATGCTGCTGCCGTCATCTTGGACATTTGTTTTGCCATGAATCTCTTTTTCAGACTATTTCTTCTACCTGCTTGCTTTATGCTGTGCTTCACAAGATGGACTCATCATGAAAATTACCTGCTTGCTGTTTGCCAGGCCCTGCAACAGATGATGGCAGGACCAGTGGGTGGAGATGTACTACGTATTGTGATAAAACCTCCAGTAGGTTTGGTGACCATGCCAGTTTTTGGGACTGTCCTAATAAGACAGGGTTTCCTGATGGCATTTTAAAATGGGGATTGCTCTTCTTCTGTCTTCTAGTTCACAGAGGGACAAGAGAAAAGGTCCTGATTACCTCTGGGTTATTGTACTGTTGCCTTTTGGAATTTCACCATATTATCATTGCTCTCCTTAGTAGATCCTTTGCTCCAGCCAAAACAAAGACCTAGTTTTGGGCTCCTCTGCTCTGTACCTCTGAGAAGCTCCTGTCCCATGTTGTCCTAATCTACTCTTCCTCCAAAGCCCATCAATGCACTTCCTCTCTGAGGCCTTTCCTTATCTCACAGGACTGTTCCTCCTTTCCTCCCTGGCTTCTTTCTGTATGGTGCTTGATTATTCCTGCCTTGTATTATAAGCTGTTGTGTGTTTGTTTCCCCCAACCCCAAGACTGTCCTTCTGGAAGGGAAGGCTCCACTTTCTGTCTCTTTTTCATCCTGCAGCACAGAGTTCTGGGATTTGCCCAAAGAGCTCATCAATCAGCATTGCTAGGACTAGACTGAAAGGAGAGAAACTCCACCACCCCCTTCATCCTTGCCCAGGTGTGCTCTATGATTCGTAACACAAAACCATGGTGAAGATTCTCAGGAGAAAAGTGAATGAGTTGGAAGATGAATGGGTAAATAGAGGACCAAATTGCAAGGATTCAGTAAGCTAAGATTGCAGCAAAGCTACTCAAGATAATTGCTAATATATACCTGCTTACCACAGTAATGAGGATGCATAACATGACAGGCAGAGACCTTATTTACATTTGAGATTATTCTGTGGATTTTATATTTTATTTGATTATAAGCTTGTGCAGAATTTGGAAACATTACCAAACACTGTCAGTTTTCAACATTCCAATTCTGTCATCTTTTTTTCTTATTTCCCTCTACCCATATATGGGGAAAGAGGAAATTAAAAGATTTTTTAAAAAAACCTCACTAGCTGGGCATGGTGCCACATGCATGTAATCCCAGCTACTTGGGAGTCTGACGAAGGAGGACTGCAAGGGTAAGGCCAGCCTGGGCAACTTAGTGAGACCCTGTCTCAAAATAAAAAATAAAAAGAGATAGGATATATCTCAATGATAGAGTGTCTCTGGGTTCACTTCTCAGTATTGCAAATAAATAAGCAAAATAAACAAAAAAATGAAACAACAAAAAATTCCCACTAACAGATTTCTTCAGTCTGTTTCATAGTTTCTATGTGTCTACATGTGAAAAATTCACAGTTGTTTTTCCTGCACACATGACCATGGTTCCACAGCTGGACTTCTAGGGCTTGTCTGAGCTTTCACTGTCAGCTACAAAACTGGATTCTTAATTTCCTTCTGTCTGTGATTATAATTCTTTGCTTTTTTTTTTTTGTCATATTGGGTCAAACCCAGGGCTTTGTGCATTCTAGGCAAGTGCTCTACCACTGAGCTGCATCCCAAGTTCCAGATTATGATTCTTTTTAATAAACATACCAATATAAAAGGACAACATTTCGTATAGCTCCTAACAAGCAGCAGGGTGTTCCATTTACTTGTCATTCAGGGAAAAATCTTAACATGTTCTATGCTGGAAAATTTACATCCTCTCATAGTGAATATAGTAAACTTGTTTAAGTGATTGCTAGAATACTAGATTCTTTGCTCAAAAGAAATGCTAGAGCTTATGTAATATCTTGGTTCTTTTAGGCAACTTCATGCCCAGACTTTGATCTTGGGGGATTTAAGTTGCTGTAGAACAATTTTTCCCCAGCTTCCAGGTCTCATAGGTGCTCCTCTTTGTGCATGTGGGTCCAGCTGTGCCCTTGGACAATGCCCCTCCCTCCAAAGACTTCCCTTACCTTTAATCCCAGGTCCAGCTCCCACAGTGAGCGCTGAATCTCCCTGGTGAGATTGTTCATCCACTCACACTCCTGTAAGGCAACCACAACGTAGGGGGTATGCTCCTCTACTTTGCTCATCAGCTCTGGAATGTTAAACTCATCTGTCACTCGTTCCAATATTTCTTCCAGAAGGGCCTTGACCTGCCACATAGTAGAAAGTACAGAGTTAAGAAGGGAGCTCTGATTCTCTGGGAGGACTCCACTTTTGTGTATGTGGCACTAGAGATGGTCACCTGTTACCTGCTCCCTCCACCCACATCACCTGGCCATGCTTCTGCCTGGTTATATAAATGAAATAGGTCTGGGGTTGAGGGCTGACCATGGGATGGATGATCCCTCCACAGGCTAGCCGGCTCCCTGTGACTTACGTGACCAGCTTGAAGAGATGAACAGAGATGGCTTTCTAAGAACTGGGGTTGGAAGACTCAGAGGCTGACCCAGTTAGCTACTGAGATCAAACTAGAAAGCCATTAAGTAGACTGTGGCCTAAGATGGCCATTGTGAGCCACGTGAAGCTGAAGTGATGGGAAGCAGTGATCAGAAATATGTATGCATAAACTGTGTCTCTACTGAACACATACAGACTTCTTTCTTCTCATTCCCTAGACAATACAATATAACAACTATTTATATAACACTTATGTTGTATTGGGTATTATAAGTAACCTAGGGATGATTTAAAGTATACAAAAAGATGTGCAAATAATATGCTCTTTTGCATAAGGACTTAAGCATTGTGGACTCTGGCATCTCATGCATGTGTGTGCATGTGTGCGTGCACACTTACTTGTATCCTAGAACCAAACCACCATGAATACTGATAATGCATACACTATATGCACACACTCCTACACATATAGTCCTGTGTTTCCATGAGGCAATACTGCAGTTTCTCTCCTTAAATTCTGGAAGAACTTAAGGACCACCTTCTATCATGTTAACCTCCTTTTCTACCCAAGATTCTGTTTCCCACACAGACTGTCAGCTAATTAGACCAAAGGAGCTAGAACAATCAGGGTCTGTCCTGGAAAATTGGAATTGAGGTGCAGAGATTCTGGGTTATTTTGGGGCAAGCACTTTGAGGCTGAGTCTGCCATTTTTAGAGTAAAGGAGTAAGCCCTGGAGGTCTGTCTGCAGAGAAAGAAAAATGAAACAAAGTGCAAACATAATAGGCCCTATGGGTAGCAGACTGAGATGGGGAGGTGGCATGTGAGCTACTGCCAGCCCTTCATGGAGTCTTGAGAGCTAAGCTCTAGATACCTTTGTGAACAGTTGTTGTTCTTGTCTATCATCATTTTCCCCCTTTTTTAGGAATAGGTCTCTATCTCTTTTGGGAAATTACTTCTTCCCCACCATTCTGGGGGACAGCCCCTGGGCCCCACTTCTCCCGAGCCAAGTTAGGTCAATCAGATCATTTTCCTGAGGAGCATGAAAATTTGAAACATGGGATCCAAGCAGCCAGAGGGAGGTGGAGGTGTCCTGGAAGGCCTGCCCACCATTCCTTCTCCCTGGAATCCTAACACCAGTGTGGTCTTTGTCCTTCTGTACATTGATTCCTTTGACACAGTAAGCTACTTCCTGCCTAGTTCAGCTATATCAGTGTCTGTTGCTTACAACCAAAGAGCCCTGACTGGACTAATACCGTTCTGCTCTGCTCTCTCAAGTGAAGTGCTAGCTTACTCAAATGAGCAAGTCATATAGGCCTCAAGTTTTTTGTCTGTAAAAATTTCCAAGAGTGTCTTTTTAGCCAGCCCCCAGTGACCGCCCCCCCGCCCCAGGGTTGACACAAAGATCATATCAAATAAGCTGATTAATGTGGCAGTGTCTGAAAACTATAAAGAACTATATAAATGTAAAGGGTAATTAATATTCACCTTACATCACATTGTTAACATATAATACATTCTCCAGGAAAAGAGCTGATGTTAGAAAAAGAAACTGGAAACCCATCACCCCATCACAAATGGGTCTGTGGTGCTGTCATAGCAAAAACTGGAATTGAATTTTAATGGTACCTGAAAGCAGCTTCCAGGATGGAAGACAAATGGCTAAATTTATATCATATTTCTGTCTGGAGTGGGATTTGAAGAAATAGCCCTATATCCGTAAACTGCCATTTGGATGTTACAAAAAGAGGAAAAGATAGTCTGGGAGGTATTGTTCCAAAATATCCTAGATTTGGGGATGCAGAGTTTTATCCTGTCTGTGATCAGGCTAGGAAGGGTTTGGAGGCCACAGTGGGAGGGCATGAATAGGAAAGGTAGTAGGTTACAGATACATGCAGGACTGTCTTGTACTCAGGGAACCCCAGGGGCCCCTTCAGGTAGGAGGAGTAGGGTCGGAGAAATGTGATCTACTTTATTTCCACAAGCAAACACCTCTGCTTCTTTTCACTATGGATACATGATATTAAAAGCAAGACCCTCCCACAATTTTGACTCTTTTTCCCAAAGAGGGAAAAACACTGTTCAACTATTTTTTGGCTCACATTCCTGCAGACGCCTTTCAATGAACATAACTCTATCCCCTGATCACCCATCTGTACATCCACCCACAATTCACTTATCAGTTATATCCACTTATTACCCATCCATCCATTATTCATCTACTCATTTATCATATTGATCATGTTTTCTCTCTCTCATCTCTCTTACATACACCTTTTCCAGCTTGCTGTTTTCACCTTGTAATAAACAGGGAACACGTTTCCTTATTATTACATATGGACCTGCCCTATTCTTGTTTTTTTTTTTTGGTACCGGGAATGGAACTCAGGACCTTGCACTTGCGAGGCAGGCAGCAGCATCACTGAGCTAAATCTCTGGCCCTGCCTTATTCTTTTTTTTTTTTTTTTTGTACCGGGGATCGAACTTGGGCCCTTGTGCTTGTGCAGCAGGCGATGAAACCACTGAGCTAAATCCCCAGCCCTGCCTTATTCTTTTTAACAGTATTATTTCACTTTTTTTTTGAGATACTGGAGATCAAACCCTGGGGAACTCTATCACTGAGCTATACCCCTAGTTCTTTTTTATTTTTATTTATTTTTAAAATGAATTTTATTGGTACATTTTAGGTATACAATATAATGACATTCATCATTGGGAATTTGCACCTTTACATAATCTCTCTTGGTTCTTATTTTTTCCGCATTCCCCTGCCCTCCCTTCAACCCCTCCATCCCTCCCTATTTACAAAGACTTTGTTTCCATTTTTTCATTTTCTCATATTAATTCCGTTCCCTTCTTTCCTTTTCCCTACCCCTCTCACTTCCCCTTCCCCTTTGCTGGGCTTTTTTTTTTAAGTTTAAAAATATGTTCCTCTTTGTAAGATTATGAAGGCATTTACCCCAGCTGGCTTCCAGTGCTTTTAGGTTTCTATGTTTTACCTTTAAATACTTGAGCCATCTGAAATATACTTTGGTAAAGGGAGCAAGGGAACCTGCTTTTTCTCCAAGTGACTAGCTGGTTGTTCACTATGAAATAAATGCAATATTGAAAGACTTTCAATGGGAGAGGTTATCGCATGACTAAGGGACAGAGGAAAGCATAAATCCAAGGGGGGGACACTGGAGCCTCATGCTATGTACTGAACTGTGGCCCCCAATTCATATGTGGAAGTCCTAAACTCCAGTACCTCAGAGTCTGGAGATAGGGCCTTTGAAGTGATGATTAAATTAAGGAGAGGTCATTAAGGTAGATGCTAATCTAATCCTTTTGGTGTCCTGTAAGAAGAAGACATTTGAACACAAAAAAGAGGCTCAAGAGTAAAGGCCATATGTGGACCTGGTGAGAAGGTGTCCATTTACTAGTAAAGAAGAGTGGCCTCAGAAGAAACTGAAGCAAACTACATCTTTTAGCCTCCAGATCTATGAGAAAATATATTGCTGTTGTTTAAGCCACCTAGTCTTGGTATTTTGTTACAGGAGCCCAAGCAGACAAATGTAGTCAGGCACTGTTCCTGATGCGTAATAGATGCATCTGCTAAAGAGAGCCACTAAAGGCCAAGAAGCAGTTCAAGCTCAGGTCATTAAATGAGTCCAGGGCATCCTAGAAAGAAAATCCAGGCTTAGGTTGAAGATTGTGGAAGACTGTTAGTTTCCTTCTCCCTAAGTGCCCTACCCTCCTCCTTTTTCTCTCTTCTTCCTAGGCACATGGCAGCTTAGCCATATACTAAAATCCCCAGCTGCCCATCCATGGACATGTGGATTTGGGAGTAGATTTGAGTCAAAAATATGTGGAGTGTACAACCTCTCAGTCTTTTACTCCTTCAGGAAAAACATTCTCTCTGGGATTTGGCTTTTTGCCTCTCGAGGATGGGAAGGAACAAAGCTCACAAGGTTATGGGAGTGATAGGAGAGACACGTGCATGGCTAATCACTGGCACACTGTACAATACACATCCACCCAATTACCTGCACCTTTGTCCCACACAATATGCATAGCCAGGTATTCACAGTTCATATTTTTGGAAACACACACACACACACACACACACACACACACACACACACACGCTATTTCTTGACTTAGCTAGGAGAAGGAATAGGGAAATGACAAGGATTACAAAGTGTTTTGAATCTTACCTGAAGAATCCTAAGGGTATTTCTTATACAATGTCAGCCTTCTTCATTTTTAGAGCTAAGAACATTTTTATTTCTGGGTAGTTTGGATTATTTCCTTCCTTTTATTCTCAAATTATATCCTTATGAAATAGTGAAATAGGCTGAGTAGTATGATTTAAAGCAGTTTGAATAATTCCAAATGTTAGAATCAGAACTTATTTCCCTTCCTTCCTTTCCTCCCTCCCTCCCTCTTTCTTTCCTTAAATGACACTCCCAATCCTCAGAGTCAGAATTCCAAGCTCTCTGGCTCAATCTTAGACATGTTAAAAAAAATTGAGAGCTACCATTCTGATCACACCACTCCATGCTTTTAAGTGTAAGTCCAACTACTTTAGTATTTATCAACTTGCTTCTAAAAATCAGTTTCTGCATTCTAAGTTTGATAACCACCCAGGTTTCCTAACTCTTAGTCTTCTTTATAAGGATGTTTCCTTATAAACCCAATAGTACTTTATCTCTAAATGACGGAATCCAGGCAGTATGGTAGGACAGATGTGGGTTGGTGGACATACATCCTTTGGAAGTTGAATTAGCCTGTCTTAGGAAAAATTTCAGGTAGATGTTTCAATCTGGTGGCCCATTGTTTTTCTGTCCTTTACTACCCTTATATCAGGAATAGGGCTCCCATATTGCCTTGAATTATCCTCAAAGTCAAACTCACCTGAGTTTGCCTTTCTACTCCATAGTTTTCCTCACCTCCCTGAAACCTCAAGAGATCCCATGTTTTGAAGCACTTAATCATGCATTCAGAGACTGGTGAGAAGTCATTCACACATAGAGAAAGCCTTTTCATTAAGAGAAGTATTTTTCTCTAAATGCACATTGAGTGGCAGAGAGGAGGGTGGAGGTGTTTAAAAGCATCTCTGCATCCATCAATGCTTATTACAACAAAGAATCATGAAGTAAATTTTAAGGTTTTTAGACCACTGTTGTTTAACCCTGACCTTCTTTCTCCTTGGTAGACAAACTGAATAAAACTGACTTTGGGAGAACTGGCACAGTCATCCCCAGTGGTAGGGACTTCCAATATTTAACCAGGGGATCAGCATTTTGGCATGGCTGGGCAGGAAGGGACTCATGGAGGTGAAGGGCCAGTGTCTTAAGGCTGGCTGCTCAGTGTCTTGTGCAAGTTACCCATGCTGAGTACTGCCAACTCAGTCACTTGGAAGGGCAGCCATGTGCAGTCCTGGGGCTCCCCAGAGCCATCCCAGGCAATCCCCACTACACACCTTCTCTTCTTTTGTACTGCCAGCTCCATCTGCTTCTTGGCTGTCCCGAGGCTGCAGCTCCAGCACAGTGCGGAAGAGCTTTTCTGAGGTCTGAGTCAGGAAACCAATCTCTGCATTTGGGTGGAGGCCGTAGAGGTAGGGCGACTCTGGGGGCAGCTCAGAATCAATGTACTGAAACCAAGGGCAAGCTCACTTAACAAGCAGCCAAGGTGCACTTCCTACCTCCCATAGCAGCTCCTCCTCTGTGGGGTTCTCCAGGGACCCCTGCTCACAGGCCCTGGTGCATAGACTTCAGCATGTGTACTCATCCACACCCCAGCCTGTTGTTGACATTATGTTTGCCTACACCATACCAGTTTCCCAGAGCTTCTGTATTTATTGCACCTGTCTCTTTTTAAGGAAGCTTGGACAACCTTCTCCCTGCTGGATTCTTGTCACTGCAGGACTTTTCACAGACTATCAAAAATATGAATCACTCCCTGATACTTTTACTCAAACTTTTCTAGGATGCCAGCCCTCTCCTTTTAGATCATTTTCCATTTCCAAATCAGGGATGGCAAACCTAAACACGTACATAGGGCTGTGCATGCAAAATGATTATGTGATCTGGGCTGTAGGATGATGTGAGCTTGGCCAAAAACTGAAGAGTTTGCACCTCTGGTGAAAGTTATTTGGATTTAAAATTTTAAAACAGTGAATCACCCAAACAACACATTTCTTTGGTCAGTTCTAGTGGCTACAATCTGCCATGCCTGAATAATCCTACCCAGTTTGTAAGGGTCACTTTCTTCCCTTAATGTTTTGAGTGCTTCATAATTCTTTTTATGATGGCAAGAAAATATTGCCCATTAAAAAAAAGAAAATATTGCCCAAGTTAAGCTCTTAGCATGATTTTGATGATTTTGTAGTGTTTTTAACATCTAGTGTAAGTAAAGGCAAATTTATATGATTAATTTTATAACACCTCCAGGACTCAACACACTTCAGGACCCCTGGCAGGTACCCTGTAACAATATATTAATGGAAATATTAGAAATGTCTGAAGAAAGGAAACATCACCTTGGCCGTTTGGAAATGTGCAAGCCATGTTACTACTGCTAAGAGAATCAGACTTAAGGTTGATTCTTGCTTTGCTGCTCACTTTGTCAAATTATGCTGTGGACACTAGGGGGTGCTCTTGCACTATTTTCCTGAGTAATTCCTCAAAGATAATTTAAAAAAATTCCTCTTATTTTCCTTAAAGAATTTGACTTTAAATTTCTTCTCATAGATACGGATTTTCTGGATCAAATAACTTTTATGACTATCCTTTTAAGTTTTATGAATTAAAAACTTTTATTGTTAATATTTCAATGACTATTTCTCTTAAGTTTGGTAAGTTTAGATTTTTTGAAGCATGTTCAAAAGTCTATCAATAAATTTTTTAAAGAAATTATCTTTCAGTATATTTTCCATAGAAGATTAAATAGGCAAAGCTGAATGCTTTAAAAATAGCTGTAGTGGGCTGGGGATTTAGCTCAGTGGTTATGCCACCTGCCTCGCAAACACAAGGTCCCGAGTTCTATCCCCAGTACCAAAAAAAAAAAAAAAAAGTACTGTAGCAATAGTACATGAGAAAGTAAATAGTATGGAAAATCTCCATGAGATTTCTTTTTTTTTTTTTTTTTTTTTTTTTGGTATTGAAGATTGAATTCAGGGCCTCATGCATGCCAGGCAAACTGTCTACCACTGAGCTACACCCAAGACCTTTTTATTTTTTGAGACAGGATATCACTAAATTGTCCCAGCTGACCTCTAACTTGGGATCCTTCTACCTCAGCCTCCTGAATTGCTGGATTACAGATGTACACTACTGCACCCTGCTGAGACATGTGTGACTGTGTTCATAGCAACTAACAGGGAGTAGGAGGGTTGAGTGATCTGGCCACAAGATCATTCTCTCTGAAGATATCTAGAATCACTGTATCAAAAGTTATTTAAATTCTTACCCGAAATTTTGCTCTATGAATAATGACTTTGTCAATATCCTGGATAAAAATAATCAAACAACTTCCCAGGTGTTATTTGTAGAAAAGAGCAACAAATAGAATTATTCAAACATTAAGAATAAAAAGATCTCTGGGCTGGGGATTTAGCTCAGTGGTTTTGCCGCCTGCTGCGCAAGCACAAGGACCTGAATTCGATCCCTGGTACCAAAAAAAAAAAAAAAAAAAAGAATAAAACGATCTCTAAAGCCCCAATTTTATCATTAATTTGAGGACACAAATTCTCTATCTCTCAAGTAAATAGGAAAAACTTGGACAGAGAGCCAAAGCTGATAGAACCTGAGCTCTGTAGACAGTTCTTCCCTGGCCCCTGCCCGAGCCCATAGCCAAGTTGCAGCATGAGCACCCTGGGAGTGCAGGGCAGATGGAGGAACACCCAGGCCCCTTCCAAGCTGACATCATCATGTCCTTCATCTCCAGCTCAGAGCAGAGCCTCACCTGGTGGTAACCATTGTAGTCCATATTGCCTGGGAGTGGGAACCCCGGGGCCAGGTACAGTTCCCCTTCTAGCATATCTGGTTTAATGAATTCCTCCAGATAAGTTCTGCAGAGCCTCCTGTCCCAGTCATCTGTGATATGGCCTCCATACATGATCTCACCGAACAGGTAACGCAGATCATCATAGGGCACCTGAGAGAGGGGACAGAGATGACAGAAAGGTCTCCATACAGGCAGTGGGGCTGACTTGGTGTGCAGGCAGAGCATCAGCCACAGTTGGAATGATTCTTAAGGTCAGGAAGTGTCCTATCTTTATATCACCAGGGTCCAGCTGTACCAGCATGTTTTGGGAGCTTGTTAAATACTTAAAGAGGAATTATAGCACATGGTGAGGAGAGGAAAGGTGCCAAACCCCATATATATATATATATATATATGGTCACTAACTGTGACAGTGAAGTCTGGCTCTTTCTAGAAGCCCTTTAAATAGGCAAGTAATCAAATAGAGAAGAGTGAGAACCAGAGTATTTTTCTGATTTCTGCTACTAATGACAAGACTAATTAATTTCCCAGTTTGAAAGTTCAGTGTGGATGAACTACAGCTCACTAGTTCACTGGGGTGAAGTTTAGGGGAGGAAGCCTTTTGGGTCAAATCAGCAAATGAATAAATGAAAGAATGATGTGATGGAGGGTGGGCTTCCCAGAACCCAGAGGGTGGAGAAAGAAAGGATTTCTCAGGACATCTGGGTCTGAGTCTTTTCCCCACCAGGAGGAGGTGGTGCCCTGCTGAGGCTGTGTTCGATCCATGAACCAGAAGAGCCTTTTAAATGGAAGAGCACTACTGATCATTAACACTAGTTTTCTGTGAAATGGAGCTACAAAAGAGAAGAAGACGGGGTATAGCAAGAATTTTTTTTCAACTTTGGAAAATCCATACCCCAGGAAAGACACTGTGAATCCCAGGAGAAGTTCTGCATCTGTGTAAATTGGGAATTTACATCAAGTGAATATGGGGTCTCTTCCTGCCTATCCGTAGCGTACCTGCCACAATGTGAATACATATAGGTGGTCTGGGGACACTGGGACAAATTCTCACAGGACTGACTCCCACTAGGTGTGACTCCCTAATTTGGGTTCCTAGGCTTCCCTGGCTGTGACCTCACTGCAGACTTCTAAGCCTCAGGCTGGTCCTGGGCTTGGCAGATCCTATGTACTCCACTTCTGTAGGATGTAGAATTCTCTGGCACACTCTCTCCTGCTTCTGTGTGGGAATGCCTCATCATCCCACGAGGAGGCCTGCACCGCTTCCTTTTACCTTTGCATTGGCCTCCAGGAAGTTGTACAGCACATGCACAGAGATGGTGAGGTCCCCAATGTTGAAGGGATAGGATCGATTCCATCCCTGGGGCCCAAACTTTCGCCTTTCTGCCACCACCGCATGAAAGTAACAAAGAGCAAAGAGGATGCTCTTAAACTCTGTCTCTCTGGAACACATCTCCAGAGTGTCCTGGAAAACAAAAAGCATCACATGCAGCGCTGACAGTTTCCCTTGTACAGGGCCACCGAGTGGGGTTACAATTGGGGTTCATGCTGGATAAAGTCATGGTCTGTCCTGTTTAGCAACTGAACTACAGTGAGACGGAAGAGTGTACCAAGGCCAAGTGGGGGAAGGGGAGGGCATTTGAGTTTAGTTTTAAAAAATTATTTATTTTTATTAGTACATATTTGCAGCACATAATGATTATGTTCATTGCGAAGAGTTGGTACATTTACATAACATATTTTGTTTTCCTTTTCAATCTCTTTCTCTTCTCTCTCTTCCCCCTCCCTCTATCTCTTTCTTCCCTTTGTTTATTCAAAAGATTAATCTCCTTGTCTCCTATTATCTTTTACTTTGTTTGATATTTATATTTTGGGTTTCTTATAAAAGAGAAATTGTGTAATATTTAAGCTTGTGTGTTTGATTTATTTCACTGAATATTATGGTCTCAAAGTACATCCATTTTCCTACAGATGACTCATGTTTATCCTTTTTATGGCAGAGTAATACTCCATTGTGTATAAATACTACATGTTCTTTATCCATTCATTTGTGGATGGATATATAGGCTGCCTCCAAAATTTAGCTGTTATGATTTCTGCTGCTAGAAATATAGGTGTGTATGCATCATTGTCATGTGATATCTATAACATTTTAAGATTTAGATTTAGATTATAGTGGGTTTGGTTTATGATTCAAGTTTGTACATGTGGATGTACTAATTAGTTTCCCTAGCATAGCTAATGAAAATAAGGTAGTGGGCTACAGGAATGTAGGGTTGCTGTATGTTACTGTGCTCTGGGGTATGGGTGGGGACTCCCACAGTACCATCCCCAAACCTTCCCTCCCTGCCTGCTTTTCTTGCTAGTTATGGAACCTCAGCAGTGTAATTGCTTTTCATGTGACCGAGGCATCCCCAGCTCATCTGCTGGAGGAGCTGCTCTGATGGGAACCAGAGCCACAGGAAATAGAGGAGTGCGTGTCCTCTGCCCTCCCACTGCTGCCCCATACCCAAGTGGGGTGACAAGACATGGGGCCGAGGAAACAAGAGTACAGGGGGTTTCTAGTTACAGAGCACAAAGCAGGGGGAAGACACAGCTCCCCGAGAATGGATCAAAGAAGGGACAGATGGAAGAAAGAGGAGCTTAAAATCTGGTGCTTGGCAGATATTAAGGACCATGGTGGCGATGGCACAGAGGACGACAGCCTGCATTTTAAGGGAAAATAAGATGGGAGCGCCTGGACTCTTTGGAATGAAAAATCACCCTCTGGGTGCGACTTTCTGTCCAGGTAAGATGTGGCAGTTGGAGCCCAGGAGAAGCACTTTCAGAGCTCTCACTAATTGAATTGGATTCACTCCTGTCATTTGTTCTAGGAATTAGCCTCTGACTGCTTGCATGGGCAGCAACACCAGAGGAAACAGGACAGAGTGAGCTTCTGGCAAGTCTGGTTTTCCCACAGAGAAGCCAGGGCATGGCCTCTGTCTCTTTCTGACATGTAGGGCCCCTGCAATGCCTTCACTGGGTACCACACTTGCCGCAAAGCGATGGGTATGAAAGGCCAGAGGACAAGGCCATTGTCTTGTGCGGCCAAGAATTTAATAGCTGCTTCCTGGGTAGAACTTTTCTCTACAGGCAAGTAGGGTGCTTCATTTGCTACTTCCTACACAGACCAAAAAAACTGGATCTTGCTGAAAAATGCCTTTAAGCACAAAGACAAGAAATCTTATATTAAAATGCCAACACTGGCTGACAGTGACAAACTCACATAAAAGTCAGAATCAAATAATTATCCCCAGACAGCACAGCTATCATGGAAGCAGGAATTAAAAAGAGATCAGTTCTGCAATATATCCTTTAAGTGGTTAAAAACGGGGCTGAAGAAACAGAGGGAAGGCTGTGCAGGCCTCTGCTCTGGGGTGTTCATGAAAGCAAAATAGGGCAATTAAAACTCCTGTAGGAACAGGGAGGTAGACTGTGGGAAAGAGAAGGGAAGCTGAGGATGGGGAGATAGGAGGGTGAAGAGGAGAAGGGGGAAGGAGAAAGGATTAGGATGTGATACATATATGTACCAATTCCCCAAGAAGAATGTAATTATTAGGCATTGCAAACATGCTAATGAAAAGGGTTAGGGGAAGTGGGAGGGGAAGGGGAAAGGAAAGAAGAGAAAGGGAAAATTATGAGAAAAGAAAAACATGGAAACAAAGTCTTTGTAAATAGGGAAGGGTGGAGGGGGTGAAGGACGCACAGGTAATGGGGAAAAAATAAGAACCAAGATACATCATTTACAGATACAACCACCCAATGATAAATGTAAACGTATTGTATACCTAAAATGTACCGATAAAAGAATTTAAGGAAAAAATATGATAAAATTCTTAAAGCCAAAAAAACACAAAAAACTCTTGTAAACTATGAATGTCCTCATGAATTGATCTCTTTCTCAGAATGAGTTTCTGAGGGTGGCCATAAACGATGACTGAACTCATCTGTAGCAGGGATAGAATAACTCAACAGAGACTGCATCTCTTGGGGTATATTTTGCAGTTGTCCAATGATCAAGATTTGCAGGCAAAAGGGCTCAAGAACCTCAGCCCATGGGGATGCCAAGACAATGCAGGCAGGTGTGGCTATAGATGAGAATACTACGCTAAGACGCTAACAGGAAGTATAGTGTGTGAGGCATCTGCTGCCCCCTCCTGCCTTTGCTTCAGGCCCTCAATGCAAGGCAACTGAGAATGGTTGGTTTGCCATGGGAGCCTTCTACAGAACTCCCTAACCGCATCCTAATGCCTTTTATCCCCCTTTCAATTTTTTAAAAATTGTGTTGAAATACACATGATATATTTACCATTATCATCATTTTTTTTTGTTGTTTGGTAGCGGAGATTGAACTCAGGACCTTGCACTTGCGAGGCAGGCAGGTGTCGGAACTACTGAGCTGAATCCCTGGCCCTATCACCATTTTTAAATGTACTGTTTAGTGACGTTATGTGCACTCACATTGTTGTGTAGTTCAGTGCTTTATTTGTTTGGTTATGTTTATGGTGCTGGGGATCAAGCCCAGAGATGCTCTGCCATTGAGTTACATCTCCATCTTTTTATTTATTTAATTTTTTTTCAGTACTGGGGATTGAACTCAGGACCTTGCATTTGCAAGACGCAAGACAGGCGTGGTGACACTGAACTAAATCCCCGGCTCTTTCCCCATCTTTTAAAAAATTTTATTTTGAAACAGGGTCTTGCTAAGTTGCTCAGGCTACTCTAGAACTTGTGATGTTCTTGCTTCAGCCTCCTGAATACCTGGGATGACATAAATATGGAATCACTTCCCAATCCCTTTTAAGGGCAGAACTTTCTTTCTCTGCTCAAGCCTCCTGTAAGGAAGGCTGTAAATGTCAAACTTAAGCATGTGTGTTTCCCCTACATAGAATAGAAAAGCTAGAAAATTTAGAAGTTTTGGCCTCTGTACTCTAGTTCAGAGTATCTAAGAGGTTCTTGAAGGCCCATTTGGGAAAAAAGAAAAAAAGAAAGAAAAGAAGATGCCCATGGAAAGGGGAGCACCCCACCTTTGCCCTGTGATACAAAGGACAGGATGTTTCTTAACAAAATCTTCAAAAATCTCCTGGTGCTAGCCCACCATTCTCTGTTCTACTGGATGTATGGATTTTGGAGTTAGGTTGGAAAGAGTAGTAAAGAACAGGATACTGAACAGGTTTTGCTTCCCAAACATTGTGGTTGTTTCCCACTCTGAGTTGGACTGTGTAACTCCTATGGTATGAAGGTATCGTGTAGTCAGTAAAATCTTTGGAGACTTAGATAGCTACATGTTCTCCATCTCCTTTTAAGTTAAACCAGGCTCCAAAGGGCTAAAAGCCCTGAGGTTTATACTGGGTTTTCTGGGACAGTTGTCCTGTTGGATGGCTCTTAACATTTCAAGTTTTTGGATGGATGACTTGTCTGGGACTAGAGTTTTAGCTTCTGTGAAACTGGAGACTCATTGGTGCTCTTTTAAGATGATATCAGAGAGAAAACCTCACCAACAGTGCCTAGAAACTTCTCCTTAGATGCCCACAAGGTTTAGTGTGGTGGATGGACTGTTGACCACTGGGTACTCATATAAACACTTTTGTGTACTCCCCTTCCAAGGAAGGAGGAAGTTCCCAAGGGAGAAACAGCAAGAAATACTGCCTTTCTTAGAAGATGAAAGGGGCCTGAGCTGCAGACCTCACAGGTGCTACTTCATATCCTTGACAGGTTGCCCAAGGCCTGGCCTTGCCTTTAAATAAACACTGTATAGCATTAGTCTTGGAATTGTCAGTGGTGGAAATTCTAGTAATATAGCTGGCATTTGAGCCCTGTGTCTTGATATTCTGGGTCTTTCTGAAGCATAGTGTTCTCAAGATTTACTGTGCATGAAAATCACTTGGAAGATTTGCTAAAACACACATTCCTGGGTCCCACCCCTGATTCTGGCTCAGAAGGCCTGGAGTGGGGCCTGAAACTTGCATTTCCAACACATTCAGAGAGACTCTGTGCACATTCCAATTCCCCAGTACCTGACACCTGGATAATATGAACCCTCCATACTATAGATTCATGCAGATGGCAAGAAATGTCATCTGAATGAAACCATCATCTCTCTGCTTTAAAGATAGGCAGCTCAGCCAGTAAATACGTGACTAAGTATATCATATCTATTAGTTTTATAGCCACATGCTGTTCTCCATCTTGGAATATTAGTTAACAGTAGAGTTGCAGAAAGTCCCTTGACATCTCTTGCCAAAGAAAGGCCCTATACTTGATTCCTCTAGCTGCATCTGGCAACTGCAAGCTGGGGTTGTATGGAGTGGGCACTGGGTGGAGGTCAACTGCACAGGGAGCACATTTCACCTCTATCAGCATTGATGTGTACCCACCTGGCATTCTACCCCACACCCAGGTACTAATTTGAAGCAGCTCTTTGTGAGGTGTGGTGCCCTTCTTCCCTTGCACCCAGGCAGTACCTGAGTGAAATTGTCCAGGGCCTTGTGCAGGTTGGCATGCA
Organism: Heterocephalus glaber; assembly: GCF_053883595.1. NCBI lineage: Eukaryota > Metazoa > Chordata > Mammalia > Rodentia > Bathyergidae > Heterocephalus > Heterocephalus glaber. The sequence goes on along the minus strand of NW_028258351.1, from coordinate 23,317,750 downwards.
TACCCGTGGGGGGCTCATTGGTGATCTTAATGGAGTTCTCCAGGATGCCCTGAGGGATGATGTGGCCCTCAGGGAAGGGCGCAGGCTCGGCACTGATGAAGACCCTGAACTCTGGATGGCTGTTCTCACTGTGCTCCTCCAGCTTCTTCTCCAGGGTGCTGAGCCATTTGGCTACCAGGTGGATGTTCTGGTGGGAAGGAAGCAACCCCCCCATGCAGGATCTGTTTAGCTTTGTTGGCAATAAACAATTATTTGACAGGCAGCTAGAGGGGGGATTTGGTCTTAGCTTCACATAATTTTTAAAAATGTGGTAAGATAGACATAAGATAAAATTTATAATCTCAATCATTTTTTAGTGTTTAGTGTATCTATTTAAGTGTTCAAATGTATTATGTGCATTCACATTGTTGTGCAATTAAACACCTTTCAGTAGCTGAAATGTCTTAAACCACATCATAGAAAGTGTCTTGGAGTAATGGAGACCTGTTACTATGCTGCAAATTGAACCTGATCACTGCATGATCCTAAAGTTTTCTAGCATAGTGATCTCCAGCTTGACTGTGGATAAGAATTCCCCGGGAGACTTACTAAAACACAGACTGCTGGTTTCCATCTCAGAATTTCTGATTCAATAGGTCAAAAGTGGAACCTGGGCATTTGCATTTCTGAACAGTACTTAGGTGATCTTGATGCCACTTTGTGATCAGCTTGGGAAGTCTAATTCATGGTTGCTTCCTGGTCCACTTCCCCACTACTTGATGCTTAGATTAATAGAACCCTCAAGCATCAAAAAGGAGTGCATGGACCAGCTCTGTGGGCATGGTACCTGGGATTTGGTGAGAATGCAGGATCATATGCCCCACACAGACCTACTCAATCAGCACATTTTAATGAGATCCTTCAATAATTTGAATCCGTGTTGAAATTTGGAAGGGGCTGATTTAAACTCCTAGCTAGCTTTCCTGAGTTGTCTTTCCCCCCTCCAAACCATTCTGCTAATTGTTGCCAAACTTATCTTCCTAAAATACACTAGTCATTACTGCTCACAAGACTCACAATGGCTCCCTACTCCAACCCAAGCTCTTTTGTCTGTTATTTGATCATTCCTACTTCCCTAAAATATGATTCTTATTTGCCCATCTGTCTTTCCCTCAAGTCTTGAATTTATTTCTTAGCATTAAGAGTAATGCTAAGAATATACCTTTCACTTTGGTAACAATAGTCACTTGGCTTCCTTGAAATGTTTCATTGTGATGAATAGATAAAAGCTCCTCAATCGATATTTGAGGAAGTAGGTTTGTAGAGCCTAAACACACAGATTAGCATTGAGCACACTACAGGACCACAGTAATTTGGTTTCTGAATGCTGTTTTATCTTCGACAGAAAGAGGAATAACAATAATGTTGCCATTGTTATTTCACAGTTCCTGAAAATAACTAAAAGTAATGGATTTGAAAAGGATTTGTATACTGTAAAATGCTATGGAAGAGTTAGCAGTGGAAGCTGAAATAAAGATTTGTTAAATAACTCATTTATAATCGCTCTATGAGAGCAGATAGTTTAGTGGGCTTTGCAGAAAGCCAGGGTTCCTGTTACCTAGCAGCACTGAGAAGTCACAAGTAAATCAGGTGCTTCAGGTACTCCAACTTCTGCTTTTGGGGCAGGGTAGGGGAGGGCAGGGCTGTGTTGTGCTGGGAGGAAGAGCTTCTGTTGCTTGGAGATAGAATCCTGGGATGGACTCAAGGACCTGAATTTGTCCTGCTAGGTTTACAGCCCTGGATTTCCCAGGGTTAAGGCCTGGGAAACCCACCCATAGCAATTACAGCAAATTAGGAAGACAGCCTTGGGGTGACACACAGCTTATAAGAAACAGCTTTCTTGGGCCGGGGATTTAGCTCAGTGGTTTCGCTGCCTGCTGTGCAAGTGCAAGGACCCGAGTTTGATCCCAGGTACAAAAACAAAACAAAACAAAACAAAAAACAGCTTTCTCATGAGGGGCTGCCAATAGCAGTTCCCAAAAGTGCTCCATGAGATGTTGTAATAGACGTTAGATCCATTTGGGAAACACTGGATCGAACAAGATATTTATACCACAGGATTCTTAGAGCCATTCACTTATGGGTATCATTGACAGTCTTGAAAGGGACATAGTATGAAGTGTTTTCTAGATTTTGAAAGAGGAACTTGTTAACTGCTTTTCCTTTTCCCCCTCCAGACTCTCAGGTTCCTGGGCTTGGAAACACTGTCGCATAAGATTTCAGCCTAGTCTAGTTCAGTACACCAGGGAATCCTTAAAAAACAAGGTAGTCACAAGTCTTAAGATGATATCACAAACCAGCAGAGATCTTTTGCATCTGTTAGCCCTTTACAGTTTTTTACAGATCATACCTACTGCACAATCAGATATTTCATTCAAGAGGAAAGGAAGGGATCCAGATTGTATGGTGCTCACGGGAGAAAAACTTTCCGTAAAAATGCCTAGTCATTAGGAATTAAAGAGGCACCTTTGAACTCAATCTGTGAGTGCTCTCAGAAGCCACATCAGCAGAAAATGTGGAGTTCTTGGGTGGTCAGTAGGTGCTGGGGAAACTCTCCTCATTGTCTGAGTGGGGTCCTCGGAGCCAGCACCACAGTGCCAGAAATGCTCTGACCTCCAGGCTGTGTGGCTGCTTCCCCAGGGCACACGTATTCAGAGGGAGGAGGGGAGTCACACTTCCCAGCATGTAGGAAGAAGCAGGGAATCCAGCTGCTGTCATCTTTTCTCCTGGGATTCCCGCTGCTTCCTGAAAAGTAGTCCCAGGGAACCGCAGATCCTTTCTTTGCTAGCTCCCAATAAATACAGGATAATTAAGGATGAAGACTCAGTAGCAAGATGTGGTGCAGTGAGTCATCAGGAGACAGATGAAGTTTGTGGTAATGAAAGCCAGTTCAGGATGAGAATGACTGGTTTTCCACTCAATCTTTAATTTCTTCATCGATTCTCTCAGCCAATGGGCTGTTTTTGTTTTTGTTTTTTTTTTTGTACTGAAGATTAAACCCAGGGCCTCACACATGCTAGGGAAATGCTCTATCACTAAGCTGTACCTGCAGTTCCTTTTAAATGAGCCTTTATCCCTTAGTGAGTGTCTTATTAAATTGCCCAAGCTGGCCTGGAACCTGCAATCTCCCTGTCCCTCTTTGAGTAAGCTAGGATCACAGGCATGTGCCACTAGGCCGGCCAACAGGCTTTTATTTTTGGTACTCAGGGATTGAACTCAGGACCTTGCACTTGCCAGGCTGGTGCAGGTGCCCCTGAGCTACATCCCTGGCCCAACAGGGTTTTTATTGATAAACTACTAGGTTTAAGATAGTGAGCTTGATGAGCAAAGGCAAATAAGAAACATCACTTTCCTAAGGAAATTTAGTGAAGAATAAATCATATAACAAATTATGTCAACACAATAATAGAGGACACTCTGATGGAAGTGATTGTAGTACATCAGAGAAAAGAGGAGAAAGCCACTTATTCTGCCATAACCCTCTAGGAGTTGCATGAAAGATGATTAAGAAAACAGGTTTTGAAAGAAGAGTTGTGACTCTTTCTGCTCTTTTCAATGGAGAAATTACCAACAGTAGATGTTCCAGATTCTCAGACACCAATGTGACTTTTCAGGGAAGAAGTTCATGTGGCTCCCATTTTTCAGTCACACACATGATCAAAAACGTATAACACAATAGAAAAGCATACCTGGGGAAATTCTAATTTATAGGAAGGAATCTACAGCTAAAAGAGCCCACTGCCATGGCCTTCAACTAGACGCCACCTTCTTGAACATGCATCAAAGCAGCATCCGCTTTCTTTTATAAGTAGAACTATTTACACTAGAGAGAGAAGTGGAGCAGGTGAATGGGAAGAAGAGTTGGAGGTGCAGGTGGCAGGGAGAAGAGGATGCATGAGTGAGGGGCATTGGGAAGAGAGAAGATAAGGGTGTGAAGGAGGCAAGGCCATAGAAGGACAGGTGGGTGAAAGATGAGAGTGCACCAAGATCATGGGGTGAAGACTAAATAGGCATTGGGTCAAGAATGACCCAGATCAGGGCAGAGGTGACGTACCTGCAAAATAACCCAGTGGCCTTTCTTGGCAGCTAGGTCTAATGCAGCTTCAGCCACAATCTCCTGTCCTTGTCCCAAAGACACGTTGTGAAAGTTCCGATTGTTAAAAGTATATCCGAGTTTTCTTCCTAAAAGGAGTATGGAGTTGTTATGATCATTGCTTGAGTCGAATGATTGTGTTGTTTAATGTTCATAAGGAAATGCGTAGCTCCACATCACCTCCAAAGCTGGTGGGCTGGTGATCCTGTCCAGTATGGCTCCTATTTGATATCCACTAACCTACATAGTGCTGGTGTGGAAAAGGTCAGAGAATGAGCATGTAGGTTTGGTCCCCTCTGGTTTGTTTTGTACTCTGAATGTATACAGTCTCTTCCCTGGAGCATTACTAGGAGATGTGGCCAAGAGGGCAGGATTCAGTTAGTTCTAGCTTTCTGTGTTTTACACTACATTCACTTCTTCCCTTATTCTCAATACATAAAATTTTGTTTGATTAATTTGTATGAATCAGAGTTAAGAGAGGAAAGAGGCAAAATTAAGGGGCTTGGTTGCACAGGTGTGAATATTTTGTTGTATGTATCTTGATAAGTTTTTCTGATGTTCAAAACAAAGTAAAGGAATGACCATAAAAACAAAGTATCATAATCATACCTTTAAAGCAAGGTCATTTAACCCAGGTATTCCCCTGCTGGGTATCTTCCCAAAAGAATTAAAAGAATTATATCACAATGAAATATGCTCACTCATATTTATAGATGGTACAGTTTGTAATAGCTAGAACTTGGAAACAGCCAAAATGCCCATCAACTGGAGATCGTATAAAGAAAATGTGGTTTTTCTATAAAATGGAGTACTACTCAGCCATAAAGAACGAGAAACTAGAGACATTTATAGCTAACTGGATGCACATTGAGGCCATACTCTTATGTGAAATAAATAGGACACACATATGTAAATACCGAATAGTTTCTCTGGTGTGAAAAATTAAAAGTGTAAATAAGGATCAAAATACATAATTGATATTGTGAAGTAGGAAGAAAAGGTCTAAAGGAGTAGGGGACGTGGGAAGGGTAGGGGAAAGAAAAGAAGGGAAAAGAAAAAATATGAGAAAAGGAAAAAAATGGAAACAAAGTCTTTGTAAATAGGGAAGGGAGGAGGAGGTGAAGGGAGGGCAGGGAATGGGGAAAAAATAAGAATCAAGATACATCATGTAAAGGTACAAGATCCCAATGATGAATGTAACTGTATTTATACCTAAAATGTACCAATAAACTTAATGAAAAAAATAAAATAAAACACTGTATATGCAAAAAAAAAAATAATAAAGCAAGGCCAATGCTCATGAGTTATTCTCCAAGACCAAAGAACACTTAATACAAAAAAATGGCCTTAATATAGAAGACCAATTCTGATTACATATTAGCTATTAGCCCAATCCAATAAAGTTTAAAGAAATTATATATCATTCTTTAGATAAAAGGATTATAAAAATGTATACCACAAAGAAATCATCAAATAATTTTTCTAGGGAAGTGAGGTGGATAAGAAATTAAAAAAAAAGAATAAAAATATGTCCTCAGAATATTTATTCTCAGAGGAAATAAAATGGTACTTGTGCAAGAAAGGTTTTGAAAAAACCTGTTAATAGTGGATATTTCTTTTAAATACAAAAGGAAAACATATGGATTCTCTTTCAAGTGAATAGAACAACCAAGATGATGACTTTTTGTATTGAGAAATAGTTATTATAGATTCAACTGAGATGAACCCAAGAAATACTTTTATTAAACTCTATAAATCCTACCTGGCAATACATTTGATGTCAGCTTTAAAACTTGGGAGATAAACAACTAATTCCAGAGAAAATACCAGGATAAAAGATGCTGGGATTATTAGATGGCTTCCATGATGCTTTTACTCACAAAGGAGGCTATTTATTTTCTTTATTTGTGAGAGAAGGATATGTGGAAAGAGGCACTTAATAAAGATTCTTTTGAAAACCACAGATTGGAGGGGTTGTAGGTGGGGGCAAAGCCCAGCTTTGCCGAGCCCAGTTAGGATCAGTCTGCATTAATCTAGGCTTGAGGCTGAGAAGAAAAAAATGGGCCTTGGAAACATTGAAAAGGTGAAAAGCTGATCCGCCTCTCACGGCTTCACCACTTAGCCAAACATGACTGTGTCACATGGTAGTCTCACAACCTGTGAGGTCAGCTTGCAGAATCCTTCCATTGGCTACTTGAGGTTATCAAGACACCTTCTAGGTCATGATTTGTTTGTTGTTTTTGGTACCAGGGATCGAACTCGGGTCCTTGTGCTTGTGAGGCAGGTGGCAGAACCATTGAGCTAAACCCCTGGCCCACCTTCATATTGTTTTATGCTATGGCTTCATGCCCTCACCTCCACTACTCATCTCTCCCTCCCTTCCTTCCTTCCTTCCTTCCTCCCTCCCCCCCACCTCTCTCTCTCTCTCTCTCTCTCTCTCTTTCTTTCTTTCTTTCTCTTTCTTCATACTGGGGATTGAACTTGGGTCCTTGCGCTTGCGAGGCAGGCAGCAGAGCCACTGAGCTAAAACCCCTGCCCCTCATCTCTCCCTTTCTGACTTTCCGTCCAGCTCTCCAAATGGTGGTGTCACCTGGAACCACAGCAAACCCCTTTGACCTCTTCACGGTGCACTTCCTCTTCTCTCCATTTCTTCAAGGACACTGTGACTCTTACATACCTCTGTTGAGTTCCATACAGCTATGGGGCTTGGAGGAAGGGAAACATTTTCCCAATATTCTCTTGCTACTGGCAGGCTCTTTGTTTTCTGCCCTCATATCAAACCCTTCCCATCTGAAAGCACATGTTATCTGGCTATATTATCTATTAATATCTATCTATTAATGTTCTCTGGTTCCTACCAACTTTCCAGTGAAACTGACTTCTATGAGGGGCTATGAACTTGGTTCTACTTCATTGTTATCCTAGTAAACTTGAATGTTTTTTTGGAAGTCTTGGCCAACAACCAGCTTCATGCTTCCTTATCTTCCTTATCTTCAAAGAACTCCATTCCACTTCTGCTGCGCACTCGGTGTGGCTGCACCCTGGACTTTATCATCACTGAGAATTGTCCCATGGCTGAAATTCCGTTTTTTTATATCCACTGTTGACTATTTGTTTTATTTGAGATGAAGTGTTGTTATGTTCCACGGGCTGACCTCAAACTCCTAGGTTCAAATCATCTCCTTGCCTCAGACACCTGAGTAGCTGGGGTTATAGGCATGCAGCATCATACCTAGCTCCTCTACTTTTTCTAATCATTACCTTTACATTTTGTATTATTTTAGTGTGAACCCAGAAATGCTTAACTCGAACCGTAATCGTGTAAATCCTCAAATCTGTTCTCCTTTCCTTATATAACTTTTATAAACCGTCAACTCTGGATGAATCCAAACATTAGTAAAAGAGAAAAATTAATACATTCCATGAGTTGGTGCCACTGCAAGGTCATGATTCTCAACACCCCTGCTAATGGGTACTCATTTTGTGTGTCCAGGAGTTGGCTAAATGACCCATCCCTCTCTATCATTAAGCTTAATGGACCCCACCTTTTTACTCTCAGCACTTGGATTCAGTTGCTACTATTAGACAACATATAGTACCTACTAGAGACTCCTTTGGCTTACTGCCATTTTATTTGCATCTGTGCACATCCCTCTCTTAATAAGAAGGGTACACTTTGCCTGCCTGCCACTCTGTTCTCTAAATCCCATCTCTTCCTGTATCTTAAATGTTTTTCTGTTCACTCTCCTGCTCTCTGGAATATGAAAAAATAAATTTCTTTCATTACAAAAAAATAATACTTCATGAATCCTGAAGCAACTCTTTAAAGACTACATTTGCCCCAATCTAATTTTTGTTTTTGTACTTGGGATTGAATTTGCACTGAGCTACATCCCTGGTCCTTTTATAAAAAAATTTTTTTTTGAGACACTCAGTAAGTTGCCCAGACTGGTCTCAAACTTTTGATTCTCTTGCCTCAGCCTCCTAGAGTGCTGGAATCACAAGTGTGTGCCACCACACTAGGCTCTAATCCACTTCTAATTGCCTCCTGAGAAAAGAGAATGGGGCTAGGCACGCTAAAAAAGTGACTTGATGCAAAGTATCAATGATCTGGCTGCAAAGATACTAAGTTACTTCAGTGAACTCGTTATTCTGACCAGAGCATTAGAGAGAGAAAGGAGGCAGCAGAAGTCAAAGGTGGGATACACAGCTTCTTTCTGATCACAAAATAGAAGCGGCAGAATTCACTTTGTCAAATCCAGGTCCTTGAACAAAGGAGGAAGGTGACCAAGCAAGATCATGCTATTGACAAGTGAAAGAAAGACCAGGGAAGATGCCCGTGTAAGAGTGGTGAGGGAAAGGCCAAAGACGCAGCTCCTCTTTGAAAACCTGCGACAAGCAGACATGAAGAAAGGAGCCCACTGAGCTGACTCCAAGAACAGATGAGGTATCATCATTAAAGGGCTGCAAAACGCTACTGTACTTTAACTTTTCAAAGTCTTTTCACATCTGAGATTTCATTTTTATCTTGAGTAACTCGAGGGGGTAGGAAGACATCTTGAGCAATAAAAAATGAGGGAGAAGAAGGTGAAGCCGAAGTGAAAATAAATGAGCAAATAAGGCAATGTGGCTCATTTGGGAAGCAGGTGATGAGGAAAGAGAGAGAAGAAAGGTACAGTTAAAGCACTGCTAAAAGATGAATCAGAAATGCAAGCAGGAAAACAATGAGGATGGATGGTGGTAGACTCATATTAAGACAGAGGCCAGGAAAGTGGGTAGGATTTCGTCTTCCTCACCCTCCTCTTCCACAAATATTCAGGAAGGAAAATCTTGGGAGGATACTAAATGACAGAAAAGGACCAGAAAAATATAGGTCCCTGAACAAAAGTCAGTGGAGGAGGGAGCTGAGGGAAGTTGCAATTTGTCTATCTGTACTGCATTTTCTTAGGGGGGAGGAGGGTGAAATGAAGACAAAGAAACATCTTTACTCTTGGGTTTTACATGCCTGAGAACTGTCATAGAAAACAAAAGAATGGAGAAATGAAGAAGTTAAGAACACAAATCAAATGACCAAAGATAGAAAAAGATACTAAGCTTTAAAAAAGTCTAAACAGAGGGATACAATTAACTGTCTGATACACAGACACTAAACAAAGAGACAGTGAATTCATTTAATACAACAGGGACAGGGAAGGTTGGGGAAAATGTTTGGATCAGCCACGTGGATTCCAAATTTGAAGACAGGCGCTCATCAGGCAACCTGATTACATTCAAAATGTGGAAAGCATGTATGCCTCCAGAATATATGTTCTAAATGGGTGAATGGGTGAATTAGAAATAAATCAAACCATTAAGAAGGTAGAAAGTAAGAATGTAGAAAGGGAGGATGCGAGAGAGTGACAATGGCACAGGTGTCTCAGTAATCTCTAGTTGATGAACAGCAATATTGCTTCTGGAAGTATGCATTAAGATTAAGCCAAGGGCAATTCTGAGATAATGTATTCAGAGACAAATAACCAGTAAATATCAAGAAGGGTCAGTTTGCCTGAGATGACAAGAAGCTTCAAACTACATGATGGAATAGTTGGAGGTCAATTGGCTAAGACAGTTAGGCAATTGCTCATAAACAGAGTATATGAAAGCTTCTAAAAGGGAAAACACTGAATAAAAATGAAGACACTAGATTTACCCATCTGAAAGAAACAAGGTCTCCAGTGGACAGAAGGAAGGCACAGTCTTATAAAAACGTGAAAGTCAGGAATAAAGTATCTGTGACAACAATTCTTATAATATTTATTCATTTGTTGGTTAATTTATTCAACAAATATTGGCCGGGCACATTATCTGTTCTGGTTACACTGAGGCTCTGGTAAAAGATGTTTTAAATAAGATGATACAGTTTCTGACCTCAAGGATGTAAGTGACAAGCAGGTAGATGCACAGAAGTTAGAATTATAACGGAATGATTAAATTAGAATTGTATTAAGTGTTCTGATGGAAATGTATCAAGTACTATAAGAATGCATAATGGGGAACCAAATGGTCCTGCCAGGAGGAGGTCAAGAGAGACTGATCTTTGTAGGATGAGTAGGCAGTGGGCTGTTGAAATTATTTCAGATAAAAGGGACCATTTGTGAAAGTGCCCTAGTTCAGGAAGTCTCATGGTATGAATAAGGGTCTAAAAAGGCCACCTAGCTGGAGTAAAGTGAGAATGGGGGAAGGAAAAATCCAGTGCTTGAAAGAAAGGCTATACAGGACACGCTGATCATGTTAGTGATACTGGACTTAACTTTTAGAATAATGGGAACCCACTAGAAGATTTTAAGCAGGAGAGTGATATGATTAGATCTGAGATTTAGCAAGATGATTCTGGATGCATCTTGGTAAAGGATTGCAGGGCGATCAGGACTGTTTCAATAATTCAGGCAAAAGATATTGGTGCTTCAGACTAGAATCCAAATGAAAATAGAGTCAATTAGGACTAAATGTGGTGGATGGTGGAGGAGAAATTTAAAATGATTGATATCCAATTCTGCATTACCAAAAATAATGAGTCAAATTTCTAGTACTAAAGAAAGATGTGACTTTTCCTTGAAAATGACCTGCCAAGAGTTGACCAGGTGAATGGAAAGGACCTACAACAAGACACAGATCAGGAAATTTTAGGGCACAAGGTGGAGAAATATCCTAAAGTTTCTAGGGAATTAAAAATGGGTTACCAAACAAGAAATAAAAGAATAATAATGCTAAGAGAATATGAGCACTCATGTACAAGACTAGTTTTAGAAGACAACAGAGCCATTTATCCAAAGTTCTAAGTAAAAATCATTTGGAACCTAGAAAAACTAGCAAATATTGGCAAAATTAAGGCATTTTTAGACACACAAGGATTCAGAGATTTTACTTCTCATGATTCTTTTCTGATGATTTGTTCCAGCAAAATAAAGATAAAAAGTAGGAAATAAGAGATGAGTGGTACAAAGACATTAAAACTAATACTATATCAAGAAAATAAGTTCCAAGATGTCAGCTTCCTAGAAGGCTTCTGAAGGCAATTGGCTAGAAAGCAATTTGTCTGTATTAGAATAGGATGCCAACAGACTCTAGGAAAAATCTCATCAAGAAAATTAGGGTGGATTCCTTTCAACATATAGAATGAATAAGAAATTAGAGATTATGCTGAATGAGATAGTTATTTCTTCTTCCAAGAAAAAAAAGGCAATTTGCAACTCCAGGAAAAACTAGAAGCTAGAAAAGAAAATCATCATTTACATATGAAGCAAACTGAAATTTTATATGATTTTAAACCTCTGTGCTAAGAACATTATTCTCTGAAGGCCCCTACAGATTATGGCGTTGAATAAAAAAGAAGGAAATGTAATCTGACATTCTTGGCTCTGCATAGATAATGTATTATTTATATTCATTAGGATTTAAGTGCTATTTATTGGCTTTTGAATTTAAAAATTAATGTTTAGAAAAGGATTAGTGGTGGTAACAGAAGAGAATATGAATTTATTCTTATCTGAAAATAAATGCATATGTGACAAAAGTTGCAGAATGGAACCCTCAGCTTATATAGAGAAGTAAAGAAAAATCATTTAAAATTCATGGAATAAAATTTTAAGTTTTGCTACTTAAATTAAAACATATCAAAAAGAGGAGTTAAACATTTTAATATAGATACCAAAATTTGGGGGTTGCCATTGAATTATATGGCATAAAGGAAATGAACAAAGTTCTAGAAAGAAACAAGTTACTGAAACATATTCAAAGAGAAATAGAAAATCTGAACAGAACTGGGAAGGAAATTGGGCAAGTAACTTAAATACTTCCTAATCAGATAAATTTAGACCCAGAAGGTTGCATCACTGAGTTCTACCAAACATTCGTGAGACTTAATAACTATTTATCTCTCTTTTTTCTTTTTGGTACCGGGGATCAAACTTGGGTCCTTGTGCTTGTGAGGCAGGCGGCGGAACCACTGAGCTAAATCCCTGGCCCTTAGACTTAATAACTATTACTATGGTTTGAGTGTTTTCAGGCATTCATGTGATTGAGAGGTTTATTTTCATGATGATGATATTGGGGTTGCTGTAAACCTTTAAGAATTGGGGTGTAGTGGGAAGTCCTTGGGTCCTTGAAGGCCCTGGTCTAGAAAGAGATTATCTTGTGTGACCTTGGAGTTTTTTTTTTTTGGTAGTGGGGATCGAACTCAGGACCTTTCGCTTGCGAGGCAGGCAGCGGAACCACTGAGCTAAATCTCTGGCTTCCTTAGAGCTTTCTTTATTATTATTTTTTTTGGTTAAATTCTTTTATTGGTACATTGTAGGTATGCAACACAATTACATTTCTCATTGGGAATTGTACCTTTACATAACGCATCTTGGTTCTGATTTTTTCCCCATTCCTAGCCCTTCATTCATCCCCTCCACCCTTCCCTATTTACAAAGACTTTATTTCCATTTTTTCCATTTCTCATCATTTTTCCTTTCCCTTCTTTCCTTTCCCTTGCCCCTCCCACTACCTCTACCCCTTTGGACCTTTTCTTCCTATTTTGCATAATCGATTATTCATCCTCAGAGCTTTCTTGAGAGGGTTGTTATATAAGGAACAAACCTGGCTCCTGCCTCTCGGCTTCCTAGCTAGCTTTGTGATTCTCCATACACACATGCTCCTGCTATCCAGCATGGGACTTTTGCGAGAGCCTGAACTGTGCTATTTGAACTTTCGAACTCCCCAAATTTGAGATAAATAAGCCTCTTTTTGTAATGAAGTTAGCTGCCTCAAGTATTTTGTTGTAATGATGAAAAGCTAATGCACTAACCTTTTACATAAGTACACATGACAAAAAAAAAGGAACGCTTCTCAACTCTGACATATACTCATAATATTATTCTAATACAGATAAAAACATCCAAAGGAAAGAGAATAACTAGGTCAATATCCCTTATGAATATACATGCACATATTCTCAACAAAATATTAGCAAATTATAATATATAAAAAGGATTATGTGACCGATTTGGATTCTAGGAATCAAGGTTTGTTTAATTAAAAAATTCAGTTTAGGGCCGGTTTAGCTCAGTGGTTCTGCGGCCTGGCTGGAAAGTTCAAGGTCCCGTGTTCAATCCCCAGTACCCACCCCCTCAAAATCAGTTTATATAATATATTAACAGAATAAATCAAAAATGATATTATCCTTTCACTGTATGCAGAATAAGCATTTGACAAAATCTAACACTTTTTACAATAAAAGAAAAAAACCTAAATAAACTAGAAATAGTCTGCAATCTCTTCAGTCTGCTAAAGGTTACCCTCAAAAACCACACAGCTACCATCACACTTAATGATGGAGACTGAAAAATTATCCCTAAAATCAGACACAAAACAAAGTTACCAAAATTTGCCATTTCAATTTAATATTTTACTGGAAATTCCAACTATAGTTATTAGGAGAGAAAAAAGAACTAAAAAAGAAGCCAGATTGGAAAAGAATTAAAACTGTGTCTATTTGTGGATGACATAGTCTTGTATATAGAAAACCTTATGGAATTTACTAATACTACGAGAACTAATAAACAAATTTAGCAAATTTTTAGGATAGATGTTAATATATAAAATTTTACTAGCAATGAATGAAATTAAGGAAACATTTTCATTTATAATAGAATTTAAAAAAATAAGAACAAATTTAACAAAAGAAGCATAAGACTTGTACATTAAAAAGTACACAACTTTGTTAAAAGAAACTGAATTAAAGACTAAATAAATGGAAAGACATTCCATGTTCATAGATCAGAACACTTACATTGTTAAAATGGCAACACTACTTCAGTTGATCGACACAATTAGTGCAACTAACTATTGAAATCTAGGCTCTTTATTTATTTATTCTTTGCTGAAATTGACAAGCTATGCTAAAATTTATATGGAAATATGTGTCCCCTCAAGTACCACAAATAATCTTGAAACAAAAAACAAACTTGGAGAATGCATACTTTCTGATTTTGAAACTTAACACAATGCTACAGTATCAAGACTATTAATAGCATATATATATGCACACAAATCAATAGAATAGAATTAATAGTCCAAAGATAAGCTCTTCCATTTATGGTCAATTAAATTTTGACAAGACTTCTCAGATAATTCATTTGTAACAATAATCTTTTCAACAAACGGTAAAACTGGATATCCACATGCCAAAGGACAAAATTGGAGTTCTTCTTTATACCATATATAAACTTTAACTGAACATGAATTATAGACCTAAATGTAATAGCTAAAAAGACATCTCTTAGAGGAAAACACAGAATAGCAAATCTTTGTAACCTTGAGATAGGCAATGGTTTGTAAAATACAATATCAAAGCACAACTGACTAAAGGAAAAAAAATAAAGTAAATTTCAAAAATGTTAAAAACTTTTCTGCTTAAAAAAGTGAACAGAAACCCCACAGAGGGAGAAAATATTTGTGGATCATATATAAAAGGAACCTGTATCCAGAAGATATAAAGAACTCCTACAACTCAAAAAAAAAAAGAGACTAATACCCCAATTAAAATATGGGCAAAAGATATGAATACATATTTCTCCGAAGAAGATGTATAAATGTCCAATAAGCACATGGAAAAGTTGCTCAACATCATTTGGGAAGTCCAGATGCAAACTACAATGAGCTGCCACTTCATACCCTCTATGGTATGGTAGCTATAATTACAAGATAGACAATAACAAGTGTTGATGAAGCTACAGAAAAATTCATACCTATTACTGGTATGAATGTTAAATGGTGCAGCTGTTTTAGAAAACAGTTTAGCATTTTCTCAAAAAATTAAACAAAGTTATTATCTAATACAACAATTCTATTCAAGGTGTATACTCAAGAGAACTGAAAATACATATCTACACAAAAACTTGTAAGTGAATGGTCATAGCAATATTATTCATGAAAATCAAGAAATGAGATAGCTCATCAGTCTATCAACTGATGGATGGATAAATACAACATGGAATAGCCATATAATGGAATATGTCTAGCCATAAGAAAGAATGAATTTCTCATACATGTTACACCATGGATAAACTTTGGAAATGCTGAAGGAAACCAGTCACAGAAGAGTGCATATGATACGATTTCATGTATATGAAATTTTTAGAATAAGCAAATATTAGAGCTAGAAAGTAAATTGGTGGTTGACCAGGGCTGGGTGGATGGTAGGATGCTATAGTGATCTTACTAATGTATATAGGCTTTCTTTTTAGGGAAACAAAAGGTTTCTAAGAATGAGGTAATGGTTTTATGGCCTTGTGAATATAATGAAACATTTAGAGTTGCACTTGATCTAAACCAAAAGGCCAAGAAGTGATGAAAACATTTAGAATTGTAAACTTCATTTTCTTTTTGAGATAGACTCTTACTCTTTTACCAGGCTGTCACAAGCTATTGGCCCAGATGGATTGTATACTTTAAATGAGCACAAATTCTATGGTTTGTGAGTTATATCTCAGTGAGTCTGTTGAAAAATTGTTACCCCTAAGAACTAACTAGCTTTGGGAGGGATAGTATCTCCTCAGTTAGCAAGGTCACTAACATCAGTGGATTAAGAATGCAGAGAATAAGAAAGTCTAGTCAATATAATTGGCCCTATAATGCATGGATGCTAAAGAGACACATACAGAATCCAAGACAATAATGGAAACTAAATCTCTACTCCCCTTTCAGTGTTGGGATGAAACACAATCCCTCAGGCATGCTACACAATTGCTGGACCACTGAGCTATTTCTCTAGCCCTATAAATCCTTATTCTTTGTATTAGGAAATAAAAATGATCTAAAATGGATAAATTTAGAAATGGTGACAATATATTATTAATATGAAAGGGAAAAGTAAGTCAAGTGGACTAAATTCAGAAACGGACAGGGCCGAGGATTTAGCTCTGTGGTTCCTCTGCCTGCCCCACAAGCGCAAGGACCTGAGTTTGACCCCCAGTACCAAAATAAAAAAAAAGGTCAAAAGCTTAGTGTCTGGGAGGAGGAACTTGGCGTGAGAAAGGCTGCAGATGGGGACAGTTGTTTTTTATCTTAAGCTTTACTTATTGATTCTTTAAAAATACATAAGCAGGTGTTATTTGAATTTTCAAGAGTATGAATACATTCAGTCAGTGAATAATAATTTTTTTTTGGTAATGAATAATAATTCTTTCATTATATAACTCCTATTCATTCTTTAGGGACAAGCTAGCCTCATCTCACCTGCTCCAACATATAAGGCATATTTCCCTTTTGCTACAAAAAGAGTAAAAGACTGACGCTCATGGAGTTGTATTACATGGTCTGTATTCTTACCTAGAAAGAGTTATTTTATAAAACCGTATCAGTGTTTTATTTAACTTTGAAAAATATAGAATACTAGTTTTATAGTTTTGATTAGTCATTCATGTGTATTCTTTCATCAACTACCGGTCAAAAGTATTAAGAACATTTCCAGTTCATATTAAACATGGACAGATGTTTTGTTGTTGCAGATCCTGAAACAACCATTTACATTGAGTTAGGTATTATCAGTAATCTGGAGATGATTTAAAACATGCGGAAGGATGTGTATGGTTTATGTAATATTATGACATTTTATATAACCTGAAGTTTTTGATTTCTGTGAGGGATCCTGGAATCATTCCCTACAGATATTGAGGAACAACTGGATATATATTCACTGAGGGCCCATCACATGAAAGAGGCA
Source organism: Heterocephalus glaber (assembly GCF_053883595.1). Taxonomy (NCBI): domain Eukaryota; kingdom Metazoa; phylum Chordata; class Mammalia; order Rodentia; family Bathyergidae; genus Heterocephalus; species Heterocephalus glaber. Next base: position 23,300,873 of record NW_028258351.1, on the reverse strand, counting down.
CAGTGCTAGGATCTGGGGATACTGTGGTGAAAAAGATATAAGATTCCTAAGGAATCCTCATGCACAGGAAGACATAAAAGTCAGTGGACAATGACACTGTGGAAATCATATAGGATGCTCTGGAAGTACATGGAAGGGGTGCCTTGTTCCTTTGGGAGTCAAGCAGGGTTTCCTGACATGGTAACATTGAAGTCAGTATCTGTGGGATGAGTAGAGGCAGAAAGGAAACTTTGGGAGAATGAAATGTAATTAAGTCTGATGGCAAAGTGTACAGTGGGAAAGAAGGAGTTGAAAAGTGTAGGAAGACTGACAGGCCCCTAAAGATGTCCATGACCTAATATCTGCAGCCCATGTATATATTTCTTTACATGGCAAAGAAGGCCTTACAAATGTGATTAAATTAGGAATTTTGAGATTCAGACATTATTCTGGATTATCTGGGTGGGCCTGATGTAATTGTAAGAATCCTTATTAAGAGACCCATTTGTGACTGCCGACCCTCAGAAGTGTAAGGTAATAGATGTGTAGTCTTTTTTACTTTTTATTTTTTTCAGTTTTTATTTTTTATTAGTACATGTTTGCAGTACATAATGATTACATCACTTACGGGGAGCTGATACATGTACATAATGCATCTTACATCTTTTTATCATTCCCTCCCCACACTTGCCTCCCTCCTTCTCTCCTTCCCTCCCTCCTTTCTTCCCTCTTCCTTCCCTCTATCTCTTGGTCCCCTCTCATTTGTTTTAAGCCTCCCAGCCTGTGGTCATTTGTTACAGCAGTAATAGGAAACTAATAATGGAAAGTAAGCAGGAGAAATTGGTTGGGAGACTGGAGTCCCCAATACAAAGTTCACTGTATACCATTTTAAGGGTTTCAGACTTTGAAGGCAACAGGAGTCCATGACAGGACCATACTTGTATTTCAGAAAAATTGGCAGGACTGTGATGAGGGAGATGGGTGGGGGGCGTGTTGGGGACAAGGCCCCTTCACGAATCTGCTGCTGTATATTCTGCCTCATATAGCACAGAATGGTCCTTTCTCTCTCGGGTGGCTGATTCCCTAGTTTTGCTTCAGCAATCACTCTGAATTCTGTACGGTTTACAAATATTGAGTATTGCATTAGGAACCTTTAATCTGGAAAAGAGAAATCAAAAGACCCAAAGAATGAAAGTGCAGTCTTAGCTCCAAGAGGAATCTTTTCTCACCTTGAGTTTCCACATCCTTCAGTGGGTCTACCCCTGGAGACAGGATAAAAAACATGGGAGTGGCTGGTCCTGATTCTTCAAATGAGGATGCAAAATCTAGTGGTCTCCCCACTACATATTTGCTTCCTAACTTCTCCTCAATAAAATCTCTGCCAAAAAGAAAGTACATATATGTGTATTATTCATAAAATAATACTTGAGAAATGAAGGCCTCTAGAAATGAAAGAAGGTGCTCAAGTTCATGGGTTAGACACAGAACATACAGTCACAGAGGTAGGATGGGCTCCAAGTTTACAACTTGTCAGGTCAGTACTTAGAGCCTCTGATGCTCCCCTAGACCAGCCCTCCTTCTGAACCACTGTCCACTTTGGTCATTGCTGACTCTTGTGGAGTCTGGTGCCCTCTCATATCACCCACCCATCAGGAGACCACTGGGACCGGTGCTTTTGAAATGCTCATAGGCAGCTAAATTTATCATACTCTGTGTCCCATCTGCAAGATTAAAGGCCTATAGGACTTTAGTCTCTCCAGTTCTGTGAGTCTCTGTGTTTACTTTCATCTCACTCCATTTAGCAATGATCCCTTCCAGAGTGGCCCATTTGGTGTTAAACAAATCCTCAACTGCAGCTACTTATTTATTGAATGTCTGGTCCAACTCCTGACCATCGCTGAGACTACCACTATCTACCAGGACACTATGTTCCTTGTAGTCTTCTCAGCTGTGCCTGATGTACTTTCAGAATGGGCAGTGGTCAGAACTCTGTTTCCTGTAAAATGCTGTTTTCAAGCCATTACCTCTCCAGTCTTTGGCTCTGTTGAGGCTTATTTCCCATAATTGTACCACCACTACCCTAGTACATCAATGCCATCTGTTGCTCCATTGATCACTCTTCTCATTCACTGAACACTTGGGCACTTGGCTCATGGATGTCTTCTCCTCTAGCCTTGGTGACATTAACACCTACATGGATAATCTTGTAGATTCTTAGTGCCTTCAACTCAAGTAATCATCATTTCTTCTCCCCTTCAGCCACCTGATTACATGGCCACATCTTCATGGTTATCATTACCTGGGAGCTTATTCTATCAGGAACAGTAAGTAGAAACATCCTATTCTGTAAGCAGAACCTACTATCCTTACATTTCTTTTGATGATGTATCTTTGCTTCATCTTCCCCATATTAGTATCACTACAAGTGCACTGGAATCTCAATATCTTAGCTTGTCTATTTTTCTATTATTCTCTTAATTTCTTTACCTCTTTCCTATCAAATGTAGACTCCATGGTCTATAATTTATTTTAAAAAATAACTTTTTAGGCATAGTCAATAGAGTGCATGGTTCACCCCCTCAAATGTACTATTCAGTGATTTTTAATGAGCTCACAAGTTGTACATTTTTCACTGTAATCTAGTATTAGGATATTTTCATCACAGCAGTGAGATCCCTTATAATGCAGTTAATTCCTACTCCCAACCCCTAGTTCTAAGCAACCACTGATCTGGTTTCTGCCTCTATACATTGCATGGCCTGTGACTTCTAATCATTTTCTTGACAACATCCTCATGACCCTTGCTCAGCTCTTACTCCAACACACCAATATGAAATGACTCTGGCTCAAGGTAACTGTCAATCAACATTTGGTCTTCTGATGAAGATCATCCAGTGGTGAAGACCAGAGCCACGGATGCAGGATCCTAAATAAGGGGCCCCTCAATTCTACCTGGAATCCTTTGAGCTTCCTTGGTCAGCTTTCTCTTTCACTTTTCACACTTTTTCAAACTTCCACTCTTCAAATATTAAATCCTGCCACCCTCTTTCATACAAACTCTATCGATCATCTTTCTATTTTTCAGAGCAACTAGGAGTCAGCAGACAAAAATCTTCCTCAATTTTCTGCCATTCATTTATCATTTTACTTACAGCCACTATCAACAGTTTATCCTTTTTTTGTGATGAAAGAGATGTTCTCCCTGTAAAGGATGAAAATTCCATTGGTTCTGTGGGTCCTATCATCTTCTACCATATTAGATGTGATCAGCACCCTTTTCAATGCTGATATTGATTAGCATCTCTTTCCAAATTGTCCGCTAAGATATTAAGAAAATCTATGGCATATACAGAGTAACTGGCCTCCTGGGATTTTGAATGTTGGTACAAAGGTTCTCATTACTAGCCTTGCCAATCTGGCCATCCTAAGGTTGTCCCTACTGCAGGCCTGTCCAGGGCCTCCCACCACCTCCTGCTCCCTACCGCATGGCGTAGGTCATCCGGTCAGGACGCATGGCCCTCATCATGCAGAGGCGCTGCAGGGCTGTCTTGTTCTTCCACTCCTGGGGGAACTTCTCCTTTTCAGGACACTCTGACTCCACGAACTTTTTCCAGCTTTTGGCAGATCCCTCAATGTCCCGATCCAGGTTACAGAATTCTTCCATTGATGAAAGTGCCTGGGAAATTTCAAAGAGTCTTGTACTGAAATGCAATTTCTCTAGAAAGCTAAAATTTGCACTGCATTGGGGGTCAACAGGCAAGTACAGTTATATACACAATTGTGCCTCACTTATAGTCTGGTCTGGAGGGTTTGAGCTTCCTCCAGAAAACATCACAGAAGAGGGAGGATACTGATCAATTCATTCTCAGCAAACTACCTCCAATAATGTGCAAGGTTTATCAAATAAATTGTTTGAGATGTTATAAGCAGCACATACTAAGCCACATCCACCTGCATGATATCACACAGGAAAGAGGGACAGAAGGGGACAATGCTTATTTTGGCTATGAAGTCTGAACATCTAAATCATAGGCTTCTTCCTTATGTCCTCACATTCACTCTTCCACCAAATTCAGTCCTTTTAGCTCTCAAGGTGTCTCTAGAATCACTGGCTTTGTATTAATGTCAACTCTTAAAATTTCCCCCAGTTGCCTATTTCTATAAGGATGAAGTCTAAATGCATTACTTGGTAATAATCAGATCTCTTCATTTGGTGCCTTCCTCCAGTATTTCAGGTGTCCTGCAATGTCCCCAACCGTATTATTATTATTTGATTTTTTGGTTTTTCAGACAGGGTCTCACTACATAGTTCAGACTGGCCTTGAACTGACTATGTAGGCCAGGCTGGCCTTGAACTCATGGTGATCCTTCTGCTCAGCCTCCTGAGTGCTGAGATAACAGGTGTGTGCCACCATGCCTGGCTCTTGCCCCCAACTTTAGAAACGGTCTGACTCATTTCCTTGTTCACATTATTTCCACCTTATGTAAGCCCTGGTATCTTCACTAAACTTTAGTCCTTCCTTTTTAAGCTTAAGAATTTAAACTTTCAAACTAAAAGGACTAAACTTTCTAGTCCTTGTGCTAGTCATGCTTATTATTAGTTAAGGCTCTGTAAGTTGTCAAGCCCAGTTCAAAGTCAGCAGCCTCCCTGAAAGTGTAAACAAGGACTCCAAGGTATAATGGATAGTGTGAAATGGGAAGAAAAGGGGCAAAGGGGAAGGGGAAGTGGGAGGGGTAGGGGAAAGGAAAGAAGGGAATGGAATTAGTGTGAGAAAATGAAAAAATGGAAACAAAGTCTTTGTAAATAGGGAGGGATGGAGGGGTTGAAAAGTCTTGGTAAATGGGGAAGGGTGGAGGGGGTGAAGGGAGGGCAAGGAATGGGGAAAAAATGAGAACCAGGATACGTCATATAAAGGTACAAGTTCCCAATGATAAACATAAATGTATTGCATACCTAAAATATACCAATAAAAGAATTTAAGAAAAAAAAAACAAAGGGAAAAAGATGTACCAATAATATTCCTTTTTTTAAAAAAGCAAGCAGCTATAAATCAGTTGCTCAAGAAAAAAAATAATGGAAGAACAATGAGTCATTAAGTCTATATGAGTGATGGTGATGTGGGCACTCTGGAGAAGCAGGGTAAACCCCATCCACACAAAATTTGGTCCCAATGTCAAGACTGAGGATGTTGCACATAAGAAGATATGAAAAGTATTGCTCTGAGAATGAGGCCTTCTGGGGAGAGCAAGGAAATTCCCAAGCAATCTGAAAAGATCTTGAAAGAGCCAGAAAGGAGACTGCCTTCAGGTTTTTATGGTAGTTAAAGGTGGGTGAGGGCACCTGTGCGTGGGCTTACCTGGTACAACTTCCCTCCAACATCTCAGGAAGGTGTTCTTACCAGCTTGCCCAGAGATGGGGTAGAAGAGGAAGAAGGCGAGATAAGAATTAAAAGCTATCAGAAATCAAATATCTAAAAACTGAGTGGTTGTTTGTTAAGAGATTTCAACTTGTGAGTAGCTGTAAGTGCTCCACAAAGGGTGAAAATACTGGGTTCTTGGTTGCAGATGTGACTGAGGGAGGTTGTATACCTAAAATGTACCAATAAAAGAATTTAAGGAAAACAAAAACAAAACCAAAAAACCCCACAGATGTGTGTCCTATTTATTTCACTTAAGAATATGGCCTCAATGTGCATCCACTTAGCTATAAATGTCTCTAATTTCTCATTTTTATGGCTGAGTAGTACTCCATTTTATAAAAAGCCATATTTTCTTTATTCAGTCTCCAGTTGATGGGCAATTGGGCTGCTTCCAAGTTTGAGCTATTACAAATTGTGCTGCTATGAACATGGGTGTACATATATCACTGTGGTATGATTCTTTTAATTCTTTGGGCCCAGCAGGGGAACAGCTGGGTCAAATGGGACTTTCAGTCCTAGTTCTTTTGTTTTGTTTTTTGGGATTTTTTTTTGGTACCAGGGATCAAACTAGGGTCCTTGTGCTTGCGCAGGCGGCGAAACTACTGAGCTAAATTCCCGGCCCTAGGCCTAGTTCTTTGAGGTATCGCCATACTGATTTCTACAGTGGTTGCAGCAGTCTACCCTCCCACCAGCAGTGGAGCAGGGTTCCTCTTTCCCCACAACCCCCCAGGATGTGTTATTGGTTGATTTCATGACAGCAGCCATTCTTTCTGGGGTGAGGTGGAATCTCAGCATTGTTTTCATTTGCTTCTCTCAAATGACCAGTGATGTTGAACATTTTTCATATGTTTATCTGCTATTTCTACTTCTTTGAGAAATGTCTGTTCATTTCAGATGCCCATTTTTGGATTGGGTCTTTAAATTTGGGAGGTCTGATTTTTTTAAAGTGCTTTATAGATTTGAGATAGTAGACCTTTGTCTGAGGAACAGCAGGTGAGAATTTTTTCCCACATTGTGGATTGTCTCTTCACACTGCTGGTGGTTTCTCTTGCTGTGCAGAAACTTTTTAATAAGAAGAGATCCCACTTGTTGATTGTTCGTGCTAGTTCACGGGCAACTGAGGTTTTGTTCATAAAATCTTTTCCTACACCAATGTCCTCAAGAGTTCTACCTAACCTCTCTTCCAGCTGGTTCAGTGTTTCTGTTTTAATATTTAGATCTTGAATCCATTTTGATTTTAGTTTAGTGCATGGTGAGAGATATAGGTCTAGTTTTAATCTCTGGCAAGTTGAAACCCAATTTTTCCAGCACCATTTATTAAAGAGCATATCTTTCCTCCAGTGAGGGTGTTTGGCTCCTTTGTCAAAGATGAGATGGCTGAGTGTGTCTGGCGTTGTTTCTGCATCTTCTAATCTATTCCACTGGTCCTCAGGTCTGTTTCTTTGCCAGTACCATGCTGTTTTTATCACAGTAACTTTGTAGTATAGTTTCCAGTTGGGGTTGTGATACCCCCGGCATGTCTCTGTTACCCAGAATTGCTTTTGCTATTCTGGGTCTCTTCTTGTTCCAAATGAATTTTTGGATTTTTTCCTCAAGATTCATGAAGTATGCTGCTGGGATTTCAATTGGCATTGCATTGAATCTATATAGCAGTTTTGGAAGTATGGCCATTTTCACTATGTTGATTCTTCCTACCCAGGAGCAAGGGATGTCTTTCCATTTTCTGATGTCACCTTCAATCTTTCTTTTCAGAGTGCTATAGTTTTCAGAGAAGAGGTCTTTGATTTCTTTCATTAGGTTGATTCCTAGGTATTTCAGTTTTTTGGATGCTATTGTGAAAGGAATTGTTTGCCCTATTTCTGTCTCAGTGAGTCTGTTGTTCATGTAGAGGAAAGATATTGATTTTTGTGTGTTGACCTTATATCCAGCTCCTCTACTGAATTTGGTTACTAAGTCTAGAAGACTTTTGGTGGAGTTCTTGGGGTCTTCTATATAGAGTATCATGTCATCTGCAAATAATGACAATTTGACTTCTTCATTTACTACCTTTATTACTTTTATTTCTTTCTCTTGTCTAATTGCCATGGCTAATGTTTCCAAAACTATATTGAACAAGAGTGGTGATAGTGGACATCCTTGTCTTGTTCTTGATTTTAGTGTGAAGGATTTCAGTTTTTGACCATTTAGTATGATATTGGCTGTTGGCTTTTCATAGATGGCTTTTATTAGATTGAGGTAGAGACCATCTATTCCAATGTTTTGTAGGGTTTTTATCATAAATGCATGTTGAATTTTGTCAAATGCTTTTTCTGTATCTATGGAGATAATCATATGGTTTTTGTCCTTGACTCTATTAATACAGTGCATTACAAATATTGACTTGCATATGTTGAGCCATTCCTTTATCCCTGGGATGAATTCCACTTGGTCAGGGTGTATGATCTTCTTGATGATCTTCTGCATTCTATTTGCCAGTATCATAGTAAGGATTTTTGCATCTATCTTCATTAGTGAGATTGGCCTATAGTTCTCTTTTTCAGTTGGGTCTTTCTCTGCTTTGGGGATCAAGGTGTTGCTTGCTTCCAGGAATGAATTTGGGAGTATTGCTTCCCTTTCAATTTCAATAAAGAGTTTAAACAGTAGTGGCAGTAGTTCCTCTCTAAATATCGTGTAGAATTCAGCAGTGAAGCTATCAGGATCCAGTCTTTTCTTGGTAAGTTTTTAATTTCATTGATGATATTGGGTTGTTTAGAATTTTTAGGTCTTTTTTGTTCAACTTTGGTAATTCATAAATCCATTTCTTCTGTGTTTTCCATCTTATTGATATATAGGTTCTTGAAGTAGGTGTTGATGATCCTCTGGATTTCTGCTGGGTCCATTGTAATTTCATCCTTTTCATTCCTAAAGTCAATACTGATATGTATTGACTTTTCATTCCTAATTGCATGGATTTGGGCCTTTTCTTTCCTTTTTCTGATAAGGTTGGCTAAAGGTTTGTCAATTTTGTTTATTCTTTCCAAGAACCAACTCTTGGCTTCATTGATTTTTTTGTATCTTTCTCTTAGTCAACATTGTATTGATTTCTGCTCTGATCTTTATAATTTCCTCCCTTGTATGAGCTTTGGGTTCATCCTGCTCTTCTTTTTCTGGAAGCTTGAGATTCAGCATAAGGTTGTTTAATTGGGCTCACTCTGTTTTCCTAATATGAATATTCACTGCTATGAATTTCCTTTGTAAGGCTGCTTTCATTGGGTTCCATAGATTCCAATATGTTGTATTGTCATTGTCATTTAATTGTAGGAACTGTCTGATTTCTTCTTTAATTTCCTCTGTGACCCATTGGTTATTCAGAAGTGTGTTGTTCAATTTCCATGTGTTTATGAAATTCTTGCAGTTTCTTTTGCCATTGATCTCCAATTTCATTGCACTGTGATCTGAAAATATACAGGGGATAACTTCAATTCCTTTGCACTTACTTAAACATGTTCTATGAGCGAGTATGTGGTCTATTTTGGAGAACGACCCGTGTGCAGCTGAAAAGAATGTGTATTCTGATTTTGTGGGGTGGAACACTCTGTTAAACATCTGTTAAGTTCTTTCGTTCAAGCGTTTGATTGAGTTCTAGTATTTCGTTGCTTATTTTTTGTCTAGTTGATCTATCTATTTGTGACAGTGGGGTATTAAGGTCCCCCACTGCTATTGTATTAGTGCTTATTTAATTTTTCATGTCTGTTAGTATTTGTTTTGTATAGTTGGGCGCACTAGCATTTGGTGTATTTATGTTTATGATTGTCATCTCTTCTTCTTGGATTGTTCCCTTTACAAGGATGTAGTGTCCTTCTTTGTCTTTCTTAAGCAGTGTTGGTTTGCAATCCACTTGATCTGCAAAGAGGATAGCTACTCCTGCTTTTTTTGTGTGTTCCTGTAGCATGAAGTATTGTTTTCCACTCTTTAACTTTCAGTCTATGAGTTTCTTTTTGAATTTAGTGTGTTTCTTGTATGCAGCATATTGTTGGATCCTGCTTCTTGACCCATTCTTCCAGTCTATTTCTTTTGATTGGTAAAATGAGGGTATTAACATTGATGATTATAACTGATATGTGTTGACTTATCCTTGTCATGACTTTTTCTTTTTGTTGGATTCTCCCCCTTTGCTTTAGTTTCTTGTTGTGCCTGATGGATTCATTCTGCTGAGCTTCCTGGGGTTGTGATCCTCATTGTCTTTTCCTAGGATAGTGTCTAAAATTTTTTGGAGTGCTGGTTTGGTATTCATGAAGTTCATAAGGTGCTCTTTGTCATGAAGGTATCTTATTTCTCCATCCATTTTGAAAGATAGTTTTGCAGGGTACATCAATCTGGGTTGGAGGCTGTTTCTCTTTAGGGCTTGAAATATGTCGCTCCAAGTTCTTCTTGCCTTGAGGGTTTGCATTGAGAAGTCTGCTGTGATTCTGATGGGCTTTCCTTTGTACGTGATTTGTTTCTTTTCTCTCACTGCTTGTAGAATTTTGTTCTTCTGCTGGGTTTCTGGAATCCTAACTATTGTATGGCTATGTGTAGATTTTTTTGATCGAGGCTAGTTGGAGCCCTGTATGCTTCACTTATGTGTATGTCAAGTTCTTTCCCCCTGCTTGGGAAGCTTTCTGCCATCACTTATGTGAACAGTTTTTTTTATGTCATCTACACTCTCTCCTGTGTCTTCATTGACTCCAGTCTTATGTTTTTCTTCTTTGCATTGTCTAGCAGCTGCTGGATTGATTTCTCATGGTCCCTATTTTATTTTATTTATTTATTTTTTCTTAAATTCTTTCATTGGTACATTTTTAGGTATACAATACATTTACATTTATCCTTGGGTGCTTGTACCTGTACATGATGTATCTTGGTTCTTATTTTTTCCCCATTACCTGTGCACCCTTCACCCCTAAAACTGTCCCTATTTACATACTTTGTTTCCATTTTTTTTTCTTTTCTCATAATTTTTCGTTTCCATTCTTTCCTTTCCCTTTCCCCTCCCACCACCCCTACTCCTTTGGACCTTTTCCTATTTCAAAGTGTCATTTATTAGTTATTAATCCTTTTAATCCTTATTTACACTCTCAGTTTCTCACACTACATAAACTATTTGGTATTTACACGTGTGTCTTATTTATTTCACTTAAGAATATGGGCTCAATATGCATCCATTTAGCTATAAATGACTCTAGTTTCTCCTTCTTTATGGCTGAGTAGTACTCCATTTTATAAAAAATCCACATCTTCTTTATCCAGTTTCCAGTTGATGGGCACTTGGGCTGTTTCCAAGCTTTAGCTATTACAAATTGTGCTGCAATAAACATGGGTACACATATATCTCTGTGGTATGATTCTTTTAATTCTTTTGGGAAAATACCCAGCAGGGAAATAGCTGGGTCAACTGGGACCTCCAGCCCTAGTTCTTTGAGGTATCTCCACACTGATTTCCACAGTGGTTGCACCAGTCTGCACTCCCACCAACAATGGAGAAGGGTTCCTTTCTCTCCACATCCCTGCCAGCATTTGTTCTTGGTTGATTTCTTGACAGCAGCCATTTTTTTCTGGGGTGAGGTGGAATCTCAGTGTTGTTTTCATCTGCATCTCTTGAATGACCAGTGATGTTGAATATTTTTTCATATATTTATTTGCTGCTTTTACTTCTTTGTCTGAGAAATGTCTGTTCATTTCAGATGCCCATGTTTGAATTGGGTTTTTGAATTTGGGGGGGTCTGATTTTTTCAATTCTTTATATATTCTAGATAGTAGCCCTTTGTCTGAGGTACAGCTGCTAAAACTTTTTCCCACATTGTAGGTTGTCTCTTAGCTCTGTTGGTGGTTTCTCTTGTAGTGCAGAAGCTTTTTAATAAGATGAGATCCCAGTTGTTGATTCTTTCTGCTAGTTCCCGTGCTACTGAGGTTTTGTTCATAAAGTCTTTTCCTATGCCAATATCTTCAAGAGTTCTACCTAACTTATCTTCCAGCAAGTTTAGTGTTTCTGTCTTAATATTTAGATCTTTAATCCAATTAGATCTCAGTTTAGTGCATGGTGATGGATATGGGTCTAGTTTTAATCTCTGACAGGTTGAAATCCTGTTTTTCCAACACCATTTATTAAATAGGCTATATTTCCTCCAGTGAGGCTTGTTGGCTTGTTTGTCAAAGATGAGGTGGCTCAGTATGTCTGAAGCTGTTTTTGCATCTTCTAATCTATTCCACTGATCCTCGGGTCTGTTTCTTTGCCAGTACCATGCTGTTTTTATCACAGTAGCTTTGTAGTGTAGCTTCAAGTTGAGTATTGTGATAACCCCAGCCATGTCTCTGTTGCCCAGAATTGCTTTTGCTATTCCAGGTCTCTTCTGGCTCCAAATGAATTTTTGGATTGTTTTCTCTAGTTCTGTGAAGTATATTGTTGGAATTTCAATCAGCATTGCATTAAATCTAGATAGCAGTTTTGGAAGTATGGCCATTTTCACTATATTGATCCTTCCTACCCAGGAATAAGGGATGTCTTTCCATTTTCTTATATCCTCCTCCATCTCCTTTTTCAGGGTGCTGTAGTTTACTTTTTATAGGTCTTTTGCTTCCTTTGTTAGATTGATTCCTAGATATTTCATTTTTTTGGATGCTATTGTAAAAGGAATTGTTTCCCTAATTTTTCTCTCAATGAGTCTGCTATTTTGTATAAGAAGGCTGTTGTTTTTTGAGTGTTGACCTTATATCCACGTACTCTACTGCATCTGTCAATTAAGTCCAGAAGTCTTTTGGTAGAGTTTTCCGGGTCTTCTTTGTAAAGTATCATCTCATCAGCAAATAATGACAGTTTAACTTCTTCCTTTCCTATCTTTATTCCTTTTATTTCTTTCTCTTTTCTAATTGCTGTGGCTAATGTTTCCAGAACTATATTGAACAGGAGTGGTGATAGTGGGCATCCTTGTCTTGTTCCTGATTTTAGAGTGAAAGTTTTCAGTTTTTCACCATTTAGTATGATGTTGGCTGTTGGTTTTTCATAGATACCCTTAATCAGGTTGAGATAAAGACCTTCTATTCCAGTTTTCTGTAGAGTTTTTATCAAGAATGGGTGTTGGATTTTGTCGAATGCCTTTTCTGTGTCTATTGAGATGATCATATGGTTTTTGTCCTTGACTCTGTTAATATAGTGTATTACATTTATTGATTTATGTATGTCGAACCATCCTTGCATCCCTAGGATAAATCTGACTTGGTCAGGGTGTATGATCTTCTTGATGACCCTCTGTATTCTGTTTGCCAGTATCTTGTTGAGGATTTTTGCATCTATGTTCATTAGGGAGATTGGCCTGTAGTTCTCTTTTTGGGTTGGGTCTTTCGCTGGTTTTGGAATCAAAGTAACACTTGCTTCCAGGAATGAATTTGGAAGTATTGCTTCCCTTTCAATTTCCTTGATGAGTTTAAAGAGGAATGGCATTAGTTCTTCTTTAAATGTCTTGTAGAATTCAGTAGTGAAGCCATCAGGATCTGGGCTTTTCATTGTTGGTAAATTTTTTTATTACATTTTCAATTTCACTCATTGTAATTGGGGTGTTTAGAATTTCTATATCTTCTTCATTGAACTTTGGCAATTCATATGTATCTAGGAATCTGTCCATTTCTTCTGTGTTTTCCATTTTATTAGAGTACAGGTTCTCAAAGTAGGTATTGATGATCCTCTGGATTTCTGCTGGTTCTGTTGTGACTTCCCCTTTTTCATTCTTAATTGCATGGATTTGAGTCTTTTCTTTCCTTTTTTTGATAAGGTTGGCTAAAGGTTTATTGATTTTATTTATTCTTTCAAAAAAACCAACTCTTTGATTCATTAATGTTTTGTATCATTCTCTTAGTCTCCATTGCATTGATTTCTGCTCCGATCTTTATAATTTCCTCTCTTGTGCAGGCTTTGGCTTTGTTATTCTCTTCTTTTTCTAGGAATTTGAGGTTCAGCATTAGGTTATTTATCTGAGTTCTCTCTGTTTTCCTAATATGGGCATTCACTGCTATGAATTTCCCGTGTAGAACTGCTTTCATTGTGTCCCATAGATTCCTAAATGTTGTACTGCCATCATCATTTCCTTGTAGAAACTGTCTAATTTCTTCTTTAATTTCCTCTGTGACCCATTGGTTGTTCAGGAGGGTGTTATTCAATTTCCAGGTGTTTGTGGGAGTTTTGCAGTTTCTCATGTTATTGATCTCCAATTTTATTGTACTGTGGTCTGATAATATACAGGGGGTAATTTCAGTTCTTTTACATTGACTTAGACATGTCCTATGAGCTAGCATGTGGTCTATTTTGGAGAATGACCTGTATGCAGCTGAAAAGAATGTTTATTCTGATTTTGTGGGGTGGAATACTCTCTAAATATCTATTAAGTCCATTTGTTCAGTAGCTTGGTTCAGTTCTTGAATTTCGTTGTTAATTTTTTGTCTACACGATCTGTCTATTTGTGATAGTGGTGTATTGAGGTCCCCCACTACAACTTTATTAGTACTTATTTGGTTTTTCATGTCCATTAATATTTGTTTTGTATAGTTGGTGGCATTCATATTTGGTGCATATATATTTATGATTGTCATCTCTTCCTCTTGGATTGTTCCCTTCACAAGGATATAATGACCATCTTTGTCTCTCTTAATTAGTTTTGGTTTGAAATCTACTTTGTCTGCAAATAAGATTGCTACCCCTGCTTTTTTTTGGGTTCCTGTTGTGTGGAGAGCCGTTTTCCATCTTTTTACTTTCAGCCTATGAATTTCTTTTTGAGTTACGTGTGTTTCTTATATACAGCATATTGCTGGATTTTGTTTCTTAATCCATTCTGTCAGTCTACTTCTTTTGATTGGTGAATTGAGGCCATTAACATTGATAGTTATAATTGAGAGATATTGACTCATCCTTGTCATGATATTTTACTGTTGCTGGCTCTTATTTCTTTTTCCCCCTTTCCCTTTAGTTTCTTACCTTGTCTGGTGGCTTCCCTCTGTTGAGCCTCATGGAGTTGTGACCTTCATTGCCTTTTTCTAGGATATTGCATAAAATTGTTTGGAGTGCTGGTTTGGTGTTCATGAAATTTCTCAGGTGTTCTTTGTCATGGAAGTATCGAATTTCTCCATCAATTTTGAAAGATAATTTTGCAGGATACAACAGTCTAGGTTGGAAGTTATTTTCTTTTAGGGCTTGAAATAGTTCACTCCAGGCTCTCCTTGATTTGAGGGTTCGTGTTGAGAAGTCTGCCGTGATTCTGATGGGCTTTCCTTTATAGGTTGTTTGTTTCTTTTCTCTAACTGCCTATAGGATTTTGTTCTTCTGTTGGGTTTCTGGGATCTTGACTATTATATGTCTAGGTGTAGATTTTTTTTTGATCATGGCTGGGTGGAGTTCTATATGCCTCACTTATCTGTATGTCCAATTCTCCTCCTCTGTCCAAGAAGTTTTCCACTATTCTGTGAAAAGTTTTTTTTATGTCAATTGTACTTTCTCCTATTTTTTCATGGACTCCTATCAGTCTTATGTTATTCTTCTTTGCACCATCTAGCAGATGTTGAATTGATTTCTCATGGTCCCTTATTATTTTTAAGAAATCTCTGTTTTCATGGTTCTTAACCACAATCCTGTCTTCTATATCTGACAGTCTATCTTCAGATTCTCTTAATCTGCTCTGCATGCTTTCAATGGAGTTTTTTTGTTTGTTTTATTTGGTTTGTTTGGTACCAGGGATCGGGTCCTTCTGCTTGTGACGCAGGCGGCGGAACCACTGAACTAAATCGCTGGCCCCTTCAATGGAGTTTTTAATCTCCTGAATATCTGTTTTAATCTGTTTCATGGTTTCCATTTATTTTCTTATGCTGGGCATTCCTGGCTTCCAGCCTGTTTCTGAGCTCATCTATTTTTTTTCAGTTTCTGTTCTAGAGCCTCTAATCATGTCTTTCACTCTGCTCACCATCTCTGTAGTTATCTGGGAGATTATTTCTGCTTTGAATTTTTCTAGAGCCTCATTCATCTGTTTTGTTACTTCCTGTGCTGTCAGTTCAGGGTGTCCAGGTGGTTGATTATCAGACTTTTGCACCTCATTTCCCCCAGTAATTGCCTTTTCTGGGGTGCAAGTCTGGGTTTGTGACTTGCTTAAATGCCTTCTCATTTTTGTTTTTGGTACTGTCCCTGGTTTAGTTCCTGGGTTGATATTATGAAATTGTTTATTGTAAGTATCTTTGTTGATCTATTTAAAAGCCTTATGGAATGATTGCTTTTCAGAGGTGTCTACCAGATATAGCTGGTCTTTAGGTTTTGAGTCTCTAATGCCTCGGGGGCTATCTCATTTTCATTATACCAGGAAGGAAAACTGTTTAGATCAATCATGACACCTTAGCCCAAGTCATACAATCAGCAACACCATAGCATCAAATACATCTTAAGAGAATGACAATTTGTGGTAGTTATTAATCTATCACCTTTAAAAAGTAAAGGGCCAAAAAAAACCCCAACAACAACAACAAAATAATAAAGGGCCTCCTTCAAGGTGTGTCTCTGCTGTCACAATAGACAATGTGGGCAGCAGTGTGCAGTTATAAGTCAATGAGTCTCAGTAAGCTAGTCCCAGTCCTGTGAGATTCAGGCAGATATCTGGTTGCAAGTCCCAAGTTGAGCTCCTGTCCTCCTGCAGGGTTGCACTCTGCAAATTTCTACTGTAGGTTTCAGCTGCTTTTCCCCTGAAGAAAGTCCAGTTTCTGATGGGAGCTGATAATCCGTCCAACTTACCAATCACGGTGGTCTGGTGTGCCTTTATTGCAGAGATTCCCTTCACTTTTCCAGTGGGCTTGTTTTCATCAGGAAGTCTGAGACAGGCACTCTCTCTGTTGTTCACTTCTGGAACTCAGGACAATGGCTTTTGTCCCCCTGTGCCTCTGCAGTGTGTAACCAAGTAGCTGCACAGCCAAGAGGCCAGAGGCTGGGGGGAAGGTGTATTGTTGGAGGTGCCCGCGCGGCCCAGCCGTCAGCTGGTGGGCCTGCCTGGGGGGGTTCTCCTCACCCTGTCTCCCTTACTATTTTAAAGGAATTTTTCTTTTCCTGGTCACTAATTGCAATCTTATCTTCTATATCTGAAATTCTGTCCTCACATTGGCTTATTCTGCTGCATAAACTTTCAATGGAGTTTTTAATCTCCTGGAAATCTGTTTTATGGATTCCATTTGTTTCCTGTGTTGGGATTCCATCATGTTCCTCAGCTTCTCTATTTTTTTATCTGTGTCCTCTCTAGATTTATTAATCATATCTTGCACTATGGGCACAATCTCTGCTGTTATCTGAGAAATTATGTCTGATTTCATTTTTTCCAGATTCTCTTTTGTTGCCAGTTCAGGGAATCCAGGTGGTTGAGTATCACATTGTTCCATCTTGTTTCCCTTTGGGGTTGCTTTAGGTGATCTGGAAGTCTGGTTTTGAGATTTGTTTATGTGTCTTCTCATTTCAAGGGGGTTGGGTTGTGTGGGTTGTGTGTGCTGCTTGTGCCCACATGGCTCACCTCCTTGGTGTTGGTGGTGTGCTATGGCAGCTTGGAAGGCTCTTCTTCCTCAGCACTGGGGGCCGCTCTGCTCCTCAGTGCTGGGGGCAGTGGTACAGTGGCCCAGAAGGCTCACCTCCTCCTTGGCGCTGGGGGAGCTCTTTAGCTGCGTGCTTGAATGGAAAGGTTCTCACAAAACTGGAGAGGTGGAAGGTAAGGCTCCAAACCAGGTTTTTGTGGGCTACCACCCTGTAGACCTTGCCCTGTAAGATGGCGTAACCCCTGTTCTTCCATTATTAACAACTATGCTTATATTTGGCTTCTTCAAAGTTTGCCCGTGTACCTAAAGCACCCACTGCAGAGCCATGAATTTTAAGGTGCCCAATAATTCTTATTAGAATTCATTCATTCATCTATTCTTTTGATACTTATTGAAAGTCTATTATGTGCTCAGGAGTTTGGGAATATAGTGGTAAACAAAACAAAACAAGATACAGGCCTTCAAGGAACTTATAGTCCCAAGTTAAGGAGAAAGTTGATGAGAGAAGTCCTGGGGAGCATGTAGAATTCTGTTAGGTAGAGATAGAGATAGAGAGAAAAGAAGGACATTTTATGCAAATTATCAGAAAGAGCCAGAGCCTGCAGGGTAGGGTGTGAAAAAATGTGGTGTGATTTCAGAATATGAAACCAATTGACAACAGGACAAGGAAAAGCTACAGAAGGACATATACATTCAACCTGAGCTTGACTACACTCTTCGCTCATGAGGATGATGCATGTCCTTTTGAGGTAGGAGGTAGAATAAGAACAAATAACAAGAGGTCATGGGGCAAAAATTGAGAAACCAGACAGAGCAAGGATGACTATGTGAAAACATTAGGAAATGATCAGATAAAAGTTATCCTGTCCCCCTCCCACCCCCACTCTCCAGGCATGTGCAAAACCAAAACTACATGACCCTGGCCTGCATCCAACCTAATTTTCATGGTGGCTTTGATATCCCCCACCTCACGCCTGACCTTTGGATGCCATGATACGTCCTCTAAAAACCTTGTATGGTCAAAAACTCCCCTCTCCAGACAGGTGATCCAAGTCAGGTACCCTACTAGGCCATGACTCTTGTCAATCCCCAATAATGGATATTTCTATAATCCCAAGGCCTTAATTAAGAGACCCAGTGCCTGCCACTTCAGAACTGGGGCCATGAGATTTTCCCACTGGCCATTACCCGCTCTGCAGAGTGTACTTTCTTTTGTTTTTAATAAATCTTACTCTTGTTTTCTCTTCTGCATGTCCTGAGAATAATTCTGTGTTCAGGATACCAAGAACGTGGAAACAACTCCCCAGGGAACCTCCATCTGCTAACACTTTAACATGAGCTTTGTGGGTTTTCCATTTTTATCCTAACCACTAGAGCAGGGAGCACACCTTCATTCATACTGAGAAGTGGTGTTGAGTGCTGTTTGGAAGAATGAAGGAGGCCTGGCGAGACAGGGGCTCTGGTCCCGGCACCACTACTTCTGACCCATTGGTCTGGGAGCCTGTTTCTAAACTTTACTGGGCTTTGGGTTTTTCATGTGGAAAGTGAGACTGACTCATCTTCTCTATCTCCTGTCTAGTGGAGACACAATGCTTTGAAGATGAGGGAGCCCTCCCTGACCCCTCCTTGGGGCTGGCTAGCTATTGAATTGCAATTGCTGGTTTACTTGCCTTTTACTCCCACAAGATTATGAGTTCCCTGTGGGCAAGAGCTTTCTTAAGCACTGCCTGGCACTTAGGAAGTGCTCAATTAATAAAGTTTGATGTCTGGGCAGTCAGCAGGAGGGCCCTTGATGGGCAGAGAAAAGCTGCAGCTGCTGTCATTATTTCTCTCCGGAGCGGAGGAATCCACTTTCATCTTCTTCCAGGCAGCCTGTCACCCTTTTTCCGGCTTGCACCATCATTAACCCTTCTGCAGTCTTATTACCCCCTCTGGTGTCTCCACAAAACAGAGCAAATTACACCGTGATCAGCGCTCCCACAGCTGCCAGGACTGGGTCTGAAACACACTGTCTTGAAGCTCTGGCTTGCACACAATTGCAACATTTAATCGCCCAAATGAGAGAAAGGGATTTCTAGCCTTCTAATAAGCTAAATGGAAATGACTAATTAACCTAATTACTTCGGACTGTGTAGCAAAATACAACTGAGCTAAGTTGGCAACCAGAGTGGTAGTGAGGGGCCTTTTGAATGGCTAACAAAGAAATTTTCTAATGGAGACCAGAACGTGCCATTACCTTAAAGTTCAGCATTTGATGGAACTGAAAAAAAAAATCCTTACAAAGGATAATAATAAAAGCAGGATTTTATCATAAAGACTTCATTCATTACCTGCTTATCAGTTCTTCTGGGGAAACAAGGCAATTAGCCTTCCTCATTAGACAGAATGCTTTAAAATTTTTTATCATGTCCTATTCAATTATACTTATTTTGTTTCTTTAGGCAAAAATCCAAGTGAACACTTTAGAAGGGCATTTATCAAAGACTTTGACAATATGCACTACATATTGCATTGTGCTTCACTTGTGCACATCCTGGACTACTTTGCTTGACTTTGATGGATCTGGACTTTGGCGGTCCACAAAACAAATGCGGGGGGAGAGATTGATTCACTCATTTGCAAAAAATTTTGAACAGCCAGGTGAGCTCAGCCTACAAAATAAACAAAAAGCAGAGTAAAGCAAAGCAAAGCAAGCCAACCAAGCAATCCATTTTGTGAAAAGAGGAAGGGAATGGAATTGCACAATGGCTTTTGTGTTGAGCTGTATAAAATGAAAGCCTGTGAATCACATATTCTTCTTGACTTCTGCTTCGGAGGGCTTTGTCAGGTAACAGAAAGCAACTGGACTTGGCCCAATTGGGCAATTCACAGGTCTTGAAAGTTTCTCTTTCTATGGATGAATTCTATCAGGCACAATCCATATCAAGCACAGCATGTGTACATCTTATAGTTGGGTAATAAAAAGATCACAATTGTTATTGGATGAATTGTGTTCCCCAAAAAGTTATATTGAAAAACTAACCACTCAGACCTGTGAATGTGACCTACTAGAAATAAGGTCTTTGTAGATACAATTCATTTAAGATGAAGTCACTAGGATGGCCCCTAATCCAATATGGCTAGTGCTTCATTAGTAAGGGAAAGACATAAAGAAACACAGAGAAAAGTTCCATAGGTATGTGAAGACTGAAATCAGAGCCTGGGACTGGGTTTACGGTCCTCAAATCAAGGGACAACAGAGGTTACCAGAAGTTGAAAGAGGCAAGGACACATCCTCCCCTGAGGATTTATAGGGGCCATGGCTTTGCCAACATATTAATTTCAGGCTTTTAGGCCCCACACCTGTGAGAGAATAAATTTCTGGTGTTTCAATACTCAGTTTATAACATTTTGTTATGGTACCTTAGGAAACAAATACAAGCACTATAGTCATAATCAGCTTCCGTAACTGAATATTTGCTTTGTATCTGACACAACCATGTAAGGAAGGTGGTGTGACAGCCATTTCGTAGATAAAGAAGGACTGAGGTGAATAAAATAACATACTAGAGACCAGACACCCGAAAGCTAGAACTTGAATTTCACTATGTCTGACTCTAGAGCCTATGTTAAACAGTTCTTCTCTAACACTGCTCTAGTTCTGCAACTGATTTTTAGAACACATTTTCCATGAAGGCATAAGACAATAAGTCATTATTGTCAAGCTTTGGGACCATTCTGTCCAAAAATATAGCCCCTGAGTGACTATTGAGCAGTTGAAATAGAGTTAGTTTAATAGTGTAACTGAGAGATTAACTTTTTTTTTTTTAAGAGAGCCTATCTTATCCAGGCTGGCCTTGACCTCCTGACCTCAAGTAATCTCTTACTTCATTCTCCTGGGTAGTTGAGACTATAGATGCAATCCACCTTACCTGACTCAGGGATGGAAATTTTAATTGTACTTAATGTTAATAGTTATAAAAATTTAAGTGTAGAAACTGGAAGTTGTTTTAATAATCAGAAAACTTTTAAGACTTTTAGGACAATTTGGGTATGTGAATCAATTGCTTCAACTCCAACTTTTATCAAACATAAATACAGTTACTTTGGATGAAAATTTAACATCTGAATTCTGATGAATTATATGTACAAAAAATATAGCTGGGCCTGGTGATGCATGCCTGTGATCCCAGCACTCTCAGGAGCTGAGATGGGAGGATTTCAAGTCGGAGCCCAGCCTGGGCAAATTAGTGTCAGCAGGACTCTGTTCCAAAATAAAAAGTAAAAAGGGCTGTGGCCCTTGGTTTAATTTTCAGTACTACAAAAAACAAAATTGAAAATGAAAACAAAACCAAAACAAACAAATCAACAGCAATAACCCCATCAGATTTTGAGGACTCAGTGCAAAAATATAAAATGTCTTATTAATATTTGTTAAAGTTTGAATCTTAAAACGTTCCCCAAAGACTCATGTGCTAAATCTTTGCTTGCACAACAGTAATGGTGTTGGGAGATGGTGGAACCTTGAGAAGGTGGGGCCTAGTGGAAAGAAGTTAGGTCACTGAGGATGGGGCTTTGCAGGGACTCCAGGCTCTTTTCTTTCACTCATTTTGTTTTTCTTCTTCTTCTTCTTTTTTCTTTTTTGGTACTGGGGATTGAACTTGGGACCTTGTGCTTGCGAGGCATGTGGCGGAACCACTGAGCTAAATCCCCGGTCCCTCATTTTGTTTTTCTGGAGGCCATAAGGTGAACAGCTTTCCTTCATCCCATGCTTCTGCCACAATGTCATGATGTACTACCTCAGTGTAAGCTCTAACACAGTGGGGCCAGGCAACCATGGCAACCATGAACTGAAACCTCTGTAACTGTAAACCAAAGTACCCACTTCTTCCAATTAAACTGTTTATTTCAGTTATTTGGTCACAGTGACAGAGAGCCATGTAACAAGTTTATAACAGTTGCATATTGAAATGAAAATATTTTTCTTGTATTGAGGTAAGGAAAATTCTTATTTATCTTATTAAAACTAATTTGATCCTTTTTTTTTTACACTTTACTGTGGCTACTAGAATGTTTCAAATAACGTGTGTGACATGCATTAGATTTCTTTTGGACAGGACTACACTAGAATGTATTTATTTAGTCATATTATATGAGGTCTAGGAAACTTGATGGTATTCCAGATCTCTGCACTTACTATAGTTATTACTAGATATTTTGTATATGTGTGATTTTTGGCTGCTGTTGGGAATGGAATCTTTTCTTGTTTCTTTCTTAATATATTATTTCCCTTCTAATTCACCAGATTGGGTCCAGAATGATGAATGAAATTAAATAAAAATCAAATTACACCCCTATCATTATTATTTACATCAGAGATCAGTAAACTCCAGCTTGCAGGCCCCATCTGGCCTGTTACCTATTTTAATAAATAAAATTTTAGTTTAGTGCATGGTGAGAGATATAGGTCTAGTTTTAATCTTTGCAAGTTGAAACTCAATTTTTCCAGCACCATTTATTAAAGAGGCCATCTTTCCACCAGTGAGGGTGTTTGGCTCCTTTGTCAAAGATGAGGTGGCTGAGTGTGTTTGGAGTTGTTTCAGCATCTTCTAATCTGTTCCACTGGTCCTCAGGTCTGTTTCTTTGGCACTATCATGCTATTTTTTTTTTTTTTTTGGTGCTGGAGATCAAACATGGGTCCTTTTGCTTGAGAGGCAGGTGGCGGAACCACTGAGCTAAATCCCCGGCTCACCATGCTGTTTTTAATCACAGTAGCTTTGTAGTATAGTTTCAAGTTGGGGATTGTGATACCCCCTACCTTGTCTTTTACTTGACCCAGATGTTCCCCTGCTGGGTATCTTCCCCAAAGAATTAAAAGAATCATACCACTGCGATATATGTGCACCCATGTTCATAGCAGCACAATTCATGATAGCTCAAACTTGGAAGCAACCCAATTGCCCATCAACTGGAGACTGGATAAAAAAAATGTGTGTTTTTTTAAAAAATAAAATGGAGTATTACTCAGCCATAAAGAATGAGAAACTAGAGACGTTTATAGCTAAATGGATGGACATTGAGGTTATACTCTTAAGTGAAATAAATAAGACACACATGTATAAATACCAAATAGTTTCTCTAGTGTGAGAAACTGAAAATGTAAATAAGGACTCAAAGGTATTATAGATAATGTGAAATAGGAAGAAAAGGGGCAAAGGGGAAGGGGAAGTAGGAGGGGTAGGGGGAAAGGAAAGAAGGGAATGGAATTAATATGAGAAAAAGAGAAAATGGAAACAAAGTCCTTGAAGATAGGAAGGGGTGGAGGGGTTGAAGAGAGGGTAGCAGAGTGAGGAAAAAATAAGAACCAAGATGAATTATGTAAAGATGCAAATTTCCAATGATGAATGTCATTATATTGTATACCTCAAATGTACCAATAAAATTAATTTTAAAAAATAAAATTTTATAAGAATTCAGCCATATCTATTGATGTATGTAACTTTAGGATGGTTCAATAGTTGCCTAAATACAGTATTAACTATGTGACCCCTTAGAGGAAAAAAAATTGATGACTCTGATTTAGATACAGTTCTAAAACTTATTTTAAAAATATGTACAGAAAGGAAGGAAGGGAAAGGAAAAAAATGAAAAAAAGAAGGAAAAATGTGAACAAATCTTTTGTAAATAAGGAGGGGAAGAGGGGTTGAAGGGAGAGTAGGGGGATAGGAAAAAAAAAGAATCAAGATATATCAAATACAGGTACAAATTCCCTATGATGAACGTGATCATTATATATACCTGAAATGTACCAATTAACTTAATTAATTAAAAAAAAGAATACCCACAGACCCTGAAAAAGAAATTTGAAATATTTTGAGCAATGGTAGCTTTAGTGGAATTAACCTAGAATTCCCTAAGGTGACTTCTTTTAATGGAAACAGCATTGCATGTAAATGATTAAGTTTTGGGCTTTTGTTATAAAGTAAATCAGCTTTAATGGTTCTCAAGGGAATTATATTGAGTTAAGAGGCAATATATTTATGCTATATATTTTCATTTAAATAACATCCTTGAGATGAAAAATATTACACAATGGAGAAGAGATTGGTGGTTGGTTGGTATTAGGAATTAGAGAGGACAATGTGATTATAAAAGGCCAACATTAGAAATCTGTCTAATGCTAGAACTTTCTGAATCTTTTTTTAAAAATTAATTTTATTGGTACATTTAAGGTATACAATACAATGACATTCATCATTGGAAATTTGCACCTTTACATAATGCATCTTGGTTCTTTTTTTTCCCCCATTCCCCTGCCCTCCCTTCAACCCTTCACCCCTTCACCACTCCCTATCTACAAAGACTTTGTTTCCATTTTTTCTTTTTCTCTTTTTTTTAGTACCGGGGATTGAACTCGGGACCTTGCGTTTTCGAGGGAGATGCTGGAACCTCTGAGCTAAATCCCCGGCCCCTCTTTTTGTCATATTAATTCCATTCCATTCTTTCTTTTCCCTACTCCTCCCACTTCCCCTTGCCCTTTGCCCCTTTTTTTCCTATGTCACATTATCTATTGTATCTTTTGACCCTTTTTTACCCTTATAGTTTCTCACACTAGAGAAACTATTCGGTATTTACACGTGTGTCCTATTTATTTCACTTAAGAGTATTGTCTCAATGTGCATCCATTTAGCTATAAATGTCTCTAGTTTCTTCTTTATGGCTGAGTAGTACTCCATTTTATAGAAAAACCACAAATTTTCTTTATCCAGTCTCCAGTTGATGGGCAATTGGGCTGTTTCCAAGTTCGAGCTATCACGAATTGTGCTGCTATGAACACAAGTGCACATATATCACTGTGGTATGATTCTTTTAATTCTTTGGGGAAGATATCCAGCAGGGGAATAACTGGGTCAAATGGGACTTCCAGTCCTAGTTGTTTGAGGTATCTCCATACTGATTTCCACAGTGGCTGCACCAGTCTGCACTCCCACCAGCAGTGGAATAGGTAGAACTTATTCTGTATCTTGAGTGTGGTAGTGATTACACAAATCTATACATTGTAAAGTGAAACATACATGAATACACAGGAGTGCATGTAAAACTGGTGAAGTCAGAATAAAATTGGTGGATATATCAATGTAAATTTTCTGAACATGTTAATATACTACAGTATTTAAGATGTTAACATTGTAGGAAACTGGGTACAAGTGATATCTCTATTATTTCTTACAATTGCCTATGAATACAAAATACCTCCGAATTTAAAAACAGTAAGAAATATAAAGAGAAAGCCACCAATAATATGTATATAATTTCTTTGTGCTATTAAGCATCTTTAAAATGCAACAAAAATAGAAAATCATAAATAGGACTCATAGTGTGCAGATGCTAGTGCAAGGGGCCCATTCAGCTGTATCCTGGAGAGGTGTCCACATGGAGAGTGGGCCCGGGCTCTCTAGAGCTGGCATTCACTTATTTCTTGCCAGGTATCATGTCAGGCTCTC
Source organism: Heterocephalus glaber (assembly GCF_053883595.1). Classification (NCBI taxonomy): domain Eukaryota; kingdom Metazoa; phylum Chordata; class Mammalia; order Rodentia; family Bathyergidae; genus Heterocephalus; species Heterocephalus glaber. The sequence goes on along the minus strand of NW_028258351.1, from coordinate 23,275,435 downwards.
AGAATGCAGGCATAGTCTTGACTGAGGGAACTTTCTAAGCTTGTGATCTTTTCAACATTCATAGAATTCCAAATAACTGCACCACACAACATGGAATGAAAATGGACTTTGCCATCCAACATACAGCAGATGTGTGTCCTGGATTTGCTACTCATGAGTGGTGGAGCCTTAGTTTCTGCACATGTTAAATGGGAACAAATAATACCTATTGCCCAGCTGCACATGAGAATGGAAATTAGATAGTGCACTTCTGAGGCAATCAGTACACAAGATCCCAGGCTGGAACACAGCTCCTGCTCAGAGTCTGAGTTTGCATTCACATGGAGATTCCTGAACATAGCCTGTGACCTGGTCCTTCTCTGGAAAGCTCTGGCAGAATCTCCACCCCCATCCCAAGGACTCACCAAAGAGCCCATATTTTAGCCCTAAGCCTTGGCAGGTGAAAGGCAGCTCAGATAATTACAAAAAGCTCATAAGGACCTTCTGTTCCTTCCATGCTGGAGGCAGAGCCCTCACACAGCAGAAAGCATCTGCTCCCTCTCTGCAGCTGCAGGAAGGATGAGCTTGCTGTGGAGGTGCAGGGAAAATGATGCACCTATGCACAACACAGCTCCATGCTTGAACTCCAAAAGACAGCCCCTCAGATGTTCTGGGGACAAGTGTCAGGGAAAAACTCTTAAGAGATGAGCACTTTATTTTTTTCTAGGGCCCAGTACTAACCTTGATGGCTCCCCAGGCCTGATGGGAGAGAAACTCCACTGGGCTGGGTGTGCCTGTCTGCACTGGAGATCGAAGCAAGAAATCCAACTCTGCTGCATTGACTTCCTGATTCATGAGAAGAATCTGTATGTGGAGAAACAACGTTTCTTTAGTTTGTGTAGACCACAGGGTTCTGGAGATCTTAGGCATTGTCATTCAGTGTAATTATTGCTGCCTCTAGCACTAGCACTTGTCCATTAATTTTGGTTGTTTAAAGAGAACGGAGATGAAGAAAGTGCATGTTTATGAAAAATATTTCTGTATGGATCTGTTTAATGTCAGATCCACCCAAATATCAGAGTGACTTAAATCCCCACAATGGATGACTATATATCTTGTTTAGAGAGAATTTATTATTTATCCATCATAAATGCTACTGAAAATGTGCCTGCAATTCAACTTAGCAGATGATACATACAGATGACATGATTTGAGGAAAGTGTCAAAGTAACCCAAGAATATATGCAAAATAGAAATGCATATATGAATCAGTAATGTGGAAGAGATTCCATTTCACAGTAATAATGATGATTTTATCAATAATATGACAGGAAGTGACCAGCAGGCCAGTGAAAGGAAGGGATTAATTTGATTAAACTTTTTATAAGTACTTTTGAACTGGGTCATAGAGAAGCTGGAGATGGGAATCTTCAGACAGAAAGGGAGAGATGGAAAGTGCAGAGGATTGGACGGGGAATTAAAAAACTGTACAGAAAGGGCAAAGCCTTTGGCTTGATTAGAGATATGATTCAGTGAGAGGTAGGAGCCCATCTTTTGAGAAGGCCAAGCTGTTGTCTGGGCTGGAGTTGGGAGTACAGAGGGTGAGGGGTATAGGCATGTTAAAGTTTACCTATGAACTCAGGCTTTGGAACATGCAAAAAGAGTCAGCACAAAATAACAACAGAATATCTGATTTTAGAATTGGAAGGGAACTTTGAGATAATCTAGCCTGTAATAACAACATGTTTATTGAAAAATTGTTAATGATTAGGGGGATAGTACAAGGAAGTAAATTTTTGATATTGAGATTAAACGGAAGCTCTTAAAGATGCCTGATGTTTGCTAGTTTTTGAGAACCACAGCTGTTGAAAATTTTCTAAGGCTATGGCTATTCCACCTATAGAAAGTTCTATGTGATGTCTTATCCCTGGCAAAGTTGGGTCAGTGAAGCTTGTCTAAAGATGGATAAATATCGATGGAGCTAAAGTTCTTAAGGTCTCTGAAAAGCATCTCATTGTTAGTATGACCACCTAGTATCATCTTCAGTACCAGTTTTGATTGCCTCATAGTAGCTGCTGGAGGAATATTTTCAAAAGGCTCTTACATCATTCAGGGTCAGCAAGAAAAAGTACAATGATTTGATTAAGTATGTCCTCCATGGTTGGTATGATGGTGGGCTAACATGCATGGACCATATTGGACCTTCTTGCCTGATGTCACTACCCACACATAGTCTGGACTTTAGGAAGTAATATTAAAAGAGGAATTTTTTGAATTAAATTCTTTCATTGGTACATTGTAGGTATACAACACAATTAGATTTCTCATTGGGAATTGTACCTTTACATAATGCATCTTGGTACTTATTTTTTCCCCATTCTTAGCCCTCCCTTCACGCCCTCCACCCTTCCCTATTTACAAAGACTTTATTTCCATTTTTTCCATTTCTCATCATTTTTTCCTTTCCCTTCTTTCCTTTCCCCTGCCCCTCCCACTACCCCTACCACTTATGGACCTTCTCTTCCTATTTTACATTATCAATTATTCATTCTAATCATTGGTACATTTTAGGTATACAATATAATGACATTCATCATTGGAAATTTGCACCTTTACATAGTCTCTCTTGGTTCTTATTTTTCACCCTTGCCCAGCCCTCCCTTCAACCCCTCCAGTCCTCCCTATTTACAAAGATTTTCTTCCTATTTTTCCATTTGCTCATATTAATCCCATTCCCTTCTATCCTTTCCCCTAGCCCTCGCACTTCCTTCCCCTTTGCCCCTTTTCTTCCTATTTCACATTACCTATTACACATTTAGTCCTAAAAGAGGAATTTTAAAAACATTTGCTGGTTGGACACTAAAAAAGAACAGTCTTTTGGAAACTTTTTCAATTCACTTTTACCTGAAAGGTGAGCTGAGCAAGGTAGGTCAGCTTATCACGCTCGAAGAGCCCACGGGCGGTGAACTGGTACACAGAGAAGGTTATGCTGTCTATTAGATTGGTCACCCGCTCCCTGAGGCTCTCATCAGGAGTAGCCCTCTCCACAGCCTTCTGGAAGACGATGCTGAAGGCCTGAGGACAGAAGGTGGCACATTGGCAAGAACTCTCTTTGTATATGTGAGTAGTCTTCCCTGTGAAGAATATTACAATTTTCCAGCCTACCCATAGACTGTTTGCCAGTACATTTCACTAAGAAGAGACAAAAGCAAGAAGACATTCTACTAGTGCTTGGTTTGTTCATGTGAAATATTACGTTGCTATAGGGGCTGCTTGGTTTTTATACATTTTATTTCTTCTAAAATTTATCTTAGGGCCAGGGATTTAGCTCAGTGGTTTTGCTGCCTGCTGCACAAGCGCAAGGACCCAAGTTTGATCCCTGGTACCTAAAAAAAAAAAAAAAAAAAAATTTATCTTGGACTTTTCTTCTTATTGTAAAATATTTAGAGGGCGAACTTAGTTTGACTATATAGTTCAGAATTTCAGCCTTTGGGAGCTCATTAGCATTTGATAAAGGCATCAGGGTGGGGGTTTAGAAGAGGGAGAGAGACCTGGACACATACACTTACTCCTTGTCTCTCTCCATGCGATGCCCTCTACCATCTCGGGACTCTGCCAGCGACAAGGTCATCACCAGATGCAGCCTCTTGACCTTGGACAAAAACTCTGAGCCAAAGTAAAGCTCTGTTCTTCATAAGTCATCCAGTCTTTAGGGTTGTGTTATCAGCAAAAGAAAGTGGGATGGACCGGGGATTTAGCTCAGTGGTTCCTGTGCCTGCCTTGCAAGCGAAAGGTCCCAAGTTCAATCCCCAGTGCCAAAAACAAAACAAAACAAGAAAAACCCAAAAAACCCAAAAGAAAATGGGGTAATACAGGGGGACATAAAGAAGAGCCTATAGTTTTGATAAGTGAAAAGTAAATATCCAATAGCCAAATATTTAAATTGAGTAAATTTTTGTTGAATAACTACCTGAATACAAAGTTCACACTATCAGTCCTCACCAGCTGGGATTAAGGATGCTACACAGTAGAGGATAAAATTCTTAGGGGGTAGAAACAATGTTCTGTATAAGTTGTCTAAAACTGACCCTTGCCTGAAATAGGCAGTGTGAATATTTTTCACTTAACGATTTTTCCTTTTGATAATAAGAATCTCAGGTGTTAATTTTTTCTGTCAGCTTTGCAGCCATTTGATGGGTCCTCACAAACACCCCCTTTTTTCATGGATGCTTCCTGGAGTGGTGGGAGCACAGCCTTCCTTGGATTCCTCTCCTGGACTACACATCATGGGTATGACATGAAATAACAATCATGCAAATCAGTTTTCTATTATTTTAAACTTAACTAGAGACTATTCATAAAAACAAATACTGGAATGCTATATTTTAAATGTGACATGAATAGAATGAATCATTAAAGAAAATAAAAACCAGATGTAATTGGACCTTTAAATTCTTGGCTATGCAGATTTACAGTCTTTACTTTTGTGGCTAAGGAAGAAGGAGGACAAGGAAAAGGAAAAGAAGAGGAAGGAGGAGAAGGGGAAGGAAAAGGAGGGGGAGGGGGAGGAGAAAGGAGAAGTGGAGGAGAAAGAAGAGGATGAAAGTCCTTCTAGACCCAAGTCCTTCTAGCATCAAATATTTGAATCTCAGTTGAAGTCATATCAGATTTGAATCTCAGTATTTCTTCATTTGCAAAAAAGGAGAAAATGTGAATTTCTTTCTACATTTCACAGTTCCATGGTGTTCCTTGTTAACAAAGCCTGTGCAACTTTTTTATTCACTTAGTTTTGGTGATCTCAGCAAAATCTTCTGCTCATGTTTGAGACAATCCATTATAATGTTTATCCTCACTTGCAGATTCCAGATGAAGTAATAGCTTCTTCAAGGCTGGTAATGTCCCCTAGAATGACACAGAGCAATTTGGGAATCTTCCACTTGTAAACTTGAGATAGGATGGACAGCTTTCTCCAGGTGGTTACTATGGCATTCCTCTAAAATGCTAACTTTATAAAGAAAAAACTATCAACAATGATGAGTGAAGAATCTCTAGTTATTAGACCTTTTTTTTTTTTTGAGACAGGGTCTCACTCTGTAGCCCAGGCTGGCCTTGAACTTGTGGTGATTCTCTTGCCTCAGCCTCCGGAATGCCGGGATTACAGGTGTGCACCAACAAGCCTGGCTAGTTACTAGGTTTTAAATAAAGTAGATAACCCACAGTTCAGGAAAAGAACTAGAGACAAAGAAAAAAATCTTGGGTACATTTAGCATTTTCTTTACACTAGGCTGGTTTTGGCTATGTTTTGTCTTTTCCATCCTGAGAAGAACCTCCCTGTTCCTTTCATTTCTGGTGTGTAACAGCTCTGGTGCTGGGCCTGGTCTTCGGTGACTCAGCTTTGTCCAGAAGGTGTCTTATGCCCACATGGTTTGGTGATTGACTCAGGCTACTCTATAGACACCAGTCAGCTTTTGTAACTTTTTAGAGCCCATTATCCATTGCCTACTGTCTTGAGAATTTTAAAAATCTTTTCACTTATATGAAAATGATATGAGCAGACTCAGGGCAGGGGCCAGAGCTTACCCCATTTCTTGTACTTCCCAGAGCTTAGCTCAGCTCTTTAAATATAATGAGCACTCATCAGCTGGAGACTGGATAAAGAAAATGTGGTTTTTTAATAAAATGGAGTACTGCTCAGCCATAAAAAATGAGAAATTAGAGTCATTTATAGCTAAATGGATGCACATTGAGGCAATACTCTTAAGTGAAATAAATAGGACACACATGTAAATACCGAATAGTTTCTCTAGTGTGAGAAACTGAAAGTGTAAATAAGGACTAAAAGGTATAATAGATTATGTGAAATAGGAAGAAAAGGGGCAAAGGGGAAGGAGAAATGGGAGGGGTAGGGTAAAGGAAAGAAGGGAATGGGATTAATATGAGAAAATGAATAAATGGAAATAGTCTTTGTAAATAGGGAGGGATGGAGGGGGTGAAGGGAGGGGAGGGGAAGGGGGAAAAATAAGAACCGAGAGAGTATGTAAAGGTGCAAATTTCCAATAATGGATGTCATTATGTTGTATACCTAAAATGTACCAATGATTAAAATGGATAGTTGATAATGCAAAATAGGAAGAAAAGGGGCAAAGGGGGAGGGGAAATGGGAAGGGTAGGGGGAAGGAATGAAGGGAAAGGAGAAAATATGAGAAATGGAAAAAATGGAAACAAAGTCTTTGTAAATAGGGAGGGATGGAGGGGGTGAAGGGAGGGCAGGGAATGGGGAAAAAATAAGAACCAAGATACATCATGTAAAGGTATAAGTTCCCAATGAGAAATGTAAATGTATTGTTTACCTACAATGTACCAATAAAAGAATTTAAGGAAAAAAATAAATATAATGGGCACTGAAAAATATTTGTGGAATGAATGACTGTATCCTTTTAATGCTTAAAAGAGCCTGGGAAAAGTCTGAGGGAGTCTAGGCCAAGAGCCTCAAACTCAAATACCTTCAGGAGTCAGGAGTATGAGACCAAACAGGGAGAGTACCGACTGCCACAACACAGAGGGTCTGTGCCCGCCTACAGAGAGCAGCTCCTGGCTCCTCTGAACTCACATCAGGTCAAAAGTGAGCAGTGTTGCTAATCTTCCAAATTTTTGACAGACGCCAGAAATTGAGATTTACGCAAATTCTCTTTAAATTATTATTGTTGTTGCTTTTGCAGTTCTGCGTCTTGAACCCAAGCTGGATGAATGCTAGGCAAGCACGCTACCACTGAGGTACAGCTCAATTCTCTTTATTTTTAAATGTCGGTAACCAATTAAAATGTTTGAAAAGCCCTCTGAGGAGCAAAGAGAGCAGATCAACAAGACCTTCAGTCTCTTGTTTGAGACCAGTGATCTGTGTTCTGTCAGATACTGTCTGTCTGATACTTCCCTCTCCCATCTCCTTCAGAAATGGTATTCCTCCTGCTGCACCTCTCTGTGGTGCACACACAACAGCAAAGTGGGGCCTTCTATCAGCAGGAGACTCAGTGAGGCACCTTCTTATTCAGGCTACCACGGCACCCTGCATGTGTTGCCTTAACCCTCTCCTAGCTTTTGGCTGAGTTTTGAAGAAAAGTTACTCGACAGTTACTTAAGTTCCATCTTAATCATATGGTGAATTTTAAGTTCATTTAAAACTTGGATCTTGAAGAGTTTTTGCTTGTATAAAACAAATGTATGAATATATCCTTGTTGAAAACACACTGAAAGCTGAGACATAGACCTAATCTGGGGCTTCTGTGCTATGAGAAAGCCCTTTCTTTTTCTGCCGAAATGGAACTTGTAAAATCCAACCTGAGAAAAAAGGCAATACCTGAAAACTCCAGTGACCACTTTTTCTTTTTTCTTTTTTTCCCAAATCATAGAAGAGTTTTAAATGCATCATTGCTTTGGGATGTTTGAAGGTCTTTCCCTTTGATACTTATCATTAAGTATTTAAATCTGCTTTTGAATATTGTTTGGGCTTGGATCGAGTATACCTCCCAAAGGCCTTGTGAGCTCATAGGCAGGGCTTTTGGAAGAGGACTGAGCTATGGAAGTGACATAGCTCACTTGCTGTTAGGAGGCAGGATCTGGTTGGAGGAGGTGTGTCCCTGGAGGTGTGATCTGGAAGGATCTATCTCCAGCCCTGCACCATTCTTCTCTTTCCGCTTCCTGGGTGCCATGAGGTGAGCAGCTTTCCTCCATGTCATGTTAGGCCATTTCTGCATCGGAGCCAGCCGGCCAGGACTATAACTGTGAGCCAAAATAAACCTCCTCTCCTTTAAGTTTCTGGTTCTGGGTACTGTGTCTTAGCAACAAGAATGTGACTAAGGCAATGATTAAGTTGGTCAACCAATAGATATTAATGGCAATTTCTGTTTTTCTTTTCTCATTCATACTGGGAATTGAACACAGGGCTTCACATGTGCTAGATAAGAGCTTTACCACAGAGCTTCCTCCTCAGCCATTTTATTGCATTGTATTGAATTTTTTTGTTTTGTTTTGTTTGTTTGTTTTTGGTACCGGGGATCAAACTCTGGACCTTGCGCTTGTGAGGCAGGCGGTGGCACCACTGAGCTAAATCCCTGGACCATATTGTATTGTATTTTGAGGCAGAGTCTTGCTAAGTTGCCCACACCAGCCTCAAAATTTGAATCCTCCTACTTCAGACTCCTGAGTAGGTGGTTATAGGCTTGTGTCACCAGACCTGGCCTTGGCAATTCTTAATAGTGTGGGGACCCAAAATGCACCTCCCCCCCTCATAATAAGGATTGAACCCAGGGCCTTTGCACTGAACCATGTTCCCAGCCTTTTTATTATTTTTAATTTTGAGACAGAGTCTTGCCTAGTGTGGCTTTGAATTTGCAATCCTCCTGCCTCAGACTCCTGGAGTCCTGAGATTATAGGCATGTGCCATCATGCCTGGCTCCACCTCCTCCTTTTTAAAAAGTAGTGCTTCAGTGCTTCTTATTTCAGGAAGCTATTGGTGCAAAACAGCTTACAACATGTTTTTGAACACATATTTTCATCAAAATTCTTGTTTTCAGAAAGGTGAAGTCAACTAGTGGTAGGCTTCTCATATGTACCTGTAGTCAATTCTAACCACTCTTGAAACTAGGGAGGTGATGGTAACTTTTTTTTTTAGGTTCTGGGGATTGAACTTGGGACCTTATGCTTGTGAGGCAGGAGCTGGAACCCCTGAGCTAAATCCCCAGCCCTCTAATGCTAACTTTTATACAGTGTTTTTATAAACAGTATACATTATCGTATAATTCTTTCATATGTTGTTATACTCTCAATATAAGGTCAAGTATTGCATTTTAAAAGTAAAAACATAAAATACTGTATTACAAACACAGTAAACACCCAATCCACAGAGACTCTGAGTTAGGGGAAAGGAATTGGGAAATGGTGAAATGCCATCTCCAGGAACATGAACCACAGTTACCAGCAGCCTTCTGAGTTCTCGGCTATTCATCACCATCCTTACACCTCAACCTCCACATGGTGGTTTATCTGTAAACATTGCACCAAACTGCAGTGTATGCTGTTCTCTCTTCCCACTCTCTCTGTGTGTGAAATCTCTGTGTGTCTACGTGGATTTTTTCCTCTCTCTCATCTCTTCATATATGTGCATGTCCTCTATTGGGTCAAACCAATGAAGTTGTTCCAAAATGCTTCACTATGTATTAATGCCTCTTTAATTGTGGCCTTTTGATAAATACACTGGGGGACAAAGATGTGCTTTCAAAGACTCACTTGAAATGTGTAGGTCTTTATTTTTTCATGAGTAAGGTAAGTTTAGTCAGGACTTACAATTTGCTAACAACTTTGCTTTAAGGAATATTTCAACAACTATACAGCGGTAGCTTTGGAGACTTAGGGTAATAAGGAAAGTAATTTAAAGTTGGCTTATTATGATTGCCTGAGTTGGTCTTTCATCAGTACAATTGGTATGCATATAAAGATGACTGTATTTTAAGCTCTTTGGGGACAGGGATCATTTCTTATATTTCTTTAGTATCTTCTTCTACACATTCAGGACATATAGTACCCAGCATATTGAATGTTCATACTAAATGAATGAGGCCAAGGTTTGTTGTGGCTCCCCTCTATGTTCCAGGGGTTACGTAAGACCCAATTAGAGAGATGAGGACTGGAATATTTTTCTGAAGCTACATGTAGCTGCTCTCTGGCTTTGATCTCTAAGACCTACCATAGTTAATAAAGTGCATGCATAAGTTCTCATGGACTATTGCATTGATGATATTGTACCACTGTACTATAATTATGTGAAAAATTCCAGGTGTCAGTCACCTTAAGAGAGAACTGGTACATTGGGTGAATCTTGCTGAGGTTGTTCATGATGAAGTAGAGGAGAGAGGCCCGGGCAGCTGCTGGCCGGTAGTGTTCTCGGGCCTCATTGATTTTTACTTCAGTCACCTTGGCCTCCTGGACCTTTTGGAAAGAAAAAGAGTAGTTGATTATTCCAACGAACCAGAGATCCCATAGACTCAGTTTAGCCTTTCTGTGTGAGTAGATACGTGGCTGTGTGTGTGGTGGAGTGGACTAGGATGGGGATAGTGGGTGCTGGGTTGAAAAGCCATTCTACTATTTATTCCTTAACAGAGCATGAATGAAAAAGGAGATCACAGATCCTAGTTTTTCACAAGAATGAGAAAGATCAGCTCTTCTAGTTGGGAAGTATGGATCACACAAGCCTCAAAACTTCATCTTTAATGAGATGATTTCCTGAAAATGCAAATCAGTCTCCCTGCCTGTCTGTCTGTCCGTCTAAAATAAAACAACAAGCAGTGGAAGTCCAGGGAAAGAAGCAATATAATTTTCTTTTGGAAAAAATTTTAAGAAATAGCTAATGTGTAAATTCACAAAATTTATTTCAGTGGAATATTTTATTTTCATAAAATATCTTATAAATAAAGAGGGATTTCTATAAGGACATACCACTGAATGCAAACCTCAATATGCTCTACCCTTAGACATCCAACATAGAGTATAATACTGATAACTTGTGGGAGTCCCACAAGAAAAAGCAATGAGCCCTATTAAAGATATTGTGACAGTGAATAAACTGCAGGGGGAAGTGTCACCAAAGGGGACAATTAGAAGATCTCTTCCAAAGCAAGCAAACAAACAAAGAAAGGAACAAACCACTTTCAGAACTCCAGAAAGATTTACATCCCAAGAAATGAAGATGACTGAATGATATAAAATGGAAGGACAGGGCTGTATGTTCTTTTTTCATTCTTTTCTAATTTACATTCTCTTTTTGAAAGCTGAAAGTTGGATCTTATGAAAGAAGAGAGTGGAATAGTCATCAGTAGAGTGTGGGAAGGACAGTGGTGAGGGAACAGAGCATGTTAAGAGCAGTAGATACTGGGCTGGGGATTTAGCTCAGTGGTTCTGCTGCCTGCCTTGCAAGCACAAGGTCCTGAGCTCGATCCCTGGTACAAAAAAAAAAAAAAAAAAAAAAAGCAGTAGATACCAAGAAAACATAGAACAAGGACATCATCGAGAAGAACAAGAACATCTGAAGAAACTAACTAGAACTTTTACAAATAATAACACAGTTATTTGAATTAAAAATGTACAGGTTAAATAATAAGCTCGATTTGAAAAAGAACAACAAACTGGAAGAAAGATCTGAGGAAAGTGTTACAAAACTACCTCAGAAAGATAGAAAAATATGTAAGTTTATTAGACTTGGCAGATAAAAGCATAAGATTTAAATACACTTGACAGAAGTAAGTGGAGAACAGAGGGAAGAAGAGAGACTGTATTTGAAGCTATATTAGTTAAGAGTTGTCCAAAGCTGATGAATGGCCAGAGCCCTTATCTTGAAGAAGCATATCACTCTTGAGTAAAAGAAATAAAAAAATGTCAGAACCTCAAAGATGAAGAGAAATATTATACTAGGAGAGACAAAGTATCTGAAAAGGCATAGTGGTTAGCCTGAAAACAGGTTCTCAATAAGCCATTAGATGACAAAACAATACCAAAGGTGGATAGGAATGATAAGAACTGAAGTTCTCTAAAGCTCTTACATTGCTTTAGAATTAGATATATTGCTTAATTTTAGACTTGGTTTAAAAATGTATTTAAGTCATATATATTTAAATATATAGAAACAAAATAAAGTTAATAAAATAAAATGAATACTTTTAAAATCAAGAAAGAATAAAAGAAGAAGGATAAAGGAAATCAATAAAAGAGAAAAAACGCACCCCAGTTAGAATGGTTATTATAAAAAAAGCATAAATTCTGATGAAAATGGGGAGAAAGAGCAAACCACCATGGCAAACAATTAAGGGCAGTCCTCAAAAAACTAAAAACAGAATTACTATGTGATCCAGCAATTCCAGTGCTTGGTATATAGCCAAAGAAATGAAATCAATATGTCAAAGAGATACTTGCATTCCCATGTTTATTGCAGTTGTATACACAATAGCTGAAATATGGAGTCAACCAGGGTGTCCATTGACAGATTTGTGGATAAAGAAATGTGGCATGTATACACAATGGAATATTATTCAACCAAAAGAAAAGATGAAATCCCATATTTAGTGTAAAAGTAGATGGAATTGGAGCACATCCTGTTAAGTGAAATAAACCAGGCACAGTGAAAAAAATACTCCATGTTTTTATTCATTTATGGAAGCTAAAACAAATTGATTTCATAGAACTACAGAGCAAAATAGTAGTCATTAAAAAGTGGGAGGGGGGAAGCAGAGAGGCTAGACAAGGGGGAGCAGAACACCACTAGTGAGGAGGAAATCGCTCTGTTTTACAGCTTATTAGGGTAAGTATATTTCACAACCTTCCTAAGATAGGTTTCACAATAAGTAGAAGAGTATAAAGCATTGCAACATATAGAATTGATTAATGTCTGAGGTGATGGAAATGCTAATTAATAAGAAACACAAGATAGTAGAGATTTGTGGGGAGCGGTGTCAGCCAAAAAGCTTCATTTTAATTTTACCCTTTGTTATAAACGGCCAGGAGACTATGTAATGGGGAACCGTGTCTCCACTAACTCCGATGTTTCCCTTTAGAGATTGCCCTAGCAACAAGGTGAACCTTCTGTAACCCCAGGAAACAAAGTAGCCCATGAGGGCGAGGAGTGTCTAGAAAACTAGCAAACAACGAAGCAGGTGTTTTGGATAAAGGTCATGGTTAATGACCTAACTCACTGAGTGTATAAAAGAGAGGTGAAAATAAACTTGCTTGCTCGGTCTTGGGAGCCCTCCCGACTCTGTCTCTTTGTCTTATTTTCTCAGTCCTCCTTTCCCCCATTCAGGAACCTTTCAACTGGTGATGGCTGGTCCATCACAGAGATTAAACTACTACTGTACATGAAATTATTAATAGTGAAGATTAGTTAAATTCAGTAGTTAAGAAATAAAAACTCGGGCAGGGATTTAGCTCAGTGGTTTTGCCCCCTGCTGTGGAAGCTCAAGGACCCAAGTTCGATCCCCAGCACCAAAAAAAAAAAAAAAGAAATAAAAACTCTCAGAAGAGGGTACAAATCACATAATTCCTCAGATTAATGTTACTACAGATTCATAGTCTTCAACCTCACCTGAGTCCTTAATGCTGTAATCTCTGTGCCTCTAATAGCCTTTTTTTCTTTTTTGAAATTTCGAAAAATTTTTTATTAGTGCAAGTTTGTCATACATAATAACTATATTCATCATAGGGAGTTGGTACGAGCCTACATAACACATCTTAATTCTTTTTACATCCCTTTCTCCCCCCTTCCCTTCCTCATCCCTCAATTTCTTGATTCCCGTCCCATCTGCAAAGGATCTAGCTCCTTGGCAAATCTCTTTGTTCTGTACTGGGGATCGAAACCAGAGCCTCACACATGTTAGACAAGTGCTCTACCACTGAGCTACATCATCAACCCTTTTAAAATTTTTATTTTGAGACATCTCACTAAGTTGCCCAGGATGGGCTTGAACTTGCAATTCCCCTGTCTCAGCCTCCCAAGTAGCTGAGATTACATGTGTGCACCACCATGCCTGTCCATGCCTGACTGCTAGTTCCTATTTTCCACAGCTATTGTAAGTTTTCACCCTCTCACCCCCACCTTGTCACTATTTCTTCACTCTCAGGAGATGAGCTTCACTCATGTGTTCCCAAACTACAGTCAGATGCCACATAATGACATTTTTGGTCAATCATGGACCACATATACAATGGTGATCTCATATTGCCTGGTGATGCCATAACCATCTTAGATTATGCAAGGATATTGTATGGTGTTCTCAAATGATGCGTTTCTCAAAATGTATTCCTGAAGTTAAGCTGTACATATCTGTCTTCATAGTACTTCATCTATGACCTCCATTATACCCTCCGTAACTTTCTTATTTAGTCCACTATATTAACCATTATCTGCATTAATCATTCCTGTAAGTTCAAACTTCTGTTCAAGTACTCCTTTTCTTTAACATTTCTTGAATGTTCCTCACTGTATCCCTAACTTTTGTTACGTATGAATGAGACAGAGAAAAAATAAAGAAAAAGGAACAACAAGAAATTTCTGTATGAGAGTTGGCAGCAGGTGCACAATAAGTGTTCAGTGATTTTAAAGATGGGATAAAGAAAGCAGAGATGGGAAGTAGGGAGAAGAGAACAAGATGGCTGTGTCTACCCTATGTGCACTGAGTCCTTCTAGCTCAGGGCAATAGACTTTCAAACACAGTTATTTTTCAAATTCTCTGGAGACGCAGAGGTCATAAGTAGCTGGCAGTAAAACCTGGTGGGCACACAGCAGATGCGAGCCAGTGCTACACCAGAGCTTCCTCTTGTCAGATACATCACTTCAACCTGGGCAATGAGTTGTCTGTTATCCAAGAGTGGATATGACCTGGTTTATTTGCCTTGCCCATCACTACTTTTCAGTTTTTATACTTTGTCTCTACCCAGAACCGTCCTTCATATTTGGAGACGTCCCAAAAAGTAGGGAATATTCATAATCATTTGAAGATGCCTTGTTCTCAGATACTGTTACAGACACGTGATATCTTAGTCAGAATCAGTATCATAACTGGTTTTCTGATCCAAGAGTAGGGCTGAGGATGCAAAAAGGCCTTTTAGATTTGGAAAGTTTTCCCAGTCTTCTGGGAAAAGTGAGGGAATTGCTCTTTTTCTTAAACTACCTATTAGGCACTGGGGGAATAAAAACTGTCCAACACGGTGAAATAAAGAAAGGAAGTTACATACTACTGTAATTGTTTCCCAGGTGACACAGCTTTTGAGAGTAGAGTTTCCTGGGAAGTCATTGAGGTTTTCTCATTAAAATTAGACTTGTGAGATTTTGGAAGTCCAGCAGGTTTTCTCAGGATGGAATCTTGCCTGACTTGGCCAACTTTTATAGCAATGTGATGCTTTAGCTTCAGGGCAGTTCCATAAACCATCTGAAGTATTCCGTTGGAGCTACCATCTCCTGTACAGAAAGCTAGGCTCTGCCAATTTAGGAGCTTATCAGGTATTTGTGGAGTCAAGATTTCCAAAGCACTTTGCAGAAAGTGGCAGTTCTGTAACTCAGGACAGGAGGGAGTTATCTCAGGGATCCTGACTAGCTGGACTTCCTAGAAGGCACTTGGGAAGCCAAAACACCATCCAGAAGTCAGACTCAGGCACGAAGAACAGAAAACTGCAGGAGGACCCAGCCTCAGCTGCCTTCCTAGACCAGACAGAATAATATTACCTTTTTCTCCACTTCTGCAGCTGTCTGCTTGGTGATCTCTAGGTTCTCCACCAAGGCTGTTTCTCCCAGGAAGTTCCCAGATGCCAAGGAGAGATGAGAAAGCAGATTGTCTTCTAATGTTTTGAGTGTGATTTTGAATCCATTCTGCTGCTTTGTGAGATCTGACTGCAAGTATCAAGTAAGAAGTAGTCAGGTGGAGATGCTCAGAGCATCCTACTTTTAAGAGAGGTCTGAATAAATAATTATTCATGAGCCAGAGTTCCTCCCCTTACAGACAGTAAACTGGAGGCAAAATATCAAGAATGTTTGAGACCATAAGCAGAGAGAGGAGCAGAAGAAATGAGTAGATGAATTGAATCCCAACTGCACAATATAGACTTGTCCTCTGTATTTGCTGGTTCTGCTCATGTAAGCTCAATCAACTACAGACTGAAAATATTTTTAAAAAATTGTGTCTGTATTGAACATGTACAGACTTTTCTTGCTATCATTTCCCTTTCCTTTTCTCCACACATGCGCAAGAAGAGGTTGCATGAGAACATACTGTGAAGGCTGCCATCTGCAAGCCGAGTGGCGAGGCCTCTGCTGGCACCCTTGTCTCAGACTTCTATCCTCCAGAACTATAAGAAAATAGAGGCTTGTTCTTCAAGCCACCCACTCTATGGTATTTTGTTATGACACTCTGAGGTGACCATATATAAGCCTAGCAGGGTTGAACCTAATTCTGTCACCTTTAAAGAATTTAATTCCATGACTGTCTGTAGGCCTATGACCATGTGCGTTCAGAGGCCCTCAGATTCATAGCTTGTGCCAGGCCCTGCCCTTGACCATGGGAATGTCCCTTCTTCCAGCCATCCCCAGCTTCTGGTCTTTAGTTTGCCATATCCTCCCTTGCCAAACTTGGTGTTGCTGGGTAGCTAGATTGGGGCTGGGATCTTCCAACATTTTGCAGAGCCTTCCATGCCTGGCTCCAGGAGAAACGGCTTGCTCAGTCTTGCTCCCTGAGTGGCCTGCCCAAGGTCTAGTGGAAAAATATATTTTTCCTCCCTTCTCCAATGAACACCACATGTACCTTCAGATGCTCCAGGTCTGGCCTCTCCATGCTGACCACAGCGGCCAGCAACTGGTCCTCTAGACCATCCCTGGTCACAGTGAAGTTGATCAGGGTGGCTTGAGCCTGCAGTTCAGGCTGGTAGTGAGGATTGGCCAGCTTGGTGTGGAGGATGAGCCGGAATTTGGGATTGTATTCACACTCTTTGTCTCCAATTTTGATGAATCTGGAATATAAAGGCGTATGTGAAGGTGAAGTGCCTCCCTGCAAGATTTGGTCAGGAACAGAATTCAAGACTTTTATTTTTAAGAACATAGCCAACAACGTTGCCATATTTGGATAATTTCTTCCTAGGTATGTTTAACATGCATCCTAGGACCCTTGTTGCTCTCATGTGGAGAATAGGTATAGAAGACTATAGACTGTCTCCCTTTGCCACCATGTTTGACTTAGTACTGTTCAACTCTAGGGAAAGCCATTCCCATTGTGATCAGCATAGATTAGGATACTATGAAAAGTTTCCAGCAGATGGCAGTAAAGCTTTTGGAGGAAGGGGCATTTTGTAGTTGTACAAAGGTATTTTTAGGCTATTGGAGTGCTAACTTTTCCTCTTGGCTGACAGGGGAATGACTTTGATGGCTGAAATTAAACAAACACATAAATAAGCACAACCGAAAGACACAGAAAGGCAGCTCAGGGCATAGACAGTGGGTGAGGTGCCAGCTATGGTTTGGGTTGGGTTTGTCCCTGCAAAGGTCATTTGCTAGCAGCTTGGTCTCCAGGGCGAAGATGTTGAGGTAGTGGACATCTATGAGGTGTAGCCCAGGGGGAGGTAATTTCAGGGGGTACTGTCCTGGGAAGGGACTAATCTCTCCCAGGAGAGGGGCAGGTCTGATAGAAGTGGATTAGTTGCTGAGAAGAGTGGGTTGTTATAAGAAGAGTCAGATATTCTTACCCAGTCTCTTGTTCCCTGACTTGCTACATGGCTTCTCTCTTTCTCTCATATACACTTCTGCCATAATACCATCCACTATGTTGTGATGTAGTCAGGAAGGTTTTAGCAGAGGCCTAACAGATGGGTTTCTGATCTTAGACTTTCAGTCTCCCAAACTGTGAGCTAAGTAAACCTTTTTATCTTTATAAACTACTAGACCTCCTGTATTTTATTACAGCTGTAGAAAATGCACTAAGACAGTTCTTGAGTCAAGCATGCCCTCATGATATTTATCACTTCCTATCCTATATGCAGATGACCATTCTACTTCCTTTCATTTACCCTTTACACCTTCTGCTTCTGTCCTACACTTGTTAAGCCCTGATCATGTACCAGCATCCAATGTTGCAGGCTCATTAAATTGACAAGGATCCAAGTTTGCAGAACTCAGACATCTGGCTTGGATAAAATACTCATGCTTTAAAAGTCTGCTTTTCAATCACTTTCCTTCTAAAATTTCTTCCCAGTTGTGCCCTATGGCCATTGAGAGGGAAGTCAACGAGTCCTTGACTGATGGAAGTGGAGTCTATCCTAGGAAGCCTTCTCCAGGAACAAAGGGCAACGAAGTAGCCTCTGCTGGGAAGGAGGACAATATGCCAGCTGCAGGGAGCTCCTTGACCTGAGCTGAGGAGGGGAGATTCTAAAAAGAACAAACCACTCCAGTATTCACCAGGGCTTCTAACCTGCTTCTCACACAGGGCAGCCACATGTCTCAATCTTACCGTCCTTTTTTAATAACTTCTCTCCCAAGCAGAGGTCCCAGAACAGGATCAATGGACTCTTCCAGGTTTTCGATCAGCACCACGTCTCCAGCATCCAGGGCGCGCTCTATGGTTTGAAGGTAGCTGGGGAGAGTGAGTTACACAGTATCAGCCTGTGGCAAGGTACTGATTCAACGGCAATTTAACAAGGCAACCGTGGTCTCTAAGGCCCATGAGTAAACTTGGAGGCATAGCCATTAGAAGTGTTTTCAGCAGCCCCATTCCTCTTTCATTAAAATGGCATTTATGTGATTTTTGACAGTTTTAGAAATAGGGAGAAACTACAAAATACAAAAACAAATATGAAAATTAACAATAATTGTTTGATCCATTATTAACAATTTGGTGTTTACTGTGTGTATTTGAATATTCAGTGCTCCACTGGTACCCGTGGGCGATTGGTTCCAGAACCCTACAGAGACCAAACTTCATAAATGCTCAAATCCCTTGTATAAAGTAGTCTAATATTTTCACATTACTTATGTACATCCTCTCACTACTTTTACCTGTAATATCTAAGACAATATAAATGCTATGCAAACAGTTGTTATACTATTGTTTAGGGAATAAGACAAAGAAAAAGTTTGTACATATTTAGTACAGATGCAGTTTTCACCCCAAATGTTTCTGATGTATGGTTGCTTGAATTCATGATGCAGAACCTGCAGATATGGAAGGCTAACTGTACTATATTTTCAGGTTTAGTCTTTATACAATTGAATTCATATAGCAGCACCTTTGTTTTTTAACCTAGTTTTTGAACATAAAATCTAAAATTTCCCCATGTCATTAGATATTCTTCTGAAGTAAATTTTAACTCCTGGTTATTAGATCATTAATATACCTTAATGTATTTATCAACCAATTAGTAAAGGTCTAGGTTACTTTTAACTTTTCAGTGTTATGTAGAGTTTAATAACTATTTTATAGGTTAATTTCCTCTAAATCAGTTTATAAGTTTCATACAATTCTAAATCAAACAAAAACAACAATAAACATCTTGACTAAAAGTCTTAAAATTAACCTAAGATAATATAATGCAGATAGTAAAAAAAAAAAAAAGAATGACGATGAAAAGGGACTAATTAGACCCTCAAATTCCTTCATGAAGGAAGGACTCATATTACCTAATACTAAAATATGCTTTTGTAACTTCAACAGTGCAGGTCTATAAAAGAAGTCTTAAGAAGGCAAAGGAAAAAATATGAGAAAAGGAAAAATGGAAACAAAGTCTTTGTAAAGAGGGAAGTGTAGAGGGGTTGAAGGAAGGACAGTGGAATGGCGAAAGAAATAAGAACCAAGATACATCATGTAAAGGTACAAGTTCCCAGTGATGAATGTGACTGTATTGTATACCTAAAATGTACCAATAAACTTAATGGAGAAAAAAAAAGTGTGCCAAAAAGTTAGCAGTGTTTTTGAATGATGAATTATAGAAGTTTTTATTTCTTTATTTTTTGTAACTCATTTCCTTACCCTTCTAACAATAATGACATACTATTTTTGTAATGAGAAATTCCACAATAAATGTTATGAAGTATAGAAACACATAATTAAAAGCTAGCATAATATTAGAGGGATAGAAAAGAATAAAAGTCCTGCTTAATTAAATAATTTAATATTGTAAAATGGCATTTCTAATTAATTGAGAAAAAGATGGAAAATTTGGCAGATGATATTGGAACAATAGCTAACCAATCGGAAAATTAGTTGTACTTCATTTAGGACCTTGAAATATATTTAAAATGACTGGATTTCGAAGTAAAAAAGAAAACTCATAGAAAACTAAAAAATGTAGATTTAATATTTAAGCAATTTGTGGTAAAAAAGATTTTTCTAAACATGATCTATGGAAGGCATGGGTGACAAGTTTGACTAAATAAAACATAGTATGTCAAACCCCACGCATAAAATTAAAAGGCAAATGAGACACTTGAACAAAGGATTATACCTATTTTTATATTTTCTATTTATATAGAATAACATTTGTACTCAAACAATGTATGACAAATCTAGAAAACCACCCAATAGAAAACAGTCAATGGATTCAAGCAGAGAATTAATTGAACCATTATTTATGAAGATCTACGATGTGATATGTCAGCAGTGTTTTAGGTACTAGGGATATAGCAGTGACCAAAAAAGACACAGGCTTCTGTCTAAAATGTATTTAACCAACTAGAAAGGAATATTTTAATCAAAGTTTGAGAGGAAGGCCAGAATTCGATTGTTCTGTGACTGAAGATGTGGATAAAAGTATATCATGTTGTCATATCTGGGTGTTCATTCCCCAGTAAAGTTTACTCTGTAAGAGGGATCCAATTCTAGTATTCAATTTTTTCTTTAACTGCCATTTTGTTTGTTTGTTTTTTGGTACTGGGGATCGAACTCAAGACCTTGTGCTTGTGAGGCAGGCATGGTGCCACTGAGCTAAATCCCTGGCCCTGTTTAACTGCTATTTTTCTTTTTTTTGGTACCAGGGATCGAACTTGGGTCCTTGGGCTTGCGGGGCAGGCGGTGGAACCACTGAGCTAAATCCCCAGTTTAACTGCTATTTTTAACATTACATGTTTCACTTCAACAACCCTGTGTGAGCTGGACCTCTGGGCTAGCATGTTAGGGACAGACCTATGGGCAGAAGGCGAACCTCACATTGGTAACCTTGTGCTACAATGGGTAACTCTTGAGTCTCTAAGTGAAGATGACCTGTGTTCAAATACTGCCTCCATTCCTTTTTCTAAAAGAGAGTTTAAATAGACATTTTTTTTTAAAAAAAAGAAGTACAAATAGCCAATAAGCATATGAAAAATGCTCAGCATCTTTAGCCATTAGGGAAATGGAAATCAAAGCTATTTTGAGATTCCATCTTGCCCCAGCCCAAGTGGCTAGCATCAAGAACACGATAAACAGTGAATGGTGGTGAGGATGTGGGGAAAAAAGAACCCTTCTACATTGCTGACAGGAACATAAACTAGTACAACCACTACGGAAATCAGTATGGAGATTCCTCAAAAAACTAAAAATAGAAATATTATTTGACCCAGCTCCCTCTGTCCTGGGTATATTCCCAAAAGAATTAAAGACATCATACTATAATGATGCACACATAGCTTTGGTTATAGTGGCTCAATTCACAACAGTTAAGCTCTAAAAACAGCCTAGCTGCCTGTGAACAGATGAATAGATAAAGAAAACATAGTATGTTTACACAATGGAATATTATTCAACCATAACGGAAGATTAAGCCATGTCATTTGTAGGAAAATGGGTGGAATTCATGAGACCATCATGCTAAACAAAATATGCGAGACACAGCAAGTTAAGTATTGCATGTTTCTATCACATGAGAAACCTAAACAAACAAACCTAAACAAATAGATAAACAAATGAATAAAAATTTAAAAAAATTATGTGCCACATACCAAGGTTTCTGTCAGTGATGGACAACAGTGGTCTCATAAGATTATATTGGCTAGTGGTGGCATATCTGTTTTAGTTTGCAGAAAGAAACTATTATGACCACACAATTTCAAAATTGCCAATGATGCATCTGTCAGAATGTATTCATGTCATTGAGTGATATATGACTAACTTTTTAATTGTGGTAAATACACATAAAATTTACCATCTTAACCATTTTTAAGGGAAAATTTCAGGGGTATTAAGTACATTCAGACTGTTGTTCAACAATATCACCATCCTGTTACAATCTTTTTTTGTTTTGTTGTGTTTTAGCAAAACTGAAACTGTGCCCATTAAATACTGATTCCTCACTGGGTGCGGTGGTGGATGCCTGTAATCCCAGCACTTGGGAGGCTGAGGCAGGAGGATTGCTGTGAGTTTGAGGCCAGTCTGGGCTACATAGTGAGTTCAAGGCCAGTCTGGGCTACATAGTGAGTTCAAGGCCAGCCCAGACTACATAGAGAGACTGTGTCTCAAAAAAAAAAAAACCCAAACCACAAAACAAACAAACAAGCAAACAAAATTCTGACTCCTTAATCCCTCCTTCTCCCAACCTCTAGGCCACAGCATCCTGCTTTCTGTCTCTACTATGAATGTGACCACCCTAGGTGCCTCACTTGAGAGGAACCTTACAGTATTTGTTTTTTTTAGTTACCAGTGAGAGGTGCAGAGGCCCAGGCTGGTGAAGCATGTTGGACACTGGCCAGCTGTTCTCTCTGCTACCCATGCCAAATCACACATGGACCAAATCATGAGGCAGGTACTGATGTTTTCCTAACACAGTTGCCATGCAACTGATGGAAATGTCTGGATGAGCCTCAGTAGAAAGAGAGTTTAAATTTGTTGTTTGTGGCTCCAGGGCAGAGGTAGGAACAGTGGGTAAAGGAGGGGCATGGAAGGCAGCTTTTAGTCAGATGTGAAGATTAAAACAGGCTTGCCTAACAAGGGGTGGGGGTGGGGAGGCAAGAAGAGTGTAGGGAAAGAAGGGAGGATGAATACCAGGGATGGTGTGACAATACTCTCAACGGATTGAGAAGATGCAGCACATTTTAAAATTGATATATTACAAGTGCATATATTTATGGGATAGAGAGTGATAATGACACATGTGTAACATGTAATGATCAAGGTAATTAGGGTTTCCACCTCTTTAATCATTTGTCATTTGTATGTGTTGGGAACCTTCAAACTACTCTCTTCCAGTTCTCCCTCTTCCTCTTCCTCCTCCTCTTCCTCTTCTCCTCCTCTTCCTTTTTCTTTTTCTGAGACAGGTCTCACTATGTATTCCAGTCTGGCTTTGAACTTCAGATCTACCTGTCCAAGGGCTGGGATTATAGTTATGATCCAAAGTTCTCAGCTTCTCTTCCAGTTCTTTATTAAATACACAATAATTTTTTGTGAACTATAATCACCACATGGGCAGTGCACAATTTCTAATGAGAAAGAAAAGCAAAGATTTGGTGAGGCATTTTTCACTGAGACAATTTCTGAAATGGGGAGAGAACCATAAGAAATCAGAGGGACCTCATGGAGCAATCAGGAGAGGAGAAATAAGACACGGGTCTTAATGTCTACTCCTCACATTTGTTTTCCCTGCACAAATGGTGCCAGTGGTGAGTTTGATGCTCAGCTGCTTACCCTTTCCGGCCAATTTGGGTCACCCGAAGGTCTTCTCCATATCTGTTCTTGACCCACTTGATGCCTTGCAGCTGAGGGTCCACCATGAGCGGCCAGCGCTCACAGTTGGTGAGGATGGTGGCATTCTCTACAGACATTCGGTCTGCAGGGAGGCCCTCGTTCTGCCAGGCAGCCACGTCAGCGTCATCTGTCAGCATCCTCAGTGGGTCCAGGGTTGGGGTGACTGGGATGGGAACCTGGTGAAGAAGGCTTTCTCAGTGTGCGTGTGGGAGAGAGGTGAACACACAGCATCTCACTGCATAATGTAACTCCTTTAAAAGCAAGATCAATATCCTCTTCATTGCTTGCCTGGCTGTGTAACTATTTCTGGAATCAGATTTTGTTAAAGTCCTGATAGTCTTTCTTCTCTTGATGGATGAACAACAACAGAACTTCAGCTTTTGTGTCCAACACTTTGTTCTCTGGTATATTCACCTAAATCAACTTTCTACTATAGATAATTTCAATTTCAAAAAATAATCTCCTACATGTCTTTAACCATGTTAGCACTTATTTTCCTATCACATTTCTCTGTTTCTCCGATGAACCAGCCCCAGGACCCATGTGGCATTCTGCACAAACCACTCTGTCCTCTTGTCTGTTTCACCAGCTTGCAAATGGCTGGAGAGGCTGACTTCCTCTTGTCCCAAACAGTTCACTCCCAGAGCTCTCTGTACAGGAAATCTCCCTGCAAACTCACCTGCTGGGAAGCCACTGAGCATCACTCAGCCTTGAGAACTCTGTCCCCTCTTGTGTCCCTTCAGGCCTCCTAAACCTTTTCTTGTCTTCTCCTTTGGCCTCCCTCAGTTCACTTAATTTTTCTATAAACTTTTCCGTCAATGACTCATACACTTTTTAAAAAGGAAAAATAAGAGGTAAAATTCACACAATATGATATTTACATTTTAAGGTGTGCAATTCAGTGGCATTTAGTGCACTCACAATGTTATGCAAACATCTTCTCAATCTACTTTCAAAACATTTTCATCATCCCAGAATGAAACCCTAATACTCATCAGTCACTCCCTGCTGCCCTCTACTCTAAACTTTTGGCAACTACTAATATGTTTTCTGTCTCTATGGATTTTCCTAATCTAGATATTCAATACAAATGCAATCATACAAGATGTGACCCTTTGTGTCAGGCTGCTTTCCCTTAGCATAATGTTTCAAGGTTCGGACAGAAGACCTTTCAATCCATACGTCTCTTTCCCCTCTGCAGTTTGTTTTGCCCACTTACTTGAGGGAAACATCTTCAAACCATCTCTTGTCCCTTACTTCTGTCTACTAAGGGGACAAACAACCCACACTATACAGTCAAGCAAATTAGCCTCTTGGAGGTTTTTTTTTTTTTTCTTTCTGGGGTTAGACATGTGTTTTAATATTTTTTTTGTAATCTTATACACAAAAATATTATTCTGAGAAGGAATTAAGACAGCTTATTATGTTTTGAATATATTCCACAAAATTTTTGTTTGGAATCCATGAGTTGAAAACTTAATCTCCAATGTGGCAGTGTTGGGAGGTAGGGTCTGATAGGAGATGATTAGATCACTCTCTCGTGGGAGTGGGTTGGACCTCATAAATGTAGATTTATCATCAGAGTGCATTTGGCCTTCTTTTGCTGCTCAGCTCTTGCCCTTCTTGCCTTTTTGCCTTCTGCCATGGAATGACACAGCGTGAAGACTCTTACCAAATGCCACACCCATGCTCTTGGGGTTTCCAGACTCCCAACCATGACACAAATAAGTCTTTGTTCTTTATAAATTACTCCTCTCAGGTATTCTGTTATAGTAACTGAAAGTAGATGAAGACACTGCCAAAGAAGTCAATGGCATACAAATGCTCAAGAACCCCAATCAAAGCCTGAAAAATCCGCACTGCTGCTACCAATTAGCTCATCTTGATTCAGTCAATGTTGATGGTTATTTTGACAATTTGCTTTTTCCACAAATGTTTAAAATGAACAAAATAACAGCCTAACTAGCACCTGTGTTGTTCCTAGTACTGTAAGTTTTTAAACCACTGTTCAGCAAATCAACATGTGAATAGGAATTTATGAGCTTATCTGAGAAACCAACCCTCACTATGCAACATGTGTTTTGCATTCTAAGGATGCAACTACCAGTGGATTTCAGAATATATTTCTTGTTGTATGTTGTAAACTTTTTGTGCTGGCTCTACTGGTAGCTGAATTTTAGGAACCAAGTCTCCTCCACTGGACCTCGAGCATGCCGAAGGCATCCTGGACTCCACTGTCTCTGGACCTCCCTTACGGTGGAGTGTAGGATGTGCTGAATTTCAGTGAATATTTGGAGAGTGATGATCACAAATGATGGGAAGTGAATGTTAGGAACTGTGACTACAGGGTCCAGGTGCAGCATGAAATTCCCTTTAATCAGGAGTTAACATTTCCTTGCTTCATTATGTTGGAGGGAGGGTGAGGTGTAGACAGCAGAGCTGGGAGTAAAATTTGCCTAATTACACGATGAGGACAAGCTGTACAGCCCAAGGAAAAAGCACCAGAGTTGTGGAAGAAAAAGCTGATTCCATAAGAGTCAATCATAGGTGCTGTTTTCTGATGCATGGGTAGAAACTATGTAGCTCTGGGCCCTGGTGACAAGGTGCAGTGAAAAATAAGGAAAGGGAGTTTTCCAATTGCTCCTATGTTGTTTGGCTCTGGAGCAAGGAGATCTGAGAGAAACACAAGCTTCTTTTGATGTCTCCTAGGTTTTCAGCTCTGAGAAAAGCTAAGAGACAGCAACTGGCTAGAGCACCAGAGTACCCATGGAGGACCTCATTCAGGGGTGTTTCTGACCTCTGGCGACCCACAGGGCACTGTGGAAGGCATGGGTGTGCATGTCCCAGAGCTAGTTCTCAGGAAGTGTGAGTGAAAGAGGGCACTAGGAGATTTGAGTTATCATGGCCATGTGATATTACTGGTAGCCATGGGCTGGTGTGGTCAGGAGAAATTCAGGCAGTACGTACCTCCAGCTGGCTCAGGTAAGGTCTCCAGGTTCCATCCATGAGGCTCTGGCGGTATTTTTTTGTAAAGAAGCCAAGGTATGAAACGAAAGCGGTAATGAGTAAAATGTCTCCACATAACGTCCTTTCCTGTTGTTTGAAGTTCTGCACAGCTTCTGCCCACCTCACATTTTCGGAAGTGAGTCCTCCAACCTACCATTTCAAGGGCAGGAGAGGGGCGAGAATATGTCACACTATGGGCTACAGAGCTGGGAATGTAGTCTCAGGATGCACATTGTGCTCACTAGCAGAAGGCCTTGGAACATCATTTGTGTGGCCTTTTCAATCGATGGGGATTTGCCCCCTGCTGCAGCGAGCATTTCAGCAATCAAGTTACTGTTCTGTTCTGTGCATTATGTGGGCGGGAGAAAGATGACAGGCTTTGAATGGAGACTTCCAGGCTTTGTCCTTTCTACGTGTGAAGATGGATACCACCCACCTCAGAGGGCTGTTGGGAAGATTAAATGTAACTGTGTGTGTTAATCACTTACCACAATGCCTGGTTTGTGAGACATGCAAGAAAGTGTGCACCTCTCCCTTCTCCAAATGCTCATTTCCAAATGGGGAAATAGGGAAATGAAAATAAATAAAATCAAGTCCATGAAATAATTCACAGTGGGCAGGGAGATAGATATGATAATTAAGATACAGAGTTAGAAGTACACCTAGGTTAGAAGTAGGCACCTGGGTATGTATAAAGAGCTATGAACTGCATAGCATATCTAGACTGGCCTGGCCCACATGGGGATGCCAGCCTCTCCTGGGGAGGAGAGCCAGCCTTTCTGTGGAAAACTGTGGGATGCATGATGGAGCTTGGTTTCTGCATTAGAACTTACCATGCAGGTTTTCCTTGAATGATGGTATAACATCAGAGCTGGGTGAGACCTGAGGGATTTGTCAACCCAGTCACTCCCACAGTAACAGAATCTCCCCAGAATCTCTGTTGGTCATGACAGAGGTGGCAGTGGCAGAGCCTGTACCCTGTCTATAAGAGCAGAGCACCATCCTACCTCCCAAGAGGCAGAACATGCTCAGAAGTCAGAACGAGCTCCTGCCAGGTAGAGAAGGCTGTGCTGAGTTTTGGAAATCAAGCAGGGAGCTGAATGGAAGGCAAGCCAGCTAGGAGATCTGGATAACTTCTTGCACATTTGCAGAGGTGCTGTCTCTACACCGAACTGTTGGCGTAGCTAAATGGAGAATCTTGAAACTAAGCAGTGGCTGGTCCTACAAACAAGTGCCTGGCTGTACATTTGTGGAGTAACTTCACTAAAGCACGGCTCTGGCCAATGATGGCTATGACTCATTCCTCCCGAAATTAAAAAAAATGGCTTTGTTATGTAAATATAGATAGCTGGGATAAATGTAAAAATGAATTGATTATATATTCCTTCATTAGTAAAGCTGATGCTACAAAGACTCTCATGTGAAGAGAAATCACAACCAGTGGATACTGCTCCGTGAGATTATCTCTCTCTCTCTTTCTCTCTCTCTCTGTCTTGTTTACTCTTTTTTTTTCTCTGTCTGTCTTGAACCAAGAGCCTTTCATATGCTAGACACTCCTGTGCTATTGAGCTACACGGCCAACCCCCAGGATCTTAGCCGATAGAGGTGATGATAATTACGAGCCATGGAGCATTGTAAAACACCATACATTCTTCCTCTCAAGATCTGATGTCTGTCTTGCTCCCTTTGAATTTGTGACTACTTCAACAAGACAAAATATAGTGGAAGTAATATTGTGATGCTTTTAGGTCCCGGTCCTTAAGAGACTGGGACTTTCCACTTCCTGTTTCCTGGAACATTTGCTCATGAGCCCTAAGTCATTATGTGAGATGTCTGACTACCTTGCTGATGAGACTGCATGGGGAGGCCCTGAGATCATGTGGAGAGGGAGAGAGGTCCTGCTGACCCCACCTGCCAGCCACTTCTGCCAAGGTGCCCAGCATGGGAAGGAAATCATCTGGCCTCTGTGGCTCAGCTCAGCCACTGGCTGAATCACACTGAGTGGCCTCACTCACAGAGCAGAAGCCTTAGCCAGCTGAACTCTGCTTAAATTCCTGACTCACAAACTTGTGAAATATAGTGGAATGGTTATTGTGTCAAATCACTAAGTTTTGGGGTAATTTGTTTTGAGGCAACAGGCACCCATAACATAAGCACACGTGCATGGATAAAGTCATGTTCAACAATGCTCAGAGGCAATCAATTTCACTCTTTTTTTCCTTAGTTTCTAGTCATGGTCATAGTCATTATGAAAAAAGAACATTAATAAGATCATTGGAGTTCCGAAAATTTTCTAACCTTGAGTTTTAATGCTTCCTCCGATCAATATACATCCATGTAAGCATGGTTACATCCCGCGTGGGCTGAGAGATTCAGTGTCTACTTCCTTCCCAATCATCTCTGTAAGAAAACTCTTGACCAGACCAGAGTGTGCACTCATACTTTTCTCAAGCATCATTTCCTGCATCCCTGAACATTTTAATATTTTCCCACGAGTCAAAGCAGTGCTGAGCTGTGCTCATCTATTTCGTACCTCCATGGCATTCATAGTATTGTAATATAATTAGAGCTCAGGCTGCTGAGGCAGGCACTCACCAGGCGGTTTGCAAGGGAGATGGTGCCTGCAGTCACTTCCGCTTCTTGCTGACATTTGAGTTTATCTGCTGTTGCTTTCTCAAACTTGGTGGTGAGCTTTGCCAAGTTTTCATTAAGGTGCTGTTTAGGAAGGAACACAAGATATGTCAGTAACTCCAGCCAAGTCACCTTCAGTGTTTCTGATATGGGGCTCCTGTGCAAGAAATTCTTAATGAAGTGCTCAGTGAGAGCCTAAGAGATTGGGGAAAGCAGGGCAGGGAAGGAAAGGAAGCCAAATAAGGGGTGATGTTGGATGGACTCCTAAAGAAGACTTCAGCTTTATCCTGCATGAGAAGTGGGGAGTGGGAGTCCAGAGATTTGCAATCCAGGTGAGAGCAGAGCTTTCACACTCTAGCATCTCAGTCCCTGGGTAAAGGCAATGAGGAAGGACTGGCATGGAGGAGAGGAGGGGTGCGTAGATCCTACCTCTCCCTGTGTTGGGGACAAATGAGTTCTAGAGGTCTGAGGAGGTGGTGCAAGTGCTGCTATTAGAAGCAAAAGCACATCAAAGCTGAGGGAAAGCAGCAACATGGTCAAAAGGATCCTAGGGTGGATCCGGGAGAACCAGTGACTGTATCTGCTGCAGCCGGTCTGGGGCTGAGCTGTGTGGAAACTAAATCCTCCAGCCTGGCTAGAATGTCCTAGACGCAGAAGACACCTTTTCTCTAACCTCATGTATTTTCCCCATTAGCACAAAGTATAGGAGCATTTTTAACCAGACATAAGTTTTTATTTCTCTAAGCTTATTAAAGAGTAGAACTGAAGCATGTAGCATTTGCTGCCCTCAGAATACAAATATACAAAGAACAGCAGATACCTCTACATTTGTTCTATTCCTGTACAATAACCAGGGTTGAGGCTGCTTTGTTGGTTATTACTAAGGTACAAGAGAAATGAATATAAAGTCAAGTTTATGCAGTCATGCAGTTTAAAAAGCAGGTGTTGAGCCATCCAATGATGGAAAAGTGACCACACTCGTTTTCCTCCTCTTTCTGAGAATTCTCTAAAACGATCACGATGCAATTACAAAAGTCATAAGGCCTGAACACCAAGAAAATTGCTAAGGGCTTTTTAAAGGTGAGGCATTTCCATAGATGACGGAAGTCCACACTGATGGAGGAGGAGTGGCATTGTCTGGAGCAGGGCAGGAGCAGTTGAAGCTTCTACACTTCACCAGAGAAGAGGGTGACTGGCCCGCAGAGCCCCATGTGAACTGGAGAGTTTGAAAATGAGGGGCAGCTGAAAACAGAAGAGCTCTATGGGTGCTAACTGATTTCCTACCTTATATTTCCATCCATATGCCTAATATATAGTGCCACAAGGCACCCATGACACCAGGCAAGAAAGTCAATAGTAGCAGAGAAAGATACCATGTTTGAGCATTTAGGATGAATCCAGTATGACGCATCTGATCTTGCAAACAAATTCAACCAATCAGCTCTGTCCTTAGCTGCAGAAGTATCTTCAGCTTTTGATCACTATTTTTATAACATAATAGGGAAAGAAGATGTTATGGAAAGCTAGATTAAGGTAAACAAGAAGAAAACATGACTTGGGAAAAACATAATTTCAGTAATGAAAACAACAATACTAAAAACTTTCACAACTAGTTTCTCAGAGAGATGGAAGATGTTTCATCCATAAAAAATAACAGGATGTTATTCAAAGAAGAGAACAAAACAATTCTAATGTAAATTACTATTATTGTACTGTTCATGTACAAATAATACATTCAAAGTGAAGTTTAGAAGATGAATTTGAGGAAATCTCTTAGAAAGCATTAGAAAATATACAGTGACAAAATAATGAGAGAGAAGAGAGGATCAAGTTGAGAGATCCAATATCCAGCCATCAAGCATCCAAGAAGATAAAACTGAAAAGAAAACAGAAAGGGGATTGTGAAAGAGACACTAGAAAATAATTCTCCAGGGCTGCAGAATATGCATCTGTATGTATTAAGCATGATGAATAAAAAACACATAAATGGAATGCTTCAGATACCAAGAGTAAAGGAAATGTTAAAAGCCTGCCAGAAAGGGAGAAAAAACCGGTACATCCACAAAGGAACGTGACAATGATAGTTCATTAGACTTCTCATCAGATAAGAGCATAAAGCATGGATGTTTCCAGGAGAAAAATTAGCAAATTAGAAATCAATATTTAGCAAATGTTTTTGGATGAGTTGAGGAATAAAATAAGGTCATTTCCAGACTGTAACCATTCAGAAAATTTACTTCTTAACTTTTTTTGAGAAAGCTATTTGAGGATGAGTCATAATGAAATAAAATAAGAAACCAAGAAAAGAGGAGGCATGGGGTCCAAAAGTCACTGAAACTGACCAAAAAGGCAGTAACTCTTGCTTATTCTTCAAAACAGATTGGAGCTCTGTACTGGGGACAAAGAAGAAAGGTCTGCAAGGAAAAAAACTTCATAGAGTACTAGATTAGATGGAGAGCTTAAAAATAAAGAAGGCTGGCCATACTTCCAAAACTGCTATATAGATTTAATGCAATATCGATTTAAATTTCAACAATATACTTCACAGAACTAGAGAAAACAATCCAAAAATTCATTTGGAGGCAGAAGAAACCTAGAATAGCAAAAGCAATTCTGGGCAACAGAGATATGGCTGAAATCCCCAACTTGAAACTATACTACAAAGCTACTGTGATAAAAACAGCATGGTACTGGCAAAGAAACAGACCTGAGGACCAGTGGAATAGATTAGAAGATGCAGAAACAACTCCAGACATACTCAGCCACCTCATCTTTGATAAAGGAGCCAATCGCCCTCATTGGAGAAAAGATAGCCTGTTCAATAAATAGTGTTGGAAAAACTGGATTTCAACCTGCCAAAGATTAAAACTAGACTCATTCCTATCACCGTGCACTAAACTAAGATTGAAGTGGATTAAAGAGCTAAATATCAAGACAGAAACACTAAACTTGCTGGAAGATAAATTAGGTAGAACTCTCAATGACATTGGCATAGGAAAAGACTTTATGAACAAAACTTCAGTAGCACAGGAGCTAACACAAAGAATCAACAACTGGGACCTCATCTTACTGAAAAGCTTCTGCACTGGAAGAGAAACTACCAACAGAGCTAAGAGACAATCTACAACATGGGAAGAAATTTTTAGCAGCTGTACCTCAGACAAAGGTCTACTATCTAGAATATATAAAGAATTGAAAAAAATCAGTCCCCCCAAATTCAAAGACCCAATTCAAAAATGGGTATCTGAAATGAACAGACATTTCTCAGACAAAGAAGTAAAAACAGCAAATAAACATATGAAAAAATGTTCAACATCACTGGTCATTCGAGACATGCAGATGAAAACAACACTGAGATTCCACCTCACCCCAGAAAGAATGGCTGCTATCCAGAAATCAACCAATAACAAATGCTGGCGGGACTGTGGGAAAAGAGGAACCCTTCTCCACTGTTGGTGGGAGTGTAGACTGGTGCAACCACTGTGGAAATACCTATGGAGATACCTCAAAGAACTAGGACTACAGGTCCCATTTGACCCAGCTATTCCCCTACTTGGTATCTTCCCCAAAGAATTAAAAGAATCATACCACAGTGATATATGTGCACCTATGTTTATAGTGGCACAGTTTGTAATAGCTAAGGTTTAGAAACAGCACAAGTGGCCATCAACTGGAAACTGGATAAAGAAGATGTGGTTTTTTTTATAAAATGGAGTACTACTCAGCCATAAAGAATGAGAAACTAGAGTCATTTATAGCTAAATGGATGCATATCAAGGCCATATTCTTAAGTGGAATAAATAGGACACACGTGTAAATACCGAATAGTATCTCTAGTGTGAGAAACTGAAAGTGTAAATAAGGATGAAAATGATTAAAACGAATAATTGATAATTTGAAATAGGAAAAGGTCCAAAGGGGTAGGGGTGGTGGGAGGGGAAGGGGAAAGGGAAGAAAGGAAAGGAAAAATTATGAGGAAAAAAAAAGGAAACAAAGTCTATGTAAATAGGGAAGGGTGGAGGGGTGAAGGGCACACAGGTAATGGGGGAAAAAATAAGAACTAAAATACATGCTGTACAGGTACAAGGACCCAAAGATAAATGTAAATGTATTGTATACCTAAATGTACCAATTAATATGTAAATTAAAAAAATAAAAGTTTTTTAATAATTGCAAAAAAAAAAATAAAGAAGGCTATGCAAAAGGAACTAATACAAGAAAAAACAAAAAAAAGAAGATAGAAACTCCATGGGGGAAAAAGATTGTAAAAAACGTAATTATGGAGTATCTCTTACATCTGCTTACAATATAGATATGTTCACAGAATATAAATGGAATTTATTGATTTTCCAATTTTGTCAATCAGTCTATGGACAGAGCATGAGACACTTAATTTTGGTTAAGAACACAATGTAGATGTTTTTAGTCTTTGCAATTATAAAGCCAAAGTAATAAGTCATGATAGCAAAAGTTGGGAGATAGAAGGAAGAGAAGAAAGCTAAAGGTAAGGGTAATAAATAGCTTTATTTTGAAAGCTGAAAACTCAAAAGAAACTGCCTCTATGGTAGAATGAGAAACGAAGGTGAAGGCAACTAAAACTAGCTGTCAGAACTCTACTGTGAAAACAGTCTCATCTGGTTAGCAGACAATCAGCTGTTGTAGGAACATACATCAAGAAATAGAGGGCCAGAGATTTAGCTCAGTGGCACCGTGCCTGCCTCACAAGCGCAAGGTCCTGAGTTTGATCCCCGGTTCCGGGGCGGGGTGGGGGGGGGGAGAAAAGAAAGAAATAGAGATATCAGCCCTGCACATGGACAGAAGTCAAAAATTAAAATGAGCAGGAGAAGATAATGTAAAGCAGTTAGATAAGTCTAATGTTAGTAAAAACAGGAGTTGGTGAGGTTTATGGTAAAGTGCAGCAAAACTGTCTGGTTGGGGATTGAAGCCACTAGTTAACACCAGGTTCAGTGAATGATGCTTGGGAATCTTCTGAATAGTTTTAGACTGGTCAAAAAGCAGACTTGAACATAAATGCTCCTGATGTTTTAAATATTTACAACTAATTAAGTCATCTGCAAATACTTTACTATGTGGATTAAATAAAACTGTTAAGCCAGTATGTAGCAGGCTCTTATGTGGCCTCTACAATCTGTTGAGGGAGAGAAAAGAATTAAAAAGAGATTATACTCATTAGAAGCCCTCTGATACAATTTGATGTTTTACCCTGTGCAGAGGCTCAATGAAAATTTCTGATTATTGGTCTGATTATTACGATTTTTATAAATTATAACATTCATATATGCTCATCATAGAAAAAAATATAGATGATCAAACAAATAAAAAACCCCCCAAAATCCAATCCACTACTCAGATTATCACCACTCTTAGGATTTTAATGTATTTCCATTTTATATAATCAAATTAAAATTATATTGTACAATCTGTTTTGATATATGGCCCTCAGTTTTTTTGTTATCTTGAATATAAAATTTGTTATTTGGAATTGAACCCCAAATCCTAAAAATAAGCCCTGTGTGAGCATGTGTGTGAGAGGAGAAAGCTGTGACAATCTCACTAACATGTGGGGAGGAATTTTCTTGCCCTGCAGGGTCTCTGTGTTAGGGATGGGTATTGGTCCTTCTCTGCTAATAGTAGGGATTACCCACATTTTTAGGATGTTGACAGGCATGTGTATTAGCAAAGAATGAAGAGGAGGCTGTTACAAGCAAGAGTGGTTTTTTTTCCCCCCAGAAAATATTTTGGCAGAAAAGAAGTGCTTTCCTAAGGTAGCCAAGTATTTTTAAGATATTCTTATTGCTTTCACAGGTTGAGTGGGCCCATCATGTGAATGTTGGCTACTAAAAAGGTATAAACATTTTGAAAACATTCTCTTTGCACCAAATGTTCCTTTAGTTAAAATAACTTGAGTAACGAGTCTTTGAAAATTCAGTTCTTGCTACATTTTTCAGGGAGAGACTAAAGGAAGTGAAAATTATCAGGAGGCCTTTCCTCCAAAAAGCTGGAATAGGCAGGTTATGGTGTTTCACGTGTGGTGTTCTGCGAAGGGGGCCAGTTATGAAGATTATCACGATTTAGTAAATGATCCCCGAACATCTGGACTCAGAAAGCAAGTAAGCACACTGCTAGGTTAGGTGCTTCAGCAAAGGATCTTCTTCTGTTTTTTTTCAATCAAGTTATTTGTTGCAAGGATCTTTGTGCCAGAGGCTTTAGCCACAGATTTTAGCCTAATAATCAATAATACTATGTCATGAAGCATGCTGCATGGCTATAGGCCTATTTTTTCCCCCCAATTTGTGAAGCCCTTTTTATCATCATGATGAATTTGTAGCAAGAATCTTATTTTCCTGGAATGCATGTGTTAATGTTAAAGATCCGTAGTTGTTTGGATTGAACTTGATCATGATGGTGATGAGCATGTGCACATCGTTGGGTATACACGTGATAGACAGTACACACAGCAAAATGGGGACAAAGGGTAGGGTAGTAATAACTGTGAGCACAGTCATGCCATGTTCCTGTGGTTCCTTTTATCATGGGCTGGCCAGATAGGCAGACAGTTTGCCAAAACTGAAGATAATAGGTACAAAGGGTGAATTAAGGCAGCTAAAACTTACATTTCAACGGGGGGGGGGGACCTAAAAATCTCAACCATTTGTTCCTAACTATCAAATGTCCAAAAATGTTAAATTCACTGTGATTAATAAGAAAGCAGTTGGCTCCACAGATAATACATTTTTTCTATCATATGTATCTTCCTGCCATTTTTTCTTTCTTCAGAGGCAAAGAGAAAAACTTTTCAGACCACAGCGGGATACAATTGGCCCAGGGGATTTGTCTTGCTTAGTCTATATGGTGTTAGAGACACAAACGTAAAAAACTTGTCTGTGTTGAATGGAGATTTTGCATAAAAATTTGGCGTTTCCACTAGTGTTTATATATTGTAACATTAATTCTGGATAATGACCAGAGGGTGCTGCTTATATGAGGGGCTGTGTTGTTTGCATTAGGGTCAAGGGGTCTGTCTGCTCACTCACAGCGATCTTGGCTTTGATGGCTGCCAACTTCTCCTGGGCAGCTATGAGGTCTGAGGTGGCTTTGCTTAATGCTTGGCGTTTGGGTTCCACATCACAGAACACCTCGTAGAATCTCACAATGTTTATAACCCAAGAGCAGAGGCCTGCAGCTGCATAGGACTTGCTGGCCACGAACTCAGGGTTGAACTCAGGATCCTGCAGGTATGGCCTGATGGCTCTGAGGCAACTCTCGGGAATGTTCTCCTTGTCGAAGTTGATTAGGGAATCCAGGAAGCTGTCCACTTTGGCCATAGTGACTTTGGCAGCCTTCCAGCTCCGGTCCTTGGGCACCTTGCCTCCTGGGGCCATGAGCACCATCACTGCAGCACTGACATTGCTGACGGCCAGAGGCGGGGAACCGAATGACTTCAGCTCTGTCAGGTTGGTCTGAGAAAAGAGAAAGAGGTCATTAGAGGAAAATGAATGAGCTTTCTTTGTCCTCGGCCACTAATGCAGTTAGGTTGTGGAATGATCAATCTGAAAGGCTGCTTTGAAGCCTGTAGCAGCCCTCTGAATTTTAAATATCATGACTCATCAAAAGGAAACCAAAGCTACTCCCCAGTGCTTCAGACTTCCCTGAATGGTTAGCTGAGACTCAGCTATGTTCTTTCAGCACTTTAACTGACTTGCAGCCTATTAGAAACACACAATTATTTCATATTCAGCTGAAAAATACAAGGATGCCAACATACTCTGAAATATGCAGCATGGCATGAATAAAAGATAAGGTTATTATAAATTAATTTCCATCTTGAATTGAAGAGAATAGCACTGAAACTCAACTATTTTTTTTTCTTTAATTAAACTGCTTTGTTCCATGAGCTCATTCTAACTACACTTGACTGTTCTGAGAGCAAAGTGGCATTTTCTGCCAGGAAATAGTTCAGACTGAAAGCCAGGCACAGCTCAAGGGTCAACTGCCTCCGTAGGGTCTAAGGTTGATCCTTTGCTCCAAGTCTCACTTGCTCCAGACACTTGGGGCCAAGTGCAGTCCTTGGAATATCACTTAAACTTCCCAGGCCTTGGTGCTTTCATATTTAAAGTGGGGACAGAGGAACCCACTAATATATATGTGAAATTATGTCCTCAATGCACGTGAATTTGCTTTTATGACATTTCAGTGACAAGGCCAGAACTGTGAAACTACTCACTGACAAGGCTGATTTTGTAAATGAGGGAAGATTTTGATTTCAAAGATTAGATCCTTTTCCAAATGAACCTGAGGTGCTTCTGAGCCTGGAAACCCACCAGAGGAGGATTATTTCTAGCCT
This sequence comes from Heterocephalus glaber, assembly GCF_053883595.1. Lineage (NCBI taxonomy): Eukaryota > Metazoa > Chordata > Mammalia > Rodentia > Bathyergidae > Heterocephalus > Heterocephalus glaber. Next base: position 23,238,229 of record NW_028258351.1, on the reverse strand, counting down.
TAATGGAAGTACTAAGGAAGATGCCCCATTTCCTCTTGAGATGTTTTCACATTGGGTCATGACTCCCTGTCAAGGGCAGGAACAAAGGACAGCACAGGTGTGACAGGGATGCAGGCACAACTGTGGTGGCTGCCTCCACGGAGATGAGAGATAACAAAGGGAGGACAAACAAAGAGAAACGAGAAACTCCACCACTGAGAAATAGCATAGGTCAAGCACATTCAAAGGATTCAATTAAAAAATAGAAAAATATATAAGGATGAAGATGAATTCTACAACCCAGATATATCATTGTGATAATTTCAGAGTAATTCCTTCTGGTATTTTTCATTTTCATCTGTAACCTATAAACCAATAAAGGCTCTTTTGGTCTTATTGAAAGAAACCCTTGCTGAAGTACAGGCAGCTTTTCTTGCTCATGGGTCTGAAAAGGTGGACACAGACTTGTCTGCAGGGATGAGTGGAATCACATTTTAAATGTCTGCAAGAAACCCTGGATCTTCTTTTGTTCCCATGTCTTCCAGTGTGTGGGTTGGTTTTGGCCATGTCAGTTTCTTTGTGTTACACTGTTCATGGTCTAACTCACTGACCTGGGCCACTCTCTCCCTTTCTCACTCTACTCTAACCATAGATTCTTCCTATTATGGTTCGAATAATGTCCCTGAAAGGTCCATGTGTAAAAGCTTTGTTCCAAGTGCGGCACACTTGAGAGAAGCTGAGAACCTTTAAGAGGAAGGGCTCACTGGGAGGTCCACAGGTCACTAAGGATGTGCTCCAGAAAGTCATTGTAGGACACCAATCTCTTCCGTTTTCCTCACTCCACATCCTGGCTTGAGGTGTGAACATTTGTTCCTGTACATGCTCCTATCATAATGTACCACCGTTGCCTGCGGTCCAGACCCATGGGGCCAGCTGATCTTGGACTTAAACTTCTAGAACCATAAGCCAAAATAAATATGTCTTTACTTCAGCCTGTTTCAGGTATTTTGTTATAGTGACATGAAGCTGACTAATACATTTTTCCTCAGGGTATTGATTTGCCAAATTAATTCCCATCTCAGTACCTCAGACTGAATACTTTCTAAGCCAGAGCTCAATGCAAAGGTCCCCCACTCGGAGTAACTCTACCCACAACCTTCTCCTTAGTCCTTTCTTATCCTGGTACCGTGATGATATCCTTCAGAGAGCTTATTGCCATCTAAAATGATTATCTCTTTTTCCTTGTTGACTTCTTCATGAGAACAAGGGCTCTATCTTGTTAACCATAGAATCCCCAGTGCCTAGAAAAAAAACTATTACATAGTAAGTCCTCAGGAAAACAGGCATTGAATGATTCTGCCTGAGGAATTTACTCTTTTCCAAATTTATTTTCAAATTTCTTCTCAGAAAGCTGTACATCACCTTCTTTATAAATTTTTATTAGAACATGTTTGCAGTTCCTAATGATTACATTTATTGTGGGGCGGTTGCACATGTACATAGTATGTCTTAATTCTTATTTTTTCTTCCCCTTTCCCTCTGTGGTGGTTAATTAACGGTCAGTTTGATTGGGAATGCCCAGCTGAATTGAATCAGTGTGCTTCTGGGGAACAGTACCAAGGGAGAACAGGAGGCGAGGGTTTTATGCTGATCCCTACAATCCCCCCAAGCTTCGGCTGTTCTCTTCCTCTGACTTTCGGTCTTCACCTTCCCAGAGGCTGTTGTTCTCTTGGGAGGAGGTCTCGTCCTCGCCTTAGTCTTGAGCATAGTCTTTTGGCCTTTAAGACCGACCCGTGGCTGGGAGCCCTGGTCTTCGTCTTTTCCCTGGGCATTGTCTCCTGGTTCTCAGCACGGATTCTTCGGCTTCCAGCGTGCCTTCCACCCCACTTGCCCACGCAGGGTCTCTAGCCTCCGGCACCGGCCCTTGGACGTTCCAGCACAGATCCTTCAGTTTTCCATGGAGGATTCCTCACCTCCTGGTGCAGACTTGCACGGGACATTACCCTGGGATCCAGGCCCTTGGCTGGATTCCTCAGGTCTCTAGCACATGGACAGATGTCTTGCACCCTTCTACATCTGCCTCTAGTAAGCATTGACTAATACACTCTCCCATTGACCCCTGATCCCTCCAACTCTTCTTCTCCTTCCCATTTGCAAAGGCTCTATTTCCATTTTTTTCTTTAAGTCTCTTTTAAAAATCCCCTTTCCCTTCTGCCTTCTACCACCTCCCTCACCAGGTGCTCAGCCTCAGTACTCCTCCTTGCTGCCCTACATTCTTTTTTTCTCTCCACAGTACCTGTTATAGTCTACTATTTTGTATAAATTACCTTTTTATTATGCTTGCTGTCTCTTGCCTCTGCTAGACTATAAGCTTTCTAGAGGCAGAGATCTTCACTCATCCCTGCTAGGTACACAAAGAACATCAGTAAGTCTTTGTTGAATGAATAAATGAATGAACAAATGTTATGCAGAGAGTCATTCACTGGACAGATACTTATTCAGTGTGTGGCAGGCCTTGTTTTGGGTAATAAAGATACTGTGTAAACAAGAGAGCCAGAATCCTTTCATTCCTTCAGGTGGGAGAGACATGTGACAAAGAGATAAAATCTTTGATATTTTTGATAGTGAGTAAAACACACCAGGGCAAATGGATTCTTGGAGTGGGATGATACCACATGTGCTAGCGAGGTAAGTCTGGGGAGGCCTCTTTGAGAGTGGGCATTCCAGCTAGGATCTAAAAGAGAGGAATGAGAAAGACTGTTCTAGCGATCTGTAAGGCAACTGTTCCAAGCTGAAGAGTCAGCAAATGCAAAGGCCAGAGGCAAGAGGACTTGGCCCTGAGGTAAAGTGCACAGAAGTCAGGAGAGCCCTGGTGCAGCCAGGGCCAGGCCATGAGGTGCTCCACAGGCTGTGGGGAGGATTGTGGATTTTATTTTCATTTTGTTGGGAAGTCATTGAAGGGTTTTAGGCAGGGAATGAAATGATCTGCTTTATGCTTTGAGAGTGTTAAAAGACAAAATTACAACAAATCCAGAGATGGAGATCTTAATTGGCTTTTGTTTGCTATTCTAGAATCATGCAGCAGTCAGAGCCAAAAATGGTTCAGGATGCTTCACCCCACCACATGGACAGGTTATATTTATAGTCAGAGAAAGGGAAGTGACTTACAGAAAGTGCAAGTGAGGTGCGCATATTGCCGAAGGGTTACAGCTTGGCTTTTACCTTATCTGACCTGGTTTGAATAGTTGGCTGCTTGTGGTTGACTGAAGGTCACCTGCTGAAACTTGGCTACTTGTTACAAAAGTAGGCTGCAGGGGTTTGCACATCATGTTAGGTAAACCTTTAGGCCAAACGTAAAACATGTACAGAGCCAGCTTCAGGCTAAACTTAATATAGTGTAACTGCAACCTACTGCACTGTGAGAGCTGAAGTGGACCTTGCATGGTTAGGGAGGATGCTACAGCTGCGCAACCAGGAGACTGAGGGTGACTTGGTTCAGGATACTTGAAATGTAAGCGGAAGGAAATGATTGGATTTGGAAAGTATTTTGCATACAATGTAGAAGAGCTTACCGATAGTTTTAGTAAGAAATGTGGGAGAAAGTCACTGGTTATTCTTCTCCAAGAGAATTTTTTATAGTATGTGTTATATCTGACGGCTGAAGCACAATTTTTGTAAAACATACATGATCCTCGGAAACCTAGGTCATTTTCAAAAATTTTACCTAATGGGAAAAATGCTATGCTGAAGGTTCTGTATAAATGTCCATGAAAATCTTAGTTCTTTTTGTTTGTTTGTTTGCTGTTTGTTTTTTGTTTTTTTGGTATCGGGTCCTTGTGCTTTCAAGGCAGGGAGCGGAACCACTGAGCTAAATCTCCAGCCCAAAATCTTAGTTCTTTAGGAAAATATTCCTAGAAGTGGATTTGCTGGTAAAAATATTTTCAGAAGTTTTTGTATATATCACATTATTTCCCAGAAATTTCAATTCCAATCATCAATGAGAGTTTATTTACACTCCTACCCTTTTCAGCATTGGGCAATATTATTTTTTTTAATTTGATAGAGTGAAAATGGCATCACAACATTGACTTAATTCATTAATGTATATGTGTGTATATGCATATATGTATATTTACTAGTGATGCTAAATTTTTATGTGACAAGATATTTGAATTTTCTTGTTTTGAATTTTTTGTTCTTGAACTTTGCCTCCATTTCTGTGGCTGTTTGTCTTTTTCTTTTTCTTTTGGTACCAGGGATTGAATTCTGGACCTTGTGTTTTTGAGGCAGGTGACAGAACCACGGAGGTAAATCCCCAGCCCCTGTCTTTTTGTTTTTGCTTACTTGATCACAGTCCTTGCAGACAAAAAGATGTTACAATATACTAGTTCTTTTGAGAAAAGTTAACCAAAACAACTATTTCTAAAGATGTAGATTGAAGAAACACAAGAGACAGTGTGTTTCCCTGGGCTGGTAATGCCATGGTGTCCTCAGCCAGGGTGGCTCCCTTCCCATCCTCGAGTCTGAGGAATTGATAGGGAGGAGTGACTAGCAGGACCTAGAGAAGTAAATAGATAGACCTCTCTTCATTCTCATTTTAGAGGAAAGCCTTGGGAAAGGTTAGGCAGGGAATAAAATGATTAGGCCTATGCATTGAGAGCTTATTGCAGTGGGAAGGACAAACTAGTAGGAGGGCAGGGGTGGACATGGAAATTAGGGAGGTTGCTATAGTTGTCTAGGCAGAAGAGTGAGAGTGGCTTGGTCCCGTGGTGTTATGATTTGTGTTTAGATGTCCCTCCAAAGCCTCATGAGGGTGAGGTGGGACTTTCTTTTTCAGAGGTAGCTGAATCTGGAATATGTGATGCTGGGGTGAAGGGCATGTGATTACTAAACCACTACATGTGAATGATTAGTTTGGCACCACCCTAATCCCAGTAGTCTGAATAAGATAAAACGGGCAGAAAGATGCAGTTAAACTTCTCTTGTTACCTTTGCTGCTTTGTGTGCGCCATGTTGCTTTTCCTCTGTGATGGTTGTTTGCCATCCCAGCTTCTGAGGCAGCTGATCATGTACTGAAACCTCTAAGAACTGCAAGCCAAATAAACCCCTTCCCCCTTTAACTTTGAGTATTGGGTATTTTGTCTCAGCAATGAGAGAAAAGTAATTAACACAAGAGGTTTTGCAGAGCAAATGATGAGAAGTGACAGATTCCTGTTAGGAATCTGATAGGCGCCATCACTTTCCACTGTGGGCAGGTTGGGGCCAAGGGAACAAACACTCTCATTGACCCTCCATTCACCTCCTTCCTCCTTCTCTTCCTTCCTCCCTCCACCTCTTGGTGTTCATCTTGGTCAAGGTCACAGAAAGCTGGAGAGCAAAAGCAGTTCATTTATGCAATCCTTGCCAGTCTCCCAAATAATGGGAAAAACAGAATGGGAAAACAGGTGGGGGACAATGAGAAGAAGGGAGAGAAGTAAATGGGAGATTCCCAGTACAACTTATGAGCACTTTAATAAAATATAAAAGATATTATATATAAATGAAAAAGATATTCACTTTTCTCATATATACTGCACGTTTCTTATTAAATTTTATGCTATTTTGTGATCTACAGAAGTTTAAAGTTTTCAGTGGTCAAACTTAGCAATCCTTTTCAAAATGATAGTGTCCTTTGTTTCTGTGATTTGAAATATGTTTCACAAATATTAAAGTTGATATTAAAACTCATGAAAAGTTCTAGTTCTCTTATAGTCTCATTTCTTTTAGTCTTGACTATTTTACAAAGCAATACTATTTTGTCCTTTTATTGAAAGACTACATACTTACTGTAGAATGTCCAGCAAAAATAAAAATGAAAACAAGAGCCACTCATAATATTACTACCCAGAGACAAGCACTATTTATGGCCAATGTGTTTCATTCTTTGGTTTCTTTTCTGTCAGTTGGTCTGCCACACATATGACATATATATATATATATATATATATATATATATGTACATATACACACACAGAGTCTACCTAACACATTTATATATGTGTGTATGTCTTTATATCCATAAGTATACATACATGTATTAAATAATTCATCTATGGTTTTCTCCAATTTGGGTATACCATAGTTTATGTAGCCAATTTCAATATGCAGCCAATTTCATATTGTTGAACATTTAAGTTATTAAATCTGTAATAGTTGGTTAGATGATATTAACTTTTAATGACAAACCAAAAATGAAATTGGACTTCTATTAGTTATATTTAACTTATGAATAAATTGGAGGAATAGTAACGTGTATAAAATTGAAACTTCTAATTCACAAAGCTGGCATATTTTATTTACATCTTTTTTATATCCTTCAATAAAGATGTGCAGTTTTCTTCACAGTTTCAACAAATTTCCTTACACTTATTTGTACCTTATGTTTTGGTTGTTATTTTGAAAATATATTTTCCAACTGGCTACTGTGGCTATTAGGAAAGCTATTATATTTTATAATTTATTTTATAAATAAACCCTTAACATTTCCCTTTTGTTTTATAACATCCATAAAGAATAACACACCTATCTGTCATTTTAAATATTCATATGACTAATATTTTTCATTTACTATTAGATTGGTTAGGAATCTAGGACAATTTTTTAATTAATAGTAGTGAAGGGGATTGTCATGGTCTTTTCGTATGTTTATGGCAATAAACATAATGCCCTGCCATTAGGTAGGATATTTTGTTCTTAGATTGGGATAGAGTGTCATTTGTTAGTAAAATGTACATGTCCTTTTATTCTTACTTTACTAAAAGTTTTAATAAGCAAGGGGTATTGAATTGTGGTAAATACTATTTTGAAATTTCTCAGGGTGACTAAGAGTTTTGATGTATGGTTGGGTATGATTATATGAATAGCCTTATAAACTGGACAAATCTTACTAATTTTTGGCATATTGGTATTTGAATAAATTGCTGCAATTGGCTTACTAGTATTTTACATACATGACTTATGCCATCATTCATAAATTAATCTGAGATTTTATTTTTGTATGCCCTACCACTTTTAGTATTTAGCTTAGCTCATAATGAAGCCCTGAGAAGTCTCATAGGAAAAAACGATTTGTAAAACTCTGTTACTACGGAATCCTCAGAATTATTTAATCATCAAATCAATTATTATATTACTTGTTAATAGTAAGTCACAAGTTAAAAGACAAATGGAAAACTGGGAAAACATACTCCAAAGAATTAGAAGCACAAATTTATAAAGAATAACTGCAAATCAATAACAAGAAGGCAACTATCTCAAAAGAATCTGAACAGATAATGGACAAAAAAAGGGAAATATTTGAATGGATATTCAGTCTCATTAAATGAAACCATTTAAAATGTTTAAAAGAGTAAATTTTTACTCATTTCATTGAGATAAATTAAAGTGACTGAAAATATCTAAGGTTGGCCAACATGTGGGAAAATGTAACTGTAAATAAGAGCAGCCATTTTGGATAGAAAATTGGCAGTGTTTATTTAAAAACCATACTGTATTAGCATGTCCTAGTGCTTCTGTAACAAATCTCTTAGAGCTAGTAACTCAAAATATTGTGGATTTATTATCTTACAGTCATGGAAGCCCAAAGTTCTAAAATCGAGGTATCATAAAGACCGGTTCCTTTTGGGCGCTTTAGGGGAGAGTTCATGTCTCAGGCCTCCCACGGCTGCTAGAAAGCTCCTCACTCCTTGCGTTATGTCCCCCCATTTCACTTCAACTTCTCGTTCCCCTCTGCCTCCATCTCCAGCCTAGGATAATTCAGTGACCTCCCTACCTCCAGGTCCTTAGCCTAACCACATCTGCAAAGTCACTTCTGCCATATTTAGTAACAGTCGAATTTTCTAGCAATTAGGATGTGGCTAGCTTTGGGGGAGGGGCATTATTTGGCCTGCCATCCTGTTGTACAACATAACTGTGGTTATTTGGGCCAGAGAGATACTGGCACTTATGCAACGAAGATGTATGTGCAAGGATATGTGAAATGAGAAAAAACTAAATGTGTGGCAATAGATGAATTCATAAAATGTAGTGTAGTTATAACATGGGATACTACAATGGATTAAATAGATGAAGTTTCAGTGAATGTATTGACATGAAATATCCTTGTTTTAAAAGGGAAAATAGAATTCTACCTATAAGGAAAAATACCATGCAGCATTTTTCTCTCTGTCTGGCTTATTTCACTTAGCATAATGTCCTCCAAGTTCATCCATCTTGTCACAAATAGCAGGGCTGAATAATAGTTATTATATGCACATATGTGGATGTGTAACACACTACATTTTAAAATGTATCATCTGTTGATAGATCCAGGTTTTTTCTATATCTTAGCTACTAGAAATAATTCTGCAGTGGAAATAGAAGTGGAGCTATCTCTGTGAGGTGTTGATTTCATTCTTTTTTGTGTTTTCATACTCAGAGGAGGGATTGCTGGATCATATGATTGTTTGTTTGTTTTTTGGTACTGGGGATCAAACTCGGGTCTTTGCTCTTGCAAGGCAGGCGGCGGAACCACTGAGCTAAATCTCCAGCTGCCTCATATGATTGTTATATTGTTTTTTTTTTTGCATAGCGTTTTCTACAATGGTTGTACCAATTTGCATTCCACAAAAAGTACACAACTTTTCCCTTTTCTCCATGCCTTTGACAACATTTCTTTTTAAATTTGCCAAGAAAGTGGATTTTAGATGTTCTTACCACATGAACATGCACACACACAGCCCTATCCTATGCACAAATATGTGAGGTGATAGATTTGTTAATTTTCTTGACTGTAGCCAATTATTTTACTGTGGATCAAAACATTATGTTATATATATTAAATGCATATAATAAAAAGAGGCAAAGTATGGGGCTGGGATTTAGCTCACTGGTGCTGCTGCCTGCCTAGCAAGTGCGAGGTCCTGAGTTCAATCCCCAGTACTAAAAAAAAAAAAAAACCCCAAAAAACAAAAAAAGAGGCAAAACAAATTGTTAGTATCTATTTGCATTTAAAATATATTATATTTTATATGTACATTTTTACAAATGCAAGTGCATAAAAATTGCTGGAGTAGACACACCCAGATTATTACAGAAATTACCTTTCGGGAAAGAACTAGGGCTGAGTAGAAAATGAGAGCAACTTTACATTTGATCCTACATGTTCTATATGATGAGAATTATTTTTAATAATAAAATACTATCACATTATATTATATATATAGTAAAAAACCTAAATTCACTGTAGAATAGATGGAAAATAGAAAATTATAAGCAGGTTCATGGAAGGGAAGAAAGGCCATGACGTGGGGAAATAAATCACTCCTAAACTAAGGCAGAAAATGTTATACTGGATTTATTTCAGTTTAGCTATAAAAGCAAAACAAAACTGTCAGAATGGAGTCAGAACATGCAGAGACTTACTACCAAGCTCTGATTTACAGGTATTCTTTATGTATGAGCTAAAGATTTATTGTTAACTTTGAAAATAATGAGCAAACAAGAAAATGGCCCTTAAATACCAGAGTCCTGTGAGTACAGAGGGTTTTGAGAATAATGCCTAGGAGTCCTTGGGATCACGAAGCAATGCTTATCCTAACTACATGTGGTATGCTCTGGTCCATTGTACTCCATCAAAAAAGCCATCTGAGGCCCAAGAATGGGATTAAACCTGTAGAGTACAGACACTGGTCTACAGTTAAACATCTCAGTGAGGCCACAAGGCTGTTCATGATGTTCAACTCACTTTCAGAGCCTCTGCCATATCACCCTCTGCAGCACCCACTTCTGTACCCACAGCACAGACATACCACATCCTCTATGCATTCATCTCTTTGCAAAGGTTACTCCTTCTTGGCATATTCTTTTCTACCACTTTCTCCATCTAGTAAAAAATTCATCTGAGTGCTACCTGCTTGATGGACATTGTCTTGTTTATTTCCTACCCTGTCAGAAGTTAGCTTTGCCCACCTCTGTGCTCTCAAGTCACGGTGTTTTAATTTTTATTTCTGTAATGGAATACATGCACACAGTTTACAAACACTACTAGAACTACAAGGCTGAGATAAAAACACACGCCCTAACCACCCCAAATATACCTCTTTGAAGCCACCAATACAATTTTTTCCCATCTCCAGATCTACCTTTTGTTGACCAAGACCAAGCTTGTAGTGCTATTTTTTCTTTTCACACATTATTAAGGGACTTTCTACTGTATAGTGTGAATATTTAATTATTTTTACTGATTTTTTCCCTCCTAGTAGTTACCTGAAACCAAATCTGGGAAGGCCATTACAAGAGAACTATAGGCCAATATCCATGATGAACACAGATGAAAAAATTCTCCACAAAATATTAATAAACCAAACTCAACAATATGCTAACAGGATCATTCACCACGATCAGGTAGGATTTATCACAGAGATGCAAGTATAGTTCAATGTTCACAAATCAATAAATGTGATGTACCACATTAACAGAATGAAGGACACAATTCATATGATCATTTCATTAGATATGGAGAAAATATTTGACAAAATTCAACATTCTTTCATCATAAAAGCATTCAACAAATTAGGTGTGTAAAGAATATACTTCAACATAATAAAGGCCATATACTTGTAAAATAGGCCTACCACTAATGTTGTACCCAACGATGAAAAATTAGAATCCTTTCTTCCAAGATAAGGAACAAAAAAGCATGCTTACTCTTTCGATTTCTGTTCAACATAGTATTGGAAGTCTTTTGAAGAGCAATAACACAAAAGAAAGATATAAAAGTTATATAATAGGAAAGGAGGCTACAAAAGAACAGAACACTTAGGAGTAAATTTAACTCCAAGGAGTTGAATGGCCATATACTTAAAACTATAATAACTTAATGAAAGAAACTGAAGACACAAATGAGTGGAAAAATAGCCTGTGTTCATGAATTGAAAGAATTTAATATTAGTAAAATGTCCATACTACCCAAAGTGATAGACTATTCAGTGCAATATCCTTTGACATTCCAATGCTGTTTTTCATGGATATAGAAAATCCAATTCTAAAATTCATATGGACCCACAAAATATCCCAAATAGTCAAGGCAATCAGAACAAAAAGAGCAAAGCTTGAGGCATCACACTACTTGATTTCAAACTATTCTACAAAGTTATAGTAATTAAAACAGCATAACATTGTTATATAAATAGACACATTGGCCAATGTAACATAATAGAAAGGACAAAAATTAATCTACTAATGTACAATCGATTTATTCTTGACAAAGGTGGCAAGAATATACAATGGGAAAAGAACAGTCTTTTCAATAAGTGGCAGGGCAAAATTGGGTACTTATATGCAAAAGCATCATGGACACATATCTCATCCTATATACAAAACCCAACTTAAAATGGATAAAAGACTTAAGCATAAGACCAGAACCTATAAAATTACTAGAAGAAAATATAGAGGAAAGAACTGCACAACATTGGCCCGGACAATAAGTTTTTGGATTATGTTACCAAACACAATAACAAAACAAAAATAGACAAAGAGGGTTATGTCAAAATAAAAAGTTACTGTTGAGAGTCATTCTGGTCCCATGAGTTGATGCTCAAGGGCAAGATTACATCTGCATAAGATGCTTGTGAACTCAGGATTATCACTGCCCTATGAATCATCTGATACTCCCTATGAACCAACCCAATAAATAGTGGCTAGCTCAGAGTGTCTTTGTCTTTGCCTGCTTTGAGGCACTGACCTCCTGGCCCTCCATATACTTTGAAATTATGCAAGTCTCTGTTGTCTTTTTTTCTTTAGCCCCCACTGTCCCCCTTTTTAGGCAGTCAAAGGATTGATCAGCCGTTGATAAGTTACATCAAAAACAAAAGTTTCTGCACAACAAAGGAAACAACAAAGTAGACTGTAGATTGGGAGAACATATTTGCAATCCACCACATGTGATGAAGAATTAATATTTAAAATATATAGGGAACTCAACACTATAGAAAGAAAAAAATTAATTCAAGAAATGGGCAAGGGACTTGAATAGACATTTCCCAAAAGAAGACATTTGAATGGCTAACATGCACACAAAAAAACTCAATATCACTAGCTATTAGGAAGGTAAAAAGTAAAACCACAGTCCAATATCACCCATATCTTTTAGAATGGCTACTATAAAAAAAATGAAAGTGCTTTAGAGAGGATGTGCACATGGTTGGTGGGAACGTAAACTAACACAGACATTATGAAAAGCAGTATCAAGGCTTCTCAAAAAACTCAAAATAGATTATCATAAGATCAAATGATCCTACTTTGGGGTATTTACCTGAAAGATTTGAAATCAGTTTGTCAAAGTATGGGAGTATGCACGCACATGTCCATTGTAGCACTACTCATAGTAGCCAAGATATGGAATCAACCTAAGGTCTACTGATAGATGAGTGGATAAAGAACATATATATATATCTGCACACACAAATACACACCCTCACGGACTACTATCCAGACTTAAAAAGAAAAAGATTCTGTTATTGTGACAACATGAATAAATCTGGAGAACATTAGGTTAGGTGAAATAAACCAAACATACAAACACCACATGATTTCATTTATATGTGGAATCAAATACAGTTGAACTCACAGAAGCAGAGAGCAGAGTGGTATTTTCTGGAGGATGGGGGGTCTGGGGAGATTAGAGTCAAACTTCAGTAAGGCAGGAAGAATATATTTAATTTTTTGAGAGCTATTTCACAGTATGGTGAATACAGTTAATGAGTGAGCCCCGTACATTTCAATACTGCTATTAGAGTAAATTCCAAATCCTCTCGTCCCCAAAATATTAAATATTTGGGCCGGGGATTTAGCTCAGTGGTTCTGCTGCCTGCCTCGCAAGCGCAAGGACCTGAGTTCAATCCCCGGTAACAAACAAACAAAAAATAAATATTTGAGGTTATGGGTATGTTAATTAGCTTGATTTAATCATGCCACATGGAATTAAAAGATCATAACATCATTTTATATCCCATAAATGTATACAGCTATCATTTGTCAATATAAATGAGGAAAAATTACAAAAAACGATTACTCAGGATGCTATAACAGATGAAAACAGCACTGAATCAAGGGTGGATGCATAGAGACCATGTAGAGAGATGATGTTGGCTTGGACCCGAGTGATTGCTGGGGAGGAGATGTGGAACATTTGAATTCTGGATATACTTTGAAAGTAGAATTGATGGAGTTTGTATGGGAGTATGAGATAAAGAATCTATTGATTCTTATTTCCCCCTGTCTGCATAGGGAAAAGAAACTAAGAGATCAAGAACATCAGCGACTTGTGCCAAGCTATGCAGCTAGTGAGAGGAAAACACCTCTCACATAGCTCAGGACATAGTTGGCAGTCATTAAAAAATGTGTTTCATTTCCTTTGTGGCAGAGGTGTCTACACTTCAAGTTCAGTCCATTTTCAGTATCCAATCCAATCACTTCCTTTTGTAAAAATAATTTATTAGTACAGGTTTGTAGTACACAATGATTACATTCATTGTGGGGAGTTATTGCATGTGAGTAACATATCTTAATTCTTTTTACTTTCCTTCTCCACTCTCTACCCTCCTTCGATCTCTTGGTTTCCAATCATTTCTTGAGTTATTAATCTATACTGTTTATTTCTATCACCCAATCAACAAGTGCAGGCATTAGATTTCCTAAAATGATCTGAGGCCAAATACTGTCCATACTATATATACTAATAAATACTAGTACATACTGTATGTACTAATTGTGTGGCTCTGGCAATGATTTGTATCTTCTCTAGCCTCTGATTCCTCCTCTGTAAAATATAATGTACTCCCCATTAGTTTGTTACAAGGATTCAGTGAGATAATTCATGAAATCAAGAAATGATCAGTGAACAGGTATGAAGTGTAAACATGAAATAGTCCCATCTTTTCTATTGTGAAAATCAACAAAGGGAGAGATCTAGAATGAAGCCTGGTTTTGAACTATGGGTATGATTTAGATAGAATAAAATGAGATGGAATCCTAAATGATGGAGGGGAGAGGCATCATCTAATCAAAGGGCTGCAGGTTGGCATGGATGCAGCTGTGAGGGAGCCAGGGAGAAGCCAGGTCTGGCTGTACTGGAAGTGTCATGATGGAAAGTGGTAGTACAATTGGGCCAGTCTTCTATTCCTAGCCTACGCAACAGTGAAGATGGTTCCAATGGAGAATGGTGTGTTTTCTTTTGTGGTCGAGGCCCATTGAAATTCTTTATTGATCCGGAACACTTTTACTCTTAGGGGTCCTTACATCTCCCATCATAAAAATTACTAATGTGGATTCTCATCTTAATTAAACATAATTTTATATAACCATATGCAATAAGATTTCACAATATGCTTAGTTTATGACCATCTGAATAAAGCAACAGACACTATACTCCAAAGGGAGGTATGAGGTGGCTATGAAGAACTAAAGAATGTTTTAGGTGACTAGATTTTGATCTTTAAACTCTTTACCATCATTAAGGATAAAAAACTGGAAGTAGGAGATTAGGAAGGCTGAGACAGGAGGATCTCAAAATGGAGGCCAGGCTAGGCAACTTAGTGAGATCCTGTCTCAATATAAAATAAGGTGAGCTGTGAGGTGCAGCTCCATGGTAGAGCACTGGCCTACCTAGTACGCGCCAGGCTCTGGGTTTAATGCCCAAGATGATCAAAAAAGAGAAAAAAGGGGAAATTAATAATGAGAATTGTTGGCAAGTTCCACCTACTCTGTATTTAAGGGAGGATACTGAGAAGCTATCCTTTCCATATAAAATCTAGAAAGTGAGGCTTTAAGGACATGATTCAGTGAGTTTAATATGTTTCTCCCATAGTTTGAGTGGCACAGTGAGCCCCAGAAATCTACAGTGTGTGAGAAGAGCTGGCTGGCACCTTGACAGTCAAGCCAGAGAGAGTACACAGCACTAGGTGAGGTTTTTTTTGGGGAAGGAAGGAGATGCAGGTGTCATTAAGAGACGAGGGGGAGCCATTTACAAGGCAATGCTGCCATAGGTTGCCTTAGATTTTTGTCCAAATGTTTACAAGGAGTAAGTGAATTGCTAGACTCTCAGGAGAATCACAAGAAAGCAATCAGCAGAGGAAAAGTCTCCAGCGCTAATGGAGCATTTCTGCGAACACCCTCATAGAGAAAGGTGGGCTTGTCAGCCCGTCTCGGTTGCCATCTTGCAGTGACATGAATCTGACTGCCCCCTTTTTTCTTCTTTCTCCTTTCCTGATCAACCATCCTTAACCAAATGGGAAAGAAAGTTGAATGTAAAATTTAGAAAAGAAAGAAGTAGCTAGTCGTTCACCCTCTCCCCACTCCTAGAGTTAAAGGGAACCAAAATAAAACTGTCTGATGAATATGTCTGAAAAGTAACACATGGTCTACCAATGGGTTATGTATTTGGGTTGAATTCAGTGGCAAGTTGATCGGCACTTATGTTAGTTGAATACTTATTTTGACTTTGTAGATTTATTTCATGTTTAGGAATCAATACCTTATTTTAGTCTCATATCTTAAACATTTAAGATAAAGGTTTAAAAAAGCTTGTATGTCCTGTAATATCTAAAGGGGAAGATGACCCCAGCCGCCATAGCAAGATCTGTGGGATCAGATTCTGAAGAAGATATAAGTTTAAGCCTTAGCCTGAATACTTACATCTATGACTCTGGGAAGGCCAGTCTCATTTCTAGTTGTTCACTTTCTCATCTGTGAAGTGGAGTGGCTGGGCCAGTTGATCATGTATTTTCTGGTTAGTTCTATGATGAATGCCTTTGGGTTTTATTGGTAATTCTTGGGTCATCACATGTAGTCAGTTTAAATGAATGTTTGTTTACTTACTGGGTAAACAAGTGACAGCTGGAGCCACCTTAATCCCTTGAAACTATGCCCTTGTATCTCTTGGGAACACTATAGTCTAGAGTTGTCTCCAGGTCCTCCCCCAAGAGAGAAGCAGGCTTGAAGGACCATTCTCCTACCTTGTTGAGGGTGTTGAGAGCTTCCTGAGCTGCTATGAGTGCTGGCTCTGCTTTAGCCAGGTCTTCCTCACAGTCCTTCTGCTTCTGCTTCACCTCTAGCATGATAAGGGCCACCTTCTGCTCCTCTTCATCTGCGATGGCTTTCTCTCTGCTCACCTTCTCAGTTTCCACACCAACCACCTGAATCAATTTGTCTGCGGCTTCATTCTTCTGCTTCAGCTCTACTTCCTGGGTGGCTAGCTTGGCTTTCAGATCATCCACCTGCATCAGAGAGAAGCACAGAGGTTTAGAGGAGTAGTGACCAAAGGGAATGGAAGCACCGCCCCGATGACCCAGCTTTGGAAGCCAACTCCTAATGCAAATGTGCAGAGCTACACTCTCATATAGGACAAAGCTCTCTGACTTGGGGAAGGAAAGGAGTGCTGGATGCCCTCTCCATTCCCCAGAAGTATGGTGGAATATTATAACACCATGTGCCTTGAAACTTCTCTTTGATGCCCAAATGATTTAGTCTGCTTCTTAATGACACTGGTACTATGGCATAAAAGATGTCATGTACCTAACATAATACTTTGTATATAGTAGGCCTTTAATGAAGATCAGTTATGTTTTAGTTAAAATTTGCCAATGTGGAATGGACCAAGGATCTATCAAAGTTAATGTTTACTGTGGAGGCCTGCAAGACCAAATATACAAATAGACAATGGCCATACCATACACCAAATAAGAATTATGATCCACTACCTGCAACCACCTGCCCAGGAAACCAACCCCTAACCTGTAACAACTACCATCAGGGACCTGGCCCAGGAAGTCAGATTATTCTCTCTAGTAGCAATCCAGGAAGACAAATAATAAACCTTATAGCAATTGGCTCAAAGTATTTAAGACTTGATTAATAATGGGCAATTTCCTTAATTTTTTGTCTCTTCTTCCAATTTAGGACCAAGGAAAGCCAAAAATATTCTCCTAACCAATCACACAGGAAACCCATGTTTAGTCAGCCCACCTCCAGCATCCCTGTCTAACATCCTGCAATTGTGGCAGGGCTGAACCTTCTCCTTCACTGTCAAGCTTTCCCACTTCTTTGCCTGATTTGAGTCTCTGCTAAGCACAGATGACATTGGCCAACTCCTTTGCTGTGGAAAGTTCTGACTAAATACCTGCTGATGGTTCTTATTTGAGTGGGCTTCATTTATTCCTACAATCCATACTAGAAACAGATAACCAGGTTAAAATGATCCAGCAAGAATCCCAATAGTCCAGGCTTGCTGGATTTCCCATCTACCTTGTTTGGAAACATAATGAAATGATGGAACTATCAGTGCTGGGAAACTATTTGTGTCATGAGCTGGGAAGAAAGGAATGGTTTGCTATTTACATTCAGATTGGCAGTGTGGTGGTTTGCAGAATGTGATTGCTGGACCAGCTGCATCAGCATCACCTAGGAAGATGTTAGACACGCGAATTCCCAGGTCCCCCTCCAGACCTACTGAGTCGGAAACTCTGGAGGCAGGGCCTGGCAATCTGTGTTTTAACAGACCCTCTGGTTGATTCTGATGCCTGTCTAGGTTTGATAATCACTGGTCCAGTGTAACAGCCTTTTCAGATGCAAAGTGAAGACACAGACTTATTTATTTCTGGAAAGTAAAAAAGCCATTTGTCTTTGCAGTATGGCCCATAAATTTTACATTCCAGAATGACCGCTCGCTTCTCATTTTTCTGCAGTCTGTTGCACACAACAACTAAAGATTTCTTCAGAGCTCCTGGAACATGTCAAACACATTCAAATGCTTTATGATGCAAAATGTGTAAAGGGAAAAATAAAACTGAGGCTTAGACACTGCTGATAGTTCCTCTTTCATGGCAGATCAAAAGGAAAGAAAAGGAAAGGGGGGAAAAAAAGAATGCTCTTTAATTTTGTGTATTCATGGAAACTGGAGACTTTGTGTTAACCTCAAATAGAGGCCTGCTCCCTAAAGCTCATCTTATATTCACATGTTGGAAGGTTAATCCGTTTCCATCTCCCGTTGTTCAGCTGCAGAGAGTTATTTCTACAAGGACAAAGATGCAATTGTAAATCAAAATGATTGAGTCGCATAATCACTCCAGTCAGCAAACACACCAGCAACTTTTTGTTCCTTTTTAAAGCTTGGGAGATTTGAGAAAATAGAAGTGGGTTTTTTTGTTTGTTTGGTGTTGTTTTGTTTTGTTGATGGCAGATACGACTGTGACCTCAGGCTTAAGGTAAGTAATGCCCTGCCCCGTGAATAAGAGCTTAATAGCTCCTGAGCTGTGATATGGAGTGACATGGGGGTCTTGCCAATTAGAACTAGGCCACTCCTCACCAAACTGCAAAGAAAGCAGCAATGGGTTCATTTTGATTCTTCTGCAATAGAACAGGAAATTGGAACAGGTTACTTTGAATTTTTCTTTTCCCCTTTTCCCTTATTCAACACCTCATTTGGGCCTCACTTTGGACATTCCTTATTTAGACACCCTGGTGGGGAAGACTAAGAGGAAGGGCACACATCCCCAACTACAGTCGCACTGGCACCACGAATTGGGACCACATGTAGAAAATGGGGAAATGACAACTGAGAAGGGTGACAGCACGGGGGTGCTGGGTAGCCCTCCCTTCTTCAAGGATCAAATACATGTCGGCGGGGGGGGCGGTTGGGCTTCTGATGGCCTGTTTCCAGGAGCTCCAGACACTTCATGATGCTGGAAGGATGGGAGTGATACTGCGAAGGAATCAGAGGAACCAAAAGGGTGTTTTATTTTATTTATTTCACTGTTGCTCAGAGTAGTCTCAAACTTGTGGTCCTCCTACCTCACCCCCCTGAGTAGCTGGGGTTATTGTAGTGCACCACTGCATTGAGGGAAGTTTTGGTTTGGGGGAGGGCATGTTAAATTTGTTTTTCTTGCATTGCTCATGCTGGAGAACTCTTTTTCTGTCAGTGGCTTTAGGTGTTTGGAGAAGAATATAATCACAGAAATGGTTTCTAGAGAAGGAGAGGTGGCCCAGGGTAATCAGCAGCAATAAATACTCCACTGAGGGTTAGAGATCTAGAAATATCATTCTCACTCTGATTCTATATGGTCACCCAATACTTTCTTATATGAATTTGTGTTTGAAGGAATCTTTTCTCTTAGATACAGATGTTTTCTTTCTACATCTGCTATGTTTGCATGTCTAATAAAAATTTCATGCTTATTCTGCTAATAAACTAAGATTTTTCTTTGATAAATGTCCCTTTCCTAAGTCTGATAGATTCAATGGAGCTGATCTCAGTTGTTATTTGATCCTGGCTTGGCCAATGAGGGTATCAAAGTCACAGAGGTTGATCAGCTGTGGACAATGGCCCAAAGAGGGCAATCAGGGCCAATATCATTCATCCGGAACTCGGCTGAAAACACTGGCAAATGGGATCTGCTTGCCATTCTGGGAATGCAGAGCAGGCCAAATATATGCCCGAGGTTTTCTTGCACCATGGGAGTCACCTGCCTGAATATGAGTCAAATGGAGAAGAGAGCAGGGCTGAGGAATGTAGGAAACAGATGTGCAAGATGACATTGAGTATCTGGCTCTAGCTCCATCCAAATTTAGCTGTATCTGACTTTTCAGTTATACACACCAGGAAATCTCTTTTTATTTTGTTTTCTTACTTTGTTTAAACCAATATAAGTTACGTTGTACCTCAAAAACATGTACAAATGTGTATGAATCAAAACCAAAATTAATTTCTAAAATGACAGACTTCTGGATTTAGGCCTTTGGTGAACTTTTCCTCAATTCAACAGCTCCTCTCCTCATACACAATGCAGGAGTGTGGGTGGTAGTGACCTCTGGACAGTACCAGGGAGGGATGAAACCCAAGCCATTTTGGGGGCCTTGACTGTGCCAAGAGAAAGCACAGTCTGTACCAGCCACAAGGACATCATCTGAAGCTGATGCAAAGATAGTAGATGCCACCTAGAGACCCAGTAGAACCAGCCTCCTTTCATTAGAACCAATGAATACCAGAAGATTACAGCACACTGTGAATCAGCTGCCTCCTGAAATCCCACACTATCATAGAGAAGAGAAGAAGAAAAGACCCTTTAGAGAAAACATTCCTGAGGCAGAGTTTGAACTCTGAACTGACTACCTTCCAAAAACTAAGTTTTTAACTTGCTCTATTGCTATAAGAAAATTCTTGAGGCTGGGTAACTTATAAAGTAAAGAGGTTTATTTGGCTCATGATCTGGTGGCTGATAGCATAGCACCAGTGTCCTGGCTGCATCACCACATGGTCAAAAAGTGGACAGGGAACTGGCAGTGTGTAGAAGGGACCAAATACATGCAGTGGCCTCTCTTTGTAACAACCCGCTCTTGCAAGAACTAATCTCTGAGAGAAAATTAATCCCTTTCAAGGTAGGTGCTCTCACAACTTAATTAACTCACGTATTAATCAGCTTTCTTACACTAAGGCATAATACCTAACACCCACAACTTAAAGGAGGAAGCTTTAATTTGACTCATGGCTTCAGTAGATTCAGTCCATAGTTGCCTGTCTCTAAGGTAGGGATGTCATTGCAGAAGGGCATGGCAGAGCAAAGCCGCTTAGGGAATGGTGGACAGGAAGTAGAGCAGAGGAATGGTGTCAGAAAGGAAGAAACAAAGGACTAGACAGACCCCAAGCTTACACCACCACAACTCACTCAGCCATGCCCAGACATGTGTTCCACTAATCCCTTAAGAGGATTCAAAAGCCAATCAAGTTGCCACTCCACTCTAACCACAGCACCTTGTATTAGGCCCAACTTTAAAGTTTCTACCACCGCAGCACCACCAGAATGGGGACAAGGCTTCCAGCACACAAGCCCTCAGACTACATACCCAAACATATCCAAAGTACAGTTCCTGAAATGACTAAATCATGCTGACATGCAAGATTAAGACCATTCTACCCTTAAATGAATAAGATGGATGCTGAACTAAGTTGAATTCGGTTATAGAAAAATAGAGTTAATTTCTGAGCAATTCTAACTATAAAATAGTAAGTCTAGTGTGAGAAACTTTTGATTATTATACAATTGCTAATTTTTGTCATTGTTACCATAATGATTCCTACTTCTAATAACAAATAGTATTGCTAAATAAATTTGTTTTCTGAACTAGAAATGAAAGATTCATTTAGCCTGCTCCCATTAGACTATAAGCATTGAGAACAGTTGGAGTCAGGTAACAAAATTCTGATAATAATACTATTCAAGTTATTACCCTTATACCACACTTACAATGGTACTCTTGCACTTCTGTCTTTTCTACCAAAGAAATAATTGCAGATGAAGAGTTTATACCAGAGTCAGGACCCCCAAGTACCATTTGTTACCAGGAAAATCACCATTATTTACCATCAATAGTTCAATCAGTATTTATAAAATTCATTCCATATATACACACAGCATTACCAAAAGCCATTCTCCACTCCCTACTCTGTGCTTCTGTGTGATTTTAAAATAGTTAGTTTGTTGATTTACCTATCCACCCATAATCAGCTCAAATATCCACATAGTCATCTATTTATAAAATTTATAAAATGCCTATTATGCCCTGGTCCTTGAGATAAAAGATAAACAAATCTTAGTCTTTTCCCTTGAAGGACGAAGAATAGCATAGCATGATAAATGTAGGAGAAGAGACATAATTCAAGATAGGAACCAGAACAGGGAATGCTCTTTTGCTTTAGATCTGAAATTTCCCCCCAAAGCTCACATATTGTAGGATTGGTCCCTAATGAAGCAGTATTCAGAGGTGGGACCTTTGAAAAATGACTGAATCATGATGGTTCAGTCTCATCAGTGGATCAATCCATGGATAGACTCATTACTTAATGGGCATTGAGAGGTGGTGGAAATGTTAGGAGCTACCGCCTAAAGGTCATTGGGGGCAGGCCCTTTCAAGGGTATATTTTGTCCCTGCCTTACCCCCTACTCTCTCTCCCTTTCTCCTCCTCCCCCTTTCCTCCTTGCCTCCCCAGCTGCAATGAGGTGAACAGATTTTGTCCACCACACACTCTCTATCATGATGTTCTGCTCCACTATAGGCCCAGCAAAAATAGAACTGAGTAACCTTGGACTGAAACCTCTAATGCCCTAGACCAAAATAAATCTTTCTTCCTTTAAGTCAATTTTCTCAGATGTTTTGTCATAGCAACAGAAAGCTAACAGAAATTCATCTTCATTTGGTTTTTACAAAGGGCTTCCAGGGAGGGGGTTAGGAAATTGTTTAGCTCTTTGCAGCGATGCGCTGACAAGGTGAGCACACATGCAAAGAAACAGAGATGTGCACTAGCTGTGGGATTTGAGGAGAACTACAAATAGTACCAATGAACTCCAGGGTACAGCGTTGTAGGATGGAAGAAGAAAAGGATGGAGCAATATGCAAAGACAGCATTGACCACAAGCACTGCCAGAAAATAGCCAGGGAAACTGAGCAGAATGTCATTCTTTCACTTTTCATTCAACAAACATTAAATAAGTGTCCACTGCATTCAGGCACCATTTCAGGTACTTTGGATATATCAGTGTACAAAACAGACAAGGTTCTCTGTCCTTACAGAGCTTGTAGCCAATGATTAGAGATAGAAACAACAAACATAACAAGTAAATTATAAATTATGTTACATGAAAGTATGAGAAATATTGAAGTAGGGTAGAATAAGGGGAGTAACAGTGGTGGAAAATTGTAAGTTAAAATGGATTCATCAGAGTAGGAGTCAATGAAAAGGTGATGTAGAGCAAAAAATTGAACCATGGATATAATAGAGAGGTAATGTCCAAGTGGAGGGAACCGACAAACGCAAAGGCCTGATGTATCAGAGGAGAGAACAAAGAGCCTGGAAAAAATATTTCCACAGAAATACAGAGGAAGAAAAGGAACAGCACCCAGAAGATGAAGAATAAAGCTCTGAGAATGATTCATTATCAAACCTAAAAGAAATGTGGAGGAAGTTGGCATCATTGGTAGAACAGTTTGTGAAATAGTTGCAGAAAGCAAGCTGAAATAAAAAAGCAATTGGATGTGTTGGAAAGGGAAAAGGATGGGATGAAGAAGGGATGGTTAGGAATTTAAAAATCTAATGGCAAAATTAAAGTCTTCAGTGCAGGCATAGGAAGCAGAAGCAATATTATGTTAAATTACTATTATTAATATTAAATTATTACTATTATTAATATTAAATTACTATTATTGAGAATAAACTTAAAAAGCACTCCTAGAATGTAGATAGAGGCCAAAGGGATAAAAGCAGTAAATGAGGACACAATAGATAGAGGATACAGGGAATTCATCCAGCTAACCACTGGTCCTAGATGAGACATAAGACTAGATGAACAAAACCATATAAAAGGAGAGAAACCTCCTGGATAGATTAAATACTATGTGTATAGACAGCAAGTGTGCACTTACTAAATGAACTTAAATTATTTATATATATTATATTTCAGAATCCAAACCTGAAGTGGGAAAAAGGATAAGGCAAAGAAGAAAGTTCAAAAAGAGCAATCCTAAAAGAAAAATTCTGAGGTAATAAAAGGCTTAGTTATCTATAGAAATATGTGATTTTCAAGAATTAAGTTGACCATGATTTTAGTTTAATTGTGCAAATTCATGAGATTTTATCACCCTAATGAGAGGCTGGCTCTGTTACTGCTAAGCAGGGAATAGAAAGGGCCCAGAGGGAGCTGAAATAACTGATGAGCAAGAGCAGAGCAGAGCAGGTGCCTGATTTAAGTTCATCCCCACTTCTCAAGGGCAGTGCAGCAGATTGGTTGAAAGAGACTTCTTCCATTGGTCAGAGTAAAAAGAGAAATAAAAGAAGGGCAGCAGAGCACATGGGTCATTCTCCAAAATAGACCACATACGCACACAAAGAACATGTTTAAGTAAGTGCAAAGGAATTGAAGTTATCTCTTGTATATTATCAGACCATAGTGCGATGAAATTGGAGATCCATAGCAAAAGAAACTTGAAAAATTTCATAAACACGTGGAAATTGAACAACACACTTCTGAATAACCAATGGGGCACAGAGGAAATTAAAGAAGAAATCAGACAGTTCCTTCAATTAAATGACAATGACAATACAACATATTGGAATCTATGGGACACAATGAAAGCAGTCTTATGAGGGAAATTCATAGCAGTGAATATGCATATTAGGAAAACAGAATGAGCCCAATTAAACAACCTGATGCTGCACCTCAAACTTCTAGAAAAAGAAGAACAGGACAACCCCAGAGCTCATACAAGGGAGAAAATTATAAAGATCAGAGGAGAAATCAATGCAATGGAGACTAAGAGAACGATACGAAAAATCAATGAAGCCAAGAGTTGGTTCTTTGAAAGAATCAACAAAATTGACAAACCCTTAGCCAACCTTGTCAGAAAAAGGAAAGAAAAGGCCCAAATCCATGCAATTAGGAATGAAAAGGGAGAAATCACAACAGACCCAGCAGAAATCCAGAGGATCATCAATACCTACTTCCAGAACCTATACGCCAATAAGATGGACAACACAGAAGAAATGGACAGATTCCTAGATACATATGAATTACCAAAGTTGAACGAAGAAGACCTAAAAATTCTGAACAACCCAATATCAACCAATGAAATTGAAAATGTAGTTAAAAACTTATCAACTAAGAAAAGCCCGGGCCCTGATGGCTTCATTGCTGAATTCTACAAGACATTTAGAGAGGAACTGCTGCCACTACTGTTTAAGCTCTTCAATGAAATTGAAAGGGAAGCAACACTCTCAAATTCATTCCTGGAAGCAAGCATCACCTTGATCCCCAAAGCACAGAAAGACCCAACCGAAAAGGAGAACTATAGGCCAATCTCACTAATGAAGATAGATGCAAAAATCCTTAATAAGATACTGGCAAACAGAATGCAGAAGATCATCAAGAAGATCATACACCCTGATCAAGTGGAATTCATCCCAGGGATGCAAGGATGGTTCAACATATGCAAATCAATCAATATAATAAACTACATCAATAGAGCCAAGGACAAAAACCATATGATTATCTCCATAGATGCAGAAAAAGCATTTGACAAAATCCAACATGCATTTATGATAAAAACCCTACAAAAACTTGGAATAGATGGTCTCTACCTCAAACTGATAGAAGCCATCTATGAAAAACCAACAGCCAATATCATACTAAATGGTCAAAAACTGAAATCCTTCACACTAAAATCAGGAACAAGACAAGGATGTCCACTATCACCACTCTTGTTCAATATAGTTCTGGATTAGCCATGGCAATTAGACAAGAGAAAGAAATAAAAGGAATAAAGATAGGTAATGAAGAAGTCAAATTGTCATTATTTGCAGATGACATGATACTCTATATAGAAGCCACCAAGAACTCCACCAAAAGTCTTCTAGACTTAATAACCAAATTCAGTCAATTGTAGCTGGTTACAAGGTCAACACACAAAAACCAATAGCTTTCTTCTACACGAATGACAGACTCACTGAGAGAGAAATAGGGCAAATAATTCCTTTCACAATAGCATCCAAAAAACTGAAATACCTCGGGATCATCCTAACGAAAGAAATCAAAGACCTCTTCTCTGAAAACTATGGCACTCTGAAAAGAGAGATTGAAGATGATATCAGAAAATGGACAGACATCCCCTGCTCCTGGGTAGGAAGGATTAATATAGTGAAAATGGCCATACTTCCAAAACTGCTATATAGATTTAATGCAATTCCAATTGAGATCCCAGCAGCATACTTCATGGACCTTGAGAAAACAATCCAAAATTTCATTTGGAACAAGAAGAGACCCAGAAGAGCAAAAGCAATTCTAGGTAACAGAGACATGGCAGGGGGTATCACAATCCCCAACCTGCAACTCTACTACAAAGCTACTGTGATAAAAACAGCATGGTACTGGCAAAGAAACAGACCTGAGGACCAGTGGAACAGATTAGAAGATGCAGAAACAATGCCAGACACAGTCATCTCATTTTCGATAAAGGAGCCAAACACCCTCACTGGAGGAAAGATAGCCTCTTTAATAAATGGTGCTGGGAAAACTGGGTTTCAACTTGCCAAAGATTAAAACTAGACCTATATCTCTCACCATGCACTAAACTAAAATCAAAATGGATTAAAGATCTAAATATTAAAATAGAAACTCTGAACCAGTTGGAACAGAGGTTAGGTAGAACCCTTGAAGACATCGATGTTGGAAAAGATTTTATGAACAAGACCTCAGTTGCCCGTGAACTAGCACAAACAATCAACAAGTGGGATCTCTTCTTATTAAAAGGCTTCTGCACAGCAAGAGAAATCACCAGCAGTGTGAAGAGACAACCCACAATGTGGGAAAAAATCTTCACCTGCTCTTCCTCAGACAAAGGTCTACTATCTCGAATGTATAAAGAACTTAAAAAGATCAGACCTCCCAAATTTAAAGACCCATTCCAAAAATGGGCATCTGAAATGAACAGACATTTCTCAGACAAAGAAGTAGAAATAGCAAATAAATACATGAAAAAATGTTCAACATCACTGGTCATTCGACAGATGCAAATGAAAACAATGCTGAGATTCCACTTCACTCCAGAAAGAATGGCTGCTATCATGAAATCAACCAATAACCAATGCTGGCGGGGCTGTGGGGAAAGAGGAACCCTGCTCCACTGCTGGTGGGAGTGTAGACTGGTGCAACCACTGTGGAAATCAGTATGGAGATACCTCAAAGAACTAGGACTGGAAGTCCCATTTGACCCCGCTATTCCACTGCTGGGGATCTTCCCCAAAGAATTAAAAGAATCATACCACAGTGATATATGTGCACCCATGTTCATAGCAGCACAGTTTGTGATAGCTAAAACTTGGAAACAGCCCAAATGCCCATCAACTGGAGACTGGATAAAGAAAATGTGGTTTTTTCATAAAATGGAGTACTACTCAGCCACAAAAAATGAGAAATTAGAGGCATTTATAGCTAAGTGGATGCACATTGAGGTGATACTCTTAAGTGAAATAAATAGGACACACATGTATAAATACCGAATAGTTTCTCTGGTGTGAGAAACTGAAAGTGTAAATAAGGACTAAATGTATAATAGGTAATGTGAAATAAGAAGAAAAGGGGCAAAGGGGAAGGAAGTGGGGGGCTAGGGGAAAGAATAGAAGGGAATGGGATTAATATGAGAAAATGGAAAAATAGGAAGAAAATCTTTGTAAATAGGGAGGACTGGAGGGGTTGAAGAGAGGGCTGGGCAAGGGTGAAAAATAAGAGCCAAGAGAGACTATGTAAAGGTGCAAATTTCCAATGATGAATGTCCTTATATTGTATACCTAAAATGTACCAATGATTAGAATGAATAATTGATAATGTAAAATAGGAAGAAAAGGTCCAAAGGGGTAGGGGTAGTTGGAGGGGCAGGGGAAAGGAAAGAAGGGAAAGGAAAAATGCTGAGAAATGGAAAAAATGGAAATAAATATAGCTTTGTAAATAGGGAAGGGTAGAGGGGTTGAAGGGAGGGCTAGGAATGGGGAAAAAATAAGAAACAAGATGCATTCTGTAAAGGTAAAATTCCCAATGAGAAATGTAATTGTGTTGTATACTTAAAATGTACCAATAAAAGAATTTAAAAAACAAAAAAAGAAGGGCAGCAGAGGCACCTTATGATGGCATCACATATTAGAAGAAACACACGAAATTAGACAAATATTTGCTTAAGAAATGAGATTTCAATGGCTCTTTGACAGATAATACAATGAGACAAAAGAAAATTATTATATCTACCACTTATATTCTTTCGTTTTTTTGGTACTGGGGATCGATCTCGGGACCTTGCATTTGCGAGGCAGGCGGCGAAACCACTGGGCTAAATCCCCAGTCCCCACTTATTTTCTTTAGTTTCAAGGATGAAGATGGTATGGTGTGGATATTGGATATAGTTTGACCCCCCCAAATTCATATGAAGGAAAGCTTGGTCCCCAATGTGGTGGTGTTGAGGGGGTGGAACCTTTAAGAGATCGAACCTCTTCACTCTGTTGGTGGGTTTTTTTGTTTGTTTGTTTTTTTGCTTAAATTCTTTTATTGGTACATCTTAGGTATACAATACATTTACATTTATCACTGGGTACTTGTACCTGTACATGATGTATCTTGGTTATTTTTTCCCCATTACCGGTGTGCCCTTCACCCTCTCCACCCTTCCCTATTTACAAACACTTTATTTTCATTTTTTCCTTTTCTCATAATTTTTCCTTTACCTTCTCACATTTCCCCTTCCCCTTTAAATGATCAATTATTCATTTTCGAATTATCAATTATTCATTTTAATCCTTATTTACACTTTCAGTTTCTCACACCAGAGAAACTATTCAGTATTTACCCGTGTGTCCTATTTATTTCACTTAAGAGTATGGCCTCAATATGCATCCATGTAGCTATAAATGTCTCTAGTTTGTCGTTCTTTATGGTTGAGTACTACTCCATTTTATAAAAAACCCCCACATCTTCTTTATCCAGTTTCCAGTTGATGGGCACTTGGGCTTTTCCAAGCTTTAGCTATTACAGTCTGTGCCGCTATAAACATGGGTGCACATATATCACTGTGGTATGATTCTTTTAATTCTTTTGGGAAGATACCCAGCAGAGTCAAATAGCTGGGTCAAATGGAACCTATAGTTCTAGTTATTTGAGGTATCTCCACACTGATTTCCACAGTGGTTGCACCAGTCTGCACTCCCACCAACAACGGAGAAAGGTTCCTTTCTCCCCACACCCCTGCTAGCATTTGTTATTGGTTGATTCCTTGATAGCTGCCGTTCTTTTTGGGGTGAAGTGGAATCTCAGTGTTATTTTCATCTCCATCTCCTGAATGACCAGTGATGTTAAACATTTTTTCATATGTTTGTTTGCTGCTTTTACTTCTTTGTCTGAGAAATGTCTGTTCATTTCAGATGCCTATTTTTGAATTGGGTCTTTGAATTTGGGGAGTCTGATTTTTTTCAGTTCTTTATATATTCTAAATAGTAGTCCTTTGTCTGAGGTACAGCTGCTAAAATGTTTTTCCCACATTGTACATTGTCGCTTAGCTCTGCTGGTGGTTTCTCTTGCAGTGCAGAAGCTTTTTTATAGGATGAGATCCCAGTTGTTGATTTATTGTGCTAGTTCTCATGCTACTGAGGTTTTATTCATAAAGTCTTTTCCTATGCCAATGTCTTCAAGAGTTCTACCTATCTGCCAGAAAGTCTAGTGTTTGTTTTAATATTTAGATCTTTAATTCACTTTGATCTTAGTTTAGTGCATGGCGATAGATATGGATCTAGTTTTAATCTTTGGCAGGTTGAAATCCAGTTATTCCAACACCATTTATTAAATAGGCTATCTTTCCTCCAGTGAGGGTGGATGGCACTTTTGTCAAAGATGAGGTGGCTGAGTATGTCTGGAATTGTTTCGGCATCTTGTAATCTATTCCACTGATCCTCAGGTCTGTTTCTTTGCCAGTACCATGCTGTTTTTGTCACAGTAGCTTTGTAGTATAGTTTCAGTTGGGGATTGTGATACCCCCAGCCATATCTCTGTTGCCTAGAATTGCTTTTGCTATTCTAGGTCTCTTCTGGTTCCAAATGAAGTTCTGGATTGTTTTCTCTAGTTCTGTGAAGTATATTGTTGGAATTTCAATTGGCATTGCATTAAATCTAGATAGTAGTTTTGGAAGTATGGCCATTTTCACTATATTGGTTCTTCCTACCCAGGAACAAGGGGTGACTTTCTATTTTCTTATATCCTCTTTGATCTCTTTTTCAGAGTGCTGTAGTTTTCTTTGTATCGGTCTTTTGCTTCCTTTGTTTGATTGATTCCTAGATATTTCATTTTTTTGGATGCTATTGTAAAAGAAATTATTTTCCTAATTTCTCTTTCAGTGAGTCTGTTATTTGTGTATAAGAAGGCTATTGTTTTTTGAGTGTTAACCTTGTATCCAGGTACTCTACTGAATCTGTCAATTAAGTCTAGAAGCCTTTTGTTGGAGTTTTTAGGGTCTTGTATGTAAAGTATCATATCATCAGCAAATAATGACAGTTTAACTTCTTCCTTTCCTATCTTTATTCCTTTTATTTCTTTCTCTTTTCTAATTGTTGTGGCTATTGTTTCCAGAACTATATTGAACAAGAGTGGTGATAGTGGGCATCCTTGTCTTGTTCCTGATTTTAGCATGAAGGTTTTCAGTTTTTGACCATTTAGTATGATGTTGGCTGTTGGTTTTTCATAGATAGCCTTAATCAGGTTGAGAAAAAGTCCTTCTGTTTCAATTTTCTGTAGGGTTTTTATCATGAATGGGTGTTGGATTTTGTCGAATGCTCTTTCTGCATCTATTGAGGTGATCATATGGTTTTTGTCCTTGACTCTGTTAATAGAGTGTATTACATTTATTGATTTACATATGTTGAACCATCCTTGCATCCCTGGGATAAATCGACTTGGTCAGGGTGTATGATCTTCTTGATGACCCTTTGTATTCTTTTTGCCAATATCTTGTTGAAGATTTTTGCATTTTTGTTCATTAGGGAGATTGGCTGGCCTGTAGTTCTCTTTTTTGGTTAGGTCTTTCCCTGGTTTTGGAATCAAAGTAACACTTGCTTCCAGGAATGAATTTGGAAGTATTGCATCCTTTAAATTTCATTGATGAGTTTAAAGTGTAATGGCCATAGTTCTTCTTTAAATGTCTTGTAAAATTCAGCAGTGAAGCCATCAGGACCTGGGCTTTTCTTTGTTGGTAAATTTTTAATTAGGTTTTTAATTTCACTCATTGTAATTGGGATGTTTAGAATTTCTATATCTTCTTCATTTAACTTTGGCAATTCATATGTATCTGGGAATCTGTCCATTTCTTCTGTGTTTTCCATTTTATTAGAGGACAGGTCCTTGAAGTAGGCATTGATGATCCTCTGGATTTCTGCTGGATCTGTTGTGACTTTACCTTTTTTGTGCCTTTTCTTTCCTTTTTTTGATAAGGTTGGCTAAAAGTTTATCCATTTTATTTATTTTTTCGAAAAATCAACTCTTTCATTCATTGATTTTTTTGTATATTTCTCTTAGTTTCCATTGCATTGATTTCTGCTCTGATCTTTGTAATTTCCTCTCTTGTACGAGCTTTGGGTTTGTCCTGCTCTTCTTTTTCTAGGAGCTTGAGGTTCAGCATTAGGTTGTTTATTTGAGCTCTCTCTGTTTTCCTAATATGGGCATTCACTGCTATGAATTTCCCTCATAGACCTGCTTTCATTGTGCCCCACAGATTCCTGTATGTTGTAATGGCATTATCATTTCCTTGTAGAAACTGTCTAATTTCTTCTTTAATTTCCTCTGTGACCCATTGGTTGTTCAATTTCCATGTGTTTGTGGGGGGTTTTGTGGTTTTTTTATGCTATTAGTCTCCAGTTTTATTGCACTACGGTCTGATAATATACAGGGGATAACTTCAATTCTTTTACATTTACTTAAACATGTCCTATGAGCTAGCATGTGGTCTGTGTTTGAGAATGACCCATGTACAGCAGAAAACAATGTATATTCTGATTTTGTGGGGTGGGGCACTCTGTAAACATTTATTAAATCCATTTGTTCTATACCTTGGTTCAGTTCTAGAAAATTGTTGTTGACTTTTTGTCTAGATGATCTGTCTATTTGTGATAGTGGCGTATTGAGTTCCCCCAACACAATTGTATTAGTGCTTATTAGGTTTTTCGTGTCCATTAATATTTGTTTTGTATAGTTGGGGGCATTTGTATTTGGTGCATATATATTTATGATTATTATCTCTTCCTCTTGATTTGTTCCCTTCACAAGTATGTAGTGACCATCTTTGTCTCTCTTAATTAGTTTTGCTTTGAAATCTACTTTGTCTGCAAATAAGATTGCCACCTCTGCTTTTTTCTGGGTTCCTGTCACATAGAGAACTGTTTTCCATCCTTTTACTTTCAGTCTATGAATTTCTTTTTGAGTTAGGTGTATTTCTTATATACAGCATATTGTTGGATTTTGATTCTTAATCCATTCTGCCAGCCTGTTTCTTTTGATTGGTGAATTGAGGCCATTAACAGTGATGGTTATAATTGAGAGATATTGACTCATCCTTGTTATGATGTTTTACTGTTGCTGGCTCTTATTTCTTTTTCCCCCTTTCCCTTAGTTTCTTACCTTGCCTGGTGGCTTCCCTCTGTTGGGCCTCACGGAGTTGTGACCTTCATTGTCTTTTTCTAGGATATTGTTTAGAATTGTTTGGAGTGCTGGTTTGGTGTTCATGAAATTTCTCAGGTGTTCTTTATTGTGGAAGTATCTAATTTCCCCATCAATTTTGAAAGATAATTTTGCAGGATACAACAGTCTAGGTTGGAAGTTATTTTCTTTTAGGGCTTGAAATACTTCACTCCAGGCTCTCCTTGACTTGAGAGTTTGTGTTGAGAAGTCTCCTGTGATTCTGATGGGCTTTCCTCCATAGGTGATTTGTTTCTTTTCTCTAACTGCTTGTAGGATTTTGTTCTTCTGTTGGTTTTCTGGGATCTTGACTGTTATATGTCTAGGTTTAGATTTTTTTTGATCGTGGCTAGTTGGAGTTCTATATACCTCAGTTATCTCTATGCCTATTTCTCTACCTCTGTCTCAGAAGTTTTCCACTATTACTTATGTGAACAGTTTTTTATGTCAATTGTACTTTCTCCTGTTTTTTCATGGACTCCTATCAATCTTATGTTATCCTTCTTTGCAGCATCTAGCAGCTGCTGGATTGATTTCTTGTGGTCCCTTACTATTTGTAAGAAATCTCTGTTTTCATGGTCACTCACCACAATCTTGTCTTCTATATCTGTTATTCTATCTTCACATTCCCTTAATCTGCTGTGAATACTTTCAATGGAGTTTTTAATCTCCTGAATGTCTATTTGAATCTGTTTCATGGATTCCATTTCTTTCTTATGTTGGGCAGTCATGCTTTCCTTTTCTTTCTTAAGCTGGGCATTCCTGGCTTCCAGCATGTTTCTGAGCTCATCTATTTTCTTATCTGTTTTTGTTCTAGAGCCTCTAATCATGTCTTTCACTCTGCTCACCATCTCTGTAGTTATCTGGGAAATTATTTCTGTTTTGAATTTTTCTAGAACCTCATTCATCTGTTTTGTTACTTCCTGTGCTGTCAACTCAGGGTGTCCAGGTGGTTGATTGTCATGTTTTTCTACCTCATTTCCCCCAGAATTTGCCTTTAGTAGGCTGAAAGCCTTAGTTTGTGCCTTGCTTAAATGTCTTCTCATTTTTGTTTTTGGTATTGTCTTTGGTTTAATTCCTGAGTTGATACTTCAAAATTGCTTATTGTAAGCATCTTTGTTGCTTGTATTTGGAACCCTTGCGGAATGATTGCTTTTCAGAGGTGTCTTCCAGATATAGCTGGTCTTTCAGCTTTGAGTCTCTAATGGCTCTGAGGGTGTCTCATTTTCATTATACCAGGAAGGCAATCACAACACCTTAGCCCAAAAGATACAGTCAGCAACACCATAGCATAAATCACAGCTTAGAAAATGACAATTTGTGATAGTTATTAATCTATCACCTTTAACTGTGTGAATTAAATCAAAATCGAGGACCAGCCCAACATATATTTATAGTGAATAAACTCTTCAGTATAGCAACTTTACCCTTTGGGATGCAGAGATAGAAGGAATTGGGGAGGGAGGGATAGATAGGCAGAAGGATAGGGAAAGGTTAGCAGTGAGGCCAGAGTATACAGGGAGATGATGCAAACTCTAAGAAACTGTTGAAGACAAGAGGAAAAGGCAAAATGAAAGAACAAAGACAAGAACAGAATAACCTAACAGCAATAGGGAGACTAGAAACTGTATTTACTTTCCTTTAAAATTAATGACAATCAAGAGAAGGAAAAAGAGAAGAAAAGAAAAATAAAGAAGAAATCCAAATTAGGTCTAGAACAAGAACAAAAAGGGAGATGAACAACAATGTGGGACAGCAAGAGAATAAGTGAGAGAGACAAAGAAAAAAGAGATAAAAAAGGAAGAGAAAAATAAAAATTTGAGAAGAGTAGAAAAAAATTAAAAATAAGAAAAAAATATGTTGCAAATAACAAATAACAAATAAAAATGAAGGGCCTCCTTCAGGGTATGTCTCTGCTGTCACAATAGACAATGTGGACAGCCATGTGCAGATATAAGTCAATAAGTCTCAGCAAAACAGTAGCAGTCCCGTGAGATTCAGGCAGATTTCTGGCTGCAAGTCCCAAGTTGAGCTCCCTGTCCTCCTGCAGGGTTGGACTCTGCAAGATTCTGCTGGAGGTTCCAGTTGCCCTTCCCCTGAAGATAGTCCAGGTTTTGATGGGAGGTGATGATCCCTCCAACTTACCAAGTATGGTGGTCTGGTGTGCCTTTAATGAAGAGATTCTCTTCACTTTTCCAGTGGGCTTCAGTTTGCCTTGAGGAGCCTGAAAGAGGCCCTCCTTCTGTTGTTCATTTCTGTTCTATCTTCTGGAGCTCAGGACAATGGCCTTTATGACCTTCTGTGCCTCTGTAGTGTGGAACCAGGTAGTGGCGCAGCCAGGAGGCCAGAAGTGGGGGGGGGGGGGGGCAGGGGCTGCAGGTTTGTCACTGTGGGCGGGGCATGAGGATGGAGTGGGGGCTCCATGCTGCCTGTTGATGGTTCATTTTGTTATGCAAAAGCTTTTTAATTTGATGAGATCCTGCTTGTTGATCCTTTGTAATATTTCCTGTGAGATTGAGGTTTTTTTTTCTTAAAGTCTTTGCCTACACTTATGTCTTCAAGAGTTCTACCTATTCTATCTTCCAGCAGATTTAGTGTTTCCATTTTAATTTTTCAATCTTTGATCTATTTTGATTTTAGTTTAATGCATGGATTTAGTTTAATGCAGGGATATGGGTCTAGCTTCAATCTTTGGCATGTGGAAGGCCACTTTTTCGAGCACTATTTATTAAATTCTTCCAGTGAAGGTGTTTGGACTCTTTGTCAAAGATAAGGTGGCTGAATGTGCTTGGAGTTGTTTCTGCATCTTCTACCTCTGTTCCACTGATCCTGCTTTTTTTTTTTTTTTTTTCCAAGTACCATGCTGTTTTTTATGATTGTAGCTTTGAAGAGACAACCCATAGAATTGGAAAAATTTTTTATCAGCTATTCCTCAGATATATATATATCTCTATACATCTAGAATTCTATATATCTAGAAGAACTAGATACATAAAGAACTCAAAAAACAGACCCCCCCCAAATTTAAAGATCCACTTAAAAATAGGCATCTGAAATGATGAAGTAGAAACAGCAAATAAATATACAAAAAAAAATGCTCAACATCACTGGTCATTAGAGAAATACAAATTAAAACAACATTGGGATTACATCTCACTCCAGAATGACTATCATCAAGAAATCAACTAATAACAAATGATGGTAAGGCTGTGGGGAAAAAGGAACCCTTCTCCATTGTTGGTGGGAGTATAAATTGGAACACTCATTATGGAAATCAGTATGGAGAGTCCTCAAGAAACTACAAGTAGAGGTTCCATTTGATCCAGGTATTCCCCTTCCAGGTATCTCCCTGAAAGAGTTAAAAGCATTATACCACATGATACACATGTTTATAGTGGCACAATTTATAATAGCTAAATCTTGGAAACAACTTATATCCCCATCAATGGATGAATTGATAAAGAAAATGTGGTCTTTATACACAATGGAATACTACTCTGCCACAAAGAAGCATAGACTTGAGACATTTTTTAGGTAAATGGATGGACCTTGAGATGATAATTTTAAGCGAAATAAATCAGACACACAAGTTTAAATATTGCATTGTTTCTCTTGTGTGAGAAACCCAAAGGGTAAATAAGGAGTAAAAATGGAGGATAGATATTGGGAAGTAGGAAGAACATGTTCAAATGGGAATGGGAACAAGGGAGGGGGAAGGAAGAAGGGGGGGGGAGGAAGAAGGGAAGGAAATAAAAAGGCATAAAAAAAGAGAGAATAGAAGAAAAAAATGGAAATAAAGCTTTTGTAAATGGGGAGGAGATGAAGGGTTGAAGGGAGGAGAATGGGAAAAAAGAATAAGATATATTATGTATAGATACAAATTACCTATGATGAATGTGATCATTATGTATGGAAAACATGTAGTAATAATTTTTTTAAAAATCCAGAATAATTTAATGAAAAAAAGAAACCATAATGATGCTATAAAAAAGAGGTGTGGCCTAGTGGAAGGTAATTAGGACACAGAGGCTCCACACCCTTGAATGGTTTAATGCTCTTCCTCAGGAAGGGGGCCAGGTCTCATGGGACTGGATTAGTTCCATTGAACATGGGAACCTCTCCTGAATCCCTCTTCTGCGTGGCCTGCACTCCTTTTCTGTAGTGTCCCCCACATCCATCCTGTGGCCCTTATTCGAGGTGAGCAGATAATGGCAACATGCTCTTGAACCTCCAGAATTGTGAGTGAAATAAACCTCTTGTCTTTATAGAATACTCTACCTTGCATATTTTGTTATAGCAACACAATACATTAAGACAGTTGGGAAGAGAATTGGAGAGGAGAAAGGAAAGATTGCAAAGAGGAAGAGAGAAGAAGTGTCTCTGGGGATTCCAGCATCAATGAGAGGGAGCAAACCAGGCCTGAAGCTAAGGATATGCTCCTCTGCTAAGGAGGCTCACTTAACTTTCAGTACTGTTTCTGTTGCCACGGGCGCCCAGGAAAATCAGCTCTAGATTGGGATGTCTAAAGTGCACTGGTTTAGGGCTGCTCCTATCCTCCAAATCTACTGACGGTAGGAGAGCAGGACGAGGCTCACCTGGGCAGAGGTGCTGTGGAGCTTCAGCAGCCCATTCTCAAGCCGCTCCATTTTGGACTTGAGCTCTTTTCCATTCTTGTGCAAAAGGCTCTGGTAGAGTCTGATGAACTCCAGAAAGGATTTGGGAGTTGTGTAGTTGTAGTGCTGCTCATTGCTCAGATAAGACTGGGATGTTCGGTTGACACTTGTGTGGACAAAGGCCATGAATTTGCTAATTGATTGCTTTACTGTAGGCTGGAATTAAAAAAACAGACAGGAAATATAAGACCATCTCATTGTGAAGGCTGAAAGTGATTGCCCGTCCCACTCTTTCCTTCATTGCATGGCAAATTATGTTTTGGTGGCTCTGTGCAAGCCTGTACTTTATTTTTATTTTTTATTTTTTATTTTTTATTAATTTCTTTTATTGGTACATTGTAGGTATACAACACAATTACATTTCTCATTGGGAACTGTACCTTTACATAATGCATCTTGGTTCTTATTTTTTCCCCATTCCTAGCCCTCCCTTCACGCCCTCCACCCTTCCCTATTTACAAAGACTTTGTTCCCATTTTTTCCATTTCTCATCATTTTTCCTTTCCCTTCTTTCCTTTCCCCTGCCCCTCCCCCTCCCCCTACCCCTTTGGACCTTTTCTTCCTATTTTGCATTATCAATTATTCATTCTAATCATTGGTACATTTTAGGCATACAATATAATGACATTCATCATTGGAAATTTGCACCTTTACGTAGTCTCTTTTGGTTCTTATTTTTCACCCTTGCCCAGTCCTCCCTTCAACCCCTCCAGTCCTCCCTATTTACAAAGATTTTCTTCCTATTTTTCCATTTCCTCATATTAATTCCATTCCCTTCTATCCTTTCCCTTAGCCCTCCCACTTCCTTCCCCTTTGCCCCTTTTCTTCCTATTTCACATTACCTATTATACATTTAGTCCTTATTTACACTTTCAGTTTCTCACACCAGAGAAACTATTCGGTATTTACACATGTGTGTCCTATTTATTTCACTTAAGAGTATTGCCTCAATGTGCATCCACTTAGCTATAAATGTCTCTAATTTCTCATGTTTTATGGCTGAGTAGTACTCCATTTTATAAAAAAACCACATTTTCTTTATCCAGCCTCCAGTTGATGGGCATTTGGGCAAGCCTGTACTTTAACCTCAACATTTGGACATGGGATTCCTTGTACCCTGAGGTGAAGAGGATGTTGAGGAAGGCCCCCTTTCCCCCTCACCTCAATGCTGTCTGTGTTCTGCAGGAAGCGAAGGCTGACGGACTCCAGTGCCTGCTGAGGCCACTCATGGAACCAGTTGATGGCTGTGCAGTTTACAATGGCTGGGAACTTCCTGCTGCGGAGTCTTAGCTTGTTCCCCACAGGGGAGAAACAGAGAGCCACCTGAGAAGTGAGAAGTGGGAGGAGAACCAAAAAGGTATCAGAGAAATACAAAGAGTCAACCATGGCTTGGGTTCTTGATTTTCCAGAAATTTGAGCAGGACATCTAACAGACATGAAATCTATACATGCTAGCCAGCTTTCCTAGCAAGAAATCCAGAACCCTGGGACTGCATGATGCAAGAGAAGGTACCATTAATAGAGCAGGTGAGAAAGGACTCCTTGCAATGGTGCACAGCCTGAGAAGGACACAGCACCCTCACCACCCACTCTGAAGACAGAACAGCTGGGTCCAAACTACCAGTAGAAATTCCTGTGAACATTTCTGTTCTGTGCCCACCCCAGGCAGTAAATTTTCCTTTACCTTCAGGCGTCGCTGGACACGATCTATGAAAAACTTCCAACAGTTCTCTCTGTTGTCAACCAGACCTTGGCTCTTGACTTCATTCCTCACATTGCTTATGATGTTTTCAACTTCATCATCTGAGTAGAGGTCTGGGATCTCTGCTGGGAATAAAAGGAACACAGATGGGCAGCTTTGATATCTTTTTTTTTTTTTTGGTACCGGAGATTAAACTCAGCACCTTGAACTTGCGAGGCAGGCGACGGCACTACTGAGCTAAATCCCGGCCCCTTTGATATCTTGCTAAATGATGCAATCAGACATGGAAGGTTATTTTGCCTTGCGACACAGGTCTCTTGGCTTTTACACTATATCCCAACTCACTGTTGATGAAATTGGATGGACATCATTTATACTCCAAGCCCAGGACAAGGCAATGAGTACATTAATGAATGGGATGGGGTGTAGGATACCTTTTTTTCCTGGTGTAGGCTGGTGGTAGTATTTCAATGGTCTTTTCTTCTTTTGCCTAAGCATTTATAACTACTGTGTTGTCGGCTCTGAAAATTGTACCTCTAAGAAGCTTACTATTTAGCAAGAGATATAAAACATATTTATCTACAAGACTGTAAATGAACAGGGGCATAAAGAAACATATGTAAATTTATATATTTAAGAAGAACAAGCAATCACTTTCTATAAAAGAGGAAGGGAGAAATCAGGGATGGCTTAATGGACTGTAGTACTGTATATATAATAAATGTGACCTTAAATTACTGCAGAAAAGATAGTGAACTATTCAACTATTCAATATATAATATTAAGAAAACTAGGATCTAAAAAATTATGGTTGGCTCCTTATCTTAGATTGTACCCTAGGCTAAGTTTCAAATGGATCAGTGATTTAACTATTAAACAAACATTAAAATAGCAGGAAAAAATGAGGGAAATATTCATATATCCTTTGAGAAAAAACTTTCTAACTATAACTCAATCTACTTTCCAAAAGATAAATTTAATTGACAAAACAGATAAATTTGACAGCATAAAAATAAAGAAAAATGTCACGGTGAAAACATCATTGGTAAGCATAATAACAACAATAACAAAACTCAAGGAAAACATTATGAAAATGTATGTTAATTCATATTATTGTTAAATGGCTAATCTCTTTAATATGTAAAGAAATTCTCTACAAATGAAAGATAAGTAAATAAGATATGTTGAAGGATATGAAAAGAGTTTACAGTAAATGAAATAAAAATAAAAATGAATAATAAAGGGAATAATGAAGGAAATAAAACTATTTCTTAGATATTTAATATCACTTGTAATAACAGAAATG
The DNA here is from genome assembly GCF_053883595.1 of Heterocephalus glaber. Classification (NCBI taxonomy): domain Eukaryota; kingdom Metazoa; phylum Chordata; class Mammalia; order Rodentia; family Bathyergidae; genus Heterocephalus; species Heterocephalus glaber. The sequence continues at coordinate 23,198,254 of NW_028258351.1, read as the reverse complement.
CACATGAAGTCTATGTCATACCACCCTGAGTGTGCCTGATCTCGTCTTATCTTGGAAGCTAAGCAGGGTCAGGCCTGGTTAGTACTTGGATGGGAGAATTGCACATCAAAACTGCTTAGTTACTTTTTGTACAAATCAGATTGGCAAACATGAACCAATATAGCCTCACTCATAATAGCAGAAATGTACATTAAAATTATGTCTAATTATTATTTTTACCAGCTTGGCAAAAATCTGGAAGGTAGATAAAACATTTTTTTAATGAGGCAATGTATGTGAGTAAAATTATATGTTCATTTGACTGAAGAATAAAAATTTTAAACATCCTAATCAAATATATAAAATTGATATATGATAGCTACTTAAAGTTTATCTTGGCAATGTAAGGATAGTTAAATTCTAGAAAAATCTGTGAAAATAATTTACTATATTAATAGATTTAAAAAATAAAACAAGAAGACCATTGAAACAGATATATAAAACTTCTAAAAAACTGTCAGCAAACCAGGAATGAATCTGATAATACATATCAACCTCAAACCCAAAGCAAACATCCTACCTAAATATTCCCTTTTAGATCAAGAATAAGACAAACATCACTGTATTATGCATTTTATTCAACATTATGCAGGAGGTTGCCAGATTATGCAAAATGTTAAGAAAAAGAATAAAATGACAGGGATAGTTGAGAAACTAATAAAACTGTTACTGTTTGAAATGTACTTTTATACATAAAAAATCTAAAAAGAATTCACATAAGTAATTAGAACTCATGAGTGTTCAACAATAAGCCTACTGGATACAAAATCAATATTGGAAAATTAAATTGCATTTCTGTCCTCTAGCCAAAAAAAGAAGTGTGAGGACAACAAAAAAGGTATATAGAAGTTATTTAGAATTCTAACGAAAATATAAGCAGCTAAATAATAATATAAAAGATGTGCCAGATCTTAATGTAAAAACCACAGTATACTATTGAAGGTAATGAACAAAACCCTGAACAAGTAGAAAGAAATACTGTGTTTGTGGGAATGCTGCAGTAGAACCACAAAGATGTAAGTTCAATAAAAGATTAAATGAGTTCATTTTTTTATCTTGACAAGCATATTCTAAAATGTAGATGGAAGAGGCAAGGGTAAAGAATGGCTTTCTTGAGGAAGAGCCAAAAGAAGAGATGTATCCTTCCAGAAATGAAATGACCTTGTGAAAGCTATGCTCTCTACAGCAATGGAAAACTGGAATTGGGATAAATAGATCAAAGTGAAGCACCTAGCAATAGAACCAGTTGGAAACAGAAAATTGACATTAAAAATCAGTGTGCAAAGGGATGAACTAACAAGTGACATTAGGATAATTCAATGTTAATATAAATAATGATGTTAGGATAATTCAATATTAATACAACAAATACAATGAGATCACTATATGAAAATTAATTCTATATAAAGTAAAGACACAAATATGGAAAGTAAAATTAAAATGGAGGCAATTATTTTTATGGCATTGAGATAGAACAAAATTTCTGAAACAACACAGAAAACACACAGCAGTAAAAATGCTGTTGCTGGATGTGGTTGTGCACACCTGTAATCCCAGTGCTCATGAGGCTGAGGTGGGAGTATTGCCACTAGTTCGAGGCCAGCCTGGGCTCCACAGTGAGTTCAAGGCCAGCCTGAACTATGTAGTGAGACCCTGTCTCAAAAAAAAAAGAAAAAAAAAGAAAAGAAAAAGAAATAAACTGTCAATTTTATAACATTAAAGCTAAACTGGTATAACAAAAGGCAGACAAACTTGAAAATGATTTTTACAAGCCATGTAATAAAGAAAGGGTTGCTATTCAAAATACATGAGGAACTCCTACAAATACCTAAGAAAAAGAGACCAAGACCCACAGAGCAAATTATACAATAGATAACTTACAGAGGAGAAACAGGAATAGACAGTAACTATTTATAAAGATGCTCAATGTCAACAGCGAAAAAGGAAAGGGAAACTGAGATTTTATTTTATTTCTATAGTTAAATTTATTATGCCAGATAAACTAAGTATTGGTGAGGTTGGGAGGAAACAGGTATCATGGTAACTCATTAGTTATCATGGCTGGAGACTAAATTTGCATAACTCTGCTGGAGAGCAATTTGGCACTTTTATTTAGTAAAGTTGAAATACACATACCAGATGACCTAGTCACCTTGGTTTTGAGTACCTACTTAAAGAAACTCTTGCACATGTACAACCAGCAAAGTTGCTATTTTGTCATACAGTTCACAATTGCATGGGTGTTTGTTTCACTGTTTTCTACAAGTCCAAAATATTTTGTAAAGAAATATAGAAAAACATAGAGGAAGACTAGTCAGTGTAGATAGTGAGAATATGATAATTATAAATTTAAATCTTTTGAGAATTTAGTCTCGGAAAAGTTTCCAGGATTGTTGCCTGTCATTTCAAGTTAAAGAAAGATGATTTTATAAAACTTTAATTTTAAAAAACCTTGGAGTGATTGCTCTTGTTTGAAAGCAGAGAAGACAGCAAGTCAGAAATTTAAAGAAGACAGGATAAAGAGAAATTCTGAATTAGGAACCAGGGGATGGGAGGGTTGGTCTTGGAAAGGAGGAATAGTAATATTGGAGAAAAGGAGAAAACCGTGAAGAAATGGAGACAGACTATGATGTATAAAGATAGTCGTGAGGCTCATACTAAATGACACAAATTTTCTTTAAGAAAGGGATGAGATTGATTGAGAGAAGTAAGAAGGAATGAAGCAATACCACAGACAAAAAGTTGAAAACAATAGATATGATGCAAAGGGTGAATGTGGTTCGCGCTAGGATATATATGGGCATTGGGAAAACCCTTTCACATTTCCAGGACCAGTCCTTATGGAGATACTGAGACTATCTGGATCTAGAACTGCATACAAGCTCTGCAAGAAGCTCCTTATATCCATATGCTTCTTCTTTCTTCCATAACTCACGTAGAAATGCCAGCATCATAACAAATGTTAGCGATGGAAGACATCCTTGGGGCTACCCACCCATCCTGCTTCTTTGAGGACCCAGGCGAAGTCCTAAAGGGGATGATTTGACAAAAATGGTATCCAACTAATCAAAGTGCCTGAAATCATGATCTTATGAGTCCCTGGAGCTGCTGAACCTCTTTGCACGACTGCATCAGGAGGAAACTTGGTTCGACAGCATTAAACTGGCCAGGAGACTTTAAAAGTTTTTTTTGTACCAATTAGCTTTAATCATTTAAAAGGTCAAAATTTTATAAAATGAATTATCATGAAAATCCTCATTTACTTTCTTCCTTTAATTGGACAAACCTGATTTAACTTCCATTCTCTAGGATATTTAAATAGCATACCTATAAAACACTTTGTGCTATAACTTGTCAAAATCAAGATCTTACTAATGGAATAAATTATTTCTGCTTCTTTTAATAAAAGTAGGGATCAGAGGAAACTGCTAAGAAAATGAAATGATATTTAGCATGTGTTGGGAGTTAAGGAATTCAGGGCAGGTTTTGAAAAGTAATATTGAGGTGGCATTGGCATGAGCCAAGCTCATCATGCTGCCTGTAGTGACCCAAATTTCTTTCTCCAGGGCTGCTGTGATTACCTGCATTTCCTCTCTGTTAGTATGTTAGAGCGCCCAGGGAGAACTGGGATTCCCTTTGGTCTTACGACATTTGTAATGCTACAATCTGCATTCTTCACGTTTCTTTTAGTTGAGAGATGTAGTGTTTATGCCCTTTTGGTGTTTTATCTGTAAGATGCTGAATACTGAGGAGGCAAATTACGGCCTGCTGGCTGGCCCTGGCTCACTGTCTGTTTTTGTGTGGCCTACAAGCAAAGGATGGTTTGGAGACTTTTTAATGATTGAAAAAATTAAAATAATAATATTTAATGGCACATGAAAATGATATGAAATTCAAATTTTATTATCCATAAATAGTTTTATTGGCCATAGCCATGCTCATTCATTTAGGTATTGTTTATGGCTATTTTTCATTACAGTAAAAAGTTGAGTAGTTGTGACAGAGACTACATGGTTTGCAAGGCCTGACATATTTACTTTTTGACCCTTTTTACAAAAAGCTCCTTGACCTTGGTTTATAGGGTACTCCTAATGCCAAGATGCTGAAAGCATTTAGGTCATTTAGAGACTTTATCTAGGGTCACATGATGGTGGTGTTTGTCACAAGATTTGAGGAATCTATAAAAACAAGATCACTAGATGGAATATCTGGGGCTAAACACCTCTGAATTGCCAGCGAAGTTTGCATTTTCAGATGTGTTTCTCCAAGTTTTTCTGGCAACATTCTTTATTGTGTGATATACCAATACTGCAGCATACTGAAAGCAGGAAAATGAACAGCCAGAGAGGATTTTGCAACATGAGCAAAGTTCAATGTCATTTACACATTTGAAAAGTTCCCTGCTATAGCCTAAAGTTAGGAAACTTTATATCTGTCTATTACATCTTTTAGTGTCTTCATGTGGTCACTAAAATGTCCTAATATTTGACAAGCCAGATAATATTCATCTGTAATGAAATGAGTAATTCTCATTTCTCCCTCTAGATTATGATGGGAACTTGACTGAGTGTGGATCAAAGACTGAGAGATGAATATCTATAAGAATTCTTAAAACACCTGAGACTGATGATAAGCATACATACTCCAGGAAATATTATAACAGGTCAATAAGATAATGACAAGAATTAGATTTTTCAGGTTCAGCAAGGGCCTACATTTCATGCACAGCTTCACCTGCAGCTGCATGATCACCATTTAAGGTTTTGGCAGTCAAGGGGAGTATCTTACAGATAGCCTTCCTCTGCTCCTGACCTGAGTGATGGCCACTCTGCCTTTATGTATTTTTGCTAATTACTCAGGAATGTATTTTTTTTCACTTTGTATGTAGGATTTCTTCCTGTAAATCTCTAACTCTTCTGAGATGCAACTGTCATATTGATGTGTTCTGATGTGCTGTGATGGGTATCAGAAGTGGGATTCATAAGCCAAATATCATCATGGTTTGATTTTGACATAGGTGTCACAATAACAAGAAGTAAAATAAGGAGCTAAAGATGCAGGAGAAAACCAGATAGCTGATGTCATATTACTAGTTCTCTCAGGAAGAAATTTTGGGGGATAGTTGTATTAAGCATTCATTCACTACCTTTATAGCCAATGTGACAGTACTTGTAGATAACCACAGAGTAATGAGTTATAGGCAAGTACCCAAGGTGTGGTTTCCTGCTCTTACTGTGTTTTCCAAGAGTGGAGTAATTGCACAACCTCACAAAATTGAAAAAATTGGGAATGTAGATTTTGAAAATCCTTACAGCCTTGGTTGGACTGGCTTTGAGTTACTTTGTAGCCAGATGTTATTTATTCGACAGGGAATAGTAGGACTAACATAGACTCCAATTCTCCTTGTTAAAGTAGTTAAGTTAAAAAAAACAGAGGACAATTAGAAGAAAAAAGTGTTAATCTGAAATGTATTTCCACCTTAACATATGTGTGCAAATCTTGCTTTTTTTTTTTTTTTAATATAAAGGCCTTAAAAGGGAACTGTGAACCTGAAATTCTATGACTTTGGAACACACTGATTGCATTAAGTTTTCACTGGGCAAATCTTCAGAAATTCACTTGTGCTTGAAAAAAAAGTTGTCTTCTAAATGAAAAATTAAAGATACTTAATTGAGGAATAAAATTTCAGCTGGCAAACGTATAACAACTTCTGTGTCTCAAATATTATTTTAGGAGAAGGTGACCTGGCTGAATTGGGCCCAAGTGCAATACAGAGCAAGGCTGGCAACATGCCTGACATCTCCAAAGCTGTGAGTCTTTGGAAGTACAGACTCTTAGGCTGTTTTAGAAATTAGGCTTCAGGATACCTTCAGGGTGGGAGGCCAGTTGGATCTCTCTCATTTAAAAAAATAATAAAAGGTGGGCAATGCTGTAGGTTAAACATTATGGTGATGAGATATTAAAGAAAGTATTTAGGAAGGGGAAAATTTGTTGTATTAGAGGAGAAAAGGTTTAAGAGTTGATAGGAAAACTCCTGGATATAGAGCTAACTTAAGCAGGATAGACTGGGAAATAAATGAATGGGGGATCAGTGCAATGCCAGGATCCAACACAGGAAGGAACCTGGGATGGGGCCTCATCAGAAACAAGCCATCATGGAACCTGTGACTGCATGGTCTGGATCAGGGGCTAGTGGCTCTTTATGGGTCACAGTAGAATGGCATAGTGTACACTGCCACAAAATATGGCACACAATGATTCTGAAGCAATGAGGTTCCTAGGGATTGGCAGGAGTTATCCTGAAATAAATGTCGCATGACATGGGATAGATGATGCAGAAATGTACCTACGATTATGTTTCTTGGACTTCATAAACAAAAGCTTATTCAGTATATGGGGGGGGGCGCTGTGGAGAAATGGGCTTATTAATTATTGGGAATTGAGTGGCAAGAATTTTTTTCAGGGACATCTGTGCACTATTTCTTTACCCAGGTGAACAGGTGGCTTTGCAGGTGTTGCATTTGGTTTAAGATTCAGGAAAGCATAATCTTTCTTTAATTGATACAAATACACATTTTGGAAACATGTAATTCATGCAATATACTTCCTTATGTAATCTATTGTCTTATATAAACATGTGTGTGTATATATATAAAAATTATAATATTTTATATATATATTTGTAATCACTGACCTAAATCCTGAACTTCTAAATAAACAAAGACAAGAAAATAGCAGAAATTGAGCTTTCTATTGAAGTCTTATAGTGTCGTAAGGCACTAGACAACAACTTGTCAAGGTTGTTGAGGACCGAGGAAAACTTTGGAGAGATATTCTACATCTGTTTCTGCTTGCACAAAGTTCCGAATCTTTGAATCTTTGTTTAATTAAATTGGTAACCCAATCTTGCCCTATTGTGTAAGTGCTATGTGTAGATGTTTTTTCTGTGTGTATTTTCTTGCCAATGTCTAAGCTATGTGAAGTCCTACACACATTGTAGTCTCTCTTGGTCATAGGTATGGAGAAGAAGCAGCACCTTTTCTCTAGTGTTAGTAGGTCCCCAGGTTTAATCTGCTCTTCTCATAATCACATCTTGCCCCACTATGAGAGTCTCAAGATTTTTATCTGATTTGTAATGAGAGTAGAATCTAAGAACCAGGATGGCTGGCCCAGCACCAACCCTAGGAAGGGCTTTAATGATCCTGTGCTGCATCAATTTTCTCCTTTTCTATGCTCCAGCTTTTTTGACCTTGGACTACTTCTCCACTTTTAAATGACTCTGATTCCACTAGAGGCATACAAATGCAGAGAGTCTCTTACCGGATGCCAAAAGATCATTGATGAGCACAAGGAACCTTTCATCAGCCACCTGGGCATCAGTCATGAGGAACACTGTGCTGAGATTCTTTACCCCAGCTTTCAGACACAGGCTGGCCAGGTCCACCTGTGGGCACAATCAATATCAGGAAGCTCTGACAAGAAGGCCTTCTCCAAAGAGATCCCCAACCCACTCTTCAAATATGGAACTATTTTATCATCCACTTTAATGAGAAATAAAGTCAACAATGGGAGGTAAGAAGGAGTGCTATCTTGCACTGACAGTGAGGAAAATATACCTCGTTTCCATGCTGCAGTGTATGTGGAAGTGGGCAAACAAAGCCACACAGAGAAGACCTTTAATTCATGGTGGTTCCTGCACTAGCTTCTGGAGCTCCTGATTTGTGCAAAGAGCTGCTTCTCTCAAAAGGCGAGGTGATTTTTGTTCATCTGTTTTATTTATGTCGTTATGTAAGTGAATGACCTGCTCCACAAGGCAAGTCACTGCCCTTAGCCTTGACAGAAGAGTCACATACTGGGTTGCCTAGGGTTCATATGTCTTATGCCAGTGTTCTTACAATTGTCAGTAGCTCTAGCCAGACTTTTGTTGAAAAACATACACAGTACTTGGGAATACTCATACATATCCACAATTAGCTACAGAAGTCACACCCACTCAAAGCTGGGGGTGCAGATGGAGATGTGTAAGGTTATGGGCTAGTTCTGGTACAAAATCCTGAATTTATCCAGTTTGGTCCATCTTAGTTCCTTTGGTGTGTCACCCTTACAAAGCTCAGCCACTGCCCCTTACCTTGGTCTTTTCTCTCCAGCACCACTCTGAGCTCATTCCTAACAGCCTCAGGCATTCCTTTATTGTAGAATTTCCTTAATGTCCAAATAACTCCCCTTTAAAGATAATATACTTCCTTTTAGATCAACTAATCTCACTTTATGTTTTTACAGAATAATCTAAGACAGTGTTTCTCAATTCTCATTAGAATCATCTGGGGGATGCTCTGAAAAACCCTGATACCCAGGCTATTACCTAGAACAGCTAGAGGTAGGATGCAGGCATCAGCATTATTTGAAGAGCCCCTGTGATTCCAGTATATAGCTAAAGTTTTAGTACAGAAACACTGTCATGTCATTATGTAAATGCATAATTCCCATCACACTATCTTGGCTTGTCTTTTTTGTAAGCACTAAATAAAGGCCTCAAGTGACCTTGGACACAGCCAGTGTCCCCAGGCTAAACTGTGCTGTCAGAGCAGAAGCAAGCATCTCCCTCTTCCATCACCGGTTGAAAGATTATGAGGCAAGTTTGGCTCAGTGCTTGGCTCAGTTGTCCCAGCAACAGCAAGGGCAGCATCCTGATGGAAATTCTACCATGTCTCTCTCCTGTGACTCTGTTGTGGCTGTGGATAAAAGGGTGAGGACCAGACCAAATGACCTCTGCAGTTTGTACACAATGCCTTTCTTCACTTTCCATGCATCATGGCTCCTATGTGTTTGCTGTCTAAAACTAGGAAATGTCACCGAATGTCCTGAGGGCCCAGCAGTTATTGAAGCTGTCTTTTAAAATATGAATTTCTTATAAAGCCTGGGCAGACTGTTGGGATTCTTAAGTCTGTGAGAGCGGCTATCAAGCTGTGTGCCAAATTTGATATAGATCTTGGAAAGGCCACTGTTCCCTGGCTGTGTCTGATGGGAAAAGAGCCACTCATCTCACCAGGACTGAAACTAAGAAGAAAGTGGATGGACAATTAAGGGGAGGTACTAGGCAGGGGCGCTGGAGAACTAATGAAGAGTGATACGGAGTTGTGTGGTTAAAGAGACGCTGCCTCCTCCCCACAGCTCAGTAACCATCTTACCTTGAAGTCAGGGATCTGGTAGCCTTTGCGCAGTGTGATCTGGAATACATCCATGGAGCTGACGAAAGCTGCAAGCCTGGTCAGACTCTGCTTGCCACTCCCACCCACACCAACCAGCAGAGCATTTCCCCGAGGGGACTCCAAGATGCGACTGATACGGCAGCTAAGGGGAGGGAAGCAGAGGCTCATACTTTAGTCAGACGGGCCTTGGGGAGGAAGATACGTGATATAATACGGGGTGAGCAGGAACAGAGGCCTTGGCTGAGGCACATCACGGGCCAAACCCTGGGAATCTTTAGGGTCCCCAACCTGGCTTCGACTTCTTGCCCGAGAGGACTGAAGTTGCTGTTGCTTTGCTGGCAGCCACAACCTCTGGTGAAATGAGAAAGAGGGGAGGAAGAGCCGGCGACAGGCAGCACTGGGGGGGCAGTGATGGGGGTGGGCTGGGGACCCAGCAGCCTTTCCCTCTTCTTCCTGCCAAGCTTGGCTTTGCCCACCATCCACGGAAGGGGCAGGAAAAAGAAAAAAGTAGAAAACACACAATTGAACCCAAAATACCAGGGAAGGCTAGAGGACAAGGACCAGAACAGTTCACTCCTTTTTGGAAAAAAGAGAAACACGGTGAAAGTCAGCAGAATAAGAAACGAGAGTCCGGACCCAGGTCTTCTCTCTCTGTCCTTCCGGGGCATCGGTGCTTTTGCAACAAATATCTGTAGATTCTCATGGTCAACCTACGAGACGCCCACACCTTTGGTTCCTGGATTGTTCCCCTCGCAGCTTTACTTCTTACTTTCTGTGTCAATTTCCCCACCTCAGCTTTGGAGGAATATTCCAGGCCTCCTGCTGGGCTGGGAGCACCCCTGCCACAGGACCCCAGTCTTCCTGCCCACCAGGGCTGCCTCAAATGCTGCCCCATTAAGCCCTCCACAAACTCTCCTCCAGGGCATTCTGCCAAGCCTCCTCAGTAGGATTCCTTATGTAGTGCTACATTATCTACAAAAATAATTCCTCTTCTCTTTTCTTTTTCATCTTAAAACAATGGTTGTACAAAATGTGTAAAATACAGAAAGAATTCCCAATTCTAATAGCTAGCAATAAATGCTATTGACATTAGTTTTAGAGCCTCCCAGATTTTCTATTACCTGGGTGTTTGTAACTATATATTTTTGAATATATACATTTATTATACCTATCAATATATTTCTCTTATTAGATTAAAAAAATTGGATTCTAACATACTGAACAGGATGTTTTAAAACCATTTTGTTGGTTAGCAATATACTGTGATGTGGGAGGCAAAGGGGAAAGGAAAGAAGGGAAAGGAAAAATTATGAGAAAAGGGAAAAAGGAAACAAAGTCTTTGTAAATAGGGAAGGGTGGAGGGGGTGAAGGGAGGACAGGGAATGGGGAAAAAAATAAGACACATCATGAACAGGTACAAGTACCCAATGATAAATGTAAATGTATTGTATACCTAAAATGTACCAATAAAAGAATTTAAGGAAAAAAATACTGTGATTATTTCCCTATGCATTAAACAGTCTATTAAACAATGTTTTTGATAGAACAATATTGTATAGAATATCAATATTGTATTGATAATAGAAATAGAGTAAGTTGTTTGTCCACAGGGGTCCACTGTTGGATGTTTAGGTTGTTTCCAATCATTATAAATAATGTGATATATTTTTTTGTCTGTATCTCTAATTATTTCCTGGGGATAAGTTTCTAGAAGTAAAGCTGCTGAGTCCAATTGTAAGACAATGTTTGACAGCTTTTGCTATGCATTGAAAATGACCCACCAGAACAGTGGTGCCAATTTTTACCCTTCTTAGCTGGATTTGATCAAAGGATATACCTATTTTATTGCAGGATGAGACTCTATTGGATTGTATTCATTGAATCAGAATGTAAAAAAGTGAATTCACGTATTGATAATCATGAGACCAAAAGAGTGCAAAGATAAGAACTCAGGTAGTATTTGGCCAAATAGAGCAGTTACACATTTGACATGGTAATAAACAAATTATACTCCTATCTTCATTAATGATATTATAATTAGAAACACTACACTGAAATTAAGTAAATTACTTAATTTAAGTGGAACAACTTAAAATCTAGCTGAACTAAGTTTGGAAGAAAGGTTGGGGAATAGTTTTAGTGGATGGGGTTTGATATGTCAACAAAATATTTGTGTGAGGTTGTAAACCTTCTACTGAGCTTCTATGGTATGAATTTTCTTATTACTGCAAATTTCTTACATGCACTGATGCCTTGGTCATAATGAACATAAATAAACTGTTTTGAGTCCTCATTGCCTCATCTCTCCTGTGGGATAGGTTTGCTCTTGGGAAGGGAATCCTGGCAGACGTGTATGTATGACAACACTCCTCACCAGCAATACATAGGGAGGGCTGGCCCCCAATCTTACACACACACATACACACACACACACACACACACTATGTCTATATCTGTATCTATATGTATATCTTTTCTAATTTAATGGTTGAAAATGTGGTTTTAATATTTATTTGATTTCTGGGGAAATTAGCATTTTTCATGTTTATTAATCATTATATTTTTTTCTTTTGTGAATGCTAATTTTTCAATTTAAATGTGGTTCTAAACTTGTAAGTTCTCTCTCCTTTATGCACTTGTATGTTGTTTCAAATTATCTTCCAGTTTCTCATTTTTACTTTTTAGTATCCTTTAAGGTGTTTTAGACATACTGAAACTTTTTGGACTCAAGCATCATCTCATTTGACTAATAAATGTATCTAACATTTATTCACCTAAATACTCAGGAATTATTTCTTGACCTGCAGCTGGTTCTTTTTTGATTTCACTTTCTCATTCTAATTATTTAATTGTGAAACTTATATTCTGTCTTTGGATATACTTCTCTTTTTCTCTTAGGAAATCATTCCTTAACATCTGAAAAGTATGAGGATACATACAATGCTAACACATCAAAGGTATCCAATAAAGTTTTATTAAATTGAAACAGAACAACCCATGTCTTATACTCAGGATCAAATTTGGAAAAATGTATGTAATGACTCATTACACTATGTGCAAGAAATCATTCAGTTGTGTCTATGTTGGTGCCTAATAAAAGGAGAAACTTTGGTGCTAACAGATCCAGGTCCTGTCTTCTGTTTCAGAACAGATGAAGCAAGACCATTCTAGTGGAGGAGAGAGGCAAACCCAGAGGAAGAGGTGGAGTCCAACCAGGTTCCCTGGGTAGCCCGACACCCAGCTGTATCCCAAAAGACCTGAACTCAGCTTAGCATGGCTCCTGCTCTTCAGTATCAAAGTGGGAAATGCATCAGTAGTGATGAAGTTTCTAAGGAATGGTTAAGTCTGCAACTGTCAGCATTAGACTCCAGCTGGGGATTCATTAGCAACCTCTGACGAGGGCAAAGGACTCTGCATTTAAATTACAAAATTTAAAAAGATCAATATTCTCAAGGGCTGCTGGGCCAGAAAACCAAGGCAGTCTGTGTTAAGCTTATTACTGAATTTCTGGGAGATTAAAAACAAAAGCTGAAGATGAACCACAGCACAGCTGGAGGAAGCAGTTTATTGAAGACTAAAGACACACACACACACACACACACACACACACACACACACCCCAACCCCTGGAGGACTAAGATAGTGGGGACACAAAAGAAGTACATCTGAAGTTCTGTTTTGTTAAAGACTAAGTGCTTCTAAGAGAAAAAAAGAGAGCAGGCGGAAAACACATGTGGGAGTGACAAAAGAAAGAGGTAAAGAAGAAGATGAATGAAAATTATGCCAAAAGTGAGTGAAAAGATCTAGTTTAAGGCTGTAAGGAAAAGCAGAAGAATCTGCTGAAATGGTGAAGGGAGTCAATGGAAGAGGAAAATGGTACTATTTAAGAAAGAGAAATAGCACAAGAGAAATTCTGTGGTATTTATTTACTGCTTATTCAATGCAAAGCACTTCACAGGCAGCAACAACCCTACAATGTAGGCACTCATTATTCTCATTTTCCAGATGAAAAAACTGAGCCTTGGTGAAATTAAGTGTCCTTCCCAAAGTACCCTACCCTATTTGTGGCAGAGCCAGGATTTGAACTTTGGATCTGATTCTATCTATAGAACCCACTTCCCTAACCACTATGTGGTGCTACATTATTCAGCATTAAAGCTGGAGACAGGAAGAGAAGGGAAGCTGGGGAAGGTGGAGGGAGTCAAACAAAAGAAAATATTAAGCACTTGGGTGGTGCAAATAAAATAGCCAGATGAAGTCAGAAAGAGCATACGCCTTAGGGTACCCTAAAAATGGGATCTTACCTTTCCCCCCATTCCGTGCCCACCCACCCGCGGGCTGCTGGGAGGACACATGCAGACCTTCTCACTCTGTCCTGCTTCCCCTGGGCTCTCAGAATGGGGGGTTCCCCGAGCAGGCCCCGCACCCTCTGTGTGCTGTGCGGTGCAGTGCGGTGAGGCTATGGAATCTTCCCATACTCGAAGCCTCTCTGTCTCTCACTGTGCTACTTGGGCTTCCTTTTTGTGGTTTAAAGACATGTTTTTGCTCTACCTGGCCATGGAGGTAGCAAAGAGGGGCCAAGGAGCCTCAAGGGAGAGGAAGGAAGGGCAGGACAAAGATAAAGTCATGGGACATGGATATTTTTAAACAAACGCACAGGAAACTGTACATCCGAATACACTTTATTCTTCAGAATTGTCTGTCTCAAAGCAATTCGTTTTTTCAGTCATTTTGGCTTTCTTAAAAGCAGCTCAGGCCTTTCTTTGGAAACTATCTCCAGAGTCTATTTATGAGCCTCAGCAGAAAAGCTAGTTTTCATAGCCAGCTCTTAATTTTTTTCGTAAAGACAATATTAGTTGCTTGATCACCCATGTTGGGAACCACACTGGTGGAATCACTAGCTAGTCTCTCAAATTGAATTCACATTTAAAGAACAAAATCTTACCTCCATTCTGAGATGAATACAGAGATGCTGGTAGCTCTTGAAGAGGAGGGAATATGCTCACTAAAGCTCTTCAAGGCTATTTACTGAGCACCTACTATGTACCAGGTGCTGCCCAAGGTCCTGGAGCTTTGGGTATGAGTGTGACAGACTGTGCACTCAAAGAGTTTACAATGCATTAGTGGGGGAAAAAAAGCATATGAATCACTATATCTGATTGTCAAGGGCACAGACTCAAGCTAGACTATACAAGACGTGGCTTCCCCATTTTTGAAGTCCTTAGCAAATTTGTTCTTATTCATTTATAAAATAGGGATAATAATAGACTTTACCTCCTTTAGAGTTTCTGTGAGGACTAAATGAACTGACAAAGCATCATGCACCACATCCACAGTGAGTTCTATGTCAAGGGCAAGTCTTACCTATCACATCAAATGCTACTTTCTCATTGAGGGCTTCTTGATCATCCTATTCAAAATTGAAACCATGCCCAGCCCTGTCCCCTTTCCCTCTCTTTTCCTCTGCATTAGTTTCCCCCATATGACATGCTAAGCAGTTTTACTGAATACCCGCTAGGCTCCAAACACCATCCTAGGTATTTAGGATCTGCAGTGGATAAAACAAAGATCCCTGCACTCATACTAAGATTTTCTTCTCTATGAATGAATATGTGTTGGATGGGTGGCTGCATGGATGAGTGGAAAAATTAGACACAGTGGTGAATCATGACAAGTGCAGCAGAGGGCCAAGGGACAACTGACTTCAGCAAGAGAGAGGTCTGTGGTGACTGTGGTGAGAGCTGCTTTATTGACAGGGTGGGAAGAAGATCGAGGAGGAGATTAGAGGTGAGAAAATATGACAGGTATGAATAATATTTTTGTGGCTTTGTTGTTAACAGGAGCAGAGGAATGACAATAGTAGATGGAAGGAGAGATAAGGGCCAAGGAATAGTTTGATTTTTGGGGGGATAAGTGATGATAAGGTATACTTATATATACTGATGTATATGATCCAGAAATTAATGTTGGGGTAAGACAAAAGAGGAAAGTAAAGAGGAGAGGGAGAGGTAGAAAGATAGGAAGAAAGAGAGAGAGGGAGATGATAATTACAGAAAGGAGTAAAGTCACTGAGAAAGTGAGAGGGAATGGGATCTCAGGCACAGATAGGGGAATGGGCCTTGGGTAGGAACAAGGGTCCTTCCTTAATGGAAGAATAAGGAAGGCAGGGCTCTGTGGTGGCATGCGGATGGGGTATAGGCTATCTACGTGTCCCAGGCAGGCAAATATGAGAATTCTCTTCTTGACACTTCTATTACCTCTGTGAAATAAAAGATGTGTTCGTGAGCTGGAACTAAACAGAGGGGAGGAACGTTAGAAGTTTGGGAGGAAAAACACAGAACGCAAGTATTTCAGGAAAACAGTGAGAAAAGTGCCCAGGATAATGGAGGAGGATTTCTAGCAGTGTTGAGGGCCCGTTTGATATTTTGATCACAAATCTGAAGCAAAACTAGTCAACATGGTGGAGGACTTTCCTTCAATAATGAATGGCTGATTAGGAACAGTTGTGGAATAAGAAGTTAGTGTGATTTAACTAAAGCAGGGTTTTGTCATAAAGATACAATGGCAGGAGAATTAGGGGAGCTTATATTGGGGTGACAGAGCCTATGGTGCCTAAAGAAGAAAGTAGACATAGTAGGGAGCGGGATAAAGGAGTCTGAGAAGGTAGAGTGCCCATAAAATGAAGTCCTGATGAAGTTTAAGAACATCTAGAATAAAAAACTAGATCAAGTGAGTGGAAGGGAAAAAAAGTATAAGTCAGAAAGTGAGATGTTTGAGATTCAGATTTCAGAGGTGGGTTTATTATTGATGATAGACATTCTGGGGTAGGAACACATAAGTGAAGGGCTGAGGTGGAAGGAAGGAAAGATCACAGGAGCTAAGGAGGCCAAGGACCAAAAGAAACAGGTTCTGAATGCCAGGGATGACTAAAGTCATGGGTGAGGAGAGGGTGGTGGCCCAAACACTAAGGCCATTGGTAAGTGATTGTTATAGTTTGGGTCTAGATGTTTCCTCAACAAAGCCTTATGCAGTCATAGGTGGGGCTTTTCAGAGGTGGATGGATCTGGAGTGTATGATGCTGGGATCAAGGGTGTGCGGTTACTAAATTAGTTCACTGATTGATTTGGTGTAGTTCTGGGTAGGATTAAGTGTGCCCCACCTTGGGTGTGAGTGCTATCTGCCCTAAGGTGGGTAGTTTGGATAAGCTATAAGGAACAGAAAGAGGGTCTCTGGTCGCTTGCTGCCTTCTACCTGCATAAACTATTTCTCCTCTGCAATGCCCCTCTGCCATGCCCCTCTGCCATACCACCCTGCCTTGGAGCCAGCCAGCTCACAGTTTGTAAGCTAAATAAACCTTTCCTCCTTTAACTTCGGGTGTTGGGTATTTTATCTCAGCAATGAGAAGAGTAACCAAGACCGTGATGGAGAAAGACTGGACATTAGCAGGTGACATTAACAAGAGAGAGAATAAGCATGGACATTGGATGACCTGTGCTTCAAAACAACTAGGGTTTGTGAAAGATCAAAAGGAGAATGACTTAAATAAGCCTTTGAGGTAGGGGTGGGGGACACAGAAGATACTTACCTTTTCTAGATCCTGGGGTACATAGGATGGGGGAGGAAAAATAGCTTAATTCAGCTGTGAAGGAAAAGTTCAGGGGAATTGAAGATGAAGCAGATTTTCCTATTGAAGACCATGAAAACCGTAGGCAAGGTTAAGGATGTTGGAGGGAAAGGAGTATGGAAAATGGGATTCAAATTCAGAAACATAAAGAGCAGTATAGGTATGGCACATTGGCACTCAATCCTAGCTTCTCAGGAAGTCCAGGTAAAAGGATCCACAATTTGAGGCCAGCCTGGGCAATTTAGTGAGACTCTGTCTCTAAATAAATAAATTTTTAAAAAGAGGAGATGTTGCTCAGTGGGAGAGCACTTGCTTAGCATGCATAAGCCCCTAAGTATAACCCTCAGGACAGAAAAAAAAAAAGATTTAACTTGTAAAATATGGATGCACTTGATCAAAACCCCTGTATTTCATTAAAAAAAATTGTCTTTGGCCAGCATGTGGGTAAGGATGGGAGCCCTTTGCTGTTCTGCTGCTCCTTTTATTATCTTTTATGATCTTCCCCTTGGTGTCACTGTGATCGTGCCTAGGGATGGTAAATGGCAGACATGGAAATAATCCAGTTCCATTAGTGTTCAGCATTCTGCTGCCTTCTAGGGCCAGGGGCAAAAATTTCAGCTGCTGCTCCTTCAGCAGCCATCTAGACCTTCATGACTGAAGCAGTAACTGCTTTTCTGGCTTTATGAAATTGTCTCCAAATGAAACCTCTGACATTGGAAAGGGGAAGCAACTGAGGAAAACAGGAAGAGAAGCACACTTACACATGGCACATGGCATCCTCAAAGAGAACCAGGTCCATCACCGTGTTGACCTCGTTGTGGTTTTCCAAGGCTTCTGCCAGTGTCTGGGTCAACACTTCCCATGACTGTACTGGCATATACTTGGGCTCACCAATACCGTTTGCAAAGTGGCAATACATGTTCAGGCTTTGGGTCTGCTCCAGGGTCTCTTCAATATCCTGGTGATGAGACAGGAGCTTTCTTACTGACTCTCAATTTTGATTTCACACAGAGCAGATTTGCGCACTCCCTGAAAATTAAAAAATTTGCACACTCTCTGCACACTCCCTGAAAATTAAATATTGGTGCTCTTTCCAACACTCCCTCCTGCCTTGAAAAGCCCATGTAAAATGGATGTTTAACATTTTTAAAAAAACCAGTTCCATGAAGTCATGGAACTCTTTATCCCATGTGGGCTGAGGATGGGAAATAGAGGGTGAGACGTGGCCTCCTCATGTGGGTAGTAAGAGTGCTTCTGTGATCATAAGACTGGATAAGGACACATGGCTGGATTTCCCTAAGTTTAGACTCTCTTACCAGTGTTGGATATAAGAAATCATGGCCCAAAGACTTCACTTCTCCTACATCCATTCCAACAAGTTTTTCTCCCTGATCTATACCATAGTCATCAGATGCCCTTTCCTGTTTTCTGTTGGAGCCAACTGTACACCATAGGTTGTGAACCCTAACATCATAGGTTCTGTCCAGAGGGTTTGGTTTCTGAAGAATGGTCTATTAGCCAGCCTTAGGTGACTGGTTTATTTGTGGGGACAAAGATAATCTTAAGCACTTATAGTACAACCTCTTATTTGTAAAAAGTTTCATGAGGATTTGCTTGCCTTGTTTCAAATCTTATGCACAAGCCAAAGGTTACCATATTCAATAAATACCTAGAAATAACTCAACTAATTTTAAAGATGTGGACTCACTCTGTCTCTTTACTACAAATCTATTCTCTGTGTATTGAAGAGGATTTTTAAAATTTAACATTAGTGGAGCAAAAAAGAACTATTAACTTGTCAAAATATAATACCTGAGCCTTCAGGTAGTAAGAAATGTAGAGGAGGCAAGTCAAAGAAAGAACAGGTTTTCTAAGACACAAGTAGGGGAAGTTATGCCTGCTCAAGTTTTTGTCTTCACCTGTTGTTATTTTCTCTTGAAGTTCAGACAGAAGACCTACCTGGGAAATGGGTGACCAGTATGCTATTTACCAGTAAGGGCACTGACCCAGGGCATAAGCCAGTGCCTTCCACACTCATGGGACAAGATCACCAAATCCAATGTAGGGAGAGTAAGGGCAATAATGAATACAAAAATGCTGCCTGAGTAAGAATAAAGGACTAGAAAGAGTTAAATATCAATGAATTATTATTCAATATTCTGAAAGTGGTTTCAGAGTCATAGAAAACCCTTGAACTATCGTAGCTTTGTTAGAGAGTAATGATAAATGTGCAGAAATTTGGATAAGATGTAAATGCTCTGCAGGAGAGTCACTTTTGCTAGTTTAGAAAAACACACAAAAAGTAATGTGGAGATCCATCTATTTACCCAGTTTGGGAAAGGGCTGACGTACTGGGGATCAGTTATGATGTCAATCAATTTGTACTAGGAATCTAGCAGAAGATAAACAAAAATACAGTGTTATAAACCTTGGTCTACAAGGATTCTTTAATGTGCAAAACAAGTCTCCAGTTTTACAATCAGAACCATGCTATGTGGAAGGGAAAGAAAAGGAAAAACAACCAACATGGTGAATTGAAGATTCCTTATTAAGTGATGCCATATCACACAGGGGTATGAATCAGAGAACATTAAGCTTTTGATGGTGGAAACAGGACTGTATCACTTCTTGGATGGAAATGTGGCAACTTTCCTTTACCAGTACCAAGATTTGCTGCAGGCAAGGGCATTTTAGGCTGGCATTTGAAGTGTTGCTGGGGAAAGAAAATGGTACTCTTCATTTTAGCTGGGTCTATGATCAAAAGGATGTTCCCCTTCTTGTACAAATCCACTGAAGGAGCTCTCCTTCAAAAACTGAGTGCTGTTACTTTAAAATGCTTTCTCAGACCAACTTATGGAGACAAGCAAGTCTTATTTGTGGAGTGAGCAATGAATATATAAATTGGCTAACTCTCTAATGCTCAGAGAAGGGCATCTAAGATGTAAGAGTTCTGAACCTCAGGCCCCATAAAAATGATGAGTGAAATAGAAGAATTTAGGGTGTTCAGCCCAGTAAAATGCACACTGAAACAAGGTACTTAAAATTCTCTCTGACCATTTGAAAGACTGCTATATACAGGTTGGGATACTGTAAATATCTTCAGAGATAGATCCAGGATCTTATGAGGAAAAAATATGTAGCTGAACCAGTGAGTGCTATGGTTTGGATGTTGTTTTTCTCCCAAAGGTTCATGTGTCGGAAGCTTGGTCCCTGGTGTGGCTGTGGGAGATGTGGTAGGACGTTTCAGAGGTGGGGCTTAACAGAAGGTGATTAGGTCATTGAGGGGATGCCCTCTGAAGGGATTGATGCTGATCTTGTGGAGTGAGTAGCAGTTCTTACAAGCACGGCTTGTTACTGAGAGTGAAGCTGACCCATGAATCCCTCCCATTTCCTGACTCATCACATAGTCTCTTCCACACAAGTTCCTCCCACTGTGGTGCCATCCACCGTAAGTCCCTCACCAGGGGCTGAATTGACAGGAAACTGCCAGGAGACTGTCAGTCTCCCAAATTATAATCCAAACAAAACTTTTTTTTTTGTAAATTACCCAGACTCAGGTGTTTTGTTACAGTGACAGAAAAGAAAAAAACACTAATGAATTAGGGGCAATATGACACAATTATATACAAGCCTTGATTAACACTCAGCTCAAGCAAGGATAATAAACAGTAGACTTTGATCAATAGGGTCATTGTTAATTACAGAGGTAATTTTGATGCTAAGAAATGTACTATAACCTCCAGAGGTGTTACTTTATCAGTGTTTCCCAAGACATATTCCATAATTTTATAAATTATTAATAGGTTTTGTGAAGGGAAAAGAGTTTCAGGGTTCCATACATTTGCAAAATGGTATGTGAATCAGGGTTGCTCCAGATTTCTGGGTTTTAATGTGCTAAATGCAGGGCAAAATTCCTAAAGGGGGATAAAATACAAAGTACTAACCCCACTCATTTCATCATAGATGCCTTCTTCCCAACTGTCTAACAGAATGTATTTTGGGAGACACAGTAACAGAGCTATAGTACTTAAGAAAAGGAGAAATGATGATCTTGCTTTTGGTCAGACCACAGCTGGGTGACAAAAGTCAGGCACCACAATTTCAGAGGAAAGAATGGTTGACAGAGCAATCAAGATGATGTTATTTTTCTCTGGGTTTGAAAACAATGCATCAGAAACAGTTAAAAGAAGTTGACTCTGTGGATTGAAGGGGGGAAGACTAAATGAGGCCAAGATAAATGTTCACAAACTATTTGAAAGTTTGGATTTGGCCTAGAGTTAATGGGGTAGGAAATGAATCTTAAGTCATTATTAGACTGAATTTCCAGTCTTCAAAATGGTTCCAAATTTCAGAATTGTTCCATATTTCCAGTTGTTAGCACTTCCCAAATGGCTACGATGGGAAAGGTGAGGTGGTGCGAGGGACGCTGGGCCATCACTAGGGCGACCAACCTGGAAAATGCTGCAGAGATAACTCAGGATCGTGTGGACCCTTGGGCTAGTTGTTCTGAGATCCATGACTAATTTGTGTTTATTCTTGCTCCTATATGTGTAGCCTGGGAAAAAATGATAAAAGTTTTTTTCTTAACCTAATCTCTGACCTTTTCCCAATGAATGGACTAGATTGTGTCATTTGGTAATCATCTGCATAGTTATAAATTACTTTTTTAAATATGAAAATAATCACAAGGCAGTACTTACATCAAAGATTTTCTTGAGTACTTCTGTCTGGATTTTATCAAAGAGATCAAAGTCCTTTTCTTCCATCATCTTATCCCGATAAACCCGATTTGATTCATGAAGATAGAGCTTTACTAGATCCTGTATGGATTTTACACATTCTACTGAGGCGAAAAGAATGCCCTTCAAGGAGAACAGACCAAAAAACAAAATAAAACAACAAGCAAACAAACAAAACCCTTCACATTAGTAACATTTCAGAGGTACAACCAGCTAAAAAAAATTAAACAAACAAAAAACCTTATGGAGCATTTTGCCCAACCTTGGGTAATGCCTGGGAATTGGCTCACCAAAGAGTATTTGACAGTGAATGGACCCTTGGATGTTGAGAAAGAGCTTGTGGGGAAAGATCCAGGTGTCAGAAGCAGATGGATCTGACTTCAAATACTTTCGCAATCACAGCAACTGTGTGACTTTGAGTAAGGCCTGTGACATCTCTGAATCTTAGTTTGCTCACTCTTTAAACTGAAGGAACAATATTGATTTTCCAGAGTTGTTGAAATAATTCAAATTAATATGCCTTAAGGAAGCTAGTGTGTCTCACCCCATATAATCAATTAAAATTATTGCTTTGTGATTATAAAAATCTATAATCTATAATTAACCTATAACTAATTTGAATCCATTTATGTGACAGCCACTGAACTAGATGTTTTGCAAGACAATGTTATTCAATCCTCATGATGATTTTATGAAATAACTTTTACTGCATCCATTATTTTGCAAAAGTGGAGACTAGGATCCAGAAAAATGGCAACAGAATTAGTTGTCCCACCTCAAAGCTACAAAGTTTTGAAACTAAGTCTTTCAACCTTATTGACTATAATTTTAACTAATATTTTTCAAATCACAACAGCGAGGCTGGAGGTGATTTCTCTGCTACTTTTGTATTTTACAAGTGCTGTTTTGAAAACTGATCTAGGTAATGATTGAGAATGTAAAATCATGGGAACTACAAGACAATCTTACAAATATAGGTGTAAAAATTACACAGAAAAAACAGCAAATGGAATCCAAGAAAATATTAAGAGGACAACATGTAACAGTCACTTTGAGTTGATTCTAGGAATGCAAGGTTGATTTAACATTTAAAACTCATCAGTGAAGTTGATCACTTTGCCAGAATAAAGGAGAAAAATGATATAATTATTTCAACATTTTCAGGAAAGCCAGTTAAGTTTTCACACACATTTGTGATTAAAACTCCTAGGAAAGGGGCTGGGGATTTAGCTCAGTGGCTCTGCCACCTGCTTAGCAAGCTCAAGGTCCTGAGTTCGATCCCCAGTACCCCCCCCCAAAAAATTCTTAGGAAATTTATAGGTAGAAAGAAATTTTCTTAAGTTGGCACTACACTTCCCTTAATGACAAACTATCAAAAGGGTTTCCCTTTAAAATTAGAAATGTGACAAGATGCCATTTTCATCATTGTACTGGCAATTGTAGCCAGCACAATAGGACAAGAAAAAGAAAAGATTTAAGAATAGAAAGGAAGAAATGTAATTATGCTTTTTTTTTTGGTACCCAGGATCAAACTCAGCACCTCATGGTTGCGAGGCAGGTGCGGTGCCACTGAGCCAAATCCCCAGCGCCTATGCTTTTTAAACTAACAATCTGATTGAAAATATAAGTATAAGCATAATATCGAACAAAGATACAAACTGATATTTGCTAATATTTTTTGTATAAAGCTCAGAAATAGTTCAAAATAATGTATTGTGTTAGAAATCTATGTAGCATTTAAGGCTGGAGAAGGAAAGAGTGATTGGAAGAAAGAAAAAGAAAGGAGTTTGGGGATACTGGGAATTGTCTATTTTTTTTTTATCTGACTTGTGTGGACACTTTGTTACACTTTGTGATAGTTAACCAAGCTGGATACTCTGGAGTGTGTATTTTTCTATCTGTATGTTATATGTTTTTCTTTTTTTTTTTTTTGGTACCGGGGATCAAACTTGGGACCTTGTGCTTGCAAAGCAGGCGGTGGAACCACTCAGCTAAATCCCCGGCCCCTGTATGTTGTATGTTAATGAAAGTTTATAAAAAGAAAAATGTTCCATTAAGTTCTTTTTGTTCCACCCAATGCATATCCCAGCCTCTTTCAGCTTGTCAATATCCTAAATATCAGTCATACAGAAAATGAAGAGGTCAGGAAAAAACACTAGCCAGGAATCCCAGCTTGTGGAATTTTGTGTTTGACAGTAAGGTGAGCTATCACTTGATTTTTTTTTGTATCACTTGATTTTTATAATTTCTGTTATAAGCACAGTCAGGCTGACTGACAGTAAAGGGTGAGTGAATGAGACAATGTTAAGTGCAAACTTTGTCGTGTCTTAGATACTTATGTGTAGTCTTGGGATGGGAACATTAGTTAATGATCTCTGCTACTCATGGTACTGCCAAATTCTTTTCTGATATGGATGGATTTAAGAGAAGTGCATGGAAAGATTGAGGTTTGGATTAAGCTGGGTTCCTTGAGTGGTGTCTGTCCCCTACTGGGCAGGCGCCATCCCCTTAATCTCTTCCATCAAGCCTTCAGAGAAGCAGACAGGCAGGGGTGAAGTAAGGTGGGGAGAAGCCATGGTCCTGTTCTGAACTAGAAACTCATCTCTGTAGGAGGAGAGCCAGAAGCTGTGCCACTGAAAGGAAGCCATGCTCCTGCAAGAACCCACTCTCCAACTTGACAGCTGGTGGCTGACAGAGCCAGGGCGTTGCCACTCAGGCTGTAGGCCAGGAGGAATAAGCAACAGGCAAGGGAAAGAAAACAAGAGGCTCAGTTACCCTCTGCTGTCTGTGCTCTCTGGTTCCTCCTTGACATTGTACCAGTTACCATTAAAACAAGATTGAGACAGAGCACTCTTTCCTCAGGAAGCCTTTTGTTGCCCTTAAGTGCCTACATGGTGGGGCTGAAGGTTCCAGTTGTGGCTATCAGTGTTTCTGCTTGCCATTTATGTGGTAGAGGTGAAGGTGCTTGATTTGTCTATGTCACAGTTTTGTCCTCTCCAAATTGGAAATGCAGTTGTCTCTCTGTAACTGTTAGGAATTGCTTCTAGGATCCCCTCAGCTACCAAAATCCATGGATGCTCAAGGCCCCATATAAAATAGAATAATGTTTGCATATAACTTACACACTTCCTCCTATATATTTTGTCATCTCTATATTACCTATAACACCCAGTACAATGGAAATGCTATATAAGTAGTTGTTATACTCTACTATTTAGGGAATAATGAAAAGAAAGAAAATGTACATGTTCAGTAAAGATGCAATTTTAAAAATAATTTTGATTCACAGTTGATTAAATCTACCAATGTGGAAACCATGGATACAGAGGTCTGCAGTCAGTATTCCTGGGTTGCTGTGTGGATTAAATGAGTTAATGAAAGTAAAAGGGTTAGTGCTGAGTGCCATACGGTTTGGCTATTATTATAGACTAAGGTCAGAGTTTTAATTAGGGCTTATTCTGGTCTTAAATTATCTTCCAATTTCATCTCTCATCAAACCCCTCCAGATTTCCCCATCCCTACCAAGCTAAATTACTAGCTATTTCTCTAACATCATTCCTAGTTTTCTGCTTCCATGACCATTGTGTTGACATCTACTAGCTAGTGCTCTCTCTGAGCCTCTGATGAAATGGGACAATAACATTGATCCCAAAGGGTTCTTGAGAGTAGTGAATTTCAAGTTGCACGGGAGACAGGGTGACTGTCCCAACAGGAGCTGACTCTGGGTTGCTTCTGGTGAAAGGAACTTCACTTATTCTTCTCACTTTAGTGCTGCCAGTTGTGACCAATTTAAACTGGGTTAAACTAATTTAAATCCTTCTTTTCATTCCAAAAATGTAGACAGTAACTCCCACCCCCACTCTATAGTGTAGCAGTGATATTCAAGAGAGATATTGTGTAGTAAACACTAATCTCAGTTAATTCTCATTCTAATTGTGGGTAAGTATAAGTTTTGCCACAGTGGATTCCTGGAAGCCACAATGCTGCAGGCATTACAGGCTTAGAGCTGAATCTGTCTTGCAGTCTTCACCATCCTATGCTTATTTCCTCAACAGAAGTTCAGATGAGAAGAGCAGAATGGTGTGGTGGAAATGGTCCAGGTAAGGAACCTTGATGGCAGGACCTTTATTAATTGACTGTGTACTCAGAGACAATCTGTTTGATCTGTGTGGGTCTCCTTTTCTTTATTTTTAAAATGAATTAATGTCTGGGCATCAATCTGGTCCAAGAATACTGTTCTTAGCCAGCCTAGATGTATTCTCAGAAACTTTACCAAGCCATGGGGCTCCATAGCTTCCCCTTCCCATTAATCTTTTCATGGCTCTTGCATCACTGAACCAGCATTTAGCAATTTCTGCTTCTTACAACCAAGAGTCTTGTCTGGAATCTGCTGGCTCCATGTCTTCAGGGTCTGTGTCTGCTGATTTGAGGCTCCCCACGGTCTTAGCTGCACAGAAAATAGCCTGGACAGTTAATTCCAACTACATGTATGCATGTGGCTGGTCATATCGCTGCCTGATTACTTCATTTGGGCACTGGCCCTTTAGTCTCACCTCTGCTTGGTATAAAAGGCATGTCTCCCTCCACAATAACTCAGTGCTAGCTTGGGGAAGGAATCTCTTTGGAAAGGAGTAGTGGCAGATCCTGGTTCAGGATGGGAGATCTGTGGAATCTACCATGTGAGGATATTGTGCTTGATCTGGCGTTCTAACAGTGATGGGTCAAGTGATAGGAAGCAATGGGTGGACAGGCCATTGGCGATCAGATGAGCATCCAAAGGTTCTGAAATGGCTTTGGTTTGGAAATGAATTGCTGTTTTTTGGACTGAGGTTGTCTGTCTCAGGGGATGGCAGGTGTTACGGCATGACTTCTGTTTTGCATGGTTTGGGGAACATTCTTTTTCATTCCAAGAACAATGGGTGTATCACCAGGGGCTCTAAAATAGTTTTTATTTCTTTTGTGCCCTTTTCCTTCCCAGGCATGCTGGAGTCATTATATGACATGATTTCCAGGATGCTGAGCCTTCTTGAATCCAAAAGAACCAACTCAGAAACACATTCTCTTCATGAAGAAAAAATGTAGGCTGCAAATAAAGCTCTATTTTGTTGAGGTCTTCTCCATGGAGCAAATAGCACTATTTTCCTGTTTATGTTCATGACTTCATATAAACTGTCTTTGCCTAAGAGTTTAGCATTCACTGTTTGTTTTATTAAGAATGGAAGACTCTGATATCTAAATACACATATTCATTGCAGCACAATTCACAATAAGCAAGGTATGGACCAGCCTAGGTGCCCATCAGTGGATAAATGGATGAAGAATATGTGGTATATCTTACAGAATGGAGTATTACTCAGTCATAAAGAAGAACAAAACCATGTCTTTTGCAGGAAAAAATGAATGTAGGTTGTCATGTTAAGTGAAATAAGACTCAGGCAAGTATCACATGTTTCCGCCAGTATGTGGAATTAAAAAAATGACAGAAAATAGGAGAAAGATTAATAGAGGAAGAGAATCAGAAGGAGGCAGGGGGAGCAGGGAGTAAGCTAGGTAGTAGGGGGATGGATAGGAACAGAATATGTCCTATGCATATATGCATAATGAAAATGCCACTCAGATGAAACTCAGTATTTTGTAAACATTGTATGCAGCACTTAATAAAAGAAAGAAAGGAAGACTCTGGATCTCATCCTTCCAGGTGACTCAGAGCAGATGAACTCACCTGAAAAATGTTGGCAAAATCTCTGAGATTGAAAATGTAGTGGAATTTGATCACTGTGGGCAAGAAGGTAGTGGCAATTTTCTGGTGGAAGGTGAAAGCCAGGTTGATCAGCTGGGGGATGGATTTCTGCAGGGAGGCTGGGAAGTTTCCCAGCTTCAGATGCTGGGTCAGGATGGTGCTGTAGATGGAGGAGAGGGCATCTGCTCCCGGAAAGGAGAGGACAAACACACTGAAGTGGCGCTGCACGGGAAGCAAAAATGAGATGTCCTTATTATGGGATAAAACTACCTCTTCCAGATTCAGCTAAGATAATGAAGAATTCCTATAAAGGTTTTGAGTTCTACATTCCAGTCACATTTGTCATGTTATACCCAAAGTGGGATTGAACCTGAAATGACTATTGGCTTTGGACTTCTGGTGAAAGATGGTTACATAGAGAGCAGGAAGAGAATCTGAGACCAGACATGATCTTGATACTGAGTGCTCATATCACCTTGGGAAAGTCATTTCGTCCCTCAACAGTTCCGTCATCTGAAGAATGTAGAGCTGAATCAAATGAACCCTATGATCCATTCCAGCTCTAAAAATTTTGTGACCCTGGATCTAGGAGTTTCTCTATCTCCCCTAAAAAACCATCCTACCTGGTTATCCACACTGAGTGGCTGCACAGGGAAAAGGCCAATTATTACCTAAAACCAAGTGACATCAGCTCTGACAAGGTAGCATGAGGGCCCAGCTCCCACCCACACCCGGTTCCTCCCATACCTGAAGCCGTGGGTTGATGGTGAAGCTGCCCGCGGTGGGGTTCATACAGGAAACATACTGTACATTCCTGATCTCCTTTAGGGACAGTTTGTTCCGATCATACCTGAAACAGAAACCTCCGGTGAGAGTAGTGTGAGGGAGGGCCAGGCAGGCAGATGTTTCATCCATGTGAGGTAGGGTGTGCCTTATTATTCATGTGTTTGGGTGGTTAAAACAAGCTAACAGACAGACAAACAAACCAGATTCAATGATAGAAACCGAAGAGACAAGAGCCTAGGACATTCTTCTGAGGAACCCAGTATCTATGGAAGTAGAACAGAAAGGAGGGAGCACAGGGATGGATTAAAGGTGAGAGGAAACTCAGAGGTGTGTGTCAGCCCAGAAGGCAGGGGAGATCAGCATTTCCAAAGCAGAGAGTGGTCACCCACATGAAATGCAGCAAAGAAAGCCAGCACTCCGAGAAGGTCCCCCAGATTTTGCACTAACAGTGCAGGTGATAGTTCAGCAAGAACACTTCAGTAAAGTGGAAGGAATAGAAATCAAATAATAGGGGATTAATGAATGAGTGGGAGACAAGGAAATGAGGAGAGAACAGAGACGTTTGGTTATGTATGGGGAGAAACAAAACAGCAATTGAAAAATGATTTTTTTAAAGACAGTTGAAGACATTTATGCAAGTTACAAGACAAAGGAGAGCCAATAAGGAGCTGGAGGAACTAGCCGATGAACTGAGGGTTATAGTCAGTAGAATCAGGATGCAAGTGAGTGGTTAAGTCTGAGGCAAGAAGGTAGGAAAGCAGAACAAAGAATGCAAGCATGCTGTATGGATGTGGAAGCAAGAGATGGAGCTGGGATTGGTGTTCTCTGAATAGGCAAAGCCCTCAGCTGAGGTGATGGAGGATGTTGAGAGAGGAGAAGATATGAAATGGATGTTTCCGAAAGACAACATGTAAGTAGAGAAAACAATGCGGCAAAATTTACAGGAAGTTTCTAATTCCCATTTAAGACTTGTGACAATAAATCTAAAGTAAAACTAGTTAGTTTGACTGTTTTTTTCAGTACAGTTAAGTTGCTCAAATACTAAAGTGAAAATGGAGGCTGGTTGTGAGCGGCAGGCATCCAACGCACACTTCTGGAAGGAACTAACTCAATTAGCATCTTCCCTATAGTCCTTCCTCTCAATTCCCTCTTCCCATTCCCCATTGTTTCTCAGCATCTGATACAATGTGAGATAGGAAGGAGGACCAAAGTTGTTTCAAATCACTGGCTTCTCCTAGCCTTCAGACCTGTACTGTTGCAAGAGAGAACAACAGATCCTGTGCATCAGAGATGCAGGCTGGAAGGTCTGCAGACACAGTGGGTTGGGTGCTGTCATGGCTCACCTCCTCCATGCTGTGAGACCACAGTAGCAGGGAGTGGTTAATCTTGCTTTTGAGACTTGGGGAGGGCTTCCAGAGAACCCAGCTTTTGAGATGAGTCATTTCTTTCTGATCTTATGTTATTCCATGGCTTAAAAAATTTAATTAACATATATTAATTGTACTCATTAATGGGGTTCAGTGTGATAATTCTCTATCTGGATTTAGTGCACACTGATAAAATCCAGCTTCCCTTTTTCCATCCTCCACTCCACCGCAACACATACACCATCCCTGATCTGATCTTTAACAATCATTGAGATGAGTCTTGAAGAAAAGGGGAGGTTTCTTTCTTAAAGGAGAGTGGGGTCCCTTCTCTGGCAGGATCTTTCCTGTGAACTTCAGTGGCTCTGCTGAGAGGGCACTTCAGAAGACAGAGAATCCCACGAGGAGGTGACCGACCCTGTGGACTCTCAGCTGGGAGCCAAGCTGAGATTAGCCGTTTCAGCAGCCTGCCTGAGGTCTAGCCCCCTCAATGAATGAGCTCTTACCAGTGGCCATAGTCCAGATGCTGCCTGATGATGGTGTGGGGCTGTACTGTCCCATAGGCATCTACTTCAGGCATATTCATGTCATCAATGAAATAGATGAGCTTCTTGTTCCCTGGGGGCCCATAATTTCTTCCAGCTTTCTTTTCTAGAGGTTTCTCCAGGACAGCTGAGGAAAGATTCAGGCAGTGAGGGAGAGATTTAAACCTCATAGACCAATTCTGAGATAGTATACTTGTCCAGGACAAGCCACTGAGTGTGCAAACAAGAATAACCACCATTAGTAGGTTCAGCCATTCCACAGCACCAGGTGGAGCTGGCAGTTAGTAGACAGTATGATGACAGGACCCACTGAATGTCTTACTCCATGCACTGTGCTAGGTTTTTGCAAATGTTTATTATCCCATTTAATTCATACAACGTGACCCAGAGATTAGTATAGCTTCCTATTTCCTAGATGAAGGAATTGAGGGTTAGGAGAACTAAGTAACATTACAAAAGCCAGGATAGAAACCAGAGCAGATAAAGTTCAAAGCTCTTGCTTCTTTTGTCATTTCTGTGGTCCCCAGTCCTTTGTTTTTAGATTAGAAATTGAATATGCCCTTGTAGTCCCTAGGCCAGGTACTCTCTTCCCAAGGAAATCTACAAATAGCAATCCTGGGTCAGCTTATTCTTTCTCCCCAAGACAGCAAAGGGGCACAAAGGCTGTGGCTCTCGTGCCAGGCCTGGTGGAGCCCCCTTCTATCCCAGACCATCTGTTTGCATATTCTGCAAACAGACTTTCCAGAGAGTTCATCGTATGGGGCTTTCCCTGATGGGAACAGAAACAACAGTGTTAGGGAATTTCTCAGCTGTTTCCAGTGTCACAGAAGGCACCCTCCTCTCTCTTCCCTTCTCTGGTCCCCTATGGGAGCATCTCAGTGCCTCTAAGGACACTAAATACAGACTCTCCTTTGGACAAGTTCCTTCAACTACCAAGCCAAAGGGAAGGAATCAGACAGCACCATTTCCAGCCTGATGGGACTTGTTCAGAATAAACTTAAGTAACAGGGTGGAGATACATGATTTTTTTAAGGAAAGCAATTAAATCTGTATGGATTGCAAGAACCAACACTTTTTATTATAGCTGGAAGCTCTGAGGACCGTCTGATTTCTTCTCTTGAAAAACAAGTTTGTAAACAGGGAGAAAGTGTCAATAGAGATAGGAAGGTGACAGATAGAAAGACAAGTTCCTTCAAGAAGCTCTAATATTCTAATTTCCTGGTCCTGAGTTAAATTAAGTGTTTCAAATATGAATTAAATTTAAATTTAATTAGCATCCAATTAACATACACTATCAACCAATTAATCACCCAACACCTTCTTCCCCTCCTAAAGATATAACAACTATACACAAGATCTGTCAAAATGAAATATAATTAATGGGCTGCCAAGGACATGCTTTGGAGAACAGTCCTGCTAATAGGAAATTTTCTACTAAGAAAGGGTTGTTTTTCCTTCTCCCAAGGCAATGATATTCAAATCAACCCCTGGAATTAAGCAGACCCTGTAATTTGGGTTGATTAAGCTTTTTAGGATCTAAAGGATTGTTGAGGAGAAAAGCATGTCAGTTAGCAAGAAGTGGCCTTGGAGTGTGCTGGATTATCTTAGATGGTTGATGTGAAGTTTTCTAGAGAATGAAAGGAGAGGCACACAGAGTTTTGATTCTTTCTTGGCCAACCTGTGCTTTATGTCACCTCTAGATCTAGAAGGAATGTCTCTGAGGTAGAATTGGAGGAGTAGAAGTGGTTTAAATTTGAAGGAAACGGTTGTTGAAAATGGAAAACAAATAAGACAGGGAGAAACATGACTCTCTTCCCATGCTTCTGTGTTCTGATTGTTATGACAAAGACTGAAAACTTAAGCTCAAGCTGGACCAATAGCTCATTTCTTGCTGAATTTCTCTTTATAACCCATATGGAACAACAGAGTTCAGTCTATGGCAGTGTGGACCAGTGTCATCTGACCCACTGGGTTTATGTTTTTATTTGTGCCATTCCCTGAGCACCATTTGGCCACCATCTTATATTTGAAAAGCAACTTGTCAAAGTGGTTTCCTATTAACCTGACGTTACCATTTCTTGGCTGCTAATCTTCTGCCTTGGCTTTCACTTGATAACTGCAACAACTCTCAAAAGGTCTCCTCGCTCTCCCACTAGATTCTTTCCACTATATTTGCCAAAAAGCAGACAGTAGTAGCCTGGTGATGCGTGACCAAATTATGGCAGGCCCTTGCTTGCAGTCCTCCATGGCATCCCATCTTACTTGGAGCAAAGACCCGTCTGTTTACTTCTGCACTTTCATCTTGCACCTCTCCTACTATTCCCCTCTCCACTCTCTCCTTAAACACCTTGCTTCTGATACAATAATCACTCACTGCCTCAGGGCCTTTGCTCTGACTATTTCCTTTGCCTGGAATCCTCTTCTTTCAAATGCCAGCACAGTTTGCACTCTCATGTGTCTACTTAAATGCCATTTCCCCTCCAGTAAGGCCTTTCTGGAACTCTTGCTAAAATTAAACTCACCTCCTTTACCCTGCTCTTGCTCCATTTTTTTTCACAACTCTCAACAGCACTTCATGTCCTATATCTTAAACTTATTTATCTTATTTATTATTTCATCAAGCTGTTCCATACTAGAATCTAAACTCCACAAGGACAGGAATTTTCCTCTGTTATTCTCACAATCATAGCTACAGGACATAATCCATTGTCTAGTACAGAGTAGAGGGCTCGGGAATCACTTATTAATTTAAGGCAGGAATAAATCTATTTTGTTAGTATAGCAAGCCTTATAAGTTAGGCAAAAAAGTCTTATTATGTCCCTACAGCAGTTAAGAACATAGAGTCCAGGACAGGTTAACTACCTTGCCATCATTAGAATCCAGGTCCTTCGACAGTGCTTCCAAGGAAGGGGACAGAGCTCTCACATGCCCTCCATCCTAGCCCTTTCTAGGTTCCCCTTGACCATTCCAGTCTCCCTGGCTCCTCCAGTCTCACTCGAATTTCAGAGCAGCTCAGTCCTTCATCCATGCAGCACTGCCAGGGACTCAGCTGTAGTGAGCATTTGCCATGCTCTGTATAACTGACTCCCACAGAAATCTAGGATTTATTATCATTACCTCTACAAGTCTTTAAGCAGATGAAAAAACTGAGGATTAAAGAAATGAAAGGATTTCATTCAAGGTTAAACAACTACAGAGTGGCAAAGCCAGGACTTTAACCACAGCAAGTTGCCTGGCTCTGGAACCTCATGCAACCACTACTACAAACTGTTCCTTGGACACGGCTCCCACCCTCGAGAAATCCTCAGTTAACTTGTTGCCTGCACCATATAATTTTATAGCCATTATTAATAATTATTTGTGTCTTACTTTAAGCTAACATGATTTGTGTATGTGTTTGAACTATTTTCCTTTTGTATTATCTAATTTTTCATGTTAAAACATTTTAGTTGTATTTATGAGTTTTGATTTATTCTTTTAAAAATAACAATTTCCATGACTAGAAAAAGAATACATATTCATTTTAGAACTATGAGAAAGTAGAGAAAAATCACAGCGATGAAAGTAAAAACTGGGCATGATTCGAATCACTTAGCAATCAGCACTACTTTCAATAATTTAGTGGATTTCATTCTAGTTATTTCTGTTCCATTTTCCCTCTACAAACCACACTTTATACTGAATATACTGATGGATACATTCTAATTTTCTTTTAGCATATTGTTAATCTTTTTATTATAATAATAATAAACATCTCCCTAAAACATGATTTTAATTACTATATTGGGTTTCCTAATTTGGATATACCAAAATGATTTCTTTATTGTCTAAAAGGAATATCTTGCTCACCAGATAATAATAAATCATCGATAATTGAACTTGGGGTTTTGTCATCTCCTTTTTGGAAGGCATTAAGTGAAAGGGAGCTACCTGTCTATAATAATGTAAGCCCAATGTCCCTTCTTTATTTTTAAAAAAATTTTTATTAGTATGTGTTTGCAGTATAAGACACACAAAAAAATTAGACCATCTAAAATATAAGACCCCATCAAGAAATGGGAAAGTAAAATGAACAGACTTCACAGAGGAAGAACAAATGGCCAATAAATACATGAAAAACTGTTTGACATCTCTGCCTATTAAAGAAATGCAAATTAAAACAGCAGTGAGATTCCATCTTACACAAGAAAGAATACCAGTCATCAAGAAATGACAAAAATAACAAATGTTGGCAAGACTGTGGTGAAAAAGGAGCCCTCCTACATTGTTGGTGGGAATGTAAACTAGTAAAACTATAAATAGCAAATAAACATATGAAAAAATGTTCAACATCACTGGTCATTCGAGAGATGCAGATGAAAACAACGCTGAGACCTCACCCCAGAAAGAATGGCTGCTATCATGAAATCAACCAATAACCAATGCTGGCGGGGCTGTGGGGAAAGAGGAACCCTGCTCCACTGCTGGTGGGAGTGTAGACTGGTGCAACCACTGTGGAAATCAGTATGGAGATACCTCAAACAACTAGGACTGGAAGTCCCATTTGACCCAGCTATTTCCCTGCTGGGTATCTTCCCAAAAGAATTAAAAGAATCATACCACAGTGATATATGTGCATCCATGTTCATAGCAGCACAATTTGTAATAGCTAAAACTTGGAAGCAGCCCAATTGCCCATCAACTGGAGACTGGATAAAGAAAATGTGGTTTTAAAAAAATAAAATGAAGTACTACTTAGCCATAAAAATGGGAAATTAGAGACATTTATAGCTAAATGGATGCACATTGAGGTGATACTCTTAAGTGAAATAAATAGGACACACATGTGTAAATACTGAATAGCTTCTCTAGTGTGAGAAACTGAAAGTGTAAGGACTAAAAAGTATAAAAGATAATGTGAAATAGGAAGAAAAGGGGCAAAGGGGAAGGAGAAGTAGGAGGAGTAGGGGAAAGGAAAGAAGGGAATGGAATCAATATGAGAAAATGAAAAAATGGAAACAAAGTCTTTGTAAATAGGGAGGGATGGAGGGGTTGAAGGGAGGGCAGGGGAAGGGGGAAAAATAAGAACCAAGAGAGATTAGGTAAAGGTGCAAATTTCCAATGATGAATGTCATTATATTGTATACCTAAAATGTACCAATAAAATAAAATTTAAAAAAACCCATAATGGAAATCAGTATGGGGATTTCTCAAAGAACTAAAATTAGAAATTCCATATGGCCTAGCTGTACCCTTCTAGGTATCTTCCCAATGTCCCTTTGAGGTTGAGAGTGTCCTTAAATTTCAATGAACAGGTTACAGAGATCTATTCTACACACAGATTCAGACATCTAAGCTCCTCTCTAATTAGTGTAATTAAGCACTCAAATATTTGTTGAACTAACAATTCCAATCACAGTTGGATGGCAAGAGAATTCAGGACTGTGATGAGAATTAAGTTCAGTCTTCTCCTTTTACATGGAAACCATAAATCCTTCAGGGCCTTCAGGAATGTCTCTGCACCTCCTTTTCTGTCTCTAAATTATCCTGTTTATGGATCTTTGCAAATTCTATTACTTAAAAAATTATTTATTTTTTCAGAAAGAATAAAAAGACATTAAGTTATTTGAAGGGACATAATTTGCAAATTCTATTATTTAAAAAATTACTTATTTTTTTCAGAAAGAATAAAAAGACATTAAGTTATTTGAAGGGATATAAGACAGAATAAGTAAAATACAAATTCAAAAAAGATTCCAAAACAAAATAAACTTACTTGAACCAGTAATCTGGGATGTTATTTTAACGACATAAACATTTATCTGCTTATCTGAAAGTTCAGAACTAAATCTATTTAATTACATAACCATGACACCCAAGATCACCAGTACTAATCCACCTCTTCTTTTATAGAAAAAATTTTTCCAGGCACTAAATTCTAGGAGGCAAATATGGAAACTCACAAAAGATAGATCATGCCACAAAATGGTCTTCAACTGAGACTTTACAGAAGATATAAAAATAACCTAAAATGATCTTTAATCTTTGGTTTCATTTCAATGAAACCAAAAGGTGCACTATAAAATTGTAACTCAGTGAGGGAATGAAAGCAAGGCAGCTGGGTTTGTGGAGGTCAGAGACACTGACGACTAGAAAATGATGACAGATCTTTGCATCTGTCAGCTTGAGGCATCAGTGTTATTAACCTGTGCTTATGAACATATTGAAGAACAGTTAATTGAAGGCTATTTTTTTCAATAACTAACTGAAGGTACTATGATATTTATTATCAGAGAGAAAGACATCTACGTGCTCCAGAAATCAGATACACAGAAACGAACTTGGAAACTACCATGGAAATTAAGATGTATGCCATACAGCCTAGCAAAGTAGAAGGCCTACATAGTTAGATGAAGACAACTTTGATATTAACTCAGAGGGTGACTTTGAGGGAAGACACTTACCACCTCTAAACCTCATTTACTTATCTTGTGAAATGGGAAGTATCACCAGATCTGTGATGGATACTTTCCCAATCTCATTCTCTTTAGTCACTCTGCAGTTAGGGTGGCCACATGACAGTTTTGAACAGTAAGAAACAAGCATAAATCTATCATTTCCTGACATGATAGATTCCACCTTCTCCCAATTTGGAATGTAAATGTGAGAGCTGACGCAGCAGCCATTCTGTCATCTCAAGGGAAAAGCCAATGGAATAGCAAATATTTTGAGCATTAATATCACTGAACATTTGATCCTGAGTTTGCAACTGCCTACCTTCAGACTTCTTATTGGGTGGGGAAAATGTCTATGTCATTAGCACCAGATTTTCTGCTACTTGTAGCCAAAAGCATTACTGACACACTGTCTCATAGGATGGGGAAGATTAAATAAATTAAAAGAGTGGACACACTGTGAATATTAAAGAAAGCATGTGCTATCCATGGTGGTGAGCTATATGTGGGCTTTATGTACTGTCCTCATTCATATTCAGTAAGTTCTGAATCTGTGTTTAGCAAAGTACTCAGCGGAGACTCCAGAATGTATGCAGTGGAAGAGAAGAGAGATGCAGGTATTTTCAGCAGCTGCCTCCTCTAGAAAAGAACATCTGACGTTGAGAAAAATAGCATTTGCTGTGCTAGCAGGATGTGGGAGTTGCAAAACTTCATCCTGGAGATCTCTAGGAATTGACCCACTGGGTAGAGTTATTGTCTATTTGAAAGTTGGAACATTTCTTCCAAAACATTTTTTCTTTCAGCATAGTTTTTGTTCTGCTTCCTTTTTGTAAGGGAAAGGAATTTGCTTGTGTTCTTTTTGTTTTGGCAGTTGAGGTTTAGAAATTATTGTATAACATAGATTCTTAAATTTGAAAAGCATTTTGTTAATATTATTATAATAACAGCTTCCATTTACTAAGCACTTACTATTGTGTTAGGAAACATTTGAATGTTTTATAAATTTTATCTTACTATTCAAGAATGACAAAAACGGACTATTGATATACTAAGAAGTAGGGATAGATTGTAAATTCATGCCGAGTGAAAAAAGGCAGGCAAAAAGAATGAATATTGAATGATTTCATTATATAAAATTGCAAAAAATGCAAACTAATCTATGGTGACAAAACCATCAGTGGTTTTCTGGAACACGGCAGCATGGAAAAGTTGGGAGGAGGGATGTGAAGGGGTGTGAGGAAACTTTTAGAGGTGAACATGTTTATTATTTCAATTATGATGATAGTTCTTTCTTTGGGTGTGTAAATGTTTCAAAACTTATCAAATTGTGCCCTTTTATCACATGTAGCTTATTGTATGTCATGAAATAAAACTTTCATAGAGAGGTTAATGTGAAGAAAATCATGCTGCTTCTCAATAAGACAATGGATAAATGAGCTGTGATTTAATCACATGATGAGATTCTCTGCAGCCATGTAAACAAATTAAATAGATCTCCATGTATCAAAACACTGATTAAAAGTTAGCCAAAGGAAGGTATATTATGACGCAGATTTAAAGCTTACATACACACATTATGTATTGTATAAGTGTGTATGTGTATCAAAAGTTTAAAGGTGGAATGATGTATATAGACTTCATCCTCTGGTTCATAAGGAGCAGGAAGGAGGAAGGGGTGGGGCTGGCAATTACAATTCTAAGACCAGAGCGAAAAGACAACATCTGTTAAATCTGGGCAGTGGTACATGGGCATCTGCTGTGTTATTTTCTGTACTTCACTGCATGCTTGAAATACTTCATAATTTTAAAAAGTTTAAGTAATTATGCATCCCACTCAACCCATGATTTTCTTTGCCAGAGACAACTGCTGTTACCAGTCTCTTGCATGTTCTCCTGGGAACATTTTAAGCATACATTTAAGCAGTGTGTGTGTGTGTGTGTGTGTGTGTGTGTGTGTGTGTGTATTATGTATGTAAAGTTTTATATATTTTTAAAAAATCATGAAAATGAACAAATGTTTATATATTTCTTTTTAGACAAGACAATTTGGAGCCTACTACATACACTTCTTTTCTCACACAATAAAACTTTGGAAATAGTTCCAACTCAGTGCACACAGAATTTTCTCCTTCTTGGTAATGCTGCTTAGCATTCTACCAAATGAATATTTCGGATGTTTCTCATCTTCTACCATTACAAACAGACATTCTTGACTCCTGTCTGGGTGTATGATGTGTCCTTCAATGCAGAATAAATCCTTCCTATCACATTCAATCTTGTCCTAAATACTTAGCATTGTAAGTATAAATGGCAGTTCAAATACTGGGCTGCAAAAGAGTAGTGGACTCCTGCAGCAGGTGCAAGTGTTTCCCTCTTCACTGAACAATACCACAGCAGCTCTCTTCTGAGTTCATGCATCTTCTTTTTCAGTATTCTCATTCTCTCTTTGATACTGGGTTTCTGGCTCCCACTTTTCTAACTGGTGGCAGAACCGTTTCTCCTACCACATTGTTGTTCCTAAAATGTTTTAGAAGCCAGGATTGCTAGAAGCATTTTCCAGGTAAGGGAATTTAGCAACTCTGAGAACCAAGAGCAGGGCTCTGTGCACAGATGCCAGCTGCTCTGGGTTCTGGGTGGGTGGGTAACAGGATAGCTGCTTTATCCATCCCCTGGTGGAGAGAGGGCGGGGATGGCACCATGGAAAGGCCATTAGGGAATTTACCAGGGACAGAAAGTGCTGTTCTGGTGAATGTCCAGCTATAGTGAGAGCCAGCATTCATCTTGTCTCTATTTGACTGCATTTTATGGCTTCTCTGAACCACTCTCAGTGTTACAACAGGAGCAAAGGAAAAAATCAATTCCTTTAGGTGAGGGATCCAGAGAACTACAGGACAGTGCAGTATAAGAAGTTTATCTTCTTCTCCTTAGCTTAAAATTGCACCTTCTATTAAATTTTTTTTACATTATAAAATGAATTTAGTACGATTATAGAAAATTGCTCCTCTGGAATGCTTGAATTGTACTGCGGATGATAATATAATAATATCAAATACTTATAGCACTTTCTAATGTATTTTCTTACCAGGAAGGCAGGATAGCCTAGTGGTTCAGAATACAGGCTCTGCAGTCAAACTGTCTGAGTTCAAAGTTTGGCTACACCTCTTACTCCATGCTGCAGGGAAGCTTGTGTAACTCTCTGGGCCTTGGTTTTCTCATTCATGAACTGGAGGTAATCTAAGTAGAGTATTTATTTCACAAGGCTGTACAAGATTAAATAAGTAAAACAGGTGTGAAAGTTTAAAGTCAGATTACTTCCTGTCACACACCTGGAGAGTGTTGGTAAAAGCGAGTTGTTATTATTATTAGTGACTGATGTAGCTACAGGAATAGAATGGGAGTAAATAGGCAGAGCTGGTAATCTGATCATTTGCTGGACTCAGGGCTTATAAATATGTTTCCGTGAAGAAGAAAGAGGAACCACATTAGGCAAACTGATGAATGTTCATATTTGGATCAGTTGGGCAGGCTAAGTCTTATGACCGCTAGCACTAGGTGCTGATGTGATGGCACCAGGCCACAGTGGAAGGGTGCCACAGCACATGCTTGGCCTGGAGGAGTGAAGATGAAGCCAGTCATTTCCCAGAGCTGACCGAAACTAAAGGCATCTTGCAAGCTTGCTGTTAAATGAGAACATTTAAAAAATAAATTAATAAATTTATAATCAAGTATAAATTATTAAAACAATGTTGATATTTCAAACTCGTCACATTCTAATTAATTTAGCACATTTACCACTGTCTGTGCCCTTGAGGTTATTTCCATCTAGTCTATCTGTCACGTGGAAACACAGTTTTCTTTTTGCGGTACTGGGGTTTGAACCTGGGGCCTTTGTACTGAACTACATTCCCAGCCCTCTTTTTATTTTTCACTTTGAGAGAAGGTCTTGGAAGTCACGACGTTGTCCAGGCTGTGCTCTAACTGTGATCCTCCTGCCTTAACCTCCCAAAGTGCTGGGATTACTGGCCAACACCAGCACACCCAGCTGGAAACACTTTAAAACAGTGAGCCGTGGTACATCTCTCCCCCACTCCCTGCTCACTGACATCACAATTAGCAGCTTGCCCTTGGCCACAGTGGGACTATTTATACTACAGAAATTGGCAAATGCTAAAGCACAAACCAGGGCTTGGCTTGTTTTGTACACTTAAGATAATGATAGACAAAATGTTAATGATGCAGAGTAAAACTGAAAGAGTGAACAAGTCTGTAACTGTTACAATTGTGAAGAGTACTAAAATTATTTCAGTATGTAGGTGGAAGATGCTCACATCTTTGATAATGAATAAAGTTCCAACAGTCATTTCCTTTTTACTTGTTAAGGTTCATGTTGGAACTACAGTGAACTACTGGGCGGGGACTGGACTTGTGAGACATTTATGGATTCAGCAGTGGATAAAGTCCAGAGGCCGGTCTTAAAAAGAAGTGAATAAGTCTTTCTGCAGGATAGTGGGGGCAGTAGTTCATATGTTCTAGGCTCCTGAGTGCTTTAAGAGGTAGAGGACAGACAGTACTACTCCTGACCAGCATTCAAAGCTGGCTGAGTCCTGATCCTGGCAAAGCTGGCAAAACTGTGCAAAGAGGAGGGACAATTAGCAAGCACTCCATGAGCAGCTCCAGGAAGTAGCACCAGGCAAGAGCACCACAGTGGTTGCAGATTCACACAGGCAGAGACTGTGTGGGCCTGGGGAAAGTATCCAGGCTGGGTGAGTAATGGTCCACATAAAGCCTGTTCTGTAGGTTTGCTGGGTCAAAGCATGGATGATGCAGACAGAGAGACTACTGGGTTCACTTTTCCTGTTCTAGACCATGGCTTATAGCACATCGGCCTGCAAACAGCACATATATTCAACTTCTTACTTTTTGTGGAGTTTGTATCTTAGATGTGAGAAAGCCCAGGCTGAGTCACAGAAGGTGGGGCAGGGCCATTGCTATTTGGGAAGTAAGGAGGGGTTTCCTCCTAATTGTGCCTCTTCCCTCATTTTTTTTTGTAAAATGGCATGGACACTTTCTCAAATGAAAGCATTTTCAGTTAATGTGTTGAGTGTTTCTGCAAGAAGGGAGACCTTCTTATAAGACAGGGTTAAGGAGGACATGACTCTGGCAAGGAGAAGGTATCTGCAGTGAGCCTCTGATCAAAAGCAGTACCCAAAAGGCCCAGTTCCATTTGGAGCCCAGTGTGGAAACTCCTGGTGCAGGACAGGACCCAGGTAGACTCTGAAGACTGGATGGTGCCACTTGGTGGTGACCTTAGGCAATCACACCCTTCTACCCTAGCCTCAGTTTCCCCATCTTTGCCACATGAGAGGTGGATGAAACAATCTCTAGAGACGCTTCCTGGGCCTGAAGTCCCCATGTCCATCAGATCACTGTATTCAGGGTGCTGCCCTGCTCTGTGCTGAACATGAGCACCTGGCCCCAGAGGAATTTTACAAACCAGGGAGGAACAACAGGAGAAAGGGCACAAAACAGGTCAGAGATGCTGGGTGCCAGAGAAGCAGCGCAGAGGTGTGAGGAGGAGAAAGGAGGGGAGAGGTGAGCAGGGGATGGGGAAGGAAAGGCACCATGCTGGGATTCGAAGGAGGCCAACTGAGGTAGGCACTGAGTGCTCTGCTCAAGCTCCAGATAAGGCAACACAGCCGCCCAGACTCTGCACCCCAGGCGAATGGTCCCTTACCCTGAAGCATTGCAGATGTGGTGTAATAGTTGAAAGGCACATTTTTCACCAGGTATTCCTCAGGGTTGAGGCTGGCCAGCTTAGCTGCCACCAGCACTGACTTGCCAGTGCCTGCATTGCCCACCAGCATGACGGGCAGCCGTCGCTCCATGAGCCGTTCCAGGAAGTAGCAAACTCGGATAGTCTCACTTGTGTGCACCAAACACGCCTGGAACAGGAACATGATGAGCCTCAAGGGAGAAACAACTGCACCATGCGATGTTCCCCAGCATTGCAGAAGAGGGGATTCTATCTCAATGAGCCGGGGTGCATTTCCTAATCCGGCAGCAAGTCCAGTCTATAAACTAATTCTGGGATTCCTGGCAGTTGAATAGAAAGCTCCCTACTCTCCTTAGCTCTTGGTCTGCCTCCCCGTGGTATCTCCATTGTATCTTCTGGCCCTGCCATCTCCTTCCTCTGATCACCTTGGAGATGCTGGTTGGGTTTGATATTTGTTTACTATCTCTCAGGGGAACCTGTGGCTTCTTTACACCTGTAATTTGAAAAAGCTGGGGACCAACTTCTTCCTAACAAGGTCAAACACTCGGGTGCCATATGGGATGGCCACTGAGAGCTGCTGTAGATCCTTGGCTGCTCTGCCACTCACCTGCAAAGGCATCTCAGGGTCAAATTCAAACTGGGGGATGAGCTTGGACCAAGGCTCAAATTTCTTGGTTTCTGGGTCTATGTAGTAGTCAAAGATGGTTCCTTGGGAAGGAAACTTGACTGTCTTGAACTCAGTCAGCCACCATTTGCTGAACTCTGCCCGGTAGTCCACAAGCTGCAAAAGCAAAGCAAGTTAGGGAACCACGATCTCCAGAGCTCAAGAAGCCCAGGCAGGTGGCTCTGGCATTGACAGAAGAGCAGAACAGAACACAAGGAGCTCCTGCTTGTGCAGGCCTGCTGGGTGGACCAGCTTCCCCAGGGAGAAGCTTTCCCAAGGACCAGTTCTGAAAAGGCCTAGCCAAGCAGGCAGCTGGTGCTCTGGAGTATCCCTGTGGTCCGGTGTGTGGCCCAAAAGTCGTGTGTTGGAAACTTAATCCCTAAACTTACGTATGAAAGGTATTTGGAGGTGGGGACTTTGGGGGTAATTAGAATCAGATGAGCTCCTGAGGGGAGCTGCATGGTGGCATTAGTGGATTTATAAGAAGAGGAAAAGGACCGAGGCTGGCACACTTACTCTATCTCACCATGTGATGCATTCTACCACGTTATGATACAGTCCGAGGACACCCTCTCCAGATGCTGACAAGATGCCAGTGCCATGCTCTTGGACTTCCAGCCTCCAGAACTGAGAGCCAAATAAACCTCTATTCTTTATAAATTACTTAATCTGTGTTACTCAGAGCGATAGAAAAAACACTAAGATAAACATGTCTTATATTCCTCAAAAGGCAGAGAAGTTTGTGGGAGAAAGGATGCAAGAAGGGTAGAGAGAGGCACATGAAGGGTAAATGGGGACAAAGACCTCCTGAAGAAATACACCTGCCTCCATCCTCCTGGACACCTGAGACTGACTAATTCCCAGGATGGCAGTCAGAGGGGACTGCTAAGACCTGGGGACATGGTGCAGTTGAGTGCAAGAGCTGCAGAAGAGTCAGGCATGTAACCACTTCTTTCCATGCCTAGTTTCTTCATCTATAAAAAAAGGAAAGAAGATTTTAAAGTTTTTTTTTTCCAAGAAGTAAAATTCTAAAATCTGAGAGGAGCAGAGGAAACAAAATTATACTAGTTCGTCTGATAGGAGTAAATAGAAAATAGAGGCATATAATCCACGTGTCATCACAGTGACCATCAAGTCCTTAAAGATAGGGCTTAGC
This sequence comes from Heterocephalus glaber, assembly GCF_053883595.1. Taxonomy (NCBI): domain Eukaryota; kingdom Metazoa; phylum Chordata; class Mammalia; order Rodentia; family Bathyergidae; genus Heterocephalus; species Heterocephalus glaber. The sequence goes on along the minus strand of NW_028258351.1, from coordinate 23,154,180 downwards.
ACTCAGTGTGCTCAAACTGTGCTACTGTGTGCAAGCTGAAACACAAACACACACACACACACATACACACACACACATCATGCTGTGACAGTCATCCCACCCTTTGAACATACAGACAGAAGAAAAATCCTAAACCAGGAAGAGGCTCAGATTGGATATCTAGAAGGACAGGATGAAGGCAGAGTTCTAAGGCTGCACGCATGATGGAGCTGGGTGCATGGAAACAAATGTGGACTCTGAGGGAGGGGTACTTCTCAGTGTGCTGTCTAATCAGTAAGCAGGATTTAAAATGAGAATGGAAATAAGTCTTAAGACAAGGCCAGGTTTATTTGCTGTTCTGATTCTCATTTGAATTCAGATTAAGGGGACATTGTAGCTTCCCAATATTGTTCTCTTTAATTACAAGCCCGAGGAAAACCTCATTTTTAACTAATGGATATGATTCTTGAAGACTTTTAACTTTCTATAAAGACCAGATTTGGGTTTATATGGAAACTCAAAGACAAGAGCCATCTCTAGAAAGAATAATGTGTGGATCTTCCCCCTTCCTCACCCCTCATTCCAGCTCATTCTACCTGGTCAGTTTCTTAACCAAGTTGTTGGCTAGGTCACATTAATGCTGTCTCACCCACCTCACTTTGACCTCAGCTTTTGCTAAATTGGACACTGCAGTGTCAGGTGATGTCTGCTCAGCTGATCCAGTGGTCCTTTCTCCAGTTAGCTCTATGGGCCTATTTTCAGCAATGCATCTTAATGAATAGGGCCCCTCAAAAATCCCCATCTCCTTTGGATTCACACAATTTTTTGTTCCCCCTCTGTCCTTTAACCTGGATGACACTAATATTTTACCGTCTTACTGTAGGGAAGTTTGGGGCTAAACAGAACTGAGAGTTGAACTCACGTTTTCAGCCTCCCAATCTCTCTACTATTTCACTGACCAAAAGATCATTTTCTAGGATTGCTGCAAAATACTTAGCCAGGACACTGTTTTATTTTGTTTCATTTATTTCAATCAGAACTTTCTGCAGGTGTAGAAAGGTATATTTTGTATTTCTGTATTGCTTTAATGACTGCTTTTAAAATGTAAGCACTATTGGTGTTCCTGATGCAAACATTTTGGCCAAATTCCTACTTTCTAATTATGGTACCATTTTTGGTGTTTAGCATTAACTTGGACTATGCAGGAGTCTCGGACACTCCCTGCTGCTAAAAGCTTTCTCCTATGTCCTCTCTCCATGTTCCAGCATGGCTACCTACAGTTTCAAGTGCTCCAGCTTTCAGAACACCCAGGGTGGGAGATGTTTTCTCTTGAGCTTTTAAAAAGAGTAAGTGGATTTAAAATGTTCTATATAGAGATAGAAAAATTGACCAAGTGTCTTCATTCTGATATGCCCACTGCCTGTTTGGCACCAATATGGGACAGAAGCCGAGCGGTTGCTGCCTGGCATTTCATCAGCTGAAAGGTCAGCAACTGTATTTGAGGGAAAGCAATAATCTATACATTTGGGACCTCTGTGCTTTTCAGCCAAGTCTTGTCCATCCTGCTGGACTCTTTGCCTACTTGCCTCGAAGGGGGAATGTAAAGCTGTCAAAGATGGAGTTCACAGAGAAGCTCTGAGCACTGCAGAGCAGACAGCACACATCCTCGGATATCAAATTCTTGGTCTGTGCATCCTACAGCTCTGCCCTGGGGGTTTCCTTCTCTGCCCCCAGGGCATCTGGTTCTGGGTAGGGAGAGGGGGAAAGGCATATTTTTGAAGACTCTTTGAGAGCTGCTTTCTGAATTCTAAGCACCCAGGAACACATTAGGGAATGACAAAGCCAGGATGGATGCTAGAACTGGAGCATGTGAAAACTGAAAAGAAGTTCATCAGTAACTTTCTTGATCCCAATCCACTTCCTTTTGGAGTCCTTGAACTTGGCTTTGCTTTATAAGGCTGAAACTTTTTACCCCTCCTGAAAGAGGCTCATAATCAACTCAGACCAGGAAAGGTAAATCAGAACTTCCCCCAAACTGCAGCTTGGTCTAGTCCCCTGTTGTGAGAGAGGCACCAGGTACTTGCTATAAAACCAACTTTTTATGCTAAGATAATATTAATAATAAGCACATACACATGCCAGCACAGCTATAAGTGCTTTGCACACATTCACAGTGGATGATTAGAACAGCATGCATTCATTTAATTCTCTCCACAGACTCAGCAGCTAGGTACCACTGCCATTGTCCTTTGGACACATGGGGAAAGTAAGGTAGAGAAAGGTTAAACTTTTTGTTCATTATCTCCCAGGTAATAATGGTAAAGTTGTAATTCAAATCCACAATCCATATTTTTTTTTTTTGCTTTTTCTCAGCTACTTTAAAAAAATCACAGTATTCAATATGATTAATGTACAAAAATTTGTACATATTTAGTACACAAAACTTGAGCTGTATAAGTATACACTGGTGAAACCATCACCATAATGATAAATAAACCTAACATCCCTAAATTTCCTCTCACATTCTTATTATTGTCACTATTGTTTTGCTCATGTTAAGAATACCAAATATAAGAACTATTCTCTTAACAAAAAAATATTTTTAGAAAGAAAAACTTCCTGCCATCTGTGACAACATGGATGAACTTGAAGGTCACTAAACTATGTGACATAAGCCAGATACAGAAAGATAAATATTACATGATACCCTATATCTGATGAATCTACAATACCCAAACTCATAGGGAGCAGAATGGAGTATGAGTTGGCCAATATGTCCCTTTATCCACTCCTCCCCACTCATACTCCATGTTGTATAATTTCAATTATACAAGATGAATAAGTCCAAAATGAATAAATGTACAGAATAGCACCTATAGTTAATAATATTGCACCATATACTTAAAAATGTGTCAACATAATCCATGTTCTTAACCTCTATATAACATTTCCTGATACCTACAGTCATTTGTAAGAGACTTCTTTTCATAATCTTAAATATGTTGTTTCTAGATAAAATCCTTTATTTAGAAGTAAAACAAAGGTTGTGAATACAGGAATGGGTATGGAATAGAGGATACCAGGATATTTCTAGCCTACATTCCTACCCCTAAATAGCATGAGGCTACACCATGAGGTTAAGCATGACTTTGGTTTCCCAAACTTAGATGCCTATTAATTAACATTTGGCCCAGTCTTCTCTGGACAGCCCTGCGTTTTGGGGCATGGAGACATGCTGGCTAACTCTGGCCTGGTACATAGCACTACATCCTCCTGAAAGATTTTTTTAGAAGGCTGAAAGTATTCTTTCCACTTGTGTTTCTACTGCACAACAGCCTTCCACCTCTCTTTAGACAACACATATCACCTGGGAAAGAGGGAACATACATCAGCAGTTGTTCAAACTCCAACACTGCAAAACTGAATGAAAGCAGAGATACATCTACAAACTCAAAGGACAACAGCCTCAAACACACCTTTTCTGTCTGTTATGCCCTGTCACAGGGGCTGATGGCTTTAGCAGGACAGTGGGTAGATGACTAAAGAGTTCTATATTTTCAAGTCAACACTAACAATTAGCCATCCTGTCTTCCCAATCTTTGCAGAGGGTCAGGTTTTGCTATTGTAGATTTCCGTGTGGGTCTTGAGCTCAGCACATCACCTTACCTGATCTTGGACCACTGCCCCTCCAAAAGCCCAGATGGCAGCAAACACAAAATAAAGCTCATAGATCTCCTTGGGGCAGTCTGCAGGGATGTCCTCCTTGGTCAGGAGACACTCAAGAAGATGGCACACCATCTGAACCATGGTTTGCTCTGGGACTGGAATTATCTTCTTAAATCTGCAGAGAGAAGAATATGCTCTAAAGCCCCATGGCCATTCCATTATAGAGGCTTGTCAGACAGCTACAGAGCCCTATGGCTTCAATGGACCTGATCTGTCAAGGTCCCTGAGTGTGGTTTAAACCTTTGTTCCCATCAGGCCTTTTCCAGGTGCTTTGCTTTGTGCAGACATGAGGGCTGGAGCTCTCCTGAGAAAGTTCATTCTCTCTTCTTCCTTCTGTCTTATACCTCCCTTCCCTTTTTGCACTGACAATACCCTCTCAGTCCTTGGGAAATGTAGGAGACCTCAACAAAATAAGCCAATACCTCACCTTTTGACTCTTCTCACAATTTCTCCAACTGACAAGAAGCATTGAAACAGTCAATTTGGGTGGAATTATGAGGTTTGTCCTTTCATTCCCTTTACCTTAGAGTTTTTTTTCCCCCAGATAAACAGTGACCATGCTTCTAGGATGACAGTCTTATCTAGGCAGTACAAGGAATGCGGGTAGATGATGATTTTATACAATCATGAACAGAACTAAATTGTGCATTGAAAATGTGGCATGGAAATCTGTGCTGAAAATGTACCTCTGTGATGTTCCTGGGCCTTGTGTTTGTACTTTAAATCTTGGCCTTAAATGTCTCAATTGAAAAGAAGATGTCAAGAGATGCACAAAAGACATCCTATGCCCAAGAAACTAGGAGTGGATACACATGCACACATGTACAAACACACAACCTTTTCTCTTCCTAGTTTTCCCTCCCTTCTGTGTGTATAAACAGCACACACCCACACACTCACTCACACCAACACCTGTCTCAGGATGATGTGATCACAGGTTACACAGAGGCAGAGTTTGCTGTCATAAGATGAGAAATACAATCAACTGCCACTCTAGATGCTGTTTCCAGCCTTGGATCTTGGAGTGCACAGTGTGTCACTCTCTCTAGTTTTATGTATTTGTGTCTGCTTTTAATCTGAGTGTGATACTTATAACAATGTTTGGACATGGTCCAAAATACTAGGTATTACTCCCATGAGTAATGAGAAATGCACCTTGATAGCTCTTCTTTCATTCATTTGACGCATATTTGTGACAGAACGTTACAAAGCAATTATCTCAGGCTCAGTGTTGGCTGAGGCACAAGACAATGGTGCCAGCTGCCCTCATTTCAAAACAAGATGGTAGACAACTTAGGTGGGACTTGAAAATGGTTGATCAACCTTGGTCTCTTATGCTCCCAGTGGTCTTAAAGATGGAAGTGAGGGAAGCTGGAAAGAAGCAGATAGGATTTTGAGGAAAGTCCTGGTGTGCAATAAGTACCTCTCTCCATAGGGAAGGCAGGGCTGGCTTCTGATAGACAGCTAGGGAAGGGAGCTTCATTCAGATTACTTGGAGCTGGTGAAGGACTCGCATTCGGGAAGCCTCAAGAAGCCTGGCCGTTCTCACAATGGAGTGTAGAGAGGTTTCTTTCTGGGAAAGCTTGGGCTCCAGTTTGTCAAAGCAATAGAAGGGTTAGTGTTTCCTGGCATGGGTGTGAGCTTGTTTGAGATGCTGGCTAAGGGGGTCCCTGGATAGGTGGAGAGGATTGGGTGAAGAGCAGCACGTCACTGACTGAAGAACAGGCACACACTTTCTTCAGGGAATTCAAACAGGACATCTCTAGTGACAGTGAGAGGTCCAGGAAACTCCCAAAATCCCCCAAAGAGAAAGAGTCAGATTTTAAGATCTGCTAGAGTTACAGGAATCACAATCTCACAGATCCAGACAAACGAGACTTCTCTTGCCCCCTCCCCTCTTCTCTCTTTAACTTATGTAGCCAGAAGGAATAACTTTCAAGGAGAGAAGTCAAGGATAGCCCCCTTTGCCACTGCAGGCCTGTGCTGCCAGGGCAGGGGCAGGCAGGAGCTTCCATTATGAGCTGGATTTCTTTAAAGTTTCACTGGAGACTGACACACCTCTGTGTGCACATGTGCATGTGTGCATGGGTGTGAGGAGGAGTGACTAGTTGGCTTTTTATTTCTGAGGAATGACCAGAAAAGTTGTGGACATTTACCTAGATTTTATCCAGGGGCAGGAGGAGAACCAGCCATGTAAAATAGGTTTGTTTTCTTTTTTGGTACCAGGGATCGAACTCAGGACCTTGTGCTTGTGAGGCAGGCACGGTGCCACTGAGCTAAATCCCCGGCCCAATGTAAAATAGTTTTGAAAGGACCATGGGAAACAAAACAAAGTTGCTTTACAATAACCCCCTGTTCAATAAAAAAACTACTATGTGTTGAAATTGTACAGCTTTCTAGTACTAGTGCTGCACAAAGCCAGCATTAGGTAAGCACCTCTCTTACTAGCTGGCTATGATGCATGGGAGCTTTGTGAACCTCCACCCCCCCATCTTCAGGATGGACAGCCTCTTGGAAGGGCTGGGAGAAGGAAATGGAAGACCACTTAGAGTAGGTTCTTGAAATGACAGCTACCATTATTAATTATATTCTCCCTTCTTGGTAACTGTAGAGCTCAGAGATAAGGAGGAGTTTGCTCTGGATAGACTTAATACAGTCAGAATCTTCAAAGCTTGTTTCAAAGGCTTGTCATGCACCAACACATAGATGCACAAGAGTTTGGCATCTCTTATTCTAACTGTCCAGAGTCAAAATAACCTGAGTTTTAGTCAATGGATATGTCAGACAAACATCCCAGCAAAAGATAAAGGGGAAGAAAAGACTATTTTCCTAAAACCTCACTCTGCTCTGGCTTTTTAACTTATTATCGCATTGAATCATCTGTGATTCTAATCATATTCCTACTTTTCAGACTTTGATGGCTACCAGGGTTGCATCAGACCATGAGGCCATAGAACCCATGGACCATCAGGGGCTGAAAGTTTTCAAAGGCTCATGAAGATGTTGACATTTGGAAAAATAATACTGACCCTGAATATAAAAACTATAGAATCAAGATTAATGTTTCATTAAATAACTAAAACATACCAGTATGTCAACTACTAGATTGTAACTCTGTTTTCATAACTGAGCCAGATAAATTTCACTTTTAATGTGGATGGATGTCTTAGAGTCATGGGCATGACATACAGAACAGAATGACCAGGGGTCATTTGCTGCAGTCTGAAATTCTCCTTTTCCTTCTATCTCCACACTTGTGAGCAGTCAGAACCACAATCCTATCCCATGTTTGAGGGACCGATAAAGAAGGGGCCAGGGTTCATTTTGAGTGATGGACAACGGGAGAGAGACTATAAAGCAGAAGCACGTTTCAAGTATGAGAACCTCTCTGTGCTGCCCTCTTGTGGTCCCGATAGGAAGGACATGGAATCTTTAAGAGGTGGAGCCTAGTGGGAGGTCTTCAGGCCCCTGGTGGTGTGTCCTCATGGAGAGTGTGAGACTCTAGTCTTTTCCTCTCTTTCAGGTCCAAGACATGAAGTGAGTGGTTTGACTCTGCCACGTGCTCCTGCCATGATGAGCTGCCACAGGCTGAAAGCACCAGGGCCAACTGATGGGCTGAAATCTCTACAGTTGTGAGCCAAAATAAACCCTTTCGTTTTTTAAGTTTATTATCTCAGGTATGTGCCATAGTGATCTAGGGATGATATAAGGGAAATAGATGTAACTTCCAACCTGTTAGATGTCTGATACATGGAGTTTGTGTTCTCCAAAATTAAAGAATGAATTCTGGGAACAATGGAGTTTAGGAAATATTTATTGAGGGATAGACAGCTCCTGGCTGAGAAGGACAGGAGGAGACCTGGAAAGTGGGTTTCCATGGACTCCACTTACAGGGGAAGCTTTATAGAGCAAAATCACGAGGTGGGTGTGAAGACAGGATGTGGGTACAAGGTGAGACAAAACTATGATCAACCAATTAGGTTACAAGTATAGTTGCTTAGGTAATAATGATCCAATGGGGAAGCAAGTTATGTAGCAAGTGTACATGGAAAGAACAAGGACCTTTCCTGGAAGGGGTAGGTTAGGAGGTCTTGGTCCCCCACCCAAGGTGACTGATGCCTGTTTAGAATATCAATCATTATTGCTCATCCCTTGGGGAAGTAAGTAGGTGTAGTCATTTCATCTTTATCTTGAGGCCTGGCTTTCAATGAATGTACCTCCAGCCACAGTTGTAATGTGTTCTCATCCTCTGCACTGACTTCTTCAAGGGCCTATTCCTGTTTGATTGCCTACAATATTTCTAACTAACTTACCTACCTATAATAATAGTACTAAAGGAAAGCTGTCTGACACAGGTGATCAGGACATGTTACTTTTACTTTTTCAAAACCATAAGAAGAAAAGTGAACTCATAATTTCCAGCTGCCAGGACCAGTCAAATGATGCATTATATCCAATCCCACATTATTTGGGTAATGATCACACATAGCCAGGAACAGGAAGTGAGTCCCTTGTGTCTTTGACAAGTGTCATCTTCACTTTTAGGCCTGTTGGCCTGGCCTGTGGGAGGGCCAGCTGCTTGCCCTGCAAACTGAGAGAGCTGAGCCCCAGGATTGCTATCTGATATTATAATCACCTGCCTCCTTCAGACAGACCCATGTGGCACTGACGAAAGGCATTTTAAATCTTCATCCTCTTCACTCAACTCTCCTCTTGTCTGAACTGACAATAAGCATCCCGTGGCCATCCTAATGTGTATTCTCCTCTGCCATCTGCTGTGCCTGGAGGTTTCTGACTTTGGGGACAGGACAGAACATCAGCAGGATATCAAATGGGAGCCAGTGGGCTCTTTATTGCTGCATTAGCTTGCTACCATCCTTGCTTCTTGGCCTACCTGGTTCTGAGTGTGTCTAAGCAGGTTGGAAGATACTTGTCAAACAGAATGGTTAGGTTGGCTCTCTCTGTCTGGATTTCCCTCTGGTCAATCCAGCTGATCACTGGAGGGTTCCATCCGAGGTCTGCAGGGTTGATGTATAAGATCCCTGAGAATACAGAGAACAGTGTGCGGTGAATGTTCCATATCCATCAGTATATTCTTCACCCTAGGGAATTAAATTATCTTCTCTCTTTAGGAATGTACAGAAGACTGAATTTAAAGAACAGATACCTGGCCTAGGTCAGAGGAGACCTGTGGCTTTGCTATTGCGAATCCAATACCAACTGACAGATGACAAATGAGTGTAGAACAGTGCTGAGAAGGATCCTAAGGCCAGGTCCGGGCTCAGGAGGAAAAGATGTTGTGATTGATTGGTAATACTGGTTACATGGTGTGAGAGCACACAGTGAATTGAATGGAGGTCCATGACCCAACTATTGCAACCTGTCAATGTGACTTTATTTGGAAAAAATGGGCTTTGCAGATGTTAGTTAAACTAAAGATGTGGGGATGAGATTATCCTGGATTATTTGAGTGGGTCATCCATAAAGGTCCTTATAGGAGACAGAAGGGGAAAGATTCCTGTAGATGAGAGCTGTGTGAAGAAGAGTCACAGGGCCACAGGCCAGTGAGCACTTATGCTGGAAGAGGGAAGGAAGAATTCTCCCCTACAGCCCCTGGAGGGAATGCAGCTTTGCTGATCTTGATGTTTACACCTGACTTCCACAAATGTGAGAGAATAAATTTCTGCTGTTAAAAAAGTCACCAAGTTTATGGTGATTTGTTATGCTTATTACAGCAGAACCAGGAAAGTAATACAAAGTAGGAGACAATTCTCCTGTCCCACGTACACCAGTCTCAGCAGAGGCCCACGAAGAGGAATCTGATATTTTGATAGATATCAAAATTTTATTTTAAAATTATTTTTTATTTTGTTATTTTATAAAAAATCAAAACTTTATTTTTAAATTAAGAAATTTATTAGTACATATTTGCAGTACATAATGATGGATTCATTGGGGGAACTGGTATATGTATATAACACATCTTAATTTTTTTGTTTCCCTCCCTCTGTCTCTAGATCCCTTCTCAATTGCAAAATATTTTTTATAGTTTTACTGAGGTATAATTGATATATAAATCACTGTACATATTTAATGTATACTGTTTGTTGAATTTGGATATATGCATCCCTCTGTGAAACTATCACCACAATGAAGGTAATAAAAATATCACCTTCAAAAATTTCTTCATGCTCTGTTCTCTGCTTTTATTTTTGTTGTTGTTGTTTTGGTTGTGTGTGTGTGGAAGAACACTTGATCTGAGATCTATCTTCCTAGCAAAATTTCTAAAGTACACAATACAGTATTGTTAACTATCAGCACTGTGTTGCACAGCAGATCTCTAGAGCTTCTTCATCCTGCATCACTGAAATTTTGTGCCCTCTGAACAACATCTCCTGTTTCCTCCTGCCCCAAGCCTTAGAAACCACCATTATGCACTCTATTTCTTTAAGGTTGATTATTTTGCTAACTAGGTTCTTATCTTCTACTCTCTGCTAATAAATTTAATCATGGAGATAGAAGAAAGTTATGGTAACATTGATATTTTCCACCAGGAGTTAATGAGATATGGCAATGGTTGGTCATCTCCATTGACTTGGAGGTTAGACATGACCTAAAAGTAGCTTAACTCAAGACACTTATGTGCAGTGTACAGCTGTCCAGTTCAGAGGCTATTTGGCTATTTCCCTTTGCATGCCACAACACTTATGAATTAATGAAATTAGATGACTGGTTGTATAGCACCTGTTTGCCTTTGTGGATGTGGATTAGGAATGAGAACTAGGCCAGAGCTTGGATGATCAGGTTTCTGGCCTTGGGGAACCTGTCTTCATTGAGCAGCATTACCTGTGGGGCCTTACCTGCTCTGGAGACGGTTGCTGGAGTGGCTGTGTGCAGGTGGCTGATCTCAAAGAGGAGCCGCATGGTGGGGTTGAGAGGGATCCTCTCGTTGCTCGCCAAGGTCAGCACCTGGGAAGAGCAAGGAGAACATCCACTATGGGGAGGAGCTACAGGCACTGCCCACTGGTGAGATTGGTGGATTATTGCCAGTCAGGGTGTGGATGTGCTGTGGTTTGATTATGCTTCTTATGTGCTGGAAACTTAATCCTTAATAAAACAACACTAAGAAGTGGTGCCTTTCAGAGGTGATGAGGTTAAGAGGCCTCCACTCTCAAATAGATTAATGCTGACTGTAAAAGTATTTGGGGCTGAGAGTTCCATTCTTTGCTCTCTTGCACTTCTCTTTGCTGAGTGAGATGGCACAGCAAGAGGGCCCTCGCCAAATGTGCCTCAATCTTGGATTCTCCAGCCTCCAGAACAATGAGCCAAATAAGTATCTTTTCTTTATAAATTACTCGGTCTCTAGTACTTTATATAGTAGCACAAAACAAAGTCAGGATACTATTTTCTTCTTTTTTATTATATGTTACTTTCTACTACACCAATATTATCTTCCTCTGCACCCCCCTCCAATCCCACTTTCTTGTCCTCTGCGTGTGTGTCTGTAGAATCAGGAAGAAAAAGTTATTTAAACTGTTTAAATTGATGCCGATAATTTGAATGAACTAGATCACTTTGGAATAATAAAACTATTAAAAGAAAAGTGCTTCAGTTTCATATTACTGCTCTTCCTTCTAAGTAGTCCCGCTGGGAGAGCATGCATTTATTCTTGATGATTCTGTGAATGTTGAAGCCATTTTAACACTTCCAATCTGGATGTGCTTTTTGCACAAGTTTAGGAGTAGCTATCAGCTTAACAGCCATTTTGTTGGCATTCACTTAATTTTCATTATTTATAAAAAAATACATGAACTCTCAATGGATGGATATTTACCACCATGGAGGGTATTTGACAGGCTCATAGTGTTTCTGATGCTTAATTTTCTTACTTATAGGAATTAGAATTAGAAAAAAGATTTGAATAGATGACTTAAAATTCTTTTAAGCTCTAAATATAAAATGAGTCTGTAGGCAGGACATTCTGAAGAAAATTACAACCATGCCATAAATGAGGTGAGCAATGGCAGTACCACTGAAGCAGGCCAAGGTTGCTAGTGGGAATCTATCTGTTGGGAGATGTCTTCACAGATACCTGTGGTAGTTGCTAACTCTTGTCCAGCCATCTTGTGGAATTTAGATTTCCAAATGTGCTCACCACACAGGAACCAGCTTAATAGATGATTAGAACTGATGTGGGGATATCCCCACCTTTGATACCTTGTTGTCATCCATGACAGTGTTCAGAGACTCAATCCACATTGGATCTATGTCACCATCCAGTAAAATCCATTTGGGTCCATCATGGGAAATGTTGGCAAGATCCCGCATGATGGAGGAGAACAATCCTAAATGGAAACACCGATAACTTATTTTCCATTTCATCATCAATTCTTGTTTTCTTAACACAACTTCCCCCTATTGGCTACCACACTCAGAAGGAGATGTAAATAGAAAAGGCAGAGCAGACCTGCTTTGGTAGCTTGCTGTACCAAAAATGTGACAGTGCCCAAGGTGCATTCTGTCTATGCTCCACTTGTTTCCTAACATACAAAAGAACCATAGAACAAGCAGACACAGCGACACCTGATTATACCAGACTTTTAAGTGACAAACGACCCAGTGAATCATTCCAGCCAGTCACTGTGACATAAACTCCATTACAATTTTTTAGATAAAGATTTTATCCTTTGTAATTGCACCCTTAGCAAATTTTGCCCAAGATAGGCTTTGTGAGAAGACTCAATGTGATTCTTATTGTCATTACATGATATTCATACATTAATTTGGGTAGAATTAATTTTTGATATTAAACTTTCCCAGTCATAATATGGTATGTCTTTTCATTTATTAATATATATTCTTATGTTCATAATAAAAATTTACAACACCTCTTAGCCCAAATGTATTCCTAAATATTTCATGGTTTTTATTGTTATTGTGGGTGAGAATTTATCCCTCTTTATTTCTATTTTTAGTTGGCTATTGGTTTTATGTTCAGTTTAGTAAATTTTCTTATTCATACTAGTGATTTTTAAATAATACCTCATGAGTTTTCTATGTGTGGAATTGCAAAATGAGGAAAACAATACCCTTTATTCCTCTAATTTTCACCATATATTCTCTTTTCTTGTCCTACCACGTTTTCTAGAACCCTAGTATGCAATGCTGATTAATAATATTGATAGTAGGCCTCCATAACTTGTTTCTTATTTTAGTGGAATAGGCTTTGATGTATCATTATTCAGAGAATTTTCATTTTCCTTTCAGCTTTAGGTACAGAGTATGAGATGCCCTTCTATTCCTATTCTACTTAGAACTTTCTATTAGGAATGACTAATGAGTTTTCAGTATTGATTGACTGACCAAATGATTTTCTCCTTTAATTTAACAATAATTCTTATTTATACATTAAAAAATTGATCTATATTTACATTCCTGGAAGAGATTCTACTTGGTCAAACTACTTTTTTTTTTTTAGCTACTGTTGCATTGTATTTATTGACATTTTGTTTAGAATTCCTGCATCTATATTAATAAATAAAACTGGGTTATTATTTTTGGTTCCACACAAAAGTTGCTATCAAAATTATTCTGACTCCACAAGATTATTTCAGAGCTATATTTTTATGATTCTGGAATTATTATTTTATTTTTTGTCCTTCTACTATTTTTAAATTTTTCTTTTCATTAGTTTACTCAAGTTTTCTATTTCTTATTAAGTGTTCATTAAGGTATGTTTTGCTATGGGTTCATCTATTTTTCAAATATGTGTCATTTAATTAAATAGTCTCTTAATTTAATCTTTCCTATACTCATTGTTATAATTCCTAATCATGTTTTTACCTTATTTCCAATGAATCATGATCATAATTAACTTATCATATTGGTCTTACAAAGAACCAATACTTATATTTATTTATTTTTAAAAATTCTTTTATTGGTACATTTTAGGTATAAAATACAGTTACGTTCATCATTGGGATCTTGTACTATTACACAAGTATCTTGGTTCTTATTTTTTTCCCCTTCCCCTGCCCTCCCTCCCCTCCACCCCTATTTGCAAAGACTTTGTTTCCATTTTTTTCCTTTTCTCATATTTTTTCTTTTCCCTTTTTTCCTTTCCCCTATGCCTCCCACTTCCCCTGCTCCTTTAGACCTTTTCTTCCTGTTACACAATATCAATTATACATTTTTTAAATTACAATATCAAGATCTAGGAGACATTACCACAGATTTTACAGAATTTAAAAGGATATAGAAAGCATATTTCAAAAATCTGTTTTGAAATAAATTTGACAACTTCTAAGAAGTAACTTGGAAGGCAAATTAATGAAGCTAACTCTGGAGGAAATATAAAATTTGAATAGCACCTATTAAAGAAAGTATTTTTCTAGCTTGAAAACCTACCTATATGACAACAGCAGGCTCATATACATTTTAACTGATAAATTATATCAAACAATTAAAGCAGAAAAAAGAAGGAACACTTCTCCCCTCATTTTAGGAACTCAACATTTTGCTAATCCTAAAACTGGATAAAGATAATAGAAGAAAAAAGTATGAACATAGACAGAAATTTGTTCAACAAAACAAACTCTTAGAAGTCAGATCTGGCAGGATGTAGAAAGTGGTTTTGTTTTAGGGATGACAGTGTTGGTTCAGCATTGGAAGTCCCACCCCCAAAAGTCATCATTTAAACAGAGGAAAGGAAAAAGCCTTATGATCCTGTCACTAGTTGGAGAAAAAGTATCGGACTAAATTCTACAGCTGTTCATGGTAAAAGCTATCAGGAGCCTAGAAGCAGAACAGAAACTTCTCAACAGATTAAAGACATGTACTCCATACTTCCAGCGAGAATGCCTTATATGAATGGAGAAGATAACAATGCTTTCTCCTTAAGGTGGGGAACAAGGGCAGATATGCTTACTCTTCATCTGTCCATTAAACTTTGAAACCTAGTCCCCACTAAAATAGTCTGGCAATAAAATGACACAATTAGGATAGGATTGGCAAGGTAGAAGCAAAATCTTTATATGTAGATGAAATGATCATCTACAGAGAAAATACTAAAACATCTCCAGGAGCCCCTAGAACTTGTATTTGAATTTAGCAGGATTAGAAAACAAAAGGTATATATAAAAATTCAGGTCTGTGTATACTTGCTATAAATGAAGAATTGGATATTGAAATTTGAAAGTTATGTAGGAGTAAAAAGGACCTAGAAAAGTTAAAAAAGCCCAAAAAACAAAAACAGTGTTGGAAGACGTTTAGTACCTAATTTTAAGACTTCTTCTAAAGCCACAGTAATCAAGGCAGTGTTGGTGTAAGGAAAGACATATAGATCATTTAAATAAAACAGAGAATCTAGAAATAGAACCACATATATATGGCCCACTGAGTTTTGAAAAATTATTTAGCATTAGCATTTTATAGAATATAAACTCAATTCAAGAGCCGAGGAAAAGACAGTGTTTTCAGCAAATGGCACTAGAACACCTGGTATCTGTATATAAAAAATTAACCTCAACCCTTTATTTCCATACATGAAAATAACTTGAAGGGATCTATGAACCTAAATATGAAAGCCTAAAAGTATAAAACTTTAAGAAGAAATTATAAGGGAAAATATTTATGAATTCAGGGTAGGCAAGAACTACCTAGTATACAAAAGACATGATGTATAAAAGAACAAAATTGATAAATGAGATTCCATCAAAATTCAGAACTTTAAATGACATCATTAAAATGAAAAGTAGTCCTTAAACACACCATATTTACAATGCATATAACCTATGACCAGAATATATAAAGAATTCTTAGAGCTCATTAATAGACAACCCAATTAAAAAGTAGACATAAGAAGATGATAAATAGCCAGTACAGCACAAGGAAAGGTGTGCAGTTCCAGAATCAGAAAAATACTAATCAGTACAATAACAAGATTGAATTATAAACTCATTAGGGAGATGAAGTTAAAAGTTTTAAAAGCCTTGTCATGACTTTTTCTTTTTGTTGGATTCTCCCTCTTTGCCTTTAATTTGTCATGCCCAGTGGATTCATTCTGCTGGGTTTCCTGGGGTTGTGATCCTCATTGCCTTTTCCTAGGGTATTGTCTAAAATTTTTTGGAGTGCCAGTTTGATATTCATGAAGTTCCTGAGGTGCTCTTTATCATGAAAGTATCTTATTTCTCCATCAATTTTGAAAGATAGTTTTGCAGGGTACATCAATCTGGGTTGGAGGCTGTTTTCCTTTAGGGCTTGAAATACATCACTCCAAGCTCTTCTTGCCTTGAGGGTTTGCATTGAGAAGTCTGCTGTGATTCTGATGGGCTTTCCTTTGTATGTGATTTGTTTCTTTTCTCTCACTGCTTGTAGAATTTTGTTCTTCTGTTGGATTTCTGGAATCCAACAGATTCGATGCCTATGTGTTGATTTTTTTTTTTGATCAAGGCTATTTGGAGTCCTATATGCCTCACTTATGTCAAGTTCTTTTCCCCTCCTTGGGAAGTTTTCTCCCATCACTTCTGTGAACGGTTTTTTTAATGTCATCTGCACTCTCTCCTCTTTCTTCATTGACTCCAATCAGTCTTATGTTATTCTTCTTTGCATTGTCTAGCAGCTGCTGGATTGATTTCTCATGTTCCTTTACAATTTTGAAGCAATTTTTCTTTTCCTGGTCACTAATGGCAGTCTTGTCTTCTATATCTGAAATTCTATCCTCACATTGGTTCATTCTGCTGCACAGACTTTCGATGGAGTTTTTAATCTCTTGGAAATCTGTTTGCATCTGTTTTATGGATTCCATTTGTTTCCTGTGTTGGGATTCCATCATGTACCTCAGATCCTCTATTTTTTTATCTGGGTCCTCTTCAGATTTATTAATCATGTCTTGCACCATGAGCACAATCTTTGCTATTATCTGAGCAATTATTTCTGATTTCATTTTTCCCAGATCCTCTTTTGTTGCCAGTTCAGAGAGTCCAGGTGGTTGAGTATCAGATTGTTCCATCTTGTTTCTCGTTGGGCTTCCTGTAGGTGATCCAGAAATCTGTTTTTGAGGCTTGTTTACATGTCTTCTCATTTTCCCGGGGGGGAGGGGGTGCTTCTGGTGCCTGCATGGCTCACCTTCTCTGCCCTAGGAGCCTGGGATGGCGGCGGGGGAGCTTCCTTCCAGGTTCTGGGACCAGCTCACCTTCTCTGCCCTAGGAGCGTGGGATGGCGGCGGGGGAGCTTCCTTTCGGGTGCTGGGATGGGCTCAGCTTCTCTCACTTATATTTATTTTTGATAATTTTTCTAACTAATTTCAGATTTTATCTTTATTAGTTTTTTGCCATAATTTTCTTCAAGTTTAATTTGAGCAATTGCTTATTAGAGATACTAATTTCCCCTAGTTCCAGCCTGGCTTCTGTAATAGAGTTCAAAGTTTTTCCTTATAGTCTTTAGTTGTATCTTGCAGATTTTCTATGAAGTATTTTTTCTCCTCCTCCTCCTTCTCCTCTTCCTCTTTAGTTCTTGAAATAGTTTGTATTTATATATAACATTTTCAGGGAGTTTTATCAAGAATAATATCTCTTCTTTTTATTAGTGGCAATGCAATTTTCTTTTTGATCCAGGAATAGAGAGCATTTTTTGATTTACAGGTACATAGTAAAATTATTTTGGCTTATTTTCTTGCTAGTTGTTTCTATTGTTTTATCAGAGAATGTGGTCTATAAATTGATACTTTTGACTTCAATATAGATTTCTCTATAGCAAACTGAATTTTTAATTTTTGCAAATGTTCCATGGATCAACTAAGAGAGGAATATTTTCTACTTATATGATGCAAAGTTTTATAACTATGTGTTATATCGAGTGTGATGTTTTTGCAAATTCCTCTATGCATATACTTATTTTTAATTTACTGGCAGTACCTAATTTTGTAAAAGGTATATTCTAACAGCTCACTGTTTTTTTTTTTTTTTTGGTACGGGGGATCAAACTTGGGATTCTGTGTTTGCAAGGCAGGTGCCGGAACCACTGAGCTAAATCCCCAGGGCCAGCTCACTGTATTTTTATTCTTAGTCAAGTTTTCCTAAGAGTTTTAAAAGGCTATATTTCATTTTTCTTTGAAGTTATATTGTTTAATATCTATAGATTTATGATTACTACATCATCTTTGTCAATTTTCCCAAATTTAATGTATAAACTCAATAACATTTTATTTAGAATTCTAACAGTTTAAAATGTTAACTTTATTATGAAGCTTAAATTTAAAATGGAAGAAGCAGTGCCTGAGACTATGTAAGAAAAGTATAAACACTGAGGGGCAACATCATCAGATATTAAAATATACTGTAAAATGATTATATCTTGAATGAATGACATTCAGATAGGATTAGATAAATAGGAGAGTAGAACATAACAGAAAGCCCAGAATCAGATCTCAGCATGTACAGAATTTAACAAATGACAAGCTGGTGTTTAAATTCAAAGGGAAAGGATGGTTTACTTAATAAATGATGCTGCCACAATCAACTGTCCATCTGGAGGGAAATAAAGTTGATTTTCTACTATACCTCATACTAAGCCCCAGAATAAATTCCAGATGGATAAAAATGTTAATGTAAAAATAATCCTTATTGACCAAATTTATGATACTATATCTGTAGCTGAAAATTAAAAAGAGTTACAAACTAAATAGAAATCTCAGATGCTAAAAGACTAGACAGACATAATTTCCTTTAAAAAATATGCATGGTAAAATACGCCATGAAGTGTCTATATATGACAAATAATAGGTAAGGAAAAAGCATTAGCAATGCCTATGACAAATAAAGAGTTAGTATCTTTGATATACAAAGAACTCTAACACACTGATACAGTATGACAAGGGAATATAAAACAGAAGAGCAAATTACTGAGACCAATAAGAAGGAAAAGATGCTAAGCCTCACTAATAGTCAGTGAAGTAAAAATTAGAGATGCTGCTTATTAAATTCCCTTCCTTTAGGCCTCTGACTGAAGTTTCTAAATTAAAGAAGAAATACAGTTTATCTCTGATGGAGTCAGACATTTAAACCTTAGGAGGAAGGTGAGATTTCTGCCTTGCAGAAGCACAGAGTGAATATGGGTCTGGAATCCTCTGAATCACTATGGACAGGAATGCAGCCCTTGGGACCCTCCTGGGAGTGGGAGGATACCTTTAGCATCACCAGGGACCTGGCCCAGGCACAGTGTCCCTAGGTGCAGCTTCCCCATCACCACCGGGACAATTCCCATAGAGAGAGAGAGGTGCCTCTGTGCGATGCTAGTCTGCAGCACTTCTTTAGGAATGGGCCTGGGGCTTCTCTAACTTGTGCATACCTTCAGTTCATTGCCAGACAGCGGCTTGAGCTCCACTCGGCAAAACACAATTGAATTCCTAACCTTCTTTATCCCTCTGCAAAAGGCAAGGTCCTCTCCAACAGATGATGGAAGAGGTCACTGAGGTGGGAGACCATCTGAGAAGCTGTGGTTCCCCTCCCAGCCCAAATTGGCTTCTTCCTTTCTGCTCATCTTCTCATAGCCTTCTGTGGCCCCAAACAGACCAGTTTAATCTTCTCTACTCTGCAGCTCACTCCACCGCACCCAAACTTGCCCAAGGAACTCTTAGGAGAGCAGAAACTTTTTCCTTGGGGGACCTGCTCTTACCATCCTTCCATTCTCGTGTGGCTGGATTGATGATGCCAAAGAGTTCGTCATTTGTGACTGCTTTGGGATTGAGGTCAGTCCAGACGGGGCGGCGCTTCATGATCTGATAGGTCTTGTGCAAGGATCTCAGCACTTGTGACTTGCCAGTGCCGGTGGCACCCACCACAAACACAGAGTGCCGCACAGCCAGCAACTCCTCCAGCTGGACCACCTGGGGAGACATCCAGAGGGATGGATTTGTCATCACCTACCCACCAACCGCTCTTCAGTGAGCCAAGCTGCTGTCTGAAATGAGATCAGCCCTGAGTGAGGCAGGTTGTGGTAGGAGATCCCGAGTCTGCTCTCAGAGTGACCACGGTATTTCTCCTGGGACTGGTAAGGAGGAGGGTAGTAGTGGTGGAGACGGTGACGAGGTGGGGCTCTGGTGCCAAAAGACTGTGTCTGGTGCTGACAGGAGACTGTATCTTATCTAGGAGTCTTATATTCTCAGATTTTTTTTCTCATGGCAAGCAGATTGAACAGTGCCACCAGACAGACCCTTATACTGCTAGGAATTAAAGCCACTTTGTGGTTCCATTGATTTTTAAAAATTAATTTGAACAACATTATTGAGATATATTTTATGTACTATAAAATTCACCCTTTAAAAGTGTACAATTCAAGGGCTTTTAGCATATTCACATAACTTTACAACCATCCAATTTTTGAACATTCTCATCTCCCCAGCAGGAAACCCATATCCTTTAGTAGTCAGTCTTCATCTTCAAGTCCTTACCCAGCCCTAGGCAACCCCTGATGTAAATTCTGCCTCCATTGTTTTGTCTATTCTGGACATTTCACAGAAGAAGAATCATAAAATATGTCTTTAGTGAATGGCTTCTTTCATGGAATATGTTTATACCTCCTCACTCAACCAGGATACTTTCATTCTTTTTTTTTTTTCTGTTTTGTTTTTTGAGAGAGGGTCTGACTACATAATTTAGGTTGGCCTTGAACTTACTGTATAGCCCAGGGTGGCCTCAAACTCAAAGCAATCCTCCTGCCTCAGCCTCCTAAGTGCTGGGATTATAGATCTGAGCTACTATGCCTGGCCACTTTCATTCTTTACTCTTAGCCCTTAAAATCCTATTATGACCTGTATCTGTATAAGTCTATGAACATTTACTCTGTTCAGTACTGAGTCTTTTTGGTCCAGACATACAGCTCTAGTAGGTTTTCTACAATCTCATTGGTAACATGTTGGATAACCTAGCTCAGTGTTCTATTGTCATCTGCCTCTCACACTCTGTGCCTGTTTCTTTCTGTATGTACTTATTTTACTGTACATAAACATAAATACATAAAGAGTTTCATCCCAGGAGACTCCTTTGACTTTATTTCCAGTCCTCTTGTTGAATTTTGTGTGTCACCACTGATACTGATACAATTTTACATTTCAAAGAGCTCTGTAAAATTCTCCAACAGGTCCTTTTGAAGAAGACATCCAATTCTTGTTCTGTGAGTACAATTTTCTTTATTTTCTTCAAGGATACTAATGAGAACATCTTAAACGTTCTCTTTCTTATGTTCACTGGGGTCAGTTGTGTGTGTGCAAGTGTATGTGAATGTGTCGACCTTGATCTCTCATGGTGTTGAATTACTCCAGTAGTTGGCAAGCCAAGTTTTTTCCTACATTCTTTTTTCTTTATTAGTATATGTTAGAGATACATAAGATTTACATTCATTTTGGGGAATTGCTATATCTACATATCTGCATTTAGAGATACATCTCTCACATCCTAATCATTTTTACTTCCTCTTCCCCCTCATCCCTCGCCTCCCCTTCTCCTCAGAGCCCCTTTTCATCTCCACAAAGTATAATATCTCTGTTTCACATCATCTATCTTTAATTTTTTTCTTTAAATTATTTATAGTCTAGGTTTCTCACAAAAGAGAACCCATGCAATATTTAACCTTCTGTGCCTGTTGTTTTCACTTTCACTCTTCTGCTGGCCCTTTTCTTTCTACCCACAATGCCATCCTGCTCCCCTCTAACTTTCAACAGTCTTTCCACTGGACTTGGGAAAAGGGTAGTGAGAAGTGGGGAAGGGCCAACCCACAGAAAGAGTCACAGCTGCAGAGGACCAGGAAATGTTTTGCTCTCTTCTGTAAAAAGAAATTCTGGAAATGAAAGCAGATAGCTACTTATAATGGGAAACAGATATTCTAATTCACTCTTAATTCTATTTATATATAACCAAGGCTCAAACTCTACCACCAAAAGTATTGTGTGCTAGAAACACCTCCTGGAGGGCCTAGAAGGAACCTGCCCCTTTGCTCTAAGTTCTGCTAAGGAGTGCATGCTCTCCCCCATGAACTATCCCAGTGGAATATCTTGGAGAAGTAATGGAGTTTCCATTCCCTCACCTGTGAAAAAACTCACCTGCATCATTTGCCTCAAGGGCTGTTGGGGCTTGGGGAGGGGCTCAAATGTGATATAGAATGGAAAGCCACTTGTGAACTCCAAAGTGGTTTTCACATGCTTCTTACACATATTACTGAACGGGAAAAAACATCTATCCATGCCTCTTAACTTCAGAACCCTTGGCCCTTTTCTGGTGGCAGTTGTCTCCTCTTGCTCGAAGGCATACTTGTTTGTATGAAGGGATTTCTACTTCTAACATTTTTTGCATCCTGAAGACATTAGCTTATACAAAATTGCACAGTAAAAATAACAGACTTCTGGAAAAAAGAATTGGGGTAGGCCATTCAAAATGTAGAGAACTTTGTATTCAAAGTCCTAAAAACTCAAAATGAATTCTAACCCAAATGAAATGCCAGTACAGTTAATTCCCTAGGCATTTTTTTTTTTTTTTTTAGGTACCAGGGATCGAACTCTGTTCCCTAGGCATTTTCACCCTGCCTTGTGGTCAGTCCATCCCTTGCAGCCTTAATTTCTCATTGATCAAGATGTAGATCTTGAGTACATCTGATTCTTTTAGAGACCATTTTAATCACAATTAAGGATCTGATCCAAATGGAGCCTTCTTCATTAATGCACTGTTTTAACAGAAAGGGAGATGGCTTCCTGGGGTCCTCACGAACACTTGCAGCCTCGTCAGCAGACAGTACAAAGCACAATGATTCTACAGCCAGGAGTTACATTTGCAGTAAAGTTTGAGCTTTTTTCTTACACTTTTAAATGTATCTGTTTCCTATTGATACTCATGGTAGGAGGTATTCCATTCTTTCTTATTTTTCTTACCATGCATTGCACATTGAAGATCAGCAATAAAGACTGCTGAAATGAATTGTTTCTATCTATATGTATCAGCACATTAAAAAAATTCTTTGGACCAAGGACAAAGAATAACTGATTATCCAAGAAAAGAACTAAGAGGCAGAGAAGTCTTGAGAGGGAAAGCCTCACATACCTTGAGCACAAAGTTGTCCTCAGCTTGCAGCTTCAGGTCCACAACTGCCTTCCTCACCAAAGCCTCAAAGTTCAGGTCTCTCCTCCGGGGCACCTCCAGGGTGGGAAAGAGGTCCCCAATCAGGCCCATGAACACAGGCATGTCATCAGTCACAATCTTGGGGATGTTGAAGTCTCGTAAGGAGCGCATCAGGACCTGGTCTTCAGGCCGGTCAGGGTCTCCTCGCTTTAGTGATCCTGCTACCATGAGTACAGACTTGATGGCCCGCAGGCCCCAGTCATAGTGATCCTGTAGCAATGTGGGCAATCCAGGTTAGACCAAAGCTGCTGGGATGCAGAGTACCACACGGTCAGGGGACAAATTAAAGATAGTGAACATTACAGGTTACTTCTGAAGGCCAGGTAGAGGCATGGGAGATGACTGACAACTTGGAAAACTGTGACCACAAAATTCTAGCTCCTTATCTGGCATTACCTACTTTTGTAACTGTGAGGACACCAAAGCAGACACAGACCACACGAGGCTCCCAAACCGGGAGAAGGTGGTGGAATGTGGTGCAGAGTGTGGAGTCTGAACTCAAATAGACCTAGGTTCATGTCCCAAATTCTGTCACTTGCTTTGTAGCAGATCACTATTCAAAGAATGCCACAAAGGAAAAATTTTTTGTGCAATAAAGACAAAAGGCATGGAGATTGTACCTGAGGCTGTGGATCAGATTTCTCTGAGGGAAAGGTATTAAAGAAAATTGGAAGAGGTAGAATCCAATGCTTACACTCAGCTTACAGTTAAGAAAGAAGGGGGAAGAGGATGTCTACAGGCTCAGAGTGACATGAAAATCAATTTAATTCAAGAAACTCAAGGAAGACCAATGATGATGCAGCAAGGAAGGCCAAGGACAGAGCCATGAGTGGTAAGCTGTAGAGGTAAGCGTAGGTAGACCAGGCACCATACAGCTGTTAGCAGAGATGAGTTTGTTGGTCTTTACCCTAATACCAGTGAAGAGCATTTAAAAATAATTCCTCTAGTGAGTAGCTAAAGAATGGATTACAGGACCTGAAGTACAATTGTAGAAACTAGAACAGAGGCAGTTGCAGTAGCTTAATTGAGACACAGGTGTTGGAACTAAAGAGGTACAGTGAAAATAGAAAGAAAACGAGATTCATTTGAGAAATATCAATAGTGTGGAATCGACCCTAGTTTGTTCATAAGTAGATATAGGGCTGGGGAAGAGGAAAGTGTCAGTGGGATTCTCAGGGACCCGGCACTGACAAGTGACCACATCGTGGAACATGGGAGAAATCGGCTGGGGTGGAGTTGGAAAGGGAGAACAGATTCAGATGTGCTGAGCTGAAGCTCTTTGTAAAGACCTGTGGTGTAGAGCATTGATTATACAGGTTTAGAGCTGAAAAGAGAGGTTGGGGATAGAGCTGTGAAGACTGGAACATAACTGACCTGGTAGTCAGTGGTGGTAGAGAACCAAGAGAGCATACAATAGGAAAGAAAATACGAAGACCTTGGGACTTTTTCCCTCTTGAACAGATTTCACAGGGATGAGAGAGCCTGTGTTGTGCCAGCAAAGGTTATCAGCACAAGATGACCCCAAAGGGAAGGTGAAACTGATTGGGAATAGCTCAAGAAAGCTTCTTTGCTATCCTTGCCATCATGCAATTTCCCAAGGCATAAACCTTGCAGATGCTTGGTCCCGGGGTTCCTTGTGAGAGGACCAGCCTTAGGCAGAAGCCACAGGTAAGGCCAAGCAGCACAAGGAAACCTGGGGCTTCTTAGCACTAATTCTCTTCCTGACACCCTCTCCATCTCCTATCCATTCAGGTAGAAACCATTTCCTCCAGGAATTTTTCTTGGTGAGACATTGGTGTCTGTGAAATGCTGCTAAATATTACAATAAAAATAGGTTCTGTGCCCAAAAATATGCACACAAATTTTTATTGCAGAACTACTTAGAGATTTATTTATTTATTTATTGGTTTTGGGTACTGAACCCAGGGCTTTCACAATGAGCTGCATCCTCAGTCCTTTTTTATTTTTTATTTTGAGACAGGGTCTCACTATGTCCCCAGGTTGCCCAAGCTTGGCTTGAACTTGTGATTCTCTTGCTCAGGTCCCCATAGTACTGGGAGTTTGGCATGTACTACCATGCGCTTATGGGTACAGTGACTCTGTATAAGAAATGTCTAATGCATTGGCTCCCTGAAGATCCTACCTGTTTGGAGAGAAGTTCTTTGCACAACTGGTAAAGGGTGATGAACTTTCTGGCTAATATCCGGGCTTCAATGAATCCTTCTGCCACCAGCATGATCTCGCAGATCAACTCAAAGTCTGGGACAACCATCGCGCATGGCCTGTGTACAGGGAAACAGAAACTGAGCCCATCAGTTTCCCACTCATAGGCTCAAAGGGGAGACTAGAGGATAAGAGACACTGGCTGACAACAGTGAAAGAGGCATCTGTGGGTACAAATACACATGAAAGGACCTTTGGAGTCATTTCATCTAAGACTCCCAATTTCTTTTCTTTTTTTGTTTCTTTCTTTTTTTTTTTTTGCTTAAATTCTTTTATTAGTACATTTTAGGTATACAATACATTTACATTTATCATTGGGTGCTTGTACCTGTACATGATGTATGTTGGGTCTTATATTTTTCCCCATTCATTACCTGTGCTCCCTTCCCCCCTCCCCCCTCCCCCCTTCCCTATTTACATAGACTTTGTTTCCAGTTTTTCTTTTCTCATAATTTTTCCTTTCCCTTCTTTCCTTTCCCCTTCCCCACCCACTTCACCTACCTCTTTGGACCTTTTCTTCCTATTTCAAATTATCAATTATTCATTTTAATCCTTATTTACACTTTCAATTTCCCACACTAGAGAAACTATTTGGTATTTACACATGTGTGTCCTATTTATTTCACTTAAGAGGATGGCCTCATTATCCATTCATTTAGCTATAAACAGCTCTAGTTGCTTGTTCTTTATGGCTGAGTAGTATTCCATTTTTTTAAAAAACCACATCTTCTTTATCCAGTTGCCAGTTGATGGGCACTTGGGCTGTTTCTAAGTTTTAGCTATTACAAACTGTGCCGCTATAAACATGGGTGCACATATATCATTGTGGGATGATTCTTTTAATTCTTTGGGGAAGATACCCAGCAGGGGACTAGCTGGGTCAGATGGGACCTCCAGCCCTAGTTCTTTGAGGTATCTCCACACTGATTTCCATAGTGGTTGCACCAGTCTGCACTCCCACCAACAATGGAGAAGGGTTCCTTTCTCTCCACATCCCTGCCAGCATTTGTTATTTGTTGATTTCTTGATAGCAGCCATTCTTTGTGGGGTGAGGTGGAATCTCAGTGTTGTTTTCATCTGCATCTCTTGAATGACCAGTGATGTTGAACATTTTTTCATATATCTATTTGCTGCTTTTACTTCTTTGTCTGAGAAATGTCTGTTCATTTCAGATGCCCATTTTTGAATTGGGTCTTTGAATTTGGGGGGTCTGATTTTTTCAGTTCTTTATATACTCTAGATAGTAGTCCTTTGTCTGAGTTACAGCTGCTAAAATTGTTTCCCAGCTTGTATATTGTCTCTTAGCTCTGTTGGTGGTTTCTCTTGAAGTGCAGAAGCTTTTTTATAAGACGAGATCCTAGTTGTTGATTCTTTGTGCTAGTTCCCATGTTACTGAGGTTTTGTTCATAAAGTCTTTTCCTAGGCCAATATCTTTCAGAGTTCTACCTAACTTATCTGCCAGAAGGTTTAGTGTTTCTGTTTTAATATTTACATCTTTAATCCACTTTGATTTTAGTTTAGTGCATGCTGATAGATATGGGTCTAGTTTTAATCTTTGGTAGGTTAAAATCCAGTTTTTCAAACACTGTTTATTAAACAGGCTATTTTTCCTCCAATGAGGATGGTTGGCTCCTTTGTCAAAGATGAGGTGGCTGAGTATGTCTGAAGTTGTTTCTGCATCTTCTAATCTATTCCACTGTTCCTTGGGTCTGTTTCTTTGCCAGTACCATGCTGTTTTTGTCACAGTAGCTTTGTAGTATAGTTTCAAATTGGGAATTATGATAAGTCCAGCCATGTCTCTGTTGCCTAGAATTGCTTTTGCTATTCTAGGTTTCTTCTGGTTCCAAATGAATTTTTGGAATGTTTTCTCTAGTTCTGTGAAGTATATTGTTGGAATTTCAATTGGCATTGCATTAAATCTAGATAGTAGTTTTGGAAGTATGGCCATTTTTACTATATTGGTTCTTCCTACCCAGGAACAAGGGATGTCTTTCCATTTTCTTATATCCTCTTTGATCTCTTTCTTCAGAGTGCTGTAGTTTTCTTTGTATAGATCTTTTGCTTCTTTTGTTAGATTGATTCCTAGATATTTCATTTTTTGGGTGCTATTGCAAAAGGAATTGTTTCCCTAATTTCTTTCACAGTAAGTCTGTTATTTGTGTATAAGAAGGCCATTGGTTTTTGAATGTTGACCTTGTATCCAGCTACTCTACTGAATCTGTCAATGAAGTCTAGATGTCTTTTGGTGGAGTTTTTTGGGTCTTCTATGTACTGTATCATATCATCAGCAAATAATAACAGTTTAATTTCTTCCTTTCCTATCTTTATTCCTTTTTATGTCTTTCTCTTTTCTAATTGCTGTAGGTAATGTTTCCAGAACCATATTGAACAGGAGTGGTGATAGTGGACATCCTTGTCTTGTTCCAGATTTTAGTGTGAAAGTTTTCAGTTTTTGACCATTTAGTATGCCATTGGCTGTTGGGTTTTCATAGCCTTAATCGGGTTGAGATAAAGACCTTCTATTCCAATTTTCTGTAGGGTTTTTATCATGAATGGGTGTTGGATTTTGTTGAATGCTTTTTCTGCATCTATTGAGATGATCATATGTTTTTTGTCCTTAACTCTGTTAATATAGTGTATTACATTCATTGATTTACATATGTTGAACCATCCTTGCATCCCTGGGATAAATCCGACTTGGTCAGGATGTATGATCTTCTTGATGACCCTCTGAATTCTGTTTGGCAGTATCTTGTTGAGGACTTTTTCATCTATGTTCATTAGGGAGACTGGCCTGTAGTTCTCTTTTTGGGTTGGGTCTTTCGCTGGTTTTGGAATCAAAGTAACACTTGCTTCCAGGAATGAATTTGGAAGTATTGCTTCCCTTTCAATTTCCTTGATGAGTTTAAAGAGTAATGGTGATGGTTCTTATTTAAATGTTTTGTAGAATTCAGCAGTGAAGCCATCAGGATCTGGGCTTTACTTTGCTGGTAAATTTATTATTACATTTTCAATTTCATTCATTGTTAACTGGGGTGTTTAGAATTTCTATATCTTTTTCATTTAACTTTGGCAATTCATATGTATCTAGGAATCTGTCCATTTCTTCTGTGTTTTCCATTGTATTAGACTACAGGTTCTCAAAGTAGGTATTGATGATCCTCTGGATTTCTGCTGGTTCTGTTGTGACTTCCCCTTTTTTGTTCTTAATTGCATGGATTTGAGTCTTTTCTTTCTTTTTTTGGATAAGGTTGGCTAAAGGTTTATTAATTTCATTTATTCTTTTGAGAAACCAACTCTGATTCATTGATGTTTTGTATCATTCTCTTAGTCTCCATTGCATTGGTTTCTGTCCTAATCTTTATAATTTCCTCTCTTGTGCAAGCTTTGGGTTTGTTATGCTCTTCTTTTTCTAGGAGCTTGAGGTTCTGCATTAGGTTATTTATTTGAGTTCTCCCAGTTTTCCTAATGTGGGCATTCACTATTATGATTTTCCACGTAGAACTGCTCTCATTGTGTCCCATAGATTCCTGTATGTTGTACTAGCATTATCATTTACTTGTAGAAATTGTCTAATTTCTTCTTTAATTTCCTCTGTGACCCATTGGTTGTTGAGGAGGGTATTATTCAGTTTCCATGTGTTTGTGGGGTTTTGCAGTTTCTTATGTTATTGATCTCCAATTTTATTGCACTGTGGTATACAGGGGGTAACTTCAATTCTTTTACATTTACTTAGACATGTCCTATGAGCTAGCATGTGAGGCAGGCAGTGGAACCACTCAGCTAAATCCCTGGCCCTAGAATGTGGTCTATTTTGGAGAATGACCTGTGTTCAGCCAAAAAGAATCCATATTCTGATTTTGTGGGGTGGAACACTCTGTACACATCTATTAAGTCCATTTGTTCCATAGCTTGGTTCAGTTCTAGAATTTTGTTGTTACTTTTTTGTCTAGATGATCTGTCTGTGATAGGGGTGTATTGAGGTCCCCCACTACAATTGTATTAGTGCTTATTTGGTTTTTCATGCCCATTAATATTTGTTTTGTATAGTTGGGGGGATTCTTATTTGGTGCATATGAATTTAAGATTGTCATCTCTTCCTCTTGAATTGTTCTCTTCACAAGGATGTAGTGACCATCTTTGCCTCTCTTAATTAGTTTTGATTTGAAATCTACTTTGTCTGCAAATAAAATTGCTACCCCTGCTTTTTTCTGGGTTCCTGTTGCATGGAAAACTATTTTCCATCCTTTTACTTTCATTCTATGAATTTCTTCTTGAGTTAGGTGTGTTTCTTGTATTTAGCATATTGTTGGATTTTGCTTCTTAATCCATTCTGCCAGTCTGTTTCTTTTGAATGGTGAATTGAGGCCATTAACATTGATGGATGTAATTGATAGATATTGACTCATCCTTGTCATGATGTTTTACTTTTGTTTGATCCTTTATTTCTTATTTTTCCCCCTTTCCCTTTAGTTTCTTACCTTGTCTGGTGGCTTCCCTCTGTTGGGCCTCATGGAGTTGTGACCATCATTGTCTTTTTCTAGGTTATTGTTTAGAATTGTTTGGAGGGCTGGTTTGGTGTTCATGACATTTCTCAGGTGTTCTTTGAAAGGCTCTCAATTTCAAGATGAGTCAACAAGAATAAAGGAAGTGCGCTCTCCTACCCAAGGTGATGGATGATGCTGGCAGATGGAGCAGGGTTGGGGTCCTAACTCCAAATCAGATCTTTTAATTTGAGGCTGTGCTTCACAAAAGCACAAAAGCTGTGGATTAATAAAGCAAATTGTCTAGAATAAACTAGAAGCTAATATTGAGCAACTGAGTTTCTCTGGGTGGCTGTGACAGACTGAAAGTTTCCCTAGCCTATCTGCAAGATGTGTATCTCCCCCAAATGCTACACACTCAGGTATTATTCTGTGTTTATTTACATACAAATGTAAATTTCTAAAATTGATGTCTAAGGTAGGTGGTACCTATTAATCCCATCTTGACACAAAATGGCATATATAAGAATACAGGGGGAAAAAAGAATATAGGAAGGAATTTTTTTCTATATCTAAGGATTTACTGTGATTTTCCCCTCCTTTGGCACTAGCCACATTTGATTTTGAAGTGACTTTTTAAAAATTAATTTATTAGGTATGTAACAGGAGTCTAATATTACATTTTAAATGCATTTCCCCATTCTTATATAAAAATTCAAAATCATTTCATTTATGTCCATATTTCTCCTTGAAATATTTTGCAATGTGGTCAATTGCAAAGAAGCTGCCGAATAATTTGATTCTCAAAATTACCTGGCAACCTTAACATTAGGTTACATGTATACACTCAACAGAATACAACGTGGCTGTGAAAAACATTGTTGTAGAAGGAAAACTATTAAATGGCATGAGAAAACATTAATTAATGAAATCAGGATACTAAACAATACAGAGCCAGATCCCAGTTCTGAAGAAGAAATGCTCAGTTCACACACTATTGGGAGGAAAGTGATGAGTGGTTACACTGATTATCTCCAGATGGTTGGACCAGTCTAAGAAGGAGCAGTGGCTCTGGGTTTGCACTCCAGTTCTGACATTTACTAGTTGGGCTGCTAACTAACTTCAGTAACCAGGGTCACTGCCTTGCATAATTTGCTGACTCCATCTGTTTTCTCACTGTAAAAGGGGGGAAACTAGTAGTTCCTCCGTCATAGAGTCTTTGTGAGAATTAAATGTAAAAATAGATTTTTGTATTTAATTATTTTTGGTACCAGGATCAAACTCAGGACCTTGTGCTTGTGAGGCAGGTGTGGTGCCACTGAGCTAAATCCCTGGCCCTGTGTTTATTGTTTAAAAAAACATTTTTCTCTTCCCCAAAATTATCTTATATGGCTATATGTGACTGGATTCAAAGTCTATATTCCCTAAATTTGTATATTGGAATCCTAACCCTAGTGAAGACTTTTGGAGGTGGGGTCTTTCAGTGACAATGAGGTCCTGAGGGTGGAGCCTTCATTAATGGGATTAGTGCCTTCATAAGAAAAAGCCATCAGCCTGTTCCACAGGTTCTGGCCATATGAGGATACAAGAGAAGTTGTTCATCAGCAACCTGAAAGTTGTCTTCATCAGAATCTTAAGTACCAGTACCTTGATCTTAGACTTTTGGCTTCTAAAACTGTGAGAAATAAATTCCTGCTGTTTAGGATACCTAGTTTATGGTGTTTTGTTATGTCAACCTGAATGGACTAACAATTCTTTTTAAATGTAGGGGAAAAAACTTGAAGAGATAATTCTTATCTGGGTGATAACCTACCCGTATTATTGTTTGTCACTCAAAGCTTACTTTTGTGTAAATAGCAAATAATGCAGTATTCTTTGGCAGTTTAGACAGCTTGTTAATGTTTGAACACTTCTTGTTTAAAGCAGGACCTGCCTGAACAAGGAGACACCCATGCTACTTGTGGGACCTGGGAACTTGCCACGACTGGGGTGGTTTAAAAGTGAGGGACTAAACTATGCAGGCGGCTGCCCTCTAAGGACGCTACAAGCCCACGCAAGCCTTCATGCCACCTGCATAAACAGAGACCACCAGTGTCTCAGTCAAAAATGAGACAACAGCTTTGTCACAGCTCCTCACAATCTATGTCTTTTAAGTAAAAGTTTAATAAGCAGAAAATCAGAAGGTGGCATACATCTTTCAGAGTTCTCTTTGTTAGGCCTACTTCACTTAGCAGAAAAAAGAATGTATAGTCTGGTTTCTGCTAGGAAACACATATGTGTCTTCTTATCAAAATGAAGAGGTATGTGAGGGAGATTAAAAAAGGAATTGAGAAATGTCACGTACACGTACCAACTGGATGTAAGCATAATGTACTACAAGCATGTACCAATAAAAATTTTAAAAGTAAAGAAGATTTAAAAACATAGCAATATGCATGGGAGGCAAGGGTGAAATAAAAGAGGTAGGTGTTCCTGTGCATTGCTGCTATGAGTGTAATTTGGTACTACAGTTTTTAGAAAGTAATTTGGCAGTGTGTACGAAGAGCCTTAAAAATGTTCCTAATTGTTAACTAGTAATTCCACTTCTGGGAAACTAGCCAAACAAAATAATCATGCATATGGAAAAAACCACTTATATACAAAAATGTACATTACAGCACTCTGTATGAATTAATTTTAAATGTTAGAAACAGTTTTAATATTCAACCAAGAGGGACTACTTCATTACATTGCAGACTGTGCACTTGACAGAAAAATATAGTCATTAAATGAGATTTATTAAAAAATATCTAATAGAACAAAATATTTATAGTAGACTAGGAAACCAAAAATTAAAAAAAATAGACTGCAAATATAGACTACAAGGATATAAAATTTTAAAAAAAGATATATATCAAAAAATAAACAAGAAACAATTTTATATTTGATGGCATTATAGGTGGTTTAAAAAAATCTACTTTTCTGTAAATTCCAAATTTTCACTAATGTATATATCACACATTTGTAACACAGGGATAAAAGAAACCTCTCTTTGGAGGCCATCATGTGGGGCTCACCTGAATAGAGCCTTGAGGTTTTCAGGCAGCTCTGCACGGCCAGCGTAGCCTGGGTTCATAGTGATGAAGATGCCCACAGAAAGATTCAGCTTAATCTCCTCCCCCAGGAAGTTGAACTGCTGCTTCTTATCTCTAATCGCATCTTGGATGCTTTTAACCTGTTGGACCAGTCAGCAGAAAATACCTCTTCAGCATGTGTCTTAACTACCCCTGGGCACTCAGAGTCACACTCAACACAAGCAATTTTCCTGTGGCCCCTTTCACGAAGCACAGGCATGGTGACCACCCTGCACACTTTGCTGATGGCATGGGTGCATTCTAAAGAAATCTGGATGTCTACATCCCTATTTATGACATCATGGTTTTGAGACAGGACTGAGAAGTGAACAGGTACAGACTCTGAACACAGGCTTCCGCTGCAGTACTCACTAAGGTGAGTTAGGGCTGACCATGTGCCAGGCACTGTTCTGATCATTTTCTGTGTATTAATTCATTTGAGTCTCATCACAGTCCTTGGAAGAACTCTTTAATCCCATCAGTCCTGTTTTTCTATAATGAAAAAGAATCATGAAGAGGTAATTTGTCCACAGTTACAGATCAACTAAGGGTAAGAATTCCAATCTAATCTAATCAAATCATCTAATCCACTCCAAACCAATCAAATTTAATCTTGTTCTAGGGATTAAAGTCTATAAAGAATTTGGTGCATAAAAATTCGTAGTAGCAACACACATGGAAACTGTCAGTGCAACCATCATCACTGCTTTTGTGGTCTTTGTCATGGTTGAACTCCTCACTGCCCCTGCCCAGCCTGGATCTGTAGAATGACTGCATGAGAATGGGCAGACAGTGGATAGAGTGTGTCCAGTCCATGTGAGGAATGGCAAGAAGCATGTGTGAAGATAACTTGGGGCCAATCCCAAAGAATTGTGAATCTCTTTCTAAAGCAACTCAATTTTTTTCTTAACTGCAATCTGGAGTCAGAGGAGTATTTAAACCAAAGCTTGACCTGGTCAGAACCATGTTAGAGATCACTTAGTGGGAAGAGAGGGACAAATGAAACTTAACTGCTTATATTCTCATATCTGGTCCTTTGAAGCACATGTCCAAAAATGATCAGCAGCAAAAGAGGAGGAAGACAAAAGGCACACAGCTAGTGGTAGGATAGCTTTTCAGCCAGGCCCCACAGTATTCTAGGGTTTTCTAGTCTCTTAGGGTTTTCGTCTTGAAAGCTGGGACCAGCACAAGGCTTTAAATGATCTTCGAGCATAGCTGGAAGTCTAGGCTGCTGCTAGAAAGGTCAAGGGTAACCTAGTTCCATAGAGATGGGGCCACAGGGTGTGTGTGTGTGTGTGTGTGTGTGTGTGTGTGTGTAGAGAGAGAGAGAGAGACAGACAGACAAACAGACAAACAGAGAGACAGGTGGACCATCTACACTGGGCCTGGCTATCTTCAGTGCTTGGAAGGGCAGTGTTTGCCAGCATGCATGACAGCTTTGCAATTAGGATTCAGCTCCCATCCTAAAGTAAAGCTCTAATGACTGAATGCATTTGAGCTCGTAGCAATTAGTGGGAGACTGAAACTTCATTTCTACGTGCAGAATACCAATGGAATCCTGGCAGAAGCAGCCTCCATCACCCAGTAACCTGGCCCAACAGATTAACCTCCATAGTGTGCATGGGGCTTACAGTCCAGTTCAGCTCTGTCATGGAGCCAGCCCTTTGCTGCTTTCATCACTCTGCAAGGTAGGTAGGTGGCTGGTAAGGGCTTATTCTCTCTTTTGTACTCAGTCCTTGTGTTTGTAAAATATACAAAGCACTTTTCTGGCTAGGGAGTGGGGAAAGAATTGAATTAACATTTACAAATTGCTCTGCTACCTTTGGGCAAAGGTTAAGGTGAGAGCCCAGGCCCCTTTCTGCTGCTCGTTCTGACTCAGCATTCCCTCCCCAAACACCAAAGCTCAGAAAACTCATGCTCAGCAAGAATTTACGATCCACTTTTGGATAGAAGGCATCTGTGCTTTTGTGTAAAATTCTGTAGAGGGGCCCTTGAGGGAGAGACCTGAACAGACTGGAAGATGCAGTTTCTGTTGGAGCATTGGTGCTCACAGATGTTGCCCTTAGCCTGGCTAACGCAGGAATGGGAAAGCTTTGCTGGTTCTCTTCGGACATCAATTGGAATATGATAGTGATCAGAGTCCTGGTGGCTCGGATAAAATCCAAGCCTTGGAAAAGTCCAGAGGTTTCAGGATGTAGGGGGAAAAGCAGGCAGCTTGGGAAGGTAAGGATTATTGAATCCCACCCATGTGGAGGTACACACATAGGTAGGCACTGACAGCCATAGCTACCAAGTATACTCCACACTCATGAGGGGCTGTTTCTTTACTTACTGTTTTTGGAGAATTTTAAGCCACAGGGAATGACAGAAAATCATTACTGACTTTTTTGACCACTTGATTAGTACCAGCTGGTATTCTGAATATTTTACATAATTATTCCACTCAACTCTTTAAACAGCTGCTTGAGGTGAGTGATCTTACATCTTTATTTTATAGAGATGGAAACTGAGGCAGAGGCAGATAAGCAGTCCTACATTTATGTAAGATGAAAGCATATATGGGAACTCTGCATTATTATCGAAACTGTTCCATAAATATAAAATTGGTTCTAAATAAAAAGTTAACAGAAGAAAAGATTTGCTGATATCCAACAGTTGGTAAGTGGAGCAAGCAAAGTCTAAAACCAGTCAGTCTGGTGCCAAAGCACATGATTTGGGCCATTTCCCCTGTGAGGTTTATTTTGGCTCACAGTTTCAGAGGGTTTAGTCCATGGTATGCTGGCTGAAGTAAACATCATGACAGAAGGACATGACAGAGGAAAGCTGCTCAACTCATGGCATCCAGTTTTCAGAGAATAGGGAGGAGCCAGAGAGGAAGGCACCAAACACCAGATACAATCTCTAAGGTCATACCCCAGCCCCCTCCCTAGACACACCCAAATGTGCACTTTATTAATCTCTTTGGCATCTCTCAAGCCAATCAAATTGACAATCAAGATTAACTATCACTCTAAGTGATATAATCTTAGGGGATAGTCTGTCATACTCTGAAATATCATTATGTGGAGCAAGACCATGTACACATTTTCGGACTAATTTGTTTTGATCTGAAAATAATCATGCTATAATTTAGGCATATATTTTCTCCAAAACAAGAAAAGATGTTTTCATTACCCATTAAAAAAAAAAAAAAGAAGAAAGCTATGCAGAAACTAATATTCTCAACAGGGAGTCACTTTGCACCCCATTTCCCCAGGGTACGTTTGAACATGTCTAATTATTGTCATAATTAGGAGGGCGGATGTTCCTGGCATCGAGTGTGTAGACATCCTATAATGGCCAGGATGGATCTTTGTGACAGAAAGTTGTCAGCCCAAAACATCAATTGTGCTGCGGTTGGGAAATTTGGATCTAGACCACATATTTTACCAATAAGGAAACTGAGACCAATAAGATATCCATGACTTGTCCCCCATCCCACAACATATGTCCCTAGGTCAAATTCCTGTGAAAATTCACTTTGTTTGTTTTCTGCGGTGCTGGCAATTTAACCCAGAGCCTTATACACACTAGGCAAGTGGTCTACCACTAAGCTACATCCCCAGCCACCTTGCAAATTCTTAACTTCATCCCAGATTGACCAAATCAGAAATCCTGGGTGGGGAGAGGGTGTCCAACAGATGTAACTTAAAAAGTCCTCCAGGTGATTCTGATGCAAGTTTGAGAGTCACTGAAGTCCAGTCAGTTCTTAGATTTTTACTCGTGCCTACTTCTGTCCACGTGTCTTCATCCATAACTGCACACTGACTTCCTTTTTCTCCATTTCCTTTGGCTCTATCTGGTTTGAGGTCTTGCCCCTGCAGCTAACTAGTCAGGACCAACTGAAATCTGTCTTGAGGGTCTTGATGTGAACCCAAATTTATAGTTGTGGTGGCTAGGGCAGAATTTCAACTTGATTGGCTTTGGGATCCACCCAGAGGATTGGTGGAGCATAACTCGGTGTTTCTGGGTGAGTCATGGCCTTGGGGTCTCTTGCCCCTTCCTCTCTGGTGCTGTTCCCCTGCTCTGCTTTCTGCCATCATGAATTGAGCAGCTTTGTTCCACCACACCCTTCTGGCATGAGCTTCTGCCTTGGAGCCTGTAGACCATGGACTGAATCCCCTGAATTGGGAGACAAATTAAAAGTCTCCTCCTTTAAGT
This sequence comes from Heterocephalus glaber, assembly GCF_053883595.1. Classification (NCBI taxonomy): domain Eukaryota; kingdom Metazoa; phylum Chordata; class Mammalia; order Rodentia; family Bathyergidae; genus Heterocephalus; species Heterocephalus glaber. Next base: position 23,117,292 of record NW_028258351.1, on the reverse strand, counting down.
TGTGTCTTGTATTTTGTCCTAGTGATGGAAAAGCTGACACAGACAATGGTCCACCAGGATGTTTTCTTACTTGACAGTATCCCTCTCAGCTCTGGTCCTCAAAGTTTGCTGAATGTTTCACGTTCAAACCATGTGGAAAGTTTGTTTTTAAGAATACCAGTACCAAGGTCCAATCCTAGACCAATTAAATCAGAATCTTTTCAGGATGGAGATTGTGCATTTCCCTTTCAGAACCATCCAGGCAATTCTGAAATGTGCCCAGGTTGTGATGGCTGGCTGTCTTCAGTTTATTTTGCATGAGAACCACAAGGAAACTTGCTAACAGTAATATTTGGCTTCAGCAGGCCAGTCCTATTTCACAGGGTCAGTTCTGTTATCCAAAGCACAAGCTCATGTACTTGTCTGACCATCAGGGCTTGATTTCTCCCTTGAGACTGAAAGCTGCAGCTTCCCCGTCCCTGTATCCTTCTACTCGGGTCAGGGCCTATCATCCGATGCATTTAATGAAGCATTTAATTTGTCTTATCTTTCTGCAAGTGATGTAATATAAAGAGGTCATGGGCTAGCCTTAGTGAATGAGCGCAGCTTTTCCTTGATGCCCCTCTAACTTTACCCTTTTCATTCGAGCAGAGTGCCCTATTCTGTGGTCATTGATTTTGGAGGTCTTTGCTCCAAATGCCACATGTCATTAAAATCCTGCTTGGCTCACTCCATGTTTCCTTCTGCAATGGCAGTTTGGAGTCTGTTGCCTTAAGGAAGTACAACCCACTCACCACTTTGTAAACTTTTCCATATTTGTGTGTTTTTTACATTAGGCCTTAAGCTCTTCAGTGCTTCTTGGGACATTCCCTTGGCTCTGATATTTGAGCATTTGTTTAGTGCCTGAAGTACTAGAAACCCTGCTACTGTGTGTTCCCTTGCTAACTGGTCTTCTGCTTCCAGCTTTTACCCATCCCACTGTTAGTGCTAGTACCATAGAGGAGAGGAGGAAGTGTCAGGAACACTTGGCCAGAGAGCATGGAGGGGCACAAGGGTTTGCAGGTACGGGGTGATGGGATGTGTTCCAGGAGCATGTGTCCTCAGGCTCAGTTAATCCAAGGTCTAGAGAGCTGATTGCCACAGTAATGAAGAGAGTCTGAAAAGAATTAAGTAGTATCATATACATTTTAAAAATAGCAGTGCAATTTCTCTTGGAATTGCCACACTGAGGCTTTTCCCAAATGGATATGCAATTCTGCTTGACCAATTTTACGGAGATGTGAAAATATCTAGCAGCAAAGACACTGAAGCATAATCAGTTTTGCAGACGTTACTGGGATGAGGAGCACAGCCGGGTGAGGAGAGGAGAGAGGGAGAGGGGAGGGTGGCAGCTGGTGCGGTTTCTGAACCAATATGCCAGCCTGGATGACTGTGTGAATAATTAAGTGCAATTTTCTCCTTGGATGGGTGTACGATTTTAAATGTTACCAGCTCGGATTTTGCCTGAGCTGTTGTCAGACCACTTTCTTCAGAATATCTTCTATGGGCATGCTCCAGACCCAAGAGACAGCATCAGGGAATCCCAGGTTGAACGTATTTCACTGAATTCCAGACACAAAAGGGCATGGATTAATCTTAGAGGACCCATTACTGATCTCTGTTGGGCAGTTTCTAAATAAGGCAAACTCATTGCCTGTCTAGTAAGGAAAAGGGACAATGGCTGTTGGGCACTGTTCCATTAGTGCACTGTGAAGTTTGGTAAGACAGCTTGAGGCTGGTCTAGCTGAGAACAAGTGAGGGTGTAGAAGAGACCTATGAGACTTGGGTGTGGACCCTTGATTCCTGCCCAAGTGTCTCAACAATCTACTTCTCTTAAACCATTTTCTGAGCGGTAAGATAATAATGATAGTAATAATCTTCATCACTTTGCCATCATCATCACCACCTTCATCGTCATGATCGCCACCATCATCACTACCATGATGGTGTTAGAGTTTGTGTTTTTATGTCCCCACAAACCTCAAACAGATGAAGTGGGACTTTCTTTTTCAGAGGGGGTTGAATACGGAATGTCTGATGCTGGGGTTAAGGGTGTGTGATTACTAAACTACTGCATGTGAGTGATTAGTTTGGCACCACCCTAATCCCAGTAGTTTGAATAAAAGGGGCAGAAAGATGCTGTTAAGCCCTCTTGTTGCTTTTGCTACCATGTGGGCATCATGTTGTTTCTCCTCTGTGATGCCTGTCTGCCATCCATCCTGCTTTGGAGCCAGCCTCTACAAACTGTAAGCCAAATAAACCTCTTCCCTTCCAACTTTGGGTGTCAGGTATTTTTGTCTTAGCAACAAAAGAAAAGTAACTAACACAGTGACCTTCATCAGCACCACCTTCATTATCATCACAACCAACACCATCATCACTAATGTCACCACTAATATCACTACCACCACTATTGTTATCATCGTCATCACAGGTATTGAGTATCTACTATCTGTAAGACCTTGTTGTGCATGATTTCGACTCTAAATTATTTAGAAATCATTTCAACTACTTTAAGTAGGTAGTATTGTTAACTTCGTTTGTCTGTGAGGAACTTAAAACACAGACTTGCCTAAGGTCACACAGCTAGTAAGTGGCAGTGCCAGAACTGAACACTGGGAGTCTGCTTTCAGAACCTACATATTGAACCACTTTCTACCTTGTTGCCAGACTAACCAAAGTACATAAAAAACCACTTGAAAAATCACATTGCTCGCCCAAGTTCTGGAGCCCAAGGTAGGCTCCATTTTGCCCTGGTCTGGCTTTCACTGCCCCCTTTTCTGCTCTTTCTCTGGGCTCCTTGTGGAAGCACACTGAGAAGAGGCTCCTTAGTGGGCAGGATACATTAAGACAGCCTTTGGCAACCTCCTATCCATGCACATCACCCTTGGACACCCACAGGTACAGTTGTGCCGAATGGACGGTCTTGGACTGATGTGAAAGCAGGCACAGCAGTGCAACCTGGCTGGGCAAACAGGAGATTGTCCATCAAAATCTGTGGCAAGCAACAAGAGGAAAGGGTGCAGAAAATCATAAATGCAAAGATGAAAGATTTAGACACAAAGGTGAGGGGAAATAACAGAGGAGAGTAGATAAAGAAATAAAAAGATAAAACAAAAATTCCAAGTATATATACAAGATCATTCTTAACCGTGTTGGTGGGGAAAGCCCTGAAAATCTCTTCCAATTTTCAGAACCATTCACATGCTAGAATTAGTATTCCTAGAAATACTAATCTTACTACTGAAGGACCCTAGTTAGCAAGACAGACTCCATATTGCTGCTGAACGACCCACCTGCCTGCCCTTTACATGAACTCAAAAGGAGGAAGCTTAGAAACCTCCTCCCCTTAGAATGTCTTTTAGAAACAACAATTAATCAACTATTGTTTTATAAATGTTCTAATGGCAGGACGTTCCGCTTCTGTACCTTTCCCTTGCTTTGCTAGTTCTAGCCCATAGGGAGGCCTAGAAACTGTTGGCCTCAAAGGTGTATAAAACATGTTAGTCGCCCCTCAGTCGGGGCTCGAGTCTGATGCTTGGCTTGGGTCCCAGCCAGTAATAAACTCCTGTGTGGATTTAATATCGGTCTCTGGTTGGTTCTTTCTCGCTGGGTACAACTACTAGTTTGTTTTACTTGCTTATTCTGCATCTTATACCTCAGAATGGATAGATACTCAAAATTCAAACAGACCTAAGAAGGCATCATTCTTGGTTCCAGGCTCCCTCAGTGGCAAAAATAGCCAGAAAACATGTTTGATTTCTGCTCTGACTTGCATATGGTTTCAGAGTGTGCCTCATGGCTTCAGTGTTCCTGCTGTGAGGTATCCAGAAGGTGGAAACTTAATCCAACCATGGTATTAGAGTGGGGCCTTTGGGAGGTGATTCGGATCAGATAAAGCCATCAGGGTGGAGTCTTTGTGACTGAATTTTGATGGTTTTATGAAGAGAGGGTGAGATCAGAACACACATGCACACTCCCCGTCTCACCTTGTGATGTCTTGTATTGCTGTGGGACTCTGCCAGCCTGAAGGCCACCACCCTTTGCAGGTCTTTAAGCCTCCGGGTCTATGAGCTAAATAAACATCCCTTCTTTATAAAGCTATCTAGCCTCAGATATTTCATTGTAATAGAAAATGTACTGATATAATTTCTTATAATATCTGAATGTTTAGCTTCTCTTTAATATTTAGAAGATCTGACAACACCAAGCTGACAGCCTTGCAAAGAAGAGGTGTGCTGGTAAATGTTTAACAACTGGGTCTCTAGGAAAATAAAAATGCCCTTGATATGTAGAACTGTTAGGTTTAATGGTGGAAATACTCCCACCCTTCCCAAGTCGAGCTATGCCTATGTGACACCACTGAGATGAACACAAACAGCTCTTCCTGGCTAAGCTAGATCAGGGTTTCAGTCCAAAGGAGTGCTTGTCCTCCTTCCACTATTAAGTCCTACTAACAGAGAAAACTCAAGGAAAGGGGAAACTTATCTCATCCCTGGAGCCTAGGGAAGAGCTCCACATTACCTGTATTATATATTACATACCAACGGCTCTTCTTAGAAACAGTTCATTCTCAGAAATCCTGCCTCCTACTGCAGAGGTCATCCAAGTCTGTCCCCTCCTTGGTTGGAGTGTATGTCTCCAGGTTATTTTCTCCTCTCACATCTCCTCTCACAGATACCACTGTGTGCAGATCTGCACTTGTGTGATGTGGGTCAGGTGCTGGGTTCAAATCCTAACCTTGCCACTGTGTATCGGTGCCCTTGGACAAGTTACTTTTTTCTCTGATTTTCAGTTGCTCCATATTGATGGTATAAGGTAGTGAGGGTGTTGTGGAAATACAAGAGGTGATGAATGAAAAATGGCTGGAAGAGTTTCTTCTGGAAGAGACTTTTAACAAAGGCTTATTTATCTTTTGCCTTCCTTTCTTCTATTGCTGCCACTGACTGTGCAGTCTTTCCCAAACTCAAATCCTCTCCATCCTTTCAAAGACTGACTTCAAGATAATGAATTTGAAAGTCTAATGAATTTGGAAGTCTTGTTTTACACTGTGAGTCAGAATTCAAATCACTTTTAAAAGCTGTTGAAAGTGCTCAGGTCCATCTCAAGAGCTCAAGTTTTTTTTTAAAGTTAGGAGTCATGTCCTATTCTGTGGGGCACCCTCACCTTGGTCATTAGGACAGTGCTTACTGTACTGTAGCTGTGCGATGCATGCTTTCTCATGACTTGGAATGCCAGTGGTATGCTTACATAAAACCCAACCTAAAAAGGGGTTTCATTCAACAATACTGATGCTGTGCACTTTTCATTTATCATCTCTCATATTTCCACAACAGCCCTGTTATTATACGCACTATCTATATACAGAAACTAAAGATCATAGAAGAAAGTGGCTGAGAGAGATGGAGCAACTTGCTCAAAGACTTAGGAAATGGGAGAGCTCAAAGCTAAGCCCTGGTTCGTTTCCAGAATGTGTGATCTCTCTAAGAAGCTGGCTCTGCCATTCTGGTCTTTATTCTCTCTGCATCTGTATGAAACAGGCAGGATAGATCTTTAATCCCCTTATTACAGGGAAGGAAAACAGCCTCATAGCCAGTAAACGAATGTCTTTTAGTGGGAAATTGCAGAGTACTTATACCAGAGAAGAGCCTCCCTCAGACCTGATTTTGGAGGAAGGAGGAAGGGTAAGGAAATGGCAAGGTGGAAAGGGAAAGGGTTCTGAGGAAAGGCTGGAAACAAGAGGCCATGAACTTTTGCAGTGCTCCACATGAACACCATGAGGCTTCCACCAACTCCTGCCCCACATACCTGCACTGCCACTACAGACAAGACCTCCACAGAGATTCGATTAAACTCATCAAAGCAGCCCCAGGCACCGGTCTGAGCAAGGCCTTTGTAGATGTTTCCACAAGACTGCAACGAAATGTACAAGGATTAAATTACCAAAAGCACTGGGCTTATCAATACATGTCCAAAGTCATTTTTCATCCTCTCTATTAAAGATTCTTCCAGTCCCCTAAAGATTCCCAGTCAGAGACTTGTATTAAAATTTCAAGAAGAATTAAATTTTTGATGGTGATGGGGGTGCCAACATGTCACAGAATCAAACACAACCTTTTCAAAACACTTGAGTGAAAATTCCTTTAAAATGTCATTAGGGTTGCATTACTGTTGATTCTGTAGCTTTCAAAATCCCAGGAAGTGAATAAAAGATGATTTTCTTTCACCATACAGACAAAAAGCCTTCCACTCAGTGTTTGGCGTGCATGATGGAAAGGTTTATGTCTGTATCTTTAAATCCATACCCAACTACCCAGGTTTCCTGGAGTGATGGGAAGCGGAGATGGGGATGGAAGGTGATAACATCTACAGAAAATAAATTACAGGTAAATCTTTTCAGATGAGAGTGAAAAATGAATTTCAAAAGGAAGAGGGTATTTCTGTTCTAAAAATAAAAGCTATTTTGGAACTTAATGTGGACTATGTGGACTAGTAAACTAAACTATGAAAGAACAGGTTTTTGGGAGATGCTTTCAAGGTCATTGGCAAGGTGACATGACTAAAATGCTGGAAAAATGTGAATAGTGGAAATCCCATTCATTTACACTATAGGCATTTTTTTCCCTCTCAGCTCTGTGCAAAGATCATGTGCTAGATATAGGGGAGGCCAGCTCCTTTAAGAACTTTTAATTATACTGTGGAGATAAGGTATAGAAATCAAAGAGGAAAGTTGTTACATGAGCACTGGTTCCAATGGATACTAGAAACTACAATTGTGGAGTTCAGGGAGGAGTGGGTCAAAGTGCTCTAGAGTGGTCAATTTTTGCCAAATAGGTAAATATCAGATGGTAGTACAACAGCACTTTGCAAAATTTATTTCACCGAATATCTATCTATCCATCCACCTATTATCTTTCTTCCCTCCTCTCTCTCTCCTCCGCCTCTCTCTTGCACACACACTCTCTCTCTCTTCTATCTATACATCTGCCTAGTCAGCTTTCAAACTGTTATATATGCTAAGCAGAAATTCAGGAATCAAAATCCATGCTTAACAGTGGCTTTGAAAGCTTTTATGGTTGTGGATCTCTTTTATATAATGAAATCCAAATATCTAAATTAAAAAATTAAAATCTCCATAGGTTGACCCTTTTCATTCCATATTTACCCTGAGGGCCTGTGGCAGAACCCCAGGACTCCACATCACCCTGTTTGATTACCCCACATGTCTCTTGGTGTTACAAGCTAGGCATGTCTCTAGGTGTTACCTTGCCATGAGTGTGAGCTTGTGGACTAGGACAGGGCAGAGGACAGGGTTGAAAGCCTGGAAGCTAGAAGTATGTCTCAGGGAGACTTGGATGTTGGTGGCAGATGAAAGCTGGAGAAGGAAGGACATGGAACATTCAGGATGACCCAGATTTCCACCTGGACCTCAGGGAAAGTGAAAAGACCCTTGCTCATGGGGTGAAGGGTCTGGCAGGGAGGAAGGAGGTGTTCATCACAAGTTGAGACAAGGGCTTCCACCTGGAGATATCCACTGTCCAGTCAGTTAAAAATGGACTTTATTAAGAAGAATCCATAGGGGTGTACCGGAGGGTAATGGGGTGGATGTGATCAAAGAATGTTATGTGCGTGCATGGAAATCCCCAGGGAAACCCAATATTCTGTAAAATTAATATACACTAATGAAAACTTTTTAAAAAGAGGATCAGCAAATGAGATCAAGAAGCTGAGAGATCAGAGAGTTAGGAGGAGAATTGTGCAAGTATGATGTTTCAGAAGCCAAGGGAGTCTAGAATCTCAAGCAATATGGGGAGACAGGAGTCTCAAGGGAGTCTGCATTTCAGAGACTCAGAATATAATTCCAAACACTCTCAGGTTCAAAACTATTTGATGTCTCTGCAATAGCCGCTCCAAATTGAGGTCAAGGGGGAAGGGATTGCTGCTATAATGCAGAGAACATCTCAGCACTAAAACTGCAATGATTTCCAGAGAGAGCAGCTGGTTTTATGGGTCTTCCAACTAGCACTAACAGAGTGCAGCAGCAATCCCGTCTCTTCTTGTCTTCACACTGTTCTGGGTCAACCCCAGCTCTCCCTGAACCTCCTGCCCTCATCCAGCTAAGTGCAATGATGTCCCTCATAGAACTCACAAGGTAGAGGTTTTGAGAATTCCCAACTACAGTTCACACTCTCCTTTTTCAGTTCCTTTGTTTGCTTCTCCACCCACTACCTTCTCATGTTCCCTAGGTTAGTTAGCATTTACCTTTTTGTTTAAAAAAGCCTTTTCTTTTCTTGTTCCCCATTTTATTGCCCCATCATCTGGATCCTCAACCCTTGTGTTCTGAATGACTGCAATGTTCTCACTGAAGACTTTTCTTCCTTCTACTCTTCCTGTCCCAATTCACCTGATCATCTAGGGCATCTTCCTTAAATGCCATTCTTATGCTTTCACTCCTGCCCTGAAGAGTGCAGGTCATTTTGCAGCCTACCACTTCGAGGTCAGATCCTTAGAGGTTTTCAGTCCACCCCCTCCTTATTCGATCTCATCTCCTATCTTCTGTTCTCTGACCTTCCCTAAAATAGCCAACCAGTTTTCCATGTCTTTCTAGCTTTTGCTCCTGGAGAGACATGAACAGAGCATATTGGTTTGAATGTCAGGAATGACACATCCAAAGGATCCCTGGAGAAACAAAGGGGAGCTCTTCCTGACCCTCACTCCCTTCCTTTCCTGGCTCAGTCAGGCTCTCTGAGGAGAGTTCAGGGGTGAAACAAGAGTGAAGGCTAAAGGCGGAGGTCCTGGCTGCACATAGAACTTTAAACTCTGTTAAAATACCATACCCCCAAACTCAAATAGCCTTTGGTGTCACATACTCTGCGATGTCTTTCCTGACCAGCACCCCCTGTGATGCCCCACTGTTCTGGAATAGTCTGGGCCCAAGAGTTTGTAGAATACACAGTAGATAAATAGATGATGGACAGATAGATGTTAAGTAGATTATAGATAGATTATTGATAAACAATAGATCAATAAGAAGTAGATAGGTAGTAGACAGATGAGTAGATAGAGGATAACTCAGTCTATCTGGGTGCCTGAGACATTCTGTCTGGGTGCTAATTAGCTTCCTTAATTATTTCATTTGTGACTTAATCTTCCAGATAGACTGAGTTATCCTCTATCTTCTCATCTGTCTACTTTTTATCTACTAGTCATCCCTTATCTGGCTATAATCCATTTATCAATCATCTACCCATCCATCTGTCTCTATTTAGTGCCCCATCTTCCCCTCGATTTCTTTTTGTGTCCTGGCTGAAGATTACAGAGTGCCTTGACTGCTCTGTGATTCAGCAACTTACAGATTTTTCCCAGCAGGCTTAAGCCTTAATCATTTCCAGGCATTGGTAAAAGTGTCCAGTTGGTTAAAACACTGGAAGAAATTGGTCCCCGATGTGGGCCCAAATTCCTTAACCTCTCATATAAACTCCATACCCTGACCCCCTTGGTGAAGACATGCCGGGATAGAACATCCCTTTTTGCTGTTCATTCACAGCACAAGCTGCAGCATTCTGTAATTTCCTCTAATAAATGCTTTGGACTAATCACCTTGGCTTTTATTCTCTCTCTCTCTCCCTTTCCCTCTCCCTCTCTCTCTCATCTTTTTTGGATGGGGAAGGAACTCAGAGCTTTGTGCCCTTGTGCCCACCGAGTAAGCACTATACCACTGAGCCACACTCCAATCCGTAGTTCTTTTTTTGGAATTTCAGCCACCGGCCCCATCTTACCCATCTTAGGATGGTTTGGGATGCTCCCTTGTGGGAACTCCCCTGTCCCAGCTTTTGGGGCAACTCTAGCTGTGAATTTAAATTTAGCAGAATGAAACATTGTCTATTTTTGGTATCCTTCCACAGTGCCCAATGCATGCTGAGCAATGGCAACACCCAATAACTTAACTTGATTTCTGGAGTATTTTATGAAGAAAAATAATTTCTGAACAGTTGGACAACCAAAGGGAAAGAAGATTTGCAAGCAGGTTCATTAGATTGTTTGGTTACTAGGGATATCTGGTGTCTGGGAAGGGACCACATTTGTTATAGAGTATGTCACTACCACTGTAACCACTGATGTCACTCTAGTCTGTGTCTGGTCCAGACTCAATGACCAAAGCTCCACTCACTGTTCAAAAGAGCTAACGATAGACCCTTGTCCCACCCCGTCCTTTCAGAGGAACTGGTAGGCATGGTGTGTAATGATTAGTTTTGAAAAAATTTCGTAAAACAGCTTTAGTGATCCCTGGCTACGGGGCTAGCTTGTCTCGCCCTGTTTACTATGCTAAGAATTACTTTGAAGAAACCCACTGGTTTTCTTCAATCAATACTTCATCTAAGTGAGTGTGTCTTTCAGAATGTTCCCCGGGAGACTAGACTTTTTGTATCAATGCACTAATGTTCAACTACAGAAGGATCTATAAGCTTAAAATAATCCTTAAGGCTGAGTTTATTTCTTTAAAAGGAAAAAGATCTAGTCTGATTTAAAAAGAGACATTATCTTAACATGTTCATCACTGAAAGCAGCTGTGCTAAAATTTAGGGGATGGTGTGGACCTTAGGGAAGGTAGTTATTTTGGGTCTGAATCCTCCTCTTGTTTGCTTACTAGGAGAAAATACGGTGCCACAGAACTCAACAACTCTTTGGACAGAAGTTATTTACTAGAGAAATTTTTCCAGTTATACAAGATGAGTGTCATTTAAAGAGTCTATAACTTTTGAACTGCAAATTATTTCTACATAAGTGTATTTTACAATTAATACGTCACAACGTGTATATATATATATATATATATATATATATATATTTACTCTACTTAGTCCAATTGTTTTTATTTTTCTTCTCTAATTCACATGTTATCCTGTTTACAAAAGTGAGGTAAAGCTGTTTACAAAAAGCTCATACAATATAAAAATAAACATAACAAGAAAACGAGGCAACCTGTTATTACACATTTTCAAAAATAATAATCTAAATTCAGTTGTGAGGAGAATGTTTCTAGATTAGAAATGATCCCACAGGCCTTTCTTTTCTCTGGCTTTTCTCTGGCCTTTTTTTTCTCTGGACTACTTTAGTTCTTAAAAAAAATTGAATGTCTGAGTGAAGCACATTAGCTTTCCACTTGTCTTCTGTGGGCATCTCTTGCAATGAGTAAGAGTTCATCTCATCTCTTTCTAGAAGTCACACTTCCCCTTGTACAATATCCTAGGGAATGCCCACTTTACAGAGGACCTCAAATGTAGCTGTTACACAAAGACAAGTATCTTTAATATAGCTACTTATGAGTCTTACTATACTTCTAGATCAAATGGTAAATTTAGGGCTTTGGGTCTGTGTTCACCTTCTTCATGTAACAGATAAGTCACAAAGTTCATCAGTGGAGTCAGACTCCATGGGCTGGTGCCTCCTTGTCGTGTAAGAGGTTTACAGGAAGGTGAACAAGTTTAGGGCTCAAAGATCCTGAGAACTACCAAGAAGGAGATAGTAGATGTCTTTGAGATCTGGAAGAGCTGGGCCAGCACAGTGTGGATAACCTTCATGCTGTGCTTGAGCCACCACCGAGTTCCTACTCTTTTGCCACCCTGGGTGGATCTGTACCTTGTAGTCCATCTGCTCCGAGCAGTTAAACACATAGACCATGATGCCCAGTGCTCGGCCCAGGTCCTTGGTTGTCTCCGTCTTGCCTGTGCCTGCAGGTCCTGCTGGAGCCCCACTCATGGTCAGGTGCAGAGACTGGGTGAGAGTGATGTAGCACCTGGCAAAGACAGGAGGACAAATGTTATCCTCAGTGCTGCAGGTGACCTTGTTGGGTCCCAGGGAGAGAGAAGTTCAAGGCCAGGTGAGCCTTATATAGCTTCTGTAAAGGAAAGCCCAGAGCTTGCCCCACTTGTCTGTTTCCCAAAGAGCTGAGAGAGCTTCTGAGAGGGTAACCTGATCATCACTCCCACCCCTAGAGGACATCGGATGATTTCTGCTACACCCATCTTGATCTTGGTCCTTTCTACTCCTCTAGCTTCATTCTTACTCCCCCAACCCTGCAGCACTCTGCTGTTCAGCCACATGGAGCTACATTCACTTGCCAGTTACACAGAAACTGTGCTTGGTCCTCTCTCTCCCCCCTCCCAGCCCCTACCCCTTCAAGTCTACCTGTTTGATGTTCCTTTTCAGTCCTTGCCTGTTAATCGCTAGTAATTCTAGAGACTCACAGGCCAGGGCTCTGTCTTCCTCACTATTCCAGCTCCAGAATGGAACACAGATCCAGGCACATCTAAGTTCTCAGTAGCTGTCATGCAAATGAATCCATGAGTTGAATGGATCAATAATTTAAGCTACACAATCTTCCTGTGACTGTTTTTGCTAATAACAATAAAATAGCATTAAGATTATTTCTGGTGCTTTCTTAAAGGATTCATAGTTTCACTTAGTCTCAGTTCAAAATGTGCCTTTAGATAATAAGTACATAAAAAAGTGCTCATGATCACTGGTCACTAGGGAAATGCAAATTAAATCTACCACAAGTTACCATTATACACCACTAGGATAGCTATAGTTTAAAAGTTGAAAATAGGAAGTATTGGTGAGGATGTGGAAGAATTGGCAACTTCATACATTGCTGGTGGGAATGTCAAATGGTGTAGCCACTTTGAAAGACAGCTGAGCAATTTCTTAAAAAGTAAAGCTTAGCATATGATTCAGAAATTCCCCTCCAAGGAATATACCCAAGAAAAATAAATTCACTTATGTGTAGCATTTGTTTATGACAGCAACATTAATAACAGTAAAAATGGAACTGACCTAAATGTCCATCAGCAGTGAATGGATAAAGAAAGTGTAGCATTTCCATGGGACAGAAATTATCTTCAGTAATATAAAGGAATAAAGTAATGGTCCTGGCACAAAATAGATGAATCTCAAAAACATTATAGTAAGTGAAAAACACCAGACACTTTATTATTCCATTTATATGAAATGTCTAGAAAAAACAAATAGGCAGGCAGCAGGTCAGTGGCTGCCTGGGGATGGGGACAGAAACAACAATTTATTGCAAACAGAGTGAAGGAAATGTTCTAAAACTGGATGAAGTGCTAGCTGCACAGCTCTATATTTACTAAAAGTCAGTGAGTTGCATGCTTGGCGTGGGTGAACTTTAAGACATGTAAATGATGCCTTAATAAAGTTGTTAAAAATTGCATGATTGGTCTAACTTTTTAATACCTAGTAAAGCAATACATAGACTCTCCTCTTACAGGATATGTAGTCTGATTGGTTTCCAGGATTAATTCTCTCTGTTTCTGAATCTCATGTCTCAGGGTGACCAGTGACCAAGTTAATGCCTTTTATGCCAGATGGTAACTAGGTCTCTACTGACTTCACTGAGCCTAGAACCAAAATGATTTTGAAAGGACTTGAACTATTCGTCTTCCTTAATTCAGTACACAATTCCCTGATCTGTTTCATCCTTAGAAAGTGAACCCCAGGAAGGCAAGCTGCCTACCTAAGCAGAGAGGAGAGTTGTACAGAATTATTATTTCATCACAAGCTTTTTTTGTATCATGGAATACACTGACTCAGCTGATCTGGGAGTTATGACCTGTGTTTAAATTTAACCCTCCATTACCCAGACTAGTGCAGCCTCCTCATTTGCCTTGTAGACCATATGACACTGACCACCAGCAGGCCGTGATGTGAGGTCAGGTGAGTTAAGGTTAAGGTAAAAAGCTGGGTCTCATCTCTTCTTTCTTGGTGACTGTTACCATTTACTCCCTCTATTCCTTTCAAATATTCCCAGCTAGATCTTCTCAGTCTCATGTGCAGCCTCCTGGGCTCTGAGTTTCTGGCTCCAGATTAGCCTCATGATTTCTACTTCTCCAAGCCTCAGGTTTCCTCTAGAACTGTTCAGAGCCACCATAGCCCTTTACCTACCATGGGTCCCAACCCCCAGATAATTCACTTTCCAGCTTCCCTCCACTCCACTCATTCTAGAGCTGCCTCCTCTACAGCCAGCAATCCTAGGCCTCCTCTCAGGAGCTTCAAGGTCTTAGAAGCCTAGAAGGGCAAGGTTTCACAAAATAGATTTCTCATAGAAAAGTTTGAGAATACTTAGAAGGAAATCTTTGGAACTGAGTGTCAATTTCATTTAGAGCAGCCACTGAGTTTCTGATTATCTCGACGCACTTGGGGGTAAATTTCAAAATATTATTATTTTCCCCCATAGTAATAGAATTCAAGAGCTAGAAGAGATTTTTCAAAGTCAACTAATCCAACATCCTTGTTTTAAGGATGGGTAGATTGAGGTTCAGGGAGAAAAACTGGGTTGTCTAATGAGTCTGAAAACTGAGGCAGGACAAGTAGGGCTTTAGCTCAGGCTGTGAGAAAAGCAGAAAGAAAAGAAAGATGCAGTATTCTCCTCTGCTACAGAAGAGGTTACCAAGATGCTTGAGCTGCTGAGCCAGCAGCACATCCTAGTACTCCTGACACATCCCTGACCCAGGAGGCCCCCAGTGGCCTTGTTAAAGTGTCATCTCTTAAAAGACTTGGCCAGCTTCTTCAGTCTGCTCTTGCTTCTTAGAGGTGGGTTGGTAGATGATACTATGGTAGCTTAAGGAGGTAAGGACTCTGGGATCAAGGAAAATGACTTCAAATCTTGCCTCCATTATTCAGTGTCTGTGTGATTTGACCAAATCACTAAAACTTTTTTGTGTCTTTAAAAAAAAAGTCACTGGGGTCTTGCTGTGGCTTAAATGCAGTTTGTTGCTCAAAATTTCATGTGTTGGAAGCTTAGTCCCCAATGTGGCAGTGGTGGAACCTGTGGATCCTAGCAGAAGATAGATTATTGTGCACATGCTCTGGAAGGGGTCAATATTGGTCTCATAGAGTTTTTGTAAGAGCAAGTTCTTAAAAAAAGAGAAAGATCAGCCCTTCCTTGATCTTCTGCTTACTGTCTCACCTTCTGATCCCTTCTGCTTTCATAATGCCATCTGCCATGAAGTCTTCACCAGAGATTGAACAGATGAGGCTGCCAATCATGGACTCTGAGTCCCTCAAACTATGAGCTAAATAAACCTCTTCCCTCGGGTATTTACCAGCCTCAAGTACTTTGTTACAACAAAAAATGAATTAATACAATTCATCACATAGTATTTTCTTAGTACAAAGGAGTTTAGATAAATTTGTGGTTTCAAAAACAATGGCAATTGGGCCGGGGATTTAGCTCAGTGGTTCCGCTGCCTGCCTTGCAAGTGCAAGGTCCTGAGTTCAATCCCTGGTACAAAAAAAAAGGCAATTGTAAAACTGGCTAGGAATCATGTAATGATGAATCTTGATTTATTCACTGAAAAATGGATTAATTTAGTTTGGCTCCAGTGGAAATGTAGAGCTTTAGTGCTGGAAGAAGCCTCAAAAGTGAGCCTTTGCCTTATCCATGCCAGGCTCCCCTCCCATTAAATCCATTAGGCAAAATTATGTAGCCCTCTTCTTCTGGCAAGGCACAGTATGTAATTCCAGAAGACAGCCTCTTCTACAGTGGGTCAGTTCCAATTGTTTGAAAGGTCTTCTCAACATTGAGTTTAAAGTGCCATAGTGTTGTTTTCTGTGGGCAAATGACTTCTACAGCTTCCTTCTTATATGTCCCACTAGGATATTAAGAGAATGAGATGAGACAAAAGATTTGAAAATAACTTGAAAAGTGAAAAGCTGATATATACCTGAAGATATTATATTTTGAGATAATAAATATACCAAATGTAGCTTTTGTCTCTTTTTTATAGTTATCTAACTTGCAGATAATGAGACTATCAAAGATGCTGTATTTTGATTCCAACTATGATTAGCCCAGAGCTGTTGCAAAAATTTATACTGGATAATCTTAGAGTAGATGAAATCATAGTTGGTTTGTATTATTTGTCTACTGCTGTATAGCAAAATACCACACATTTAGTGGCTTAAAAACCACCTATTATGTTGTATAGGTCAGAGGTCCAGGTGAGTTCACTGCAGAGGGTCTCAAAAGGCCAAAAATCAAGGTGTCAGCTGGGCTGGCCTCTTATCTGGAGATGCTGGGAAAGAATTTGTTTGCAAATTCATTCAAGTTCTTGGTAGAATACTTTTTCTATCAGTTAGGTAGGCTAAGGTCCCTGTTGGTTGCTGGGACCCAGGGAATATCTCACCTCCAAGAGTACATTACTGTTTCCTTGCAATGGGACCCTTCGCCTTCACAGCAACCAATGGCGTATCAAATTCTTCTCACACTTCAGAGCGCTCTGACATTCCCTTTTGCTTTGAGCTAGGAGGAAGCTGTACTTTAAGGAGCTAATGTCATTATATTAGGTCCACTAGAATAATTTCTCTTTTGCTATATGTTATTGTTTAAATCTTAAATGTCTCCTAAAAGCCCAGGTGCTTAAGACTTGGTCCCCAATCTATGGTGCTAGTGGGAAGTGGTAGAACCTTTGAGGGATGGGACAAATGGGAGAAAGGTCACTGAGGTTGTACATTTTTACAATTGCTGGGCCGGGGATTTAGCTCAGTGGTGCTGCTGCCTGCCCCACAAGTGCAAGGACCTGAGTTCGATCCCCGGTACCAAAATAAATAAGTAAATAAATAAATAAATACAATTGCTATTGGGACACAAGTCTCTTTTTCTTTTCGCTTCCTGACTGTCATTAAAGTGAACATGCTGTTTTCACCATGCACTCTTGTCATGATGTATTGTGCTGCCACAGGCCCAAAATAACAGGGCCAAGTGAACATAAACTAAAACCTATGAAACCATGAAACAAAATAAACCTTTCCTCCTTTAATTTTCTTAGGTATTTTATCACAGCAATGAAAAGCAGATATGCCATATAATCACAATCGTGGAAATAATATCATCATAGTAATTTTCACTCACACTAAGAGAAGAGATTTTATAAGAATGAGAATAATTAGGAATCACTCTTTGATATCTGCCTGTTACCTAGTTCAAAGACTATAACTGAAGAACGAATATGATGCAAAAATATCGGCTTTAATGGTGTCTCTAGTGGCATGCCCAGGACTCTACTACTCCCTGATGCTCAAATACCTTTATTGATAACTTGAATTAAGAATAATGAACTAGATAGAAGATAGACCAAATTTCTGAATAATTTTAACTGTTAAATGATAGGTAAGGCCCAATGCGATCAAATTTAAAAGTGATAAATGCAAAGTAATCTTGCCAGCCATGGCATACACAAAGAAGGAGGAAACGTGGTTAGGTGGAAGTTGACATGAAAAGACCCGGAGATTTTAATAGTTTCCAAGCTTGACAGGAGAAACAGAATTAATAGAAGAAAAATGTCCTTAGCATCAACCTAGACCAAATCTGTACCTTTCATACTATTTTAATATTTGACTGAATAAAGTCTTTGTCCTTAACACAAATGTCCTCAATTTTATGATCTAGTCCACATATCATTTGGTTTTAACAGCCTTCCTCATCTAATGCTCATCTTTTTCTTTGCTTACACTAGATTGTGTTTGTCTCACAGTGTGACAGGAAGAACTAAGAGGAATGATCCAAATGTTCCATGTATGAACTTTATAGTAAAAATAACAGTATGTCTAGTAAAATAACAGTATGTCTAGTAACTGACATAAAGCTGAGCTGTTATGACTACGCTTTGTTATTTCTAGATCTCAAATAAGATTAGAAATTTAAGAACTGACTTAGAAAAACCAAGAAAATAAAGAGCAAAATTTTTAGAATTTGTATTACAGAAGAGTAAATAGCCAGAATAGAAGATAAATACACAAAAACAAATTTCTTCTCACACATGAGTTCAAAAAAGATAAATATATAATGAAGTCAGGCAAATATTTCTTAGGTATATCACCAATAGCATAACCCATAAAATAAAACTTGATAAATTAGACCTCATTAAAATTCAAAATGTTTGCACTTCAAGGGCCAGGGATTTAGCTCAGGGGTGCCATGCCTGCCTGGCAAACACAAGGTCCTGAGTTCAATCCCTGGTACCAGAAAGAAAAAAGAAAAAAACCTTTTGCACTTCAAAAGTCACCATTAAGGAAATGAAAAGAGGAATAATAGACTAGGGAACAATATTTGCAATCATGTATGTAATATATCCAGAGTATGCAAAGAATTCTTAGAACTCAATAATAAGTAGACAAACCATCAAACACTGGCCAACAGATATGAGTGGACATTATACCAAAGAAGATGTATGAATGGCTAAAAAGCACATACAAAATTCCTCAACATAATTTGTCATTAGGAAAATGCCAAATGAAACCCAAATGAGATACCATTTCACCAAAATGGCTACAATAAATAAGTGTTGTCAAGGATATAATGAAATGAGAACCTTCACACATTGTAGGTGTGACTGTAATATGATGGAGCTACTTTTGGAAAACAGTTTGGCAGTTTCTCAAAAAGTTAAACATAGAAGTACACAATACCCAACAAGTCCCATCCAAGAGAAACAAAAACATATCCACACAAAAACTTGCACAAAAATGTTCATAGTAATATTGTTTGGAATGGCCCCATCTACAAACAATCCAAGTGTCCACGAGTGTGGATTGACAGATCTGTTCCTGAGAGTTCAAGCTCAGGCCATGTTTAGGCCCCAGAGCTGGTTATGGTGCAGCAAGCTAGACTCATTGTGCAGGTATGTGAGACGACTCCTTTTTTGTTTATGTGGCTTTGAGTCAAGCTTCTAACACTTCGTACAGTGTAGTTAAAAATGTTTTGAAAATGTTTTGGTTCATTTTACTTAACAGTCAAAATATTTCTGAAAGAATTCAAAAAAGTTTAATGGAAAAGTAAAATAAACTAAAACAGAATAAAATACAGATGAATATTAAGTTTATCTTGAAAGGAATAGGAACTCTCTAATCATAAAAGTAATTTTAAAAAACAGAGAAAAATGAGTAAGCATAGTAAGAATTCACAGGAGGGGAAAATCTAACATGCAATCAACACATAATTCTGAAGTCTGTGAGTAATTAAGGACGTACACATCCAAAAAAGACACAACTTTAGTAAATTTAATAAAATCTTGGTAATAATTATGCTATTTAAGGTGTTGTGAGGTCATTGTTTCATAAACTTCCAGCAAGAGTAGGAGAAATATTATGTTTCAAGAAAAACATGTAAATATATATTATCTAATGATCTTGCTTCTTAGAATCTACCCTAGGGAAATAATAATGAATTTGGTCCAAAATTTACACATGAGTTCCTGCAGCTTTATTTTTAACAATAAAAGCTTAGACATAACAAATACCCCATAATATAGTCATTACATAATTTTATGGGATACTTGTAAATAGACTGCAATTCAGCTACTAACGTGTTTTAGGAGACTATTTAGATAATCCACCCTGTATAGTGTTAAGTAAACCACTATGATTTTTAAAATATAATATATGATTTCACTTTCATTGTTCAAAACCTACATATAGAAAGAAACATACTGAATTTAACAAGGATTATCTCTGGATGACTTTTTTTCCTTCTATAGATAACTAAATGTTTCCAAATTTTCTCCAACAAAAGTACCAGAAAAAAATGTAAAAGAAAGAGTATGGTTTTTGCTACTTGTGTCCTTGTCCAGCAAATCACCTTCAAAGGTTGTATCAATTATATCTCATCTACTTGCAGTTGTTCCTGAGAAATTAAGAGGTACTCAAGATAGATAAGAAGTTGATTAGAATAGCACTTAACACCGCACAGGGAAGAAAGAGGCATTTGTGTGTGAAGGTGAGGGAAGGAGAGAGGAAGGGAGGAGATCACCCAAAGGCTAAGAAATGACTTGTAAGAATTGCTTTTGTTCAGCCTGAAAAAACATTTCCATTACTTCTTCAACTTACTGTTGTGCCAAAGTCCTGTGACAATGGCTGGGCCATTGTACTTAGTTATACATTCAAGTCCCATCCAGGCTGTGAGAAATTCCAAAGAAATAGGCATAATCAGTTGGATGTATTGTACTACGGGTGTGCTTTTTAATGAATGTGCAAAGATTGTACGGATCAATTGTTCATTTGATTAATTCTTCAGGCAGAAGAGAATTAAATGTACTTATGCTACACACCAGTAAAGGCTGAATGCTCTTTAAAATGTGATTTTCCTATATGGAGGCTAATTTTCTTTTTTTCTCCTTGGGGAAAACGTATCTTGAGATAATAATAGAAGTCTATGAGAAAATGGAATTTACCATATAAATATTCAACTACATATACTACGTTGTCAGAAATGCATCTAATGAGCAAAACAAGGTCAAGGTCTACACAGTATTCATTATTATTTGCAGCAAATCTTCCTTTCAAGTTGTTATTTGCATCATTCCACAGAAGAGGCAATAAATCCCCATTTTAGGAATAATTCATTGTCAAAACATTTTTCTCTATAAGGCATTCAGCATGACAGAGTAGAGACCTTTAAATCCAAAAGAACTAATTATCTTCTACTCTTAGGCAGGTGTGAAGACTGAAGGAAATAAAACAGTCTTGTACTCTTTATCACTTGGAATGACAATATCTGATAGGTCCGTGGGAAGAAGGAAATATTCTGAATGCAATAAGGAGGCTGGGGCCCTCTCCAGAGGTTCAGAAATATTGCATTGCATTTGTTCAGCAAGTACATCTTGCAAGCCTGTTATAGGCTAGACACAATGCTGAGAGCAGAAAGCAAATCAAAGTCAACGCCATCATGTAACATAATCTAGAGTGGGAGACACACATTATTCAAATTACTCAAATATGTCATGGCTTCATTATTTTGCTTTAAGTGATATAAATTCCCAAACTATTAGCTCATATTCCACAGCAGGCAGAAAACCTCATTGCAAAAAAGAAATATTGTACCAGATTTCCTCCCTAATAATGATAGATGCTTTGCTAAGAATCATCATGAAGACAAAGATACTTGAGAGGATCTAGTCTTAATGAAATTGAGGTGAAAAACTTTTCCTTCAGCCCACATGGGAGGAGCACCATCATTAACTGGGCCCAAGTAAATCCCAGGTAACATCTTTAAGACTCCAGAATTATTGCTATCTTTACCACACCAGCTCCAGATAGATCTGCAAGAGTCAAGACACAGAGTCCTGGGTAGATCTTCCCTTGAGTCAACCTCCCCTTCATGATTCTGTCTATATGATTGAGGTCTTCAATACTCAACCATCATTTATTCATTTGTGCTGGTAACCTTGGATTCAAGGCCAACAGAGATCCCCGAACACAATTGGGAATGCAGCTGGCTAGTAAGCAATCAAACAACCAAGTGAGGTCATTTCACAAAGTGGTGATGTTAGGAAGAAGATAAGCAGAGAGTTTTGTCAGGGTTGTTTGCTGTGTGTTTGTATGTAGGGTGGGGAGGTTGTTTGTTGGGAAAGGTCAGGGAATGCCTCTCCTAGCTAAAAAGAGTGAAGAGGCAGTGGAGGTTCAGAGCGCCTCCAGGAGGACATTTCAGGCAGAAGGCGCCATGAGTCAGAAGGCTTTAAATTCCAGAGAACTTCCAGTGATCAAAAGACAGAAAGGGGGGCTGGGGATTTAGCTCAGTGGTTCCACTGCCTGCCCCACAAGCACAAGGACCGGAGTTCAATCCTCAGTACCCCTCCCCCCCCCAAAATAGAAAGGAGGTCATGTGGTTGGATATAGGGCATGAGGCAACTTGACCATTAAGAATTACCAGGCCCCATGAGGAGTCCAGATTTCAGTCTCATTGCAGTGGAAGGCCACTGGAGACAGTGATTTGAGTGAAACTCCATGTGGACGAGGCTTTTCAGATTGGGCAAGAAAACAAGTCAAAGAAATGAAGAACACAGGAGATGAACCACATCTTTATTGAAGGAATATGTTGGAATTTTCAAGTATTCTGGATTTCTCATGTTCTATTCAGCTTTACAATTTAACTAATTTGGAAATATTTGTCATATATTCAGAAATGTATTTGAGGAATTGACTATAAGACAGGTGATATCACTTACAATAGGAGAGAGAAAATGAAGAGAAATGTGGCACAGAATCTATCTGGCCACATTAACTTTCACCACTGTTGATAATGCCTTCAGTACCTACAAGAAATTCTTTGTGGTGAGCTGGTCATTCTGATATATGACTCCTTTTGGAGAAGGAGAGACTGAGTGTTCAGTGGTATTGTGAAGAAAGGGTATAAATTCTTAGCAGAATTTACAGAAATCTCAGCAGAATTAAAATATCGTTCTTGTGACATTATCGCCCCGTCCTCTCTCTCCTTGCCTCTGCTCTGCTCTCAGATACATCATCCTAAAGTACAACTTTCACAATTTTTCTCCTCTTAAAAATTTTTCAATAATTTATCAGTATGTGCTGGATAAAGACTGTATCCTTCACACTGACTCTCTGATGAGTTACCATATCTCCCTAAGTCCATAGTCCACTTTTCTCTCCCAGGAAGATGTATGTTGTGTTCTCCCATTTCCCCAAATTTGCTCACAATATTCCATTTTCCAGGAATGCTTATCAGTAGTCTTTTAACTTTTGGCAAATCTATTTTAACAATTAACAAATGCTATATGTCCTCTTAGTAGGAAAAAGTGATGCACGAACAGATCTCTGAAGAATTTTGTGGACACTCTGGCAGGAGTTTTAACAGCCTCCTATTAGAACCAGCACATCCTTCAAAGTCCAGATCACATACTCTCTGTTCCCTGAAACATTTTCATGCTTCTTCTTCCCACTCTGAGTGAGATTCTCTGCTCAGAGGGCTCACTCCTGTGTCACACATTTGGACAATTGTAGCATATGGTTTTGAGCCCTATTCTATTCTATTCTATTCTATTCTATTCTATTCTATTCTATTCTATTCTATTCTATTCTCTTCTCTTCTATTCTCTTCTATGGCTTTGTATTTTTCTCCCCCTGCTGTTTAAATTTTATCTACATGTATTTTATTTCCTTCACTAGCATTGGAGTTTAAGAGCAGGAGCTATTTTAGTCATCTTAGTACTCCCAATGACTAGTTCAGTGTTTGGCATAATTTATTCATGCATGAATTAGTATGACCGATAAGCAGTATGTCTCTCAAAAAGTGTAAGCTCCTTAATAGTGGGAACTGTGTTGCTTGTATTTTATAATAGCATGAGAGTTACTAAATAAAAGTGCCAGTTGATTGACCAATGATAAGAAAATAATACTAGTTACAGAGCACTTATTACATGCTAAATTTTATGTTGAGTATTACTGTCTCATTCTTACATAAATCATATGAGATGTGAGCTACTTCCTCCATTTCACAGATGAGAAAACCAAGTATTAGTTCAGTCTTTTCATGGTTAAGCAGCTGGTATATATTAGAGCATGGGTTAGAAGCCAGATGTATGTAACTGCCTAGCAACTCCTCCAAAAGTCATAGCTCATTGATTTGCTCAGGGTTTGATCCAAAGACCCTGCCTCTCTCAGATTTATTTTCCATCTGATGTGCTGAATCAGGCCCTCCTCCTGCAGCTGTGTGAATTAATAGCAAGTGATGAAGACCTTGACCCTAGGTAGCCACTGGATAGCCTGGACCAGAGAGCAGTGTGGCTGTCAGCGGCTGATGGCAACACTCACCTGTCAGTCAAAGGTGTGATCACCAGGCGGGGCGTGTTTCCCAGGTACTCATAGGAATATAGAAACTGGGCATCACAGATGTTAGCAAAGCAGTGCCTGGCCTCATCATCCCAACGGTGGCGCAGCTGAGACAACCAGAGGAAAGCCTGGGCATTGTCCACCTACGGAGGGAGTGGCAGAGCAGGTGGGTGAACCATAGTGTTCAACAGGTAGAATGTGGCTCCCTGGTTACAGGACATATAAATCTCTGGATGGCTTGGATATTGCCTGCCACTAAGAGTGCAGCATGCTATGACTATCACAGTATAGAAAGCCCAAGCTTCTCAGTTTACAGATGCCTCTTGGCTTACAATGTGGTTATGTCCATAAACCCATTGTGAGTTGGAAAATATTTTGGGTTGAAAATATTTTAATTTGAAAATGAATGCAATACACCTAGAACTATAGAATATTATAGCTGAGCCTATTCTACTGTAAATTCAGAACATGAATATCTGCTGACAGTTGGCCAAAATGAATAAAGTGTTGAATATCTCATGTAATTCATTGAATACTGTGCTGAAAGTACAGTTTCTACTAAGTACATAACACTTTTGCACTGGTGTAAAGTAAAAAAAAAAAATCACAAGTCAAATCATCATAAGTAAAGGATCATTTATATAGGGCTTTGCTGAAAGTTTCAAAAGGTAGAAGCAGCCACTATAATCCACCCCCAGCTGCCATGCACATCCCAAAACCCCATGTTATGGCCATATGTGAGCTACTCCCACAGTGCAGCTGCTCACAAGAAGGAATGTCCCTAGATATTTAGGACCTACCTTTTGAGCAATCATCTTGGCCACCACATCTCGGGCGTGCACATCAATGGTGCATATAGTCATGATCTTTTGGCGGTCTCCCTTAGAGAGCTGGCCAATCAACATGGTGATGAGAGTTTTGAGCTGGGCCACTTGCTTCTTGTAGTAGTCTTTCATGGCATTCTCATAACCTTCCTCTAGCCTGGCAAATGCGATGCCCACCTCTGTTGTCCACCAGATCTGAGTGCAGGTCAGGGCAACCTATGACATCAAGAGCTGCTTAGTGAGCTCTTCCCAGGGCTGTTCCTAACCATCCCACTCATGACACAGCCGGGCTCAGGTTATAATTGTGTGAGTGGCACAAGCCCCTCCCCCCATTCTGCCAGCATTGACTAAGGGAACCATATGTTCCAAATCCTTGGAGATGTGAAATAATTACAACACAAGTGAAGAAAGCACTTTCTGATCCCGAAAAATGTATCATTTGATTGAGAACAACCAAAGACTGAGTCTGGCCTATGTCAGTGGCTTCTAGAAATGTGTACCTGGGTCACTCAGTTTTCTCTTCCCAGGAACAGCATCTTTCCTGTTCTTGGAAGGATAACATGTTGAGTGAGCACCTCAATGACATACAGCCTTTGCTTCATTCTTCTGGATCCTTGTGTGGTCCCAGTATTATAATTTAGTGGGCCACTGCTGATCATCTGTGGCCTATTTTTGTTTTTCCATAATACTTTTACTACATCTTTAATTTTCAAAAACTTCTAATCTTAAAATGGCTACTTTTGAAGGTCAGAGTGAATAGTACCAAAATTCAGTGTGGTTGATATGACTTGCATTTTACAGAGATTAAAAATAAATGGGAAAAGGGCCAGAGATTTAGCTTAGTGGGATTCAAGTCCCTCCTGAATGTGAAGCACACCATTAATCTGATGTCTAACAACCTCAGGAGGCTGAAAAAGGCCTCGGAGGAGGAAGTGGACCCATGATGATCCTGTTAGGATAGTACCTGAGCTGGATAGTCAAAGAGCCACTGTTCCCTTGGCTTTTCCTCATAGACAGTCACTCCTTCTGTCATCTCATGTCTCACAGTGGCCTTCATGTGAGTAAGCACATTGTTCAACCATAGTTCTACCTGAAAAAAAAATCCTGGGTTAGACACCATGAACCTAAGAAGCTTTGACTAGTACCACACTTTTTCCCCCCACCTATCTGAGAAAGTAAAGAAAATGGAGCTTGGGCATGGTATACAACCTGAAATGGCTGCCAAAAG
This sequence comes from Heterocephalus glaber, assembly GCF_053883595.1. Classification (NCBI taxonomy): domain Eukaryota; kingdom Metazoa; phylum Chordata; class Mammalia; order Rodentia; family Bathyergidae; genus Heterocephalus; species Heterocephalus glaber. The sequence continues at coordinate 23,091,579 of NW_028258351.1, read as the reverse complement.
ACAGAGGAAGATATTTTGTTTGTGTAATCTCCGATTGTGACAAGTGGGACTGAGGCTAATGAGCACAAAGGAGAGGATAGCAGGTTATGGGGGTAGAGGCGGTTACCCAGAATTCAGTCTGGTTTGAGCCAGATTTTCTCAAGTGGATTCTTATGGATTTGTCCTTACTGCATATGGATATGTGAGTCAGGATTGTATTTTCCAACTAAATGCTTTCTGGGCTTACAAAAGTAATTCATTTTGAATTAAACTCCGAGGCTACTGGCCATTCCATCTAACTAAGAAGCTTGGATTTATTTCTGGTAAGGGACTTGCTTTCCAAGATGCATGTGGATAAAGTTGGAGCCTTGTAAGAGATCTTTTTCCTAGGTATTAACCTTCACTAGACTAGAACCCTCAGGGACAATGCTTTTATGGATCATTTAGGAGAATGAACAAGGCTGGGCTTATACTTACTAGTGCTGAAAGATAGCAAGGAGATTTGAAGAGAGAATAGTACCATGATTTCTGTGCCTTGAACTGGAGATAGGAGATTTGGTGGTAGAAGTAGTTCTTGGTGACAGTTGACTCTCTGAGAGGTACAATTGCATAGAAAAGGGATATCTCAGGGAATAGTTGCTTTCAAAGGACATTTTCTTTGGGGAAGGCATAAGTGTTCCAGATTCCCCTGCAGGGTGCTGCTAGGGTTTGCCTTGTTAATGTCTCCTGGGGCAGCTAATAATTTTTAAATCCCTTTTTCAGTTGACTCAGGAAATTATTTATGTGCATTTTATTCCTCTAAGCATAGGTCTTTGGTTAAAGAAGAGATATATGTTGACATGTGCCCTTCCCAGAGAGAGAACAGAAGGACACTGGAGGCTGCTCCAATGTCAGTTCCTGTCAAGGGAAGCTGGCATTCCTGGGGCAAAGACAACAACTTTGGTCCAGAGCCAGCTTCCCCAAAGTTGATACTGATAATATTTGAATGCAGGTGAAAGGGAGGGAGGGAGACAGGGAGGAAGGGAGGGAGAGAGAGAGAGAGAGAGAGAGAGAGAGAGAGAGAGAGAGAGAGAGAGAGAGAGAGGAGAGAGAGATTACCTGCCCACTACAGTCACAGGGCTCACTGAAGGCCACATATTCTTCTTCTTTGCTATACATTCCAAGACTTGTCTTGGTTGGATTGTCACTGGCATCTAGCTGGAATTGCATCTTGGCCATATTGTCAAATAGTTTGGAAAGGTGACGTTGTACCTATGAAGGAAATCCATGCCAAACAATTGGAGAATGTGTCCAGCAAGTTGTTTATTAGAGTTGTTTAGGTGTCTCCCCTGTGACAATCCTTGTAAGAGACAAAGTGATGAATATTAAATATTTATAAGGAAGTTTGTGTGAATGATGGTGATATAAAGATTGGATAGAAATGGCAAAGGAGTGAAAAAACACTACTGGGAATAATGCACTAGCCAGGGACTGGTAGAACCATAATTGTTTGATTAATTTCTACTTGATCTGCTATAGATAGGGCAGGATTAGAGTAAAATGATATTTAATTCATTCACTTTGCTTCTTAGAAAACACTAAGGTGGAACAGGAAATGAATAGATTATAGTATGGCAGAAGAATGCTAAATCACTGAAGTCTGGAGGGTCAAGAACAGTGGCGATGGTGGCCTATGGAAAAAGTCATCACATTTTTGGAACCTCTTTTTTTCTGCCTTTGATACTGGGGATTGAACTCAGAGCCTTAGCACTAAGCTACATCTCCAGCCCTTTTTCTACCTTTTTTTGAGATAAAGTTTTGCTAAATCACTAAGTTGTCTAGGATGCCCTTAAATTTGAGGTCCTTGAACTTCAGACTCCAACAGTGTGGGGACTACAGGTATAGGCCACTACACCTGGCTTTTGAAAGCACTTCAGTGCAACAGAAAAACATCAGGAGGGTCCAAAGGAAGGACAAGCATGGTCACACCAAACAGAAAGCCTGGCCATGCCAGGATGCTCCCAGGCATAGGATCTCATGATTCAGAAGTCCTTATAGTGAGGTCTGCACCAGTAGTGCTTGGAAGAATCCTGGAGAAAGCTACATTATAGTCCTTAGGTGAAGAAGATGGAAGATTGAAGAAAAATCAGTAAATATAAAGCTGCCCTCTAGTTGAGATTTTGAGTAGATGCAAAGGGCCCTAAGCAAAGAGATGCCACCACACTGATTGGGGAGAAATCCTTTGATAGATGGACTTTTTTACCCAAGAAAAAATATTGATTTTAAAAAAACAAACAAACATGGAACTTATGAAAATATCCTGAAACTGCAAATAAGAGGAGATAGTACTTGAGAAGTAAAATAAGACAAAATATCTTAAAAAAAACTTTATATGAGAAAACAAATAATTTTGAAGAACAGCATCTTACTTTGTTTTCACTTAAAGGAAAGAAATACAGACTCTATAAAATACAAAGTGCAAGATGAGTTGGTACAGAAATTTTAAAAACTAATGACAGTAGTTTATGTGAGTATCAACAAAACTAAAGGGTTAAAATGACATAAAAATTAAATATGGTGGACAAATATGAGAAACTATTGAAGAATGCCAAGAAAGAAGACCAAGGCATTAAAAAGCATTTTTCAAGAAAAAACAATGCATAAAGGACAAAGAAAATAGAATCTGTTTGTCAAAATACCATGAACCTGCCAGGGATTTAGCTCAGTGGTTCCGCCGCCTGTCTTGAAAGCTCACGGTCTCAAGTTTGATCCCTGGTACCAGAACAAAACAAAACAAACAAACAAAAAAACCTTGAACTTAAAACAAAAAATATCCAGATAATTGGAGTAGAAATACTAACCAAAAACATATTGGAAGAAAAATTTTTCAAGATAACAAAAGCTCTGATTTTCAGACAGGAAAAAAGTCACCATGTGTCCAGAAAATTAGCAAAATAAAGGAAATATCTAAATAAATACAAATTTTTGAAATTTTAATTTAAATGTCCATTTCTAGAGGGAACCAGATAGAAATAAATTGAGCTTCCCAGAAGATTTTTTTTAAAAGGAAGGCAGGCTAGATGACTGCTTTGTGACAATGAACATCAGAGCAATGTTTGTAGGGATTGCAAGGAAATTGCTGTGACTTGTGACTTTGAAGCCCAACATTTCAGTTACTCACACGTGAAACTACACAGAGTCACAGATATAGGAGAATTAGGAATTACTCTACTATTCTTCTTCTCTTAGGGTATGAGGAAGGGAACTATTCAAATATTTACTTAAACCCAAAGAGGAATAAATGAAAATGAATATTTAAACATAAGTACCTTGTGAATGAAAGGCTGGCAGAGACCTGACCCCTTCTACACATAGTAGAGATGAAAACAGTTACAAAACAAAACACTGATGTGATAACTATTTCAACCCCACCACGCCTGCTTTACTTTGGGAATATTTCAATCTATAGGAAAAAATAGAAAGGGTGCAATTATTATGGGATAATCTCTCCTTAGCACTTGCTTTTCAACAAACCAAGAGCATCTACATGGGAGCTGTTTGGACTCAGTTGGAGAAACTCTCATCCATTGCTGGCAGCAACACAAAAGGGTAGAATTCTTACAGATGGAATCTTGGCCATACCTAACAAGACTACATGTGCATGTAAACTTTGAGCCAGTTTTCTCACTTCTGGGGATTTACCTGGAAGATAGACCTCCAATAATACAAAGTCCAAGGTTATTCCATACTACATCATTTGAAATTGGAAAATACTAACAATGACCTGTAGCCACACTCTGATAAATCAGTCCATGGAATATAATGCAAATTTTAAGAAATGGAGAGAGACAGCTTTCATTTTTGTGGAATGATTTCTAGAGTATATAATTAAATAAAAAAACCAAAGTCCAACAGGTATATAGAGCATGCTACCTTTCACATCAAAAAGAATGGGAGAAAAGGAAATGCACATGAATAATGTAAATGTGCATCTGCTTATTTTTGTGAAGGTAGGCATAGGAAAGATAAACCCAAAGCTAATGAAATTAGTCATATATAGACACATAATAATTGTACATTTTATGGGGTACAATGTGACATTTCCATACATGTATACAATATAATTTATTCATATTGGGAACATTCAAAATTCTCTTCTAGTAGCTATTTTGAAATATTCAGTTAATTGTTAACTGTAGCTCTCCTACATGCTATAGAACATAAGAAGCTATTCTTGCTATCCAACTGCACCCTCCTACCTCCACCACCCCACAGTTCCCACACTCTGGTCACCACTGTTCTATTTTCTACTTTTTTTGAGATCACTGCTAGTTTTTGCATAAAAATGAGAACATGTGGTATTTGTCTTTCTGGGCTTGGCTTGTTTCACTCAACATAATATCCACCAATTCCATCCATGCCACTGCAAATGACAAAACATCTTTCATTTTTATATAGCTGATACTACTAACCACTATTTATGGATGCCTTTAAAGAACCAGATCAAAGGCATCTTCTATGAAGGTTTTACTTCATCCCCCTTCACTATCCTCACAGCTTCTCCAGTCCTTTATTAGGGACTAGCCCCTGATGGGCAGGCTGGATCCTAAGCAGCAATAATGATGGAAAAGAAGGAATCCCTGAGGTTGGTGATGAAGCTGGTGGCAACACAGGTCTGAAACACAGGTCCCCACCTGCTTGGGAGAAGAGGCTCCTGCTGGGAGCTCCTCAGTCCTTCTGGACTCTTCACAGGTGCTCCCCAACCTTACCTGCTGTGGAGCTGTGCCATTGGAAAGAATGTCTAGCAGATCAGATGAGGAGAGAAAGTAAAATCGAGGGAAGGCAAGTCTCTTGGTGTCTAGGTACTCTGCCAGAGCCTTCTCACACAGGCACAATCTGAGGGCACAGAGCACAGGATCCGCAGGTTAGGTGCAACTAGACCCAAACATTCACACACATTTCCCGGATGCAAACACAATTGGCCCTGGGTATCCACAAGTTCTGCATCCAATGGTTCAACCAACTGCAGATCAAAAATATTTGGAAAAATTGCATCTCTACTGAATATGTATAGACTCTTGTTGCTATTCCACAAAAAATGCAGTATAACTACTTTCAAAGTATTTACATCATATTATGTACTATAAATTATATGGTGATGATTTAAAGCATAAAAGATGATGTACACAGGTTACTATGTGTACATAGTACACATACTATGCCATTTTATTTAATTTTTTTATTAGAATGTATTTGTAGTACAAAGTGATTACATTCATTGTGAGCAGTTGGTACATATACATAACACATCTTAATTATTTGTATTTCCCCCTCCCCTCCCCTCTTCTCCACCCTTCATCCATTTCTAGGTCCTTTTCCCATTTTCAACACATCTGTCTCCCTAATTCTTATCATCCATCCTTTATTTTGATCCTTAAATTATTTATATTTTGGGTTTCTCATATAAGAGAAAAATATGATATTTAAGTTTCTGTGTCTGAGTTATTTCATTTAACATTATGGTCTCAAGGTGCATCCATTTCCCTATCAATGACTCAAATATATCCTTCTTTGTGGCAGAGTAGTGTCCCATTGTGCATAAATACCACATTTTCTTTATCCAATCATCTGTTGATGGACATGTAGGCTTCTTCCAAGATTTTTCTTTTGTGATTTGTGCTGCTATAAACAGGGGTAAAAGTCTTTATTGTGATATGACACCTTTAACACTTTGGGGAGGATACCAAGAAGAGGAATAGCTGGATTGAATGAAATTTTATTTTTAGTTTTTTTGATGAATCTCCATACTGATTTCTGTAGTGGTCGTACTAGTTTATATTCCCACCAACAATGTGGAAGGGTCCCTTTTCTTCCATACCCCTGCCAGAATTTGTTATTATTTGATTTTTTGATAATAGTCATTCTTTCTGGAGTAAGATGGGATTTCAGTGTTGTTTTAATTTGCATTTCTCTGATGCTCAGACGCTGAACATTTTTTCATGTATTTATTGGCTTTTTGTACTTCTTCTGAGACACATGTATTCATTTCATTTGCCCATGTTTTGATTGGGTATTTTATTTTGGGAGGTCTAATTTTTAAAATTCATTCTATATTCATTTAAATCATTTTAACCCTTGTTTACACTTTGAAATAGGAAAAAAGGTCCAAAGATGAAGCAGTGAAGGGAGGGGAAGGGGAAAGGAAAAGAGGGAAAGGTAAAACCAAGAGAAAAGAAAAAAAAAAAAGGAAATGAAATCTATGTAAATAGGGAAGGGTAGAGGGGGTGAAGGATGCACAGGTAATGGGGAAAAAAAACAAGAACCAAGATATATCATGTATAGGCACAAACACCCAATGATAAATGTAAATGAATTGTATACCTAAAATGTACCAATAAAAGAACTAAAAAAAAAATTCTTTCTGTAGTTTAGATTTTATTCCTCTGTTCCAGGAGTCACTGACAAACATTTCTTCCCATTCCATAGTTTGTTCACCCTATTGGTTGTTTCCTTTGCTGTGATGAAACTTTCTAATTTGATATAGCCCCATTTGTTTGTTCTTGATGCTACTTCTTGGGCAAATGGGTTTTTCTTCAAAAAGTCTTTTATCTTTGCTTATGCTGTGAGACCAAAAGTGACTCCATTTTGTGAATGTGGGACCAGAATGACTCCATTTTGTCCAAAATGGAGCAGTCTCCTTTATTCTTTCAAATTAATGATTAAATGTGCTTAATCTGGGACAAAAGACATGATCTGTAACTCAAGATTCCTAAGCTCATTACTCAGCCATCTGTTTGCTCTAGAAACATGTGTCCCGGGCCCACTATCTATAGGACAATCTGTTAACGTGCTGACTATCCACACAAGGTGGTCATGACCATGAGTCAAGATGTCTGCTGACCATCAGTACGTGACAGTAGACCACTAACCTTTGTCCCCATTTTTCTTGTAAAAACCTATACGTAATCCCCTTCAACCCCCAATGAGCCTAGCCAATCAAAATTCTACACTTCATACTTGCTAAATGTTAACCAATCATATGGCTGCTAATGAATGAAGCTTGCTGTAATCTCAATAAAAACCCTGCTAATTTGGAACTCGGGGCTCTCAATCTTGATCGTGTCGGTGACAATTGAGAGTCCCAGCTTAAGCTTGAATAAATGACCCTCGTGTGCTTACATCGGAAACGGCCTCCTGGTGGTCTTTGGGACTTCGTAATCTGGGCACAACAATGCCTTCTGGAATCTTACCTATTTTATCTTCCAGCAGATTGTTTCTGGATTAATATCCAGGTCTGTGATACATTTTGATCTTGTTTAAGTAATTGTGGCTAGATTTAAGTAATAGTGATAGATATGGCTAGATTCAATCTTCTGCATCTATGTGAGTAACCAGTTTTCCCAGCACTATTTGTGAAAGAGGCTGTCTTTCCTCCAGTGTAAGTTTTTGGTTCCTTTGTTAAAGGTCAGGTGACTGTGCCTGGTGTTGTTTCTGCATCCTCTATTCTGTTCTATTGGACCGTGTGTCTGTTTTTGTGCCAGCACCATGCAATTTTTGTCACTGTAGCTTTGTATTAGGACTTAAAATCCACGATTGTGATGCCTGATTTGATCTTATTGCCCAGGGTTTCTTTTGCTATTTTGGATCTCTTCAGGCTCCACATAAATTTTTAAATTGTTTTTCTAGTTCTGTGAGGTATGCTGTTGCTATTTTGATTAGGATTGCATTAAATCTAGATATCAGTTTGAAAGTATAGCCATTTTAACAATATTTGTTCAGCCTGTCAAGGAACAGGGTGTATCTTTCAATTTTCTGATGTTCACTTCAATCTCCTTTTTGAAAATAAAGTAGTTTTTGTTATAGAGGTCTTTAACTTCTTTGGTTAGGTTAATTCTAAGTACTTATTTTTTCTAGATGCTACTGTGAATGACATTGTTTTCCTAATTTCTTTTTTGGTCTATTCATTATTGAATAGACCTATACATTATTGTATAGAAATGCTACTGATTTTTGTGTGTTGATTTAGTATCTTGCTACATTGCTGAATTTGGTTACTAGTTCTAGGAGTCTTTTGGTGGAATTTGTTGTCATCTATGAATAATGATAATTTGACTTCTTCCTTTCCTGTACATAAATCTTTCATTTATTTCCCTTGCCTGATTGCTTTGGTTATGTTTTCAAGTACTATATTGAATGAAAGTGGTGATAGGGGGACATCTTTGTGTTGCTCCTGATTTTAGAGAGAAAGCTTTCAACCTTTCCTCATTTAATGTATTGTGGGCAGTATGTTTGTCATAAATAGCTTTTATCAGATTGAGATAAGTTCCTTGTATATCTATTTTCTTCAGGGCTTTTATACTGAATGGATGCTGGGTTTTGTCAAAGGCTTTTTCTATGTCTATTGAGATGGTGATGATTTTTGTCCTTACTTCTGTTTATATGATGTATTACATTTATTGATTTGTGTATTGAAATATTCCTGCATCTGTGGGATGAAGCCTACCTGGTCATTTTGTGTATTTAATGTTTTGTTGTATTCTGCTTGTCAGTGTCCTGTTGAAGATTTATACAAATATGTTCAAGTTCATTATAGCTTCCAGGAATGAGTTTGGAAGTGCTTCCTTTTCAGTTTTATGAGGAATTTGAGAGCTATTGCTGTTAGAGCTTCCCTGAAGTTTTTGGAGAATTCACCAGTGAATCCACTGGTGCCTAGGCTTTTCTTAGTGGGTGGGATTTTTATTACTACCTCAATTTCACTGACTGTTACTATTGATACATTTTAGGTATACAATATAATGACATTCATCATTGGAAATTTGCACCTTTACATAATCTCTCTTGGTTCTTATTTTTCCCCCTTCCCCTCACCTCCCTTCAACCCCTCCATCCCTCCCTATTTACAAAGACTTTGTTTCCATTTTTCCATTTTCTCTTATTAATTCCATTCCCTTCTTTCCTTTCTGTTATCCCTCCCACTTCCCCTTCCCCTTTGCCCCTGTTCTTCCTATTTCACATTATTTATTATACCATTTAGTCCTTATTTACATTTTCAGTTTCTCACACTAAAACTATTCAGTATTTACACATGTGTGTCCTATTTATTTCACCTAAGATTATCGCCTCAATGAGCATCCATTTAGCAATAAATGTCTCTAATTTCTCATTTTTTATGGCTGAGTAGTGCTCCATTTTATTAAAAAAACCCCACATTTTCTTTATCCACATTATCTTTATCTCCAGTTGATGGGCATTTGGGCTGTTTCCAAATTTTAGCTATCACAAACTGTGCTGCTATGAACATGGGTACACACATATCACTGTGGTATGATTCTTTTAATTCTTTGGGGGAGATAACCAGTAGGGGAATAGCTGGGTCAAATGGGACTTCCAGTCCTACTTCTTTGAGGTATCTCCATACTGATTTCCACAGTGGTTGCACCAGTCTACACTCCCACCATCAGTGAAGCAAGATTCCTCTTTCCCCACAGCTCCACCAGCATTTGTGATTGGTTGATTTCTTGATGGCAGCCATTCTTTCTGGGGTGAGGTGAAATCTCAGCATTGTTTTCATTTGCATCTCTCGAATGACCAGGGATGTTGAACATTTTTTCATATGTTTATTTGCTATTTCTACTTCTTTGTCTGAGAAATATCTGTTCATTTCAGATGCCCATTTTTGGATTGGGTCTTTAAATTTGGGAGGTCTGATTTTTTAAAATTCTTTATATATTCTAGATAGTAGACCGTTGTCTGAGGGACAGCCGGTGAAAATTTTTCCCCACATTGTGGGTTGTCTCTTCACACTGCTGGTGGTTTCTCTTGCTGTGCAGAAGCTTTTTAATAAGAAGAGATCCCACTTGTTGATTGTTTGTGCTAGTTCACGGGCAACTGATGTTTTGTTCGTAAAATCTTTTCCTACACCAATGTTTTCAAGAGTTCTTCCTAAACTCTCTTCCAGCCAATTTAGTGTGTTCGTTTTAATATTTAGATTGTTCAGGGTTTTATATCTCCTTGGTTCACTTTGGTGACTCATACATGTCTAGGAATCTATCCATTTCTTTTAGATTCTCCAATTTATTGGAGTATGAGTTTTTGAAGTAGTTACTAATAATCTTCTGGGTTTCTGGGTTATCAGTTGGATTTTGCCTTTTTCATTTCTAATTATATTGATATTAGTCTTTTCTGTCCTTCTTTTGCTAAGTTTGGCTAAGGGTTTGTCTATTTTGGTTAGACTTTTGAAGTGCCACCTCTTTGATGCATTGATTTTTTGTTTTAATTTTATTAATTTTTTACTCTGATCTTTCTAATTCCTTTTCTTATAGTAGCTTTGGAGTTGGACTGCTCTTGTTTCTCTAGGGCCTTAGTTTTATCATTAGGTTATTGATTTGGGCTTGCTCTGTTTTTTTTTAATGTGGCCTTTAATGAAAATAAATTCTCCTCTTAGAACTGCCTTCATTCTGTCTTACAGGTTCTGGTATGTTGTACTGGGATTATTATTTGATTCTGTTTTATTTCTTCCTCTATTTATTCTGTGATCCACTATCAAGAGGGTATTATTTAACCTTCAGGTGTTTACAAAACTTTAGGAATTTCTTTTGCCACTGATTTCTAGTTTCTGTGCATTATGATCTGGTAATATGAATAGGATAATTTTGATTCTTTTGTATTTATTTAAAGAAGCACTATGGGCTAATATGTCATCTATTTTGTAAAAATTTCTGTGAGCTGTTGAGTATAATATGTATTCTGCTGTAGTGGAGTGGAACATTCCAGATATCAAGTCTAGTTGTTCAAAGGTGTGGTTCAAGTACAATATTTCTTTGTTGATTTTTTTGTCTAGTTGATATATTTGTGAATTTGGGGTACTGAAGTCCCCACTATAATTGTCCAATCATGTTTGTTTTATGAGTTGATTGTTGCTGGTATTCACCACATATATATTTACAGTTGTTATCTTTTCCTGTTTAATTGCTTTCTTAACTAATATGTAGTGACCTTCTGTGTTCCTTTTGATCTGTTTTGGCTTGAAATCCAATTTATTTGACAACAGAATAGTTACTCCTGTTTGTTTTCAGCCTCCAGTTGCATAGAATATTCATTTTTAATCTATGAATTTCTTTTTGATTGAATGTGTCTCTTGTGTGCAGTATACTGTCAAGTTGTATTTCTTTCTTTCTTTTTTTTTTTTTTGGTATGGGGGATCGAACTCAGGTCCTTGCGCTTGCTCAGCAGGTGGTGAAACCACTGAGCTAAATCCCCAGCCCCTCAAGTTTTATTTCTTGATCCAGTCTGCCAATCTGTGTCTCTTGATTGGGGACTTGAGGGTTACATTGAGAATTATTACTGAAAGGTATTTAGTTACTCCATTGTTGAGTCCTAATTTTCCTCCTTTGTTTAACTGATCACTCTGCTTAATGTATTCATTTCATCAGGCTTTTTGACATTATTGGCTTCATTGTCTCTGTCCAAGATATCCTTGAGGAGGTTTGGAGTACTTGTTTGATGGTCATGAATTTGTTCAGGTGGGTTTCTTTTTGTCATGGAAAGTCATTGTTTCTCCATCCATTTTCAAAGTGAAATTTGCAAGACATATTACTCTGGGTTGAAAGCTGTTTTCTTTTAGGGCTTGAAACACTTCACTTCAAGCTTTCCTGGTCCTTGACATTTGTTTTGAGAAGTGTGCTGTAATTCTAATGGATTTGCCTTTATAACTGATTTGTTGCTTTTCTCTATCAGCTTTTAAGAGGCTGTCCTTGTATTGGATTTTTTGGATTTTGATTCTGATGTGTTGCAGAGAAGTTCTTTAGTAATGTCTGTTTTCAGTTCTAGATGTCTCAGTTATCTGTATGTTGAATTCTTTTCCCATATATGGACAGTTTTTTTGTTATGATTTCTGTAAACTTTTTTTTAATTCCATGTGTGCTATTTTCTGATTTTTCCCTAAATTCAGTTAGTGTCACATTCATTTTCACATCATCTAGCAGCTGTTTGATCAATTTTCCTTGCTTTCTTGTTTTCAAGTTATCTTAGTACATGGTACATGCATCAGACCTGTCGTGTAGTTTTGATACTCTCTCCTCACATTGGTCACTTCTGCTGCTCATGCTTTCAATAGAATTCTTTATCTCCTGAGTTTCTGTTTGGCATTTTTTTAATGGACTTTGATTCTTTCCTAAATTGGTCATTTAGGTTTTGAATCATTTGGTTAGCTCTGCTAGTTGTTGATTTGTATCTTTTTTAAGTTCATTGATCCGTTTTTAAATTAAATACACTATCTGTTTAGTCATATCATCTATGAGGTTGCTGAATTTCTTTGTTTCTTCTTTGATCATTTAGCACAATTCAGCCATTTGATATTTGGTTTCCTCTCTATTGATGCCCCTTGCATCTGCACTGGGGAAGCTGGGAGTTTTTGGAGGTATTTTGTTGCCTTATGTTTTCATGTTTCTATTTTTTTTTTTTATTGTGCTGAGGATTGAGGATCAACTAAAATGAAAATATTCTGTGGCTAGTATGGAGATCCCTTTAGCTAGTGTCTACTTTCTGGTAAGGTCATCTTGGCTTTGTTTGCTTCCTTTTTTTTTTTTTTTTCCTTAAATTCTTTTATTGGTACATTTTAGGTGTACAACACATTTACATTTCTCATTGGGAACTTGTACCTTTACATGATGTATCTTGGTTCTTATTTTTTTCCCGTTCTCTGCCCTCCCTTCCCTATTTACAAAGACTTTGTTCCCATTTTTTCCATTTCTAATAATTTTTCCTTTCCCTTCTTTCCTTTCCCCTGCCCCTCCCACTACCCCTACCCCTGTGGACCTTTTCTTCCTATTTCTCATTATCAATTATTCATTTTAATCCTTGGTACATTTTAGGTATACAATATAATGACATTCGTCATTGGAAATTTGCACCTTTACATAATCTCTCTTGGTTCTTATTTTTCACCCTTCCCCTGCCCTCCCTCAACCCCTCCATCCCTCCCTATTTGCAAAGGCTTTGTTTCCATTTTTTCACTTTCTCATATTAATTCCATTCCCTTCTTTCCTTTCCCCTAGCCCTCCCACTTCCCCTTCCCCTTTGCCCCTTTTCTTCCTATTTCACATTATCTATTATACCTTTTAGTCCTTAAAATATTTTCAGTTTCTCATATGAGAGAAACTATTTGGTATTTACACATGTGGGTCCTATTTATTTCACTTAAGAGTATCACCTCAATGTGCATCCATTTAGCAATAAATGTCTCTAATTTCTCATTTTTTATGGCTGAGTAGTACTCCATTTTATTAAAAAACCACATTTTCTTTATCCAGTCTCCAGTTTGCTTCTTGATATTATCTACCTCCTCTATTTACTTGGTTTATCAGGTTTAGACCTAGTTACTGTGTTGCAAGGGAAGAATTTCTACAGGTTATAACAATGTCAACAGATTAAACCATACATCAACTATGTATATTAAAACTTGTTTGAACAATTTTTCTCTTTTATCAATGCCCTTTACAGATTGAATTACACTGCTATCAATAGCTATATTCAGATGTGGAGGGAGGACCGGCACGAAAAATGAAGATGAAAAGAATGGGGTAAGTCAATAAGAAGAGAAGAGAATTATTAATAGGTTAAAAAGGAGGTCAGAATCTATTGCAATTATTTGTACTGCTGGAGTAAAGGGCTAGTGTTGAGGGGTTTGGAAGGAGACTCATGGGAGCAGGAAGAGAGGTGCAGAAGGATGAGAGTATAAATGGAGACTGAGGGCAGCTATGAGATTGTTGGAGCTCGTTATGTTGGTAGTTTATGTTTGGATCCTCTATGTACAATTTTGGTAAGAGTTACCCTAAGATGCCCTTGAAAGATGCTATTTCAATTAAAGCACTAGTTAATTCTTATTGCAATATACATATACGTATATAGATATAGAGAAAAATATGTATATTCAGGCAAAAAGCATAAAGGAGGAAGGGATGATAAGGGGATAAGAAAGAAAGAAAGTGAGAAGAAAAGAGAAGCATAGGGGAATAAAAGGAAAAGGACAGAGAAGAAAGGAAAAACTAATAGTAAAAATATATATTATACAAATAATTTTTTAAAAAAGCAACAACCAAACAACAAAAACAACACTCTTGCAAAACAACCGAAGTCCCATTTACACTGCAGTCTGAGTTCAACTGCAGGACTCTGAGCCAGTTCTCACACCCGACCCCACAACTCCAGCCCACATGGCTTCCTTAAATGCCTTCCTGTGAACAAGGAGTAACGCAGATCCAGTTGTCTCTCCGGGGCCACTTCCTGGCTGAGAGCAATGCTCTGGATAACTGCAGTCCTTCATCTCTGTCCCACACACATTGACACATTTACAACAGCATCAACAACCCTAATAATAATAAACATGATCCAAACATACAGGCAAAGCAGAAGCTAAGCACAGACACTCACTCACTCAGGCAGATAAATGAAGATTTCAGAGACAGAATGGGAAAGGAATTTTTGCCGCCTCCATTACAAAAGGTACGGCACATGAGTCCTCACCTGCTCTGCAGATCCTCCAGTTTTTCATAAAGACCTGATTTGTTTGTGGCTTCCACTACATTTGGGGTTTTCTGAGCATCATAAGCTAGCTCTTTAAAGTCAGTGTCAATACCTTCAAATCTTTTAGAGTCCTACGAATAAAAAATGTGGAAAAGAATTAATTACCATTTCCCTTAATTTCAAGAAGCTCCCCCCTACCCAGGTAGCAAGTGAGAGGCAAAAAGCTTTTCCTGTACTGTCCATTACACAGACAGACTCCAAGGAGGAAATGTTGTTAGCTTGAAACAACAGTTCCCAGACATTTGGTCTTAGAACCCCTTTATTGCCAACTGTGGTGGGGCATGCCTGTAATCTCAGCTATTCAGTAGGCTGAGGCAGGATGATTGCAAGTTTGAGACAAGCCTGGGCAAATTAATAAGATCCTGTCTTAATACAATGTATGCATGCATACTTACATACACAGATACATACATGTGAATAAACAAATAAATAAACAAACAGAGGTTGGGGGCTGTAGCTCAGTGGGAGGGCACTCCTTGGTTCAATTCCTAATACAGTCAAAATAAAATGAAGTAAAATAAATTAAACAACAGCAAAAGAATTTTTACTTTAAAAAAATTGAGAAGTCCAAATAGCTTTTGTCTATGTAAGACAATATCACGTCAATCAATATTTTCTGAATTAGAAGCTTATTTTAAAAGTAGCGAAAACACCGAGTTAACAAATACCGTTGTTTTATCTAAAATAGGTACATTTTTCAAAACAAATAATAAGTGAGTGAGTGAGAGAGAAAGTATGTCATCCTTTCACTTTTCTTTCTCCTTCCAGTCTCTTTACTGTCTGACTTAGTATCATCAGTGGCATTCTCCTATCTGCTTCTGAATTCAGTTCAGGTTACTATCACATGCCATGCAGCCTCTACAGAACTTCGTTGGACGGTTGCAGGAGAATGAGAATAAAAAAGCCAAATAACATTTTAGTGGGATCACTAAGGTTTATTTTGACCTTGAGAACTCGCCTGGAAAGTCACAGGGACTCCTCCTTCCCACCCAGGCACACCACACACGATACCTAAGTCAAATAGACAACAGATCCAAAGTGATTTCTAGGTGCAGGAAAATGTTGATATAGCCAGGTAAGTTTTTCCTCGGCAAATGTACTAAAATTAGTTCGATGTCATCATTCCTTCCCCAAGTACATATACCCTCACAGTGTTCTAGAAGTGATTGAGAAAGGGCTATCAGCAAAGCATTTTAGCTCCCCATCTGGCACCTGGCAAAAGCATATGTTATTATTACAAAACCATGGTCATAATTGTTAGGGCTATGTGCATTGTTTTAATGATCTTTCTGAAGTAGGTATTAGTATTTGTCACAAATTACATCTGAGGAAACCAAGGTATAGAGGTTAAGTGACTGGCCCAAGGTCCCACAGCTGCAGATAGGAGATTAGGACTGAAGCCCAGACCTTCAGCCCTTGCCCTCTGTGATCTACACCTGTATCCCAAGATGATTTCTAAAATAGAGGGCTGGGGAAAGTAAATTATAATTCCTTGATGAGGTATTTTGCTTCCATCAAAATGAAACTATATCAAGGTGGTATAAGTATGGAAAATATCTGTCATGGTTCACATTTTTTTTTTTCTTTCTTTGTGCAGGGGATCGAACTCAGGACCTTGCGCTTGCGAGGCCAGCGCTGGAACCACGGAGCTAAATCCCCAGGCCAAAAATATCTGTCATGAATGTTCAAATGAAAAAAGCTGAATGGAAAATTATAATTACACAATTACACTGAGAGCAATTATGTAAAAATATGTATATCCATGAACAAAGTTGAGAAATAGTTACAATGGATGAAAACACTGACTAGTTAGGGGTAAGGTTATGACTGATTTTATTACACTTTGAAATAATTTCTGCTGTATTGCTAATACAGAGTAAATGAATGTCTTGTAGAGAAATCCATGGCACTGTTCAGATACTAAATTCTTCAATATTCTTAATAAAAAAATTCTCAAATGTCTCCTTAATGTCTCTACTGAGGCCTCCACCTATGTCCTTGCTGGCTTCTAATTAAGCTTGCTCTTCTTCAATAGCTGCCGTTTGAGATAAATAAATGTTAGCTTATTCAATTCAGCTTAATTACTACTGCTAAAATGGAATTGTTCCTCTTATTTTTCATTTTGACTATACAACGTTTAATCTACATGATTACACTAAATACGCTGTTGTGGGATGAACTGGAAAACTGCGTTGTTGTGATGGAATGTACTTTAATTTCTAAACAAGGTCTGGAAAATCCGTGACATTTTAGAGTTAGGCTAATTTGTAAGCAAAGGACTTGTACTGAATGGATCCAGAAGTCTGAAAGAATTGAAAAGAACTAGAGTCCATTGAGAGAGGGGTTAGATAATGGCACATTTATTAGGACTAATTGGAGGGGGCATTCAAACATAGAAAGGTAATAATGAGAAGAACACATATATTAGGAATATCCATTGTTTAGTTTGTAGCTGAGAGCTGGTATTTAGTGTGTTGGCATAGGCCAGAGCTTTACAGAATGGCTCACTGCTGAGAAGCAACTTGAATTTGCCTGGAAACAGGGCTAACTTAAAGGGTTCAGTTAGTACTTACATCTTAAGGCTCTAGGAAGGAGCCCATGAAGAGCCCATCACAAGCAGCAGTAGCTAATAGTTTCTATTTCCTTCACTTTTATGCACTTAAAATAGAGACAAATGCACTTCTTCACCCTTCTGAGGACAAACTGGTTGGTGCACTTTTCCTCTGCCCGACTTTAAGTGTTGGATAAGATCAGGATTTGTGAGAGGTGCCCTTACGTGAAGCCAAAGCAGAGTGACAGAAAAGGGGAAAATCCAGACAGTATAGAAACTCGGTAAGCTTCCTTGGACCTGGATCAGAGAATAGAGCAGGATTTCCCTAGCAAGTACCTGGGGTAGCTGAGCACGGATATCTTCAGATCCAATGAATATACTTTCCAGGTGAGACCATGTGCGCTGCACCTCAAACCAGATAGAGATGACAGCATCAGCAGTGGACAGCTTCTTCTGCCAGCCTGATACTTCTTCCAGGAAGAAAGCAACATACTTGGACATCATCAGGTTCTGAAGTTGGACTTGATTATCCTCTAGAACTTCGATAAGGTTCTCATCAGACTTCAAAAGGGGGACCTGGGTCCGCAGGTGGGGCTCGTACTGGAATTCCATACCAGCCCAGGTGCTCTGCAGCTCCCTTAAGACCTTCTCCATCTCCATTTCTTTCACAGCTTTGTCCACAATGCCCCGGACTTCATCCTCAAAGAGGTGCAACTGGAGCTGCAGAAGGTGGGCCAGGGTGGTGTCTTTGTCCATGGTAAAGCTCACACCTGTGGCCTGCATCAGCTGTCTCCAGTGTCGTTCCCGGATGGCAGGATTCTGCAGCTCAGCTACTGCCCTCAGGGAGGTTAGTGTGTTTAATACAGTTCTTTCCAGGCCCACGAAGGCATCCCAGGCCCTGACCTCCTTGTCTAGGTTACGGATAAGCCAGGCAAACCGTTTGCATTCCATGTCCATGGCTTCCACACTGATGTCCCTCCACGCAGTGGTTTCCCAGCCATGGATGCTGGAGGTCACCATGCCAATGGTGTCCCATAGGTCCTTCAGCTGGCAGGCCTCCTTTCTGCACTTCTTTAGTTGCCTGTAGTCAGGGACATTGACTTCAAACAAACCAGCAGACTCAGAGATGGAGGCCATGGTGGATTCCATCTGTTGGATTTCGATGTGTCTCATATCCAGGATTTGATGAGGAGCAATGCTATCAAACCTACAAAACACAATGTGTTTCCTTGGTAAGCACAGCACACAGGGTCTCATTCCTAGAATCACCAAGGTAACTCCATTCGAAACCTTTACATGCTACTAAGTATTTCCACAAAAGAGCAGTGGCTTTCACTGAAGCCTCTCATCCTGGGAAGAAAAGACATTCAAGATACATTAAAATGGGAGACTTGGAGGAAGGTCAAGTCAACAGGGACACAATCTTTGGATTTTTTCTTTACACCTGAGAAGGTAAATAAAGTATCCCTCTTATCTTCTAATTTCCAAGTATACTCACCAGGTGTAGAGAGTAGTACCCTCTTATTCCAGCCCCTGTTAGACTCAGCCCTTCATTTAGCTCCTGGCTTCTGGGATTCGAATTGACACAAAATAGCACTGTCGCATTCATACAGAAGTGGAGAGCCAAAGCCCCTGCCAGGAAAGTAGTGGTGGACAGTCTTTTAGTGAGGAAATCACACATAGAAGTCCAAGCCTGGCCCAGTCTGGCATTGCTTCCTCTGGGGTTATGGCTCTCAGCCCTGGCTGCATGTAAAGATCTTCTGGAAGCTTTAAAGTTTTCTGTAACTAGACTTTTGTCCAGACCACGTAAATTAGAATCATTTGGATTAGGATCCAAGTTATAGCATTTTCCAAACTCCCCTGGTGATTCTGATGTGCCAAGGAGGTGTCCTTTTTCATAGAAAAGCCCCATACTGATGGTCATTTCCTGTAGCTGAACACCAGGCAACAGTGCTTTGACTTGGGGGACCATCGTTAGTGGCCATGAAGAGTGAGAACAAAATCCTCACCAGAGTCCTAAATAGTCTCAGTCATCTTCCTTCACTGTGGGCTTCAAGCCTGGCTTCTCATCATATCTCCTCTAAGCTGCCCCTCATCTCCCTATCTGCTAACGTCCATCCTTCTCTGGCCTGCTTCCTCCAACATCCCAGAGTAGCCTATAGTTCTGCACTGGAGTCTCCTAAGCATTATATCTAGCTTTACAGTTTCAGTTCATGTTTCTTCGTTCCTTTCTCTCTAATGCTTAAGGCACACATCCTCTGATCCTCATGTTGTTAACACTTTCTTCTGCTCCCCGAGAAGGCATACATTCCTGGCCCCTCCTTTCCCCCAGAATGAGAACTCTACATGCAAAAGAGCCCACATGGCCAGATAACATTTTCTCATAACCCAGATGTTCAATGGACTACGTGTCTCATAGTCCTCCCTTATCCCCCTCCTCATCCCCATGCTTGGGTTAACTTGTTTCTGTGTGTACCAAGGGCTAGATATTGGAGTTACCATGACTTAAAGGAGGATAGTATGTTCTCTCATGGTCAGAACAGGGCATCACAGGGCTCATCTTCAATGGGAATATTGAAAAGAGATGAGTGATTACAGAATTGGCTATTTCCTCCTGTCTATAGCGTGTTTGTGTGTTTGCTGGTAGAACATGGAGGGGAAGAGGAGGAAAGAAGAAAGAAAATGACATACAAATGCCTTTTCTTGAACTGGCCTTCTTTCAGTTGTCTAGTAATATTTGACTTGATGGATGGAAAGTAATCTTCTTCTTCTTCTTTCTCCTCTCCTCCTCCTCTTCCTCCTCCTCCTCCTCCTTCTCCTTCTTTCTTTCAGTATAGGGGATTGAACTCAGGACCTTGTGCTTGCAAGGCAGGCATGGTGCCACTGAGCTAAATCCCCGGCCCAGAAAGTAATCTTAATTAAAGTCATTTACGTGAACTGCTTACCTCTTACATCTAATTGCCATGTAACATAAGAACAGTTATGCATACCATTAAATTAGTATCAGATTAACTTTGATGCTTATTATGTTTAATTTCTGCTTGTTCCATCTAGATCAGTTTTTGGCTCATGGACTATTGTTGTAGCTCTACACTTCAAGAGAATGAAACTGAACATCACTTGCAGGTCAGTCCTATTCCTCACTCTGGGTTATTTCAGAATAGAACACAAGGCTGGAGTTTCTGAGTCAAAGACTTTATGTAGGCAAGGTGCTTTCCACCCTAGGGGAAGCAGTAAATAAAGGACCAGATGGAAATAAAGGGAATATCTTCATGGCAAATGACCCAGCAAGAAGGAGGATCACCAAATAAGCTGTCATTCTTTTTATTCCTCATCTTCAGAGATTGATTGTTGGTGTAGGCCCTTTTCTTCTTGACTAGAGTGAACTTAGAATGTGAAATCAGCCTCTCATTGTTAGCAAAAGATCTATAAAATTTAAACAACTTACAAAGCCCATATCTTGTTTAATTTATTAATGGGGTGTAATTCAGGAATAACTTATTAGATAAGATATGAGCTATTATAGTATTTGTGGTGTACACATAGATGATAAATGCTTGCTAACAATTCTCTCCCCATCACATCTGAATATCTTTAAGTCAATGTTGGTTCCTCAAACATTTGGAGGAGAGCATTTGTCAACCCTACTCCAAATTCTATCCATCCTGTGGCATAATTTTTGTTCATTGTTTAACTCTGGGCAGACATTTCCTGTAGCTGAACATGTATAAAAACTAATTTAGCCTAAGCTGGAAGGCACTTTTAGACATAAGGATAGGCGGTCCTATTCCATTTCACGATGGTAGGGCAAATTGTTGGGATACTCGTATACCTGATTCATGAGCTTAATAAATGTGAAGCAGCTCTTCAAACCCAGGGAGAATGATACAGTTTAAGAACAAGAAAGTTATAGGAGGCAAAGGGAAGTAATGAGTCTTTGAAATTGAAATAATAACACCAAGAGTATTTTTAATCAAAAAAAGAAATGCCTGGCGAGTCTGCATGAATAGAGCTATAATTAAGATAAATGGGAATAAGGTGGTTGTGTGTGTGGTTGTGGAAAGATGATTGATTCAAGCCTCAATCAAACATGAACCAGGGAGAGAGAGGGAAAAGTGACTTCGCTGATTCTTGGGAAGCTAGTTAACCTCATCACTATATCTTCATATGGGATGAAGGGTGGCACATGTTTGGATAATACCCCCTAGGTACATAAAGCTCAACACATCCAGCTCTGAACTTGTGGTTCCCGTCCTTCATATTCTGCACCTGCCCATCTTGGTAGGCAGTGCTTACATTACCTGCTTCTACTTGTGGGTTCATGCTTCAAGACAGGGAATCATCCTCAACTCTCTTTCTCTCTCATTTTCCATTTGCATTTAGTTCTCCTGATTCTCTTCCCTAAATATTTTTCAAGTTGAATTTCCTCTCTTGGTGGTCTCTATCACTGCTTCAGGTAAGACCTTCACACTTTGCACGTGGACTGTTGTGCTCTCTGTCCCATTAAATACCTCATCTTGAATTGATTTTGTTCCATTCCATTGTCCGTGGCCATGAAAAGGTAGGATTTATATTTCAGACATGTCCCTGACTTAACAATTGTTTGCCTTATGATTTTTTGATGTTACAATGATGCAAATGCAATACACCTTCAGTGGAACATGTGCTTTGAATTGTGAATTTTGATTCTCTCCCATGCTGGTGAGATACACATAGTCTTATACTCTCTCATGAGGCAGGGCAGCCTCAGTGAGCCATAGATTCCAGTACACTATGCATGTCATCATGAGATGAAACAACTGATACTCTACATTGCACTGTGTTGCTGAACTATGATGTTTGGTAGGTTGCATGCCTTAAACACATTTTTAGTTATATTTCAACTTACAATGGGTTTTTCAGGATGTAGCCCAGCTGTAGGTGGAGGAGCATGTAAATTTTGTGCTCCTCAGTGACTTTTCAGTGGTTGATCATGGTTACACTGGATACTTGGACCTCTCCATTCTCACCTCCTGTTCCCTGTTTCCTGGCCATAATAAACCTGCAGCAATCCAGATGTTTGTTACATTTTCAGCTTCTGTGTTATTATACATGCTATTTCCTTTGCCCAGAATATCTTCCCTCCACTCCTTTCTTTTCCCCCCAGTGGTTCTTACTTGCCATCGAGCACCATCTTCTACGGGGTGTGTGAACTGCCTCCCCAGTGTCTATGTCTTATTACTCATTTTTTGAAAATTGTTTTGTGGCTATAAATCCTTGAAGTCAGGGAATATATATTATATCAAAATCCTAGCACCTGCATCAGTTTTTGCTAACTCCGCTGTTGATACCACAGCCTCATCTACTCTAGGAAAATCTAAATCATGTGAATGAGTAAGATTAACTGGAAGAACAGGATCAAGCTGAAGCAATAATATGCCTTAGGGTACTGATATATCCCTGGGAGATTTAATGACTAGTACTGCTCTTCAGCCTTGGAGGAGACCACAGATACTGTGCAAATGGGACCAAAGCCCTCCAGTCCTCTGTTCTGCTCTGTTTCTCTCTTTCTATAGTTGTCCTGGAGGACAGCTCCCAGTGAGAGGGGCCTTCAACAAGGCTCTCCAGCCTGTTTATAGTATCTGATTGCCAGCTAAAAACACAATGGCTTCTGTTGAGCTACAGCTTTCAGGGTCAGATTGTTTTGAGTAAGAAACCCCTGGATTACTTGGCCTTGATATTAGACTGCATATCACGGCAACATTCCTTAAGGTCAGGGAAACTATGCTGAATGTCAGAAAGACTCAAGAAGAGAATACCTCCAGAAGCATTCCTTTCACTTAAGGAGGAGAATTAGTCCACAGTTTCAAGAGTGGTGGAAAGTTCTTGAACCTTGGTATGGGAGTGTAGTCAATTATTGTGAAGTGTGAGAACTCAGGTAAGAATGTGCTGATACAGCTTCAAGAACTAAATGAGGAAATAAAATCTGAATTGGATATGAAGAAGGAACCTTAACCCAAGTAACTTGAATTCCCACAGCACCTGTCAGACTGCAAGAGCCTAAGAGACATTTTCTTTTTCCTCTTCAAAGACAAGAACTTTACTAGTTAAGCTTGACCTGTGTAATCCAACCAGGAACAGAAACTTGCATTCATAGAGCAATTGTACCAAGGTCTGCAATTTAGAAATTCATAATGGCCTAAAAGGGATAGAACCAGTATACTCAGTACCTACAAATTTCAAATGCTCATGCATACCAAAGTAAGACACAAAACAAAACTCATGAGTTGACACCCACTAAGATTCCCTTTAGAAATAAATGCACAATTCTGCTCTAGTCCTGATGGTTTTCTTGACAAGAAAAGAAATACATCAAAATTGCAGTATCGTTTGGTTTTCCACACTGCTGTGAGCAGTTCTTTTCAAAGCATTATCTTCCAAAGATTCATCTGCATGTCAAATTAACAGATGTGAATCTGGAAAGCCCAGCGAAGAGTAGGAATATTCTCATAGCCAGCAGAGAGTTACAAGTGTTAAGAAAGAAAAATATGCATTCCAGAAATCAAATAAAAGTAAAGTAAAATAAATCCCAACATCCGACCTATACATATAGATATAACAATGAACGAGGGTATCAGTTTTCTAACAGACATAAGAAAGTACACCAGTGCCACTTCCTTGCAAGCCGTCTCAGTAGTCTCCAAGCATCTGTGAAATTCTTTTGAAAATTTAAAAAAAGACAGCTTATGTAAAGACATGGTTTTTATGGCTGCTGCCATTGATGTGGTTGTGGTTAATTCTAAGTAGCTTGAGAACCCACCTCTCTCGCCAGTATTGTCTCCGCAGGATCAGCTTTCAGTTTTGAAAATTCGTGACCAAAGGAGAGTTTAAAAAAATAAGCCTCACACTCCAAAAGAATAGTCCCTAAATGCATAAATTCCGCAAATGCTTTAGGCAACAGCCTTTTCTTTGGAACAGGGCAGTTATTCTAGTATACAGATTTCTTTGGAGTTCCATGCCCTGGTACTATGACTTAAAAGAAAACCACTCACTGCCCTTAAAGGTAGTGGTTTTCAAATCTGGCTGCAAGAGGGAAGCATCCATAGAGGTTTACAAAACACTGGTACACAGGCCTTACCCAGAGAGAGTCTAATTTAGTTTGTGTGCAGAGCAGGCAGACACTGAAAGTTTTAAAATCTCATGTGGTTCTAATGTGCCAGCAAGATGGCTTAGATACACTTCAGTTTAAAGTCACTTGTTTTGTTTAACTGTTACACACCCATCCTTTCCTGTCTCTTAACACACTCCTCTTGCTCTTTGTAGCTCTAAGGATAATGCATGGAAGGTGGCAGCTACTTAATTGCTTGTTCTATGAGTGAACGATGGTAAAGGCTCTTCCTGAAGGTGAGGAAGAGAGGAGTATGGGACAGACTGGTTAATGGGTACAAAGTCCCCCAGATTCGAGGAATCTGTTTGGATACTAACTTACACAGAAGGGTGAGTGCGGTCAGCAATACAGTGCATAATCTAAATCCAAACAGCGAAAGAAAGGATTTTGAATTTTCTCAACACAAAGAAATGACAAATGTTCGATATGATTCCATATCCTAAGTTGATTATTACACAAAATGTAAACAAATATCACACTGTGTCCCATAAAGATGTGTAATTATCACCTATCAATTAAAAACAAGTTTTTAAAAAATGAGATGGAAGACTAGCCACCTTAATTTGCCCAGAACAGAGAGGCTTTCCTAGGCGTGAGCATTTCAGTGCTAAAACTTGAACACTTCCAGCGTACCAGGATGGTTGGACACCAGCATGCCAGGCGCAATGTTAAACACTATCAGAAATTGTCTTTAATCCTAATAGCAACCTATGAGATGGATACTCTTTTCATCTGCATTTCACAGATGAAGAAACCAAAGCACAAAAGTATTAAGTAATAACTTGCCAGGATGTGGGCATAAGTGGTAGATCTGAAACAGAACCCTGACAGCCTGAACTAGAGTCTATTTAATCATTATGTCATGTTTCTTCACAGTACAGTTGTAATTTCTTTTAGTTTGGTTTATTGCCCTAAGATTTCTGTTGGTTAGTAACTTTTGAAAATGGAAAAGTCCCTCACTCCTTACATGGGGGATTGTCCATTTGGAGATTTCTAAGTCTGCCTCCCAAAAGCTGTAGAGGAGACTCAGCAAGAAACTCAGCCCTTGGAAGTGGAAAACAAATTACAGAGCTGGGGCAGAAGGAGGGTACCCATCCCAGCTAACCATCCAGACCCAGCTTGCCCTGTGGATTGAAGCCCTTGATGTTGAGTAGGGCACCAGGGGAGGAGCTCTGAGAAAGAGGTCCGGGTGTGTATGCCACCTGGGTGAGCGTGATAGTGTCCATCTCATGGCTGCTTTTTTATGTGGAGACCTATAATAACAAGTATGGGGGTATCTGAGCACTCACAAGCACAGAGAAAACCCCTTACATCAATCTTCACCTAAATAATCCTTCCTTTAGGCTATCAAAATGCCTTCAAATATTATTTAAAATTTTTATCTGCCATTTAAAAAAACCCCAAAAGAACAGAAGTCTGTGAGAACTTAGAATGCTAAAGGTTTAGTACAATCTTTGTTATAATTACCACATGTAAACCTCTTACAGAAAGCTTCTAGGTTTTTTTTAAAGGGAAAGTATTTGAACAATATTTGATCATCTGATACAGGTCATGATAGGACTCTGCCCACATTAGCACCACGTTGTAACCAAAGGGCCAAAGTGGAAGGGAAGACTGTGAACTAGGCTTCATGTGCTGAAAGAATATATTACAAAAGCTCAACAGAAAAACCAACAGCAACTAGCAGATCACAATGTTTGGAGGAAAAGAGGTTTAATTTGTATTTTTCTGATGGCTAAGGGTGTTGAACATTTTTTCATATACTTTTTTGCCTATTCGAACTTCTCTTGAGTCATACCTAGTTAATTTCTCCACTTTTTAATTGAGTTCATTGTTTTATGAGTATTAATTTTTTGAGTTCTTTACTCTATATGTTTTCTTCCATTCAGTGTATTGTCTCTTCAGTCTGTTGTTTCCTTTGCTAGGAGCACCGTTTAAATTTGATGTAGTCTCATTTGCTGATTCTTGATATTCTTCCCCCTGCTTTTGGAGTACTGTTCAGGAAGTCTTTGCCTGTGCCTATGGTTTCAAGTGTTTCCCCTATGTTGTCTTCCCTAACCCTAATTCTACTTTGAGATTCCACCTTACCCCAATCAGAATATCAGAATGGTAGTCATCAAGAATGCAAAAAGCAGTGCTGGTGACAGTACAGGGAGCAGGAAGAGTGACCCTCCATTTTTGGTGGAATGTAAACTAGTACAACCACTGGGGAAGTCAGTATGGAGTTCCTCAAAAGACCAAACAGAAATACCATTTTTTTTTCAGAAATACCATTTTACGCAGCTATACTACCCCTGTACATGTTCCCCTCCAAAGTAAGATGGAATATTATAGTTATACATGTATGCCTATATTTATAACAGGACAATTCACAATAGTTAAGCTTTGGCAACAGCCTAGGTAGCCATCAACAAATGAATGTAGTATAAAGAAAATGTAGCATACACTTACAATGGAATATTACTCTGCCATAAAGAAAAATGACATCACGTCATTTACAGGAAAATGGATAGAACTAGAAATAATCATGTTAAATGTAATTGGCTAGGCTCAGAAGGTTAAACATTGCATGGTTTCTATTACATAAGAAATCAAATAAATAAATAAATAACAAACAAAGGAGAAATGAGAGGAAACCAGGAGGCAGACTTTTGGAGATGGGGAAGGGGATCAATGGGGCAGGGAGGATGGGTAATAGGATTGAAATTGATTAAGACATGTTAAATGTATGTGCCAACTTCCCCAAATAAAGCCCGCCATTGCATAATATTAACCTACAGTAATAAAACATCATAAAATTCAAAAAAGGAAAGGAGGTAGCAGAGGCTATGTGGTGCTCACCTGAAGGGAGCCTCTTTGTGGAATCGCTCCCAGAACTGCTGCTGCTCCACATCAAAGGCTGTGCACCTCTGGCGAAGGATGGTCACTTCATTCGCCTGCAGTGGGGCCACCTGCTGCCTCACAGTGACAGCCAGCTTCTTTATGTGGTTCCATTTCTCAGGTAGCTCCTGCAAAGGGGACCTCAGTACGATCAGACCCACAGCACTCCTTCCCTATATCCTGGGGCTGGCATCACTGAGATTCTATTGTCTGTGGTATGTGTAATCACACTTGTGGCTGGGAGGGAGGAGTGTCAAGTTTACTAGCTTTGAGATCTACCCAGAGGACTGATGACCATAACTGAGTGTGTCTAGGGTGGGTCATGGATGTATGGCCTTGGGTCTATATCTGGTCTCTGGCCTCTTCCTCTTTGGTATTATTCCCCTGCTCTGCATCCCTGCTACCACGAATTGATCCTTTCTGCCACATTTCTGCTTTGGATTCAGCTGACCATTGCCTGAATCCCCTTTAATAATGAGCCAAATTAAATGCTTCCTTCCTATTCTTTGTGGATATCAGGTAGTGTGTCCAGGCACTGGAAAGCCACTAACACAGTATTCTAATGTGGTGTTGTCATTAGCTCATTCTCCACAATGCTCCCTCTTCCTCAGGTTACAACTTGTACCTTCCAGGTATCTGCTCTCTCCAATCACCTACCTGCCACTCCACACTAGCTCTCTCTCCTTCAACCTCTAACCCAGCAACACTCATCTCTTCTATATTTTTCAGGAGTGCTTGGTTACCTTCTTGTACGTTCCACATTCTGTCTTAGACAATCTTAGCATCACACGAACCCTCTTATTTCCTCCAAACAAAAAATTGGCTATCTTTAATTCTGGGAGAAAAACCATCCATATTCATTATCTCATGTATTTATTGAGTTTCCAGAATGTTCTAGCCATTACCCATTAAAGTTCCAAAAGGTGAAGCTGAGTCATCAACAAGGTCTGTTTTTCATTCATTTCTATCCACCTCATCCCACAATGAAACCCTAAGACTTTTCTTCTGTTTTTTAAAAATACATAAATGCACTGACCTCCAGTTGCTTAAACACAGCTTCTGGCAATTCTTGGTCGTAGGTCTTCAGTAATTCAATGGTTTGCTTGAGGGGCTCAAACATTTCATTGGTGCTGCTCTGCCGTTCTTTAAGGGCTACAAGGTGTCCAATGATCTCAACCAATCCTTGGAAATCTCCTTGCTCAACTTTCTTGAGCAAGCCACATTCACTGCTTTTTATGAATGCTTCAAGGTCATCCAGGCTAATCAACACAAACAGAACATGAGGAGCCAGTCTCTGCCCCACTCCTCAAAAGGAGCATTTACTGATTTCCCTCACAATAATAGTTATGATTACAGAAAGCTCACCACATGCCTGGTACACCTTTGTGGACTCTTCATAGGCTACTCTCTGATTTTACGTGGCTTTCTTTACCAGTGGGAAGCTTATGAAAGACAAGGACTGAGGCCCATCTCATGAAGGAGGTGACTCAGGAGATATGCTGTCTAAATGCAATGTAGGATCTGGGACCACATAAAAGATATGAGTGGAACAACTGGTAAAACTGGAAAAAGGTCTGTAGATTAGTTACTGGTATTACTTCAACATTAACTTCTTGAGTTTGGTCATTGTACCATGGCTAGCAGTTGAGAAAGCTAGATTTAGCAGTTGGGAAAACTAGGCTTAGGGCAGAAAGGAACTCTTTGTACTATTTTTAACTTTTGTTAAGTCTGAAATGATTTTACAGTGACAAGTTCAAAAATAAGATTTTTAAAAAAATGCTCTGGCCTCTAAAGTTACACATATTTGAGTTCGATTTTGACACTTATTAAATACATGACCATGCCCAAGTCATTTAATTTATTTATCTACAGGATCAGAGGAAGCACGTATCTCACTATTTTGAGAGGTAAATAAGATTTATTATTTCATTCAACAAATATTTATTGAGCATCTATTATGAGCCCTAGAATGCCTCCAGGTCTTGAGGATGGAATGATAAGAAAGATAAACAAAGTCTTTATGGATGTGAAGCTTACTTTTTTGGAAAGAAAAGTAAGCAGAAGATAAATCAATGAAATAAACTGTATGGTTTCACACAGTAATGAGTGCTAATGAAAAAAATTAGGAAAATGAATACAGACTAAAGATATGTCTATGGCCAATAAAGGTCTTTGCATGAAGGTGATATGAAGAGAAAACTAAATAAGAGAAAGGTGTGAACCACAGAAAGAGGTGGGAGAGGAGGACTTTGAGTAGAAGAAATAGCATGAGCAAAGGTACTGTAGTTGAATTAAATTTGGTTTGAGGAAAAGGATAAAAGTCAGGGAGGCAGCAGCTTAAGGGAAATGGGAAAAAACATGGAGAGAGAAGTGGTAGAGTACTAATGAGGGGCCAAATAATATAGGGCTTTATTTCAGCCTTTTTAAAGAAAATCATGAGAGTAGTTCTCACTAAGTTACTAAGTTGTCCAGGGTGGGCTCCGATTTAAAATCCTCATACCTCAGCCTTCATGGTGATGGGCTTATAGGTTTGTACTCCTGTGCCTGGCTGAGAATAGCACTTAGCAGGAAGTGTTGTTGCTGAAGATAGTGGCACTAGTGGTGGTGGACAGGAGCCTGGAGGGCAGTTGGGGTCAATTAGGATTGTCCAGGTAACATCAGTGTTGCCTTTGACCTGGATGGTGGACCTGAGAAGTGGCCAGACTCAAGGTACTTCTGCATATAGAGGCAGTAGGGCTTGCATGAGAGGTGCGAAGAAATGAAAAAAATCAATTAACTCTTGACAACAGGGTAAATTATGGTGCCATTTGAAGATATGAGGAAGAACTGGGAAAGGCCAGGGGAGGGTTTTGTTTTGTTTTGTTTGAGATGTGGAGAAAAGGAGTATCTCAAACACTTCAGGTTTGTGGTGCCTAATGGATTTCCTAAAGGAAATATTTATTAGGCAGTTACATGTAAGTCTGGAGATCCTGGGAGATGGGGCTTAAAATATTAATTTGGTTGCTATTTATGTATAGATGTTTTAGCCTTACTTGTGCAGCACTGGAGAAGGAACTCAGGGCTTCAGGCATGCTAGGCATGAGCTCTATTACTGAGCTGCATTGCCAGCTTCACAGAAGCTTCTGAAGCACTGGCTGAAATTATCTGGAAAGTGCGTGTAGATAGAGAAGAAAGTCCAGGGTTCAGGCTTCAGGAATGTTAGTATTTTGAGGGTTAGGAGAAGAGAGGAGCCCAGCAAAAGAGATCAAGAAGGCTGAGCTATGGTTCCACTACCTGCTGTGCAAGCACAAGGTCCTGAGTTTGATCCCTGGTACCAAAAAAGAAAAGAAGGCTGAGCTAATGAGATGGAAGGAAAATAAGGAAAGTGAGGAATCCTGAAGGGCACATGAAGATGCTGTTTGGAAAAGAGGGAAGGTTAGCTGTGACAGATACTGCTGAAAAGTGAAAGTAAGATGAAGCTTGAAAATTACCACTGGATTCGACCATATGAAAATCACTGGTGACTTTGACCAGAATGGTTTCAGTGGAGTAGTACAGTAAAGCCTGAATGGAAAGTAAGTTAGAGAATGATGGGATTCTATTTCTAGCTCTATGGCAAACATGATAATGCAAGTGATTTTTCTGATAAAAAACTGAAATATTTAAGCAAATATATCAAAATCAATTAAAAATGTATCAGAAAGGTAACCTAAAGTTAAGGAATGTCCAAAGGGTGAAAATGTAATGAAAACAAAAACATGTGGAGCTATGCAAGACCTGAAGCTGCATTCACATCACAGTTTCAACTGAACCTCAGAGGCCCTGCACTTCTACTTTTGTTACTTTATCAACTGCAGAGAACAGATGATAAGCACACTACCCATTCACATTGAGGGCTATGGGAGGTTGCATGTAAAGTTGGGAAACCACTGAGTAAGAAAGAAACAAACATGCTGTGCAGAAGATGGCAGTCTGGAATCTTGCCTGTTCAGATTTTGGCACTAGAGAACTAAACAGGCAGGAATCCAAGTGCACCAGGCTTGGCAGAGCCCTTTGACAACTGGCAAAAACAAACGCAAATCTTTCTCCAAAGGGATCAACCAACTAGAATCCAGTCTTCAAAGGATTCTGGACAGGTAAAATTTCAGGGAATATGATTTTACAATAAACACCATAAAATACACAAGGAAAGAAGTCACCATGAGTGGGAGTTAGCAGAATGAATTGAGTTAGAACTGAAGATTTCAGATAGTGAAATTCAAATATAGAATACAAATTTGCAAAGTGTATCGTGTTGCAAAGATACAAAGTTTCTTGTTTTTGCTTAAGTACCTTGCTTCACTGTTTTTGTCCCACATAGCAAGAAAAAGTGGCTTCTCTATAGTTTCTTGAACATAAATTCAAGACTGACTAAAAAACTTCTTTCTTGTAAGCACGATATATCCATTTATACAGAAATTTTCTTCAAGTCAGTCTTTAGAGCCCAAATACATCTATATTATCTCAATAGGTCCTTGTCCCTGTTCCTGACCTAATTTGCCCTTTATGTTTGAACATGAATTCTGCATTGCATTAGGGAATCAAGAATATGGCAATTTCTGATGTTCTCTGAACACACTCAGAATCTGTGAGAGTGTGTAGTCCTTTGAACTAAAGGAAGGATTTGGAGAAGTGATGAAATTTACTGCTGTGGATAAAAACAGAATTAAGAAGAGAGTTAGGATTATTAATTCTAAATAGATGGTACAAAATACTTTTAAATCGACAAATCTAAAGTCTTAAATTCATCATCTGAAAAAGATTTTCAACATTTAAAAAATGATTAAATAAGAGGTTCGACGTGTCAGGAAAAAGAAAGTATAAATGCAAGCAAGAAAAATCTGCAAACAACCAAGTAGACCATGTAAAAGTGAAAAATAGTTTCAATTTCAATGAATGGGTTAAACTGGAAATTTAGACAAAGCTGAAAGAGGGAATTAGACTGCTTGCTGTATGATAGAGGTGGAAACATTGTCTAAATTGCACTGCAGAAAGGAAAAGAAAAAGAACTTCAAAGACACAGGGGACAATAAAAATAATTTTACGTAGGTATCATAAGAGCCCCAGAAGGACAAAATATAAATTATGGGCAAGAAGAAATATTGAAATGAGTCTGGCTAAGAATTTTCTTGAACCACTGAAAGGCAATAAATGCAATGCCAGGAAAGCCCAACAAATTCCAGGTAGAAACCCTCACATAGATACTTCAATGTGAAACTGTGCATTACCAAAGAAAAATAAAATATTAAAGTTAGTTTCAGAGCAAAGATATATTTTAATAGTAAATAAATAAATAGAAAATGTAAAGTTAGACAAATAGCTGATCATTCACCAGCAAAAATGGAAGCTAGGACACAGCAGAATAATATTTTCAATAATCAAAGAAATTTTATGTTTTCTTAGGATTCTCTTTTTTTTTTCTTTTATTGGTACATTTTAGGTATACAATACACTTACATTTCTCATTCAGAACTTGTATCTTTACATGATGTATCTTGGTTCTTATTTTTTTCCCATTCCCTGCCCTCCCTTAGAATTGTCTTTCACAAAACCACTTTTTTTTTTTTTTTTTTTTTTTTTGTACCTGGGATTGAACTTGGGTCCTTGCACTTGCAAGGCAGGCGGCAGAACCAGTGAGCTAAATCCCTGGCCCTCAAAACCACTTTTTTGAAGAACAAAGGGAAAATAAATACATTTTAGGAAAAGAAATAGTGAGAGGGTTCGGTCAGTAGAACCTTGCAAAGGGAGTTTCTAATGGATACACCTCAGTAACAGGTCTGTCATGTACAAAGATGTAATGAGAAAATAAACTGGAGAAATGTTGGTAAATCTAAGTAAACATTAAGCAAATGGGAGAGCTGAGAATGTAGACTATCTCTAGAGTGCTTGCCTAGCAGGCATGAGTTCCTGGACTCCATCCTCAGCACTGAAAAACAATTTAGATGTATAAATTTTTAAAATAAAGTATAATTTTGAGGGTTTAAATAAGTAATGGAGAGCAATCTAAGTTACTAGGAATGAAAGGATATGATTTCATGGATGAACAATACAGATGGAACCATTCTTGTACAGGTTTTAAGGAGAGTAAAACCATTGACAGATGGTTTATTTTTTAATTTTAAGGACACCTATTGAAGCAGCTGTTATAACCATTAGAACAAAGCCACATACATAGTTCTCAGACTAGCAGTGGGACAAAATGAAATAAGGAAAAGAAAATAAGACATTAAAAAAATTCAAACCAAGAGCAGGCAGGAGATGAAAACAACCACAAATAGAAAATACATGATAAAATGGCAGATTTAAATTCAAATATAGTAAATGTTAATGAACACAGCCCTCAGGTTAAAGGATATTGTTAAAGTGGATGAAAATGTTAGTTGTACACTGATTATTTTTTAAAAATCTCTTAATATAATGACACAGCAAGGTGTAAAGCCAAGGGATAAAAAGATGTATACCAAGCAAATAATACACAAAGGAAAATTGGTTTAGCTACATCAACACAAGACAAAACAGACTTTACTACAAGATATATAGCTAGAAATAAAGAAAATCTTTAATTTTTAACTAAAAGGGTTAGTTTTCATGAAAACATGAAAAGTCAAAATCGGTATGCCCATAAAACATAAAGATATGAAACAAAAAGTGACAGAATTGCAAGGAGAAATCAATAGTATACCATTAAAGTGGAAGATTTTATACAATTATATTGGTAATTTGTAAGCAGAATAAGAAAGCCCATAAGTATAGATTTGAATAGAATTAACAAGCTTGATCAAATTTACATGCACAGAACATTACAGTACAGAGTACATACTCTTTTCAATGTGCAGAGAATATTTATGAAAACTGACTATATTATAGTGCCTATAAAACAAAAGCCAACAAGTTTCAGAATCTTGGTATTACAGGTATCACATTCTCTGAACACAGTACAATTAAATTATAAATCAGTAACAGAAATATAACTAGAAAAACCTCATGCTTGAAAATTTAAAAAGTTATCAATAATTATAATGAATATTTAAAGTATTTAGAACTAGATTATAATGAAAATGTTATATACTAAAACTTGAGAGATGTGAATAATGTTAAATGTAGAAGGGAATTTAACTATTTAAATGCTAGTGTTCAAAAAGGTATAAAGGGCTCAAAATTAATAAGCAAACCATCTATCTTAAGTTAGCCAAAGAACAGAAAATAAATCCAAAGAAAGTAGTAAAAGAAAATAATAAACATAAAATTTGTATTATTAAGCTAAAAATAAACTATAATAAATAGGATCAATGAATTGATAAGATAGTTCTTTGTAAATCTCTGGCAAGAATAATTAAGAAAGAAAGGAGTTAAAAATGAATGGAAACAGGGGAATGGGAAAAAGTAAGAACCAAAATACATCATGTAAAGGTACAAGATCCCAATGATGAATGTAACTGTATTGTATACCTAAAATGTACCAATAAACTTAATGGAAAAAATGAATAGAAACAAAAAGGGAACATATCATACACTGCAAGATTAAACTAGTAAGGGATATTATAAATTTTATGACACTAATTTGATGCTTTTCATTCGATGGATATATTTCTAGGAAATATGACTTATTAAAAGTGACTGAGTAAGGAATGAAATATTAATATCCTTACAACCATTAAAAAAATTACAGCTTAAAATCTTTCCACAAAGAAAACTACAAGTTTAAATGACTCTCTATAAGATTTAAATCAAATTTTTAAGTATCAAAGAATTCCAATATTACACCAGCTCTTCCAGAGAATAAACAATAAGGATTATTTCCTAACTTGTTTTATGAAGCTAACAAAACCATGGAACCAAAATCAGACAAAGGCAGTCATAAAAAGCCACAGTGAAAGCCACAAATGTAGGTCCAGCAATGCTAAACAAAATATTTGCAAGCAAAATGGAACAGTGGATACATTGGAGAGGATAATATATCATGTTAATTGGTTTAATATTAGAAATCAAATTATAATGTTCACTACCTTAACATTTCAAGTAATTAGAATTTTTAAAGGAATTAGGAAAAGCACTTGATAGATACTTTACACACATTTATGCTCTTAATGAATTAGGAATAAAAGAAAACTTCTTTAATCAGATAAAGAGAATTCACAAAAATATCACCAAATATACTTAGAATAATAAGAAAGAGATAAATGCATAATGACTGAGAAGGAAAAAGTAAAAGCCATAAATTAGTAGATGATGACTATGTACATAACAAACCTTAAAGAATACACAGGTAAATTATTAGGATTAATGTTAACTTACAAGAATACTTGATACAAAATCAGTGTGCAAAATCAATTGTATTTCTATAGAAAATATGATTAAAAATACTTCATACTAAATACAAAAAATACTGAATCTTAAAGAAGACATGTAAATTATTTTAAAGTTAACAATTGCAAGACCTCATTGTCAGAAATGAAAAAGGCATAAATGGAGACATGACATATTCTTGAAGAGGAACACTAAATTCAATAAGGAGGATAGTTCTTCTCAAATTGATCTATAGTCAGTGTAAATGCAATCAAAATCCCAATAGTCTTTTTCTTCTATGAACTGATGAATAAAATTTATATTAAAAAGTAATGGCCAAGAATTGGCAAGACATTTTTAATGAAAATGAAGAAGGCAGGGACTTGCCCTGCCAGATATCAAGATTTATTACAAAGTTATCATAATTAGGATTTTTTCATATTTGTGCAGCATTAGGCAAGGGACTACTTAATGTGAAAGAGAACATTCTAGAACTTTTAGAAGAGAAATTGGGCAATATCATTAGGATCCCTAGGCAAAATATAAAGATTTATTTAACATGACAAAAGAGGAACAACATGAGGGAAAATATAGATATACTTTGCTATACTGAAATTAATTATTCATCAAAATGCCATGGTTCCTCAGTATTCAGGACTCCCTGTGAATACCAAAAAATCTGTGGATGCTTCAGGGCTTAAGCACATATTATTTGCATATAGCCTTCATACATCCCTCATATACTATACATCTCTAGATTATTTATAATTACCTAATACAATGCAAATGCTATGTAAATAGCAGTTATACTGTATTGTTTAGGGAATAGTGACAAGAAAAATGTCTGCATACATTCAGTACAAATTCAATTTTTAACAGATGTATTTTAGATCCAATGATTGTTGGTTGAATCTACAGATGTGGACCCCATGGGTACAGAGTTCCATCTGTATACCATAACTGGAGTGAGAAGGCAGAACACAAAGTGGGAGGCTATGTTTATAACACATACAACTAGAAAAAGTTTAGATACAGAATAAAGTAATTCCTAATTATTAGAAAGGAAAAAAATAAAGTGCAGTTGGAAAATGAGCAACAGATATGAATAGATACAGAAAAGGAAACACTCACCAAAAACATAAAAAGATAAGCCACCTTATTCATAATCAGAGGAATGCATAATATTTGCTTCAATGACCTCCTGTCAGACTCCCACTGGGGAGGCCAGTTGTCAATCCCAAGGGGTGGTGCCATGTTGCGACACAGGGACTTTCATGCATGGCTGACTCTGCCCTGAAGAGGGTTTGCCATTATACCAGTGCTCTTTCCATCCTCAGCTCTGCTCTCAGGCAGACACCCTAAAGGAACGCTTGCCCTGCACATGATGATAAGTGCATAAGACCACTTATAAGAACTGTGTTGACATTAGAAAACCCACCAGAAGCACTCCAATGTACATCAACCATTAAATGGGCAGACAAGTTTATATTCATCTAATGGGATATTTTACAGCAGTAAAAAGGTGAATGAGCTGTTGCTACACTTTCAACATGATGAATCACAAACATAATGCTGACCGAAAGAAACAAAGTAAAAATATATAGTATACATTATTGTTTCATTTTATTAAAGTTATAATGCAAGTTTCTATCTATCTATGTGTATGTATACATGTGTACACACACACACACACACACACACACACACACAAGCCATGAAGAAAACTCTGAGGATCATGTCACATCTAGGGCACCGATAACACTGTGCAGAGGGAGAGGGATTTTATTAGGGAAGAGCAAAGAAGAGAATCTTAAAATTTAGCAAATGTTCTGATGCAACTATTTGTTTTAAGATTTTTCCTTAAATTGTATATATGCTATATTCTATTATAAAACTTTTGTGGAAAGGAAATGGGAGGTAAAGAAATCAAGTATATAAATGCCTGTTGAGTATTTTACCATAAGGAGTGTATACAAAAAACCAGCATGACCCACATTTACTTGTCAGAACTATTCAGGGTTCAGCATTGAGCCTAATTATGTTTTTAGATGAGAATTGCAAAAATATATTCTGTTGTTCAATCTCTTTAGTCTCTTTTAGACTGAAACAGTTGTGTAGTATCTCCTTGAATTTTATGATTTGGATATTATAAAAATTTTGTATCAATAACTTTGTGTACTTTTGGTTCAACCTGCAGAGGTGAAAATATAAGCCACGTTTAAAAATGATACAATTGGAAGGATTTATGGGACTTATTGATTTTTCTTTTTAAATGTGGCAGATATGACAATATGTTCACATGCTATTGAGAGTTTAAAAAGGAAGAAAAAAATGTTGGATATAGGGAAGATTTAAGGCATGTTATTTGTTCAATTTCTATTCCCATAAAAAAATACCTGGGGCTTGGCACTTTATAAAGTAAAGAGGCTTATTTAGTGCATGATATTGCTGGCATCCTGTCAAGAGCAACCTGGCTATATCACGACATGGCAAAGAAGTAGAAATGCAACCAGTCACATGTACAAGGAGTCCAGTGTGTGGTGTGGCTTGCCTTATAACAACCTGCTCTGGTGAGAACTAATTCCCTTCATGAGACCAGCATTAACCCCTTGGAAAGGCAATGCTTTCATGACCTCAGACCTTCTAGTAGGTCCCACATCTTAAAGATTCTGCCTCTTCAGCACAACCACCCTTGGGACCAAACTTGTACCATGTGAACTTTCAAGGGATATACTCAAACCATATCCAAAACATATATAAACAGGAAGGAGGTGAGTCCTTGAGTAGGTAAAGGAAATTGGATTTACAAAAGCAGGTGTACCTTATTTTCTGCCACAGGTGAGGTAGTTGGGATATAGCTTCAAATGCAGGCAGGTTGGTAGCCTTGTTAATGAAGAGGTGAATTTTTTTTCTCATGATTGCTTCTAATTTTTCAGTGAAACAAGAAAGAAAGAAGGTAATGAAGGCAGAGAAGATGCTTGGAGTTTGAGGAGAGCCAAAAATTAGGAATCTAATTAATTGCACTGGGAAGCAACTAGGAAAACATGTAGGCTTACTTGAAATATACGCTCATAAATTTAATATGGGACTGGTTGGAAGAATGGTTTATTTTGCTAACAAAAACCTGAATTGCTCAATGCAGATGTGGAGCACTGATTTTATACAAAGTCAGGGATTTGCAAGGTGGGAACAGGAGGGAATGGGGAACTAATACAACAGACACTGAGAAGGTGATGGAATCAATGGATTGGAAATCCTGATGGGTCTGAATAATTCTGCACAGTGGGGGAGCCAAGTGAGTGAGCTGGAAAAATACCAGGTGTAGTCAGAAAACGCAAAGCTTGGGGCATGCCCAACAGCCACCAGCTTAGCTGCACAGGTCCCTGCAACAACAGCCCCCCTACCCCTGCCTCTGGCCTCTTGGCTGTGCAGCTACCTGGTTCCACACTACAGAGGCACAGGGGGACATAAAGGCCATTGTCCTGAGCTGCAGAAGTGAACAACAGAGAGAGGGCCTCTCTCAGGCTCCCTGATGAAAACTGAAGCCCACTGGAAAAGTGAAGAGAATCTCTGCAATAAAGGTACACCACACCACAGTGCTTGGTAAGTTGGAGGGATCATCACCTCCCATCGGAACCTGGACTATCTTCAGGGGAGAGGCAGCTGGAACCTGCAATAGAACCTTGCAGAGTTCAACCCTGGAGGAGGACAGGGAGCTCAACTTGGGATTTGCGGCCAGAAATCTGCCTGAATCTCGCGGGTCTGCTATCGGCATGCTGAGACTCATTGATTTATAACTGCTCACTGCTGCCCACATTGTCTATTGTGACAGCAGAGACACACCCTGAAGGGGGTCCTTCATTTTTATCTTTTATTTGTTATTTTCAAAATTACCACTATTTTTTTTGCTCTTATTTTTAATTTTTTTCTTCTTTTCTACTCTTTTAAAATTTTTATTTTTCCATTTTTTCTTCATTTTCTTCTCTCTCTCTCTCTCTCTCTCTCTCTCTCTCTCTCTCTCTCTCTCTCTCTCTCTTCCTCCCTCCCTCCCTCCATCCCTCCCTTGCTGTCCCACATTGTTCTTCATCTCCCCTTTGTGTTCCTGTTCTGGCCCTAATTTGTATTTCTTCTTTATTTTTCTTTTCTTCTCTTTCCTCCTCTTGCCTGTGCCCTCTGGCCTCACTGCTAACTTTCCCCTACCCTTCTACCTACCTATTCCTCCCTGCTCAACTCTTTCGAACTCCCCATCCTGAAGGGTGGTGCTATATTGAAGAGTTTATTCACTATAAACATATGTTGGGCTGGTCCTTGATTTTGATTTAATTCACACAGTTAAAGGTGATAGATTAATAACTACCACAAATTGTCATTTTCTAAGAGGCACTTGATGCTATTGTTTTGTTGATTGTATCACTTGGGCTAAGGTATTGTGATTGATCTAATCAGTTGTCCTTCCTGGTATAATGAAAATGAGATAGCCTCAGAGCTGTTAGAGACTCAAAACCTAAAGATCAGCTATATCTGGAAGACACCTCTGAGAAGCTATCATTCCATAAGGGTTCTAAATACAAGCAACAAAGATACTTACAATAAGCAAATTCAAAGTATCAACCCAGGAACTAAACCAAGGGCAGTACCAAAAACAAAAATGAGAAGACATTTAAGCAAGGCACAGACTCAGACCCACCCCACAAAAGGTCAATTCTGGGGGAAAAGAGGTGCAAAAGTCTGATAATAAACCACCTGGACACCCTGAACTGATAGCACAGGAAGCAAAAAAACAGAAGAATGAGGCTCTAGAAAAATTCAAAGCAGGAATAATCTCCCAGATAACTACAGAGATGGTGAGCAGGGTGAAAGACATGAGTAGAGGCTCTAGAACAGAAACAGATAAAAAAACAAATGAGCCCAGAAACATGCTGGAAGCCAGGAATGCCCAGCATAACAAAGAAATGGAAGCCATGATTACCCAACATAAGAAAGAAATGGAATCCACGAAACAGATTCAAACAGATATTCAGGAGATTAAAAACTCCATTGAAAGCATGCACAGCAGATTAAGGAAATGTGAAGGTAGAATATCAGATATAGAAGACAGGATTGAGGTTAAGGACCATGAAAACAGAGATTTCTTAAAAATAGTAAGGGAGCATGGGAAATCAATCCAGCAGCTGCTAGATGATGCAAAGAAGAATAACATAAGACTGATAGGAGTCCATGAAAAAATGGGAGAAAGTACAATTGACATAAAAAAAAACTGTTCGCAGAAGTAATAGAAAACTTCCCAGACAGAGGTGGAGAATTGGACATACAGATAAGTGAGGCATATAGAACTCCACCCAACCATGATCAAAAAAAATCTATACCTAGACATATAATAGTCAAGATCCCGGAAACCAAACAGAAGAACAAAATCCTACAGGCAGTTAGAGAAAAGAAACAAATCACCTACAAAGGAAAGCCCATCAGAATCACGGCAGACTTCTCAACACAAACCCTCAAATCAAGGAGAGCCTGGAGTGAAGTATTTCAAGCTCTAAAAGAAAATAACTTCCAACCTAGACTGTTGTATCCTGCAAAATTATCTTTCAAAATCAATGGAGAAATTAGATACTTCCATGACAAGGAAAACCTGAGAAATTTCATGAAAACCAATCCAGCACTCCAAACAATTCTAAGCAATATCCTAGAAAAAGACAATGATGATCACAACTCCATGAGGCCCAACAGAGGGAAGCCACCAGGCAAGGTAAGAAACTAAAGGGAAAGGGGGAAAAATAAGAAATAAAAGAGACAACAAAAGTAAAACATCATGACAAGGATAAGTCAATATCTATCAATTATAACTATCAATGTTAATGGCCTCAATTCACTAATCAAAAGAAATAGACTGACAGAATGGATTAAGAAGCAAAATCCAGCAATATGCTGTATACAAGAAACACACCTAACTCAAAAAGAAATTCATAGACTGAAAGTAAAAAGATGGAAAACAGTTCTCTATGTGACAGGAACCCAGAAAAAAGCAGGGGTAGCAATCTTATTTGCAGACAAAGTAGATTTCAAACCAAAACTAATTAAGAGAGACAAAGATGGTCACTATATCCTTGTGAAGGGAACAATCCAAGAGGAAGAGATGACAATCCTAAACATATATGCATCAAATACAAATGCCCCCAACTATACAAAACAAATATTAATGGACATGAAAAACCAAATAAGCATTAATAAAATAGGGGACCTCAATACCCCACTATCACAAATAGATCATCTAGACAAAAAATTTACAACGAAATTCTAGAACTGAACCAAGCTACTGAACAAATGGACTTAATAGATGTTTATAGAGTGTTACATCCCATAAAATCAGAATATACATTCTTTTCTGCTGTACATGGGTCATTCTCAAAAATAGACCACATGCTAGCTCATAGAACGTCTCTAAGTAAATGTAAAAGAATTGAAGTTACCCCCTGTATATTATCAGACCATAGTGGAATAAAATTGGAGATCACTAACATAAGAAACCGCAAAACTCCCACAAACATGGAAATTGAATGACCCTCCTGAACAACCAGTGGGTCACAGAGGAAATTAAAGAAGAAATTAGACAGTTTCTACAAGTAAATGACAAAGCCAGTACAACATACAGGAATTTATGGGACACAGTGACAGCAATTCTAAGTGGGAAATTCATAGCAGTGAATGCCCATATTAGGAAAACTGAGAGAACTCAAATAAATAATCTAATGCAGAACCTCAAGGTCCTAGAAAAAGAAGAGCATAACAAACCAAAAGCTCGTAAAAGAGAGGAAATTATATAAAGATCAGAACAGAAATCAATGCAATTGAGACTAAGAGAATGATACAAAAAATTAATGATTCAAAGAGTTGGTTTTTCAAAAGAATAAATAAAATTGATAAACCTTTAGTCAACCTTATCAAAAATAGGAAAGAAAAGGCTCAAATCTATGCAATTAAAGAATGAAAAAGGTGAAGTCACAACAGTTCCAGCAGAAATCCAGAGGATCATCAATACCTACTTCAAGAATCTGTACTCCAATAAAATGGAAAACACAGAAGAAATGGACAGATTCCTAGATACATATGAATTGCCAAAGTTAAATGAAGAAGATATAGAAATTCTAAACACCACAATTACAATGAATGAAATTGAAAATATAATAAAAAATTTACCAACAAAGCCCAGATCCTGCTGGCTTCACTGATGAATTCTACAAGACATTCAAAGAAGAACTAATGCCATTACTCTTTAAACTCATTAAGGAAATTGAAAGGGAAGTAATACTTCCAAATTCATTCCTGGAAGTAAGTGTTACTTTGATTCCAAAACCAGGCTAAGACCCAACCCAAAAAGAGAACTACAGGCCAATCTCCCTAATGAATATAGATGCAAAAATCCTCAACAAGATACTGGCAAACAGAATACAGAGGGTCATCAAGAAGATCACACGCCCTGACCAAGTCAGATTTATCCCAGGGATGCAAGGATGGTTCAACATCCATAAATCAATAAATGTAATACACTATATTAACAGAGTCAAGGACAAAAACCATATGATCATCTCAATAGATGCAAAAAAAGCATTCGACAAAATCCAACACTCATTCATGATAAAAACCTTACAGCAAATTGGAATAGAAGGTCCTTATCTCAACCTGATTAAGGCTATCTATGAAAAACCAACAGCCAACATCATACTAAATGGTCAAAAACTGAAAACGTTCACACTAAAATCTGGAAAAAGACAAGAATGCCCACTATCACCACTCCTGTTCAATATAGTTCTGGAAACATTAGCCACAGCAATTAGAAAAGAGAAAGAAATGAAAGGAATAAAGATAGGAAAGGAAGAAGTTAAACTCTCATTATTTGCTGATGATATGATACCGTACATAGAAGACCCAAAAAACGCCACCAAAAGACTTCTAGACTTCATTGACAGATTCAGTAGAGTAGCTGGATATAAGGTCAACAGTCAAAAAATAGCCTTTTTATACACAAATAACAGACTCACTGAGAGAGAAATTAGAGAAACAAGTGCTTTTAAAATAGCATCCCCCCAAAAATGAAATATCTAGGAATCAATCTAATAAAGGAAGCAGAAGACTTATACAAAGAAAACTATACCACTCTGAAGAAAGAGATCAAAGAGTATATAAGAAAATGGAAAGATATCCCTTGTTCCTGGGTAGGAAGAACCAATATAGTGAAAATGGCCATACTTCCAAAACTACTATCTAGATTTAATGCAATGCCA
Organism: Heterocephalus glaber; assembly: GCF_053883595.1. NCBI lineage: Eukaryota > Metazoa > Chordata > Mammalia > Rodentia > Bathyergidae > Heterocephalus > Heterocephalus glaber. The sequence goes on along the minus strand of NW_028258351.1, from coordinate 23,047,874 downwards.
ATTGAAATTCCAACAATATACTTCACAGAACTAGAGAAAACAATCCAAAAATTCATTTGGAACCAGAAGAAACCTAGAATAGCAAAAGCAATTCTAGGCAACAGAGACATGGCTGGGGGTATCACAATCCCCAACTTGAAACTGTACTACAAAGCTAATGTGATAAAAACAGCATGGTACTGGCAAAGAAACAGACCTGAGGATCAGTGGAATAGATTAGAAGATGCAGAAACAATTCCAGACATACTCAGCCACCTCATCTTTGACAAAGGAGCCAGCCACCCTCATTGGAGGAAAGATAGCCTATTTAATAAACAGTGTTTGAAAAACTGGATTTCAACCTGCCAAAGATTAAAACTAGACCCATATCTATCACCATGAACTAAACTATGATTGAAGTGGATTAAAGATGCAAATATTAAAGCAGAAACACTAAACTTGCTGGAAGATAAGTTAGATAGAACTCTTGAAGACACTGGCATAGGAAAAGACTTTATGAACAAAACCTCAGTAGCATGGGAACTAGCACAAAGAATTAGCAACTGGGATCTCATCTTATTACAAAGCTTCTGCACTTCAAGAGAAACCACCAACAGAGCTAAGAGGCAGCCTACAATGTGGGAAAAAAATTTTAGCAGCCGTACCTTGGACAAAGGACTACTATCTAAAATATATAAAGAAATGAAAAAAAATCAGACCCCCCAAATTCAAAGACCCAATTCAAAAGTGGGAATGTGAAATGAACAGATATTTCTCAGACAAATAAGTAAAAGCAGCAAATAAATATATGAAAAAATGCTCAACATCACTGGTCATTTGAGAGATCCAGATGAAAACAGCACTGAGATTCCACCTCACCCCAAAAAGAATGGCTGCTGTCAAGAAATCAACCAATAACAAATGCTGGTGTGGGTGTGGGGAGAAAGGAACCCTTCTCCATTGTTGATGGGAGTGGAGACTGGTACAACCACTGTGGAAATCCATATGGAGATACCTCAAAGAACTAGGGCTAGAGGTCCCATTTGACCCAGCTATTCCCCTGCTGGGGATCTTCCCCAAAGAATTAAAACAATCATACCACAGTGATATATGTGCACCCATGTTTATAGCAGCGCAGTTTGTAACAGCTAAAGCTTGGAAACAGCCCAAGTGCCCATCAACTGGAGACTGGATAAAGAAGATGTGTTTTTTTGTTTTTTTTAATAAAATGGAGTACTACTCAGCCACAAAGAATGAGAAACTAGAGACATTTATAGCTAAATGGATGCATATTGAGGCCATGCTCTTAAGTGAAATAAATAGGACACACATGTGTAAATACCAAATAGTTTCTCTAGTGTGAGAAACTGAAAGTGTAAATAAGGATTAAAATGATTAAAATGAATAATTGATGCTTTGAAATAGGAAAAGGTCCAAAGGGTTAGGGGTGGTGGGTGGGGAAGGGGAAAGGAAAGAAGGGAAAGGAAAAATTATGAGAAAAGAAAAAAAAATGGAGACGAAGTCTATGTAAATAGGGAAGGGTGGAGGGGGTGAAGGGCACACAGGTAATGGGGAAAAAATAAGAACCAAGATGCATCATGTACAGGTACAAGCACCCAATGATAAATGTAAACATCTTGTATACCTAAAATGTACCAGTAAAAGAATTTAAGGAAAAGAAAATGCAATGCTTACCCCTGAGCTTTTGAAGAGAGAGCAATTACTTCCCCATCTCCCCTCCCCCTTCTGGGAGCACAGTGTATAACTAGACAGCACTCATGTGGCTAAAGGAAAGAGCACCACAGCCAGGAAATCAACAGATAAGGGGGAGCAGCAGTGAAGACTGGGGATGTGAGGCTACTGAGGGTAATTATCGGGCAGAAATGTGGGGATGGAAGGATGTGAACCAGAGGATAAGATCTTCAGTGATGAGGAAGAATGACCAAGAGCTTGGCAGGTGACTGCAGCAAGGCTGAGTGGCAGTTAGTACTATCTGATAGAAGTCACTGCACGAGGGGTGGTGATTCTGAGGGAGAAGCAGGATGAGTAATGTAGAAGCAGCCCTGCAAAACAAGGACATCTTCCCCCTCTAGGCCCCACCTCTTGCCCCGTTGTGTAGGAATAAATTGTTTTTATATTTTGTACTATTTCTATTTTTATCTAATCCTCAAGAACACAATAAAACATTCTGAAGTGTAGCAAAGTTAATGGAGTAAGTAACTTGATGTCAGACCTGGAACCCTTCTTAGATGAAACCATTTTTACTGCCTTTCTTCAGAGATGAGGAAATAGCAAGGGCAAGAACCCAGGCTTCCTGGCTACTGTACCATGTGTTTATTCTGTTAGGCCATCTGTTACATCCTCTTAAGCTTTACCTGGTAGATGTCCATGGTAGCTGCTGTAGTGAGTAATAAATGATACCTTGTTTGATCCTTTCACACTTGGGACCTTGCAGACCCTGATAGGATTTCCCCTTGGAGGGTCATCCAATCCCTTGAGATGCCAGACCTGCAACCACACTTTTCAAGTGTAAACCAACAAACTCAGAGCCCAGCCTCCTCCTCCATCCGGGACACTTCCCTCATCATCCCAGGCCAGGAACTGGACAAGAGACAGCCATTATGTCTCAGAGCCCACAGAAATCAGTCTCACACACCGAGCCTAAGCTTGCTTACCTGCCTCACCCATTCCTTTCCACAGACACCACACTCTCTTCCCCATACTTCCTCCCTTATCCCCACCCTGGCTGAAGTGGGTGGTTGCCTCTGTGGTCTTGTGTGGCCTGGCCTAGCACCTCTTTTGGGGAAATGTGAATAACAAACTACATTTTTGATAACCACCATCTCCTGGACTGCTGGCCTTCTCATTTCAAAATCATAACAAAATCTACATTTAAAAATCTGCAGGGCCGAGGATTTAGCTCAGGGGTTCTGCCACCTGCCCCACAAGCACAAGGACCCGAGTTCAATCCCCAGTACAAAAAAAAAAAAAGAAATAAAAATCTGTCACACGCTTTTGACTATTAGATCTACCAGTGGAGGCCCAAAGCAGCTGTCCACTGCAATGGTGCTTCATGTGCATGCATCAGTCACTGCCCTGCTGCCCACCAGCACTTCTTCATCTTGCCCCTGGTTTCCTCAGTGAGCAAAAGCTTTTATGCATGTGAAAAACTGGCTGCTGCTTCTTAACACCTGGGAAGACCTCTTCAAAACACCTCTACAAGGATTTCCTGGATTTCCTAAAGTGGTGGACATCACCCTTGCAAAGTCTATTGGAGTTTAAGATAGATAAATCCTGAATTTTGGTATTTCCTTTCTGCTCATGGCTCTAGATCACAGAACAGCCAGCAGCAGCGTTGAGCAAGACCAGCACCAAAGTAAGGAGGGGGTCTGTTTGTCTTCCTGGCAGCGTCATCTGACACACCAAAGGGAAATCCCTGAACCAAAGGAACTATGGGTGTTTCACCTCAGGATTCTGAGTGGGATGAGGGTCAAGATTTTAACCGTGGCAGACCTTTGGAGACAAGGATGAGGTAGAGTGACCAGGGGACTGCTGACCAACTGAATCATTCTTTCAGGGAATGACACTCTGGATTAGAAAGCACAGTGCTGAGCTGGATGGTCAGGGTTCACTGTGGGGCAGGCAATTTCAGATACAGTCTGTAGTACAACCAGGAGGGCACAGACAGGCACCCAGGAGTTGGGGCTTCTACTGATTTCAACCGGACACAGCTGGATCATCTGAGGCAAGGAGTAAGTGGCAAAAATAAAATCTAAGAGGTTCATTAGGCCCTCTCTGCTTCCCAGGCTTAAAGAAATTTCACAGTGAGAGTTGTGAAGGACGGTTGGATCTGTGATTATTGCCCTGAACATTATTTATCACTTACTGAGCGCTTTTCACCCCCTGGGCACTAAGTGTAATTTAAAACAGAGGCTTTATCTGGTGAACAAAAGAAAAGGCAGAACTGAAGTTCCCCTGGTGTCCAAAGGAGTGGAACATGCAACCAGCTGTTGTAATTTTTAATTTAGCCTATCCTCCCATTGGGAAAAATATGAAGATGATCACAAGCATGGTATTACAGGCAGCCTTGGATGCTGAAAGGAAGCTAGGACAACTGTTACCTGTTAGTGACATGGTCAACGAGATGCTGTTTAAACATGAGGCTCCACTTTTTAATTATATTCATCAGAGATGCCTTAAAGGGCCGTACATTGATTTCCATCCAGCTGTCAAACACTTTGGTGGGCTCCAGTCTGCACACCTCTTCATAGAGCTTCTCATAGGAGTCAATTTGTGCTTTGTACTGATGTAGGAGGGGTGGACTCTCTGGGATGCCATCTTCTGCATGAGCGTCAATCTCCTCGGGTGTGAGGACATGACCATACAACAGAAACTGACCCAAAATCTCCTTACGGTCCTCCACATAAAGGTAGGAATACTGGCTGAATGTGTTCAGATAGCCACTGCAGAGGGTCATCATGCTCTGGACCCTCTGCATGAGCGTGTTCCGCATGCTTGCCAGGTCGGCCATGCCCTCCAGTGCGACCTGGAGAAGTGACAAAACACCAGGGAGGTTATACAGGTGCTTGGTAGGATGTTCCTGTTGTGGCTGGAGAGCAGATGATTGCAGGTTTAGTACCTGATAGTGGGGAGAGCCATTTTTCAGGGAAAGCCGTGGCACCAGAGATGATATCCCAAAAATGCTAGTGATGAGATTCTCAACAATGTCATAGAAGCCCCCCTTCACTCCAGACTCCAGAGAGGGATGGAAAACTAATTCTGGGATGTTGAGGCTGAGTTGTGCTTCAAATATTGGGGTGAGTCCCACCTTACACTCTGGAAAACAATGAAAACACCAACAGAACCATGATGAATGGGTGAAATTGGCGAAAGAGAAGACTTTTAAAATAACCAGAGTGTTTCTTCAGAATGTAGAAAAATTGAAATAGAAACTTCGTCGGGGAAGGTGAGGGACAGAGTCTTGCAGGGTTTCTCACAGTGCAGCCATTGATATTTTGGATAAGGCAATTTTTGCACAAGGATCTTTTGGGCATTGCAGTACCTTTACTGTCCTTTTTCTCCTGACATGATTCCCCATGACCAAGCGATGAAAGCCAGTCCCCTTCCATATTCTCACATGCCTCTCGGGGACAGAGCTTCCTTTCCCTGAGAAGAGGCTGATTTTTCAAAGCCATTTCTTACAAGCAGACTGTTTCTTCCTGGGTCATGCTATTCCACTGGCAACCACTAAACAAATGAGGTAAGCTTGCCAATGGTTGCATAGGCGTGAAAATCAAAGAGGAATTATGACCATACCCTTTTTGCTCCCTTTCTTAAAACACAGAACTTATTTTAATTCTGTAGTCCTGTAGTGATCAAAATTTTAAAAACAGCATAAATAATTCACAAATTCCTGATTACTTGCTAGACTAACTTGCCTTGCTAAATTTAAATCAAAATACAACATGGAGCACAATGTTCCAAGTAGAAGATAAATGCTTAGAGTTGTACCACTAACCATTTATTTTCATATATCGTTGATTGTAAACATTTTTAGGAGCCTATTATGAAGTGGATATTGTGAGCAGAGGAGACTACTCAGTGAAATCCATTGTCCTCTTAGTCTCTAGAAGTAGGGCTTTAACTGAGCATGTGGTCAAATCTCTCAGCCCCATGTGCTGTTAGATGTGGCAAAGTGATTTCCCCACAGTGGAACATGGGAGCCAGAAATGGTGCCATTTTTGGGTTGAGACCCTTGGGGCAGAAGAAGAGCTTGAATGTGGTCATGATGGCTCAACACAGAATGAGAATAAGGTCTTCGAGACTAGAGGAGCTGCAATTTCTAGCCTACTAAAATGCTTAGGAACAAAAATATTTCAGATTTTGGATTTTTTTTTTGAGTTTGGAATATTTGCATAGACTTTATTGTTAGAGCACCCCTAATCCAAAATGCCAAAATCTAATATCCTCTGAAATCCAAAACTTTTGAAGCTTAAAAACTTAAGATTTCATAGCATTCTGAGTTTCAAATTTTCAAATTAGGAATGTTAAATGTACATATGTACTTATGATGTAATGTTTATGACTATAAATACTGTATATTTATAAATTAATAAAGAATATTTTGACTGTATGAGATATGCCTCATGTGCCGACATGAGAATCTAAACCCCACATTGGAGATAGTGCAAATGTAATCATGCAGGACAGAGTCTCTTAGTCCCACAATCTTGGTACAAGCAAATCATTTTAGGAGGAAAGAGGAGGGAGAACCTCCTCTTTTTTGGAAAGGGTAGCATTTAATCTGCTGTTTGTGCAGGATTTGGACTTTGAAAGACAACAAGGAGGCCAGCCCAAGCCATTGGAACCATATGGCCTCACCAAATCCAAGAAGTAAAAATGATAAGATGGACTTGAAATGAAAAAGCTGCTCTTTTTAGGCTCTTCCACTTCCCACTCCAACCAGGAAACCGGTGCCTTTCATATTTATAGTCCCTCAGTCCAGCAACTACTAAGCCCAGCTCCCGCCCACTGAAAGAATTTGAAAGGTCTCCATTGTGAAGAAAAGATATTCTCCTGTCTTGCTATTTCCATGGAAGGAAGATAACTGATGGTTCTGGAGAAAGACTACCATCTGTTCTCTCCACTTCCTTGTTCCCACTCTGCCCTTCCTACAAGAGGACAAGTGGTACATCAGACAGCTCAGGTCAGGAGAGGCTGAGAACCACTGGCAGGGGGCTGGGGTCCAGTCACTATATGCAGATACTATCTCTATTCATTGCCTGCACCCATCTGTAGCCCAGGCATCCTCCTAGATCCAGGAGAGGGCTGAGTGAACCTCCAACACCAGCAGCAGTTTGGCCAACTCGCTGAAGTGGGCACCACCATTGCTGGGCTCAGCTCTCCAGTGTTGGGGCCTGTGCTTCCTGCCCCTCAGCTTACTCACACTAGACCTAGAAGATGATCTTTCCCTTGTGACTATGCTGAATCCCTTCGATCCTGCTGCCAGATTTCCTTGATTTGGAGATCCTTGCATTCTTCTGGCAGAGTCCATCCTGACACCTCAGTCTCTCTCTCCCTAGGGGCCCCAGAATTCCTCACTGGGCAACACTCAGCTTGGGCCTTTCTCCTCTCTGTATTCTCAGCCTAGGTCTCTGCTGTGCTTTCTTATATGGGCTAGATATCTGGACACATCTTGACTGTCTTATATTAACTCTGCATTTGATTTCTGTCTTTGAGTTGGATTTGACAACTTGAATGCTCATCTCAATGTATTTTTTTTTTTTTTGGTATCAGGGATCGAACTCTGGTCCTTGAGCTTGTGGGGCAGGCGGCGGAACCACTGAGCTAAATCCCTGACCCCTTGAATGCTCGTCTCACTTTCATCTTTTGGCTTCAAAATTCTCACCTCTGACTTTTTATTTGACTCATCCTTCAATATGACCTTCGCTAGACAACTCAGGTTATTCCAGAATGTGAGGACTGAATTCAACATTTAGTTCTTAACTCTTCTTCCCCTTCTGCCTCATCACTTACCAGCCATGGTTAGCCCTTAGTGGATCTTTGCTTCTGCACACCTCATTCCAGTTTATCCACCATAAATTCAAAGCCCTTACTTATTTTGAATAGCTTTTAATGCTCAATAGCTTCTAAAATTCCTTTTCCTTCTTAAAATTATTTTCGGTTTCTTGTCTATCTTTCTTTCACACATAAAATCTTCTTTTATTTTCCACTTAGCCTGACCTCCCCAACTTGCCAGTGTTCCCAAAAGGCCATAGAGTAAAAGTGTGTGGAGCTTAGGGGCCCAGGGTGGCCTCCTCTTCGCTCCAGAGTCTAGTGTGGAGGAGGTCCTCATTACCAATCGTGCTTCTTACTGCTTCAGCTCAGTCACTCCTCTCCTGGACCTTGACTGCAATTTAATCAACTTTTATGTTTTGGCTTTTGCTATGGGCTTCACTATCTTGGAGCCTGGTTTGTCCACCTGGGTTCAAAGAGTCAGAAATCTTTTCTTGGGAAAATTCAGAAACTCAATACTTTTACTGGTTTACTGTGTATCATTCAGAAAATATCCACAGCATTTTGGGAAAAATCACAGTACACTCAATTGCACTTCTCTTCAGGACAGCAGATGCTATTAATATTAGCTTTCCAATAATAACCCACATCCATAAACCGCTAAGTACCAGTGTTTTCCAAGAGGAATTTGAGTGAGCACTTAATGGCAAGAAATAATCCATTCTGCAACATGTCATCAATATAGTTAACATAACTCTTCCAGACACTGGAGGCTGGGTTTGCTGAAAATAGACCCAAGTTTTCCTACAAAAAGGAGACAAGATATAAATCACATTGAATATCATGGAATAACTGGTATAAACGTTATTAATAGAAATGAAAACAATATATACAGAAAAACCCTCATGGGAAGAATTTGCTAGTATTGATCTATTGACTCGATTTTGTCTATTGGGTATAACCATGGACTGAAAGGGATGTAAAATTAGTCCCTGATGGAAATATGGTAGCCTGTCCTGTCCCTGTAAAAGGAGGATTGGGCCATGCTACCTTCTCAGAAGGAATACTGATATACGAAATGTGTGTGCACTTTGTAAATGCTGACGGATATACTGTAGAGGAATCTACATTAGAGCAGATGGCAGGGTAGGCAAAGAAAAGAAGAGTAAGAGTAAAGTGTACTATGTCTCAGGGTTCATGAGAAATTTAATAAGTGAAGCATTTCCTGGATAATCCTTAGAAATGAACTAAAGTGCTTTAGGATAGGTATTTGATAATAACTAAAAGCCTTTATCATATTGAGTGATCTAGAAAAACACATACACGTAAGCAAATATCTCTCTCCATCTTTCCTCCCCTCTCTCCTCTCTCCTTCCCAGCCCCGCCTTCTTCTTTTTCACTCTCCTCGCCCCTCTTTCTTTTTCACATCATACAGCTCCTGACCTGGAGGATTTGCAGCATTACCATAGTAACAAGATTTGGACTTCAAGGAGAAGGAGCCCAAATGTTCAGCAATAACAAGTACAAACATCTGATTTACTTTTCATCATTTTCATTATTCAGTCTTTTTACAGCACCATTCCAATTATCTGATAGCTTCAGAGAAGGCAGTAACTAATTTGCAGAAGTGACTTTCCCAGTTGACTCATGCTTATCCCTTTAGGAACCATTGTTATGAGTCCTCCTGGATTTAAACAATCTCATGATCCCTCTTTTATGTTGCACGAGTCTAAAATTTTTAAGATGCATTACTAACACCTTTCCTTTCTAAGTAGATTTAATATTTTCTTAATGACTTAAATTCCATTATCATTAAAATCATAATAGTGATGATGCAAAGTTGTTCACAAACAGAAAGATGTGAATGTCTGTTTGCTTCTGGATTAAATAACTTAGTTTTAATGACTGCTCTATCTCCTTCAAATTGCCCCAACTATCAATATAGCTATCTCTATCTTTCACCTTTGTTTACTACTTCAAATCTACAGTAGTCAAAAGAATAAATGTTTTGTGGGCCGGGGATTTAGCTCAGTGGTTTCGCCACCTGCTACGCAAGTGCAAGGACCCGAGTTTGATCCCCGGTACCAAAAAAAAAAAAAAAAAAGAATAAATGTTTTGGAATTTTCTGTGAAGTAATAAGAAATAATTCAAGTTTCTGGTCTCATCCAAGACCTAAGAATGAGACTGTACTTGCCTTTCTGCCACAAACAACTAGAGGACTGGATATAGTATAAGAAATAATTGTTTTGGGTAATTGAATAATAGGGATGTGATCCTTGAAAGAAGGGAAATATTCAAGGTCAATTTTAAATCCAGGTGGTTTAAATGCAAACCATGGAAAATGGAGCTCAGCTAAAACATCTCTCATGATAGGAAGAGAAGACAGAAATTGGAGTTGGGTCTTCTCCCACCTTTGACTGAATATTAGTTGTACATGTTTAAGGCAAGACTAGAAGAGCGGGCTCAGAACAGTCTCAGGGCTGTGAAGACTAACGTAAGTGAGGTAGGTGAAGTGCTGGGAGATGTTAAAGGTTTGTGAGGAATGATGAAAAGACCTTTCAGACAAGTGTAAATAAGGACTAAATGTATAATAGGTCATGTGAAATAGGAAGAAAAGGGGCAAAGGGGAAGGAAGTGGGAGGGCTAGGGGAAAGGATAGAAGGGAATGGGATTAATATGAGAAAATGGAAAAATAGGAACAAAATCTTTGTAAATAGGGAGGACTGGAGGGGTTGAAGGGAGGGCTAGGCAAGGGTGAAAAATAAGAACCAAGAGAGACTATGTAAAGGTGCAAATTTCCAATGATGAATGTCATTATATTGTATACCTAAAATGTACCAATGATTAGAATGAATGACTGATAATGTAAAATAGGAAGAAAAGGTCCAAAGGGGTAGGGGTAGTGGGAGGGGCAGGGGAAAGGAAAGAAGGGAAAGGAAAAAATGCTGAGAAATGGAAAAAATGGAAATAAAGTCTTTGTAAATAGGGAAGGGTGGAGGGTGTGAAGGGAGGGCTAGGAATGGGGAAAAAATAAGAACCAAGATGCATTATGTAAAGGTACAATTCCCAATGAGAAATGTAATTGTGTTGTATACCTACAATGTACCAATAAAAGAATTTAATTAAAAAAAAAAAGAAAAGACCTTTCAGATAACCAGAAACTCCAGTCAGACACCACACTTTGGATCCTTTGGTAAGTCCCCTTTAGACCCGCCCTCAGTAACCTCACAAGTGGGCCTCAGGAGGATCAAGGCGATCTATCTGGAAGTTCACTGTCTGCCAAAACAAAATCTCAGACTCTTCACAGGAAACTACACAGAGATCCTCAAATGGCATCAAGCATTCTAGCACATAATTAAAAACTGCTAGATATGCAAAGAAAGAGAAAAATGGAACTTTAATCCAAAGACAAAATGGTCAATGGGAATAAACTCAGACCACTATCTGGTTAGGTCTCTGATTTCATAGCTATCATACCAACACTACAGTGCTTACCTGTTACACTTATTTTCTGGGATAGAATAACAAATTTCTGTCTCATTAAAAAAAAACCTCAGAAAATAGCAGATTTTGGAATTAGCAGGCAAGAATACCATATTTGTGGAAATAAACAAACAAGCAAAAAAACTTCCCCAAATTTGGAAAGAAAGAAAGGCAGACCTAAAAGCTTACAAACTCCAAGTAGGATGAATATAATGAAAATTTACCTAGGCATATCATAGCTATTCTGGAAAAAAATGTCAGAGACTAAATATCTATTAAAAGCAACCTGAGAGAAGGCAATGCATCACATACAAAAAAACACACATGTAGCTCATGGCTGGCTTCTCCTGAGAAACACTGGAGAATTGACGATGATGAAATGACTTGTGAAAATAAAACAAAACTACATAGAGTTATATTTCCAATGAAACTATCTTTTAAAAACAAAAGCACAATGAGGATATTTTCAGATAAAAATGAAAAGAACGTGTCATAAGCAAGCCAAATTTCTTTAGGATGAAGAGAAATGACCCAAGATGGCAATTCAGGTCTACAGAAAGGAATGAGCAAGTCTGAAAATTGTGACTATGTGGATAAATATGAAACACTATCAATAAATACAGAGCTTACCAAAAAAATGTATACATGCTTCAGGAAAAGAAAAACTTGTATAAGGTGGACATTTCTCCTGATTTATCACCTGCAGACTTTTATCTATGGGGATCCCCATAAGATGTCATATATCACCAATAACCCACTACACTGCCGGCCTGTAGGGAAGAAATTGAAAATGCATGCGCAGCAATCTCGATGGACACTTTGACCAGGGTTAGCCAGGCAGCAGTTCACCATACTAATAAATGTCTGGAAGCTCATGGCCGCCACTTTGGGCACCTCTTGTAATTGTAGAGGCCAAAGGTAACTTGTATTATCTCATGATATCTTAATAAGTTTAGTATTAAAATATTTATATAAGGTTTTCTTTCTTTTTTTTTTTTTTTTGGTACCGGGGATCGAACTTGGGTCCTTGCACTTGCACAGCAGGTGGCGAAACCACTGAGCTAAATTCCCGGCCCTATATAAGGTTTTCTTTTCCTAAAATGTGTATACATTTTTTAGTGAACTCTTTATTTCTTCTTAAAATTTTAATGCAAAAGATATACTAATATTGTACTATGGGATTTAATATATACTAAAATAGTAATATATAATATACTAATGTATAATATAGCAATCTATATCCTATATACCACACAATAATTGGAGTAAGGGAAATAAAGATGGAGTAAGGGAATAAACTGAACTACTTTTGCAAGGTTCCTACACTTCACAAGAAAACCATCAGTAGGTTGTGATAATTTCAAAATCCATTCTTAAACTTAGAATATCCACTAGAATTGTAATGCAAAAAGGCAAAGGTGAAATCCAACTGAGAAATTTAAATAGAACACTAAAAAACCCCCACAACTATTCAACAAGAAGGTGGAAAAGAACAACTGAGAAACCAGAAAACAAAAATAAAAACAAACAAAAGCAAATAGAAAACAGGGAGCAGAATGATAGAACTATACCCTACCATACCAACAATATTTATATTTAATGTAAATAGTGTAAACATTGCAATTAGAAGACTTGTTAAACTAAGAAGTGTAAAATTTTACTGTATGCTATCTATAAAGAGAAGAAATTTGAACACAAAGGAAAAAAATGGGTCAAATGTAAAACAGAAAATATGGACAATGTAAAAATAGGAAGGAGTAATAAATCAGGAGGGAAAGGCTATATTATTAGAAAATATAGATTTTGAGACTAGGGAGTATTATTAGAAATAAAAAGGAAATTTCATGATGATATAGTTAACTCATCAAAAAGTTATGACCACTAAAAATGTGTTTGTGCCTGCTAACAGAGCTTTAAACACATGCTGAAAATTCATACAAAACTAAAGGATGAATTAAATAGACAAATCCACAACTGTAGGTAGAGATTTTAATACTTTACTTTCAGTAATTAATGGAACAAAAAAGTCTGAAAGCATCCAAAAGATCAAAACAATACTATCAATTGCTTTCAACTAATTCATTTTTATAAGACACTACACTCAACAACAGAATAATAGCACTACAGTTAAGTATCCAAGAAATATTCAATGAGATAGGCCATATTTGAGGTCATAAAACAAGTCTCAATTTCAAAAGACTAAGGTCTTATGAAATATCTTCTCTAACCAGATTGAAATCAGATATTGATTTCATTTGTATATTGAAAAGCCTTAAATTAATCAATAGCCTTCTAAGATGGCCATTAAATTAAAGAAATAATAAGAGAAAATATTTCAAATTGTTGATCAAATTTGTGGTATGAAGCTAAAGGACTAGCTAAAGAAAAATTCATATCATCATATTACCATAGTAAAGAGAAAGGTGTGTATCTTAAGAGGTTAGGAAAAAAGATACACAATTAACCCTAAACAAACTAGAATTAAATAACAAAAATAGAGCAATTAATGAATTAAAAAAGATCAAGATCAATAGAGAAAATTAACAAAGTGAAGATTTGGTTGTTTGAAAAGATTCATAAAAATTTTTAAACTCCTAGCAAAACTTGCATAAAGTATTTCAGAAAATAGTGGAGAAAATACTTCCAAACTCATTTTATAAGGCTTGTGTAATCTTGACAAAAGAACATCAAAAGAAAAAAAATCAATGTCATTCATAAACACAAAATCCTTTAAAATTAGTAAATCAAATTTTATAATATTTAAATGAATAACACAATATAACCAGGTGGGTTTATTTCATAAATCCAAGGCTGATTTCATAGATATTAAGATCAATAACAAAGAAAATAACAAAGAACCACCTCATAACAATAACAATAACAATCAGTAACAATCAACCACCTGAAGAAATGCAGAAGAATCACTGATAAAATTTGACATTAAATCATGATAAAATCTTTCAACTACGAGAACTTCCTGAATCTGATAATGAACATCAATTAAAACCTTACAGCAAATGCTATATTTAGTAGTGAATTATTAAATTTTTCTCCAGCTGATTAGAAATGAGGACTTTCCACTCTCACAGCTTCAGCACTGGTCTGAAGGTCCTAGCCAGAGCGATAAGGCAAGAAAAGGAAATAAACGACATAAAGAGTGGAAAAGAAGAAGCAAAATTGTCTGTTTTGCAAATGACATGATTATTTGTATAGACAATCAAAAGAAATCTACAAAATAGCTATTGAACCTGATAAATTTAGAAAGATTACAGAACATAGTATCAATGCAAAAAATTATACTTTATATACCAGCTGATAGGAGTTAGAAACTAAAATAAACAAAATAATTCAATTTATAGTAGCACTGCAAAGCAGTAATAAATTTAACAAAAAAAGTGCAAGGCATCTACACTAAAAACTGTAGAATGTTACAAAGAAAAATTAGAGGGATCTAACTAAGTGAAGAGACATGCCATGTTTATGGATGGCTACATTTAATATTAAGAATTTTTATTTTCTTCAAATTAATCTATAGGTTCAACATAATTACAATCAAAATCATATCTACTATTTTGTCTAGAAATTAGCAAATTGGATACATGGCCCAGAGGGATTAAAAAAATACGTCACATTGAGGATTTCAAAGGCAAAATTTATCTGTCAAAGGCAAAACTTGGGCAATTATCTCTTTCACTTAACTGTTGTCACCATTAGTGCTTTAGGCCTGGCATTTTATGTACTTCAAATCACAGATAATCCATATATAACAATTGTGATTCATTCCTGACTTCTGGGAATTGTCAACAGGTCAGACTCTGCCCTGGTTACTTTGACCAACAGGAGCTGGTGGTCATTTATATCTTTTCCCGTTGCTCACAAGGAAGTGTTAGCCTTCAATGTCGAACATGAAGTTGCCCTGACCAGAACAGGGCAGAGGCTTGTTGCATGAAGTCTTTCCTTTTCTTATCAGATGCAGTCAGGAGCATCATACTATTTCATCTCTCTAGACTCTAGACATAGATGATAAGAATGATGCTGGAGGACCACATAGCTTGTGTGGGAGATTTGGGGATGCAGTGGTTAGTGCAGTGTCTAATTTATGATTCTGCCCTTGGCATCTCCTTCTAACCCTTGTCAACCAAGTGGTGTTACCATTAAGATCGTGATAATTTTGACAAAATGATACCACAATGTGACTTTTCATTTCTTCTATCCATTAGCTTTATCCATTAGTTTATGGTGATAGCTTTTGCTATCAGCATAAACTTTTATTCCTGACTTCAAAAGACAGAGCATCTGTTGATTGTTCTAATTTCCAAACCACTTTTTGCATCCAAACATTCTTCTTGGCTCTTTTCCTTTACTCTCATTATATGTACCTGAGAGGCTGGTTATTACCTGAACAAGGGCATGAATTTTAAAGCCAGATTCTTTGATGAGATTGTAATATTTTTCAATTCGATCGTGTTGGTCATCCAGAGAGAGAAGGCATTCCCTTTTTCCATCTTTTCTCTTAAATATCGGAGTCATCCATTTTGTCATGATGTTTTGAATCTCTTCTACATTGTCTTTAGTTTTCTGAATTCTTTGTTCAAGATCATGAATACTATTGGTGATTTGAATAACATAATCCCAAATTCCTGCTCCCACAAAGAAATATTATTAATTGAAATACTTCATAATGGCATATCTAAAAGACTGCTTGCTACAAAAGCTAGAAATTTAATGTTTGCAGATTTTATGAGACTTTTCTATATAGGTTACTTCATTATCATCAAAAATTGTTTCATTCCTAGTTATATTAAAAAGCCAACCTTTACCATAATCCTGATTATGGAGGATTTAAGTGAGGATTTCAGAGAGACAAAGGAGTAATGCTTACAGACCAATTACATAAAAGCTGGTACAATTGCTAGGGAATAAAATTTTACATTCAGATACCAGGGCAATTTGATGACCTCATATTGATTAATCAATTTTTGGCACTTTCAACTTGTTAAGTGTTGAGAATGTCACTCCCTCTTGTATGTAGAATAAAGTCCTCACTTGTTTAGTATGACATTCCAGAACTTTCATGAGTTGGCTATGACTTTCTTTTCAAACTTTCACTTTTTTGAGGACTCTAACTTGACTTAATCTCCCTCCTCTGTAACTCTCCCCACTTTATTTTTACCTCCATACTGGGTTTTTATCATGGCCAATCTTTTATAACTTAGGTTACACACATGCCTGTTTTCTCCACTAAATAGGAGCACTTTGAGCATAGAGATCATGTTCCAGGTCCCATGTACCTTGAACCTCATATTCTTCCTGCGTCTCTCACATAGTACATGGCATATGTTAACCAATCAATGAAAGCTCACCAAATTGAATTGGAGGATACTAGAGAAGTAAATGCCTCATTCCCTCCTTTAAAATATTTACAAGCTAGTTAAGAAAACTAAATAATGATAATCATATAGTAAAAGCTCCCATTCACGGAGTGTCCATTAAGTGCTGGGATCTTATGCAACCTGAATCTCTCAAAATGCAGGCAGCGAAGTTTCTTAAATCTACCCATCATATTCCAAGAAAGGAAAGAAGAGGAATTCTAACCCTGCTAGCTTATCTACTGGGGTATGTGTCTGAGGAGAAGATGGACTTATGTTTCTAACCCAAATCAGATTACCAGAAAATAATTTGAGATTCTATTAACTTTATTAGACCCTTGAGTCCCAGTGTTTCTTTCAGACTGCGGGTGGTGCCCTGTTACCTTCTGTTTTCCAGTTGAGAGTCTCCTCTGCAGCTCTCAGGCAGAGATCGATATTTTGCAGCTCTCCCTCCACTAATGGAGCTTCCACCTCTAGCAGAGTTGTCACAACCTTGTTGTACCAATTTGCCATCAAGTCCAAGTTGGCCACAAGCTGCCGATAGAATTCCCTGGAGGATAACATGGCTGCTGCTGTCTCAGGGATGCGATTCATATCTCTGGGCTCAAGATAGCTCATTTCTTTCAGCACTGAAATCAGCTGGAGGAAAAAACAAAACAAGTGGCTATCGTTCAGGAATGGTGAGAAAGCAACACTATCCATCAAGGCCTGGAAAGTCCCTGGGGCCCAAAGACATTCTGGGCCTCTTCTTAACCTCTCCTCCTATCAGTTTCTTAAATCTAGTTTCCAAGAAAGAAAATCAAGTATTATGCAGAAAGAAAATGACTCCAAAAGCAGCAAGATATAGCGACTCTGAAACTCACAAAAAGGAGCAAGAGGAGGGTTTCCCAAGAAAGGAGACACCAGGGATGGCAGTGGAAACTCTGCCTCCAGCTCTCACTCCAATGGGTCTGTGCCAGTTCTCCATTGGTGGTGGGATACTCCCACTGAGAATTAAGACAAATGCTAACTTATTAATTATTAAGAATGGATGCAAAAATAACTAAGAATGTTTATTCCATTTACATCCAATAACTAGGAGGTTTTACCCACTTTAAGATGCCATGACATATAAGAGTCACTATTAGTTTATCTTCAACTAAAGAAGAAAAATACGGTCTGTTAAATTATAAACACCAAATATAGAGATGTAAATATGTAAAAAAAAGTTCATCTGGAATCAATGAAATACAGACTGATCAAGCTGGAACTGAATTTAAAAGCCCAACAATAGGGTATAAGAAATTTAAATACATAATTTACATAAATTAAAAAATCACTTAACCTATACGATTCTTAGTCTGTTCCCAGAGAGATGAATCTCTGATCAGTTTTCTCTAGACTGATCAGCATGTTACTATTCATTATTAGTGGCACTGCTATAGCCACACTGCTTGAAGTTTATGTCAAGGTCGATATAGACCTTTTTTTTAACTTGTTAGAGTTGTAGCTTCTCAACCCACACTGCTGTTTAGATATTTATTCCTTCCCCTTTCCTTTCTTTGCTCTGCCCTTGCCCTCTGATTGCCTACAAATACCTAGAATGTATCTAGAATGTATCTACGATGTGTTACTTACTGGGGAAGATGGAGCACTTGCCCTTGGAATATACAGAGGAGTCTGATGCCTCTTCACTAGTGTCTTATACCAAAGACTTAATTACTATACTATAATCTAAAACTACATTATGACATGTAATACATATATTCCTCTCCTTAAGCATTTGATATTCAATATTGCTCACACAGAATGCTGATGAAATTGCTCCAAGTAGTTAAGAGAGTTCAATAATAACTCACGTCTTGCCAAAGTGAAAAAACCAGATCTTCTATCCCTATTGACTTTGATTCTAGTGGGAGGGACTAATGTTCTACTGAAATATTCTCAGAAGATACCAATATACTGTTAGCTTGCTTTTCAACTCTGTCTATAATGCATTCCTGGAAAACTGGCCATTAGGACACAGGTAGGTGAGTGCTTGTAACTCAGTGAAGGCTGAACGGTATGGACTGATATGGACTAGCCTTTGGTTACTGCTTTCTGCAGTCCACACTGACTTCCTCCACTTCTAGCCAGTGAAAGCAGGGGTCCTCAACTTCAGTGTTAGTAGCATTTTCAGACAAATTACTTTTTATTGTGGGGTACCATCCACAGCATTGTAAGAAGTTTAGAAGCACTCTGATATTAACCCATGAGATGCCATTGACACTCCCTTCAAGTTTGACAAACCAAAATGTTTCCAAGTAGACAAGAGTACCCCTTTGCCCCAGATGAAAACCCCTAGGCTAGAGTCTTATTTCCAAAGCTACCCTGGAATTTATCATATGTTATGTAATAAAGATAGAATTTTCATGCTTAGAGTCTGGCTCCCTTGAAGATAAGAACCAGATCTTACATACACTTGGGGACATGACTTGGTGACATTTCCCACATCTAGTCAGTGACCTATGCATATAGTAAGAATTCAAAGTAGGTCTGGAGTGTTTGGCACTAAATGGTCAGAATATTTCACCACATCTTCCTAAGCCACCTAATGATGCCTCAGTTGATAATGGATGACCTGTATGACTTGGTTCCATGGGACTGTATTACCTAGTGGCATTGTAGGTATCTTAGTTCCTGTAACTCTATGAAGTTCTCACAATGGCAAACTTGCCTAGCAATGCATTTTTCAAAACTTGTACCTACTGGTAAGTGACCTATGCCTGTATTTCCTATTGTGCAAAATCAGAGCAAACATATTGATCAACTCTAAATCAAAACATGAACCCGAACAACTTAAGAAAATGTTGCACCTTAGGATTCATACCCCCAAAGAAATCCAGGGTATAAATTCTTTTGAGCAGCTTTTGGATATTCTTATGAAATGCTTTCTTCTTTAGGACCCACAAAAGAAGTAACTACCACCCAAATGACCTGTGGGTTAAAGTTGACAGTGATCTCCTTTGTCTGAGGGTCACGTTGCAGAAGTGGTTGGGAGAGGTTGTACTGTGACTTCTCTGATACTGAGTGACACCAATCCTCATAAAGTCTTGTTTCATACCTGCAATGATCAGAGACAACAGCCACTTTACAATTACCCTCACAGCTCCCCAACTCCTGGCCATGCTTCATAGTATGAACTGAACAAACCTTTAGGAACTGATCTAGCCAGCCTGGGGTAGCTCCTGCAGCTAACCACTGATTTCTAAAGATGGCATCATTTCTAACAATCAAAAGATTCTACGTGATGTTTTAGGGGATAAAAGAAGTTGAGGTTAGTCTCAGAGAACACTGAAAAGTTTCTTGGATAACATTTCTCCCACATGCATCTTCATGTAGCTCATGGACATTCATCATTTAGTCATTACATATTGACTGAACATGGCTGGGCTCGGGGAATAAATCAATGAATAAACGCCTCATGGTAAATGTAGCAAAGAGTAAGGACTACAGAAAAACATCACCATAATACAATGTGGCATGTACCATTCTGGAGACTGGACAGGGCATGAGGCATCTAAGGGCAGAGGTGGGAGCCTGGAGAATGAGAAGCAGAACATCAGAGAGGTGGTGAGGGAATGTTTGACTGAGGTGAGTGGAGGTGGGACAGTAAGGAGGCAGTAGCATTCCCCTCTAAAGCACTGGCATCATTGAAGGGTGATGCGGCAGGACTATGTGCTGGGAACACTGTGAGGGCAGCAGGTCCAGGGCTGGAGGTGGTGAGAGCGAGACAAAGGCCACATTAGGGAGAGCTTTTCCTGTCACACTAAGGAAAAAGGTTTCCGGCTGGTAGGGGATATGGTGACATTATGGATTTGGCAACAGTGTGGGCCACCAGGGGCACAAGTCAATAGCAAGGAGGACCTTCAGGGAGCTGCTGCAGCAGATCAGGCTAGAGAAGACCCAGGCTCTCATGAAGACGCTGGTGGTGAAAACGAAGAGGGGAGAATATGTGCGAAGCTATTTGGGAAGTAAAGGGAATAGAGCACAGCTTATCTGGCAGGTGAGGGTGCCACCAGTTGATTTATCTAACACAATGCCTAGCAAAATCAGAATCCCAGTCATCATATCTACTCTCTTATCTCTTGCATCAGGAGAAAGAGCAAATGGCAGAGGGAGAAGTAAGACCACAGGCTGTTTCTAGATCTTACACTTTCAAAAGGACCTACTCAGCTTTCAAGTAGGAACAATGATGAACCAGTATAAAATTTTCATTCTTATGCTTTCTTCATAAAGGGATGCAGGAGACATTTTTTAGACTTATTTCTTCTCAGTGCAGCACTGACTCTTGCTTTCTGCTTCGTGAGTAGCGGCTGTGATTTTCTGAGATGCTCATTGCTCATCTGGTCCAACACCTTTTAGCTCCGAAGGGCTTGTACCATGCTCCCAGCAAAGCTACACTGGGAAAGCATATGTGTCTAGCATAGACCCTGTATGTGGAACCTAGAAATATTACACTCACAAGTACCTAGGCTATAACATAAAACACACAGCGACATTTCAGAGCTGCTAAGGAACTTGCATGAACCTGGAACAGCAACAGGCATTGTGGGGGAGGGATCTGCAATTGGTAGGATGAGGCAATCAATCCCAGAAGCTGCTTACTTTTCCAGCAATGACAATATATCTTCATATTGTTGTATCATTCGCTTTCCTTCAGCAGATTCCATGCAACTATCCGTACACAAGAGAAAAAAAATTATATAGAATCAGAAGTCAAAATAAGGATCTGAGGAACAAACTGCAGCCTGTAGAGGCTGCATGGCTTTTTGGGGCTGGTTTCCAAATACCCTTGAAGGCGCTCACATTCTTCCTCCTGAACATCCTCCTCGAACCACTAGAGGGCGCCTGCACTTGCTAAAACTCAGGCTAAACCATAGTTGATGAGGATGTTGAAACCTTCCCCAGAGCTTTCGCCAACCTTTCACCTAGTTGAGTTAGTCATCTACAAGGGAAGGGAAGGCCCTCAAGAAATCTAAACACAAGGGGGCTGGGGATGTAGCTCAGTGGCACCGTGCCTGCCTCGCAAGCGCAAGGACCTGAGTTCGATCCCCAGTACAAATATAAGTAAGTAAATAAATAAATAAATCTAAGCACAAGGGAAATTAAAATATTTAAGAAAAATCCTAGAAAAAGAAAAAAACTATGAGCTGCATGACATTATATATGTACATATACAAGTATATATAATTCTTATATATGTGTACATATGTATTTGTATATAACAATATATAGGTAGATGATTTCCTGTCTTTAAAAATTCATCTAAGGCAAGTGATAAAGAACATTGCCACTCCTTGAGATGCTATATGAGGTCCCACCCACCTGTCACCTCCTAATTGTGCGCACATGCACTGAGACATACACACACACATGCATGTGCTCTCTCTCTCTCTCTCTCACACACACACACACACACGCAGAGGCTTCCACAAGAATGCTGAGGACCCCAGAGGAGAGTGGGCAGTCTGGACTGAGGCACTGGTACCCACAACTGTTTCCCCTGGTATTGATACATGCTGCAACATTCAACGAAAGTCCGGCTCCTGGGACAATTGGTGAAGTATCTTTATTTTTCAGAAACCTTCACATTAACTATGTGGAATCTGTATTTGTCCTGCTAGCAAAATGAGGCAGCTTATTGGGAAGAGTCTTTACAGTCTATTTGCTCTTTAAATCCACCAGATCCCTTGAGCCTTCCCTTCAATCCTCTCTCCTGTCTGCAAAGGAAGCTCTGCACCCCAAGTGGCTGAGCTCCCTTTTGTGGTGAGTTAACAAGTGCACCGTGAGGCAGCCATGGGAAGCAGAAGTCCCCCAACCAGCTGGGTCGGCTCTTGCCTAGCTCTCCCCTCACACTCTGTGGGATTTCCACAAGTCTCACAACCCACAGATCTCACTCTTTTGTATTTGGAAGAGATAAAGGTCAGAGAGTTCTCACATGGAGCATATGGCAGTCACTTAGTGGGTCTGAGAAGGCACAGGAAGCAGTACACCCAGACTCCCTGTCACTTCCATTTCACTTCATGGCAAAGAATGCACAACATTTTGAATGACTAACAAATATATATTACACATTTGGATTCATTTTGAAAACGGGAATTTTCATGAGTCTTGCGGAGGTTGCCATTATGTGCCATCCAGATTTCCTCTTGGGACCAGGCCCTCTGACCACACCCAGACTTCCCCTAAACCCAGTCCCACTCTGGTCAGCCATGCTGGCTGTAGATGCAGCATAGCTGCTTTCTTCTTTGACAACAGCCGCAATCAAAGACAAGGCTGTGTCGATTTCCAGGTGAGCCCACAAGCCAGGACTAGCTCATGTAGGGGCACAAGGCAGGGCAGCTCTCAAGGGACATTCCTCCCCTCAGTGAATTAACTGAAGCCTTGGCTATTACTATCCAGCAGCTCAACCTCTCCCCTACCCCATCTCTTTCCCCTCTGTCCCTCATGGGTACTGTTCCCGAGAACATCTTTATCAATTTCTGCATACATATTTCAGAGTTCCTGGTTCCCTGGAGCTAGATCTATGGTAGCTGTGTAGTCCACATTCCTGAAAACAGCCCAACATCCCTTCCTACCTTCACATTTCTTTTTCCTTCTTCCTTAATGGAATGTCTAAGAAGTGTGAGGGCTTGGCTCTACTCCCAGCCAAACTTTTCATGGCTGGGCAGCCCCAGGAAGAGCTCTGGGCTGGGAGACCCAAGACTCAGACATTTTTTTCCAGTCCTCTGTCTCTGAAACCTTAGGCAAATAACTTCACTTCTCTATCCTTCATTCCTTCATCAGCAGATTATGGAGTCTGCCTAGCAGGTGTTGTACATGATCACACCCTGGGTACACCTCTCCCAGAGACATGCTGTGTTCGACCTGTGCAGTCCGGGGAAAATGGAATTCTTAGGCATTTCAAAGTTGGACGTCCAACTTTCAAAGGCAGATTTAAAATCTCTCTGCAATATGAAGGAGATAACTCCCACTGGGGTCGCTTTTCTAATTGGTGACACTCCAGTGGAGAGGTGACAGCCCCCTTCAATACTCTGTCCTGCCATCTCACACCCTCTGGCTCATGTGCCTTGCTCTGGCTTTACTATTTACCAGCAGCCTCAGCAGAGAAGAAACATTTTGTCTGAGGGGCTCTGTAGAAGACTTCCCTAGAACTTGCAATCTCTGACTCAGTTTCTCCCAGAAATGAACCCCATGGAGCAAAAGGAGTGAGTCTGTGGTCAGTTAAGCCTTGTAATATGCTTGGTACTTAGTACTTGGGCCTAAGCTTCTCTACAATGCTTTCTAATTTCAAAAGCTTGTGATAATAATGGCCAGTTCTAATTATTTCCTTTCATTGTATGTCCCAAAGCCAGGTGCTTTGAACAAGATCAAGTGTTTTGAGAGAAAAGAGCAGAGAAAGAGTGCCCATCCCTAATGGTATTCCAGACATAATGTCCCAAATGACTCCTTTCACTCATACCTAGCAGCTAAGAGGTCTCTAAGTATCTTGACTTCTAGACTCACCCATGAAGCAGGCCCATGCTTTCTTGTTCTGATCACCATCAGAGTGACAGGGGGAGACTGGCAAGAAGCAGAGTCACAGAGTCACAGTAGGTGACAGGTGAGGCCCAAGCAGCTGCATCTTTAACAAGCTCCTCCAGGGCGTCCTCATAGTGCCCTTTAAGGAACTCTGGCTTCACTGCTTCCCAGCAGCCCCAGCAGCCTCAGCAGCAAAGAGATATTTCATCTGAGGGAGCACTGTGGAAGACCTCCCCAGAGCTTGCAGTCTCGGACATGGTTTCTCCCAGAAATGAGGCCCAGGACCAAAAGGGGGTCAGCCTGTAGTCAGTTAAGCCTGGCTGACTCAGAGGGACTTGGCTTGGACCTCAGTCCAAATGTACCAGTATCTTTACTGCTTGGCCATAGCTATCTAGCCTGTTGCTGGAAATGAGAAGAAATGAAGCTGGTTTTCATGCTGTAGGCAAGTGATCTTCCACATTCAAAGTACAGAATGAAAACAAACCTGACATTCAGCAGCAAGATACTCACGGATATGTGATGCGTCTGAAGTTGCTGAAAGGACCCTGGATGCGCTGCCTCAGCTCCTGTGCCCACCGGAGGCCCCCAGCCAGGGCAGGCATGTTCTTGTGTACTGATGAGAACCCTGGGGATATGGCACAACCAGACTAAAGCAAGGCCACATGGTCCCTCAGGTCCCTCCTCCCCACTGAGGTCTCCTGCCTGTTACTCCACAACTGCTGCATCTACCTCCAGACTCAAGTCACCCTGGGCCCACACTGAGGCATCCCTGGGAGGTCGCCGTGCTCTATGAAAGAAGAAGGAAGAGTGACCCAGGGACGAAGATGTGAGCCCCCTGCTGAGCCATTCTAATTTAATTGGTCTGGACTCCACAGTCATAGGTATTTTTAGAAGCTCTCAAGATTATTCTACATGTAGTTAGGGTTGAGCAACACTGCCTTAAATGAACAATTCTCTATGGGTCTCAGTTTTCTCATCTGTGTATTGGAATAATATTTTCTTTGTTTAGTGGACTTTGATGGTTTCTGTAAGAGGTCAACAAGGTTATGAATGAGACAAGCTGTGTGGATTATGAAGCACTTGAGCAGAGCTGGTGCACCTGGGACATGCTTATTTTAGTTCATATAGTAATTTCATTTACTTATAATTAGCTGTCCAGATTTAGCAAATATGAGATTTCATTTAAAAAACAACACATCACTTTTCAGTTTCTCTGGTAAAATGGGAAGAATGGCAACAGTATGTTTCCATTTCTAACAAGCAACAAGAACTGAAGAGAGGGCCCTTCCTTTACTTCTCCATAGGCTCCACTACTCCCTGATGTATCACACTCAGCCCAGATCACTAATTTCATTACCAGTTTGTCCTCCAAGATCAGGAAAGTTCTAAGATGACACCCTTGCATAAATTTCTACCCTTTCAGTGTGGTAGAAGCGGTGGCTATAGTGAGATATCATTCCTGTGATTACTTTATATTACACAGCAGAAGACAGAGGATCCTGGGTGGGCCTGATGCTACCAGACAAGCTCTTCAAATGTACAGCTCTGACTGGAAGAGGTGCCACACGCCTGTAATCCCAGCACTCGGGAGGCTGAGGAAGGAGGGTCATCATGAGTTTGAGGCCACCATGGGTTCCTTAGTAAGTTCAAGGCCAGCTTAGGCAACATAGACAGATCCTTTCTCAAAAAAAAAAAAAAAAAATGGTACTCTGGATGGGGGCAGAAGAGGAAGTCAGAGTTTGGTAGCATGAAAGGATTCACTGTGCCACTGCTGGCCTGAAGATGGAAGCAACCAAATGGCAAAGACTAGGTAGCCTCTAGTTGCTGGAAGAGGCTCCTGCCTGATTACCAGCAAGGACACGGGTATCCCAAGTCTTAAAACCACCAGGAACTGGGTTCTATCAACAAGAATGAGTTTGGAAGTAGATTTTCCCCCAGAGCTCCCAGAAGTAAATCTAGCCTGACTAGTACCTCAATTCCAGTCTCATAACCCTGAGTTGAAATCCCAGACAAAACATGGTAGACTTCTGTCTTCCAGAACTGTGTGCTGAAAGATGGGTAAGGTTTTAAGCTACTAAAGCTGTACACATTTACTATTTTGTCCCCAAAGATGTTTTTGAGTCTTCAAAACTCTGTGTTTGACTGTAAGGAGTCATGAGGATGGGCCCACATAAAGCTGGACCAACAAATTTTCTGATAATGACTTCCTCAGTGGAGCCCAGTTTTAGTGACCTCAAGATGAAATGTGTTACTAACACATTATTCATCTACTTAAAAACCTTTCAGAACACGCTAAATCACCCCGCTGCAGACAGGCAGGTCTACCCACACCCTACCGAGGTCCCCAGTCACACGGAACACACACTGAATCAGCCTGCTGCAGACAGGCAGGTCTGTGCATGCCCTACTGAGGTCCTGAGTCACGCAGAAGACACTGAATCACCCCGCTGCAGACAGGCAGCCACCTGATTCCACACTACAAAGACGCAGAGGACACCAGACCACCAGACCAAGGTACTGAGTCCCACTGTTCCCGGCCCAGAGGTAGGGGCTTCTGAGCCGTCATCCCACTGCTCCTGGTCCAGAGGAAGGGACTTCCCGGTCACCATCCCTCCCACTGCTCCCAGCCCAGAGGAAAGGGCCTTTGGGCCACCTTCTGTCCCGCTGCTCCTGGCCCAGAGGGAGGGGCTTCTGAGCCACCATCCCACTGCTCCTGGTCCAGAGGAAGGGGTTTCCCGGCCACCATCCCTCTGGCTGCTCCCAGCCCACAGGAAAGGGCTTTTGGGTCACCATCCCTACAGCTGCTCCCAGCCCCCGTCCCACCCCACCCAGCTCAAAGGAGGTAATCCGTGCAGGCACTAACAGCCCCCCGCCCCAGTTGAAATGAGAAAACATGTAAATAAGTCTCAAAACCAGACTTCCAGATCACCTACAGAAACCCCAAAGGGAAATGAGATGGAACACTCTGATACTCAACCACCTGGACCCACTGAACTGGCAACAAAAAGGGATCTGGAAAAAATGAAATCACAAATAATTTCTCAGATAACAGGAGAAATTGTGCCCCTAGTGCAAGACATGATTAATAAATCTAGAGAGGAGCTGAGGACCATGATGGAATCCCAACATAAGAAACAAATGGAATCCATAAAACAGATGCAAATAGATTTCCAGGACATGAAAAACTCCACCGAAAGTCTACACAGCAGAATGAGCCAATGTGAGGACAGAATTTCAGATATAGAAGATAAGATTGCAATTAGTGACCAGGAAAAGAAAAATTGCTTCAAAATTATAAGGGAACATGAGAAATCAATCCAGCAGCTGCTAGATGATGCAAAAAAGAATAACATAAGACTGATTGGACTCAATGAAGAAACAGGAGAGCATGCAGATGACATAAAAAAATCTCCTCACAGAAATAATGGCCGAAAACTTCCCAAGCAGGGGAAAAGAGCTTGACATACAGATAAGTGAGGCATATAGGACTCCAAATAGCCTTGATCAAAAAAAACTACACATAGGCATATAATTGTTAAGATTCCAGAAACACAACAGAAGAACAAAGTTCTCCAAGCAGTCAGAGAAAAGAAACAAATCACATACAAAGGAAAGTCCATCAGAATCACAGCAGACTTCTCGACACAAACCATCAAGGCAAGAAGAGCTTGGAGTGACATATTCCAAGCCCTAAAAGAAAACAGCCTCCAACCAAGATTGATGTACCCTGCAAAACTATCTTTCAAAATGGATGGAGAAATAAGATACTTTCATGACAAAGAGCACCTTAGGAACTTCGTGAATACCAAACAAGCACTCCAAAGAATTTGACACAATATCCTAGGAATAGACATTGAGGATCACAACCCCAGGGAGTAAAGCAGAATGAACCCATCTGGCATGACAAGAAAAATGTAAAGGGGGTGAACCCAACAAAAAGAAAAAGTCATGGCAATGACAAGTCAATACGTTTCAGTTATAACCATCAATGTTAATGGTCTCAATTCACCAATGAGAAGAAATAGACTGGCAGAATGGGTCAAGAAGCAAAATCCAACAATATGCTGCATACAAGAAACACACTTAATTCAAAAGGAAACTCATAGACT
This sequence comes from Heterocephalus glaber, assembly GCF_053883595.1. Taxonomy (NCBI): domain Eukaryota; kingdom Metazoa; phylum Chordata; class Mammalia; order Rodentia; family Bathyergidae; genus Heterocephalus; species Heterocephalus glaber. The sequence goes on along the minus strand of NW_028258351.1, from coordinate 23,019,877 downwards.
GAAAGTTAAAGGGTGGAAAACAATACTGCATGGGACAGGAACCCGAAAAAAAGCAGGAGTAGCTATCCTCTTGGCAGATCAAGTAGATTTCAAACCGACACTGATTAAGAGAGACGAAGAAGGACACTACATCCTTGTAAAGGGAAGAATCCAAGAGGAAGAGATGACAGTCATAAATATCTATGCACCAAACACTCGTGCACCCAACTATATAAAACAAATACTAACAGACATGAAAAGTCATATATGCACTAACACAATTGTAGTGGGGGAACTCAACACCCCACTGTCATAAATAGATAGATCAACTAGACTAAAAATAAGTAATGAAATACTAGAACTCAATCGAACTCTTGAACAAATGAATTTAACAGATGTTTACAGAGTCTTCCACCCCACAAAATCAGAATACACGTTCTTCTCAGCTACACATGGGTCATTCTCCAAAACAGACCACATACTCACACACGGAACATGTTTAAGTAAGTACAAAGGAATTGAAGTTATCCCCTGTATATTATCTGACCATAGTGCGATGAAGTTGGAGATCCATAGCAAAAGAAACTCAAAAAATTTCATAAACACATGGAAATTGAGCAACACACCTCTCAATAACCAATGGGTCACAGAGGAAATTAAAGAAGAAATCAGACAGTTCCTTCAATTCAATGACAATGACAATACAACATATCGGAATCTATGGGACACAATGAAAGCAGTCTTACGAGGGAAATTCATAGCAGTGAATAAACATATTATGAAAACAGAATGAGCCCAATTCAACAACCTGATGCTGAAACTCAAACTTCTAGAAAAAGAAGAGCAGGACAACCTCAAAGCTCATACAAGGGAGGAAATTATAAAGATCAGAGGAGAAATCAATGCAATGGAGACTAAGAGAACGATGCAAAAAAATCAATGAAGCCAAGAGTTGGTTCTTCAAAAGAATCAACAAAATTGACAAACCTTTAGCTAACCTTGTCAGAAAAAGGAAAGAAAAGGCCCAAATCCATGCAATTAGGAATGAAAAGGGTGAAATTACAACAGACCCAGCAGAAATCCAGAGGATCATCAAGACCTACTTCCAGAACCTATACGCCAATAAGAGGGACAACACAGAAGAAATGGACAGATTCCTAGATACATATGAATTACCAAAGTTGAATGAAGAAGACCTAAAAATTCTGAACAACCCAATATCAACCAATGAAATTGAAAATGTAATTAAAAACTTATCAACTAAGAAAAGCCCGGGCCCTGACGGCTTCACTGCTGAATTCTACAAGACATTTAGAGAGGAACTGCTGCCACTACTGTTTAAACTCTTCAATGAAATTGAAAGGGAAGCAATACCCCCAAATTCATTCTTGGAAGCAAGCATCACCTTGATCCCCAAAGCAGAGAAAGACCCAACTGAAAAGAGAACTATAGGCCAATCTCACTGATGAACATAGATGCAAAAATCCTTAATAAGATACTGGCCAACAGAATGCAGAAGATCATCAAGAAGATCAAACACCCTAATCAAGTGGATTCATCCCAGGGATGCAGGGATGGTTCAATACCTGCAAATCAATCAATGGAATACACTATATCAATAGAGCCAAGGACAAAAACCATATGATTATCTCCATAGATGCAGAAAAAGCATTTGACAAAATCCAACATGCATTTATGATAAAAACCCTATAAAAAATTGGAACAGATGGTCTCTACCACAAACTGATAGAAGCCATTTATGAAAAACCAACAGCCAATATCATACTAAATGGTCACAAACTGAAATCCTTCACACTAAAATCAGGAACAAGATAAGGATGTCCACTATCACCACTCTTGTTCAATATAGTTCTGGAAACATTAGCCATGGCAATTAGACAAGAGAAACAAATAAAAGGAATAAAGATAGGTAATGAAGAAGTCAAATTGTCATTATTTGCAGATAACATGATACTCTATATAGAAGACCCCAAGAACTCCACCAAAAGTCTTCTAGACTTAATAACCAAATTTAGTCAAGTAGCTGGTTACAAGGTCAACACACAAAAATCAATAGCTTTCCTCTACACCAATGACAGACTCACTGAGAGAGAAATAGGGCAAATAATTCCTTTCACAATAGCATCCAAAAAACTGAAATACCTAGGAATCATCCTAATGAAAGAAATTAAAGACCTCTTCTCTGAAAACTATGGCACTCTGAAAAGAGAGATTGAAGATGATATCAGAAAATGGACAGACATCCCCTGCTCCTGGGTAGGAAGGATTAATATAGTGAAAATGGTCATATTTACAAAACTGCTATATAGATTTAACGCAATTCCAATTGAGATCCCAGCAGCATACTTCATAGACCTTGAGAAAAAAATTGAAAAATTCATTTGGAGCAAGAAGAGAACCAGAATAGCAAAAGCAATTCTAGGTAACAGAGACATGGCAGGGGGTATCACAATCCCCAACCTGCAACTATACTACAAAGCTACTGTGATAAAAACAGCGTGGTACTGGCAAAGAAACAGACTTGAGGACCAGTGGAACAGATTAGAAGATGCAGAAACAACGCCAGACACACTCAGTCATCTCATCTTCGATAAAGGAGCCAAACACCCTCACTGGAGGAAAGATAGCCTCTTTAATAAATGGTGCTGGAAAAATTGGGCTTCAACTTGCCAAAGATTAAAACTAGACCTGTATCTCTCACCATGCACTAAACTAAAATCAAAATGGATTCAAGATCTAAATATTAAAATAGAAACTCTGAACCAGTTGGAACAGAGGTTAGGTAGAACCCTTGAAGACATCGGTGTAGGAAAAGATTTTATGAACAAAACCTCAGTTGCCCGTGAACTAGCACAAACAATCAACAAATGGGATCTCTTCTTATTAAAAAGCTTCTGCACAGCAAGAGAAACCACCAGCAGTGTGAAGAGACAACCCACAATGTGGGAAAAAATCTTCACCTGCTCTTCCTCAGACAAAGGTCTACTATCTCGAATCTATAAAGAACTTAAAAAGATCAGATCTCCCAAATTTAAAGACCCAATCCACAAATGGGCATCTGAAATGAACAGACATTTCTCACACAAAGAAGTAGAAATAGCAAATAAATACATGAAAAAATGTTCAACATCACTGGTCATTCGAGAGATGCAAATGAAAACAATGCTGAGATTCCACTTCACTCCAGAAAGAATGGCTGCTATCATGAAATCAACCAATAACCAATGCTGGCGGGGCTGTGGGGAAAGAGGAACCCTGCTCCACTGCTGGTGGGAGTGTAGACTGGTGCAACCACTGTGGAAATCAGTATGGAGATACCTCAGAGAACTAGGACTGGAAGTCCCATTTGACCCTGCTATTCCACTGCTGGGGATCTTCCCCAAAGAATTCAAAGAATCATACCACAGTGATATATGTGCACCCATGTTCATAGCAGCACAGTTTGTGATAGCTAAAACTTGGAAACAGCCCAAATGCCCATCAACTGGAGACTGGATAAAGAAAATGTGGTTTTTTTTATAAAATGGAGTACTACTCAGTCATAAAAAATGAGAAATTAGAGACATTTATAGCTAAGTGGATGCACATTGAGGCAATACTCTTAAGTGAAATAAATAGGACACACGTGTAAATACCGAATAGTTTCTCTGGTGTGAGAAACTGAAAGTGTAAATAAGGACTAAATGTATAATAGGTCATGTGAAATAGGAAGAAAAGGGGCAAAGGGGAAGGAAGTGGAAGGGCTAGGGGAAAGGATAGAAGGGAATGGGATTAATATGAGGAAATGGAAAAACAGGAACAAAATCTTTGTAAATAGGGAGGACTGGAGGGGCTGAAGGGAGGGCTGGGCAAGGGTGAAAAATAAGAACCAAGAGAGACTATGTAAAGGTGCAAATTTCCAATGATGAATGTCATTATATTGTATACCTAAAATGTACCAATGATTAGAATGAATGACTGATAATGTAAAATAGGAAGAAAAGGTCCAAAGGGGTAGGGGTAGTGGGAGGGGCAGGGGAAAGGAAAGAAGGGAAAGGAAAAAATGCTGAGAAATGGAAAAAATGGAAATAAAGTCTTTGTAAATAGGGAAGGGTGGAGGGTGTGAAGGGAGGGCTAGGAATGGGGAAAAAATAAGAACCAAGATGCATTATACAAAGGTACAATTCCCAGTGAGAAATGTAATTGTGTGGTATACCTACAATGTACCAATAAAAGAATTTAATTAAAAAAAAAGAAAAGACCTTTCATAAATTCCCTCGTCTGAACAATGATTTTCAGGTTCCTTAGCATGGCACATAAAGCACTTCACAAATCAATCCCAAACTCCAGGACTGTCTTGATCTCTCGCTCTACATATTTTGTTTGGGTGCAGGGAGTTCTGGCTGAGCATCTGTGTTTTCTCATGCCTTTGCTTTGGAAGCTTTTGTCTCCTTCCCTTGCTATCAACCCCTCACTTTCAGGGTTCAGCTCAATACCACCTTCTCCATAGACCCAACCTTGAATCATTCAGCCACAATTCATCTTTTTTGTTACTGTTCCTTACAACTCAAGCACTTCTCATATTCTATGAGCAATCATCTGTTAGTATTACTTTATCCCTTACCCAGACCTACCACTACATGCAATACCCACCAACATTCCTTGCATATAGTAAGGACACAAGAAATTTCTGTAAAACTGAAACAAACTTGCATTTGATTTTCAAACAAACAAGGCAGTGCATCTAATTGTAATAAAAATGGACACATCACACCTCCGCAAGGTAATTCACTGCCCTTTGCCAGGTTCCTGCAGTTCCTCCCCACAGAAATACAGTTGCTATGGCAGTGAAAGGAAGAGGAAACTTTTCTCAGGCCCTGTAAAAATCTATTATGAATTGAGATATGTTGAAGAGTAATCAGTGTGACACCAATGATCAGGGCTCAACTCATCCATTATGCCAAAGTCACAATTGACCTGGGTGGTCAAGGGTTCACCACTATGGGTGAGGTTGCCCATCTCAATCCCAGATATATGGAAATGCACAGTTCAGTGAACCCTAAAACTGCCCAAGATGGTCTGGAATTTCAAGCAAGAGGGTTATAGTTGCTTTTCTTGGAGAATGCCATAGATCCATATATGGACACTTAACAAAGACAAGAGGGGTGCATTATACCCTTCTCAGGAACAGAACCGCCCACATCAAAATCCCCTGGCCACTGAATCTACCAAACTCTGCCTCCTCCTGGACATGCTGATTGTAGATTATCCTCACGGCATCTAGGTCTTTGTTGAACATTCTGATGAGGGCAAGGTATTTATCTGATGTATCTTGTGTTACCAATGGTCTTTCAAGGAGGTTTCCTGCTATGTCTAGCAGCTGTAGAGAAAACAAAGAAAAAAGTCACAAATGAAATCTTTCCAAATCCTGTCTCCTGTTTTTTCTTTCCTATGGCCACCAATGCAGGGGGTGGGGAGGCAAAACTGTTCTTGCAGAAGTAGAGCAATAATTATTAGCATGTGGATATTTGTAATCTTTCCTGCTCTCCTTTGCTTCCAAAGAAAAAAGGACTCCTGTTTGCTGGATTACTGACCAGCCTCTCTTCTCCTGTAAGAATCTGAATAAAAGGGAAACTAAAGATGGCAGAAAGGTTAAATTCAGTTATGTAGTAAAGATCTGAAACGGAAGGATGGTGGTGATAGGAAAGAAAAGAAAGAAGCTAAGTGGGCTGAGTATTGGGTAGAATTTGGAGGGCTGAAATTTGAGAGTGGAAGCAATAAAACTGTCCCAGGGAGGGGAACAGTTGCCAGGAGAATGGCAGTGATTATGAGGATAATCCGCAAATGCACACCTGTGCATTAAAGCTGCCCTAACCTTGGGGTGCTTCCCAGGGCAGCAGAAATAAGCTGTGGAATGCTTTTAATTAACTTTTCATTCTGGCCTTGTTTCTCTGATTGTGATGCTGCCCTGGGACTAGACCATATAGGACCTCAGTTATACTTAAGATCTATCGAAACACTACTTCTAAATTTGTCTTCCTCCATAACATTCTGTGTCTACTAAATGCTTGAAGTCAGAGATTAACAAGGGACAAAGTAGCCAAACCTAACCTACAAACTCAGCCACTTCTAAAAAAGAGTTATTTTTAAAAAAGTAAACGAAGAGGAATACATGATGTAGAACTTGTGTCCACAGTTTATAATATTTACTCCCTGGCTCTGCAGAAACACTTGCTAGTCCTTGCTTTAAGTCAACAAGTACAAGAGATACAGTGTCAAGATTACTTCCACATATTCTGAAACTGGACGCTGAGTAGATTCCTTTTGTCTAACACTTCTTGCTCAATGTTATCACCTTATTTCATGTTGGGCCATTCCTATCACTACTTTTCTTAAATGTTTTTCAAAGCCTGGGGTAGGGGCAAAGGGAAAATGCCAGGAGGTGTTTGGCATGGGCTCAGAATCTGAGATGGTTTCAGAAGTCCTGTGTCTCTAAGCCATGTCATGGCGAAGGACCAAGTATAGAAAAGAGTCAATATGGGGGAAGGAGGGATCCTAGATCAGATAATTGAAGGCGCTAATATATTTTTCCTTCCACAGAAATCACCAGATTCCTAGTGGAAAGTATTTCCTCCACAATGGAAGCATAAAAGATTATGTCTCCACTGAGTCCCATGGCTCAAATCCTGTTGAGAAAGTGCAGACCAGTGGGCTAAAGATCCCTGTGTCCAGCCTGCACTCTGATTCGTAGACTTTGACATGGACATAGCCCGGCTGGATATGCCCTGCAAGACATACTTGGTGGTGGAATGATCTTACAGCAGTAATGGGGTATCTAGATTTCTGTAACCCCTCTGGCCAACCTGTAGTCCTTGAACCCGAGAAAGCACTTATTTGTATGAACTTACATTCATTGCAACTTCTGCTTTCATTGAAGGAAGAAGAAATGATTTTAGTTTTTTGTTGGTAATTTGACTAAAGGAGGAAAACAAAGCAGGTAGAAGGGACTAGATGGTTGTGATTTTTCTACCAGTTCCTGTAAGTTTTTGAGGAGTCAGGAACAGAAAAGAGAATTTGCCTTCATGAGAAATCTTTCAGACCCTGGAAACAAAGGATGCTCCTTCAGAGACCAGGCACCAAGTTGGAATGGGCCCTCTCTTCTGCCCACAGCCCTACTCCACCATAAAAATTTCAAGGGCTAAGAGTTTTAGAACCCAGGGAGACATACTCTTGGCATAAATGTGGATGTTTCATGGTGGGAGCAATCCAAAGAGCTTCAAACACCTTCCTGGACAGATGAAATGTAAATAAGAAACTGTGACTCAGAAGAGACACATGATTTCAAAGATGGAGCAACTTGTGAACAGATGGGAGGCACCTGCTGAAGACTTCTGGAAATCCAGGTGCAGAGGAATTCATAAGATGAGTGGGCTGGACATTCACAATGCAGGAGTAGAGTTGCAGCTTCTGAACCTCTCTGGTAGAGCCCCAATTAGCCATGATAGTTAATGGTTTATAGAATCATTTTACAGACTCATGTAAGCCCTTTTCTTGGAATTAGTTGAAATGCTTGAAAAGGGAATATAAGAAGTCTTATTAGGTAGGCTATGGAACAGGAGGTGTTTATTAAAGATTACACACACACACACACACACACACACACACTCAATGGCTAATGAAACCAGGCATATTTGGGTTACTTAATATTCTGAAATAGCATAGATTGAGCCATCTGGGGTTTAAGCCTTTCTATAATGCCCCACAAGTCACTCAGTATCTGTTTGGATATATTTAATGGATGGAAACTTAACTTCTTATCAAGGAAGCTCATACATCTTAAGCAGCTTTGACAGAAATCCCTTTTCTCTGTTGAACCAACATTTGCCATTTGCCTTCTTATAACTTCCTCCTGACTATAATCATTGAGGATTTTTAGAATAAACCACTTCATACTTTACAGAAGATTGCAGAAGACATGCTTCGCCAAACCTTCATGTCTTAAGACTCTGCTTTCTCAGTTATGCAGCTGTTTATGTCCTCATTTGTGTCCTACCTTCCCTGCCATGCTTTTTGTGTCACCTGATCCAAGCAAGACAGGGTAAGGGCACAAGTCTTGCTCTACTTACTGATGCCTGAATCCTGAAACCCACTACCTAGTGTGATAATTGTTATCTTGTCACTGTGACAAAGTATCTGATAAAATAAATTTAAAAGGAGGAAAGATTTATTCTGGGTCATGATTTTAGAGGCTTCCATCCGTGGTGGTTGCCTGGTTTCATTTCTTGGGCCTGTGATGATGCAGAACACTATGGCAGGAAGTACACAGTAAAGCAACACTGCTCACATCATGGCAGCCAGAAAGCAAAGAGAAAAGAAGAAAGGCAGAGGATCCAACAGCCCCCTCTAGAACATGCCCCAGTGTTCACTTCATTGCATTAGGCTCCACTTCTTAAAGGTTCCACCAGCTCCCAATAGCAACATCAGCTGGGGCTCAAACCTCCAATATATGAGGTGGGGGATGTCACTTAAGATCCAAAGCATGACTCATGGTAATTGGTTTGCTCCAGCTTGAATCAATCTAGCAGCAATGTTTAAACAGCTATGGGGGGGGGGTGTAGCTCAGTGGCACAGTGCCTTCCTGGCAAGCATAAAGTCCTGAGTTTGATTTCCAGTCCAACAAAATAAAAAACAACAACAAGAACAACAACAAAAATAAACAGCTATGGTACTGCAGAGCCATAGTTTCAGGATATAGACCATTCTCACTTTCAAAGATCAACTTATTGAGAAAGATTTAGCACCCAAAGAGAGCACTGCAGGAGAAACTCTTTAAAAGAATTTGTACATTGTCATGCTTTCAGAAAAGTGCAAGTAATCAGTCTGAGAAGCCCAGCTCTGCACACTTCCTTGCCCTTAATATTTTGTTCCCCTCCACCAAATAAAGAAGAATAATATTTGCAGGAATGAAGTATTCAGAATGTATCCCTACCATCCTCTGACAAGAGCTGGGGAAGTACTCAGCACAGGTGGCTCCTGCCCTACTTGTACAAACCTTAAAGGCATGCTCCAAGTCAGGTGTATCATCAAAAGCTTGAATAAAGATAGTCCCCAATCTTCGGTCAAGATCTTCTACTTTCTGGTTAAATCCAGAGAAGTCATTTACAAATTCCTGAGGAGACACCACATTATATCTGAGGAAAACATGACTTTCTGAAGGCCAATCCCAGGATAGTCTTTACTACCAACTTTTATACTTGAATCAGTCATACCAAAGATTTATTTTAATTCCCTAAAATTCAGCATGGTATGACTTAGTGTTCATCTATGTGGAAAGTGACCTTGTTTAGGCAGCATTTTAACCTAAATACTCCAGGCAAAATGAGTCAAATGTGAGGTTGGTTTCCTTTCACCTCCCTTTCTGTGGCCCTCTCTTCTACTTCCTGAAGCCCCTTTAGTTTCACCGCAGGGTCAGCTCATATGACCCCACAAGCAACAGCCCACCAATGGGGCTATTCCAACATTACCTACTGTGCTTCCTCCCCCAAGTCAAAACCCCATTTTTCTCAGTGAAACTGAACTCATCTAGTCATTAGAAGGAAAATTAGCTAAGTAAATGTGTGTTATTTGTTCTTGGTACACCTTAATTGGTTAATGGACAGGAACTAGCCATTGTCCCTATGGCTGCTAAATTCAGCAAATAAAAACACCTAGTTAAGTTTCAATTTCAGATAAACAATGAATTGTGTTATTACAAGTATGTCCCAAATATTGTATTTTATCTTGCCACCCTGAGTGTGTTTCTTTTCTTAGAGTACAGCAAATTTTAAGGAAATTTTAACTCAAATCTCTGATTTGTGCAATTATTGTTTATAATTACTATTTTACAATAGCAATGCATATTTTATTTTTAAAAAATGGAAAAACATTGTACAGTTCTACCTCCAAACCCAACCACATTGACTTTGTGATATGTTTTCTTACACCCCACTCATATTGTGTATGGGATTTTGTTTTATTCTATTATGTGGTTGTAAACACATGGTATATGTCCTGCTTGGTAATCCACCTTTTCTTTTCTACTTTTGACTCATGGAATTTTTGGAAAGTGGTACCTCCCGATTCTGGAGATTCTCCTGGATATTTGAAGATGTTCTGAGAAGATTCCTGCCCTAATTTCTTTCTCTGTTTTTTTTTTCCTGTTCGCTTAAAATTTCTTCTCCATGAATTCTGTCTTTTCTTTTAGAGAATTCTATTCCCTAATTCCATGCTGGCCTTTGTTTTATTTTTTTCCTGTGCTTATTTTCCCCACAGATTTTGGCTCTTGAAGGCTACATATGAGATGCGGGCTTTTTATTCCAATCCTGGAAAATGTATCTTCAGTTTGAGGAGGTATAACTTACCCTCTCTGACCACTAATACACTCCTGTCTACGTGTGCCTGGCCTTCACTTAGTAACCTCTGCTCAAAGTTTAAAACTTTCTTTTTCAATTTTATTGAAATATATTTGGCAAATAAAAATTATGTATGTCTGAGGTATAGAACTTGATGTTTTGATAAATGTGTACATTGTGAAATAATCATAATAATCATGCTGATTAACCCATCTATCCATCACCTCACTTGGGTACCATTTTCTCCTTTGAGTGTATGTGTTTGGGAGAGAGTAGTACCCTTGAGGTCTACGCTCTTAACAAATTTCAAATATCCATTACAATATTGTTAGGTGTCATCACCATGTTGCACATTAGATTTCCAGGGCTTCATCTTGCATAACTGAAATTTTATTATGCAAAGTTTGACCCACACCTCACAATTTCCCTTTCCCTCTGGCCCTTGACTACCTCCATTACCTTCTGATTTGACTATTATAGAGTCCATATATAAGTGAAACCATGTAGTATTTGTCTTTTTATGACTGGCTTATTTCACTTAGCTTAAATTTTTGAAGCCACATGGTGGTCCCAGCTTCCTTTGTCATCTCATGCCCATCTCAGCATCTCTGATCCCAGGTATTCTTATCCGGGGCAGGTAGTGGTTGGGAAAAAACATTTTCTCACTTTTTCTTAACATAAAGAATAAGTAGAATCTTTCTAATGACACAGGAATAATAAAAGATTTTCCCCGACACAAATAATAACTGATAAAAAACCCACTGGGACCATGGAGCCAAAGGAAATGCATAGGAATACACAAGTAAATCTCTAGACTTACAGGCTACAGGCATCTGAAAAAAGGACAAAGCTCCTGATTTAGCTCTTGCAGGCCCTACCCTGCTGTGGGAGTCCAAGAAGTCGTAGGAGCACTCAGAGAAGACCTTGTACATCTCTTGGAATTCCTCGTACATTTGGTGCACCAGCTGACTCAGGGTGTTCCCCCTGATGCCACTAAACTCAAGCTTTCCCAGTTTGTGGAAATCCAAGGCTGTCTTCAGAAGATCCTATGGGGATAATTCATAAGAGTTAAAATGATAATAAGCATCATCACAACAACCATGGATGGGAAGAGCTAGAAATCATATGGGGGTGGTGGTTGCTTAGGAAAATGTGACGCCTGATTAGTTTTGTAACCTTATTATTAGATTGTATTGGTAAAAATAACTCTTGTTTAAACTCAATAACAAAGCAAAGAGAAAATGCAGATAAATAAGATTCACAGATACCAAGAAAAACAAATGAATAAACAAATAATGAGAGGTATGCTTCAGCTTCTCTTAGTATTCTAACATAAAGTATAAAATGTTATAATAAAATCATGTGATTGGTGGCTTTGCTACTGACTTTTACTTAAACAGTCAATTTCTAATGGGCCATGTTATTTAGTTCTAGAGTGATAGTTGTTTTAGGAGAATTGGGTAGGAAAGCAGACCCTTGAAAGTTTGAAGGACAAATCCAGAAGGTGACACCAGCCTTCTTAGCAACTTCATCTGCCAAGGACAAAAGTCTGCTGAGAGTCTCTGCCTAGTATGCCATGTTGCATGCTGGGCAACAGAGGGCAGTTACTTACCGTCTCTGTGTCTGTGTTTCATTATTTGTAATAAACTTCATGGTATGGTTGTGGGAGCTAAGCAAACTAATGCAGGGTTTAGGCCAGTGCCAGGCATACAGTATGTGTCACTGTCACTGTTTTTGATGGGGCAGTGCCCCAGCTGTGCTCAGGTTTAAATTACAGGTGGATGACACAGCCTTGAAGCCTTGGGGAGGAGTCTCTCTCACATCTCTGGAAGCCACTTCACCTACGATGGCACAGTAGCCTCCTGAGCATGTCTAAAAGGACAGGTTGAATTTATGCCTTGTGAGTACCTCTCTAAAATCACAAAACCTCCAAGCCAAGATGTGCTTCCTATCAGGTATTTCAGTCTAGGTACAGAAAAGACAAAGGTGAAAGTTACCTTTGTGTCACTTTGGCAAACATTTTGTGTGGATCCCTAGAAGGGAGTCCTCTACCCTGAAGAGGTTGGAAGGGCTAGAAGAAGGTACAATATAACACTCAGTCTTGATATCACTTTGAGAAGCTGCCAGTGGTCACTGCCTGCTTGGCCCATCAGACTGCCACAAAGCTGTCCATTTCTTTCGTTTCCCCAGAACATAAAGTCCAATAGTGGTGACAAAGACATTAGAGTGGGGAAAAGTGGCTGACTTTTTGCTTTCCCCCCAACTTTGGACTTGAGTGCCATACAAATGTGGGCAGCCATCAAACAGCCCCCATTCTGCTCAGCTATGTTGGGGACCAGTCAGCAGTGGAGGCAAGGGGTGAGGAAAGAAGATGCCTGTCAAGAAGATAATCACCAGAACCAGGGCTCTTGTTACCCTCGGTAGGGGATGAGGCAGTTGCTGTTTAAAAATGCTAGAAGAAAACAGAGAAATTGTTCTGGATATTGTTACGGGGAACAGTTTTTTTGTAGAAGAACTTACCTCCAAACCACAGGAAACAAAAGCAAAACTAGACAAATGAGATAATATCAAAGTAAGAAGCTTCTGCTCAGCAAAGGAAACAATAGGCTGAAGAGGCAAACTATGTTAAGTCAGAAATTACTGTATTTGAACACTACTCATCTGACAAAGGGTTGCTATCAAAATATATAAGGAACTTAAAAAGTCAATAAGAAAAAGCAAATTAATCCAATTAAAAATTGGGAAAAGAACACAAATGGATACTTCTTGAAAGAAGAAATTCAAGTGGCCAATAAATTTATGAAGAAACGTCCGTCTTTATTTGCCATCAGGGAAATCCAAGTCAAAACCACAGTGAGATGTCATTTCACCCATTAGAATGATTACCATCAGACAGTCAAAAAATAACAAATGTTGGTGAAGATGTGGAGAAAAGGAACTCTCATACACTACTGGTGGAAACACAAGTACAGCTACTGTGGAGAACAGAATGGGAATCTCCCAAGAAATGAAAAACAGATCTCTTCTATGATGTAGCTATCTCATTTCTGGATATTGATCCAAAGGAAATAATATGAGTACATCAAAGAGACACCTGCATGCTCATGTTTGTTGCTGCACTATTCAGTGTAGCTAAGGTATGGAACTAACATAGATACCCATCAATGGAAGAATGGATAAAGAAAATATGACATAAATAAAGATATCCTGTCGTTTGTAACAAAATAGGTTGAACAAGAGGACATTATGTTGAGTGAAATAATTCAGATGCAGGAAAACAAATACAACATGTTGTCTTTCCTATATGAATGTTAAAAAAGTTGATCAGAATGCATAGTAGTGATACTCAGAAGCTGAGAAGTTGGGAATTTAGATAATGGGTACCCAAACACAATCAGAAAGGAGTAATATGTTCTACAGTTCCGTAGCACAGTGAGGTAAATCTAGCTCATAATAATCTATTACATAGTTTACGAACAACTAGAAAAGAAGAACACAAAGGCTCCAAATACAAGTGATGATAAGGACATGGAAACATTAATTATACTAATTAGATTGGTACACATTGTATAATGTACTGAACTGTTGCACTGTAGCCCATAAATATATACAATTATTGCCTTTTAATCAAAAAATTTAAAAATGTTTAAGAAGGAAATGTTAACTACTCTGTATTTGATTGTTACATACGGTATACATTATCAAATTATTGCACTGTTCCTCATAAATTTGTACAACTAAAATAACACTAATAAAATGCTTGCAAAAATATATGTTCAACTTTATATACTGGAAAGAAAACAGAAATGAATTTTACTTAAATGAAATTGACTTCCACAGTAATTCAAATCTCTCACGAAGTGCTTAGTTGTAATCAGTTTTACAGGAGAAAAATATTTGTGCTGTGGAAGGTATGTTGGTACTCATTCTTCACAATTGTATGGATGTCAATTTCAATTTTTAGGTGATACATTCTTACCATTTTAAAAGACTGATTCATTCTGACATAATTTCAGAAAATGGGATTATAACTTAGTTGTGCTATTTTATTTCTCGAGACTATTTAAAGCATGGTCTTGGGTGGTATCTGAAAGGTATTTCGTCTTCAATCTAACAGGAAAGTCATAGATATTAGAGATATTTAATCATTCTATTTGGGGGAAAGTCTAGTTACTGAAAACAATGGATATTTGTTTTATCTAACTTACCAAACATATGGTGGATGACACCTTCATTTGTCACTCAATGCATGGCCTTAGGGCTTTAGTTAAGTTCCTATCAAAAGCCCCATATATCTCCCCAGTATTCTTTATCTCCTTTCTTTGCTTTAGCTTTCTTTAGGGCTCTTACCACACTCTGGCATGATATTATTTAGCGCTATATTATATTATTGGTTTACTTTCTGCTTATCTTTCCCATTAGATGGTAAATGTCCCATGGATGCTCTGGTATCTTCAGTGCCTGGGAGAATGCTTGGCACTGAACAAACACCTGGTGAATAAATGTAAGTGTGCCCTTCATTCTTCCACTTAGCTGTGCCACGTCCAGAAAAAGCGAGCAAGATAACAATGGACCTAGGAAACACGGTCTCTGGAGAAGACATTTATAAAGCAAGGCTTTTTCATGCTGAAAGGATCAAAAGAGGAACCTGCCATGGTCAAACTTTGAGGGTGAAATGAAAGTAAATGAATGAATGAACTAGAAAAAGCAGATTTGGTTTCAGTATGTAAGCTGAACTTATGAAACTGCTGATATGAGATTCATTGTAACCTATAAAAAAGAAAATTTCCTCTCTATCTAATGCCTAGACACGTCAACCACAGAGCGGGATGCTGAGAGAGGGAGTGAGCTCTCCACCACTGGAGGAATTCTAGTGGAACTTGATGTTGGAATACTGTAGGAGAGACCTCTGAAGCTGGTGAGGGATTATCTCACAACTATGGGTACAGATTTATCATACTAACTATGACTTTATCTTTGATTCTTAAATTATTTAGAAGTTCTTTTCATTATTTATTTAAAAGATCTTACAAAACAGATAAAAGGTAAACTTAAGTCAATAAAAATCTTGAACAATATTTAAAAATATCCATTTTTTGGTTCATCACTGTAGTAAACACATGAAATTCATTAGGCTATGTACAGAATTAAAATACCAACCTCGGAGCAAAGACATCTGGCTTTGTGAAAGAGCCCAGGATTTAGTGCCAGAAAAAACCTGAGTTCAGATATTCCTGGTCCTGCCACTTTACTACCATGTGGCTTACAGTGAGAAGACATTTAGCTTTCCTCAGGCTCAGGTCCCTAACCTGTAAATGGGAACAATAATACTTAACCTGCCATAGGCTATCGAGTTACACAGAAAGTGGCTTTGTGGAGCTTTAATAAATTAGCCGTTTATAATTAATTGTGATCATCCTGATGCGCTTAGATAAGCTTGGTACATATTAGAAGTTTAATAGCTTACAAAGGGGACATTTTGGTGCTTCTTTGGAGACAGACATGGTCAGGGGTCCCTGGTGGCTTCCTGCATTGAATGGGTCCTATTCTTAAGAAAAAATGGTGTAACATTTAAGGGTGACGGTGGGTGGAGGGACGGGAGGAGGGTTCAATGTAAGCTCTTGCCTTAGAGGTGAAGAATTAAAATAAAGAATAATGGCCAGCTCCACCAATAGCAATCCTATACTCAGAGGAGAGGTCATGCCACCCATCTGAAAAGAAATGTCTTCAGAATTCATTAAGGAAAAGCACAAAGCAGACACTCACAGATGAAAATCTCAAAAGGTCATTTGGAAAAAGACTGTTTACCTTTCCACTGCCACCAGCTTTATACTGCTAATAGTCTCATATGTGACCACATGTTCAAGGCAGGCTGAAAGGGAAGCTGGCCCAATTAGGCTGGGAATGAAAGGAGGCTCAGGAGTGGCTGGAAACGGTAGAAAGAGCAAAAGGAAATGTGGTGTATATTAGGTCAGCTTATTACCTATCTTCCTGCTAATCACTTTGCATAAAGCCTCAGCAGGAAATCATTTTGTCTCCAAGTGAATCACAGCTTTACAGCAATTTGATAATGAAAGAAATGCTGGTTCTTTCCAAGCTGCGTACTGACTGCATTGTTTGCAGGAAAGAAGCTCCAGGCAGAAATGTAAACAGGGGATCTGCAGAATCTACAATATGATGGCACAAAACTAACTGTGTGTGTGTGTGTGTGTGTGTGTGTGTGTGTACACACTGGAGCATCTAACAGAAAGGGAGGATGAGTGAAAAAATACAGAAGCAACTAAGTGACTCCTTTTCTTCAATTTTTTGAATGTTCCTTCAAATTGCAAAAATTTTTGTGTATTTTGGAATTTCCTTAGCAAGCCCTAAAGCTGAATAAGACCCTTTCATGGAATGGGAATCATAATTTTACCTGAATAATCAATTTAGGAAAAAAGGCCTGGAAATCATAGCAAAAATAGGTATAGAAAGACAGAATAGAATGTGTAAGGGCAAAATAAAACCACAAAGCCAGTTTGAGACCCTTAAAATGGGAGAAAGGAAGGGAAATAGATCTTCAAATTCCCTAGAAGATATCAAAGTCTGGTGGAAACAGCACTTGCCCCTGTATATAAATACCAGCTAACCTTCTCTGAGCCATGTGACTATGTGGAAGCCAATTTATGGAACAGAGTTAATGGCGCTTATGTGTTATACCTATCTCTTATGATGATTGTGAGGATATAGGTTCTGGGATGAATGAGGTTCTTGGAATTCATTATTTTTAAAATTTTTCTATTCTTTTTTTCTTCACAAGGATCAGCTAAGAGAATAGTTGTGTCACAGTTGTGAGGATGAGGATGAACAGGCTGGTGGCATCCCAAGAGTGCAATTATTCCACCTACTGCAGATCTGCTGAAAACTGCTTAGCAACTTGCCTACTCCTTGGACGCAGTCCCTCCACCCCGCCCCACCTTCATCTAATATAGCAAACACCCAGAAGAGAAGAGTGGACCTGCACAACATTCCCTTGTGCAAAAAAAAAAAGCAAGAGTAAAAGTCATCGCAAATCAGGAAAGTTAGCTGGGAAAACTGTGGACATTAAAAACCAGCCCCACACAATATAACCCCTTGGTACCAGCATGCAGAGGGCTGAAGGCATTGATATTATTTTATGCACTTGGCTTCGTGTAACTATTGTCACATATTGTATTAGAACAGAAGATGAAGAAGGCTAAGTTCATGCTAATTCTTGCTGGAGAGAGGCCGATTAATCCCATTTCAAACAGGCATCGATCACAGAGATACACAGAATGTTAACTAAAGGGTACACAAAATATGCCAGGAGACAATCGATAGTCCCCTGTCCCGCTGCACTGAGCTGAGGAGGGAAGTGACAGGGGAGGAAGAAGACAGCAAAGGGCAAGAGGGATGAGTCTGAGATGAAAAATCAAAAGAACAAACGGTGGAATGGTGCCCAGGAGCACAGAAGTAAACCAGTCCACAGGACCAAAAACATCAGAGGGGAGGAAGCAGAGAGACAGAGAGCATGGCCACATTCAAGTCCTCCTCTAATTAAACTGGGGCAACTGCTTTTTATGCAGCTGTGCGTTTGGTTCAGAAAGAAAAAGCAGTCTGAGAGAGGACTATTGTGAGGGTAATGACTCCGGGGAGACTGGTGGCCATCTCTGCTTATATTTACTGAATATATCCTGAAGATTAGGTGCCCTGATGTTAGAATAGCTGTCTATATGTAAAGTCACATCATTAGCATGTGTGCACAGAGCCTGAGACCCCACCCTAGCAGTCCTTCTGAGCTAAACTCAGCCACCACCTTCAGGGACTTTCTCAAGGATGGAGGGCTGCGAATGTGACTGCTTCTGAGTGGCAGAGAAAATTATTCCTCCATGCTCAGCCCAGGCCAGGGGCAGGTTGCAGCTGGAGTGTCCATCACCTTGGCTAAACAACAGCAAAGGAGTTGATGTGGAGATGAGAGGAATAAAGAGTAGAGGGGGAGGGAAAGTGGGGTGTTGTTCATCTAGAGCCAGCTGGAAATGGCTATGAGAAAAGGAGGCATTTAGGATGAAGCTAGAGATCAATTATTTATACTCTCCACCATCCTAGTGAAGGATTTTAGGTGTGCCTTTCATAAGATCTAGCTTCTGTCTTTCTTGCATACATTTTCTGTCTTTATGCCCTTCTCTGTCTTATTTTCCCTGGAGAATTTCTACTCCAGTTTCAAAATTGGTTTCCTCGTGTTTCTGATTTCTTTTTTTCAAAGTGCTGATGGGTCACAGACCCTTCTCTCTCGCTCCCAATAATCCCCCAATGTCGCTTTTATTATGGCATTCAGGACATCTCAGTAAAATTTACTGATTCTGTGTCTTCCCACTCCTGGATCTCCTCCATTCATCTTTCTCCCTTCTCTCAGGCTCTGGACACAGGGACAGAAATAAGGTAGCATCATACTTCAGTCATCTTTGTATGCAGTCCCTAGCTCAGTGGCTGGGGCACAGTTGTGGAAGATCTATACTTTTTGAACTGAGGTCCAGTCTCAGACTCTCTTGCCCTCATCAACTCATGGTTCATTGTTGTCAACACAGCCTTTTCCCAACACAATTCTACTCACTCCAAAATCTCTGCCAATCATGGCTGAAAACATAATTCTAATTCCTTCTCTATTACTTGGCTATTGTCTTGAAGTTGACCTTGAATTTCTCAAATCAGTTTTAAGTATGTATGTTATTATATAGTGCCTATTATCCTCCCTCAAATTAAATCAACAAATCCATAACTGTAAGACGCTAACCATACTAAATGCTGAAGACCAAAAGAGAAAGTCTCATCTCTTCACATGGTAGTACATAAACTAAAATTACATTAATTTTTAAATAACCAGGCAAAAAAACAACTGTGTGCAAAAGTTGTGTTTCTTTTGCAAAGGGGTTCACTGGTTTTGTCATCGTGGATGTCACCTGGAGAACGGGGGAGTAGAGAGGTTCAAAGCTGCTTGTTTGTAGGTATTACCAGCTGCACCCAGATCCTCTCATTTTCATTTATCATTCTGGACTTTCTAGGCTAAGTTTATTTGTTCTTTAAAAATGTAATTTAATTTTTTATAGTAAAATTTTAATCTTTATTAGTACCTGCTCAGGGTACATAATTACATTCATTGTGGGGAGTTAGTACAAAGTTCAGAGATCATAGGCAATTTGAAAACCACTTGAATTACCTGACATTTCTTTTTTTTTCCCCTTTGGTACTGGGGATTGAACTTAGGACCTTCTGCTTGTGAGGCAGGCACAGTGCTACTGAGATAAATTCCCAGCCCCTGACTTATTTTTTAAGCATTCTTCTTAAATGGGTCTGTGATTAGAATTTCCTGTTCTTCTAACAGTATCACCACTGTGTGATGATCAATCCAAATGACAACTATTTATCAAGCACTTGTTATGAGTTCTACCATCTAATGGAAGGGTGACCATCAAGTTGTATTTTTCATTCTCCTATTGTTTATATGGAGGCCCTGGACTTAACTCCTGTATGGGACTGGGGACCTAAATGAACACACTCACCTCCACCATATGCAGTCTGTCCAGGAAGCCATCCAGTCGCACAAAGACCAAAGAAGACTGGAAATCCCATTCCTTGACTTCCTCCTTCTCTTTGAAGTAAGTATGGAGATTCTCCCTTCTGTCTTGAAACACCTGCTTGAAGAAACCCAAAGTATCCAAGACCACCTGCAGTTTTCTCTGACTTTCTTCTATCTCACTTCTCAGAAGATCTTCTGGGCTGAGGTAGTTAGAAGCCTTGAATGCAAAGAGACTAGTGTCACTGAGCCTGGCTGCAGATGCAGCACACTCCTTAACTTTGTTGAC
Source organism: Heterocephalus glaber (assembly GCF_053883595.1). NCBI lineage: Eukaryota > Metazoa > Chordata > Mammalia > Rodentia > Bathyergidae > Heterocephalus > Heterocephalus glaber. The sequence goes on along the minus strand of NW_028258351.1, from coordinate 22,999,650 downwards.
ACCATTTTGGACTTCAGTAATTACCCAAGTAATATTTTTCAAAATTTGAGTATAGGAAAGAGCTGACCTTGCCCTCTTTTCCACAGGTGGACTGGAACCAGGGTTTAAGACAGATTGTCTTTGTCACCCTTCAGCCACAGTAATTTGAAACAATCACTGTGATCAGGCAAGTTACTGAACAGAGACAAGGAGAAACAATGGAACTTCTTCGGGGCAGTGGGGACTAAGGCAGGTCCTCATTCCCAGGTGTTTTGTGATCTATTAGCTTTTAAGGATGAAATTATTTGAGTGCAAAAATTTTTTGGAACATAATTATTTCTGTCTCTGAGAAACTCTCAAACCTAGAAGCTGAGAAGATGGAGCTGGGAAGATGGAGCTCTTGGACAGTTACCTTCATTACTATAAGGAAAGGCAACAGAATGGAGTCCTGGGTCTTGCTGCCATAATTGAAGGCCCTATTTATTACAAGTCAAGGGTAAAGCTAGAATTACTTTTAACTTTCAAGGTTCAGAAGCCAATAAGTTTTCCTTTGGTTGATGCTTCTTTTAGTTGGATTCTTTTATACTTTCAATCAAAATAGTCTGATAAACATGGAATGATGGCAATGCAGGTCTAAGAGCCAAACAACATGGGTTCAGAACTTGGTTTGGGAGTCCTTGGGTGAGGCAGGCAATCTCCTGAGACTTAGCCTATGTCATCAGGTAATAATAACAACAACAATAATAAACCCTTCTACCTCTCTCACAAGGTTCATTTGATACTTGGCAGAGATACGAATGTAACATTTTGTAGCCTCAATGAGCTTCATAGTTGTTACTAACTACGAGCTGCACTTTAAGCTTGTTTCTTGTTTTCTCAGAGTTGCAGCTCCTTAAGAAGCCAATTTGGAAAGGAAGACCAGACAAACTTCCTGAGGCATCTAGCTCTATTTACAGATATACTCCTTAAGATTTATACTGGTTGATGCTACAAGAGACCCTAAAAAAAGAAGCAAGAAGTGTGCAATCCAAGGAGTAGCTTCTCGATAGCTACTGAGGCTGTTTTCACCATGTTCAGGGCACATACATTACTACACTGAAGCCTCACAGGCACCCAGCACTCCTGTGAGATAGGTCCTCTTTTTCACATCCTGGCAGAGAAGTGGGAGGCACACAGCAGGCGAGTGACTTGCTCCTGAACACACAGCTCACAAGTGGTGAAGCCAAGATTTGCCTAACTCCAAAGGTACAGTGTTAATCATCAGGTTTTGCTGCCAGCTTAATACCAGTCATGAAAGAGGTTGCACAGATCATGAAGGAGATTGAAATTCATTGACTTACCCTTAGCACCCACTCTCCCTGGCTGAGCTAGAGTGAAAAGACACATCCTCCTGAGTTTCTAATATTACTGAAAGCCTCTTTATGAATTATTGGCTTGTGAGAGTACAATACTTCAAAGGTGAAAAGTGTTTGGAGCATAATTATTTCCAAGCCTGGGAAAAAAGTACACTTCACCCTTTCCTGTGCCAACCAGTTCCCAGGGAGAGGGATGCCCGGGAGGCCCACCTGCTCGATGAGAAGGTTGCACATCTCTTGGAGCAGCACAGTGAGCCTCCCTGGAGAGCGGTAGCACTTGCATGTAGCCCAAATCAGGCAGACCACATGGAGCAGGAGCTGCAGCCGGGGCTTCACCTCAGGAAACTCCACACTTTCCAGGGCTTCCAGGTGGCCTTGGAGCGGTGACAGGTGCAAGTGGATGTTTTGAGCCTCTGTCAGTGCTGGAAGGAAATGGACCCGGTCACCAATCTCTGCTTGAGGCAATCCCCACTTGGTGGAGCCCTAGTGCCTGGGGAGTGAAGGAACTGCAAAGGAATGACTGCAGCTCCTTCTCGAACTGAGAAAGCAGAGAGGAAGCTAGTTCCAGAAAACATTCTGGCTCTTATGCAGAAATATGGAAATCTAGAGATCCCTGAATGTGTAAAATAATGGTCTGACGCTGTCTTTCTGACAATGTTGCTCTATTTGGACTTCTTCCTGGCTTTCCCAGATCTATTCTGGTACGTATGTGTGTGGTAGACCCTCTATTTGATAAATACTTGCTGATTACTTTGGTACTGATATATCCAAAATAATAGCAAATTGAGAACCAGGAACCAGTTTTAGAATCAGAAAGACCTAGTTGCAAATGCCAGTGTAGTTACATGAACTTGGAAGTATCCAGCATCTCTAAACCTTACAACAAGCTAATCAGTAGGTAATTTTGAGGGTCCTTGTGAAGGGAGAACCTCAGTGCTGGACCACTATAGGTGTTTGAAAAGTGGTAGAATTTTTGTTAAATATTTATTAGTAAAAAATCGCATTGGAGTCTTATATAGGAGAAGTTACAGAGAATACAGAGCTAGCACAGAACGATGAGACCAAAGCTCAGGGCAATTTTCAAAGCCAGGAAAATCACCTATCATCTCCTTTGAACACGGCCAAGAAAAGAGAAGGACCTTCACAGATCACCTTAGTAATCAAGAAGGAAAAGGAGGAAATCAGCAGTACTGGGTAATAACAACTTAGAGAAAATGTGAAAGTCCATTCAGCAATCAGAATTGGATTGGAGCATTTGTAAAGTGGTTCTTTCTCAGGCAGATAATCAGTCCCTATCATGTGAGGACAGATGGTCTTAGATTATATTATGTGGATAAAACACTGCATTCATCCTAAAGGAAACTCAAGATAGCCCCTATTTACCAAACATTTCCAATATGCCAAGATTACTCTACCCACTAGACAAACACACACCATCTCATATAGACCTCTGTGAGACAGCTTTATGAGTGAAGATACTGAGACTTAACATAACTTGCTAGGCTCATCCTGTGAGTTGGCTAGTCCTGTCCAGCCAAGCAAAATGAAGATTATTCCAAGTTTACTATTTTGAACCCTGGCTTCATGATTGTTAGGCTCAGGAGACAGAGGGGAATGTTAATGTGCATGTTTGCATTTTATACCCCAAATGATTTATAGGAAGTGGTATGTGAATTGAAAGTCAAATGTCACGGTATATTGATTAGAGCAGTAATCTTAATTTAGTTGGGGTGGGGAGTTCCAAATCCAAGAGCCGTTCTAATAAGCACATGCTCTGGCTTCATATGTACAGTGACGGAGAAACACCTGGGACCATCATGCTAAAGGAGTGTTTTTTCTGTGATACCCTGTTTTGATGCATTTTTTAAAAAACAAGATTTTTTTTTTTGGTACTGGGGATTGAACTCAGGACCTTGTGCTTTCTAGACAGGCAGTGAAACCACTGAGCTAAATCCCCGGCCCCTAAAAAACAAGATTTTTTAATCATACAAATAAGCACTACCCTGACTTCTAGGAGGATGCTATTTGAGGGAACACAGGCGGCTTTAGTCCAAGCAAGGTGTAATCACCTTGCCTTACAAAGCCAATTAAGCCAGAGAGAAAGAGAGATAGGCTCACACTTTTCAAAAAATATAGTTGTCCCTGATATCTTAGAGAGATTTCTTTCTTTCTTTCTTTCTTTTTTTTTTTGGTACCATGGATCAAACTCCGACCTTGCGCTTTCGAGGCAGGTGGCAGGAACCACTGAGCTAAATCCCTGGCCCTTAAGAAAGATTTCTTCCAGGACCTCCCCCCATACCAAAATCTGCAGATGAGTCTCATATAAAATGGCACAGTATTTGCATATGACCTATGTACATCTTCCTGTATAATTTAAATCATCATCATATTACTTATAATACCTAATATATTGTAAGCGCTATGTAAATACTTGTGACACTGTATTTGTATCTGCACTCTAACAGTGAGCTACACCTAAGTCTCAGAATTATTATTATTTTTAGTATTGGAGATTAAACTGAGGGCTTTGCACATGCTAGGCAAGTATTTTACCTCTAAGTTAAATCCCCAGCCCTTTTCTATTTTGACACAGGGTCTCACTAACTTGCCCTGGTTGGTCTTGTATTGTGATTCCCCTGCCTCAGCCTCATGCGTAGCTGGGATTATGGGCATGCACCACTACACCAGGCCCCAACTGTTCCTTGATTTTTAGTGATTTGTATTGTTACACTGTTATGTTTTAAAGAATACTTTCCATTTGGTTGAATCTACAGGTGTGGAACCCTTGGACATAAAGGGCCAGCCGAATATATAAGTAGTCAGTTGCACAGTGATAAACCAGCAGTTTACTGGTAAATCTTTAACAGCAAGCTCTTCAGTGATGAATGCCTTTTTTGCTTCATTTGGCAATTTTTGTGGGGTGAACATTTCCAATATTTTTAAACTATGAATTTGACTTCACTAAGTGTTGCTTGGGAGGATTAAAAAGATTTGCACACACTTGTGTTTCAGGGGCTACTGCAGACCAGGCCAACCTGACTCCCGTGCAGCACAGGACACTGACTTCCTTCCCACCCATTTCCACCTACAGACATCCCTGTGGGTGTTATGGTTTGCACGCCCTCCAAAATTCAGGTGTGAAACTTAATAGCCAGCATGATGGTATTAAGTGCTGCAGTCTTTAAGAGGTGCTTAGGCCATGAGGATTCCTCCCTGGTGAATGGGATTCAGACCTTAAAAGACTCCCTGCAGCATTTTGCTAGCTTGCCGTTCCGTCTTCCCCCACGTGAGGACACAGTGCTTCTCCCCTCCAGACCCTTCTGGTTCCTTGATCTTGGTCTTCCCAGCCTCCAAAGTACTGATAAATGAATTTCTGTTCTTTTTAAATTACCCAGCCTGAGGTAGCCTGCAATAGTCACACAGGTGAACTAAGAAAACTGGCAACCAGGCTGTACTATGCTAAACATGAACCCCTGGTAGCAGGAATGAGAACCCCCTAGTAAGTCTTTTTTGCTCTGTTCTTTCTTCCCAAGGGCACAGTTTCTTCCTGTTTTCCAAGATGCTTCATCATGCGATCAACTATACTTCTTACAGTCTTGTTTCCATACATTTCCTCGCCCTTTTCAACTTCATTTTTCACTGTTTTCCAGCTCATGGTCACTAATTCAGAAATATTTCTTCTTTTTTCTGTCTCTTCAGTGCATCACTGAGCCAAGGAATTACCCTGATCATAACTAATAAGAATAATGTACACAGTATAGCTATTTAGGATAGAGAAAATCAGACACTCTGAAATTAAATTAGAAATGACAGTCAGTAAACAGCCTTTGAAATCTTTTTATTCTTAGTAGATAGAGCCTGACAAAATTTCTAACCAACTCTCTACCTAACACTTCTAATCAAATTTTCTTTTCTTCCATCATCAGAATTGAATTACACATTTAAAGGGTTTCTATTACTACAGTAGTGTTCATTTGGCACTATTATAATCATATTTCATTGCCAGTGTATGCTCTACTGGAAAGAACTTTTTGAAGCTAGCTTAGGGAAACAAATCTTTCACAACTATTAATCTATAGGAACAATCAGCTTCTCAGTCTACTAATGTGATAAACATGTGGGGGAATAAATAACTAAGTCCTAACATACTTTTACTACATGCTGTATCCTATTTCAGAGTTTCAAATTTCAGATGTTTACATATTTTCATTATGATATATTTCATACCTATATACAACTTGTAGTATTTCTTCTATAATATTTTTCTCTAAACTAGCTCCCTAAATAAAATTACAGTTTGCCCCTTGGTATCCATGGGCAATTGGTTTTAGGACCCTGTGAAAATGCCAAAATCTGAAGATGCTGAAGTTCTTTAGATAAAAGAGCATAGTATTTGCGTATAATCTACACGCAAATCCTCCTATGTTGTTTAAATCATCTCTAGATCACTTAAAATAACCTAATATAATATAAATGTTATCCAATCATTGTTATACTGTGTTGCTTAGGGAATAATGACAAGAAAAAAGTCTGTTCATGTTTAATACATACAAATTTAAAGATTTTTTAAAAAATAGTTTTAAAATATTTTCAACTAATCGTTGGTTGAATTCTTGGATGCAGAACCTATGGATGTGGAGGGATGATTGCATATAAAATGAAAACTTTAAATCATTACTCAAATGAGAAAACTGGTATCATTTGCTCAAAACAGAGCCACACTTTTAAGACATTTTATAAAATACCTGTCCACATGTTTCTCACAATTGACTCTCACATCAACAATGGTACACACTCCATTTGGGGGGACACCTGTCTCTTTGAGTTGAAATATAGTCTGGGAACTGATTCCACTCGGATACAGCACAGTATCTCTCAATGAAGTGGTAAACTGAAGCCTTAAGAGACATCTTGAGGCCAGGGATTTAGCTCAGTGGTTTCGGCGCCTGCCTTGCAAGCACAAGGTCCTGAGTTTGATCCCCAGTACCAAAAAAACAAACAAACAAACAAAAAAAACAGAGAGAGAGACATCTTGTTCCAAGTCAGCTTTATGTGCTGGCAGAGAAGCCTCTGCAATGAGATCTAAGGGCCCAGAAGGAACTCAAAGACTGGCTATTTATGCCAGCTTTGTTTTGTTATAAGACTTATATCAGAAACATTTTTACTGGAACTTTTATTCCTTTAGCTAAGTGTCTTCCAAACCCTATGCCTTTAGGGGAAGGTGGGATGAGAGAGGTCAACCAATGAGCTTTGGACAGAGAAGACTGCTTTCTTTAACAGAGCAAACAGACCTTGGGTATTTTTATAGTTTGAACTTACATGGGAGATTTATTAATTATTTATTTTTGTGGTACTGAGGAGGGAACCCAGAACCTCCTGAATGCTAGGCAAACATCTACGACTGAGCTACATCCCCAACCCAGGAGATTCTACTTAAAGAAAATCCTGGAGAGAAAAAATGTTTGAAAATCACTGCTTATGTTAGACTTAACTCATCTGAAATTGCAAATATCTTTAAAGCACATTTTGACTCATACTATTGAAGAGGGAAGAAGAGATTGGATGGGAAAAAGAGAAGAAACAAAGTGCACCAATGATTGGAGAGGGAGCCCTGAAAACTTTTACCTACTTCTAATCATAGACTTTGCTAGCTTTGCAGTTTTGACAAGGGCTGATCTTGTATGGTGCTCAGAGGGACAGGAAATTGCTGTTCCAACTGACTATAAGACCAAAAATTACAGAATGGAGCTAGAAATGGAACAGCATTTCCTCAAGGAGCTAAGGGTAGAGGGACATAAAGTCCAGAAGTGAGAGATAACAACATGCATTCACACAGCATGATGCAACCAATAAAGTTCTTCCATCTACATAATCTCACAAGGTTACAGGGAAGTAGAGAAGGTGCGGAGTGTGCACTGTCACCATGGTACCTGCGAAAGCTCAAAGAGGTTGGGTGAATTTTCCCAATGTCACCAAGTGAATAAACTGTAAACAGCACAGTTTTGTTCATCTGCTCTCCTTCTAGATTTGGTTTGCTAACATCATGCTAGATTGTGTCAGGTTGCAAGGTTATAAGGACTTGAAGTTGCTGAAATCAAAGAGAGGTGAATGCATCTGTAAATAAGAAATTTGAGTCAAACATATTTGGGAAAATGTTTGTTGGTCCTCACCTGCTACAACATCTTTGAACATGGCTTTGAAAGCTGGGAAGTAGCTGCTTTGAAGCTTGTCCAGGAGGCCAGCCATGGCCCTCACCTTAATAGTTCTCAGCTGATTATAAATGTATTCCAGATCCTCATACCTATAATACCACAGAGAAGGGTGAATCCAGATGAGCATCAGGAAACAGAAGTCACACTGCACTGACCACCCTCCCACAGGCAGAGAGAAAGACAGTCTCAGGTGCTGCTGCAAAAAGCTGTGCTCTAGCCTGAATAGCCAGAACATCTGTGCCAGGACAGTGAGGGCAAAAGCCTGAGTTGGGAACACAGGTTCAAAGAGGGCAGCTCCAGGAAACACTGCTGTGGCCGTCTGGTAGCTCAGCAGCTTGGCACTGGCAGCTGGAGGTCATTAGCTCTTGCAGGAAGGTTGGGGCTGGGTGAGAGAAGCATTGTTAGAGCAAAGCTGCTTGAGAAGGGCCCCACTATAGGTTAGCAAAGTGGCCAGAAACCAGGCAAGAGGATGGGAATCTCAGCATGGTGGTGCAAACAGGGCTGGAGCCCTGAGGGGAGGCCTAGCCATATGACAGGACACACTCCATCGGAGTGAGGACAGAGACATCTGCCTCCAACATCTGTCTGTCTCCTTTTGAGTAAAAAAATTTATCAGGACAATGATAAATAGAAGCAAAAAATAGGGAGCAAGCGAGGGAAGGAGCAGGAGCAATAGTCAGGTATTTCTGGTCGCCCTCTGGTTCAGGGACACAGAGTTACAGGGATTTCAAGCCCTGCTAATGATGAGCCAGGTCCCCAGGAGAGGCTCCTTCTGCAGCACCTTTCAAAAACCCTTCTTTTTTTCAGGTCTTTACAAAAGGTATGTGGATCTAAGAAGGAAGGAGTCAAAATTAGAAGAAAAAATATTAGAGTAGATTAATTTCACATGCAATGGAAAGAGCCAATGATAAAATTTCAGATGTACCAACAGTAGTACTCGAGAGGAAGAATGAATATTGAAACCTGGGGAAAGAGTGGATCTCCCAGTCCATAACAAAACTACTGACCCAATGACACTGAGCTGTCTGCCCTAGGGAGGATGAGAAACATCTATCAAGGAGGACTAGATCCAGTAAGGCATCTTTTTCCTAGAAGTCATACATGTATTTTCCTACTTACCTTTTCTTCCAGAACTCCAGTTCCACCTTGGGGGTGGGATTCTCCCCTTGTAGGAATGGTTGAGAAGACTCTCTCTTAAGCACAACCTGGACTTGGTGGGTCCACTTGATCACTGCAGACTCAATGGCATAGATGATTGACTTATCTATGGAATCCGAGCTATGAAAGAAAAAAAAATCTAGAACATGTGGAAATAATTTAAGTCTGGATGTATTAGTTAGTTTTCCACTTCTATAACAAAATTTCTGAGGCTAGGTAACTTATAAAGAAAAGGGGTTTATTAAAACTTATGATTTTAGAGGTTGGAAGACCAAGGTCAGAAATCTCCATTTGTTTGGCACCTGATGAGGGGCTCACAGCAGGTGGCATCATGGTGGGAGTGAGAATGAGAAGGATCACATGGCAAGACAGAAAGCCAAAGAGCAAAGAAGGACCAATCTTGCTTTTTTACAACAGCAAACTCCAGAGGGAACCAAGGCCCCACAAGATCCCCCTGGCAGTGTCCCCACTGACGTATTTAACTTCCACAAAGCTCAAGCCCTTAAAGGTTCTACCACCTCCCAACACTGTCACACTGAGAACCAAGCTTCCAACACACAAACCCTTGAGAAACAAGCTCAAATCAAATTCAAACCATATCACTGAGTGAGCCCCATAAAAGCACCACATGTCTTTTAAAAACAGGTAGGTAGGAGATTCCAGCTGGTCTTAGTTTTTTTGTTTTTGTTTTCTTTTTTGTCATAGAATCTCTTGATTAGTGAATGAATTGTATAGATCCAACACTATTCATACAGATCCAAGACTTCATCAATATTTTGCAGATGTTTTCACAAACTTAAAATGCCATCAAATCTTCCTGTCACTGCAAGCATACCTTGGACAGGAGATATCAGATAACCACCCATCCTTACTTGACTTTCACCAATGAGAACAATCTCTCTACTTGACAAGGCAGCACATTTCTTAGTAGGTCAGCTTTCCCAGGTTGAAAATTTGTCTCAACATGGAACCACACCTACCTCCCTGCAATTTCTTCATTTTGCTCTGAGTTCTAATTTCTGCAGCAGGAGAAAATAGGTTACTTACTCCTCTACAAGTCAACCATCAGCTTTTCCAGTCCCATCATTATGATTTCACTGTGTGTTTGCTTTTCTGGTGAAGAATGGAATTTTCAAGCTTTCTTCCCTCATACATCTTTTTAAATGTTGTTTTAAATAACTTAGCTATATTTGAAAAGGAATACAAATTTTTAAAAATTCATTATGGCTATCCTTTTGCATCATTTTAAATGAAATTAGTAAGTGCCAAGCACCAAGGGCATAGTATTTAAAAAGGGGAGTGTGTCCTTTACATTTTCAAGCCTGAAACCTACCTTCACTTAATTTAATTAAATTCATATTTGCTGAGAAATGATGTGGCCCAAGTGATTATGAAAGGTAGTAAAAAGGAGAAGAAATTCACTTCCCCCCAAATGATCCAACCTTTGTGGAAATAATCAAATTTGAACAAAGGGAGACAAACTCAACAAGGATTATACATATACACTGAATGTTATTAAGGTATAAAGGGACCAGAAAATGGGGTAGTTTAAATTTATTTGTTTTGAAAATTGGATATTTTTATTAAGTCATGATAAGTTTTTCAGCTAAAGGGGAAATTACTTCAAAGTGTATATGTAACGAATTACTTCCAATAGGAAAAAAGTATTTATTATGAAGTATATTGCTGTTTGCATGCATTACTTATTCTTCAAATGAATCATGGCTCCTGGATGAACATGACAATAATATACTAAGAAACTCCTGGCAATACCGTAGACCAAGCTCTTGCAGGAAGAAGACCAACTGTTGCCAAAATGTATTATTTGTCCACATAGCATGTTTTGAAAAAAAAAATCCTCAGGGTACAGAAGCAATGGACAACTCAAAGCTGGAATAGCATTTGGGAGCCAATGATGGATCTAACTTCTGAAAGGAGATGAGGCTGGGGTTTTAATACCCACTCAGAAACAGGAAGCATGGACTCTCCAGAGAAGCTAGATTTGTTTCTATTTGGAAAAAAAATATTCTAAGACCTGGAAAAAAGTCTGCAACTGCTAGGGGAGGGAGGACAAGTACAGGTGAGGAGCCTGGAATCCTAACAAGAGCCGCCAGAGTTAGTGCTGCGACATTAGGTACTGAATCAAGGAGGCGTGGGCGCAGCCTCTCGGCTGGACCTGAGTCTTTGCTAACAATGAGCTGCTTTTTGATAAACAAAATAGCACTGAAAATCAGTGTGCCTCCTGTCAGCCTGGAAGTGATTCTGAATGGAAAGAAGGCCACACTGCTGTGATAGCTTAAGAGACTTCAGGCTGAGGGACCAGGGCTAGGGATGTAATCAGTGCAAACATGCACTCCGAGGATGCTGGCAAACAGAGCAGACAGTGGGCTTGTGTGCAGAGTGAGGAGTTGTGCAGCATCGGGAACAGAAAAGTCATTCAAAGCAAACATTCAGATAAACCAGCTTGTCTCATATCTCAGAGCCCTCTATGGACAGGCTGGCTGTACTTACACTGTCTCACTTTCAGGATCCACAAACTCAACTTTTTCTGAGCCTACTGGAAGAGGCAGGAATGTTCTCCCCTTCAGTTGTTCCAGGATAACAAGGAGGTCACACTGGAGGGTGTGGGCATGCCTCCTGACATCTTGGCATACCATGTGGGGCCAGTCTAAATGGTTCTTCTCATTGGCCAAGATGGGTACAACCACCTGTAACAGTACACAGTGAAGAGAGACATGCATTCTATGCTGAAACTTTACAGAATGACTATTCTGAAAAAAGGTCTGTGAAGTTACACACATCTTTCCATGGGTCATTACACTATAAGGCTTAATACCAGTGTCCCACATTACATGCTGCCTTGACATCTGGTAATATATGGAGGTTTTCAAATAATCTACCCACAAGGATTCCTCCCTACTCTGCTCTTGTCAATAACGTCCCTAAGCCAAAAGACCCTCCTTATTGAGGAAGGACCCAGCATGGTTCCTCCTTATCCCTGAGCTTCAGGTTGCACTTCTCTCCCAGGTTGTAGGATTATTCAAACAAGCCAATCCCATTCTCCCAGGAGAGCCAGGGGATTCCTCTTGACGTATAAAGTGTGTCTCTCATGGTCCCTAAGGGTTCACTCTGTTCCTAAGTGCAACTCCAATATGGACCTGCATGGTACAGTGTCTTCCTCCTCTGGTTGTGAGTATATGTGACTAATAAACTAAAGTCCACCTTATTTACCCTATGTTGGTTGTTTTGTGTTCAGCCATCAGCATTACTCAGGGGCAGGAATCCCTCCCTCATCAACAGTGTGAACAGTAGCCAAGTGAAACAGTCACACACACACACACACACACACACACACACACACACACACACACTGACCAATACAGGTAAAGATAATCTGCCTACAGTTATGAGGAGGAACCCATAAGCAAAGTTGTGAATCTTTTTCTTTAGCACTATCATCATCATCATCATCATCATCATCATCATCATTATTTTATCAGTACATATTTGCATTACATAATGAGTATATTCATCATGGAAAATTGGTACATGTACATATAACATCTTAATTCTTCTTAATTTCCCCTCTTCTCTCTCTCTTCTCTTTCCCTCCATCTTTAGGGTAAACATTAGCTAATTTTGACCACTGCACATAGCTCCTCTTCTTTTGGGACCCAACCCCAAATCTTGAGGTAGATATGGAACCAAATATGAGCCAATGAGAGTAAAGCCAAAGTCTCTTATCTAAACTCTTCAAGGAAGGGATCTCTTCTCTATGCTACTAGTCTGGAGTATGGGGAGGTCATCTTGTTCTCAAATGGAGCCGTAGACTAAAGTCCATATGGAGAGGAAACAATGTACAGAGAAGAAAAACCAAGCCCTGGTGACTCTTTAAATCAAGCTGTTCATGAAGTTTCTGAGCTGGTTTAAATTGAGTTTCTATCACTAGCAACTTAAAAAGTTGTCAGCGTAATTCACTAGGAACCTCTGTCTATTAAAATTGCAATGCTATTGCAACAGGAATAGTATCAAGATAGGCAATGTGAGGGTCATGTAACATGATGAGGAACCCACCAAGGAAATAACCAAAAGGAGACATGGGTCATATGGCTGATAGGGTCTGTAGATAACCAATAAGACCTGGGAGGTGTGAGATAGAAAACCTAGACCCTATATATTAAATTACAGACATTTTCTTTGCCTGGTATTTCTGGAAACATTCACTGAGATCTTATATGATCAGAGAACTCAAAAAGGACAAAAAAACAAAGGTCAAAAACATACGGTCACATTCATATTGAGACAAACCCTTTGGAGCCAGGGCAGAGGTCCTAGCAGGGAAAAAGGATAAACTGGAATTTCCTTAAGATCTGAAAGGCAGTAGCTGCATTCAGAGATCCATATATATGTTGTTGTCCCTTAGCATCTGGCATCTAAACAGCACTCCATAGAGGTTTATGGATGTCTGCTGTCTGAAGAAAAAGTGATCAGTTGGCTTGGGTTGGACTTGGGAGGGCTTGGAGTGATAGGAAAATAGTGAATGTGAAAACTCTATGAAATGAAAGTTGATTCATTAATTTACTTCAAAAGTATTAAACATTTACTATGTGCTAGTGCTATTCTAGATGCTAGGAGGACACATCAGTGGACAAAACAGACAAAAATTCATGACTTCAAAAAGTTTATGTTTCAGAAAAGGAGCAGCCAAAGAACAGTAAATTCTGTGAATAAAAATAAAATACCAGAGGGGAATCAAGGTTATGAGGTAGAAAGGATGCAACTATCAAGGTCAGTGCAGGCGTCACTGAGAGGAAAGCATTTGAACAAAGGCAGGCGGATGGGGAGAGTGCTTTGCAGATCCTTGGGGGAACTATATTGATGGTGAAAAACAAAGCAGTGGAAAGTCCCTGAGGTTGGAGGATGCTTGGTGTGATCAAGGAGTGGTGTTGAGACCAGTGAGTATGGAACAGGATGGGCAAAAAATAGGATTAAGGGCGGGGGTGTCAAATCACTTGCAGCCTTACTTGTAGGATTCTGATTTTCACTCTCAAAGAAATGAATATCAATGAAAGGTTCTAAGCAAAGGAGTGACATGGCATGACATCTCTTAGTAAGATCATCCAGCTCCTGTGATGAGAATGGATTATTGGCGACAAAAGTGGAAAAGGAGGTCTAGCGAGAAGTTATTGCTGTAGTACAGAAGATAGTGGCTTGGCACAGGGGTAATGATGAAAATGGAAGATATGTAACTCACTTTTTCTTTTTGCCATGCTGTGGATTGAACCTGGGGCCTTCCAGATGTTAGGCCAGTACTCTACCACTGAACTAAGATACACCCTCAGCACCAGATATAATCTAATTCTACATACATTTTGAAGGCACAGCCAATGTGAGGTGTTATGAATTGGTTTTCAAGTTGTGAGAGAAAAAGAGAGATCTGCATTACTCCAAACCTTGAGCAACAGGAAGAATAGAGTTGTCATTAAGAGATGGGGAGAATAATGGTGCAGTTCTTGAGAGAGAAGCAGGAGCTTGCATTTGGACATGATAAAATTTGGTATATCAAATTTTATGGACTTTAAATTTTATGGACTTGAAGCTGGAAACATGGAGTAGGCAGTTGGATATGCTTGGGAGTGGAGCTCAGAGGAGAAGACAAGGTTGGAGATAAAGACTTTGGAGGTGTCAAATAAAAAGGGCTTATAAAATTTTGAAATTAAACGAGAGCCCTTAAGAAAGAATATATACAGAGAAGATGTCCTAGGAACCAGCACTAGGGCCCTCCAATGTGAAGAAGCTGGGAGGAAGAGGAGGCAAATCAGATTTGATCAAGTGGAGATCATTTAGAAACACTGCTGAGCTCTTTCATTTCTCTCCTCAGGAGGATAGGAATGAAAGCCTGATGACTGTGTATGAGACCAGACAGGAGGCTGGACCATGGTAAAAAAGGACACACATCCCAGAATTCTGCTTTAAGTTGGATCACAGAAATAGGGTGATACCTATGAGAATTATCTAGTAGAAAGGGAAACAAGAAGAGAAGAGAGATGGGGAAATTGTTGGGGTGGGATCAGGGCAAAAATGGCAGTTTTAGGCTTAGGGTTGGCATCAAACAAGAAAGACAGTACACTTGTAGCAATGAAAGGGATGGTAATGAGTGTGGATTTTGGCAGATGGGGTAGACATAATAATTTGGGGAGATTTTGTTCTATTATTTCCATTTCCTTTGTTTTTCAAAGAAAGAAGCAAGAGCATCACAGAGTGAGGTTAAAAGAGAAAGTTTTGAACATTTGAAGATATGAAAAAAGTGAAATATGACCTAAAATATTAAGAAAATAATTGGAAAGAAAATATAGGATGTCCTTGGGAAAAATAAAAGGCCTACTAGTGGTTCAAGGTCCAAAATTTAAATGGAGCCAATTGGCTTTTCCCTAGCTCCATTCAGTTTCATAGTGCAGCCACAGAGTGGAGAGGGGGACTTAACCAGGACTGTGGTGTTGCCAAATGTGTAGCCACAGTGAAGTAAGAGCCTGAGTTGATGATGCAAGGGAATGATGGGAATGTTGGAGTATAACGCTCATGCTGAGTAGGGGATAAAACATGGGTGTGGCTGAGGAACAGGGGGAACACAGCAGGCCCAGTGGATTGCAGGTGCCAGCAGGGTCTTGGGATTGTTGTAGTTAAGGCATGAGAAGGATGAAGCTGGAAAAGGAGGAGCAGTGGTCAAAGATGGAGGTGCATAAAATTGGATCATGGAAGTTCTCAGTGATGCAGGACTGGAAAGGTGTAGGAGAGAGATGCTTAAGATAAAAAGGACAGGATCTCTGGAGGAGAAAGTTTTGGGGAACCTAGAGGCCAAGTATTAGAAAGACCAGTTACGTCTATTGAAATAACCATATATTATTTTTTGGGTGAAGTCCCACGGAGGAGGGGTCAAAGTCATGGAGAAAGAAGGGCTCTGTCATCAGCACAGGATGCAGCAATGAGGTTAGGTGACCTTGTCTGAGGATAAGAAATTCAAATTGGAGGGTATTCGACCCAAATGAAGAAGCAGCAAGGAGAAGTAAGGAGGTTACCCATTCTACCTCCAGGCTCATGGGCACCTGTGGGGGATACAATCGAGTCCTCAGGGAAGAGCCAGGCTAGGCTACAGCAAAGTAACAAGAAGCCATCAGAGAAGAGGACTCTAAATGGGATACAGAGTGATGATGAGTCATCCACAATGTGACACACTCTGTTCCAGGTGTCTTAATATATAAAAACTAAATTTCACAACAACCGTGGGCGACAGTTGGGACCTGAGAGAGTCGGCTTACCAGCTCATGTCATGCTGTTGAATGTGACAGAACCAGGGTTTGAACAGAGGTCTGTCAGACTCCCAATTCCTCACTTCTGTTCAAAACACAAAAATCCAAAACAGCAGCCAAATCTCAGAGCACTAGTAAAAATATTCTGGCAGCAAGAATCAGGTGGTTAGGAGGAGGAGAAAAGAATGAGGAAAACCAGTTACTAAATTCCGTAAGATTTTCCTTCAAACATTTTTAGGTGCACATTCTTTCCTTGTTGTAGTGTAACAGGACAAAGATAATGTTGAAATTATAGCTTTTTCTCCTTGTCAACACCTCCCGCACACACACACACACACACACACAGGCTTGCAGCAGGAAGACTTCTCTCAGCCAGGTGAGCTATTTGCCTTTAGCAGTGCTGAGCAGAAAGGTGGAAGGAAAAGGGGAGCAGGTAGCTGGAGGCTGTGGTGAATTAACAGCACTGAGAGGGCAGAGGGGATTGAATTGGTGGGTCTGGAGGCAGGGCCTCAGCAGATGGGAGGTGAGCAAGGTTTCCCAGGGTCAGCTTCAGGTGTGCAATAGAAAATAAGAGAACAGAGAGTTGAATGGAATAAGGATTCCTGCTACAGGCTTTGAGAAATGCAAGTGAAGGATCTGAGGTATTTTTTAAAGAAATTATTTTTATTTAAATTTTAAATAGATAGTACATTTAAATGGCACAAAATTGTAAAAGCACAAGAGCTTTTGAAGCAAAATATAAAACTTCTACCTACCCCTGTATCTCAACCATTCAGTTCCCCCAGACTGGATTAGAAATGGTTAGAGTGTCCTTCCTGTTCTCCCTTTCTCCTACCTTTATCTTTCTAGTATAAATGGAGCATGCTATACATACAATTCTGTACTTGTTTAAAAATTATCTTATAGTGTAGTATTATTCACAATAGCCAAGGGATAGAAACAGCCTACATATCCAAGACAGATTATGAGACAATGAAAATATGATTATATGTGTGTATATATATTAGAATCTTATTCAGCTTTTAAAAAAAGAAAAAAACATAACTGTTATCATTTAGATCTAGAATGTCCCTTAAATGTCTTGTGTTCAGAGGTGGGGCTTTGGGAAGAAAATTGTAACATGGGAGCAATATGCTCTTCAGTGGATTGATCCACTGATGAATTCATAGCTCACTGTGTTCTTCAGAGTTCAGTCCTGGTCAGAAGAGGTGGTTCACTGGGGTCATGATCTGGAAGTATATTTGCTTGTCCTCAGCCCCTCCCTTCTCTCTCTTCTTCCTGGCTGCCATGAGGTAAGCAGCTTTCCTCTGCCATGCCTTTTCCACCATGATGTTTCTGCCTTGGAGTCAGCTGGCCATGGACTGAATCCCTCCAACCATGAGCCAAATTAAACCTCTCCTTTAAGTTGTGGATGTTGGATATTATATCCATCAACAAGAAAGCTGACCAATACACTGATGTAACCAACTCCATGTAGCTCTTGAGTTCTTGTTTTGGGGAAACAAAGATTAAAGCCAACAAAACAGTAAGCAGTGGGGAACAGTCAAAAGGAAAGGCTCTCCACTAGTCAGGAAGAGATCCATAAGGTGGACACTGTAGATGCTTAAGTCCAGATGCTTTTTATACAGTTTTTGGTATAGATCAGTGGTTGCAAACCTATGGTATATGTGCTGCAGCCAGCTGTTACCACTGAAAGCTTTAAAAGGTTCACCATCTCTGGTGTAGTTTAAAGTGACAGAATGCAGGGATGCCTCTGGTCGTAGGTAGGCCTTTGATGTCCAGAATGCAAGCTGCTTCATTTGCATTTCACTTCCTTCAAGGCTTCTCCCATTTGTTTAGGGACCTGTTCTTTGTCCCTTGCATTCCTTTTGGCTCTGATAGTTTGCTCAAGTTAATTATTCAGGTCCTCTGGTATGTTACCTTAAGCCCTGACTTTTAGTTTACTTTAGGTTAACTATTCAGGACCTGTGCCCTAACTTCTTCCCCTATCTCCTACTTCACTGACATATATGTGTCAATAGGGATGAAACTGGAGGACATTTGAATAAATGAAATAAGCCAGTAACAAAGAGTCAAATACTGTACTTACATGAGGTACCTAGAATAGCCACATTCATAGAGATAGCATAGAATGGTGTTTGCTTGGGGGTTGTAGGAAGTTGTCTGGTGATTGGAAAGTTTCTTTAATGCTGGATAGGGAAATTCTACGGATCTGTCATACAATAAGGTATATGTGTTTGACAATATTGTACTGTACTTGGAAATTGTCAAGAAGATAAATTTTTATGTTGTATTTCTTTGCTAAAATAAAAAGTTGCTTTAAGGAGTGTACCATATCAATCATTCTTTTTAATGGATCCACAGAATTTCATTGTATAGGTGGGCTATAATTTATGCACCCAGTCCCTGATTGAGGAATATTCAATTTGTTTACAATCC
Source organism: Heterocephalus glaber (assembly GCF_053883595.1). Classification (NCBI taxonomy): domain Eukaryota; kingdom Metazoa; phylum Chordata; class Mammalia; order Rodentia; family Bathyergidae; genus Heterocephalus; species Heterocephalus glaber. Next base: position 22,981,200 of record NW_028258351.1, on the reverse strand, counting down.
CTTTCAAAGCAGTAAGAAAACGATTGCATATTTGCTAAAATTACTTTTAGTTGCTATACTACTTTCTTTTTTAGACATAACACAGTTTGGAGATGGGCCCTCTGTCCCCCACATTCACTAGGGTGCATTTTATCTTTGAAGCTCTGTTCATTCTGCCTGCATACCTTGAAAGTCACCTTGCTCTCTACTTATCCTGACCATTCTCTTTGTTCAGGAGCCAGTTCAACACTGAAGTCCAAGTGTGTTTCTCAGACAACATGCACCCGGTAACATTTTCTGCCATCATTCATCTGGGGAGTTGACCTAAGCTTAGACTTCTGGGATTGTGTTCTCATGGTGCACAGTAGAAAGACCATGCTGATTTTAAACTATTAAAATACTTCCATACCCACTGATAAGCCTAGCTTATCTGGGACCCTGGGGAGAGCTCCTTTATCCATCTAGCTCCCTTCCTTAGAAGTCCTCCTCCCCATAGCTTCCTGATAAAGCAAGTAAAAGGCCAACACTCGATGTTGTAGGGAACATCCAGGGTTTGGCTCTACCACAGGGCCAACTTTGAGGTAGGCATGATCCCCACCCCATAGTAGACTTAAGTAAATTTTTTGAATATGGGATTAATTGCATGTCTTGGCTCTTTAGAAGTAAGCATTTTAGGGATGGGGACTTATCTTTTTATTATTTTGGTGTTCCCCAAAAGTCACTATCATGTGAAACATCTCATAAACAGTACTCTGTAATACTTATCTCACAATCTGCAGGACCCAGGGCACGAGCCTCCACAAGCACATGTGTTCGACTGGCAAAGAAATCTGCTCCCATCCCAGAAGGTTTAAGTGGCCCAAGAATCTTTCTGGACCACCTCCTTGGAGTCTCCCGCCCTCTCAAGGTCTCTGCTGTGGTGCCACCAAAGCGCTCCAGGATCCATAACTGGACCTTTCTCCCTGAAATCCAGACAAATGCCCTCTAGTGCCTGCTGGGCATTTCCGAAAGGATGCCCATCTTCCGTGGGCATAGGCCTGACCTTTGGCGAAGTGCAGTGCTATGAATGAAAGATGAAAATCGAAACCAAATCAATTCCGCCTACACTGTTTCACCTTCTCATTCTGAAATGCTTATTTTTAAGATCCATATATCAGTAGAGATGCTCCCTTGCGCACCACTTCCGGTCCTCAGCCCTTCTCAACTAAAAGGAGGGATTTATGAATGCTGGCTTATGAAGAGGTCAAGACTCAAGCACTCTTCAGACTCTAGCCTTGTCTTGAAGCCAGTCCTGGAATGACTCAAATCTTAGTCTCCATTCTCACTCTGGCCTGGCCTCCACCCAGATTTCCTCCACTGCCCATCTTACAGCTCAGATGGTTTTAGTTTACATCCAGCTCCAACCTTCCACTAGCATTCTGGCTCTGCCCCAACCGCATCCAATTTTCATCCTACTCCGGAACTCGGTCCCGGGTCTTCGCCCCGCCCCTTGGGCCTCCCTAAGCCTCGCCCCGCCCCGTCCGGCCCCGCCTCCGCTCCATGGCTCCTCCCCTCCCCCACCCCAGTTTCTGCAGGCAAGGGGCCACCAGCCCTCCCTCACCTTGGAGAATAGCGCTGCTAGGTGCTCCAGAGGCGCGGCAGGCAGGTCCCCGCAGAGCACTGACCCGCGGAGGGTGCTGGGGCCTGGAGGCTCGTTCCTGGTGCGCAGGAAAAAAAGGCCCTTTGCGCGAACTGGGCCGGACTTGGGACCCTCGTCCATCCCCAGTCGCATAGCCAGGCCCCCGGGTCCAGGCCGCACCACCAGCAACGGCCGCGGCCCCTCTGCAACATCGCGGCCCAGGAAGGCCTGGAGCAGATTCTCAGCCTCGGCTGTCCCGGTGCAGCGCTCCCAAGCCCCCGCCGCCGGCTGCAGGCTCTGAGCCACGTAGACCCCCAGGAGACGCAGTCTCGGGTCAGCGCCGGGTTCCTCGCCCGCATTCTCAGCTGCGAGCAGGGGCAGATCCTCCGCGCTCGTCATCGCGCGGCCTCTGGCAGCGTTGGTTTCCCTAGCGACGGGGACGCGGCCAAGACTTCCCTCCTCTCCTTCCTTCCTATTGGGCCAAGGACTCCTGCCCCCTCCCCTTCCAGGCAAATAAGGTAGGCAGGGGACAGCGGGAAGGGGCGGGGTCGCGTCAGTGTTGCTAGGAAACCAGCGGAGGCGCCAGTTTAGTGGCTAGTCTGGTGGATTGGAGTTGCTCCAGGGGCTGGGTTCAGTAATAGTTTATTTATTAGTGGGGTGCGTGGAGGACAGAGGAGGTCAAGCATATAGATCCTGTTAAGGATCCTTTTGGCCAAGATCAGATTACATTCTTCAGAGGTCTCCAGACACTGTACATTGTATAGTCCTCTCACATCTATTCTAGATGTTTAATTTACAAACTTAAACACTATGCCAAATCATGAAATAGATGTACGGAAGTACAATGAAGTTTTAAAATTTCTTTCCCACGATGACAACTTAAAATTCTTCAGAAAAGTACCGTCCAATAGAATTACTGCCCATGACGAAATTCTTCTAGATATGAGCTAGTCGCAGGTGGGCATTAAGGGCATAAATGTGCTGATGCTGCTGGGGCACATGTAGCCAGTAGTTGTACTGAACAGCTCGGCTTCATGACTTTGTCAATTATCAAAACGCTTTTTTTCCCCAGTGCTTTGCTTTTGCCCATGTCTTAGGCATGTGCTTCATGTGCCAAAATTGTAATCATGCTCTGAGATTCCTTTGATTCCCATGGCATCCTCCCCATCAGTTCTTCTAAACTTCAGCAAAGCTCTTGAAAGCATCCTCATCCTGTCCTCTATCTAGATTTGCCTTAAAAAGGGCATAATATGAATAAACCTTGCCTGACCTCAGAAATTAGCATTTGACATCAGCTAAGTCTTTCTCCATGATCAGGATAGATAATTCGACCCTTTGCACGCATAGAAGGTGAAGATGTACGGATACCAAGGAAATGGACAACTTAACATGAGGCCTAAAAGTCTGCAGGGAGTTCCCCTATACCCCTCCACTCTGACTTTAGTCACTTCCAAGGAACTGCAGTTTCTGGGCAAGATGAAAGTTTATAATAGGCTTCAAAGGAATAAATAGTAAGAGAAGTGCAACTATCAAAGGCAGCTTGGCTAACAACAGCTCCTCAGGAAAACACCAGTGGCTGAAAGGTAAAAGGATTGATTTCATCATAACTGGGGCACAAGAGGTAACGTGATGAAAAATGTTCACATTAGCAAATGGATCTCTATGTTTGTAAAGAGTTTTATTATTTCCAGATTAAACAATAAGCAGACTCATTATGAGTGAAGGGAAAAGTGGGGCACTAAAAGGACTTTTATGATCAATTTGATAATTGACATTTCAAAAAGAGCATCAGGGAAAAATAGAAATGTCAGAGGTTTCTTACGTGTATCATAATTTTATGTAGTTTCCTATTTTTATGCACATAGGACGGCATTATTATCATTTTGAGGCCTAGGGCTCCAAGGGTATCAATCTTGCTCATGTTTTGCATACAGAGTGACTCTGGGGACATTTGCTTGGAAACCTTCAAATAAAACTTGCGCCACCCTCACCATGGCCTTATTTGCTCTTTGTCTCCTTTATTCTTTTGCTCCGATGGACATGAAAATAGAAACAAAGGAGCCCATGAGGGTAAAGGCTCCTGAATACCACAATCCCAGTTATTGCTTTTGTTTTTCTCTATAAGACAGTTTCTTTCCATTTTAGAAGCTGGATTGGGGGGCATCGCTATAGCCTTTATGGAAAACAATTGACATTTTCTTTAAAATATGTAATTTTGTAAGAAAAATAGTGTATTAGTTATCTATGGCAAACTACCCCAAATTAGCAGCTTAATAAACCAATAAACACTTATTATCCCATAGTTTATCTTGGGTCATGAACTTGAGAGCAGTTTAGCTGAGTGGTTATAGTTCACAATCTCTCATGATGCTCCAGGCAAGATGTCATTGGGGGCTGTATCATTTAAGGCTCGCAGCAGCTGTTTGCAAGATGGTCCACTCACGTGACTAGAGGGTCAGTGCTGGCAGTTGGCAGAGGAGGCTTTGCTTTCTCAGCAGTGGAGCTCTCCATTAGGTGCATGAGTTGCCTCTTAACACTGCAGTTGGCTTCTTCCAGACCAAGTGGTCTAAAAAAGAAAAAGACAGAAATCATTCTCTCTTTTATGACTTAGCCCTGACACACACTACCATTTCTATAAATGTGAGAAGGAATACACAATGATGGAAATGGCAGGGGGAAAGAATCATTGGGCACCATCTTGGAGGCTGGCTACTACAAAAGGTATTGGGAAAGGTATTGAATTAGTGTTAGATGTTCAGATTTTCACTTTTAAGATGAAAAACTTGAACTTGCTTCCATAATCATGTTATAATCAGATTTTTTGCTTAAAATAGTTATGCACAATTCCTTTTCAAGACTTTCAATGATGATCTTAAATTCTTGATGGTCACCAATGGCAAGAAGTTTGCTTACACATACAAGTAAAATAAAATTTAAACCCTTTTACAATTATTGAAAAAAATTACCATTGATGTTATATATACAGAATCTAATAGCTCTTTTCTTCTTTGATAAATGATATATTGCAATTTCTTGATATGCTGCCAAAGGATATTGAGTCTAAGTCAACCTTCCACAAAAATTTTTGAAAATAAGGATGGGAATACTAATTTAAGGAACATGTGTGCACTATGAGAATAAGTCTCCTGGCAGCCATCTTGGATGCTACTAAATGAGCATATTGGATGCAAACCAGGACATGTACAGGATACAATGTGGCAGGAGAGCTCAGGCTACTTGTAAGGAGGAGTACATAAGAATGTTAAGAGCTGTATTGTTCATAATGGTAAAATAATGAGAAGCAAACCAAGTGATTCCAACAGTGGAATGGACAAATTATGTTTTATATTATTCATGTAATAAAATAGCATACAGCAGTGCAAATGCGTGGATGATAGCCATATACATCAACATGGTTGAATCATCAAACCTGAATATTAAACCAAAAATGCAAGTTGCAGAATGCATTCAGGGTTCTATTTATTGGAAATTTTAAACAAATTAAACAAAGGAAATTTTGTTAAAGGAACAAATATATGTAAAACACTTTTTAAAAGTAAAGGAATGATTATCATATTTTTTTTTGAGAAGCAGTATCACCATGCTGCCCAGGACTGGAACTTGGGATCCTCCAGGTTCAACCTACCAAGTTGCTGGGATTACAGGTGGGGAAAATGCACTTGGCATGAGACTCAGATTTTGACCACTTCTCAGGAGACCAAAGAAGTGTGAATCAATAGGGGCACATGGATCTTTTAAGTTCCTACTGATGTTTTATTTCTTAACCTGGCTTATGGGTTTTCATTTTTATCATTCTTCTTAAACTGTACACATATATTATGTACTCATTTGTGTACATATGATATCAGTCCAAATTAAAAAAATTAAAAGGAAATATGTCATTCTGTGGGCTCCAAATATTGTGGCGAAATTCATTCTGGTTATGGAAAATAAATGGATTATTATTCATTTTAATGCTCAGAATTCATTATATTTGTGAGATTACAACAAACACTTTTATAATTAAATTTTATAGTGAAGTATATTACTAGTGACTTCTTTATCATCAAATCCTGGAGGTATGTTCAGTCTTTATCTTATTTCATTCCATGGCTCTGTTCAACCCAGTTGACTCCAGATAGTGTAGAAATATTTTATTCTTTTGACTTTATGAAAAACAGTCCCTCAGTTTTTCTCCCTCTGGTGTGGTCACTTCCTCTTGTTCTCTTTGACTACTTTCTCTCTGTCCTTTCAATATTAGTGTTGTTTAGGCATCTACTTCTTATCCTCTAGTCTTCTCACTTTGAATTCTCTCCTTGAGGAATTTATTCACTCAACACCATTCTTCCTTTTCTGCTAGTGGTTCCCACATCCTTATGTTCAGTCCAGACTGGGTAGATGCAAACTTTTAAGGTTACACCTGTTTTCCCCTCAAGCCTCTATAGAGATTTTTCCACTGCTTTCTGGAACATAGTGTGGAAGAGAAGTCTGAAGCTAGCTTGATCTTTGTACCTTGTAGGTAACCATTTGAACACATAAGGATTTTTCCCTCTCCCTGTTTTATTTTTGTAATTTAAAAAAATATGTAGGAGAGAACTAAAGTCACATTGAATCCATTTCTTCCTGAAATTAAAAGAGCTCACTCTGTTCTCATAACGAAACATTTCTTCACAGCAGGAAAAATTATTTTATGGAATCTTGAATTGCTGCTTATTTTCTGTTTGGACTCTCTGGTCTGGTTTTCTGGTGATATAAATTGACAGAATGAGTTAACTGTTATTAGTGGGGAATACATTTTGAGACATTAACTGAAGTTTTTCATTCCTATATGTTTTGATGTTATCCTATGGTTCTCCACACAGTGAGTTAACAATGTTTAATGACTCAGGGGAGTGTGGATACAACCTAAAACTGTGACTCTGAATAGTTTTTAAACACACAAAGAGACGATAGCTGCATGTTATTTATTTACATATATTGTAATGACCAAGCACTTAGAGGGAGAAAGATTCTATGTTGTACTCCTTTGTTTTAATTCTAAGAACTTGGGTTTGAATATATTGAGGAGTGAGTGTCTAGAATGTATTTGCTAAACCATTGATGGATCAGAATGCATGCTGCTATGATGAGCAGGTTTCCTTACAGAGAAGAGTGGAATGGGTAGGAAGGATGGAGAAATAAAGCTGAGGAGTGAGAAAGATCTTGGGTATGGCTGCAGAATTCTTGATCCTTTGAGGTATGTCCAAGTAAGAGGGTGAAATGGCAGTGACTGCAGAAATACGTGAGTATTCCAGACAAGGGGACCCTCGAACTGTGCTTTCCAGTGGAGTCTCAGAAAACTGCAACCACATGAAGAAGCCATACACAGTTTACAGTTTGGTCCCTGATGTTGAGGTAGCAGTGGGAGAAGAACTTTCAGAAAGCAGTCTTTTGATGTTCACATACCTTCAGGGATGGAAGCTGACACACTGTTTTATGAAAGTTTCTGTTTCCAATTCTAGAAGGATGATGAAGGTATATAGGTGAGAAAGGTTAAGCTAGAGGATAGGAGGGAGTGAAATATTACTTTGGTTCCTTCACACACTTAGCAACCATGATGAATATAGGGTGTCAGGAAATTCGACTCACTGCCAGTTATTGGAAATAGAATTCTACTGGAACACAACCGTGCTTACTTCTTTATATAATGTCTATGGTTTTTTTCCCACTAGAAGTACAGAGCTGAATAGTTGTAACCGTGCAGAGAATATATGGCCCCAAACTCTAGAACATTTATTTTTCATTTATTTATTTATTTATTTTTTGGTACTGGGGATCGAACTCGGGACCTTGCACTTGCGAGTCAAGCACCGGAACCACTGAGCTAAATCCCCGGCCCCTCTAGAACATTTATTGTCTTACTCTTTACAGAAAAAGTCTACCAGCCTCTGCTTTACATTAGCAACTACCTAATCTTTTGGTTGGTAACGACTCAGGTGGGGAAGCTATAAAACAACTTCTGTTTCATGAAGTAAAACTCAGTATGTGTAAAATACAAATCCATACACTCTTCTTGTAATGGCTCACATTTTTTGTATAGGAAACTACCACCACTTCCTAGATCACATTCAACCCCACTACCAGTCCAGATACTTCTGCGAGGGTTTAGCAGCCCAGCTCAGTGCCTGAAGCATATGACTCAGCCTAAGCTCCAACCATTGTGTGCTCCTGTCTTAGTCACTAATGTGCAGATGGGTGTGTGATCCCATCAGGAGAGTAGAGTCAAACTCAAACTTTGGTTTGGATGTTGGCGTAAAGGAGGGCTTTCTATTTCCTACTGGGCTTGGACCTAGTGGGACAAAGGCCAAAGCTGATGCAGCAGCGTTGGCTGCATGATGGGAAGGGCTATATGAGAATGGAACAAAGACCCTGGAAGTGGAGCCAAGGGGTGGAGAAGAGAGAGCAGGTCCTGAGGACAGTGTTTGAGCACTAAATCCAGCCTCCACACTGGTCTTTTCATTTGCACAAGCCAGGACTTATCCTCCCCAGGAAGCCAGCTTGAATTCTGTTGTCTGTCCCTCTTAAACAAGAATCACAAATAGAGCAAGTGGCAAGTGAGAAAATTCTTCAAGACATTTGTTGAGAAGAGGGAAGGAACCCTTCAAAGGAGACAGTTGAGAGGAAAAAAACATAAAGGGGATTTTTTTCCTGGGACAATTATTTAGAAGATGTAAAGGGTAGACCTCCAAATTCTTTGCTTTTGAATGAAGGCAGTAAACCAGAAATTAATACAGCCAGATTTCTCTGTCTTTGTTCATTGTTCAGTGTTTAATTCCTGGAAGGATGAAAAATACTTATTTAATTAAACGTGCTAAACAATAACAATCCTTGCTTGCCTTTCACTATACTTGTCTTGGAGAAATATATTATGAAGAGTTGATGAAGCTATTTTTAAAACTGAGTTTCACACACTACTTAATTATAATAATCTATAGAGTATAACTGTGCATTTTCCACCCTAGGATATGGGTAGGCAGATCAAGAAATGCTGTAGAAAACACACCTGGGTTCTTTCTTCAGTTGTGAGGATTCTTTGAGCTTGGGGTGAGCTTTAGTACTTAAATATGGCCTCATTGTTTGGAAAGAAATTATGCTTCTTAGAATCCTAGGGATCCAGGCTTTCTGGTGGTGCTGGGCTTATAAGTTTGTGTAATATATATTCATTTGTGAATTCAAGAGTGAATGAATTAATATATGCATTATCAAATACCTGAAAAATTATGTTCACTTCTGGGCTTCCAGATTGATGGGTGGATCAAGTTATTTCTAGGACACAAGGGCCCATTGTCCACTGAGAGGAGCTGTCCAAGGAGTTAGGGATGAATGCACCATGAATGTGCTGCTCTCTACTCCAGTGATTCTCAACTGTAGCTTCTCCTTAACACCATCTGGGTATCCTGCATGAACAGGCGCTAAGGATGTAGCTCAGTGCCAGAGCATATGCTCAGCATAAAAGAGGTCTTGGGTTCAATCCAACATGAGAATAAAACAATGATTGCCGGACCCTATCCAAGTACAATTAAAGCAGCATCTGGGGTCGAAGGCCAAGTTAAGACTTGGCTTATGTGTTAAAAGATTTCTAGGTGGTTCCAACATGTTGTCAGAGTAGAGAGCTATTGCTCTATTTGGGAAGCCCTTCCTTCTATAGGACCAATAGGAGTAATGATGTCCCTTCCTTTAAAAAAAAAATAATTTGTATAAAATTAATGTATCATTTACTTGCATACACAATTATGAATATAAATGTATATTCATTCTTCCACTTTAAATACAATAGAAAAACTCGAAGGAATGAAAGAAATGGAGTCATATGTTAGAATAAGTTCTGTTACAAGCTCCAGGTGAACATTGAGAATTCATAACAGACTCTTGATTCCTCAGCCTGAGCTGTCTTTACATGGCAGAAAGGCCAGATCAGAGAATCAGAATTTTCTCTCTCTCTCTCTCTGTCTCTCTCTCTCTCTCTCCCTCTCTCTCTGACTTAGTATGTCTTCATCTGTTTCCCTATCTCTTCCTGTTTCCTTTTTTTTCTTCAAATATTCTTATTTACATGAATCTAGAGAGGTGACAGAGGCCTTAAGAGAAGACTAAGTACTACTTCCTCTTGCTCTTTTAAGATCCCCTTCAGATCCAGAGGCCGTGATTAAAATGACTTGCTCTGAAGCAGGAAGGCAATCCCAGCCCTAAGAAGCCCTGTGGCACAATGATTATGTTTGTTTTGATCAGTAGCTGTGCCAGTCATTCTCAAAGTATGGTCCTGGGCAGGAAGGCAGAGAAGCAGCATGTGGAACTTTAAAAAAATGCAATTTTGTGTCCCCACCTCAGCTGTTCTGAAGAGGAAACTGGGGGTGAGCCTAAGCTAATGTGTTTCTTGAAGGCTTTCGGATAATTCTGACTTATGGTGAAGTTTGTCAACCAAGATCCATAGGAGAAATTCTCACTAGCTTCTTATTCAAAGACCTCTGCCTTGGATAAAAGAAAGTCTTCAAATCTCTGAGCTTACAGTAGGTTTTATCCAAGGAAATAATGCTACATGCAGAATGAAACAACTCCAAATCCCAGACACTTGTGTAGAAATAAAGACCATCCAGGTGATAACCAACTGAGCCTATTTAGTCAGAACTTACTGTATGAAGGAAGAAGCCAGTGTTCTTTGTGTTTGGCAGATACCCACTGGCAAGCAAAAGGGTGGGAAAGCACTTGCAGTAGAATAAAGGAATGGTTTCAGATATGCCGTGATTGGAGGTTGTTGGCTTTGAGAAGTCAGAGGGGACCTCACTGGAAGTGGGGTATCCCTGTGATTAGTTAGAGGTGCATAGTTGGCTTTCTGTGGTTGATCCTGAGTTGGAAATAGGGGAAAAATAGGGAAATTCTTAGTTATTAACAGCTATGTTTAAATTTTATATGTCAACTTGCCTGGATTATAGGATACTTGTACATATAGCTGGTAAGCCATTACTGTTGAATGTGTCCATGAGAATATTTTCTAAAAGAGATGAAAATTGGAATTGGGGAACTTATATGAGGCAAATGTCCCTCCCCATTGTGGATGGGCATCATCCAGTCATTTGAGGGTCTAAACATAACACAAAGTTGGATAAGCTTGAATTACCTCTGCCACTGCATGAGCTGGAGTTATCTCCTCACCTCTGTATGGCTGTATGCCTGTTGTTCAGGCCTTCAGACCCAGGCTAGAATCTTTACTATTGGCTCTGTAGCTCTCAGGCCTTCAAAATACACTACCAGTTTTCCCAGGTCTTCAGGTGGCAGAGGGTCTGTCTTGGGAGTTTTGTTTTTACTGGAGAATTCTAATTCTGGAAAATAATACATAATATGGGATATTCTGTCTCCTTGATTCCCCTCCACAACCTGTGTGGTAAAGCAAGCCAAGGTGAAAATCTGTAGAGATTTAGAAAGAAGCTTGGGGATATCAGCAGAGAAAACTCCAGCAATATTTATTGAGTTGAGTTGTGGAGTTTACAGAGCTGTGAGTAGGAAGGCTAAAGGCCTCATGCTCTGAGATGGGGAAGCTTGGGTGTAGATGAGGCACCCTAAAGGCAGGTGGGTTGTATGTGGATGGAAATGGCCTATGGGACTTTGATTTCCCCAGGTGGGAATTATCCTACGTAGGGAAGTGAGTGGGATCAATAGGGTTCAATGAACAATCAATACTTTTGTAGACAATTCTTAAAATAACATTCAAATTTGTTCCAATAAGTGGAAAAGAATAAGCCTATTTTCATGTCCTATGTTTTGACACATGAACAGGCATATAAAATTACATAGAATTTCTCTATAGACAGAATTTATTGAGTGCTTACATGTCATTGGCATGGTTCTCAGCACTACTAAAACTATTCCACCTTCAATGACCTTGCAGAAAGGGCATTATTAGTATCTCCTGCCTATAGATGAAGAAAGGCCCCAAGGATAAGTTACTGCTCAATGTAACTTATTAATTCAGCTGGCAGGTGATGCTGCAGGCAAGTTGATTCCCAAGTCTAAACTTTTAAACACTTCACTAGAATGTCTGCATTTAGGAAAAATAGAATATGAAGAAAATCCTGCACCAAAGATGTAGGATTCATAGTCCTCAGGGTGAGACAGCAGCCTTGGGCACTGTAACATAAATACATGTGACTAAAAACAGCCTGAGAGAAAAGTTGGAAGTGTAGGAGGTGGACAGTTCACATGTGTGAGCAGGGCTTGTAGATGCGGAGGAGAGGTGCCTATTGTTAGAGCTTGTGTCTAGGTGTCTCCCCAAAGCCTCATGCGGTTATAGGTGGAACTTTTCAGAGGTGGCTGGATCTAGAGTGAGTGATGCTGGGATCAAGGGTGTATGACTACCAAATTAGTCCACTGATTGGTTTGGTGTAGTTTTGGGTAGGATTAAGAGTGCCACCCTGGGTGTGAGTGCTACACACTCTAAGGGACAGAAAGAGGGCTAATGTCACTGGTTGTCACTTGCTGCTTGCTACCTTAATGCCTTCTATCTGCCATAAACTGTTTCTTCTCTGCGATGCCCCTCTGCCATGCTGCCCTGCCTTGGGACCAGCCAACTATGAACTGAGACCTCTATAAACAGTGAGCCAAATAAACCTTTCCTCCTTTAACTTTGTGTGTTGGGTGTTTTGTCTCAGCAATGAGAAAAGTAACCAAGGCACTTGTTTTATGTGTGTGTATAAGTATTTGTATATTTACACACACACACACATACACACACATATGAATTCCTTGTCATTGGACACAATGTGTTTATGACCCTGAACTTCACCAAAGAGGAACTAGAAGCAAGTGTATTTTTAACAGCTTTATTTATTTGTAATTAACACCCAACAAATTACCTGTGTGTGAATTATATGATGTGATAGATTTTGACATGTGTATATGCCAATGAAATTATCAACATAATCAAGGCAGTGAACATGCTCATCAAAGTTTCTTGATGCTTAATACCTCACTTTTGCCTTTCTTGACTGCCATCTGACCAGAAACACTGATCTATTTTATATGTCTCTAGATTGTTTACATTCTCTGTAATTTTGTGTAAATGAGATCAAGCAGGCCTGTAATCCCAGCACTCTGGAAGGCTGAGGTAGAAAGATTGCAATTTTGAGCATATCCTGCACAATTTAGGGACTTAAGAAGACCCTATCCCAAAAAATAAAAAGTGAAAAAAAGCAAGCAAGCAGGAAGGAAGGAAGGAAGGAAGGAAGGAAAGGAAGGAAGGAAGGAAGGAAGGAAGGAAGAAAGAGAAAGAAAGAAAAAAGAAAGGAAGGAAGGAAGGAAGGAAGGAAGGAAGGAAGGAAGGAAGAAAGAAAGGCTGTGGATGTAACTTACTGTGAAAGCCCTGGGTTCAATTCCTAGTGCAGCCAAAAACAAAAATGAAAACAAGCCAATGTTATTGTGTGCATCAAAGTCTATTTTGTTTTACTGCTGAATAGTGTGCCCTTGTATGGATTTGCCACATTTGTTTTTGATTCATCTGTTGATGAACATTCAGGCTGTTTTCAGCTTTTGATTATTCTGAGTTTCTGTATACAAGTTTTTGTATGGACATATGCTTTAATTTCTCAGATAAATACTAAGGAGTGGAATGGCTGGATCACATGGTAGATGTGCTTATCTTTGAAAGAAAATCTGCCCAACGAATATGGTTGTACCATTGTGAATTCGAGCCAGCAATGAATAAGAGTTCTAGTTCCCCCACATCCTTGCCAACCATTGCTACGGCAGTCTTTTTAATTTTCACCATTTTAATAGAGCACAACAGTGTCTCACTATGCTTTTATTTTGCATTCCATATTCTTATTTGACATTGATACATATTTTGTAAAGTGTCTCTTCAATATTTTGCCCCTCTTCTGCCTGGGCTGTTTGATTTATTTACTCTGGGGAATTGTTTATATATTTTGGATACAAGTCTTCTATCAGATATATGACTTGCAAGTATTTTTTTTCCCAGGTTGTAACTTGTCCCTTCATCCTGGAAACTCTTTTCAAGAAATAAGCTGGGAGTAATCATATGGCTCACCTTGTCTATTTCTCATCTTGCCAGGGGCTCTGTCATTTGCTGCCTAATATCCAATTTTTTTGAGGCCATTGTTTCATACATATATATGCTTTATGTGAGTGTGTGTGTATATACACACAGTTTTTCACTTCCTTTAGTGGGAGTGTAAATCCAGTAGCAATTATTTTATTTTGGATAAAGGAAAAAGTCCCTGAAAGCAATAGTTTTGAAGTTTTAATTATATAAGGGACACTCTAGACAGGAGGTATAACCATTGCAAATAATGAGATGCTGCACGAATGCAGGATTGTTCAGCATGGTTACTTTCTGAGATAGTAGGAGATTTATGTAGTTAAATGGTTAATCACACATCCCCCATACGCAACCATTTATTGAACTTTTATTGAACTTACTGTGTGTTAAGTGCTTTACATGTTTTAGTTCGTTTTATGTTCACAAAACTCTATGACCGATTACAATTGTAACCTCCATTTTACAAACAAGTTGACTAAAGCAAGAATTTAAATGTGAAGTCTCTAGATAGAAAGTTGCCTAGGTCTCCAGCCAAAGTCTTTCCCATTTTCCTATAGTACCACTTGCCTTTCACAGAGAGATTTCTCCCAAGTGAGTTTTATGCTCACAAGTGGTAGATGACACAGAGAGCATACATGTATTGACTAACATCCTAAAAAATGTGAAAACAGAGAGATCTTGTATTATTCAGTGTGATCAACAAGGCTTATCAGATGAAACAGCATAGGATGGCATTTCAGATCGAAGGTGCTGCTTTATTTGGGCCAAACTGTTTTCTGATGTATGTTGCACAACCCTGTCTAATGATCTTATTTGGGGTTGGAGTTAACCTTGATTTCTGTAGTGAAACAGCAGAGAGTGGAGCTTGACCTAGTGTGGCCTGTAGGCAACCTCATTTTCACTGCCTTGGATTCATCTGTTTCATCTGTTTCTGAGAATAAACTAAAAAATACACCAGTACTGAGAGATGGGTTTTTCACTTTATTGATCTTCATGGGGGTAGCAGATTGGTACAGCTGAGGAAGTAGCCTGTGAAAGTGTTGGCAGAACTGTAGGATTTTTCTATACTCCACTGATTTCCCAGTAAAAGTACACTGATACTCATGGCTGACCATAGCTTGATTATGGCCCAGAAAGTAATGTTTGGCTTCCAAGTAATAGGGAATCATATCTCCTTTTCAGACTCTCTTCTTCTTATGCCCAATGTAGGATAAAAAAAGATGGGCCTCTGATATAAAGGCCAAATTCTAGGACACAGCCCAGTAATAGGGATTAGAACTTTCAAAGGACTTAGACATTGAGTGAACCATAGTGATACCCTTTCTTCACAGGCCTCAAGAAGAAGACAGGGGAAAGATGACTCAGTGGAGAGAGGAGCCCACCAGCTTAATCTCACTGAGGCTAACTACACAGCCCTCTCCCATCTTCCACCTACACCTCCTGCCCCAAGACATACACTTGGGCATGCTTATTCATAGGGTATGCTTATTCACTTATTCACAGTGTTAAATGATACTACACTGGAGTTGTTTTCTAAAAGAAAGCTAAACCATATTCTCTATTTCTCCCTCTTTCATTTCTCCCCCATGGCTAGCATGAACTGATCCAGAGAATGCCTTGAAATGATGTTACCTGGGTTTGCTAACCCCTGGACGTTCTGATTTGGACAACTGTATCCTGAGTTTAAGTCTCTCCCTCTCTTTTATTCTTCCTTCAACTCTTAGTCAAAAGAGTATTCCATGTGTTTTAGCTGGGTTCACTAGAATTCAACATGGCCCAAGACAATAATGAATATTTCTTTCTTTTATTCTCTTCTTGTTGCCTATATTTCTCTCTAAGATTTTGAAATGAGAGGTTGCAGTTTGAGGGAGAGATGGAGGATTTGGCACTTCATCTTTCATCTTGCTGCTGTATTTTCATTGACTGTCACCATAATGTTTTCTTAGTGACACAACTTCTCAGGAGTTTTAGAGCTACTTGGTGTGACCAAATATGGACCCAGTGCAGTCTTCAGAAGCTTTACTGATCTGTGAGGAGGGCAATGTGGAAGCGATGTCCCAAAGCCAGCTCAGTGAACCCAAGTTTTTCAGAGGTTTACATAGATTAGGCTTTGCCAGTATTGTACTAGGAACACTCTTTACTGTAAAAATCTATATCCCATGACCTACTAGGAGGAATGATCTGCCCCCAGTTTTTAATATCCCAGGGAAATTTTTATATCTAAAAGTTCTGGGGTTTTTTTTTTTTTTGAGACAAGATCTTTCTTTGTAGTGCAGAGTGGCCTTGCACTCATATAGCCCAGGCTGACCTCGAATTTGCTGTGATCCTCCTGCCTCAGCCTCCCAAGTTCTGGGATTACAGTCGTGTGTCACTATGCCTGGCTTTTCTAAGAATTCTTGTCCATATTCTTTGGGTTCATGAAATGCCCTGGCCATTCCTCTCAGCTCAAGGGATTACTCATTTATTTGTGCCAGGTCTTTCAAAATTTGAGATGCCACACTAAATATTCAGTATCAGTAGTTAAGAGCTGCTACAGATCTGGGGAAGTAAGGAATCCTGGCATTATTCAATCTGGAGGTTGTGTATTTTAAGTCAATCCGCAAAACCATGGTTCACAGAGATACTGTGTTTATCTAGAACTCACTGGCTTTAGAATGTTTTCTTTTTTAAGTGCATTATTTGACATTGTTTTAAAATTAGCATATTTTTATCATTTAAAATATAAAACATTACACATCCTGAGCTGAATGCTTTGCTGAAGCTAAAAGGTGAAATTAAAATGTAGAGCTAGATGGGGATTATCCTCTCCAGTGCAACACACACCTCACCACTTCCTGAAGTAAGTAACTGTGGTCCTATAAGGGATACAGTAGCAACTGAGCAGACTAAGGAGGCTATGTGCCTTCTAAAGGAGACAGCTGCCACTCATGCTCATTCAGCCCTTTGGCTCCTGTTGCAACACGTAAATAATCTACCCATTTCCCAGCCACGCGTAGGTCTGTACAGGAAAATGAAGAGATCATTAGCAAGTGATAACAACGCTATGTTGGGAACAAAGGAAAAGGGGGTGCAGGTATAAGTAGGATGACTTTTCCTCTTAAAGTGGATGTCCCACAGAGTCCCTCCAAGTTGTACTCCAGTCTACCTGAATTAAGATGGCATCTGTACAAATATTGTGGCTTCTTTATAGAAGATACTGTACCTGACAATGGCTTAAAACATCTGCTATGCAAATTAAGTCCTCTAGCCTAACTCCTTTCAAAATTAAAAATAATATATTTTATTTTTTCCATTAAAAAGTAATGCATGCACCGGGGATTTAGCTTGGTGGTTTCGCTGCCTGCCTAGCAAGCTCAAGGACCCAAGTTTGATCCCCGGTACCAAAAAAAAAAAAAAAAAGTAATGCATGCTCATTATAGAAAATTGGGAAGTTAATAAAAGTAAAAAAAAAATTTAAAAATTACCTAGACTTACTATCATTGTCAGTAATCTGGGGAAATTTTCTTTCAGTCATGTTGCCATACACACACACACACACACACACATAAATATATATATATATATATATATATATACACACATTAATATATGATGATCCTGTGATTTTTTTAACATTACATATACTGATCATTTTCTGAATGTGAATAATGTGTGCTCAATATAGAAGACTATTGAAGACCCCTGCAGTGGATCCTGATCTCCTGCTGGGTGCCACGATGCATGATGAGAAGGAAGACATAGAGATAGAGTTACAGAGACAGAGAGGGGGAACTAGGATGGCTAGTACTTGACAAATAAAGGCTTGACCAATGAAAGGCCCTGGCCAGCCAAAACCATCAATATTTGTTGGTGACACACGTGTAGAGGCTAAGTGTAGTTGCTAGGGATATATTGCTGACACAGGCAAGACTTGTAAAAGAAGAGACAAAGCATTTTCAGATTAGGATGGGAATGGAATTTGGGTAAGAGTCCCTCTGACCTCAGCTGTGTATTATCTCATATGCTTTGGTCAGACTCACTTCTTAAAATAAGTCAATTGCAGGGCTAATTCTTTACATCCTGCACTGCTTACAGCCTGCTTTGGGCATAATCAATGGGGTGATCTGCCCCAGAAGATTAGAAAGCATAGAAAATATAAAGCAATATAATGAAATAACTATACATACATACAATCCAGACTTTTAAGCATAGTGCATACCAGAATAATTACAGTCCTATATAGAAGATAGATGGCAAGGGGGATTTGTGACAAATATAATCTACTCCTAAGTAGTAGTTTGTCTACTTAAGAAACAAAAACAATGATGCAGATCATTTATTGTGATTTTTATATAATAAGAAAATAACTCAGTGTCCTTAAATGACTACTCTACTCCTCTCTGCAAGTAAAATTTTAAGGACAGGAAAAGCTCTGATTTGGTGGATCTCCTGGTATAATACTATCATTTCCCTCGCACTAAATCCATGCTCTATGGTAGAATTCTAATGATCCCTCTACTATACTTCCCTATACTTTCCATAGTCCCTGGGTTAGTCAGCTTTCCATTGCTATGACAAAATATCTCAAAATAACAACTTAAAGAAGGACAGTTTTATTTTGGCTCACAGTTTCAGAGGTTTCAGTCTATGGTCAGCTAGTTCCATTGCTATTAGACCTGTGTTGAGACAGAAACATCAAGGCAGAAAAGAGTGATGAATGTATGTTGCTTAACTTATGGCAGCTAGGAAGCAGAGAGAAAGAGAGCCAGAGAGAAAGGTACCAGGGATAAAATATAGTCCCCAATTCATGGTCCCATGATCCACTCCTTTCAACTAGATCCTGCCTCCTAGTAGCTCATTCACATATCTGATTTAAAAATCCCTTGAGCCCTCACAATTCAAATACTTCTCTAGCCCCACCTCTGAAGATTGCTGCATTGTGGATCATCTTCCTCAACACATGAGGTTTTTTTGTTTTGGTACCAGGGATCGAACTTGGGTCCTTGTGCTTGCAAGGCACGTGGCAGAACCACTGAGCTAAATCCCCTGCCCAACACATGAGTTTTTGAGAGACACTTCATTTTAAATCATAACAGCCCCTCAGTGGCTTATCCTTCTCCTTAAGGTGAGGTTAAATTCCTCAGCAATGGGGCATATGGTAATTTGTCTCCATAAGAGATGGTGTGAGGATTCAGTGAGTTACTGCATGCAAGGTACTGTGGAATATAGCCTAAAGCACAGTAAGCATTGAATAAATGTTGGCTGCCATGTTATGTTATGCCACTTTCATGCTTTCTTCCTCTCACGTGGGACAAGGGTAAAGGTAACTTCTGATTTATATTATTTATTAGCATATTGATGTGATTATTCATATTATTAATAATTATTATATTAATAATCATATTAATATATCAATATGATTATTGAGAAGGAAAACATTTTCTCTCTACAAGTTTCAGTTTGGAAATTAAGAAAGACTACCATTGGTCTGATCTGGTCATGTGTTTATATTGGTGTTTGGGATAGGACTGGAATCCATTGTCAGGAAATATGGGTGATGCAGGATGATGGAGGACAAAGAATCAGATGTTCCTGAATCCCTTCTCCTTTCCATCCTATTTTGTTTTCTCTTGAAGATTTTTCTGTTCTTGATTTTTAAAAGCATGTCTCTTGTCACATATTAAGTATACCATATAGTTACTCACCTGTATTTTATTCTTCTCCCTTAATTCTTTAGCAATACTTTCCATTTTCCTTAATCTGGATCATTTTGCACTGTTCCTATGGCATTGTTCCTGCATAACCATTATGCCAAGCAAGTAAACCTAGGTGCCAGCAATAAGCAACTTTGTCTCTTATTCCCATCTCTTACACTTCAAGTTTTTCTTAGAAAATAAGAAGCCATTAGGTCACTTCTCAACCTTAATAATTAATACATTCAATCTACTACAACATTAACTTCCAAAGTACTGTAAAACTAAAGCTTCTTCTTTGGGCTTGCTTTGGGCTGACCAGCAGCCATGGCGAAAGGGGGCT
The DNA here is from genome assembly GCF_053883595.1 of Heterocephalus glaber. Lineage (NCBI taxonomy): Eukaryota > Metazoa > Chordata > Mammalia > Rodentia > Bathyergidae > Heterocephalus > Heterocephalus glaber. Next base: position 22,961,503 of record NW_028258351.1, on the reverse strand, counting down.
GCTTCTCCTTTCTCTCTGTCTGAGCTTCCTGTTCTTCTCCTTTCCCCATTTCCTCTCCAGCTTCTTCAACAGGGCATATATGGTAATTGCTACCTATAGAGATGGTGTCATGATTTGATTTCTTAATTATACTTCTCCTGTACCCCCCAACTCTTCCCCATTCCTTTTCTTTCTCTTTCCAGTGTGCACCAGGCTGCCCCTGGGGACTTTGGGAGGGGTGATATTGCAGCAGATTAACTGCAGAAGTAGATATAAGAATCTGGTTTCTTTCTAACAATGTTCTTTCAAGTTGATTAAAGAATGTTGCAAAATTATGAAACAATTTTACCTTCTCACTAATTTTTTTCCAAAACGTAATTATTTCTCATAAAATATGCTATTTATGTTAATGTAGCATGGATGTATTATAAAATGAATTAACAAAAACATTTTATTTATGTATTTATCTTTTATTGACAGCATGATTATACATCTTTACAGGGTACAGTGTGATATTTCAGTACACATATACATTGTGTATTGATCAAAAGATATTTAGATTATCATCTCAAATATTTCTCATTTCTTTACGATGAAAACATTCAGAAGCCTCTATTCTAGCTATTTTGAAGTATGTGATACAATAGCATCGACTACAATCATTTTTTGTGTAATATAAAACCAAACTAATTTCTCCTATGTATTAATAAATATCTTTTATTTTTGGCAAGGCTAGGGATGGAATCCGGGGTTGTACATGTGTTAGGCAAGTGCTGTATCACTGAGCTACACCCTCAACATTAATTTCAAATGTAGTAAATGTATATAGATATGTGCCACACAAGAAAAGTCTTGCTGGGGTCCCCAATACTTGTTAAGAGTTTGAAGAGGTCCTAGGATAAAAAGGTTTGCCTAGCACTGTACATATAGGCCACAAGATACAGGTACATCACTTTTAGATTCTATGGGTTTAACTGGAGGGTGCCATTTGGTGCCTAGCTTCATTTCCCTATAATGGCTGTCCTTTGTTGTTGTGAGGTACCAAATCTCTTCATATCTTTTTCAGATGCCCAGCCAGGGCACCTGACTTCTATGTATCACATAAGGGATGTATGCTCAGAGTTGAGGGCAGCCACTCTCTGGATAGTTCCTGTCTTCCTACCATTTCCATGCTCTCTTCACTGTCATATGTTGGCAAGGAACATGCAACAGGAATTTACTCCCCAGAGTCTGGGCAGGAAGCTAAGCATAACTCCATTTTGCCCTCAGATCCTCCAGTCCATCTGGATGATCCATTGTCTACTTCCCTGTGATCACCCTCTTTCATCCCCACCAGTCAACCCCATGGTGAGTATTAGGGGTGGGGCTGTCTATGAGATCCAGATACCTGTTTCTTATCTTTGATTTTTCCTGAGTTTTTCCGCAGTGCAGGAAGGTATTTGTCTGTCCTACATAACAGAATATGCTCCTCCCACATCTTATGTCCCAGCTACTTGATGGCTTATGGTAAAAAGTCAAGCTTTGTAAGTTTGACTCATTGATAATCAAGGGTTAACTTTCAGAGTTAAAGAAAAGACTTAATCTTTTCACTAAGTGAATTTTATAGTAAGTGTGTGACAGTTTTTGTACTCTGGATTTTAAAAAGTCTATTTTGAAAGTGAAATTCACCAAGTTATCTTTTCCCCAAGAGTAGCACAGATGGCATTTTACTCTTGTTTGACTTGGTGATGAGAAAGAAAAAACAGGAAACCATCAGAATTTCAAACCATTACCCTGTTATAGGAAATATTTTAGTGTGATTCCACAGAATTCACTGTTAGCCTACCCTGTTCACTGTCATCTCCAGAGTTCTGGGAAGGAACTAAAAAGCAGATGCCCTTTCATGGGATATTTTCTCAACACTTCAGGGATGTCGCACTACAAAAACACCCCAAGCTTAAAAACATGAAAGAGTAACAATTGTTTACTTTACAGAGAGACTATTCCATGTATGTGTTCACCCTACACTTATTTTCTGAAAATTGACTACAACTCTCAGGGTGAATGATTACAAACATTTTATAGTGTGTGATCTAAGTTTCCCTGACTATAGCTTATGAGACCAGAGGTAGACACTTGACCCAAATATGAAAGATTGCATTTTCGAGGCGAAGCATAGCAATAACTTTCATCAACATGCTTTTCTTATACAGTGAACTGGTCAGACTTCCTTCAAATAAGTTCTGTCCCCTTGAACCTGGGGAGAACTTCACAAATGTTTGAACCAGAGAGTATTTTATTATATGACATCTGAGACTACTACATCATAAAATGATGTAGTTTTTGCCTGGGTTGTTCTCTTGCTATCTCCCTCCCTCCTGCCTAGCTCTCTTCTTCTTTCCAGACACATTCTCTTGGAACATAGCTGCTATGTACTCTACGAGAAATCCTGGTGGAGAGAACACATATAAGAAGTCCAGATGATGACCCCTTTGAGGTTCATCTCAAAGTCAGCATTAATAGCCAGTTAGACATGTGAGTGAGGAAGCCTTTGTGATGACTCCAGCTTTAGCCACCATCTGACTGCAACCATGTAAGGGAGCCTGAGTAAGACCTGTCTGGCTGAATTATTTGGCTTCCAGAATCATGAGAAATTATAACAAATAATTTTTATTGTTTTATGCTATATATTTAGGGTGTTTTATTTCAAAACAATGACCTACTGATACACAAAGGGAATCATGGATATTTTTACTCATTCTCCTAACAATTTTGGAGTTAAGGTACAGAGAGCTTAAATCAACTAAGTATAAAGGTCAAACAGGGATGATTATACAGACTTAATTGGTGGTGGATTCATTTCAACCAGGTTTAAACACACATGAGAAGAGCTACACATAAAAGAAATGAAACTTTCATACCGAAGGAAATAAGGAAGGGTGAAAGAGGAGAAAGAGAGAGAGAGAGAGAGAGAGAGGCAGAGACAGAATTGTCATGATTTGAATAAATTTCTACTTAGCTTTTGTGAATTGGTTACAGTATATATTCAAGCCTTATGTCTTACGCGCTGTTTGATATACCATAAAAATAATTGAGAATAATTATATTCTCATTATTTGCCTCAAATAATTTAAGTATGTTTTTATTTCTTGCCACTAATGAATCATGAATAAGAAAACCACTCATTTGAAATGAAAGTGGGCATACCGCGTCATATGCTTCAGCTGCAAAAACGTTTTACCTGACTTAAGAAATGAGAACACTTTGATGGTTTTGTTGGTTTCTCTGTTACTACGGAGAAGGAGACTTTTGTCTCATAAACTCTCAATCTTTAAACACAACATCACTGTTAGTTGCTGGTTGACTATTTCCTGTTCTCCATCTTCCTGAAACATGAGAGAATCACATCTCCCAGCCTCTTTATGATGGAGTGGGACTTTTTCATCAGATCCAGCCTAGAACACATGAGTAGACATGATATGTGCCACTCTGGACTTCCATTGTCTTAGTCAGAACAGCTAGTATTCTCCCTTTCTTTTGCTGTGGTTACAGGTAACTTTGCCAACAGTGGCTGATCTGACTCTTTTTGGGACCTATGAGGAAGTACAACAGAAGGTCAGCTGATCTACAACATAGTAGGGGTGAAAAATAATCCTTTGCTGTTTTAGGGAGATTTAGAAGTTGTGACTACAGCATAATACAGCCTATTCTTCATTATTTAATGAGTTTTTATCAAATACTACTAAGGAGATTGAGACCACCCAGGAAAATCTCCCTTAACAGCCCTTTCTCCTTGTCTCACAATGACCCCCCTCTTGCCTTCTTAAAAAGTCTCAGGGGAGTAGTTTTACCCTGCAATACTCCTCCTGTGCCTGAGGGGATGGCTGTTCCTTGGTATCCACATCCTTATCTCTGTTCTTCTTTCCCTTCAAATTTTAACACACTTAAATTTGTGCAAATTTTAAAGACTCTCATTTAACCTTATAAGACTAAATGTCATAGTTTCTCATCTGACAAACTTAGCTATACTTTATACAGCCTGCCTTAGCTCTCTGAATGCTTACTCCTCTACACATTTATTTTTGTTTTAATTTCTTTAGAAAACCTGGTTGCCTGAAATCATCAGAGTACATAGAGCAAGGCTACTGTCATCCCCAGATTCAGTCTTTATTCCTGTCATATGGGAAAGCTTAGATGGGCAGGACAAAGGAAGATAGCAGCATGGACACTAACAAGCTCTTCCTGCTTCCTAGAATTCCAGATATAACTTGAATATTATTCTGTGATCATTAAATTATAAAACATCAGACATGGGGCCTGGGGTGGTGGTTCAGTGGTAGAGTACTTGCCTCCCATGTACAAGGCACTGGGTTCCATCCCCAGTACCATAGAAAAAAAGATCAGACATAGGAAGGTTTTTAGAGTCTATTCTATCTCCTGATTATTATAGAAACCTCAAAGCAAGACCCAAGGCCTGGAGATGACACTGGCTAACACATTCATGATATAAAACTTACCAATTCCCCTTTCAGAAACTTTCAGGACATTTTTTTTCCGAGCTCTGCTCCCAAAACTTTTAGCTTTTCTCATTCTTGACATTTGGCATCTCAAAGGGGCATTTTCTTGGTGTTCTTAGTCTTTGAAAGACAATCTTTTGCACTCCGCCCTAGAGGTTTTGAGCTTTGTCCTCAAGCTCATCCAGACAAAGAACATTAGTGTGCAAAGTGACATTTCAGGTAAGATGCTGGCCAATATTCCTTGATCTCATTGGCCCACTTTCTTTGATCTTGGATTGTTAATGATGGCATTTTAAAACTTCATTTATTCAGATCTCACCAATTTGGAATTAGAGGGAATTGTGACAGAGACTACGTTGAGGTCTACTTTTGAGAATCAAAGAGAAAAAGTTGAACAAATTGATAGAGTTAATGATATTTAAAGGGGATATTTTTACTATTTAAGAAGAGTCTTTTAAAGTATTTTAGACTTTAGATATACATGTGACTCTTAAAGGAAGATCTGAAAGTTTCTGAGCTTTGTTTTTATCATCATTATTATTATTATTTGTAGTGAGAGGGATTAAACCCAGGTCTTCATGCACGTTAGGCAAGTGCTCACCTTAATCACATCCTTACCTCATCTCCTGAAAATTTCTCTTGGGGAATATGTTTTAATCTAGTCATTTCATGTATATGTAAGCACTATAAAACTACTCTAAAACAATCCTCCAGGGTTAGAAATACTGTGACTTAAAAGCAAAGGCGCTGCAATAGTAATAGTTGTAATGAGTAAATATACATCAGAATTGAAGTGGTCATGCACTATAATGTACAAGAGCAATAAGCAGTTTTTTGTTAAGGAATGGACACCATTGATAAGAGAGAATACATGTATTTTTAAATATAAGACCAATGCATCCAATGAGGATTTTATTTACAAGGGAGTTGGAAGTTTGGGAAGAGAGTTTGACTAAGGACAGATTCTAGAAACTATGGAGGAGCTCAAGTTGGGGATTTGGCCAATTGTCCTGTTTGGCAACACTTTGGTCAACCTGTATCTAGGCTCTGGTGAACAATCTGTACCCTTAGTACTAAAAGTGAACATGAGCCAAAGAAAATAAGATTCATGTCCAGAGAAAGAAAGTCTTGAACAAAACTCCAAACTGAAATCACTTTTCAAGGTAAATTTGGATTCTATGGGTTGAATATTTAGCTACCCTTCCTCTGATCAACTATAGTAACCACAGAAATTAAAATCGAACTAGGACCTAATGTCCAAAGGTAATGGTTCTGGGGTAAAGAAGTATGGATATAACCTTAGAACTTCTGATTCTGCTGTGAATGGGGATAGCTTTTCCATTGGTATTTACCCTGGGCTTACCTTCCTACATTCATTCTGTCTCCCATTTTTAAACATACTAGTAAAGTTTAGTTTGCATACCATAATGTTAACCCATTGGAAGTATACACTTCCATGATTACAGTTGTGGAACCATCACCACAGTCCAATTTTAAAACATTCTCATCACCCCACAAAAGTTTCCTAGCTCCTGTTTGTAGTCAGTCTTTGCTTCCACTCTTAGCCACAATAATCTTCTACATCCTTTCTTCTTCTTCTTTTTTTGGGGGGGGGGGTTACTGGGGATTGAACTCGGGACCTTGCGCTTGCGAGGCAGGTGGTGGAACCACTGAGCTAAATCCCTGGTCCCCCTACATCCTTCCTTGCTTCTTAATTACCACTAGTTTAATAGACTCAGTAAAAGTATGTAGCTACTTTAAGAGACACAAGTTATGTTGAAACAGCTTTATTTTTTAATCCATAAATATCTGTTACTGACAAAAGTGGAAAAATCCTTAAGACTAAATCTTACTAAAGTGATATCTGTTTACAGTACATACAGAATGTGCTTTGACAGGTAAGGGTGACAGTGAGATTTGTACAGGAGCAGTAACAAGAGCACTGTTTATTGGGAAGCTTACATATGAGTAATGAAGAAACTGCAAAGGTACAGATAGAAAGGTAATTTTCATCAATACTACCATATATAATAAACATAGAATCCATAAATTGGGCTAATGCATAAAAATGTTCATTAATCCCCCTTAGGAAAGTGTGTCCCCAAACTAAAAATATTACAGTAAGAATTGCTTTTTATTAGAGAATTTCAAGAATTCTGTACTACAAAATATCTAGTTGAGTTATAGAACTAGAGGAATTTTTTCCACTATGAAGCAAATGAATGGGTCCTCCCATGAAGTGGCATTCAAGGGTCACTGCAGGACAGGCAGAAAAGTTGAGCAGGGTCTTCTCTTTCCTCAGCAGGAAGGGTATTAAGGAAACACACAGTGTCCTTTTTCTGATGAAAGGTTAATGTGTTTGCCAATTTACAAGATGGGTTTGATGATACTGACTTGGAATCTCCATTCTTGCTTCACAAGCCTTCACTGGGAGGACAGTAGTGTCACAATGAGGGGATAGGAAGATACTACGATGGAGTGAGTGCCCACCTCCCAGCAGCCCGGGTTGGCGGCCTCCTCTTCTCCAGTTGGAATGGAGCCTCAATGACTAGTCTTGGTGTTTAGGAGAACATTCTGGAGTGGGAAACAATAGCATCTTTTGCCACATGGAGCCTTTGCCCATTGTGAAACTCTGAGGCTTGGAATGTGTTTTCCAGCTGTTCTCAGTACAAACTTCATGCCCAAATTTCATGGGCTGACCTTTAAATCTTTCTTTTCCAGTCCATCCCCTCTCTGAAATTGGAACTGCCTCCCTCCAGCTATAGGAACCACATCAAAAATGAAAGCTCTAAACTCAGAATTTCCTAGTGACAGACACCTAGGTGGCTTCGGTGTGTCTGTATGAGAGGCTTCGTGACATGTGGTTGGCGTCTTGCTGAATAGTCAGCCGTTAATCTTCAGGTACGAGAGCATCTGTGGGTGGCCAGGACCATCAGGCCAACCCCAGGCTCTGTCGAGGAGTCTGGTGGCTGTCTAGGGGATCTGAGGATGTCTTTGTAGGGGGCAGGCATAGGTGGGATATGTGCAACTCAGTTGAGGTAGGGAGGAATGTGGAGAAAAAAAGGTGCAGAAGGGGAATGAAAGTCCTAGAATTTAGGATCTTGATGAAACTTGGAATCTCATCTAATTGAAGGAGCTCATTTTGCAGATGGGAAAACAGAGGCACTGAGCAGGAATGTGACTCCTCTTGGTCACATGGTAAGATGGAGACAAAGCCAAGGCTAGAAGCCATGTCTCCAGAGCCTCAGCCTTGTACCTTTTTCTCCTTGAGAATGTTGCCTTGCAAAATCAAATACAGAGCCCAGCAAGACTGACCTTTCATATTGAATCTACCATTAAAATGCTGCATTTTGTAAAAAATAACATTTAACTTTCACAAAAAAGAGTTCACTGAAGCACAACAGGTTTCCTTGAAAATATTCATGAACAAAGTTCCCCAGATATGGAGAGGATGATAGAAGAATGCATGTAGCAGATGGAAGGTAATTTTCTAGCTCTTCTCAGAGCAGGTACCTTCCAGGGTCCAAGTGATTGGCAGCCCTTTCAAACTATTACCTTGAGTCAAGTCCACAGCTGCCTATGGAAGGAATCAGGGTTGGAGGCTGGTGCCAGACAAGGTATCTCTGAAGGTGATGGATTGAGTTTGGTGGCAGGGATGTTGGGGTGGATACTCTTCCGTGCTTGGAGAGTCATGAGGCCTGAAAATCTTCTGAGACAAAGGGGGAATTGTGAGGCACACTCGTAGGAAGGAGGAGTAAGTGGCTGAAAATCCCCAAAGGTATGAAAATTTGGCCAGAGGAAGAGCCTCTGGGCTAGTAGCAAGTTGTGTCAGGAGCTTCATGGTTTTACAGGTGCAAGAACCAAAGCTGATCTTTTGGCTGTGATACCTCTGGCCCAGCAGCCTCTCCCTTCCCTCCCAAAGATCAGAATGGGAGAGAGAGCCCTCGGCTTCATGCCATGGAGTATCATCTCATGAGTATAACAAGTGAAAGATAAACCAGAGAGGCAAACAGAGGACCTGAAGAATGCCTGATTCTTCCATGGTTTTCCCCCAGATCTCTAATTCTTAAAACTGAAGACTATAGCAGGACCAGGGAAAATAAATTTGAGATGGAGGGTGGTAAACAAGGAAGCAGATGGGAGGAAGGGAAGAGGGAACTGGTATAGGAGACTGAGGTTAAAATGGAAGTGAAAGTGGAAAGAGAGGGGGAGGAGAGAACTTTCTAAGGGACAAAGACCCACCACCCAAGACCCTGGGTGTCCCTAAGGACAGAAGCTCACTTAGGATGTTAGGGAATTCTTGCAAAGCCTTTGTGACTCAAGAGTGCTTGGACCCAGGAGTTCACTGGAGGAAGCAAGACCACAAGGGAGGATGGGCATGAGGGGCACATAGAGACTCAGGAAGAACATTCAGGGCAGGAGAAACCTGTGCAGAACCCAGTCCATTCCGATCAGAGCAAGGACGACGCAGAAGAGAGAACAAAATGAGCAGAGGAAAGTCTTGGGCTTCAGGGTTCCTTTGCTAGGGACAGGGGCCCTTTATGCAGAAGGAATGGCCCTTCTACTTGTGGCAGAGGCCAAAAGCATGGCTGGGCTAGAAGCTGTGGTATCTGGATTCCAGACCCAGAACTCTCTCTAAAGTGAACCTACCTGGCAGTGTGGCTTTGCTTATTCCATAGAGATAGATGAGACAGCAGAGCAAATGGGGTCTCCTTTTATTGTGCCTCCCACCTTACTGTGGGTTGATAGACTCCCAGACACATACTGGATGCTAAAACCACGGGTAGCGGGTAGTGCTGAATCCCTTATGTACTATGTTGTTTTTTTCTTATACATACATACCTGTGATAAAGTTTAATTTGTACAGTAAGCACAGGAAGAGATGAACAATAATATTAACAATAAAATAGGACAATTATATCAATATACGATAATAAAAGTTATGTGAATATGCTCTCTCTTTTCAGTCAGGACAAATATTAATATTTTTGGACCGTGGATGACTGCAGGTAACTGAAACAGGGCAATACTAACTGTGAATAAGGGTGTGTACTGTACTTTTATGTCCCAATTAAGACACAGTGTTCTGGATTTTGAAATGGGAACCTGAATTGAAGCAAGTGTGTAGGCCTAAGTCTCTTTATCGCTTTCGCTCTTTCTTTCCTACTCCCCCTCTCTCTCTCCCCCTCTCCTTTTCTTCACTCTTCTTACCCGAGGATAAAGCAGAAGAAATCCTTTACAAGGAATAAGCATCCCAGGTGAATTCTGTGATTTCAACTGACAAAAGAGATTTTAAACCTGACAGTGGTTAAGACTTGGAATGAAAACTATTTTGGAATTAACCTATCAAACAAACCCTGAGACAGACAGAAACATACCTTGTCAGAGAGAAGGCTGGGGCAGGAAGCCCAGGGGGCTGGAGAACTTGGGGTCCAGAAGATGTTTGGTAGGCTGAGACAGATCTCTAGTTTAGTATGTGCAGTATAGACACCCGGGAAAGAGAGTCTCACCTACCCATGACCTGTTCCTCCTCACAAGCAAGTGGACTTCAGGGGAACTGGCCAGGGGCTAGAGAGTCAAAGGGTTCCGGGCTTGGCGCTCGAGCTGTGTGACACACTTTTACTTCTAGGAGTGTATATCTGCTCTTTGTAGATCAAGTTCCTCTTTTCCACCCTCCTTAGCCTTACCTTCTGGAACAAATGCTCATAAACCTAAGGGACCAGCCCTTCAGAAGGTTTATGTTTGTGGGGAGGAAAGCAGAGAGTCAGTCCTTGCCTCTCAGCCTTGAGGTCCCAGAGACACTTCCCCAGCGGGGATGTTGAGGGCTTCAGTCATAACCCCAACCTTTATCCCCTTGTGATTCATATGACCCAGTCTTGTTCAGGCTGGCAGGTGAGCTTTGGGGAGAGGAGAGAGGTTTGGAATTGTTGAAATCTGTAAGAGGCAGCATGCCAATGATTTGGTTAGATTAAAAATTCCCAGGGCGGATGAGTTCTCCCCATCCCGTCTTTTTAAAGGACTATCCATGTGGAACTAAAGAGAATGTAAAATGCTCCTTAAGGGCATTGTTGCTGGAATCTGACTGGTGACAGTCTGGTTTTAGTACTAAACCTTCACCAAACAGTCTGGAGCCGATTCCTCCAAGGTCTGGCCCAGGGAAATGCCCTGGCCCTGAGAATGGGGGATCCTCTTATGCCTCTACCCCTAGTATTGGAGGAGCAATTGCTGTGTTCCTTGTTAGCTCCCTAGTAGGTAGTCACACCTGCCCACCTCCAGGGCTGGAGAGAGAGAAGAGACTGTGATGGGGTAGCACTGGGGCCCCCCTCATGGAGCTGAGGGTAGGTATGGATCTGCCTGTTGCTACAGTACCCCCTGCAGGAAGGACCAATGAGCTGGGGAGATACCCAATTAGGTCCTGAACCAGTAACCTGGATCAATACCATTGTTTATTTGCATTTGCCAATGGGTCTTTGTCCCTTTGATCCACTGGTGTGCTGAAAGGGCAGCCAGGGGAGAGTAATGGAATTAGGGGCATAGGAGAAAATCCATGGTGGGGAAAGGGAAGAGAGGGAGAGAATGGGATCTGAGTACAGATCTTATTCTCTAGGGGCCCAGTGAGTGGACAGAAGTGGGGAAAGAGGAGCAGGCCGGTGCAGGACAGCCACCTCAGGAAGGTCCTCCTTGTTTGGGGCTGAGCATCCTCTCTCTACAACCTTCTGCCTCTATCCTGCCTGAGGTGCATGCTGGGGGCAAGTAGAGCCTTGGACGATGGGAATGGTGAGCCCCTGAGATCCTGGGCGTCACACTGGCCCTCCCCACCTGGCTATTTCTGACCACACAGGCATCTCCTGGGAATAGAGCAGGGGGAGAGAAGGCAGGCCTGAGTGGTGGTCAGAGTTCAGACCTAGAGGCCTGGAGGCAGTGGGGAGATGATCAGGTGGCTAGGAGGACTCCCCTAACCCCATCATTCCCCTCTGGAGGGGAAGAGCTAAAGCCTCGAAGAACCGGAGGGTGAAACAGCTGGGCTGGAGGGGAGCAAGGCCCCCCACAGGAGAGGGGCCAGGGCAGCCAGCTGGAATGGGGCTGGGTTTCCAAAGGGAGGCAGCTGCAGGAGGGGAACCCTCCCTGTCCCAGGATAGAAGGGAGGAATGAAGGGCCCAGGGTCAGCAAAGGAAGGGCCACTCACTTGGTGGGGACCAGAGAGTTCCAGCAGGCAGAAGAGAATCAGTATTGTGCTTATGACACAGAAGCTCTCTGTCTTGAGAGCAAGCAGGCAGTTTTTAGGCACTAGAAGATTTCTGTGATGTGGTTCTAGGTGAATGGATAAGACCGAGTAGCCTGTTTGGTCAGCCCACTGACTGCACCCGCTGGCCTGTTTCAATCCAGACAGTTTTAGATCAGGGTCAGGTGAAGGTCTTTTGGCTGACAGAACCTGGGCAGAGTCCCCTGGGTGGGGAAGAGGATGTGGGACCAAAGGGCGTTGTGAGGGTAGGAGGGGTGGGACTGGGGCCCCACCCTCTCCTTGCTCCCTATTGATTCTATTGGAAGAGTAAAAGCAGATGCTCTAGGTCCTGGGTCTGAGTGTGCTGGACCAGGCTGTCGGAGCTGGGTCCCCCAGGAGTATGGCTTTCTGGACAAGGCGGCCCACCCCCACCTCCAACGGAGGAGACCCGGAAAGGGAAAGGGACAAGTAGAAGGCTGGAAGTTCTGCCCCGGAGCCCTGCTCTGTTTTGCCCTGCCTAACCCCAGGCGCCCAGTCGGGCTCCGCCGGTCACACGGTCACTTCAGTCTTGCTGGCTGTGTAGCAGGTGTGGTGGCCCGGTATGTAGTGCAGCTGCTCCACCGTGTTGTGTCTTCGCGAGGCAAAGGCGTGGCGCTTGGCTGCTGTCTGGTTCTGGCCCAGGGTGGCGTAGGAGTTATTGGAGGCACTGGGATGGGAGTGCATCTTGGTCATGCGGTAGCGGTCCAGCACGGGCGTGGACACAAAGACGTCCGTGTGGGAGATGGCTCGCGACAGGGACTGCTCGGGGAAGGCCGTCCGCTCTGGGGACAGCAACGGGTCCTGGGAGTGCAGGCGCTCAGTGGAAAGCAGCTGCTCATCCGACAGGATGCGGTCATAGGGCATGCCGAACTCATCTGGCAGGCCCCGCTGGGGGGACAAGACCCTGTCCTGGGACATGGCCCGGATGGGCCGGCGGGGGCGTTCCCGCGGCAGCGGCTTCTGCTGAGACATCTGGATGACGTTGAGCGGGAGGGTGCCGCGGGCAGCCAGGTCGGGCAGATGCCTCCGCCTCATGTAGTACTCATCAGCCTCCTTGTCGGCTGCAGAGGGAGCAGACAGAGAAGGAAATGGGGTGACTTCGGACTGGGCTTGGGGAGAATCCTGCGGCCCTGCTGTTGAGTTATCCATCTAAAAATCCTCAAGGACGACACGGTTAAAGCCTTTTAGTGTATGGAATAGGACTTTGAGGCTCAGGTGAGGGTGGTGCTTCTCCACTGAAGGTGCAAACTAGTCCCTGGGAGCTAGTGAATTGCAGATTCTGATCCAGAGCCTCACGTGTCTCCAAGGGACTAAATCTCTAACACAGTCCCAGGTGCTGCTCCCGGTCCAAGGACCACTTTGAGTAGCAAGAGGTTAAGGGACCTCTTCAAAATAAACAGAGAGCTCAGGGCAGAGACAATGGCAAGCCCAACTCCTTGGGCTCCTCCTACTCCTGACATCTAAGGCCCCCTTCAGTAGGGGCAGAACGCCCAAGGAACAGTTGGAGTTTTGGTCTAGAGCCTCTCTTTACAGAAGCTGTGCCGCAGAACCAGCCTCCTGTTGGAATAAAGCAAAATGTTCTAGCTAAGAGGCATTTGTGAGAAATCTTGCCTGGTAACTTAGGAACATAGTAACACCTCTGAAGTAGCCGCCAGTGCACAGGAAGCTAATGCGTGGCACCCAGCACCCATACAGTCGCCTAATTAGCCTACACATACTGCACCTGTGCTCACAACATAGAAGGGTGGAGCAATCCTACATGTGAATCTTGCTCCGTTCTCCTCTCCATCCAGTAGGCCCCCTCAAACTCACACTGCCTTCTGAACTGACCCAGGACACACAAACCTGCACTGTCCCAAATTTCAGCAGTGAGGTTTCTTTCAGACAGTTCTCAAGATTTGTGCCAAGCCCCAAAACATTGTTTCCTTCTCAGTTATCACAGAGGGACCACTGATGGGTATATTCTGGGTACTGAGCCACATTTCCTCATCTTGGGGCATCGATCAGATTTCTTAGATCATCAGATATGCCCACTTTCTGCCATAAAAACTCAGTGTTCCACCAGGGGGATGGATGAGGTGCACTTGGGCTGATCTCCATTGGAGTACGGCTTGGGACTAGAGTTAGTGGTCATCAAAAGAGACTCACCAGGAAATTCAGGGAGAAGGCCCAAGGGTCAGAAGTCCAAGAAAGAAGAGCTATCCTCAATGTATTTTCTTAACATTTTAGTGTCTTAAACCCATCAAGGCATGCAGACTCCCCAGAATTCAAGTGCCAGAGCAGGAATCCCTGGACTTAACTGATGAAATACAGTAAATGTGGAGAGATGGGAGTCTCAGGTTCTCAAGATGGTGTTGGCTGAGTTAGAGAGGGAGCTGATTATGGGTCTCTGGAGGGGTCTCACAATAAGCTCTGGACATTGGTAACCACTATTCCAAAATGGGACAGAGAGGAATGAGAGCCCATGGTTTGCAGAAGGCTGATGGGCAAGTTGTGCAAGACTGGGGAGGGCTTTCTATAGGAATATAGGAATTATTATATTATTATATATATTATATATATTATTATATATATTATAGGAATGCAGATCTAAGAATCCATGACTTCTGTTCTGTCTATGGCAAGAATGGACTTACGCCCCAAAGGAGAAAAGTAAGATGCTTGCATATAGTACTCTTCTTCCCACATACAACTCATTCTTTGTTCTTGGGATTGAGCAGTTGTTCTCTTGGGGACAGGACAAGAGAGAGAAACAGAGAGGAAGATTTCTTGGAGACATCAGAGACAGACCTCAACCCTGGGAGGAACTTGGCTTACTTAGCCTCTTCAGAGATGAATACTTGCTCGGGTTGGTCTTTACTGCAGACTCATAGGATGGGGGCAGGTGTGCCAAGTTCTGGAAAGAGCGGGAGAAGGAGAGGTCATAGGGCTCGGTGGCCGATGTCAGGATGTTGTTCATCCGAGGCTTCTCTGCAAAAAAAAGGGAAAGGGTGTGTTGCATTAGTGAAGGCTTGGAGACGGGATTGTCCGGGTCCTCTCTCTGTACTTTCTGACTCATCCTTAACTAGAGTCCTCATCCTGCTTTGCTGGACCTCTGTGCTAGGACCCAGGAAGTGCCACTGACACAGTTTCCCTTATGCTCAAGTCCAGTTATCAATAGCCTGGAGGCAGGTGCTGTTTTAGCTGTCACTGATCCCCTTCCATGAGTCCATGAACAGCAGACTCAACTCTGAGGTTTGGAAGCATATTATTGCTCCAAGTATGTCACTGGCTTGTCTGATGAAACTGTAAACCTGATGAAACTGAGGAACATGATAAAATCATCTACTTCTGTGCAAAAGTGCTATCCATCTCCTAACAGCTGTAGACAAGCCCATCTCAGGTTCAGACAAACCTGACCTGGGAGGAGCTGTACTGCCCTGCTTTATGTGCCAACCCCAACCAACACTCTATCCATAATTTATCCCTCTTCCCAGGCAGCTCCTACCTGGGAATCTGCATGTTCCACACCTGACAATCCCCTGTGAGCCACAGAGCCATTGTATCTTACTTTAATTCCTTTCTCAGAAGTCCCCTGAGTCAACTCTAAGCTGGTAGAGGAAAGAATGTGGACAAAAATGCTTATCACATCCTTCATTTTTTCCCCTCTTCCCCAGAAATACAGCCTTGAAATTTCAAAATCAGAAGAGAGAATGGAATGTTATTCAATGCCAGACCCAGGGAAAAGGATGGAGGAAGGAATGGAAAATAAGGTGAAAGGGTAATAAAGTGAGTGATTACTGGGGGCACCATGCAGGGTGAGCTGGGCTTGGTGGGGTCATTAGGAATAACACAGGAGAGGGGATACATGGCTGGGTGAGGGTTGGTGGCCAAAATGGGGATCAGAGAGGAATTGAGACCCAGGGAAGTGGGCTTTGTTGTTTGATAGACAGGAAGAGAGGAGCCACAAGAAGAAGTCAACAGGTGGGTGCTGGGGGAAATTATGGTATCATTCCCAGAAATGAGGTAGGTGGGAGTCTACATTTGAACTGCATCATATCTCTATCGTCTTTGGTTGAGACACTTCAAGACCAAAGAAGTCTGAGAAGTGCAAGACAATGTGGGAACGGATTTGCAAACTGACTATGATTTCTTATACTGCTAAGCAAAGGGTGCTGAGTCATGGAACACAACAATTCTGTGAACCATGGGAGAGAGAGAAGCCCTCCTAGGCCTTACGCACAGGCACCCCAGGCACAGGGAACTCCTGACTTCTCTATTCCTTTCTGCCTGCATTGTTACCCCCAGCACTGGGGATTGAGCCAGGGGATCTCAGCCAATATGCTGGTGTTCACAACAGCTCGGTACATATGTGAGGGGGTGGGGGTGCTCTGCAGCCTCAAGAGATCAGAACACGCTGTACAAAACGATCCTCCCTGGCACAGATCATGACAGATGCCAGGAAGTGGAGGGGGCAGGGACCTGGAAGCATTGTTCCCTCAACTTGGTTAATAGCCACCAATATCTTAGC
This sequence comes from Heterocephalus glaber, assembly GCF_053883595.1. Taxonomy (NCBI): domain Eukaryota; kingdom Metazoa; phylum Chordata; class Mammalia; order Rodentia; family Bathyergidae; genus Heterocephalus; species Heterocephalus glaber. Next base: position 22,945,257 of record NW_028258351.1, on the reverse strand, counting down.
TCTTATTCTTTTATTTCTAGCCATGATAGAAAACAGACTTTCCTCTTCCTGTTGATATCATACTTCCAATGAAGGCATTTCTCAGTTCACCCTCTTCCAAAAGCAGTATTTCTGGTTACCGCTGTCTGATCACTCTTTTATTTTGTTTTGAAACATACCACTGAGCCAAGGACAGCTCTTTCTTGCCTTCTGCATCCACCAAGATTCTCATTCACCCCTAGCTCAAACTCTTCCTCCTACTGAAATGTCTTGACTTCCTCTTCTTCTATCAAATTCTCCTTTCACTCAAGGATCTTGGCTGTGGCCACGTGACATCTTTTCAGGCTGTGCAATATCTGCTGATCCAGCTTACATTATTCTTTGGTTAGCTCCACTCAGTTTAGTGTCTAACTGATCTCTAGTAATTTGACTTGAGTCAGTGTTGTTGAGCTCTAAAGAGTGTAATACCCTTGGCATCACAGTCTTGCTTGCTTTTCATTTCTCTCCTTCTTTCCTCCTTCTCTTCCTCCCTTTCCCTACTCTCTTTCTTTTCTCTCTCTTTCATTCCTTCCTCCCTCTCATCCCTTTCTTCCTCTTCTCTTTGCTTCCCTCCCGCATTTCGCCCCCTCCTCTCCCTTTTCCTTGGGATGAAACCCAGGGCCTCTAGAATGCCAGAGGAGCACTCGATCACTGACCTACACCAACAGCCCTCCAGTTCTTCTGATTCTTTTATATTGCATGGCCCAAATAAGGATTCAATTGATACTCCTTGTTGATCAAGTAGACGCAGGCCTCTTCTTCTCTTAATAGTTACTCTGCCAGTTCCTTGTGGGAAAAGATAATATCCAAGAAATGAATGCAGAGAAACTGCTCCTAATACACTGTGAGCTGCTCAAGTGCAGGCATTGAAGTTCATCTACCCTCAGCTCCATGTACCACAGAAGACAGGAAGAGAAAGAGGAAAACGTAGTTCTTCCTTTTGTATTCAGGAGTTTGTACTTGTGCTGGTGCCTTCTGAGGAAAGCCAGTTCAGTGGTTGCTCTTTCCAGAATGCTACTGAGCAAGTGGGAACTCTCCTTGCTCCTTTTCTGGCTCTTCTTCCTGGTGCTTCATCACCGTGGGCATCCCCCAGGCTCCCTGTCTCTGCCTTCTGCTTTTCTCTTTCAGGATTCTTGCACAGATTGTCTCCACTCCCAAGACTTCTGTTACTATCTTCAAAGCTTAACTTACGTCTTCAGTTCTAACCTCTCCCCACTCTGTATTCCTGCCTTTTCTTCTTGCATATCCTATAATCATATCAATTCTAGCTAGATGTCCATATCTAAACTCCCATCAACAACTTCATCCTCTGTGCATACTGATTGATTTCCTAATTGTTTAGATGGTGTGAAAAGCCCCACTCCCATTCTTCTAATCAGTCTTGGCTAATCTTTGTACTCATCATTGGCTCTCATCAGCCATATTCAGTTAGTGACCAAGCTTTTCCAATTCTTTCTTCAAAATGTTTCATATCTCAGTCTTCCTTTCTCTTCCCACTGTCAACTTTACCACTGGTGTCAACTTCTTTTAAGTGATCTCTCCAATTTCTCTCAGTTCTAATTTTTCTCAGGTCCTATAGCCTGAAACATCTCATTTACTGCTGCTTTCCACTAGGAACACAGCTCTGGAGGAGCACATCAAAATGTACCTCTCCTCTTGTCCTAATTAAAATGCTCCTCAAACACAGTGCTGAACTACAGCATAATCTGCCTTATGAGTGGTAGTTCTCTCTTCCAGGCGGGTTGTTGAACTTATCTTTAAGTTTCTCTCCCATGAAAAGTTCAAGAATGTTTTTACTCCTTCATAGAAAAGAGGCAAGAGTGGCTGAGAGTTCACAATTTACATGGCTGTCTTACATTTTACTGTTTGGAAAAGGCACCCCAAATAGTTTTCCTCTGTGGTTCCAAAGGTTAAGGTTTGATCTGTTGGGAGCACATGAAAGTCTAAGAGGGAAATATGGTTTTGAAACCCTTTGGCACTATGTTCACATTCCTCTGCCCCACAACTTTCACCCTTTTCTCCTGCCAAGAAGTTAAAGCCCAAATGAGTTTTGAATTTTATCCGATTGTAATTAGTTTGCATCATATTAAGGTGGCTTAACCAAGTCTCATGTCATTTGTAAATGATACCATAAGAAGCTTTTTTATTCTCCTTGCTTTAGACATACAGAATCTATGCCCGCAAGGAATGATATACATTGCAAACATTAATGGGTTAAGAAAGCGTTGAGCTTCTTCCTTTTTGTGGCAAAAATCCCTCTGCTGTCAAGGGACAAAAACGCCAATGGGGCAGTGATCTAAAAGGAAGGGGTGACGATTGGTGGCCCTGGAGAAGGGTAAACACATGGCTCTTCCATCTCCTCATTTTCAGCAAGTCAGTGACCATGTGTCTGATGCTCTGGTGGGCATCTGTGGTTAGAATGGAGCAATGTGCAATGAGAATGGAATGCAGAGTGCTCTGAATCATCTCTCACCATGTGTAGGGGTCTGGGTAGCACTGCTTAAAATCGGATGATTATACTGACGATCACCTGAAAGTCACAGAAAAGAAATTTTTAAAGAAGAGTTCAGGCATTCCACAGCAACTCTTTTTACATCTTATATGTTTCTATGACTCAAGGAAGTCCTTCTAAGAAAGGCAGGAGATAGTGTACTAGGTTCAAAGAAACTTCCTCTGCTATTTCTGTCTCTCTCCTCCTGTAGCTGGGCTTCCTCTGTCACCATAGTGACCCACACATCTCTGGGCCTGGATGACCAGCTGAAGAAAACTTTGTTGGGGCAGGGACGGGCTGAAGAGGAAAAGGATGGAGACCAGGGAACACTTGACAAGCACACTTGAATAGGGTAGAGGTCAGGGGAGGGGCAATACCAGATTCCTTTTCGGGCAGAAGGGAGAGTATTAGGACACAGCTAACCAGGAAAAGCATGCCCTGACTTAAGGTATTGGTGCATCCTGAGATGTAGCAAGTTGGCCTGTGAACCAACCACTGTCCAAGATGAGAAGTCCTGGATTCTAGACAAAATGATATAGCCCAATAGTTCAAAAACATTTCCTTTATTAATAATGCAAAAGCCCACTTAGACTGATTGATCCACAAAATTAATACCTAGTTTCCAGAGGGTAGAGTTCAGAATATCCCAAGGGCTTCTAAAAGATTTTAGAAGACTTACTATTAAAGTACATTCTAATATTGGAACATTGTATTATCGCTTCAGCTCAACACTATTTTCTTGTTTCTTCATGGTTCACATATCAAATTTCAACCCAAGTAAGGGGAAGAAGAGACATGAGGTCTTTGCTTTAATTTACTCAACTATAGATTAAGCTCTGTCATCTTTGTGGGTCTAGGATATCTATCCCCTTTTGTGCACATCTTAATATTGAAACTGTCTTTTTTATTCTTAGCATTATACTCTCCAGATACTCATTATCTATCTCCTTTATTATATCCCTTTTCTTCCAGGTATAGGGGCTCCATTAGGCTCCAGTATCTTTGTATGATTTCAGGTATATTCCATGGCTTCTGCCTACTTACCCAAATTGATAATTCTCATATCTATACCTCTAGCCTGAGGTCAATCTGATGCATAGGGTTAGGTTTTATATGGACATCTCCTTGAAATTTCTGTCCTACCCTAAACCATTAAGTTCCAAAGTGAGTTTTTCATGTTACTCTCCAATATTTATGTGCCTGTCCACAGTATTAATGTTACTTAGGCTTGGAATGTTACACTTCAGTCATCTTGACCACTTCCCTCTTCATTCTGCCTATCCAGTGAACCCCCAAATCTTCTTCCTATAGTCACCTCCTATATTCAGGTCCATAATATATCTTTTGTCCAAAATCAATATTTCTCTTAGCTCTAGACTCTGGACATTTCTAAGACAAATCATTCCTGTCTTCCTACCAGACAATATTTGCCAAATGAGTAGAATCATTGTTATCTTTTCTTTATGAATACTGCAGTCTTTAAATAGTTAATCATGCTATGCAATGGATGTGTGGGTTTAGGGAGAAGGCCAGAATTTCTCACATGAAAATAGTGATGCTCCCAAAGACAGATAAAGTTATAGCCAGGAAAGAAACTATGTGGCAAAGGTTGAATCTAATTGGTACTGGACCTTGATTTAAACAAGAAAAGAAAATTCAAGGAGGGAGATAAAGAAGTTGTTTCTTTTATTGGTTGTTATCCAGAGGCCAGTAGAAAACCAGATTTATTCTTTTCTTTATGTGTTTATTTGGTTTGTTCGTTGTTTTTTAAGCAATATGACAGAATCAAGAAATGAGAGAGTCCATGTTGAATGGTGAAGAGTGACAGTTAGTGACAAATACTTCTGCTCTTCCATTTCAGAGTCCAGGTGACACTAGAGAAGGGTTATAGATAGTTCAGATTCAGACAATAATTTCTGATAGCCAATTATGATACATGCCACTTGCTAAACTCTTTCATGTGCATTTTACCTTTAAATTATTTTTATGATTTTAATTGTACATATTTTGGGTTATAATGTGACATTTCAATACACGTATATGGTGTATACTGACCAAATTAGGTAATTAGCTTTTGCATCTCCTCATCATTACTCTGTTTGAAGACTTTGGGTTCTCTCTTTGATTATTCATAAAATATATAATAGTTTATTGTGAAGTATAGTCCCCCACTGTGCTGTAGAGCAGCAGAATTTATTCCTTGTATCTCACCATTTTGGTACTTGTTATCAACCTTCCTCAATCCCAACTGTCCCCCAACCTTCCCTGACTCTAGCACATATGCCTGGATCAATGTGTTTAGCTTCTACATATGGAGTGAACATGCAAAATATGTCTTTTGTGTCTGATGTATGTCACTCAACATAATGTCCTCCGGTTCCATCCATTTTCACATGCATTTTCTAAACTAATCTTGACAACAATCTTCATGTGAATAATGAGTGGAGTGAAATGAATATATATTATTGGCCTATTGGACATTGTATAAAACCCTACTTCCCCTAATTGCACTCTTCTTTTTTAACACATGAGGTCACAAACCAGATAAATGTCCTAAATTTAGATATTTTGTATATAAGTGTAAGACTTTTCCTTTTGTTTGAAGCTCATTGACATCTTTTTCCTAGCATTTGATTTTTCTCCTACATTGGTATTAAGAAACATTTTTAATTGAATGTAAAGATGAAAATTAAAACTGCCCTAAAATAACCACTATGACATTTTGTTCCATTTCCTTTTATTCCCTTTTCTCCATAAATGACTGTGTGTGCTTCCACAAATACATGCATGCATACACACACACACACCAATATTTTGTGTATGTGTCATTTTTCACATTGATTATAGTTCTTAAAATGGATTAAGCCACGATGATGATTTGATCCTCATACTTCTGCAAAATGACAAATATATGAGGCTATTCATTGCAACATGTTTACACTAGCAAAGGCAAGGAAACAATTCAAATGCTCATTCATATACTTATATATACATACAGAGATAAAAATATATTATTTCCCCATTGCAAGCATAACATATATATTATTTTAACCTTTTTTATAGTTAGTGAACAATATATCTTGAATATGATTTCCCATTTCAAAATATTTCTAAAACATCCATGATTTCACAATTGTTTCTCTATAGAATGTTCTTTATTTCTACATATCACTTAAAAATTTTGTATTTGTTTAAGCATAATATATTTAAGCATTTTCCTATTTTTGTTATTTAGATTAATTAAAAGTTTAATAATGTCACACCAAACAACCTTGAACATAAATCTCTGACCATGTCTCATTTCCTTAGGGTCATAATTAAAAACATTTCTAGGTCAACACGTCATCAATTGCCTAGTAATATGACAAAGTATGTGATATGTTTTCTCATAGTAATACATTCATCTATTCCTGTGGCATACCCTAATTGATTCTGGTGTCTTATTATTTCATTACAATTCTGGATTGTATTTGTTCATATTTAATTTATTACATGTATACTCATAAAGAAAATTTGTATTTTTTTGCTAACACTGCAAAGTTTTTATATTATGATCATGATTTTTTAAAGCCAAATGAATAACACTGCATCTTTTTCTAGGCTTTGAAACTTTCAATATAGCATATAAAATATATATTGTTTGAAGTTTGAAGCAATGTAGCAGTATAAAGCGCCTAGTAAGTTTAGGGGGAGGGTTCTACTGTAAGCATACTGCTAGATGCTTGGCTTATGCTCTTTAATTCACTGTCCAAGAACTTTGGGAAGTAGATGTTGTCATCACCAAGTTAGAGATAAGGAAACTGAGGCTTGACAAGATTGAATATTTTGCTCAATGTTACGCAGTTAGCAGGGAAAGCTAAGAAGCAAACTTTGGCACGCTGGTGAGAGAGCTCAAATTCTTAACCATTATGTGTACCGCCTTCTCATGCTAGGCGATGAGATCCTTGCATCTGGATTTATTCAACCTTTCTAACTGTAATTTCATTTTTTGGGAAAAATATATACCTGACATTTAAAACTTTACAACTTAAAACTAACACGCTCTACAAAACTTTCTCTCTCTATGAAGGCATACCCCTTTTTTTCTTTATTTTCTGTGTTAATATTTTCTGGATTAACTATTCACATTAATATTCTTTTCTAAAGAAATACCTCATACATACTGATTCTGTATTTTTATCTTCAAATCATTGTTTTATGCTTTTGGATTTGGTAACCCCTGCCTCTTCAGTTTCTTGTTTGTTTGTTATTGTTTTGTAATTTCTTGGCTTTAATCTTTAGTCCATTTATTTTCTCTCTTTTCTGTGAAGAAAAAGCTAAGGTCTTCAGCTATGAATTTGTCTCTAGTGCTCTCCCATGAGCATTGGTATCTGGTGTTTTGATTTTGCTGTCCTAAATGATCTGTAATTGCATCCTTGTCGATTTCCTCTTTGACTCAAGAATTTTATAGCACAATGTCGTTAAACTTCAAGTTTTTGGGCTTACTGGTTTGAACTTTTGCCATAAATTTTCAGCTTTTTCGCACAAGCCTGTCCAAATTTTCCTTTTTTTTTTTTTTTTTTTGAACTTACACAGATTTCCTTTGTGGGATAATAGAAGATCAATTTTAATAAATGTTTCATGAGTTTTTACAGAACAGGTATATTTTTGCTTTATAGAGTACAAAATTGACATCTATCTATTAAATCAGACATATGAAATACATTATTCAGTTCCTCTATACTGTAATTCATTCTTTACCTACTTAATCTGTCAAAGACTTAAGGAGGTATGCTAAGGTGTCCCACTATACTCATGTTCCTGTCATTTTCTCTTTGAATCTGATAAAGAAATGGTTATCACATCTACATTATGCAGCACAAAAAAAGGTTCATGATGCTTACATCTTCTTTGTACATTGTACATTTTATTAACATTAAATAACACTCTGTCTTGTTTTTTTTTTACTCTGTCTTATTTAAGTTCACTTGATCTGATATTTATACTGCCATCCTAGTTTCCTTTTTGCTTATATTTGCCTGATAAACTTTGCCTATGCTTTCATATTTAACATTTCTGTATCATGTTGTTTAAAGCTTGTCTCTTGATATATTCATTCTACTACATGACTTGTTACCTTCTGGTTTGTCCTGATAGATAAAAGTGATTCTTCTTCCTTCTCCTAAAATGGTTCTGCCTTTTCCTAGTCTTTTCCTTCCTACTATAACTGTGTAATATGATCCTGTACCCCATTCAGCCCAAACTCCAGGTTTTCTAGCTAATTCCACCAGGTGTGTGTTCCTTATTTGACCTGGGCTAATTAGAACTTCTACTCCAGAAATGAGGACTCATTCATTAGAGAGATCTGCAGCCTATAGTGAAATAACTTGGAGGGGGGGGGGTTGTAAAAGAGGGAACGGGGAGGGAGAGAGAGAGAGGAGAGAGAGAGAGATTAAGGAAATTGAGATTCAGTACAGAGATTTGGCAGAGAGATTTGGTAAAGAGACTTTGTCTTTCTGTACAGCTGGAACCATGACATGTAATAAAGTACTCTGGTTCTCTGGGAAGTCATGGGGCTTTGGAAGAGATAAGTCTTCAGAAATTGTGGCATATATATATTTTCCAGAAATGGCCACAGCCCTACCACTAGTTTCACATGTGCCAGAACCTCACCATTCCCTTCTTAGGTGGAGCATACTGATGCCACGGAGCCGTTTGGCCTGCCTCAGTGAAGGGCATAGAGCAGGAATGAAGGCACATGACTTCTGAGGCTAGGTTGCAAGAGGTGACAGCTTTCAGCCGCTCTCTCTCTTTTGGCACACCCAGCCTTGGATCCTAGCCATCATGTTGTATACAGAAGCCGGGCCACATAAAGGGACCACAAGGAAATGCTGGCAGCTTCAGCTAAGGCTCAGTCAATAGCCACCACCCACTCGCCAGATGTGAGTGAGCAAGATGAATCTTGCTCCAGCCTTCTGGCTGCAGAGTGGAAACAAGTGGCATAGAGACAAGTGACTCCCATGTAGTTTTCCCAAATCACAGATTGATAAAACAAAATAAATGTTGTCTTCATTGTTCTGTTTTTAAAAATGTTAAACCAAGTGTTGGAAGGAGCAGGGAGGGAGAGAAAGGGTAGGGGACAAAAGACAAATCAAGATGTACTTGTACCAGCTCCCCATGATAAAAGTAATTGATATGTACTGCAAACATGTACCAGTAAAAAAGTAAAATATAAAAACATGTTCATTTTGAGGTAGTTGTAGTTTCACGTGCAACCATAATAAATACAAAGGGGTCCTGTGCATCCATCCTACCCAGTTTCCCCAGGGTAACATTTTGAAAAACAATAGCACATATCAAAATCAGAATATTCATATTGACATAGTGAAGTTATAGATGTTCCTATGACCACAAGAAATCCTCTTGTTGCCTTTTGATAGCACATCCACTTCCTTCCTGCGCCCTGCACTTCTTAGCCCCTGCCAACCATTAAACTGGGCATAATTTCCATGATTTTGCCTTTTCAAGAATTTTGTATAGTGGAATCATACAGTATGTAACCTTTGGGATTAGATTTTCTTTCACTAAGCATAATTCTCTGGAGATTCATGTGCTGAATCTATGTATCGATAGCTCATCCCTTTTTATTGTAGTTCTCTATAAATGTTCATGGTACGGGTGTAAGAGAGTTTGCTTAACCATCTACCTGTTGAAGGACATCTGGGTTGTTTTAAATTTAGGGCTATTATAAACATAGCTGCTGTAAACATTTATGTGCTAGTTTTTGTGTCAACATAAATCTTCATTTGTCAGGTATAAAGCCTTAGGATGCAAGTACTGGCTTGTATGGTAGTTGCATGTCAAACTGTTTTCCAGAGTGGCTTTACTATTTTATATTCCCACAAGGATTAAATGAAGTTTATCTACATACTTGCCATCATTTAGTATTGTTTTCACTTTTTAAAATTTTAGCATTTGTATCTATGATAGGGTATAGAGATATATCTTATTGTAGTTTTAACGTTCATTTCTCTAATGGCTGTTGGCCTTGAGCATCTTATTTTTCATCTGTATATCATCTTTAGTGAAATGTCTCTCCATCCTTTGTCCATTTTCTGATCAGATTTCTTTTCTTTCCTGCCTTGAAGGAAAGTTTTGAAGGTTCATTAAATACCAGTCCTTTGTTGGATATATGGCTTGCAAATATATTCTCTCAGTCAATAGCCTGTCTTGTCATCTTTTTAATAAGATCTTTTGCAGAGCAAATATTTTAATTTTGATGAAGTCCAATTTATCTTTTTTCATCATATATATATATATATATACATATATATATATATGTATATATGTGCTTCTGATTTTAAGCCTAAGAACTCCCACCACAGTCCAGGATCCTGAAGATTTTTTCCTTTATATTTTATGGTTTTGTATATTATATTTAGATACATGATCCATTTTGAGTTGATTTTTGTATAAGGGGGAGACTTAGGTTGAGGGTTCTTTTTGTGTGGATTTTGTTTCTGCTTTTTGTTTTTAGCTGGTGGACATTTGGTTGACTTAAGATCATTTCTAAAAAGAACCTTTCCTTCACTAATTGCTTTTGCATCTTTATAAAAAAATCAGTTGAATATTTTTGCTTCTAGAAGTTTCTGTTTCTGGGTTTTCAACTGTGTTTCACTAATCTACATCTTTCCTTCTGCCAATGTCATACAGTTTTGATTATATGATATTTCTTAACATTGAGTAGACTGATCCTCCCACTTTATTTTTTCTTTTTCAAACTTTCTGTAGCTATTCTAGTTCCTTTACCTTTTCACATGAATTTCAGAATGATATTGACTATGTTTATAAAACATCTTGCAGGATGTTGACAGGAATTGTATCAAATCTGTTTATTATTTTGGGTAAAACTGATGTCTATACTCTGTCTAGTCTTCAAATTCATAGATATAGTATGTCTATTTAAATTGTACCACTTTAATTCCTTTGACATTTATGCTATATTTTAAAAATCATTTTCTTTTTCTTTTTTTTTTTTTTTTTGGTACTGGGGATCGAACTTGGGTCCTTGCTCTTGCGCAGCAGGCGACGAAACCACTGAGCTAAATCCCCAGCCCCTTAAAAATCATTTTCTTAATGGTTGCTCTAGGATTACAATGCGCATTATAATATTCAGAATTAACTAAATTATGATGGCAAAATTCTGAGTGCCACCGAGACAGTTTCTCCAGGACAAAGTGCTCAGTACCTGTGAATCATCAACTTGAAGTGCCCTCCAAAGGGTATGGAGGGCACGCAAGAACAGAATTAGCTGAATTACACAGAGTGTGGCTACTTTGGTCTAATATCATTCCAGTGAGGGTCCCTCCTTTGTAGTATCAGTGTCATATTTATTATCTTTATCTATTCATCTATCTATTTATACACATGCATATGTTATATCCAATAATACAGTATTAAAATAATTGCTTTATATATTTTTATATCTTTTTTAAATTAGGAGAAGACATAAGAAATTATCACAAAGTTGGTGACAGAGACTGGACTAGGTCTAGGTCTTTATTCCTATGGTTGTAATTTTTCATTATGTATCATTGTCTAAAAGCTTTTTTTCTATCTACAAGTCTCTGTTGTGTTCTCCAGCAAAGGTTCTGAGGAGCTGTGTGTGTTACAGTGCTGTACATCTCTTTGCTAGCTGCCTTTAGCTGTTAGTGTTTTTCTGAATTCCGTGAAATAGCCTGAACTTTTGGAGAATACCCAGTAGTTCTAGGTCAAATAAGCTTTGGATCCTGCATACTATATCCTTCTTGGATCTAATATGCATAGTGAAGGCTCTGGGAATCCCAGTCATAAATAATCTGTTTTCATTAGTCATTTGAAAATAAATATTTTAATTTTTAAAATTTAATACAATCAGGCTCCAAATACATATCCACTTGGTGTTTGAAGGGAACTTTAGGAAAGATACTATATGCAAAGTTGTGATCAGGATATACGAAATGGAAAATATATTGGGATTTTGCAATGACCTGGAACTAGTAAGAGAAGGGAGCTTTAAACAAGCTGGTCCCCACGGGGAGGGAGAGCTGAGTGAGTTGGGCCCTATGACCCTTGGTTGGGGCCACAGCCAGACCCTGTGAAAGTGCAAGGAAGAAGCCTGGGAACTAAGTGTCTCAACTCGACTGTCATCCATTCCTCTGCCTTCTTTTGGGGAGCCACCATCCATCAAGATCAACTAACAGCCATAGAACAAGGTCTCCAGGGAAGTAGTCCAGAAAGGTCAGTGTCTGGAAATAGTGAGGAGGGTGAAGAGTCCATCTAGGAAGTCAAAGGAAAAACTGTTCAGCATAGACAGTGCTACTTTAGTATGCCTCAAAGATGTCCCGTGGGAATCAGGAGCTGGGGTTCTAGGTAATGGATGGAAGTCTGGGGTGTGTGAGAAGCAGCTTCATGGGAAAGGAAGCAAAGTAGAATTAATGATGTACACAGAATAAGAAGACTAACAAGTCCCAGGTTTGCCCACAGCATTTCTCCCTGAGAATGTGTATTCTCTGTCAAATTTAGCATCCTATTTCTCCATGGATTTGTCAACTGATCACATCTCATTTCTTCAATTACCAATCTTCCCCTCCCTTTGACCCTTCAGTGAGTCCTGGGTCTTGGCACAGTGTCCAGCTGGGCTAACCAGCTTTCCTTATAGATCGAGCAGGATAACATAATTAATTAGTGCAAAGGACTCATTGATTGATATGGTGACAACATCATAAGATGACAAAACAATCTCCACCTGAGCTCTAAGGCTGTTTCAAGGAAATAGAGAAGCAGGATAGGGACCCTCTGTCACTGACAGCATGGGACCCCCGGCAGCAGTGAGCAGGTCTCTGAGAGCTGGAACTTCCCTCCTCACCTCTGCAGCCAAAACTGACAGAGCTGACTGTGACTTTACTGACATTGGTACCAGGCTTACCACGTAAGGAAATTGGCTAGTGTTCCTGTGGGAAAAATATTTATGTATGTGTGTGTTTGCTTCTGTGTGTGTTTAGAGTAGGGAGAAAGTGAAAAAGACAGTTGATTTGGTGTTGGGTATTCATATTCATAATTCAGCCATAGATACTGCAAATATCAATCAAGGAAACTTGGGGGAGGTATAAAAATAATACCTAAAGACATAAACAATGACTTCATAAATGGGGTTCTGAGACTACAAAGCAAAGAGGTGATATGTATATTTTTAATAGACTCTCAAGTTTGAGGCCTGGTCACCACACTAGAGTTTCTGTGAATAGCTCCTGATTCCCTCCCCAGTTCCAGTCTTGTTCCCTTTGGATGCAGCCTTCATGACTGCTTGGTTAGACTTTCTCAGATGCAAATGTTATCCCGACTGAAGCCTGCAAGTACAATTACCAGTAGATTAAAGTTTAGATGTCAAAGCACAAAGTGTTTTAAATTCCAAAGTACTAAGAATCATCTGAAAATCATTCTGACTCTCATCCCATCCTAGGTCTGGGATAGGTTGTCAGAATGGGCAGGTTTAAACACAGTAGGTGATTCTTCTGCAGCTGGAAATTGGATACACTTTCAGTAACCTTGTAGATGTAACTGCTTTTTCAAAGCTGCCCATGGCCCAGTCCCATCTCTTATTCCCCAACATGCCAAGACCTCAAATGGACTGGTGTTCCCTCTGGCTTCCCCACCACTTGACACCATCTCAGTGCTTAGCTCTGGTATGTTTTCTGTTGGATTGTTCTCCTTTACTTCACTTCATCTAATTTCTTCCAGTCCTTGAGGGTAAAACTTCAGTTTCATTTCCATCGATCCATGCTCAAGTCCTCCCATGCTCAATAATATTCCTTACCCTTCTGATAATTGGAAATGTAGTACCACTGCCCTTTGCTTTTGCCATTTAGGATATGTGCTGCCAAAGTGAGCACTGCTTTTGGCAGTTAATCACGTATTATTTTGCTTTACTATTTCTCTACCACATTCATTCACTCATTTAAAGGTGACTAAATACTTCTGCATGCAAGGCTCTTTTTCCCAACTATTAACACACTGACCATTCCTCAGCCTGAGATGAGTTATCATTCGTTCCTGTTTACCTTAGCACAATACTTCCTGGGCTTTTTGGAGGCACTTGTGGAGTTCTTTGAATGATGAATGAATGAGTAAATAAGTCAACTCTTGAGGCAGCAAAACATGGGCAAGAAGCCATGGTGATAATACTTAATTGTTTTTTCTACTTTCCCCATTCTTTCTCTCTATTCTCTTCTTAATGTCCAAGGTGGCAGGTTTCCTGGGCCTGTAGACATGTTTGTGGGTTGTAATATTTTACATATGTCTGAAAATGTGTGTGTATGGAGGAGGTAGCACCTCCCCATCCAACCCACACTTGCACTTCTTAGTTACCATTAGTTACTATTCTAGTGCATCCCAGCATCCTTTTAATTTTGGTAGCATGAAAAATCTCAAGACAGGAATGCAAGCTGTGAGTCCCCATGTCAGATGTTGGATTCTTCCCAGGATGTCAGTCAGGTTGGTTGTCAAGGACATTTTGAGGTCGTTGATTCCATGCTCCTTCTAATCTCCTACCTTCTCTATTTGTTAGTTTCTCCCCTCACCTCCAAAAGCTGTCCTTCAGGAGTTCCTGCATCCCACCCCTGAGCATCCAGCTTTGTGTGAGCACCACCCCAGTGGGCTTGCTCTGTTTTTCCACTTCTAGCAAGAATTTTCATTTTCATTTCTGCCTGAAAAAGTGATATTGCATGGGTTGTCATGCCCACATGGAGAAACAATGTGTTTTCTGCCAGATTCACTTAAAAAGACAAACTTTAGGTCTCCATGGGAGCGCTCCTGCCACCTGCTGTGATCCACTTCTTCAGGGGCAGCTTTGGCTCATCTGAGCCTGGAGATGCTGGAGCTGTGTTTGTTCTGGAATGGTTATTGTAATCACCACAAAAGGAGTATTTACCGTCCTCTGCTCAGCTCCAGGGGACTAATCCTCCTTCTGGCAGAAGGCAGACTCAAGTGCATCCCGAGAGTTATTTAAATCATGCTATAGAAAGACAACCTTGGAATGCCCCAGAATTACCTGGGAGTGGGATCAGGTGTGAGCACCAGGTGTGTGATGAGGGTGTGAGAGGGTGCCTTGGATGTGGGCCGTGTTACTGTGCCAAGCTGGCGAAGCAGGTGGCATCCCTACCAAGGCCTAAGACCTGTAATATTCTCACAGAAGTGGAACTATTGTGAAACTTTAGATTCTTTAACCCTATCCAGGCACCCCACTTATAATTTTCCAAGCTCTGATCTGGGCCCAAAACATATCTAATTAGCAACACAAAGTGGATCAATATCTCAAAATGTGACTCGGATTAAAATAACTGAAACAAAAGGATGGTTGATGTTTCAAGGGTGTGCAGCTTTTTGCAAACTCCCAATTGTTCCCAATCCAAAGTGGATCACCACAGGATCTGCATCTACCTTGTAATATTAGGAGTGTATTTGTTATATTATCACATTTCCCTTTAGGAAGTAAAATTTTCTGTGACCTTGGTCCATGGAAACCTTCATGCTAGTTCTACATATTACAATACCCATTGGAGGAAATTCTAAATCTGTTTGCTAACCCAAGAGACCACATTCATTGGTGTTCCAGAATAAATGGAGTCTTATCATAATTGGATAAATTCTAGCTTTCTATCTATATATCTATCATTTATTACCTATCTATCTCTGCATATTTTTCTTCTTCTTATTTACCATTTACTGTGTCAGACACTGCATGAAGTAATATATAAGTATCATCCTACTAAAACATTATAACAACTCTGTGAGGTCATTTACATTTTATAGATGACGCTTAGTTGCCCAGGGAGGTCACACCAAAAAGAAGTATTGGAACTTGGATTCTAGTTCACATCTAATGACTCCAAACATAGTGCTCTTGAATGCTACAATATATGCCTGTTTTGGTAGAATGTGCAAAAATATCTGTTGAACTGGACTGAGTTCCAGAAAACACAAATTTGCCAACTGGTAATAAATAGCTAATACTTGAAGGAAACTCTCATATCATTTCTAATCTATAGGACCTAGTCTTAAACCCACTCCAAACAACTCTGTGCAGGCTGCTTCTGACTCAGCCTGGAGCAAGGCAGCTGTTTCTCATCTCTTTAGCTCCCCATTGATGACAGCTCTGGGGGTTTCCATTGCTGCTCTTTGGTCACTTCACCTGAAGCCATCCTATTAGAGCATGCAGCCTGGCATGCCAAAGCTGGCCACATCGCTAGGGAAGGTGATTAGGTACCCAAGACCAGGAGTCAGGATTAAGTGCTCTTTTCCTGGGGACCACCATGCACAGTACTACTTCCAGACAAAGAATCAGTGCCATGTGGAGGCAGGTGAAAGTGCTGGGGTTCTCTGCCCTCCCATTCCTGGCTTCCTGACTTCTTAGACTAGCCTTGGACTCCAACTCCTTACTGGTTTTCCCACTAAGTTCCTTTAATATGCAGCAATCCCTTTCCCAAACTCTATTTTTCCTTGGAATATCTCTTCCTCTATTACCACCTACTCAATTCTTACCTATCCTTGAAGGTCACTTAAAACACCTCCTCTTCCACTGCAGCCTGCCCCAGTCCTCTTACCTGCAGGTCACCTCTTTGTGTTGTAATTATGTGTGTGCATGCTTTGTCTCTTCTAACCCACTAAGTTTCTTAGTGATGGTGGGTAATAGAGGTGATCTGTGTATCTCTCAGGGAGTCTAAAAAAGTGCTCTATGCATTTCTATTGGATAAATAAATGAAGCCATTATTCTGGCCTTTTGGGCACATCTGACATAACACAATGTGTGCATAATAGGTATCAAATTAAATATTTTTAAATGAAAGAATGACAATATGCATATATAATTTTAGAGAATACATAAAGTATTTTGAAGATTTTGATACATTAAGGAATGATTAAGGGCTGGGAGTATAGCCCAGCATTAGAGTGCTTGCCTCGCATTGTTAAGGCTTGGGTTCGTCTCCTGCAATGAAAACAATATCCAAAGAATAATTAAGGCAAGCTTCACAAATCTTGAATAAGTTCTTATAGGAGAGTTGGACTAGGACTGGGGAAAGAGAAGTCAGGAGACAGGACTTCTTTCATGTAAAGACAGGCCAAGAATTGAGCGAGGATGGAGCTTGATACTTGGCATGTGCACTGAAGAGAGTAACAATAAAGGAAGAAGTTACAATGCAGCAGTTTTTAATGGCAAGTTAAAGGTTGATCGTATCCTGAAAGGCATTGTAGGTGACACCATAAAGGCCTTATTTCTTAACAATTAATCTGTGAGAAGGACCAGAAGGAAGAAGAGAGACAAGCTGGGTGGCTACTGTAGAAATGCAATCAAGACATAATGGAAGCTGAATTAGCTCTGGGATTTCTCCCAGGCTGAGGTCTCTATAATTTATGGTCTTTGTGTTTGATGAGTGAATGTCCAGGTAGAAGAGGCAAAGAGGGCAGATAATATTTGATTGCATTTCTTTGTAGAGGGGCTCATATCTACTGGTTATTGGATGCTTATCTGACTCTGGCAGTTGGGTAGGCTTCACAGCTCATAAGCAGAGCTCAGCACCCAGAGTGGGTGCTCACACTCACACTGGCTATCGGAACCCGAGAAGCTCTGCCTGGGGCTCTGAGTGAGATATGGGGAAGGAGAAGGGAAGAATATTTTATGTCCTGCTCCCCACTTCTTCCAGAAAGAGCATTTCCACTTGCACTAGCACACTCATGTTTAGGTAATCAGGTTCCAGATGGTAGGGATGTGGAACTCCCCTTGATGATGCTCAGGGAGACACTGAGAGGGGAGATGCATGTGAGGAGAAGCTTTAAGGGGCTGGAATACAATAAGGGGAACAAGCCCTAACATAATGGTGAAGCATAGGAGTTCCTGGCCTGGGCTGTGCATTCAGTTCAGAATCTGAATTCCAAGATGGTGGCAAAATCCCCATCTGTGGTTAACTTGCTCTGAGAGTTGTGTGTGTGCTTAAACTGAATGCTCACTGGAGGGGAGGATATGACATCATGGGAAAATCTCTCAAAAAAGGAGTTTGAGGGAAAGGGCTCACGCACATGTACCACACACACACACACACACACACACACACAGAAAGAGAGAGGGAGAGATTGATTTTGCATTCTCCTCCTTTGTATCAGATGCTTGGAGAGACAGAAGGGCAAAACACAAGGATCTGGACACAAAGGGACCTTGGACTAGAAGTCCATAAATGCTCTCTCTCATACTGTCTTATCTTTACCGGTTCAACAGTTGGTAACCCTTCAGTATCGGCTAGGAGTGGGAGAGTTTTACATGTGACCTGATGAGCCTGCTGTTCCCTGGGGAAGATTCAATTCCCCCCCCCGCCCCCCCCCATCTTGTTCTGCTTACAGCTTAGTTCACATCCACCAATGAACTGGCCAAGTGATACCATGTGTCACTTCGAACTTCTCTTGCTCAACTTTTTTTCCATCTTAGCAAATTTTCCTTTTTACATCAATGTCTTTTATCATATGGCTATTTTTTGAGATAGGGTCTTGCAATATGGTCCAGGTTTGCCTTGAACTGACTGTGCAGCCCAGGCTAGCTTTGAACTCACTGTTCTCCTGCCTCAGCCACCCAAATGCTGGGATTGATTTCTTACTAAATTTTTTCTTACTTCTCCTAATTTTTAACACTTTAAAATATTTTTTGCTTTGATTTCATCAAGCATTTTTTAAAATTCTATTTTAATTTAGACAAATGGTAAATGTATTTATTTTTCCAGTCCAATATGATGCTTTGATATTTCTTTATACTATGGAATGATTATATCCAGCTCATTCACAAAGCCATCATTATCAATTATTTTCTGATGAGAATATTTAGAATACAATCTTTAAGAAACTTTGAAATACACAATGCATTATTATTAATTAAAGTCTCCATTCTGTTCAATAGACTCCTAGTCTTATTCTGTCTATCTAAGGTATTGTTTTTGAATTTGTGCATGCAGCCACTGATTAGTACCAATGTTATAAATGGAAAAAGCTCAACATAGAGTCTGTCTTGTGGCTTTATATACATTAAATTAATATACATTAATTTATTTAATTTTCATAGCAACTCTGAAAGGTAGTAACTAATATTACCCCCACTCTATGCATGAGAACCCTGGGCCCTGGAGGGGTTACATGCATAGGACAATGGCACAAGACAATGAGCCCAGACAGTTCACCTGCAATGCCAACCTCCTACCCACACTAACCATATCAGAGCTGCTTTTTGTTCAGCAGTACTGCACAATTGATCTTGTTTTGGGCACATTCTACTCCGATCAGTTTTGAAGACAAATGAAAAGACATTATTGCTCCCCTGGAAATCTTGTCCATTATGAATATTGCAGTAAAATACCAAACATCAGCTTGTATTGTCAGTGGGGGAGAAAGAACAATTAATAAATCCACCATTTGCTGTAGGATGCCACTTTAGCTTGTTAGATTGAGAAATGTCAAGCATCATTACTGAGTTGGGCTCCCTGGCTATGAAACATTATCCTTGCTTTGTTTGTGAAAAATTCGCATACTGCTTCTCCTTTTCTTCATGAGTACAGAGAGCCCTCTGCAAAGAACATCCTAAATAAATGACTAACCTTCACAACAGACATGTCAATGATGTTGCTAGAACACTAAAGCACAGTGTTCTGAGACATTCCTTCAAGTGTGATAAGGTAGGGGAAATCTGCAGGAGGTGTTCCATTTCTGTGCTCATTTATTTGTCAGGCTTCTGGGAGCTGCTGAGGTTCTCTGATCTCCACTCTGAAAACAACTCCAGTGGCTGCAGGCTTTAATCTTTAAAAGCTATATAATTAACACATGTAATTGTTGAAAAACTACAAAATAAAACTAAACAAACAGACACAAAGATGTGTATGTGTGTTTTGTTCACAAAAACAGGATAATGATGAATGAACTATTTTGAGATTTTTTTCAATAACAAAATACTGTGAATATTTTTCCAAGTCAGTAATGAACACTTCTATGGCTGTAAGTGGTAGCTTACCATTCAGCTCCATAATTTTTGTGGTAGCTCATTTTTTTAAAAACTCAATTTCTTATCGTTACATATTTGGGCTGTATCTATTTCACTAGGACATAAATAATGCACTGTACCTCCTTACAAGTAGACCTTAATTGTTTTCCCTGGAGAACATTCCTATAATCAGAATTTCTAGGTTATAAGGAATACAGTTTTAAAGCTTTCAGTTTAATTTCTTGTCAGAATTATTGTGCCAATTGATAACTCTCCTGCCTGATTAAAAATGAGAATGCAATGACTGTTTCTTCTCACTCCGAGGAGCTCTGGGTTTTTTTCCTTTTGGGGAGGTGGTGCTTGTGGGATCTTTGCCAGTTTCAGAGATACATGGGAAAGTCTAATTCCCTTTGTATAACACTGATTATTAGTTAATCATTTTTTCATTTATCCTATGTTTGACAGGGAAAATGTTTGATGTACATTTGAATACATGTCTGATAGTTTCTTTTGCCCATTCCCCAGTATTGGGGTGATTATCTTGATTTTATCACTTATAAATTTTAAGAGTTCTATATATAAATGATATCAATCTCTGTCACATAAAACATCTCCTCTAATATTTAAGTCATTTTTATCTTCATTTAACTATTTTGACTCATAACTATCTTATATTAAAAAACAACCGCCTTTTTTAATATTGTCCTCTGTGCTTTGTCTTTGTGGTAATTTTTTTAAGAGTAGGAAAGGTTTATTGGAGAATAGGAATAGCTCCTGAGAGATAGGAGGGGTCCTGAATGGGTTGCCCCTTTTGGTAATTTATAATTAATTAAACTATTTTTTTTTTGCAGTTCCAGAGATGGAACCTGGGGCCTTGCATGAGCTAAGCATGCATCCCACCACTGAGATGCAACCTCACCTCCCAATATGGAGCAATTTTTAAGAACAGATTCAGGCATTAGTGCTGGAATATGCTCAAATAGATCATTCACAGATAGCAAAATACTGATTTCTTAATTTTTTATATTATTAATTTTATTGGTACATTTTAGGTATATAATATGATGACATTCATCATTGGAAATTTGCACCTTTACATACTCTATCTTGGTTCTTATTTTTTCCCCCATTTCTGTGCCCTCCCTTCAACCCCTCGCCCCTCCCTATTTTTATGGCATTACTTTTCGCATTTTATTCTCCAGTATGCATGGAATTTATTTTTTTGTGTGTCATGAGATAAGAATATATCATTTTGTTCCCTCCACCTTTGTTATAATTAATTCTCCTTTGGTATCTTCCTTTATCTTTGTAATTCTCCTTTAATTCCTTTCTGAAACAAGGTGAAAGACACATGTTTTAAATGATTTGGGCTTGAGATACCCTCTCCATTACCCTGAGTCATTTTGCTAAAAATAAAGCCATACAATCTCTAACCTCTCTACTTTCAAAATGGAGACTGTTTTATTTATTTTCATAAGTTTTAGATTACAGAAGTAATTAAGGATGCAAAACATTTAGAAATTATAGGAAAAAATGAAAATCATCTATAAGCCCACTTCTCAGAGAAATACCTTGTTTCTTAAAATACATTATTCATTTGTTATCCATGAATCTAACTTGTCTCCTCTGGGACACTTTTTAAAAATAATCCTGGACCATATTAATCTGTGGAAGAAAAACATCAAATGGTCTTTCTAAAATACCTGTTTTCTGTTCCACTTTTACACATGCTATCATCTAATGATGTGTTGCCATTTCACAACCAAAGAGGAAGGGTCCAGTCCTTAGTAGTTCAGGAGCCTCATTAACAAAGGGCAGAAGTGTGACCTCATTATATGATTCAAGGTAAAACAAAATATGCATATTATACTGAAGGAGTCCAAGATTGTGGCTCTTTACCTCTCCATCCAGTAAATAAATATATGGATAATAAAGGAGATAAACACAAGCACATTTTAATTAAATATTATAGTAGGTGCACACACACACACAGACTATGTTGGACTATTGTAATTAGAATCAGGCTAAATCATAGATGGCCAAATCTCCCAACATTCCAAGGTACAAGTTTTGGGCAAATGTATATTTCTTTTTTCTGAAGCTTGTCTCTCTCTGTGGATCACAAGAGAGATATCTGCCTGCTTCTGCAATGGTATTTCAGCATTTTGATTTAACCACATTTTTGAGTATTTTGTCAGATTCCCTTTGCAGACTCTAATCCTCCCACAGACAATAGGAGGAGTAAATTGCTAGAAATGCAAACAGTGAAGCTACAGCCTCATGCAGCACCAGTGAATCCAGCTACAGCCAAAAGGGTGGTTCTCTCTATTCTGTTTCTTTTGAGTAGGAGACCTCCAGCTCAACCCTGGAATGTGCCTGTGCATGGAGCCCTTGCTTGTGAGCTAACAGGCTTAGCTGTTGGTTCCTAGAAAATGCAGTTTGATTTTTTTCACAGGCTGAGCGCTCAGATTCAGCATCCAGATGAAACAAATAGAAACATCTGCTGAGAAAGTGTGTTTGAGCATTGGTTAAAAAAGAGTTCTTCAGAAAAATTCTGTTGAAGCAAACTGTATGAATTGCTGTGGGGGGAACAAAAACTCCGAGGAGAGCAGTTTTTAGGCTGTCTACGATGTTAAGGCATCTCTCGGAACTCAAAAAGGCTAAGAAGCTTCTGGAAGCCTGCATGTAAAGTACTATTACATGCAAGTCAGTATAAAGAAATCCTTGTTGAAAATATGTTATTGGAATGGGAAATAAAAGCATTGTTCAAATAATATAAAATATACCATTTACTAATGAGACAGTCTTTGATTTTGAATTTGAGCTTTCTTTTAAAACAATGCAAAAATTACATATTCTCTAGATAGAATTTTCCTCTTCGCTCCTTTTCTGTCCCTTCAAAAGCAGAAAAGATAAGCTGAGAAAGAAGGGTTACAGTCTTGCTAGTTTCTTCTGCTAAATTTCTACCTAACTGAAAGGCAGACACTGCAAACAAACAAACAAACAAACAAAAAACCTACAAGTTTATAACCAGCAAGTCTAACATGCTCTACAAGTTAATTGGAAGTCTCTAGTACAAGAGAGTTTTTTGATTAACTATAGGATAAAAATAAATTACTTCTAGGAATTTGTGAAAAGGACACCAAACATTCATTTATATATAAAACCTTGCTTTAAATACAACATATATTTAATTGTGATCCTTAAAAACTTGTTTTAAAGATGATTATAATCTACTTGTTGATGTTGCTTGAGATCAGTTGTCTTAATAAGAAGTAAATTGCTACTAGTTAATAAACATGAATAATAAAAATTCAGGATTGTAAATTTTTGTAACATGGTCAGAAAAGTCCATCTTACTCTGAATCTATGCTTTAAATCCAAGGCACCATGTCCCATGACAGCACTGTATCCCAATCTGTTGAACAAGATTTATGTTCAAGGGAAACATCCGAGGGTCTCTCACAATACAATGGTGAACCAAACAGATGTGGCTGCAGTATTCATGGGATATGTAGGTTACCAGAAGTGATGTGTAATAGTAAGTTAACAGACATACATGAAGAATTGCTCAGCGTATTAAAGGCTAAGATGTTGACAATTAGATGTGAGAGATAGATGACAAAAGGTGGTACTTATTAAAGTGGGGAAGGGAGGTTTTTCTGAGGAAAGGACACTTATGCAGAGATTTTAGGGATGGTAAGCGGCTGTCCATGCAAATACACATGTGCGAAGGTGAACGAGAGCAGGAAGTGTTTGTGTTTGTACTGTGTGTGCAAAGGTTCCGGGGTAGGAAAAAATCTAAGCTAAGTTTAGCATAAGCATAGTGACAATACTGAAGTGATCTATGTGGCTATAGCAATATGACTGAGAGAAAAGATCAGAGAAACTAGGGTCAGGATGAAGAAGAATCATTCAGGACCCTGGACTGTTAAGAAGGCTACTGCACTAGTCCATCTGAGGAAAGATGGTGACGCAGACTAAAGAGGCCATTACTATGTGGCGAAGTGGACATACCCAAGATGTAGTATGATGGTGGACTTTATATACACATATAAGGTACACATATACACATATGTGTATAAGGTACACATGAAAGAGAGAGAGATGAATGCTACTCAGACACGAATGACTCAACCTTTGTTGAGATGAGGAAAAATGTTGGATGCACAGTTTGGGTCTGGAGTGTAAAGTCAAGAGTCCACTTTGAACACACTAAGTGTGAGATGCTTGTGAAACACCTAAATGGTGAGGTCAAGTAGCCAGTGGAGCTTGTGGAAAAAACTGGGGCTGGAGATATAGCTTTGAGAGTCATCAGTGTGGAGATTGTACCTAAAACTATGAAAGGAGGTGAGTTTCTCTAGATAAAGAAAGTGTGTACACAGAGAGGAGAGAGCAAAGGCCCCGGAGAGAACACAGGAAACATAAGCCTACGACCTAAACTGTGGGTCTAAAGAATGGGATGGGGGCAGTGAGGAGTTAAAAACATGAGTGGACGGAGTCATGGAAACCAGGAGGACAGAACATCTCAAGAAGACGGCTAAACCTTCAGCTAGTCAAGTGAGGGAGGAAGGGAAGCATTTGCTGGATTTGTTAATATTCGTGTCAAGGTGACCTTGGCTGGAGTTGTTTGATGATGTGGGGGAGGTTGTGGGCTGTGGAACAAATAGGAGCAGGGTACAATGGGAGAACAGATGTTTACAGGTGTTATTACTATTTTGTTTTAATTTTAATTATGGCAAAATACATATAACACAAAATTTGCCATTTTAACAATTCAGTTGTATTAAATACATTCACACTGTTGGCCATCCATTGCCACCATCCATCTCCAGAACTGTTTCATGATCCCAAACTGTAACTTGGTCTTCAGTAAATATCCTCTCCCATTCTCTCTTCACCCCAGTTCCTAATTGCCTCCGTTCAATTTTCTGTCTATAAGCTTGCTTATTCTAGATACCTTGTACAAGTGGAATTATGTAATATGTGTTACTTTGTGACTGACTTATTTTTCTTAATATAATGTCTCAAGATTAATTCATTTTGTGGCATATGTCAAAATTTCTTCCTTTTTAAGGTTTAATAATATAGTTGGCTATTTGTATCCATGGATTCCACATTTGCAGATTCAACCAACCAATGAAAGAAAAAAATATTTGGAAAAAAACTGCATCTGTACAGAACAGGTACAGACTTTTTTGTCATTATTTTCTAATGTAAATATAAATGTTACTTGCATAGCATTTACACTGTGTTAAGTATTGTAAGTAGTCTAGAGATGATTTAAGTACAGTATATGGGAGGACTTTGTAGTTTATATGCAAATATGATGCCATTTTATTTAAGGGACATGAGCATCCATGGATTTGGGTATCTAAGTAGGTCTTGGAATCAGTCACTTCCATGGATACCAAGGGACACTGCATTCCATTGTGTGAAAATCCTGTATTCTGTTTACTCATTCATTCATCCATAGGTAATTGGGTTGTTTACATGCCTTGGCCTTTGTGAATACTGCTTCTGTGAATATGGTACGTAGATCCTTTTGAGCTGAAAATGGGGGCTGTGGTCAGGGGGAAGGAATTTGTTTTTATTTGTTTTTTTCTCCAAGCTAAGAGAAACCTGAGCACCTTTGTATGCCACTGGCGGTGACTATGGAGAAAAAGAGACAAAGTCTGACCAGAATGAGGGACAATTGAAGGAGGAAGAGAGAAGGAGCTCTACAATGACATGCAGGGAGGCTGGACTTGGGCAGGGAACACACACTTCCTCTGCAGAAGGGAAGGGAAGAATGTTGCTCTGGATGCTGGCATTATAATAGATTTGACAATGGGTAGATAAGGATGATTTCTCCAAAAGGCTTCATTTTCTCTGTGAACTATGAGGCAAGCTTATCAGCTGAGGGCTGGAAGAAGGAGAGGAGGTAGTTAAGAGAGAAAGAAGGTATGGAATAATCTCTTAAAGGAACATTTCCCTGTCTTGGCTGCAATCTGAATGCAAAACTTTTAGAAGATACAGAGATTTGCTTCCTCCTTCACACTCTGATGGTGATTTTATTGGTCTTAGGTGGGCATTAGGCATCTATAATTTTAAAATTTCCTAGGTAATTGTAACAGCTATGTGGGTTAACAATAATTGTATTAGAGAGGGAAAACAAAATACACCAAAGACAGAAAGACGAATGTAGATGTTTTCATCTAAAACAATTGAACTCATAGATGCAGAGAGTAGAAGGTGAATACCATAACCTGAGGTGGTGGTGGTGGGGAGTGGGTAAGTAGTCGTCAAAGGGTATAAAGTTTCAGTTAGAAAAAAGGAATAAGTTTGATTTGTTTTTAAAAGATCTATTGCATAGTATGATGAATACAGATTACAATTGAGGACTGTGCACTTCAATATCACCAAGAAAGTAAATCTCAAATATTCTCATCACAAAAATGCCAAGTATTTGAGGTGATAGATACATTAAATTAGTTTTAATCATCCTACATTGTGTTAAAAAATCTTAACATCACTGTCTTCAGCATACATATATTTAACTATAATTCATCAACATATATTAAACAAACACTCCCTATGTGATCCTATTGTGTCACATGGGTTAAGGATGACCGTCTTAGAGTAAATGCCACACAAGGAATGTAAACATTATATACTACAATTGTGTACTAATACAAAAATGAAAAAGAAACACATGATGTGAGAAACTCAAAGTACAAATAATTTAAAGAATAGAATAAAAAATTGACAATAGGCAAGAGGGAGATAGATCTTTGGCAAATGGAAAGGGGATCTGGAGATGGAGGTACAGGAGAGGGAGGGAAGGGAATGGGGAAATAAAAAGAATTAAAGTGTTTTATGTACAGGTACCTCCCCCTCACAATTCATGTGGTCATTCTGTACTGCAAACATGCACTAATAAAAATTGGAAAACACACAAAAAAGGAAAACAATAAATGATAGGCTTCCTGAGAATGGCAAATCTCCAATTTGAGATTTACAATTATAAATTTCAAGTGAAATGTGCTAGTGCAGATTGGAGGGTGTGTATGTGTATTTCTTGGTCCCACATATTAAAATCCAATGTAGCTCAGTTACTGGCCTTTTTCCTTTAGCACTTATTCATGTAAGCACCCATGTATTTCCCACCATTGATTCTATCCATAACAGTAACCTATAATGTCACCATGTGCCCCACGTACTTCCACAAATATTTCAGTGCTCACAATAGCCAATGTGTCCATTCTACAGACAAGAAAATGAGGCACAAAAATAAAATCAAGCAGGTGCCAACACTTACATTGCTAATGTATAATAATGGTGGCACTTTAGGCTAGGAAATCTGGACCTCTTTTCTGTCCTATTAACCATACCTTCTCCAGGTGCATGGTCTAAAACATGGACCTCCAGTCTGGCCCTTTTTAAGACACAAAACAGAAAATTGAATTAACCAGAATTTGTTTGTGTGCATGTGTGTATGTGTGGGGGGGACAGAACCATATGGTTGAAAGAAGTACTTGAAAAACCCCTAAGGTGAGGAGAACCTACAGGGCCCACAGGTGTGACAGTGGATGGAGGGTGGGCCTGGTGAAGGATGGGCTGTGGTGGCTGAGCAGAAAGCCATGCAGGTAATGCAAGCCTGAGGTCAGAGCTGATGTTTTCCATATGCTAGAGGAGAGGGCTGCAAAGAACCAGGAGCAGTAGTCCAAGTCAGGCCAGCAGATATGTCTAAGGTGAACTCTGAAACTCCATCTTGCATCTTCTCTACTGAATGGTCTGTGCATCTTAAACTGCCCACAGATAATGAGACTGGAGTTAGTAGATTATTTGGGAAGAAGGTGTCATGTGCTGAGGTCTATGGAAAAGCTGCATGGATGGAAAGCAGTCAGAGACAGGAGTGGATGTGTCTGGTTATATCACCAGGGTGGTGCTACAGCTTTGACAATCCCATGATTACTTAAACCACCAAGAGGTGTGGCATTTGGATTGGTCTTGGCTGTAATAAGCGGTGGCTCCATGGAGGTTTTATCTACATGTCTTAAGGTTTGGATGACCATCAGACCAAGATTCTTTTAGATACCATTGCAGAGACTCTCTGTACCTGAGAACAATATTCCCACTCAGTCTATCAGAGGAGGTACCAGGAACCACCATTTTGATGGATTTAGCTCATCACTGACTTAGTGCCCTATTGTAATAAGGTGCTGTTATGAATCTAATTTTTACTCTGTCTTTGTCTATGAGCTCAGCAAAGCTGAGGAGAGAGAGTGTGTTGGCTGGTGAGCAGCAGACCTGGGATGGAAATACAGTGCTTTTTGATGAAGGCCTGCTGACTTTGTGGAATTAGACCCTGATGTATTGTCACAAGTAGATATTCTGGCAGATGCCACTCTCACTCAGGCAGGGTAGACACCTCTGTGCTCTCTGTCAGAGTCCCTTGGAGGGAGTGGAGGCTTCACTTCTGTGAGACAATGCTCAAGAAAATGCTCAGCTTACAAAAAGACTCCTAATTATCAGTATGCAACCCTGAAGGGAAGGATGGAGACTATGGAGATTTATGAGCATTTTCATGCTAATGATTGGGGTGATGTCATAACATTTAAAACTTTCTGAATCTGTGTTTGGAGAGATTCCCTGGGACTCCACTGCACTCTTTCAGTTGGACCTTTGTTTTGGAGGAAGATGAGAAAGAGGCTTCTAAAGATGAAGCAAAGAAAAACTTCCCAAGGAGGGGAAAAGAACTTGACATACAGATAGGTGAGGCATATAGGACTCAAGCTAGCCTTAATCAAAAATAATCTACACATAGGCATATAATAGTTAGGATTCCAGAAACCCAACAGAAGAAAACAATTCTACAAGCAGTGAGAGAAAAGAAACAAATCACATACAAAGGAAAGCCCATCAGAATTACAGCAGACTTCTCAGTGCAAACCCTCAAGGCAAGAAGAGCTTGGAGTGATATATTTCAAGCCCTAAAGGAAAACAGCCTCCAACCCAGATTGATGTACCCTGCAAAACTATCTTTCAAAATTGATAGAGAAATAAGATACTTTTATGATAAAGAGCACCTCAGGAACTTCATGAATACAAAACCAGCACTCCAAAAAATTTTAGACAATACCCTAGGAAAAGACAATGAGGATCACAACCCTAGGAAACCCAGCTGAATGAATCCATTGGGCGTGACAAATTAAATGCAAAGGGGGAGAATCCAACAAAAAGAAAAAGTCAGGACAAGGCTTTTAAAACTTTTAACTTCATCTCCCTAATGAGTGTATAATTCAATCTTATTATTGTACTGATTAGTATTTTTCTGATTCTAGAGTTGCACACCATTCCTTGTGCTTATACTGGCTATTTATCATCTTCTTATGTCTACATTTTAATTGGGTTGTCTATTAATGAGCTCTAAGAATTCTTTATATATTCTGGTCATAGGTTATATGCATTGTAAATATGGTCTGTTTAAGGACTACTTTTCATTTTAATGATGTCATTTAAAGTTCTAAATTTTGATGGAATCTCATTTATCAATTTTTTTCTTTTATCCATCATGTTTTTTGTATCCTAGGTAGTTCTTGCCTACCCTGAATTCATAAATATTTTCCCTTATAATTTCTTCTTAAAGTTTTATACTTTTAGGCTTTCTTATTTAGGTTCATAGATCCCTTCAAGTTATTTTCATGTATGGAAAAAAAGGGTTGAGGTTAATTTTTTATATACAGATACCAGATGTTCTAGTGCCATTTGCTGGAAACACTATCTCTTCCTCAGCTCTTGAATTGAGTTTATATTCTATAAAATGCTAATGTTAAATAATCTTTCAAAACTCAGTGGACCATATATGTGTGGTTCTATTTCTAGATTCTCTGTTTTATTCAAATGATCTATGTCTTTCCTTACACCAACGCTGCCTTGATTACTGTAGCATTAGAAGAAGTCTTAAAATTAGATACTAAATGTCTTACAACAATGTTTTTGTTTTTTGGGTTTTTTAAACTTTTCTAGGTCCTTTGTACTCCTACATAACTTTTAAATTTCAATATCCAATTCTTCATTTACAGCAAGTATACACAGACCTGAATTTTTATGTATGCCTTGTGTTTTCTAATCCTGCTAAATTCAAGTACAAGTTCTAGGGACTCCTAGAGATTTCTTAGTATTTTCTCTGTAGATGATCATTTCATCTACATATAAAGATTTTGCTTCTGCTGTGCCAATCCTATCCTAGCTATGTCATTTTATTGCCAGACTATTTTGGTGTGGACTAGGTTTCAAAGTTTAATGGACAGATAAAGAGTAAGCCTATCTGCCTTTGTTCCCCACCTTAAGAAGAAAGCATTGTATCTTCTCCATTTATATAAGGTGTTCTTGCTGGAAGTACGGAGTACATGTCTTTAATCTGTTGAGAAGTTTCTGTTCTACTTCTAGGCTCCTGATAGCTTTTACCATGAACAGCTGTAGAATTTAGTCCAATACTTTTTCTCCAACTAGTGACAGGATCATATGGCTTTTTCCTTTCCTCTGTTTAAATGATGACTTTTGGGGGTGGATCTTCCAATGCTGAACCAACACTGCCATCCCTATAACAAAACCACTTTCTACTTTCTACATCCTGCCAGATCTGACTTCCAATAGTTTGTTTTGTTAAACAAATTTCTATCTATGTTCATACTTTTTTCTTCTATTATCTTTATCCAGTTTTAGGATTAGCACAATGTTCCTTCTTTTTTCTGCTTTAATTGTTTGATATAATTTATCAGTTAAAATGTATATGACCCTGCTGTTGTCGTATAGGTAGGTTTTCAAGCTAGGAATATACTTTCTTTAATAGGCGCTATTCAAATTTTATATTTCCTCCAGAGTTAGTTTCATTAATTTGTCTTCCAAGGTACTTCTTAGAAGTTGTCAAATTTATTTCAAAACAGATTTTTGAAATATGCTTTCTATATCCTTTTAAATTCTGTAAAATCTGTAAAAGAAAAAAAAAAAAAATGAAGCAAAGAGTTCCGGGTAAGAAAAGTTTGAAAGCACACAGCCAGAGCAGAAGGCTTTGCATTATGATGAACTTGAAGTGAAAATAGTTCACTCTTCGTGGCCTCCTTACTTAGGGGTACATAGTACATGCTGTTGTCACCTTAAGCAGGTCTCATTTTGAGCTAGTACATGTATTGGCCTGTGTGTGTGTGTGTGTGTGTGTGTGTGTGTGTTTGGTGCTAAGGATGGAATATGGAATCCAGGACTCCATACATGCTAGGCAAGCATTCTACCACTGAGGTACATTCTTAGTCCCTACCTTCTAGCTCTTGGGAAGATTTCCTGGTCAGAATCTGAGCCACCTTGCTGGGGAGTGTTATGGTTTAAGAATGAAGTGTCCCTTAATGACTTACATGCTGAAGAGGTGTGGCTAGAGTGGTGATTTGGATCACGAAGGCACTAACCTCATCAATGGATTTTAACCCATTGATTAGTTCATAGCTGAATGGGCTATTAGGAAATGGGGCCCGGTAGAAGAAGTAGGGTACTGGGAGTGTGCTTTTAAAGGGTATACCTCATTCTTCCCTGGCTCTTCCTTGCTGTCTCTGCTTTCTGGCTGCCATGATGTGAGCAGTGTCCCTCCACCATGCCCTTCTGCCATGATATTTCTGCTTTGGTCGGAAGCCTCTGAAACCATGAGCCAAAATAAGCCTTTCCTTCTTAAGTTGTTTTCTTAGGTATTTTGGTCACAGCAATGAAAAGCTGACTAACACAGGGAATGCTGAGGGACAGAGGCCAGCCTTCAGCCACAGCCTTCTGGTGTGGTGTACAAATGGGACCGTTTGACTCCAGATAAAACCAACTTTGTGGTTCACTCTGCCCTCCACGTTCTCTGGGGGACCATGCAGAAGCAAGGCACCAGCTGAAATTATACTTGCCTAGCTACCTTCCCTCGCTCCATCCTTCTTCCTTGGCTCCCCATTCTCCTGAGAAAACGCCTTCAATAAATCACTTGCCCAAGAATCTTCCATCATGATCAGTTTCTAAGAAACCCAATCCCAGACAAGAAATTCTATGCTGGAGATACAAAAAATAAATGGATCTTAGTGGTTATTTGGAGCATTTTCTAAGGGTTCTCCTAGAGCTGTCACCCTCCTTCCCTACAACATACCACTGGGTAGATTTAGGGAATTCTGTGACCTTCTTTGAGACCTCAGGCTGCCTGGCAGTAACATCATCACCTTCTGTGGTCTCCAAAGGAGGGCCACAGAGTTTCATGCGCTGGCTTCACAGCTCCCTGTGTCTCTGGTAAGACCCTCCTTCCTGGCCTCCATGGCACCTCTACAAAAGCACAGTTGGAGGGACATGGCTGCTTGCTGTTTACTGGGAGAGGAACTCTGGAATGCAGAAAACAGAGGAAAACAAGCCACTTCATGTGCAATAGGACATGCACTCTGAAAGAGGACCTCCTGAGACGGGCTCAGGTTCCTCCTGGCATTGTCACCTGAAGCACTTGTCCCTTCCTCCATCCTACATAGGCTGAGGGTTCTCTTGAGGACCTTGACTCCCTGGATTTTACAGGCTTCTGCTGAGTCCACAATTGCCCTTGAGTTCAAAGCACGGTAATGTGTGTAAGAGAGGATGCTGCACACATAGGGGAAGCTGAGGTCACAGGAAGTGTCCACTGTAGCTGGGTCTGAAAGCCAAGCTTAGAATGCCAGGTAGTAGACCTGCTGCCAAACCAGTCCATCATTTTAAAGTGGCTAAAAAGGCAATACCAAAAGGAAGACATGATTAGACCTGTTTACTCAGATTCCCTTAAAAGATATTAAAAGCAACCATCATGCCTTACAACTCTACTACTTCAGCCACAACCAGAAACCCAAGTCTGAGGCACAACACCATCCCAATCACCAAAATAGTAAGTTATAAATATCCCTGCCTTGAACCCAGAGGAAAACCAGAACAAAACAAAGCATGAGACTTTAAGTCAGGACATTAGTAGGGGTAAAACCAATTTAAGAGAGAATAATTGATAGCAGAGTAAAACTAGCTGATACCCTGCCTGAAGCTGTGGTCACAGCTAAGGCATGACAGGGCTGACCACAAGAAGGTGAGGGTGCTGGCTGGTCACGAGGCACAGAGCTCTCTCTGACTATGCACATCCAGGTACTGAACAAAGAGAGGGCAGGAAGTGGGTGCGTAAGGCTGTTGGAACATTATACTAGCAAATATTAAATCCTGTAACCTACCCTCCTTGCTTTGCTACAAGCTCCTTTTCGAGATGTCTGCCTGTGTTTGTAGTCTGCCTGAGGGATAATTTGTACTGGACAGTCCAGCAATTGTCTGGTCTGCCTGACAGTTACATTTCTCATCTCAAGTAAGTGGGCGCTTTGGTTTATACACTCAGGTCTCCTGTGAATTTCGTCATTGTGAGTTAGCCTGCTTGGTATCAGTAACGGGCACTATCAAGGTCAAGTTTCTGGATGCATTAGACCCATGCTCCACTTTGGAGGGGAGTGAATTCATCAACTTAGACTCCACCCTGGAGGACTCCTGTGGTCAGGGAGCTGGCTTTCTCCCAGAGTCTTGGCCTTCAAATTTCTCTACTTATCTAGTGAAAAAGCAGAAAAGCAGGTTGAAGGATGTCAGTAATGAATTCTTGTATATGTCAACTCCTTGGAGGATGGAAGAGAATTTATGTGAGTTAGTTTAGGGGATTTGTTACACAGAGATATGATATGAGTTGAAAATGAAGGGGCTTAAGAAGCACTTGTTCATTTAAAAGTTATATCTGTCCACATTCACACAGTAATCACAGAAGAAAAAGCATTGATGAGTGCTTGGCCTGTAGTAGGTTATTAATAAGTATCTGTTGGATGAATGAGATGTGCTTGGTCAATAAACATATGAAAAAAGATTGAGTCTCAATGGTAAAAGAAATGCCTATTAAAACAACAAAGTTCCATTGCTTAACATATGTACATGTAAGAATTATGCATTATGTATATAGAAACAATTCATACTTCTTGAAAAAGGCAATGGGCACTCATATAATTGCTACAATCATATAATACTTCTAGAAATAAATTCAATAACATGCATCAAAAATCTTGAAAAGGGCCGGGGATTTGGCTCAGTGGGGCTGCTGCCTGCCTCGCAAGCATAAGGTCCTGAGTTTGATCCCCAGTACAAAAAAAAAAAACCTTGAAAATATATAGACCATTTCATCCAGCCATTTCATTAAGAGTAATGGATCTTAAGGATATAATTAAACAAATACATAGCAAAATGGTTGGTAATAGCAAAAAATTTGGGGAAAAACCCCACTGTTCAATAATAACAGATTGCTTGAATAAAATATAGAATTATGAGCCATGGAATATCACTTAGCCTTTATTACTCATAATGTAAATAATTAACAAATCTATGCAAACTAAGCAAAAAAAAGGGCATGAAACAATCGGTAAAGATAGATAATAGGTATTTTTGAGTGGTGGAATTATTGGCATTTTTTGAATTTTAGATAATTCATACTTTCTAATTTCTCAACAGTGTTGCAGTAATAAAAATTTACTTATAATTTCTAAAAATTCAACTGATGTAAAGTTGGCCAATTTGCAAGCCGACTTTAGTTGACTAAACTTATAGTTACAGTATTATACAGGTAAAGTTAACAAAGGCAGGATTTGCTACGGGAAGTGAAAGAATGAGCTGACCCTGAGTGTATGGGGTGAACTGGTCGTAACTGAGTATTGCTTTTCTATACGAGTATCCTCAATAGCAAGGCAAGAAATGAAACTACGCTAGACATAGAGTATGAGACTGTTTCCATTTCCCCAAAAGGGAGACAAGCAGATTGATTTGCAGCAAAGAAGAAATAAGCATTCATTATATATTAAGGCCAGTATGTAATGCAATTATTCTTTACTACATAAATCACCAAACCCTCATTCATGGAAGTAATTTTGAATAGAACTTTCTTCAAAAGTTTTTGCAAAAAGTTTCTTCAAAGACAAAAACAAAAACAAAGGGGATGGTATGAAACCTTGCTTAGAAATCACTGAGCATTCAAAGTGGAAGTGAAATCTTGGGAATCAAACTCATTTACAGATGAAGAAACTGAGTGTCAGAGTGGTGAAGAAATTTGCTCACTAAAATGCAAAAGTAGGATTAGATTCTAAGTCTCTTGATTTCTGGCCCAGTGCTCTTAAATCTCCATCCTTCCTAGTACTGCCTTGTCTACACAACCAGGACTAGCTGCCAGCAAGTGTGTCAGTGGGGTCTGTGTCTGACCCACCGTACCCATTACAGTCTGCTCTGAAGCAGGGACCTATCTCCCACATTAGTTGCACAGTGCTCTGCAAGCATAAGTGGAGAGATCCTGCAGAAAATGAAAATGTTATGATATTTTTGCTTAATTTTATATATCTTTGAAGGTTTAGGAAATTAGGGGCCAACAGTAACAAGCACAATACTAACCAAACATTTGCTAAATGGCTGCTAAGCACTATGTATGCTTCTAAGTCCTGTTTCTTTGTGGTGTGATCAAAATAGATGGTGATTTAAAGAAAAGTAATTTATTACAGTAAAAGATACATTTGTAGTAATCCCCCTGAAAATATTCCCTTGAACACACTTATCCCATAACTCTTGCCACTTTCTGAAGCTGTTCTGGAAGTCTTCTTTTATTAGTGTTCTTATGAGATATGATAAAAAATATGATAAATGCTGCTGCTGAGTAATATGCAACAGAAAGGCAGGTTTGTAAAAAACATGGCATGTGCTCATCTACTTTATTTATCAGATCTGGAACTGTGCAACTTCTGACTCTCTCCCAAGGTCAAAATGACCACAAAAGGTAAATGTTTTGAAGTGATTCAGGAAGCCATGACAGCAAGTACAACAAAGTCATTCACAAAAGATGACCTCCAGAACTGCCTCAGAAAGTGAAAAGAAAATGATCTGTGTTTGAAGCAAAGAGTATTTTGAAGAGGGTTGATGGAATGTGTCTTTTACTATAACAATTTTTTTTAAATTCACCGTAGTTTTTGTTCACACCTCATATATCATTTAATAGTGAGTACTGCCTTCCTAGTCCCATTTAACAGACAAGAACTTTGAAGCATGGTGCAGAAAAATGACTTGTCTGCAGTGACACATCTACAAGATGGCAGAATTTCTAGTTTTAGAACCCAGGACATCTGCCTTTGAGCCAGATCCTTGGCTCCCAGATACACAACATCTCCTGCAGTAGGGACAAGAATAACATTTCCAGAGCTAGGCCCGGCAGGCAGGTTATTCTGCTATTCTACTTATTAGTATTACCTGCTCGTGAAACTTGGATTGAGACCCAAATCTTCTAAATGTCTGTGCTGTTTCTAGCAGTTCCAAAACAGGAACAAAGATCCCCATAATAGGGCACATTCTGAGAGTTGGCCTAGGAATTAGGCAGAATAAGGCTTTACTCACCTCTCAGATGAATCCCAGGGCTTGTGGCTTAAGCACTACCTAGACAGTTGGGGTGTGGGTGAGTCCTCTCCCTGGCTGGCCCATCATTGGCTGAGGTCTGCTTCTACACTTGGCAGCTGCTGAGATTCCTGTCCAGGCTGTGAAGTCTTGCTTGGAACAGGAGAGAGCTGGAGCTCCTCTCTCTCCTTCCGGAACTCACTAGCCACTCAGGCACTTGGGATAACACACAGACAGGTGAGGACATAGTTGCTCTATGGTGTCCTTGTGATGACCATGGAGCACTGTGGGAACACAGGTCTTTGTTGGGATGGTTAAGCGTCTAGCTTGTGATATCAAGAATGAACTGGAAATATGTGCTTTGGGAAGGAGAAGGAGTGACGTGGCTAAGGGATAGGAGTGCCAATCTGGAGCCATCAAGAGGCAAAAATGCTGTCACTGCTAGTGTCCCATGGTCAACACTCGACAAAGGGTGCAGGCAGCCAAGTGTGTGATTCTGCCTCAGGTTCCTCTGTAGGTGCCTCTTCCTCCTTCCGTGTTTCCCTTTTCTTTATCATCTTCCATGTCAAATGTGCTGCTTCCTTCTTGGATCCTAGCTTTCAAAACTTCTCTTTCGCAATGTATAAGTAAGCAATGTGCACAAACGTGCTTCCTCCCCAGGCCAGATACACACAGCGCCTGCAGGACCATGGCACGTGAGGAGGCGGAGCCTCCTCTCACCTTCCGTCACCTTAGCTCCCTTTCTTCTACCCCAGAGAGGGAGACCCCTGCCCAGCTCACTCTATTCCCTCAGGGAAAGTGAGAAAGCCTACCCTGTGCTCCTTGTTGTAAGTCTTAATGTGTTTGCTCTGGTCTCTCTTAGAGGAAGTTCAGGTGAGGGAGTTTTCAAGAAGCTGGGGGGCTGAGGGTCCAGGGCTAGAGGCAGCAGCTGCTAAAGAGGAAGGTGAGGATAGCTGTGAGTACCAAGTAACCAGCTCTCCAGGGTTAGTAGTTTTTTGCTACACAACCAAGAAATGATGTGAATTCTGGTAATTCTCCCAGCTCTTTGAAGCTGTTTCTTGTTGCCTCTCAGGAAGTTGAAAGTGCATTATAAATGGTAAAGCCCTGTGCAGGTATGAAGGATTGTTTGTGATGCTGGAGTGAAATAAGGATGTGTACTCGGAGCAAATTCACTTAGCTGGTGCTTCCCAACCCTATGATTGCTAATGGGCTTGGGGATAAAAACTGAGAATTCTCTCCTAACAGTGGGTGAGCAACTTCTCCTGCCCATGGCCTGGGACTGTATAAATAACCAGTTAGAGAATTGGACCTTTAAGTCCTTCTTTGATCTGGGTTACCCATGAGACTAGGGCTGTGTAGGCATGTAAGCTGTGCAGGAGTAAGAATTCTCTCTGCCTGCCGATCTTCTGAGAGACAGACAGTGATTTATGCATCCAAACCTTCCTGGGAAGATGTTAAGATAGTGTTATTACATTACTCAGGTATAAAATGTTGCTCCCAGTGCTCATTATTTCTACAAATGAAAATGATCAAGTTGGCCTCTGAATGTAATCCTTAGATAATGAATGTTTTATCGAAGTTGGAAACCTTTCAATTTTTTTCAGTGTTGGGGATTGAACCCAGAGCCTTCTGTATCCCAGGAAAGTGCTCTGCTATTGACCTACAACCCCAGCCCATGGCGCCCTTATAAGGGGATAGCCAATGGGAGCGGAGCCTTTTTGCCCTTCTGCTACACGGGGTTGGAGTCTCCAGAAATACAAGCTGCTGTTACCTTGATCTTGAACTTCTGGCCTCCAGGATAATAAGAAATAAGTTTCTGCTTTTGTAAATTACCTAGACTGTGGTATTATGTGATAGTAACACAAATGGTGTAGGGCAGTCACATGGCTAACATATCGCAGAGCAAGAATGAGAATCAGATCTCAACTTCTAGCCCAGTGTTTTTGCTGCCATTAAAGCTGCAAAGTAGAGATGAATAAATCAGCTTTAGCATAAGGCTTAGTGAAGGTCCCTGGGGTGTCCAAAAAAATCAGTACCTGAATGGTGGAAATACAGGCAACAGGTTAATGGTTCATGTTTGGCTCCTTGGGATCACACATTCCCCTTGTCTCTGGGTGTGCAAGAGGGTGACATATGTATCGATGCTTGCAAGTCACAGACCAAGTGGAATTTGAACAGATGTTTCAAGAGGAAATACATAAAGAATGAGGACATTATGAGATTGGAGGGGGTGCTGAAGATCAGAAATTAAAGAATCATACTGTTTTAAAGGAGAGATGTACTTTGAAGTTAGTGGCAAGAGACACATTAAGACCATAATGTTAAAGTTGGGGGTGTCGAGGAAGCAGCAGGCAGATTTGTGCTGCACTCATTTTCTCCAAATGCTGTTTTCTAGTAATAAAGTTGGAGAAGTGGGAGAATATCATCACTTCTGTACTGTGTGAGAGAATCATCTCTCAAAGGTCCAGGGAGAGAGGAGATAAAAGGCTATTGCTGTTTAAGGGCAAGTGGAAAAGTCGGAGAATGGGATCCTTTTCCCAACTGGTAGGTGACACAAAATAGGCATTTCTTAATGCTAGAGGCTAGACTTACTCAGGAAGTTCAAGAGGGTTGGGGGCTACATGGAGAAGAAGCCCATGAGCAGAAGGCAAAAGTGGTAGGGAATGGCTTTGCTCTATATATCTCCAAAGCCAAGAAACTTAGGCTTGACATGAACGGCGAGTCTTATATGTTATTTGCAAGAAAAAAGACATTCTGTTCTTCAGCGTCCTGTCCAATTAATCTTTAATAATAAGAATAGATTTAAAACAATATTAATTGAGTAATGTATATAATAAGGTGCTGTGCACAGATTAGTTTATTGAACTTTTATGAGATACTGGTGAAATAGGTATAATTTTTCCTCATTTTATATATGAGAAACTGAGGCTGGAAGAGGCTGGGTGACTCACTAGATATGCACAGTGGGCAAGTGGCAAGATAGACTTGAGCCCTCCCCCCACTCTGGACCATTAGCCTCCATTGCCTCAACATGTCTAAGTTCTAAGAGCATCTCCTCCTGGCAGGAAGCCCTGACAGTGGTCTTGGTGAGATGCTTCTCTCTCTTCATGCTCACCCTTCAGTCAGCCTATCATTACCTCCTGTCAACATCTCTTCTAGGAGAAATCAGAGGTGGGGTGGTGTCACTGTCCTAGGTTCTGAGTTTATCTTGTAAAACTAGAGATTTGAATAGGCATATAAGGAAGGCTCTGTTTGCTCTACTGATTCTAGTTTTAGACTCAAATAAAAATCTCATAGCATTCCAAGTGCCAAGCTTTGTGTGGCCTAGGATCACTGTTTTTCCAGATTGTGCCCGGTTTGCAATCTCTCAGATAAGTTTTCCACTTCCACTTAGTGTTTGTCTGGGTTGACAATGATTCTGGGGGATCAGATGAGCACAACTGCCAGACCTCATCATAATAGAATTGATTTAAAAATATCATGAAACAATACATGCCTTAACTTTGAAGAGATCAATTTTAACTCAATTCTTATATGATTGGTTTTAACTCACGGGCTTTGAGAGGTTAGAGCAAATAAGAAAGAAGTCACTATTTTCCAAAGAAGAAAAGAGATCATAACCAAAGAATTTGTCTAATGCTAAATTACTTTGCGATATCAAGGGTCTTTCTCTCACCCTGTACTAAATACTCTTTCTGCTATTCCATGTTGTCTCCCCAAAGCAATTACATGCATCAATCAAGGAAAGAAGAGAGAGAGTGCAAGAGGGAATAAAGAGAGACAGAAAGAAAAGGAAGAAGAGAAGCAGAGAAGACATGAAAAGGAAAGGAGATGTCAGCATCTTGGGGTAAAGGGAAAGGATGCTCTGGCCACCTTGTGAGATGTCACTCAGACAAGTTTTCATCAGGTTCACAACTATCGATGTCTCACTCAAGAACATTATCCTATGGATCTGTTTTGTTTCCTATCTCCTATCTCGGGGGAAATCTACATAAGAAATGGCCATGGTCACATAGTAACTACAGACTGAGAACCAAATTCTCTTCCCAGTTTTACCATCCCCCAAGCCCCCTGAATAATCTCACCCTCACCGGTACCGTCACACTTATCACACGGCCTTCTTTGCTTACAGTATCTTTTAGGCAGTGGTCCCATGGCCATGAGGCCCCTGAGAAAGCCACTGTACTTCCTGAGTGCTCTCCAACCCAACCTCTTCCAGGAAGTCTTCCTAAGTTGTGTCTGAAATAAAGCTCTCTTTCCTGAAGTTTCCATGATCCTTAGATTGCACTGCCATTCTTGCACTTATCATAGATTATCTTGTGATATGAGAGAATGTATCTTCATGTTATATTATGGGATATAAATCTCCACTTGACTTTGCATCATTTGTGGCAGGCAGAGTTTTCATCCTATAGTTTTTGAGTCTTGTCTATGCACTGGTTCACAAAGAAAGTACTTAATGTTATTCAAACAAATCAGATATTTGTAGTTGAAACCAGTTGTGGAATGTATCTAAGACTTGATTTTATAGAAGCAACAGAGCTATGAAAGAACCCACTGACCCTGTCTGACTCACAGACCAATCTTCGTTCACTCTATTGCATTCCTCTCCACGCAAAGGCTCTGGGTGGGGGGGGGCACCTTGAGCTTGGGAGTCACTGACATGAATGCTTATATAGGAGAGGGGTTGTTTGTAAGGTAGCATTTGCAGAATATTGTAGATATTTGTACGGTGGCCAGAGTAAGGAGACAAAGAGTAAGAAAGGTCTTAGGAGGTACCATAGTGCTACTCTGTGGTTGTACTATACTAACTCATAGGGCTGCATCCACGAAGCTGCATCCCTCTCCTGATAGGCTAGGCTAGCAGACAGGAAGATTTTCATTTCTAGAACCATTCATGAATCTAAGAGTGTCCAAGAAGGACATTCCTGACAAGGGGACTACAAATGACTACACTGTGGGAGCCCAGCATTCTGGAAGGTAAGCCACACCTCCAACTCCTATTTAGAAGAGAGCTAACAATTGTACACTCTTTTCTGGAGGAGAAAAGAAAGAAGTAGAATTGCTTGGGCTTTCAGAATGAACTGAAACTTTTCTCTCAACAACAAAATTAAGATTTTGGCAAGATTTTTCCAGCCTGTAAACAAGGAGACTTTCCTGGAACATACCAGTGTCAGATAAATAAAATTTTGAAGTTCAGGAATCCCAGATGAACACTGCCAATGAGGATAAGGGCAGGTCAGTGGCAGTGCTGGACACATACTGACTGACCATCTTCAGGAGAACCCAGGTGCTTATTGGGACAGAGGTGCTGTATTCTCTACGTGCAGGTCTTCTAGCCTCTGGCAAGGGCCAGTCGTAGTCTATGGGACCAGTGCTCTTTTTCAATCCTGGTATCTCCAGGTCCTTAGAATTTGTCTCCTTCCTATGAACAATATCAGGAAGTATATGTTCTTGTACTTCCCCCAATGTGTTATTTCTGGCCTCCCTGCTGTATTTTACTTAGATATTCTGGGTCACCAGAAGCTACAGGGTCCCCAGATCAGGTTGCAACCATAGATTCTCCTATCTTTCTTCTTGCCATTTCTCCTTCCTTCTACCTAGACTAATCCATGTGACTTGAGAGGCAGTTTCCTTTGCCATGCCTTCAAATCTCTGGCCAGGGATAGGGAAACTGAGTATATACCTTAACAATAGAACCATGTGAAAAACTTAAGGTAAATCTCACCTCAATGGATTAATTTCCCTGGGCTTCTGGGATGAGGACAGAGAGGACAGGGTAGATGGTATGCCTTTCCCTCATGATGAGAGGGCATTTCTCAAGGTGAAAATATGCAGAGTTGTTTTAAATTTTCACTAATCATAGGTTTATGTGGAGTTTCCAGATACAAGAAACTCAGTCTGCTAACTGCTGCCTCAGTTTTGCTCTGCACTTTGAGATTTCATGCAGCACACTCTGGGTTGCAGTGATTCACCTGCAAAGCCTACAAAGTTCGCTGTCCCTCTTCTTCTACATGAAGAAGCACTTTGTCACCTGCCCACCTTCACCCTGGGGTCATAAGCCTTTCTGAGGCCATTGAGAAGTCCTTTTATCCAGCCTGCTGCCTTTTAGTAATAACTCCCGCATCCATCCCAGGCGAGTGAGAATCTCCTCTAGGTTTAAAAATCACCAGAGGTGTTGCATTCTTTTGGTTTTGTTTTTATTACATTGTGAACATTGGTACAAGGTTAAGTACACACAGAGACAGACATCAGAAGGATGCAGAGAGCATACACAGTAACATGCTTGTACAGAGAGAAGTACAGGGACACTGACAGAGCATACAGCATACAGATACACATGCAGTACAGACAACAGCCCCAGGACATTGGCCACGCTTGGGTACATTCCTATATGAAATAGAGCATAGGATACAGAGAGCAGGTGTCAGTCAACAAACATCATCAGGTGAAATCCAGCTGTTTGAGTTACATTTGACAACAACAATGTACAAGTTCTTATTACATATGCAAGGGCGGTAAAGTCCTGGCAAACTTCAAAGAGCTTACTGGGGTCTTCCCAGAGCCTAGGTGCTGAGGGTCAGGAAGAAGCAAGCAGTGACCACAAAGATAAGCAGGGCAGGAAAGCTGTCAGGCTAAGTGGAACATGGGGAGTGGGGGGACTGGGTGAACACAGGAGCCACATTTTTCAAGAACCTTGGTGATACCAAGAAGATCAAAAGCTCATCTTTGTGGCTGGGCTGGACTCTGTCTAGACCCTCAGTCCCAGCTCTAGCTCCATTTCCACCCTCCAAACTCAGCAGAAAAATCCAAGGATTGGAAATGACAAACAAGGAGGCTATTTTGTTCTCTTTAATTTCTACTTAGTGGCTGAGTTCCCAGCACAGGATAACAGGCAAAGGGCAAGACCCTGTGTGTTGAGAATCAAAGCCTCAGCACTTTCAGCCTTGGACTCTAGCCTGGCTCTGCAATCAGCTGGCTGTGCCATCTTGGGCAAGTCACTTAACCTCTCTGAGCCTCGGTTTCTTCATGTGTAACATGAGGGTTCTGGCTAGAAGATGACCTCTGGGACCCTTCTAGATCTTACAGAGGGAAATTCAGGTGAGTTTTAATAGCACCCTTTTCTGAAGAAGAAATAAAACAAAAGTGAAATGGTTGATCAAGTGTAATTCATCTTCCCAATTCCCCTCCCCTTTGCCATCTCCCTCCCTGTATTATCCCTAATGACCAGACCCTGAAATCCAGGAGTTAGACATTTTGGGATGAAGCTCTGTGCCCAAAAGGCTGCCATTGCTATGTTCGGGGCAGACTTCAGAGGACTAAGAGTAAAGTAATGCATCAGAGTTAGATACAACACTATATTTGCTTGGTAAACCCCAGGGCCCCACCCAGTGCCTGGAAAGCAAGAGCTACTTCTATTCTAAACCATCTGCAAGCTCATGTGGCAGAGTGGTTGGACTGAATTTCTGCTAAGGCTGAGCACTAAGTTTTTCAGTCTCTTTGTCCCTGAGTCCTAAGTTAGAAGGACCTCAAAAGAACCCAGTAGAAAGGGGAAGAGACAAAGTAGCTCAGCATCAAGGGGCTGTCCACTTTCTAACTAAGCGCTGGCCAGGGAACACTGATTGTCTCTATCTTTCCCTCTCCTTTCCATCATTACAAAAGGAAACAAGAGACCTTTTATTCTTGTTCTTAGTACCACTGTATCCATGGACGGTGTATAGAGTGGTACCTTGGTTCACGAATTTACTTCTTTCCCTGATTCTGGTTGAAAACTGAATTGGGCAAGAGCCAAATCAAATTCAATGGTTAAGTTAAATATTGACCTTGTGGGGAAATTTGATTCAGTTCTCATTCAATTCGGTTTGCAACCAGAATCTTGGAGAGAATTTAGTTTGTGAACCGAGGCACCATTGGAACAGGAGGTTCCTTTTCTTTTAGTATCTCTAGATACAATAGTTTTTTTCCTCTCTCTCCTCCCCACCTCAGTGCTCAGTTCTAGTCCACTTACCTGCCTTTCCTCCAAAATAAGACCTAGCTGGAAAACAATCATCCTTGAAAACTAAAGATCCTCAAACGCCAGGTCCGATTCATCTATTAGGTAAGGCAAAAAGATAGGCTGACTGGGGCTGACATCTTTGATCTCTAGTTTTTAAGACTGATTACTTTCTGGCTAGGTTTTATTTTCAGAGAAAAAGGGTACAGGCTGTGGGATTGTGGTAAGCTACTTAATTTCTCTGAGCTTTGGTTTCATCCACAAAATGAGGGTAACGAAAGCACCTTCAAACAGCACTGGTGAAGACTGAGTCAGGTCATAGATACAAAGTGTTTACCACAATAGCTGGATGTTGTGTGCCTTTAAAATGAGCAGAACTCTTCCTGCCTTGTCTCCCAGTTTCCCTGTAGACTTAAGCATAACCCATAGCTCAGCTATGTCTAATCAACTTTTGGAGAGAGCAGAAACTCCAGTAGAGCAGCCACTAGCCACATGTAGCTACCGATTACTTCAAACGTGGCCAGTGTGACTCAGAAAATGAATTTTTAATTTGATTTCATTCAGGTTAATTTAAATTTAAATAGCCACACATGCCTAGTGACTACTATACTGGAAAATGAAGACTGCTTTCTCTGTGGCTCTATCTTCACTGTGCGTGAGAGAAGGGCTGGCCTTTCAGAAAAACAGGGAAGATGTGGTATCACATGTGACCTGGACTGAGTGGCATCTTGGCACTATTATGAAACTTTGAGCTGATAAGTGTACTTTTGTGTTTCAGTTTTCTCACCTACAAAATGGGGAAAT
Source organism: Heterocephalus glaber (assembly GCF_053883595.1). Taxonomy (NCBI): domain Eukaryota; kingdom Metazoa; phylum Chordata; class Mammalia; order Rodentia; family Bathyergidae; genus Heterocephalus; species Heterocephalus glaber. The sequence continues at coordinate 22,900,476 of NW_028258351.1, read as the reverse complement.
TGACCAGTGGTTTAAGATCCCTTCTGCCCAGGGCGGCTACATATAATGATACAGGCTGTGTGCATGGTTCTTGCAGGTGGGTGGTTCTATTTATAGGGACCATGGTGAGGAAGGTGTTCTCTGGAGATGTACAGCATCAGAGTTTTGCTTCCATCTCTCAATTTTCTGGGGCTTGATGAGGGCTTCTTTCCCAAGCTGCCTCTTTCTCTGCCTCCTCCAGTTGGGAGTAGCTTTCTGGCCATAGAATGCAATTTATGAAGGGAACAGGGTTGAAAAGAGGAAGTGAAGGGTGCATGCATATGGCATTAGGCCAGATTCCTTTTGCTAGTACTGCCTGGGGAATTCTGCTCAGCTGTCTGCCTTGGTCTCAGACTTTACTGGCTGATATTTGTAGGCATGATATAATGTAAGGCATTGCTGCCTATAAAGCACTGGATTGAAATATATATATATATATATATATATATATATATAATATAATTTTAGTAGCCATTAACACCTTAGCATAAATTACCTAATTCTCTAGTGCTAACTAGCTGAGAGCTGCTTTGGTAAGGCAGAAAGATACTAGAGCCTGACACCAAGTTCAGAAGGGAGATGAAGGTATAGCATGGTGAGAGAGCTGAGCAAGAGTTTCCTGTTTGGTGTGTCTATGGGGGTGCATGCAGAACTGCTTCTGAGGTAATGGAAGGACCTGAGCGAGGGGACAATGGTGCTCCATTACCCATTCCTTGGAGGCCTCCCTCTGCTCTGCGTTCACCCAAACTAGGATGGAGGAAGCTGTCTTTGAATGGCAAGCTTCTTTTGCCAGCTCTGCATCTCTCAGTGCTGAGAGCAAGACCTCTTACTCCAGTGTGGGTCCCGGGACTCATCCTCACCCCCTTTTTTTTCTGAACAAAAGCTTCAACTTGCTGGTTGTTAATTCCGCATCCTCAGTAAGCCAGGCTGTGTTGGCGAGCTGTGCGCACATTTGCTGCCACTCAAACCATGGGGCCCAGGGCATGTGATGGCAACAGCAGGACGGTAGGGCTGCAACTTCCATCCCCCCTTCCTCCATCTCTCAACAAAGTAACAGAAACAAACATTTACAGAGAACTCTGTGCTAGGTAGTGTACTAGAACATTTTATCCATCACCTCACCCAAAACTTCAAGCAAATCCTTTACATGAGGATCCAGGCTTGGGGAGGACAGATGTTTCATTACATTGCTAAGCTGAAGTTCAAAGCAGCTCTGGCCGGCTCCACTAGGAGGGCCCTTCTCATATCGCCTCCTTTTCCTTTCTTCTCTTTCCTTCACTTCCTACATTACTCTTTACCTCCCTTCCCTCTTCAAGGAGACTCATGGAAGACAGAGGTCCTGGGGTCTAACCTGCTAGCATCTGTGGCTCAGTGTCCACCACTACAGGACACAGCTAGCCAACGGAATCTCACCTACATAGGTATTTCTTTGGTCTTCATTGTTTTAAAAGTTAGGAAATTACATACAAAAATCTGAATTCCTGACTTGTCTTGAGAAATGAGAAGATGCAGTCATACAGGGTCTGGACTGACATATGGAAATAGCTAGAGGAAGCTCAATAATTAGCTGGCTTCCTTAATGGGGGCTTTGCTTTTTGGTTTGTCATAGTCTCCACCACTCCTAGGTTTCCTGCCTACCCCATTCTGTGCTTGGCTCTTTGAATTTGTAACTGATGGGCAAGACAACTTCTAAAATCTCTCTCAGCCCATCTTGTTAGCTTTACCCTGCATTGAGACAAAAATCAACACAGCAACGCTTGGAGAATTTACTTTGAGTCTCATCTGGTTTGAAGGGTGTTAAAAAGTGGCAGGTGGTAGAAGATTGGTCGGGAGGAAAAAAGTGATAAAAAAAAATAGTGGACACTTTCCTGTGGATCTGGAAATCTTACTAAGTTAGACACCTTTGGCCAATGGGGAGGCCCAGCTGGTTCCCGGGACGTTACACTGGCAAATCTTGAGCATTGTTGTGAATAGACTGTGAGCATCAGGACAGCAGGCATCAGATCATTTCTGGTACATAGCAGGCTGTCTATAAACAGCTGTGTGATGAACGGATAGGTGAGCAGGTGGATGGATGGATGAGTAGGGTACATAAGGCAGACAAGAAAGAGGTGCTCTGGGAGAGGTCTCTCTGGAAATCCTCTCTACACAGGTAGTCCCTTAATAATTGACACTTCTTTCTCTCAGCTTCTGTGAGATTTGAAAATCTGACTTGCATCCAAAACAGCACAACTGTCACACATTCCATAGATACATCAACTCCATGATATTGGACATTCAGGAGACTGAGATAATGTGATCCCCAAGCATATAAGTCAACATGTCCACTTCATTCTCAGAGGTATGATGTGGTGGCTGGCTCATGAGAGAAGCAACAGATAGACACCTCAACATCTGACATATTCCTGTCACACAGGCTAGGGCAGACCTAGGTGATGGACAGGTGCCCTTGGAGGGGCTCTGAGAGAAGATCCTGGACAAACAGCTTTTTGCAAAATTCTGCCCATTGGCAGTGGCAGGGGCTAGAAGAAGTGTTCAGGCCCTGAGCCAGCCAGGACCCCTGGCATCGGCCAACTTCTCCTCTTCTCCCCCTCCTCTGCCCCCTGCCCTTCTCTGTTAACACATGGACTGTCTTCAGTTCTCTTGATTTCTGTGGAACTTGTTTTCATCTGGCTCCTGTGCTACAGAACACAGCCCATGAATGCAGCTCAATGTAATAAACTCCAGAGATGGTGAGAAGGAAGGAGAGAGAAAACGTAGAGAAATGCTAGGTGGAAAGGGCAATCTTCCCCAAGCTGCTAAGTGATGGAGTTGAGGTTGCTTTGCCTCCAATGCACACAAAAGACTCAATGGTACGAAATGCTTTCACCGGGAGGCTTGGGTTTCTTGGAGTTAAAGCTCTGAGAAGTCTACTTCAGTAGGGTGACCAATTATTCCACCTTGCCTAGTCCTTACCTGGTTATTGCCCTGAAACTCAGAGGACCCCAGATTACTATGTAAATTCAGAAGATAGATGGTTCTCAGGCAGTGATGTTCAGTTGGACTGTACAATGATGGACACTTGGAATAATATTAACGACTGGCTCCTAGCTCCAGATATTTCTATTTAATTGGTGCAGACCAGCTTGGGGACTGAGAATTTGAAGAGCTTTCCAGGTGATTGCAATACAAAGCTGAGGCTGAGAACTCCCGGTTTCATCTGAGGAACTGAGCTGTCATTAGGTTAATCCATCCCCTGCTCAACTGTCTCCATATTCTTTCCATGACTCCCTATTTTATGCCCAAAATAAGTAAAACCTCTCCATTGGCATTGATAAGCTTCCCCTACTGGCTCCAGGCTAGTTTTCAAGCCCAATGTTTACTCAGTTCTCTTGTTTTGTTTTTACTCTATTCCAAATGAACCACTTACGATTTTAAATAGTGACACCTGGGAATCCTGATGCACGGGTCCCATGGGCTTGGAGAAGGTTTTTCCACAGTCCCTTTCTGAAGCTTCTGGATCACAGAAGTGCAGTGTCTGTGCAGAAGCAGTGCCTTGGGGAAGATACTCACTTTTAGGCAAAATCACAGCACATTTAACACAACAATACCTTAGCTGATAAGTAACTGGGAATTCAGGAAATAGACAAGGGAACTGAGGGTAGGGTCTTGGACAGCAAGTCCTGTGTGGGAATGGGACTGGGCAAAGGAAACCAAACAGCAGAAGAGGCAAAGCAGGGAGAGAATGAGTAGCATGAGCTGATGAGGGACCTGACACCAGGAAATTCTAATGAGCGATGAAGGGACATAAGGAAAGGATCTATCCCTATTTGGCTCTGCCTGGAATAAATCAGTCTCATTCAGCACAGGGACTGTGAGCTGCAGGAAGAGACAGAAGCTCCTGGCTGAGCCACAGTCTCAGATAACCACGTGAATGAGGACTGCCTTCTGCTTGTAGAGCCTGACTTAATTGGTATTTCTCCTAATTATTGAATTTAATCACCACCTCTGCAGAAATAATTTTTGACTCAAATGAGAGATTAGTATTAGAAAAGAACAAGCAGGGAAAAATAAAACCAACAGAGAATTCAGTAAAAGATATATTTTAAAATGACTACTGGAGTGTAATGAAACATTGCTTCCTTTTCCATTCCATGCATCTGACAAGTGTCAGAAGGTCAAGTTCTCTGGACAAACTCCCACCCTGTCAGCTGTCTTTGGTTAGGAAGAAGCCCAGGGCCTCTGAGATTGGTGAGGCTGGGAATCCCCAACCTGACAGAGCTTTCCTTTTTTTATTTCTTCCATGTCCTGCCACTTGAGTCAAACTGGTAAACTGCTGCTGGACACAGAGAAAAACTTAGAGCTCTCTTGATGGGAGGAGTGTGTGTGTGTGTGTGTGTGTGTGTGTGTGTGTTTCCAAAGAGGTAGAAGCGGGAGTTGCTTTACACCCTTTCAGGAATCATATTTGGATGACCGGCTAAGAGCCCACAGTAGTGCTCAGATGGTCCCACTATATAGGTGAAGGAGGTCTCCTGGACTCACAATGGTAATTGGTCAAAGCTCATGGAACATTATTTTACCCATAGAAAGTTTAATAAGTGTTGGAAAGGTCAGGGAGGGTCTCCACCTACCAAAAGTTGTCCAAATGGTAGATGAGGTGCCCTGCAAGTTCCCTTCATATTGACGCTAGAGTTCTGTGATCAGTCTTGGCAGGACTGAAGGAGACTGTGGGATCCAGAAGGGAGAGAAGAGGAGATGTCTGTGAGGAAAGTGTACTGCATGGGATTGATAAGAAGCCCAAGGCAGACAGGGAGAGGAAGAAAGCTCAGGTACTCCCCTCCCCCTCAACTAGTTGAGCTCACAGGAAGCCTGCATGAAGGTCTGATCTCAGAAAGGGGTACATGCAGGGCACTGGGGTTCAGGGAAGAGGTCACATTTGCCTTGACCTCTTGTCATGTGAAGGGATACTTGGGGGAAAGAACACCAACATTTGGTGCCCAGAGCAGAGTGTTGTGGGGTGCAGGGGGAGAGAGAAGATGCAAGTATTTCCTGACTCCTCACCATGCATCATGGTCTGTGCTGTACATTCATGTATTTACTCCCTATGACAATTTAGTGAAGCATCTATCGTCATCTGAAACTTATGAGTGACAACATTTATAACATGTGAGGGTTTAGAGGAGTTAAGTGATTTTTCCACAGCAAATACCCACTGCTGGTCATCAGAGAGCTGAGACTTAATCCAACTTTGTCTGAGTCCTAGCTTCTCTTGCATCTCCAAAGCTTTGGAAGTCTGCTGCTCAATGCAAGAATGGTCTTACTCAGTCAGTGTCAGGTCTATTCAACTTAATGCTGTTGTACTTAGTAATGCAACAGAACCAAGATTGAACAATGAGAGACTGGACATTTTGGAGACTGCATCCTGAAGCTTCTATGGCCATTTATCACCCATGTCTCATCCTTTTTTAATTGGGCCTACTTGGAAAGCCCCTCCTAAAACATGAAGATCCAGCCAGGAGGACACTCTCACTGAATGTCCTATCTCCCACCAGAGATGTGAGATGTCGATGACATCATACTCCATGTCTCAAAAACCTTCAGCAGTTTCTTTTCTAATGCACAAAAATGGACACCAATTTTCAAGCTGGCATTTAAGTCTTTGCACATGTGGCCTCACTGGCCCTTTGACCCCTTCTTCCCATTCATCCTCTAACTCAATCAAAAAGATACCTCCTGGGCTGCTTTTCTTGTAGCTCCCTTTACTCAAAACTCTATTCCTGGCCCCTAGCTTAGTCCTTAGAAGATCTTAACACTGGAGAGACACAGAAGGGACCCCAGAGGAGTCCAGGCTTATAGGGAGTGTTCCTTCCACCACTTGTGGTCAGAGACTGGCATGGGGTGTGAGACCTGAGTTCCAGTTCAAGTTCTCTGCTTTCCCTGCTTGTCCTGGGCAGCCCAGACAAGGTTGGCTGCATTTGTAACAGAGCCACTGGAAAGGCCCTTTCTCTGCCTTGAGCCATCAGCAGGAAAGATGAGGTCATCAAACTGCACCACGTGAATGCATCCACCAGTGCCCCTTCCCTCTTCACCCAGCCTGGAGCTAACATGACAGGAGTCATCATAGAAGGCCACTGGTCAGGTCTGTCAAGCCCTGGCTAGGAGCCAGATGGGATCATTCTCTGCTGTGCACATGGACCCAGAGTCACTGCTGACTGAAACTCTCCAGAGTGTGGCAGAGTTTGTGGATGCAGCACTCTCCAGAACAGCAGCAGGGTGTGAATAATGGGAACTGCTTCTGACTTAATCAGACGCACATTAACGTTGCCCTCCCCAAAGCCTGCAAAGGCAGCGGGAGCCTCATGCTTCCCTGCTCTGTAACCTGGGATGCTCTTTCCTCCACTCAGGTCCAGACACCTCTCACTTCAATGGCAGGGAGATCTTGCCCCTCCCTTGTTTCCATCATCCACCTTGCTCTTCCTTCTCCTTCAGCCGTTCTCTTCTCCCACTTCCTCTCAGTTGGACTTCACCATGCTCCCCTTGTAATGGTTACCCACCATTCCTCTTCTCTCCCCTCTTGCATTCTCTCTCTTGGGTACCAGCCCTCTGTTATGCATCTATTCCATCTCTCTGCTTGGTAACTTTGGGCACAAACCAAACAGTAGGCATTCTCAGGTTCTGTGAAGCCTGGCATGGATGGCAGGAAGAAGTGTCTGTCTCCTTGAGGTTGTGTATTCAGACTTATGTGTCTCCAACCCTCTTCTGACAAAGAGGAAATAATGTCAACAGACCATTCTACTTGCCTGTGGCTGAGACAGAGGTATGGATGAAATCCTATATTCTTTGGTTCCTCCTAAGCCAGTTTCTAAACCTGGGTCTTTGTTGTATGTATGTTGGGAAGGGGGTTTGGGAGAATATAGATGAGGTTGTCCTATGTACTGAAGTGTCCTTGATTTTTACATACTAGATGCTAGTAAATGAGCATTCTCCTCCAAGTTAGGCTAATCAAAAATATCTCCAGACATTACCAAATGCTTCCTAGGTAGCAAAATTGTCTGCAGTTGAGAACCATTGTTCAGGCTTGGCTTCTTGTGTAGGTATCTGTGTGGCTGGAATGTAAATACACAGTGCTTGGTGTCTGGGTCCTGTATCTGCTGGCCCTCCCTAGTTCCTACTCTTAGGCTCTGCTACACCTAAGTCTCTGAGTGAGTGTCTTTTTTAAATTTTGCAAATGGAATCACTGCCTCCTTCACAAGATTAATGTGAAGAACAAAAGGGATACAAACTATGCAGTAGCACATACATGCTTAAGCATTCGCCATGTTATTATTTGCAAATAGGACTAAAGCTAGATACTCAAGGCAGAGTTAATTTTAAGTGATGAATAAGGAAACTCAGAACCAGGAACTCAGTTGATTAGATTGGGAGATTCATCATATAAAGGGAGGAGGGACTCAGCAGTTGAGATGGTTAGGGAACAAGATGAAAGCAGAAGAGAAAGATTTTCATAAAAATTGAAGCTCTGAAAAGCGATACAGTTAGGGGGATAACAATGATTCTTGGATGGTTTCCCTGGTGGAGGGAATGATTTGAGAAGTGGAAGAAGTACCTTTAATCCTAGGGCTGAAAGGAAAAACCAGAAAGATTTTAGAAATGTTTCAGCTTAGCCAGAGAGAAAATACCCAGAAGGAGGATGCAAACCAGCAGTTGACACATTCCAAATTTAAAAAAAAAGACAGCTTTAGAGATGGGCTTGATGGGGAGTGGTGTGGGAACCTGCTGTTCTTGCTCCCCAGTATCTCCTGCCCTATCTGTGCGACTAGCACTCTCATTTTTCTTCGGGGAAGCACCTGTTTCTCATTCTCTGTCCATGTGGTTTCAGGATCTATCACATGTTCCCACGTTGCAGCAACAGATGCAAGGAGTGCAAAGCCCAAGTGAGGCCAGGCAGAGCCAGTGAACACCCCCCAGGGCATGATCCACCTGCCTTCAGCTGAGATCGTTAACCTGGAAGGATATAAGGGATCCTGCTGGGAAGGCAGCCAACAAAGAATAATGTGGAACAAGAGGTAGTCAGAGAGAAATTGGGGATGCTACTATTTATTCACCAAGACCTACCTATGCCTAAATCCTAGAACCCCTAGGCATTTTTTAGTAAAATGAGGCCATAAATTTCATTTTTAAAATTTTGCCTAGTCTAGTTTCAGCTGGTCTTCAGAAGTTGACATAGTCCTTAGTAATATAAGGAGTCAGTGTGGTAAAGCAGCAAAAAGGCTGGCAAAGGAGTTAGGAATTCTAGCCATCTCACTTCCCTGAGCTTTATCTTTTACTCATCTGTGATAAGAGTATGTTGAATAAAATGATGTTGAAACACTAGTAAATAAGGTGATCCTTACCACTGCACTACCTATAATTGTTATGTACAAATAATGAACACCAACGTGTCCCCAGATCCAGTTACTAGATGCTCTTTGGTTACTCTGTGTAGCTTCTAGTGATATACTTGTCCAAGGCTGGCCTTGGATAAAACTGTGAAGTCAGGAAAGCTTTTCTACACTAGAAGCGTAACACTTTCCCTCTAGGGTTACAGCACTCTAGGCTCTTCATCTCAAAGCCTCAAAACCAATCTGATGATATCAGACTTCTCCTCTGTAGTCTGAATGGGATTTAAGTGAGTCTGCTTTTCAGAACAACTTGGCCCAGTGGTGGCTCCGGCTCCCAATATTTGCTGAGCGGCACTTCGTGACCCTCAGGGAAGCTGGCCTGAAGGTGAGCTGTCACCAGTGACTTGCTAACCAGAAGGGTTAAAGCCACAAGATCAGCCAGACTCCTGATTCTCATGAGGGGACAATTTAAGTTAGTATCATTCCAGGGTGGAATTTAAAAGAGATTGGCATATCAGAGAGGATGTTTACAGAAGAGTCCTGGTATTAGCAAGTTGCAAAATTGAAATGTTTCCAATATTAGCAAGAGTCAGTAACATGAGTGCACTCTGTCTGAGGCTAATCCTATTACTTGGAACTTGATCAGTACGTTCTGGATCAAGCCTGACTGCAGGGGTGGATTACAGCAGGGCCTTGCTTTTCACTGCTGCTCTCTATGCTTTAATGGAATATCCTGAGTATGTGGTTGGGTTACGGCAAGACTGCATTCTGTCTTTCCCCTTCCTCTCCATCGAAGTCCACAACATTCCTGGGAATACTATTTACGGCGAATTGTCATGAACCTGTGAGAAAGTGCTACAGTTTGGATAAGCATTTGCACTGGCCTACAAGTAAAAGGCTACTGAGAGATGGTGGAATCCTTAAGAGATGGGGCCTTCTGAGGCCATTATTGGTGGTATGCTTTTGAAAAGAAACCTTGGAACTCTGGCCCTGTTTTCTCTTTTTGCATCCTGGCTGATAAGGAGAGTGGTTTTGCCCCACTATATGCTCCTGCCATGATGAACTGCCTTGCAAAGTCCGCAAAATCATGTAGCTGACTCATGACAGATTGAAACCTCTAAAACTATGAACTAAAAAGAAGCTTTTCTCTTTGTAAGTTAATTATCTTGGATGTTTTGTTATAGTAATGGAGAGCTAACTAACACAGGAAGTTTATTTTGTCAATAGTGAAAATCAACAATCTTCTTTTTTTTTTGGTAGCAGGGATTGAACTCAGGACCTTGCACTTGCAAGGCAGGCACTGGAACCACTGAGCTAAATCCCTGGCCCTGAAAACCAACAATGAAAATCAATCTTCCAACCCAATTTTTGAACTCTAACTGACACCATGAATGTGACACCCTATAGATCCTATTGGAGGAGAAGAGGACCCTGTACCTACTGAGATTTCTTTCAGCCTCTTGGGTGCTGTCAGGGGCAGTGGTGCTGGGTACCTCTTGATGGTAGGTAGAGTGGCGGTCCACCTGTGCTTGGACCCATAAATACACATGGCGGGGGGGATGCCTGTGTTTCCTCTAGACCAGGAGTCAGCAAACATTTCATAAAGGGCCAGAGAGTAAGCATCTTAGGCTGTGTAGGCTATAAGTTCCCCATCTAAACTGTCCAAATTTGCCACTGTGGCTCGAAAGCCATAGGCAATATGTAAATAATCCATGTGGTTGTGTGCTAATATGATGTTATTTACAAAAGCAGATGGTTTTGGATGTGGCCCACTGGCCTCACTGGCTGACTGCTGGGTGGCCCCTAGTGTGAGGAGCAGCAGTGTAGACCCAGTCTGACAGTCTGGCTATTTCTGACGTCTCCACTGTAGTGGGTGCTGCACAGCGACCTCTTGAAAGTATAAGAACAGCCACTGATTACATGGGAAAGGGGTCAGAATGGTCCCTTGAGACTCCTCCTGCAACCCAGAGGCTAGGTTCTGTGTGGATGATGGAGAACTCTTTCACAATGTCTGTCTGTGATTTCACCATGGCCAAGAGTCCTTGAAGATACTATGCAGGAGCCCCCACCCAGGACTAATGTCCTGACCTACTTAATTTTGCTGGTTGTTTCATTTTGTGCTGTATAGTTATTTCCACAACTTCAGATTCTGCATCTTCCAGTTCAACTCACTGCAGACTGAAGGTATTTGGGGGAAAAAGTGTCTGTACTGAATACATACAGATACATTTTCCTTGTTATATTCCCTAGTCAGTATAGTACAGCAACTATTTATATAAATAATCTAGAGATGATTTAAAGTACATGGGAGACCACTGTGTATATATCCAAGGCACTGAAATCAGAGTATAAAACAAGCATCTACTTCATATGTTTATTGCAGTACTTTACAAAATAGCCAAGATACAGAACCAACCAAGGTATCCATAGATAAATAAAATGTGATATATATATAATATATATATTTCATCCATTAGAACCAAGTGTGTCATTTGCAGAAACATGGATGAAACTAGAGGACACTGTGTAAAGTGAAATAAGCCAGACCCAGCAAGACAAATATAGCATGTTCTCACTTACATATGAAAGCCAAAAAGTTTATTTCATAGAAGTATAGAATAAAATAGCAATTGCCAAATCTTAAGGAAAAGGTGGGAGAGGGAGGGAGAGAGGATGCTTAGTGGGCACAACAGGGGTGTACTTGGATAAGAGAAATAACTTCTAATGTTCTGCAGCACAGTAAGCTAACTGTAGTTGACAATAAATACTTGAATATTACAAAACAGCTAGTAGAGAGGATTTTGAATGTTCCAAACACAAAGAAACTATACATGGCTGTGGCAATAGGTATGCCAATTACCATGATCTGATCATTATATATTGTATACCTGTACTGAAAGGTCACATTGCATCCTATACATATGTACAATTATTATGTGTCAATTAAACATAAAAATGTATAAAACTAAATGAGGCTTATGGGAGGAAATTGGTAGGCTATATGCAAATAAATACTATGCCATTTTATATGAGATTTGAGCATCTTCAGGTTTCGGTGATAGCAAGGGGTCCTGGAACCAGACCCTTGTGGATACCGATGATGACGGTCTATCCGTACGTTCAACCTCTGGTTCTTCTCTTGCGCAGTATGTTGCACATTTATAGTGGAGGAGTTTCATAATTATTTGTTGCTATCTGCCAGTTACATGCCAGGCCCTGGGCTAGGCATTGTGATTCAGCGGAAAGAGGTCCTTGACCCCAGGGAGCTTACAGTGCAGTTGACAGAAAGAAAAATAAACAATTACAGTACAATGTGATATGAAGTGACAGAGGCAAGCAAACAATACTATGGAATGACAAGTTCTACCACAGATTTAGGAGGGTGTGGCCTGAGACTTCATCTCTTTCTGGGACAGAATTCCAGAGCACAGGGCCACATGGAAAAGAGAACTCACCTCTCCACAGGCCCTCACGCACTGTTCACCTGCTTAGAATCACAGCAGAGCTGCAGCACAGGCCTCTGATGCACATTTGTAGAAATGAAGAGAGGTCCATTCAAGGGAAAAAACACCCCCTCTTTGCTTCTTACAGCAGTTTTTGTTTATTTCATTATCTCCCAACCTGAAGAACAGGACCATCTGGCATCCAGGCATGTTAACAAGATCATAAATTAGGAGGAGAAATGAAGCCAGATTTCCATAATGGTCGCAAGACAGAAATCAACAGCACTAGGATGGAATTTGCTTGGAAGGTAGGGAGAGAGGGAAATGGAGCAAAATGAAAATGCTTCAGCACATCCAGCCTGAATGAAAAACACAAATCCAGCTTCATTTAGAAGAAGTGGTGTGTGTGGTGTGTGTGTGTGTGTGTTTAAAGTGCTGGCAAAGCATCTCTCCTTCCTGCTTTTCTCTCCCTTCTCTCTCACTTCCTATCTTATGGGATAACCCAATATGAATGGGGCCAAACTGACTTCCACTGTTCTCAAAGGGTGTTATTATAATAATTGTTATTATAATAATAAAAACTCATTTTGCAAAGGAAAAGGTTTGCCCAGTGCACAGGCCACCTGCTTGGGCCAGAGCTCAGGCAGCACTGAACAACTGCTCCAGAGAATGTGGTGGGGCTCTAGTGTCTCCTGGGACTCTGGGCTTTGAGTATGGCAAAGGCAACAACTGTGGGTAATTCATAGGAGAGGGCACTGGCTAGTAGCCACCAGGAAGGGAAAGTCCCCAGGTCTTTTGCACATGCACCTAGCTCAGCCCAAGATAAAACCTCCTAAGTGCTTTCTGCTTCCTGGCTCCCCTAGACTATTAAACGAGCACATTAAAGGTCCCCATCTATGGTGGCACTAGCTTCTTTCCCTCCTTTGTCACCCTTTTCCACTCCTATCTCTACCTTCTTGAAAATGCACTGTATATTTATCTATATCCTGATAACAAAAAAACTATCTCTATGGGTTTTTTTGGGGGGGGAGGGTGAGGCAAGGTCTCACTATGTAACCAGACTGGACTTGAATTCACTATTCTCCTGCCTCAGACTCCTGAGTGCTAGGATAATAGATGTGTGCAACCACACCACACTTATCTCTGTTTTAGTAATGAGGAGAGTGGGAGATGCTTTTGTTTCACTCTACGTGTATGACATCAGGGGAAAAGTGCTGTCCTTTTTTAAATATCAGAAGCATATTTGATAAATTGAGCTTGAATAAACCGCATATATGTCAATTCTAAGCTATCCAATGGGCTTATTCTGTGAGGCTGAGATAAACATGCTTTTCATTGGAAAAGTCACATGATGATGGACTCACTTTGGTGATATGAGGCATCAGGTTCCACTAATGTCCGCAAAATGATCTGTGTTCAGTGCCTTTCTGGGGACAATTCATTGACTAATTTTTCATTTTCTTCCATAATTTATCATGTATGCAGACTTTTAAACTTTTTTAAAAGTTAATTTTTGCAATGTACAATTTTGATAGTTTCCTAGAAAATTGCTCTTTTTTGTGGATATTAAAAAGACTATTTTCTATGTCTGTGGTTTCTTATTTTGTCTATTCAGATTTTTCTCTTTAGTTCTTTCTCATTAATGTGGTTGCATGTTTTGTATGCTTTATTTGTACTTTGTTTAATCCACAATTCTTGGATTGACTAATCAATTCTGCTTTGTAATTTATTCATTTCTGCTTTTATCTTTATCAATTATATGCCTCTAATTTCCCAGGAATTACTTAATTGTATCCTTCCACATTCTTCAGTGAATGGGTAATTAATTTGTACTGTTATTTTGTTTTTCATTTTTTGAATTTTCTTGCTGTTTGCATTGTTTCACAGAATTAGTTTTATGGCACTATGTTTCCTTTATTTTTCCCTAGATAGTATTATATTTAATCTACAGAAGTTTTCTAGATTTTACAAATATTGCCAAACCTATGTTTTATAATTATCAAAGCCAATAGTGAAGCAGTAACTTAATGACTTAAATACACAGAGGAGGAAGAAGTTAATGTATACTGATAAATGATTATGTTTACATTGTTCTTTGTTTTTCCTTGACTTTCAAGTATTACAATATTTGTTATTGTTGATTTTGGAGGTGGAGGTGGTGGTGGTAGGAATCAAATCCAGGGCTTTGTGCTGTTCCATTGTAACTACATTGACAATAATACAGTAATGGCTTAGACCTGATGTTCATGTAATTTCCAGGTTCACCAACAGAGAGGGTCAGAGTCCTTTCTTGGGACTCTGACTCACTGTGTGTGGTTGTCACATAAACTTTTTTTTTCTGGTTGTTGGGATTGAGCCCAGGGTCTTGCACATGCTAGGCAAGTACTTTTACCAATGAGTTGTTTCGCCAGCCCCTGATACACATCTTAGTGTATGTTAAAAATTTTTGTTTTAGGTAAAAGCTGCATTTTACATTTTTGGAATTTGTAAATATCTGAGAAAGTTTATATATTACCTTCAAAAATAAATAACACCTTGGTTGGCTGATGTGTTCTTAGATCTGAGCCTCCCCCTCTCGTGGGTATTTCCATCTTTTGGAATTTACAAAATCTTATGTTATGAAGAGCTCTGTAGAGAGTATAACTGGCATTCCTTTATAGATGGCCTTTTCTTCTTTAATTCTTTGCTCGGACATTTGTCAAATTCTTTATCTTTGAAATTAAAAGAAACAGTCACCAATAGATGTCTATGTGTTTGTTACTCTTAATTAATTGTACCTGGAGATCCCATTCCACCTACCTTTCAAGTCTTTCTAAATTCAAGTAAGATTTCTTCTATCTGCTCAGTTTATCCTTTACACTGATTCAATTCCTACTTTAAAATCTTTTACTCAAGAGCTCCCTTTGCCTATATGTTGGTTTTTACTCTCTGGCTCAAATCTTCAGGTCTTCCTCCTCTTTATACCTCCCTTCAGCATCTGGAGAGGATCTCCAGGTTGACCTCCAGATTCTTGCTGGCTGTTTTCATGGAATTATTTTGCTCCTTGCCATGTCAATGTCATTTTTAATGGCAGTATTTGCTTCCTTTCATTCTTTCCTTAACTGGCCACAGTTTTAAGAAAGCATCACTGTGTTTTATCTCTTATTTACTAAGTGTATAATCTCTTCTATCTAAATTAAAACAACTGTTATCTACATTTACATGTTTTTAAGTATTTTAAAAGTTGTTTTTATCTCTAATTCTTGAATGCTATGTTTATCTTTTTATGTACTTCCTATTTATAATGTATTTCATCCTTGGTGCCTTCAACTGATTTATCTTTAAGTAATATAGCCATCTCTGTTTGGACTGGTGCCAGAAGTAGTACGTTAGATTCATCCTGAGGACACTCCCTGTTCTTTCCTGGATGGCGTCTCCATTTGGATCCTAAGTTGGGCTACATTTACACAATCACATTACACATACACAATCCCAGCATAGGAATGTGATTGTTGCATCATTTTTTCCCCTGCAAGGATTAGTTTTCTGCCTTGTAGGTAACAATGTGGGGGACTCTGGTTCTTCCTTGGTTTCCATGTGGGAGATTCAGTAGGAGCAACACCATTGTGAGTACAGCACTTCATACACTCGGGGAAGATCCAGGTATATTGGGTGAAGATGGCAATTTCTGCTTCTCCTGGTGACTGATGCAGTGGCATGTCACCGAGCTAACCCCTACCAATTCCAAGATTTCCATTCCATTCATTCAATAAACAAGTCTATTTCATTCAAGAAGTGTTTGGGAGCATGTGCCATGTTCCTCCAAATTAATATCAGACACCAAACTATATATGTGATCAAAAATACAATAAATGTTTAAATAAAATTTAAAAGATCATTACAGTAAAAGACACTGCCATTAATTTCCCTCAAAATATTCCCCCTCAATTCAAACACACTTATCCCATTACTCTTGTCACTTTCTAAAGCAGTTCTGGAAGTCCTTTTTAGTGAGTGTCTTTGGTAGCTGTTTCAATGTTCTGAATTCATTCAAAACATTTATGGCAATTTCTGTCTACAAAAAAAAAATTACACTGTATCCTCATCCACTTTATTCACTGGGTCTAGCACTGTGCAATTTCTTGCTCTTTCCCAAAGTCAAAATGACTGGGGGAGGTAAACATATTGAAGCCATTCAGGGTATCAAAGCAGCCACAACAGTGCAACTAAAGATATTCATGAAGGAGGACTTCTAGAACTGTTTCAGAAAGTGGCAAGAACAATGGGTTAAGTGTGTTCTAAGCAAGAAGGAATATTTTGATGGAAATTAATGGTAATGTGTTTTTATTGTAAACATTTACACATTCATCATGTGCTTTGATCACATCATATAGAGCCAAGAAAGCTCAGAGAATACAAAGCAGTATAAAGGAAACAAACAAAAAACCCTAAGCATATCATTTTCAAGCTACAAAAAGTCAAAGATACAGAAAAAAAATCTTGAAAGAAAAGGGAACAAGGGGCCTTATTTATAGAGGAACAATGATAAGAATTGTATCCAGCATCTCAGAAACTATACAAGTGAGAAGAGAATGGAGTGAAATATTGAAAGTATTGAGAGAAAAAAAACTACCAGAAAATTCTGCACCTTGAAAAATTGTATTTCAAAAGTGATAGAGAACTGGAGAATTTCTCAGATAGGCAAAAATGAAGAGACTCTGTTGCCAGCAGACCTGCCTTGCAAGAAATAGTAAAAGAAGCTATTTAAAGAGAAGGAAAATGACATAGATAAGAACTCAGATCTTCATAAAAAAGAAAGAACATTAGAAAAGAAATGTGTAGATAAAATAAAAACGTTTATTTTTATCATTCTCACGTGATCTATTGGATACATTTGTTTAAAATAGTAATAGTAAAAAGATATCGATTATGTATCCAAATATATAATACAGACAATTTCATGATAATGAGAAGACTAGGCATAGACTAGAAGAAAATATTTGTAAAAGACTATTTACAAAAATATACAAAAAGCTCTTAAATCTCAACAATAAGAAAACAAAATAAAAAATTGATTTAAAATGGTCAAAGATTTTAACAGACATTTCATCAAAGAATATCAACAGATGGCAAATAAACCTGTGAAAAATGTCATCAGGGAAATGCAAACCAAAATAACAATGAGATACCACTATACATCTTCAACAGAATACTCAAAATCTCAAAAAGACTAACAACACTAAATACTGATAAAGATGGGGGCAATAAGAACCCTCTCTCATTGTTGGGGAGAATATAAAATGTTACACCTGCCTTGGAAGACAGTTTAGTGGTTTCTTACCAAGGTAAGCATACAATTACCACATGATACCTGCAGAGCATAACACTAATTTTGTCACAAAGGGGCATAAACATGGGTGTTACACACCCATGTTTATTCTTTAGAATATTTCTATTGATGAATTATCAATTTTAATTTTATGAGTTTTATTAGTTTAAACAATAAGTACTTCAGGAAAAACATAAAAATAATAAAGTATTGAATTTTTAAAATTTATTGAGTATTTACAAAAAAAGCATCAAAATTTTCAACATCAACTGTCTTTTGGTATACAAAGTCTAAAAAACAATAGAAATAAATTCCTATATGAACTACAATGAAAATACCAATAGTACTCTACAAAAAAATCTTTAATTCAATTGTCACACCTAAGGTGGTCTTCGCACATGACAACAGCATCTTCCATACACATGTACTGCTTACACTGACAGCACATATGTTTTACTTTCCTGGTCTTTTTGTAGGACGTACTTGACATCTCGCTGGTCTTGCTGTTTTGTCAGGAGATTCTTATTATATTATGCACTATGTAGTTAACAGGAATATAAAATATCAATAAAACAAACTATTAAATTATTACTATGTATTGTATGTTTAGAATGAACATCAACATTTTCACATCAGCTGTGTAATTGCTTACAAAACCTAAAAGATAACATCAGAAATAAAAACTTATGTGAACTACAATGAAAATACCTATAGAATTCTACAACAAAAATAATCTTTCCTTCAATTGTCACACTCAAGGCAGTGTGCATATTCTATGCACGTCTTGCTTATGGTGACAGTACATGTTCTTAGCTTTCCTTTCCTATGTGTCAGGCCATTCTTGTCACTTCTTTTCTCTTCCTGTTTTGTCAGAAGCTTCCTACTATGTTATACAATGAGCACTTATTAGGGAAATAAGATATCAATAACATAAAATATCAGTTATGTAGTGAGTGCTTAGAAAAGGCATCAACATTTTCACATCAGCTGTTTACTAGCTTACAAAACCTAAAATGTAACATCAGAAATAAAAACTGATGTGAAGTACAATGTAAACACAAACAAAAGTCCACCACAGAAATAATCTTTGCTTCAACTGTTACATTCAAGGCAGTCTTCACACATGAAAATCACATGTCCCATACACAAATACTGCTTACTCTTATAGCACACACATTTTGTTTTCCTGTCCTTTTTTTAGTACACAGTTGACATCTTTTTGGTTTCCCTATTGTCATAGTAGATTTTTGGGATGCTGTGCCTGCCTATTCAACTGTTAGCTCACCAATGTGCTCTACAATTTTTTTGCATAGTTCTCTGGGCAGAAACATTTTGTTTTTCCTCTGCTGTAAATGATCTCTTATGAGTTCCAGTTCCAATACTCTAAGAAAATTTCCCTGTGGTACTTTGCACGTTATTTTCTTTGTAAACAATTGAACTATTTATGCCACATGCTTAGGATGGATTAAGACACAATTATTGGCCAACACTTTGTGTTTTGCATGACATCATAGATGCCACATAATTCATCAATAACATCTACTCCACCTTTGGATTTGTTGTACAAATTTTCCATCTCAGGCTTCCACTTTTTCAAGGTTTCCCTACCAATATTTCCACCATGCTGCAATATTGACATCAGCAGTACCAGTTTACTTTTCTTTGCCATATATGAGGCCAATGTAAATCTTTCTGAAATCCAAAGATTATACTGTACAATTCTCTGTTTTGAAATTGCAATATTTCATTTGGAATTTTTGATTTTTTCCTGTGTACATTTCCTGTGCTGGTCAAGTTGTGCTCTGTTAGCAAATGTAACATCAATTGGAAACTAGTAAACCAATTGTTGAATGTCACATTCTGATTAGTTTGGGAGATGGGAGCAAGTCTGTTTACAACATCATTTGGTTTGTTACTGTACGAATAAGGACCTGATGTCTGAGTTTCAGGATAAATTTCTAAATTGAAAGCATATGTCTTCACATCTACAAGGACATAATTTTTTTGCAAGGCCATATGTTGACCCAATGCTTTCCCATAAGTCTTTTATGTTCCTGCAATTACTATGAGAAACCCTTGCTAAGTACAGCAGACCTATGAATACTTTCAGCTCAGCTAGTGAGGTGTTCTAATAAATACATTTTGGAATATGGCTATTGGTGCATACAGAACATTTTACTTGTATTTCAGCCTTTGTGTATTTCACAGTATCTTGTAGCATTTCATCTTTTACATTTCCAACACTGAATGGCAGTGCTGCCATTCTGTCCTATAGGTTTCCCCTTTGCCAAGACCCTTACGATATTTTCAGACCTAGTTCTAACATTGGATCATTCCATTTGATTGTGTGACCATTTTGCAACATTTTGACTAGTCAAATATGTATTCACATTGCTGTTTTCTTTGTCATCTGAAACAAGGAGGTCTGCATTCCCTATATCAGTATCAGCCGATTATTGCTCCATTTCACTCTCACAGAAACTTTGGCTCACATTTTCAATGTCAAAATCATCATCATCATACACCCACACCATTCTTCTGTTAGGAAAACATATATTTTACCATAATGGATCATCTTCATACCTAAGTAATCTGATGGTTCACTTTTGACCTCCTCCAAAATTTGTAAATCTGGTTTTACATGTGCCATTGTACTGAACTGGGCTACTTCTACGAGAAAAATTTTCTAAAAAACCTTTTTGAAAAAAAAATTCTAAGAGTTGATTGAGTGTATTATACCCTCTTTGCTGCTGAAGTAAACACACTGGCAGGTGGAGCATAATGTGTGTGTAAATCCCAGTTTGCCACTTTTACACAGGTGCACACATTTTGCTTTTTATCATACCAAATGGGTAAACACAAAGATTTCCTCCTGTTTCTCTCAGGCAAGGGTACTGAGACACACAGTTGGCTATGATAACCCTGACGTAAAAATTTTCAGTAGAAAAGTAAGGGATGGATTTGTGGAACCCAGTGTTATGCTGTGTGGGTATTTAATACAGTATATACTGAGAGAAGCTGAAAACTTATGTCCACACACAAAAGAAAACTGGCATATGATGTTTGGAGTAGTTTATTCATAATCATCAAAATGTGAAAACAACCAAGTTGTTCTTCAGTAGATGAATGAGTAAACAAACTGTAGTGCCTTCGGCCAATGAAATATTATTTAGTGCTAAAAATAAATGAGTTATTAGCCATGAAAAGACATGGAAGAACATGAATGCTTATTCTTGAGTGAAATAGTCAATCTGAAAATGCTGTATACAACCATACAGCATTCCAAAAAATGCACAACTATAGAGACAATAAAAAGTTAAGTGGTTGCCAAAGATTGGAGGGGGCAGATGAACAAGTGGAGCTTATAATTTAAGAGAAAATATTCTATATATTACCATAATGATGGCTACATATCATTCATATTTGTCCAAGCTCATAGAATGTACACTGCCAAAACCTAACCCTAACATAAACTCTGGACTTCAGGTGATAATGATGTGTCAATGTAGTTGTGTCAATCAGAACAAATGTACCATTCTGGTAGGAGATGTCAACAATAAGAGTGGCTACACATATGACAGGCAGAGGATTTGTAGGAAATTTCTGTATTCTCCCACTAACTTTGGTGTAATCCTAAAACCTCTGTAGAAAAACACACCCACACACAAATATAAATATAAGAAGTGTGACAGGCACATTGCTAATTTCAAAGACCCCTCACTATACTTTCATTCCAGTAGTTAAAACAGGCTCAGTAGTCCCAGTCCAGAGACAAACAGCAAAGGAGTAACCAACCAACCAAGCAATCAACCCTCCAATCAAGCAAGTTGATTACAGACTGTTGTGGGTGCTATGGAAGATACCAAAGGATCAAGTCCCATTACTTTAGATCATTATTTTAGAGAGGACACCAAAATCTTCCTCTGGGTAGATGGCATTACAACTGGGACATGAAATATGAGAATGAACTTGGCATCTTGGAGAACAGAAAAGAGGCCACCATGTGGGAGCAAAGTGTGCAAGTACCTTTGATGAGTTCTCCAAACCCACTCTTACCTTCTCTACTCTCCCTGATGCTCTGATTGCCACTTAATTCAGTTAGTGGGGAACACCAATACCAGCAGGAGTCTGAAAGGTGGATGAGGAGGTGAGGCGAAGCATTTATTCCCCAGGTCCTGCCAACTAGGTCACTTCTGTATGTGGTTCTTCTCTTGGTTCTGAAACTTACCCCCTTCCCTGATCTTCCCCCTCAGTCCCAAAGATTGTAGTAACTCCCCACTGCTGACGGCCCTTAGGGACTGTAGTGTTCTTTGTTATTTCCCCAAGATTATACTCCCTTTTTCCTCAATATCATTGTTTCCTGCCAGAAGAGAGTGATGGGGATGACATCACACATTTTTCAGGGTACAGTGAGATGACTGCTTTTTTCCCTGCCCTGATGTGTACTGGACTGAGTTACCTTCTGCTTCATGTCTGGGTTGTTCATTTTAATCTTGTTTTGCCTGCTGCTGGTAGACAGCCCAAGGAAGGGGTGCTTTCTCTTTGGAAGGCTGGATCTTGGCTATTGTTAAGGAATGTGTGTCATCATCCTTATGGAAGAGAATCAAAACTGATGGGATGTGTGTGACCTTGGGGTCCCCTTGAGGAGGAATGCTCATCCTAAGGAAGAGAAGGCTGAGGAGCATCAGCAGATTTCTGTATGTGTCTCTGGGGAGAAATGCTGTAGGAATGCTCCCTGGAGATGCTCCTGACCTTCTCACTGTGTGTGCATAATCGATCATTTGAAATGGGGAAGCTTAGAGAAGAAAACAGCAGTTACCTGAATAAAACTAAGGACCTGCGGAGGCTTTAGCCAGAGGTGGAAACTTGACAGTCCCAGGATGAGTGTGTTCATCTCCTCAGGTTTTCTTAACAAACTAACACAGGTGGAATGGCTGAAACAACAGTATTTTTTGCCATTCCTGGAGGCCAGAAGTATAAGATCTGAGTGCCATCAGGGTTGACTTCTGAGGTCTTTTCCTTGGGTTGCAGACAGCAACCTTCTCACTGTCCTCAATGGCTTTTCCTCTGTATGTGCAATAACAAGATCTTCTGACTCTTCTTACAAATTCACCAGTCCTGTAGGCTTAGATTCACACCCTTAATGAACTTATTTAACCTTAGTTACCTCCTGAAAGACCCTATTTCCAAATGTAGTCACATAAGTCACATTGTAGATTAGAACTTAAATATATGAATCTAGGTGGTGGAGGGGGAGAAGCATAAGTCAAAACACAACAATGAGGAAATCCAGAGTTGAAAAACTCTGCTGCTGAGGCCAGGCAGGAGACCAGAGTCAAAAACATGGCTTCCTCCTGGAGCACTCTAATCTAAGGCTGAAGCCATGCCAGACAGTAAGCCAGAAGAAGATCCAGCACTTGAGAGACAGAACACATCAGAGGAGATTCTAAGGATGTCTCCTATGTGACCCATTTAGATCAGCTGGCTACTGCCCATAGGGTAGCAAGAAACCCTTTACTCTTACTATGATTTCCTCCTCTCTGGAAGGTACATTATTTCCTATTGCTGTTTTAGCAAATTAGCACAAAGTCTTAAAAACAAAATAAATTTATTATCCTCAGTTCTGGAGGTCAAAAACCTAAATGGATCTCACTGAGCTAATATCAAAGTGCCAGCAAGAATACTTTCCTTTGGGAGGCTCTAGGGGAGAATCCATTCCCTTGCCTTAGGGGCTGCCTGCATTTCTAGCAGTGTAGCATCTTCCAAATTCTCTTTCTCTCTCTCTGACTCATATTCTCTTCTTTATCTGTTGTAAAGACTTGTGATTGCACTGAACCTGTCCCGATAATACAGATTCTCTTCCAATTGTATATCTCCTTTGCCGAGTAAGGCACCTTAATCACAACTCAGAGGATTAGGAAGTAGCCATCTTTAAGAACATCACTTTGTTATTAGCCCAAGTCATTCTGCTTATGCTAAAGACTGTCTGCTGGAGGACCCCTTAACATGCCCACCAGCGAGCAGCCTATGCACATGGGCTGAGAGGTCCCAGGCCATCGGGAGCCCGGCTCCGTCAGGCTCGCCACGCCCACCCGCGACCAACTAGACAGTGAGGACCCCCTTCGACACGCCCACCTGCGAGCGGCTTAGCAGTGCAACCCACGCTCCCCCCCATCCCCCCCGCCCACCTCTGGCCTCCTGGTTGTGCCACTACCTGGTTCTACAATATAGAGGCACAGGGGGGCATAAAGGCCATTGTCCTGAGTTGCAGAAGTGAACAACAGATAGAGGGAAGCCCACTGGAAGAGAATCTCTGCAATAAAGGCCCACCAGAACACTGTACTTGGAAAGTTGGAGGTCATCACCTCCCATCGGAACTTGGACTATCTTCAGGGGAAGGGCACCTGGAACCTGCAGTGGAGCCTTGCAGAGTTCAACCCTGCAGGAGGACAGGGAGCTCAACTTGGGACTTGCAGCCAGAAATTTGCCTGAATCTCATGGGTCTGCTACTGGCTTACTGAGACTCACTGACTTGTATCTGCACACTGCTGCCCACGTTGTCTACTGTGACAGCAGAGACATACTCTGAAGGAGGCCATTCATTTATATTTTTTATTTGCAAAATTTTTTTCTCTTAGTTTTAATTTTTATTTTTTTCTACTCTGCAAATTTTTTTCTCTCTTCTTTTTTCTTTCTTTTCTCTTGTCTTTCTCTCTCACTTGTTCTCTCGCTGTCCCACATTGTTCTTCATCTTCCTTTTTGTTCCTGTTGTGGTCCTAATTCAGATTTCTTTATTTTTCTTTTCTTCTCTTTTTCCTTCTCTCGATTGTCATTAGTTTTAAAGGACAGTAAATACAGTTTCTAACTCCCTATTGCTGTTAGGTTATTCTGTTCTTGTCTTTGTTCTTTCATTCTATCTTTTCCTCTTGTCTTTAACAGTTTCTTAAAAGAGTTTGCATGATCTTCCTGTGTCCTCTGGCCTCACTGCTATCCTTTCCCTATCCTTCTGCCTATCTGTCCCTCCCTCCCCAACTCCTTCTAACTCCCCATCCTGAAGGGTAAAGTTGCTATATTGAAAAGTTTATTCACTATAACCGTATGTTGGGTTGGTCCTCGATTTTGATTTAATTCACACAGTTAAAGGTGGTAGATTAATAACTACCATAAATTGTCATTTTCTAAGAGGTACTTGATGTTATTGTGTTGCTGATTGTATCACTTGGGCTAAGGTGTTGTGATTGATCTAATCACTCGTCCTTCCTGGGACAGTGAAAATGAGATAGCCTCCGAGTCATTAGAGACTCAAAACCTAAAGACCAGCTATATCTGGAAGACACCTCTGAGAAGCAATCATTCCATAAGGGTTCTAAATACAAGCAACAAAGATACTTACAATAAGCAATTTTGAAGTATCAACCCAGGAATTAAACCAAGGACAGCACCAGAAACAAAAATGAGAAGACATTTAATCAAGGCACAAACTCAGAATTCCACGCCACCAAAGGCAAATTCTGGGGGAAATGAGGTGGAAAAGTCTGATAATCAACCACCTGGACGCTCTGAACTGATAGCACAGGAAGTAACAAAACAGATGAATGAGGCTCTAGAAAAATTCAAAACAGAAATAATTTCCCCAATAACTACAGAGATGGTGAGCAAAGTGAAAGACATGATTAGAGGCTCTAGAATAGAAACAGATAAAAAACAGATGAGCTCAGAACCATGTTGGAAGCCATGAATGCCCAGTATAAGAAAGAAATGGAATCCATGAAACAGATTCAAACAGATATCCAGGAGATTAAAAACTCCATTGAAAGTATTCACAGCATATTAAGGGAATGTGAAGGTAGAATATCAGATTTAGAAGACAGGATTGTGGTTAGTGACACACGTAATTCAAAAAGAAGTTCACAGACTGAAAGTAAAAGGATGGAAAACAGTTCTCCATGTGACAGGAACCCAGAAAAAAGCAGGGATAGTAATCTTAATTGCAGACAAAGTAGATTTCATACCAAAACTAATTAAGAGAGACAAAGATGGTCACTATATCCTTGTGAAGGGAACAATCCAAAAGGAAGAGATGACAATCATAAATATGTATGTGCCAAATATGAATGCCCCCAACTATACAAAACAAATATTAATGGACATGAAAAACCAAATAGGCACTAATACAATTGCAGTGAGGGACCTCAATATTGCCTCTATCACAAATAGATCATCTAGAAAAAAAAAATCAACAACAAAATTCAAGAACTGAACCAAGCTATTGAACAAATGAACTTAATAGATGTTTACAGAGTGTTCTACCCTAAAAAATCAGAATATACATTCCCTTCAGCTGCACATGGGTCATTCTCCAAAACAGACCACATGCTAGCTCATAGGACATGTTTAAGTAAATGTAAAAAAATTGAAGTTACCCCCACACCCTCCTGAACAACAAATGGGTCACAAAGGAAATTAAAGAAGAAATTAGGCAGTTTCTACAAAGAAATAATAATGCCAATACAATACACAGGAATCTATGGGACACAATGAAAGCAGTTCTATGCAGTAAATTCATAGCAGTGAATGCCCATATTATGAAAATGGAGAGAACTCAAACAAATAACCTAATGCAGCACCTCAAGCACCTAGAAAAAGAAGAGCATAACAAACCAAAAGCTCATAGAAGGCAGGCAATTATAAAGATCAGAGCAGAAATCAATGCAGTGGAGACTAAGAGAATGATACAAAAAAATCAATGAATCAAAGAGTTGGTTTTTCGAAAGAATAAGTAAAATCAATAAACCTTTAGCCATCCTTATCAAAAAAAGGAAAGAAAAGGCTCAAATCCATGCAATTAAGAACAAAAAAGATGAAGTCATAACAGATCCAGCAGAAATCCAGAGGATCATCAATACGTACTTCAAGAACCTGTACTCTAATAAAATGGAAAACACAGAAGAAATGGACAGATTCCTAGATATACATGAATTGCCAAAGTTAAATGAAGAAGATATAGAAATTCTAAACACCACAATTACAATGAGTGAAATTGAAAATGTAATAAAAAATTTACCAACAAAGAAAAGCCCAGGTCCTGATGGCTTCACTGCTAAATTCTACAAGACATTTAAAGAAGAACTAACACCATTACTCTTTAACCTCATCAAGGAAATTGAAAGGGAAGCAAGGCTTCCAAATTCATTCCTGGAAGCAAGTGTTACTTTGATTCCAAAACCAGGGAAAGACCCGACCCAAAAAGAGAACTACAGACCAAACTCCCTAATGAACATAGATGCAAAAATCCTCAACAAGATACTGGCAAACAGAATACAGAGGGTCATCAAGAAAATCATACACCCTGACTAAGTTGGATTTAACCCAGGGATGCAAGGATGGCTCAACATACATAAATCAATAAATGTAATACACTATATTAACAGAGCCAAAGACAAAAACCACATGATCATCTCAATAGATGCAGAAAAGGCATTTGACAAAATCCAACACAAATTCATGATAAAAACCCTACAGAAAATTGGAATAGAAGGTCTTCATCTCTACCTGATTAAAGCTATCTATGAAAAACCAACAGCCAACATCATACTAAATGGTCAAAAACTGAAAACTTTCACGCTAAAATCAGGAACAAGACAAGGATGCCCACTATCACCACTCCTGTTCAATACAGTTCTGGAAACATTAGCCACAGCAATTAGAAAAGAGAAAGAAATAAAAGGAATAAAAGATAGGAAAGAAAGATGTTAAACTGTCATTATTTGTTGATGATATGACACTTTACATAGACGACCCAAAAAACTCTGCCAAAAGACTTCAAGGCTTGACAGATTCAGTGGAGTAGCTGGATACAAGGTCAACACTCAAAAAACAATAGCCTTCTTATACACAAATAAGAGACTCACTGAGAGAGAAATTAGGGAAACAATTTCTTTTTGAATAGCATCCAAAAAAATGAAATATCTAGGAATCAACCTAACAAAGGGAGCAAAAGACCTCTACACTTAAAACTATAGCACTCTGAAAAAAGAGATTGAAGAGGATATAAGAAAATAGAAAGATATCCCTTGCTCCTGGGTAGGAAGAACCAATATAGTGAAAATGGCCATACTTCCAAAACTACTATCTAGATTTAATGCAATGCCAATTGAAATTCCAACAATATACTTCACAGAACTAGAGAAAACAATCCAAAAATTCATTTGGAACCAGAAGGACCTACAATAGCAAAAGGAATTCTAGGCAATAGAGACATGGCAGGGGGTATCACAATCCCCAACTTGAAACTGTACTACAAAGCTACTGTGATGAAAAAACAGCATGGTACTAGCAAAGAAACAGACCTAAGGACCAGTGGAATAGATTAGAAGATGCAGAAACAACTCCAGACATACTCAGCCACCTCATCTTTGACAAAGGAGCCAACCACCCTTATTGGAGGAAAGATAGCCTATTTAATAAATGGTGTTGGAAAAACTGGATTTCAACCTTCCAAAGATTAAAACTAGACCCATATATAGCACCATGCACTAAACTAAGATCGAAGTGGATTAAAGATCTAAATATTAAAACAGAAACACTAAATTTGCTGGAAGATAAGTTAGGTAGAACTCTTGAAGACATTGGCATAGGAAAAGACTTCATGAACAAAACCCCAGCAGCACAGGAACTAGCACAAAGAATCAACAACTGGGATCATATCTTATTAAAAAGCTCACACTGCAAGAGAAACCACCATCACAGCTAAGAGACAACCTATAATCTGAGAAAAAGTTTTTAGCAGCTGTACCTTAGACAAAGGACTACTATCTAGAGTATATAAAGAACTAAACAAAAATCAGACCCTCCAAATTCAAAGACCCAATTCAAAAATGGGCATCTGAAATGAACAGACGTTTCTCAGATAAAGAAGTAAAAGCAGCAAATAAATATATGAAAAAATGTTCAACATCACTGTCATTCGAGAGATGCAGATGAAAACAACACTGAGATTCCACCTCACCCCAGAAAGAACGGCTGCTATTAAGAAATCAACCAATAACAAATGCTGGCGGGGGTGTGGGGAGAAAGGAACCCTGCTCCACTGTTGGTGGGAGTGCAGACTGGTGCAACCACTGTGGAAATCCGTATGGAGATACCTCAAACAACTAGGACTAGAAATCCCATTTGATCCAGCTATTCCCCTGCTGGGTATCTTCCCAAAGAATTAAAAGAATCATACCACAGCAATATATGTGCACCCATGTTTATAGCGGCACAGTTTGTAATAGCTAAAGCTTGGAAACAGCCTAAGTGCCCATCAACGGGAAACTGGATAAAGAAGATGTGGGTTTTTTTGTTTTATTTTTTTTTAATAAAATGGAGTACTACTCAGCCATAAAGAACTAGAAACTAGAGACACTTATAGCTAAATGGATGCACACTGAGGCCATACTCTTAAGTGAACTATATAGGACACACATGTGTAAATACTGAATAGTTTCTCTAGTTTGAGGAACTGAAAGTGTAAATAAGGATTAAAACGAATAATTGATAATTTTAAATAGGAAGAAAAAAGTCCAAAGGGGTAGGGGAAGTGGGAGGGGAAGGGGAAAGGAAAGAAGGGAAAGGAAAAATTATGGGAAAAGAAAAAAATGGAAACAAAGTCTATGTAAATAGGGAAGGGAGGAAGGGGTGAAGGGCTCACAGGTAATGGGGAAAAAATAAGAACTAAGATACATCAGGTACAGGTACAAGCACCCAATGATAAGTGTAAATGCATTGTATACCTAAAATGAACCAATAAAAGAATTTAAGCAAGAAAAATAAAACTGTCTGTTGTCCTTGAAAAGGCACTGGCCCTCTAAGAATCATTGTCAGAAGAAACGGTACAAACCTCACTATCCAGATCAGAATGAGGCATTGTTTGCAGCCTCTCTATGAAAAGCCAGCCCTGCTCAGGTGTGACTGGAAAGGAAGAAAACACAGGTCTGGTGAATGTGAGCAGTGGGGATAGATACCACAGCAGCTGTTCTTGGCATCCCCAGACTTAGCCCTTGACACTGAGAGCATTGGCTCCCACAGTCAAATTTGCTCTTAGACCTAACCCTTAAGAGTGCTCAGAACTGGATGTCAGGGCTGCTTGGACCACACAGGTTCTGACCCCAGGGAAGCTGTATAGAAAAGTGGGGTCCTTTGTGGTGGCCACAAGTGTGAACCTCGATGCAATGACACTGGCTGTGTTGTGGACTGGAGCCTCACAGGTAGAGGGGTGGGGTAGATTTTTGGTTGTAGCTCATAGAACAGTGCTGTGTCTTCTCCTCCATAGAGGAAGGATAGGTTTTAAGATTCTGGCTTGTGAGCATCAAGCTTGAAATAACCTCTGTACTGACAAATCCAGGTGCTGTCCTGTGAGTCCTCCAGGAATAACTCTGAGTACCAGAGCTCCCTTTCTCCTAGGATTAGTGTTTTGATAAAAGGCAGCCTTCAGGTCTCCTCTGTTCTCAGTCCTAACAGAATCAGGCACAGTAACCTACTTTCACACAAGCCCTAGCACACAAGCTGTACCACAGAGGGGGCCTCTGGCTGATTCTGTCCCCACTTACAGAATCTGGGCCTTGTCTATGCACAGCCTGTCCCTTGTCACCTGGTTAAGATACCTGAAGCAAGAATAAGCTACAGCTGTAGCCTAATTTAACAGGACAGAAAATGTATGGAACCCCTGTGGACAGTGGCTCAGGACAAGGGACATCCAGGGATGGTTTCCCAGGAGAAAGCTGGACTGGAGGTTGGTGGAGGAGAGCAGGAGGAAAGAACAGTGACTGGGGGCTGGGGATTTAGCTCAGTGGTTCTGCCGCCTGCCTCACAAGTGCAAGGTCCCAAGTTCGATCCCCAGTACCAAAAAAAAAAAAAAAAAAGGATGGTGACTGGGCAGTGAATAGAAACAGACCAGAGAGCTGAGGGAAATGGAGCGAAGAAACTCATCTCCCTGAAGTTGTTGAATTAGGAAAATTAAGAGTATAAATTAAATAATGCATCTGTTCTCTGAGGTCCCTTCCAGAACTAGAATTTTTATTCTCATATTAGCTTTCAGGGAAAAGAATAAACCAACCACTAATATCAGGGAGATTTTGAAAGCTTTAAAGGCTTAAGAAGCTGTATCTAATAGGAACGTGGATGTTTGCTGCACATATGGGAAAGCTAAGGGAGAAGTACCTGGCTCTCATGCTCTGAGTGGAAGCAGATCCAAAGCAAACCTGTCTCCAGGCACTTATGCTGGATATACTCAGCTGCAGTAAGCTCTCAGAATGGGGATATTGTTTTCCTCTCACATCACAGGGCCTCCAAGAAGAGGCTCTTTAATCCAACACATATCCTCACTCCTCAAAGAGGTGAGAAGGAGCTTTGGCAGAATGAAAGCCTTTCTTGTTAGAACCCCTGATGAGACCTGGTCCTGCTACAAGGTCAGAATCTCTGAAGTGCACTAGATTTGGGTATCACAGAGAAGAAGGTTGGTTGCTCTCTTGTCCCAGGTTCTTCTCACTTTTCTTTTTTTATGCAGAAGTGTCATTCTGGCATGTCTTTCTGCCAGGTAAGAAATAACAGAAAAGAATGACAAGTCTATGATATTTCTTATGTTATATTGACATTTTATGACAATTGTCATAATATGGACAAGGTCACAGAAATTAACAGTGATCTTTACAATTTACAGATTGAAAATGGTGGTGGGGGTTTATCTTTGCAGGTAAACATGAACCACTTCCCCAGTGGGGACCACTGTTCACCATTTGTTATAGGTTGGATCTCAAGTGTTCTCCCAAAGACTTATCTATTAAAGGCTTGGTCCCTATGTTGGTGTTACTGGGAAATAGTAGAACCTTTAAAAGGTGGGCCTAGTAGGAAGACTTTAGGTTACTGGGAAGCATCCCCTTGAAAGGGATTGAGGAACCCCAGTCTCTTCCTTGTTCTCTTCTTCACTTTCCAGCTCTGAAGTGAGTGGTTTTCCTCTGCCGTGTGATCCCACCTCAGTTTTCTACCACAGGCTCCAGGTGACAGAGCCAAACAATCATGGACTGAAACTTCTAAAACTGAAAACCAAAATAAACCTTTTCTTTTTATAAGTTCCTTGTCTTCCATATTTATTATAGCATCAGAAAGCTGACTAACATGCCATTATAAGCCTGAGGCCAAGAGCAATGCCTGGATATGAGAGACGTTCATTCCATATATATTCACTGAGTGAATGAATGAATGCTTAGGAGGTAAATAAATCCTCAAACCCATAGGAACTAACTGTGGACAGATTATGACAAATCCATGTTAGTAGTGTTCTCTATTAGATCACTGACAGTGTGAGAGGAAAATTCCATATTAAAGAAAAACATATTTTGACAGCTTTGGGTGTGTTTCCCCATGGGTACTGAAAGGATGACCCTCTGGTCATCTTTCTGACCCATGGACTTTGACTTAGCAGCAATAGATGACATTTGAGACATGCAAAGTGTAAGCCTCGATGGGAGAGATGGGCATGAGTAAAGAGTGAACCTAATCTGCATAAAATTCGTAAGCAAGCAGAAGGGAGGAAGATCAAGCTGAATGGCATAAAGTGAGCTCAGAGGAAAACATGGGCTATAATAACAGTCCTCATGGGAGATGCTGGGCAGTAAATTTCTAAAGTCAATGTCAGACATCAGTTTAGAAAAGTTTTCCTGCTCTCCGCTTTTATTCTGTTGTCAAAACCCCAAATTTTCCAAAAGTGCTTACTTAGAAAGTCTTAAGCGAGTGGGTCTTTGAAAGGTAAATGAAATAGGAAGATGGTTGGTGTCTGGAGTTGGGAATTTAGAGAAAGAGGTTGTCTGACCAAAGAGCAGAGACTGATAGTGGACAAGAAAATGGAGATGTAACCTGCAGTGTGATGCAGGAATGAACAGGGACAAAAACACTGGTGGTAGATGGCTAACAGTTCCCAAAGAAGTCCCTGAGTGCATGAATATGTCACTGTCATGGCAATAAGGACCTTATGAGGATTGTAATTAAGTTAAGGATCTTAAGATGGGACTATCACCCTGGACTATCTGGGTGGTCCAAAGTAATCACAGGCCCTTATGGGAGAAGCAGGAAGATTAGAGCTAGAGAGAATGTGGAAGTAGAGGCTGGAGTCATGCGGCTATGAGCCAAGGAAAACAGGAGGACTCCAGAAATCAGAAAAAGCCAGGAAATGGATTTTCCCTTTGAGCCCTCAAAACACACGTAGCCCAGCTGATGATTTTCACCCCGTGATATATTTATCTTGGACTTAAAATTGTTAAGATAATCAAATTGTGTCTTAAACCTTTAAGTTTGTGGTAATTGGTTACAATGTCAACAGGAAACCAATATAACACCTTGCCACAGTGATCCAGGAAAAACCCATCCCATGTGAAAAAGGGAGGCCAGCAGCAAAGTTCAGAGGAGGATATGGCTGGGAAGTGACTTCTGATCACTGGGTTCAGTGACAGGCAGTAATAGTTCTATGTGACTTCATTTCCCTCACCTAAATCTGTGCACTGGAGACCCACGGAAGGGCTGGAGGATATGAGAACTGTCTTTCCTAAATACATAGTTCTGGTCCTCTCCATCAGCCACCCACCACCAAGATCTGAGGTATGAATGAACTAACAGGCAGATAGGTCTGATGGCTATGTTCCTGAGAAGTGGGAGCTCCTCATGTTTTAGAGCTGGTGGAACACTCACCCAGGCTTTTCATCTCAATAGATGAACTGAGGTTCAGACAAATCACTCATCCAAGAGGATGAATTACTATGAGGCAGATGTGGAATTATAACCTCAAACTCCTGATTTCCAACCCTCTACCCTTTGCTTTAGAAATATCCTTGCCAAGCCCTGAGCCTCAAAGCTTTCCTGAAGGGCAGGTTTCACTGAAGTGCCCAGGTAATTGAACCAGTCTGGGGTACCCGCAAGAAGAACTGTGATCACAGAAACTTCCAGATCCTTATCCTTTGTGGTGACAGACTCTTGAGGACCTCAGAGTGGATGTGTTCATGTCTGAACAGGCCACTGTGGGTCTGGGGCTATCGACACTGAGTTCCAGCCTTTCAAAACCAGTTTTCAGTCAGAGCTCCCACGAACGCAGGGAGAAAACTTGAGGTACTTTGTTTAGGGGCTTGCTTTCCTCCTTCAGGAATATCTTTCCTTCCTCAAACTCACTTATCCTGCATGGCCTGTTTGTCATCCTTGGATTCCTTCCCTGACTGACCCTCTCCCTGTTGGTGCGGTCTAAACACCTTCAGGCTTCATCAGCACCAACTTTCTTTTCTTTTTTTATTTGGTACCGGGGATCAAATTCAGGACCCTGCACTTGCGAGGCAGGTGGCAGAACCACTGAGCTAAATCCCTGGCCCCAGCACCAATATTCTTGACATGACAACGGATGTGTTCTCTTACCTCTGGATGTTTGCAGTTTTCCATTCATTGTTTAGCAGGCACCTAGAAACCACTGTGCGCAAGCATCTGCCAGGAGCTGTGTGTGCTGACTAGAGCCCCAGCTCCTAGTCCAGGCCTACAGACTATGTGAACAAGGGTGCTGGCCCACCTCAGCATCAAAGCCAGAGAATGTGGTCTATTCTATGCATTTACCTGTGATCCCTTTCCCAGGACTGCATTGTATAAGAGCCTCCTCTAGACTGAGTTTTTCAGCACTGGCTTTAGGATGATGGTGAGCAGAATGTTTCTGCTGCTGGCAGAGCTGAGCTAAGAGCAACAAAGCCAATGTGACCATTTATAAGCTCTCTCTCTTCAAAGGGTACTTCCTCTGGAGCTGGAATAAAGACATGGAGACCAGGCTGATAGCAGCTTGTAGTGCAGGTGTAGATACCCAAACAGCGCACCTTTCTGAAGGGCATGGCAAAGTGACCCAGTGAGAAGCTCAGCCTTGAAGCAGTGCTCCTCTGACCCCATTCCTCTGCCAGGCACAGGACTTCTGCAGAGAAGGGAAATGCTGGCTCTTCGGATGACTGGGCAATAAGGGCCAAAGAAGAAAAAGCTAGAGAGTAGGATATGGGAAAAGTGAGTAGCAGGGCTGGGATGTGGGTGTGGGCATGGCTCTCACATTCAAGCAAAACTTTCTAGCACAATCATTCAAGATGTTGTGGGAGCAGGTGGTCAGCACATCATTATCAAGGAAGCTGAGGCAATAGCCTTCTAGATCTAAATGTCTTGTTTCTGAGTCCTCACCAATATATCAACTTCCTGGCCATCCCAAAGCCTGTTTTTTTCCCTTTGGTGAAGGACCACACCCACTGTTTCCTCATATTTATGCTAGTGACTGATGAGAAGGCTGAGAAGACCTGACTGTTCATATCAGCCCATCAACCAGATACTGATTTGAAAAAAATAGGAAACACTCCTTGAAAAATGAGCACTGTGGTTATAAGTCATACTTGTAATGCAATATGTTAAAATATGCATTATGTGCTTATTATGTGCATGGTACATTAAATTGTAAAAAATGCTTTATGTGGCCTGGTTTCTGTCCTCTAGGACTTGATAATCTAATAAAGGACATAAGCCATATATATGCAAATAGTAACAATGCATGGCTGAATACAAGATGCACAATGAATATTAAAATAATTTAAAAGAGAGGCACAATTGTTAGGCCCAAGTTTCCTGGAGTAGTGGCCTTTCTGTTAAGTTCTGAATGCCTTGTAAAATTCAGTCAGCTGGAGATGAGAAAGTAGAGGAAGCAAAGGGGGGAAACAAAAGTGGATATAGTGCGTTGGGAAGATGTGGAGTGGATGTTGGGGCAGGTCCTGTGGGGGATGTGGTCAGTAAGGCCATGTTGTTGAAGTCTTTAAGTTGCTGGTCTTGGTAAGTCATGAAGAGTAACTGAGAATATATGTGAAAATTAGAAGCATAACTGAGGGAGTGCTTTTTGATTCTTTCAATGAACAGCAGGAGCCTGGTTCTTATAGGAGGGATTAATTTTGGCTTGTTGATTTTCTTTGCTTGAGAGCATGACAGGCAGTTCCTCCATTGTGGGGGTCTGAGCTTTCCTGGCGCCCTCCTCCAGGGAGCACAACACATGCATTACAGGGAATGGGCATGAGATGGAATGAGCATGAGATTTTCCTGCATGGAAAAGAAAGCTGTTACCAAGTGGAGGTGGCAGTTTTACTCATGCCACACCTTCCCCAAAGGGACAAGACTGGAGGATCGCTCAGGCAAGATAAAAATTAGGATTTCCTGCCCTGAGTTGCCAGAGTCTATAGGAAGAATTTCTCCTTTGTGTTATGGACCTAGGGCCCAGCTGAACATAGGGATGATTTTATGATGCTAACAATCACAGTTAATCCAAATAGGAGAAGGAAAAAAACCTCTATTAATCATATGGCTAATGGTATATTATAAATTTAAGCAAAATGTTCCATACAATCTTAAATTCAACACCTGTTTTCCAAGTACCTAAAGCTGTTTGGCATGAATGAATAAGCAAAAAAGTTTTCATATAGGATCACACTTGAGATATATAAGGATTACAGTCTACATGTCCATCAATAAAGGACTGGCTGAATAAGTGAAGCCACATTTATACTGTGAAGTACTATATAACTGTTGAATCAAGAAATTGATGGATCTGAATAAGGTAGCCAGGTAGACTCTCCAGAACATTCTGTCAATGTGAAATGAAGTCCTAGACCAATACCCATGGCATGGTTTTGCTTTTATATATGAAGATATGTATGTTTATACACATACAGATACATAATAAAGCATAGCAATATGTTGGAATAGATGCTATTAAAAGCACTTAAGTAACTAGAAGATGAGATTAGAAGAGAGGACATAATTTCTACTTCTTTCCCTTAATCATTATAAACAGGGAGATTTGAGGCAACTTTAATTTTTTTTTTGTCTTCTTCCATTTTAAAAAAAGACTTATAAAGGGTTCTCACTATTTAAAGGAATGATTAATCATTTCGTAAAGTGAAGAAGAATAATAACATCATTTATTATTTGTTGAGTGCTTGCTGCCAAAGCCTGTGTCAAAAGTTTTATAAATATTATCTCATTCATTCAGTCCCTTTTGAAGTAGATACTACTATGAGTTCCACTTTATTGAGGAGAAAACAGGCTAAATAATTTGGGAGTTCCAAATTAGCACATGGTGAGCCAGTATTTAATCTGCAATCTGGTGGCTCCATGCCCTTCTCTTTCCTGGTAGACTTCTCCTGTCTATCCTTTGAAAAGGTTAATAATTCTATTCTACATCTAGGTGTTTTTTTAATGCAGGTTTTTCAAATATGAGCCCATGGTGCTATGATTCATCATAATCACTAGTTCCATAAAAACAAAATCTGAATTTGTGCACTTCTTTAGTTTTCAGTCTACTCAGTGGATAACACTTTGATTAATAAACAGAACTTTAAAACCCTGTATACTCTCCCACTTGTGTGGCATGAGAAGCCAAAATCTTCATTGCATGAATTATGAAAGGATTTTACAAATAAGTAAAAGAAGCCCATGTTGGGTAAAGGACTCTAAGTCAAAGACCTATTAGCCCTTTCTCCCTGCCTTTCTCCATTCCATTCATTCACCTTTGCATCCATCCATTTTTCTATTCATGCATCCATCCATCTTTCCAACTTTTCATTCGTTTTTCCATCTATCCATAGATTTAGCAAACAGAATTTGTTAGCAAATATGAGGAATGCAAAACAATATCAAATGATTCTTAAACAGCTTTTAGACCAGTGCTTTTTTACTAACATGGTACCAAGGCTGGG
The DNA here is from genome assembly GCF_053883595.1 of Heterocephalus glaber. Lineage (NCBI taxonomy): Eukaryota > Metazoa > Chordata > Mammalia > Rodentia > Bathyergidae > Heterocephalus > Heterocephalus glaber. The sequence goes on along the minus strand of NW_028258351.1, from coordinate 22,863,575 downwards.
TAGTTGAAAAAATCAGTGTTACGAAGAAAATTAAGCCAATGCCCATCACATCTGTTGGGGGGATTGGGCCCAGAAGCCTCTTCACAGAGCTCCTGAGACATAGGCCTTAAATGTTCCATTAGGCATCAGCCTGTGTGCCTCCTGGGAGGGAGTGTGTGCTCAGAATCCTTTAAGGAGAGGATAAGCAGAAAGCAGCTCAGGAAAGGGGCTTGTGTTAGTAGGTTTTCTCTCACTGTGACAATAAGCTGAGATAACTTAAAAGGAAGAAAGGTTTAATTTAGCTTTTGATTTTAGAGTTTTCAGTCCATGGTTGTGTGGCACTGTGGCTTTGGGCCTGTGGCCAGGCAGAATGTCATGGCAGGGAGAATATGGTGGAACAAAACTGTTCTCCTCATGACAGCTGGGAAGTAGAGAGAGACAGAAGGGGCTGGATTCTCAATATCCCTTTCAAGGGAATAACCCCAATGACCTCACATCCTTCCACTAGGTCCCACCTCTTAAAGGTTCTATCAACTCTCAGTAACACCACTGGCTGGAGGCTAAGCCACTAACACTTGAGCCTCTGAGTGACATTTAAGATCCAAACTATAACAGAGATTGTATCTGCATTGGCCTTTATTGGGGAAGCATTTAGTCTTTAAGAAGTCAGGGAAGGAAGCTTGCTTTATTCAGGTGGAAGACTATAGTCTTGCAAACATAATGTGAGTGTGCTTTTATGGGAGACCTAAGCAAAGAGAACTGGCCAGGCTTCCAGTGAGGGCTGCAGTGGTGGAGGTAGTTGGTGGTTGGGTTGTAACAGGCAGTAGCCCCAGGATCTCCAATAAGATATCCCAGGGATGACAGGAGGAGCCTCAACGTTTTCCTACAGGCCTGTGCCTGAGGGCCAAGCTGTAAAAACAGCTATGTGACCAGTGGGTTGAGAAGAGGTTGCATCTCTTATCTTTTATCCCCTGGGAAACTGTGGCACCCTTAGACGTGGATGTTATCTTGAGTTGTGCCACAGTCACAATTAAGGGCAACTGTGATAATAAGGGAAAAAGTAGAGGATGTGAATCAAAGACCTGAGTTCAAATCCTGCCTTCACCAGCTGGGGAGTTCATTGTGATGGACATGTATGCAACTTAAACTCTCTAAGTCCCTGCTTTCCTATGCAAAAGATGGATGATCATAGAGATCAGATGAGAAAATTATGGGGCAGAACATGGCATGGGTGCTTTGTATTTATTTTGGTGCATATTTTTATTGTTGAATGAAACCTTCTCCAGATCCCCATTTGACATCTCCCAACTGCTTTTTGTACAATGCCTCAATTTGAAATATGAGCAAATCAGAGATACTCTATGTGTCTAGCAAGAATATCTTTTCTATATGCATTTTCACAAGTACCTCCCAGATCCTGAGCTCCAGACTTCTCCTAGAGCAGTGGTCCTCAAACAGAGACAATCTTATCCTGAAGGGATATTTACAATGCAAAAGACATTTATGATTGTCACAGCAGAGGGAGATCATGCTCCTTGGTTGGCCTCTAGTGGGTAGGACCCAGGAAAGCTGCTAACCATCCTTCAATGTATAGAACAACTCCCTCACAGTGAAGAATTATTCCCCTCAAATGTCAACAGAATGCACAAGACAGCCCCCATAACAAAGAATTATTCCTCCTGAAATGTCAATCATTGATAAATGATTCTTGAGTGAAAAAGGAAAATGCTCACGCCCAGGTAGAGAGATTCTGATACAATAAACCTGGGTGTTGATATTGCTAGCAGTCTTTCTGGGGCATTATTAATGATTATGAGGCTGGTGATAAAAGCAACAAAACAATTTATCCCCAAGCCTGTTCTTTCTCTAGTCTTTATCTCAAAAATGGCACCACCAGCCAGCCAATATCCAATGCCAAAAGCCTAAAGGTTAGCTTTCATTTTGTCTCCCTCACTCTCTCCTCCATGACACTACTCAACAGGTGGCTCTGTTACTCCAAAGTACACCTTGAATCGACCTGCTGCCCAAATCACTGCTGTCTCTCATAATCACACACTGCACCAGCCTCCTAGTTGATAGTTCTCATCTCCTTGAAATGTAGTCTCTAGGAAATTTAAATCCCCCTTCCACAGCTAAAGACTACAAGGAACTGAGCAAAAGAGAAAAAAGACAATGCTGTGAGACAGCGGGAGACAGGGAAGAGGACCAGTGGGGAGAGCAAGCTAAGCAACAGAGAGACCTAAGACTCAGAACATAGTTGCTCCCACAATGACTGCCCTAGAAATAGAAAAGAGCCAACCTAATAGTCCAAGAAATTAATTTTGGTAGCTGCTTGAACACATATTAAATTTTGCAAAGCCATCTTTGCCTCTGTAAATGAATAGGATTTGAACTAAGTACAGAACCAAGTTGTTTTGCTCTGGATAAAAAGCGAGTGATGCCAGAAATTGCATTATCAGTTTAATCTGGTGTACATCTGGTAAACATTAACACACCTAAAACAAATCAAAAGTCATGAGAAAATCACTAGGATAATCCAACACCTCAAGATCAGAAGTCTTGATCACACTGGGTCGACAATAAGCTATGCTAATTTTAATTTAGAATATTATACTTTTTGAAAAATTCTTCTGAAAAAGACCAGCATTTAACGAAACAATAGTTTGATTATGACACCTACTAAGTAAACTTTTACCAAATTTAAAAAAAGAAAAAAGAAATGTAGTCTCCATACAGCTGCCAAATTAATCTTTTTTTCAAAAGCAATAATTTAATCATGTCATGCACCTCAATCAAACTCTCTCACAGTTCCTGGAATAAAATCCCAACTCTTTGATGTTCTTTAGAGTTCTGTTTCTGGAAAAAGTCATGTTCTGCCCTCTGTGGGGTCTCTGTATTTCTTGTCCCATCTGTGTTCAAGCTCTTTCTTGGCCTTGTACCAAGAAGCCTTCACCACAGCTTCCAGATCTTTCCTTCCTTCCTTCCTTTTGGAGACACCAAACCTGATCTTGCTAAATAGGCCTCCTTTATTTTCCTCCACACGTCTCTGTTTATTTCTGTCACTGCATTTCCACAATGTGTAATCAACTAAACTAATTATTGTGTTTACTTATCATCTACCTCCCTTTACTAAACAAGGGCATGGCACATGTTTCTGATGTTCATTGCAGGCCCCAGCGCCTAGTACAATCCACAGCTCTAGCAGGTGTTCCACAAACACTCGTTAAATGAATGAGGTGGCTCTTAAAATTACATAGGGTGCTGCAGTTGCCAAACACACCATGTTTACATTTATTATCTCTCAAAGTTAGGGAAGCAAAGGAAACTCTCATTGAGGGCTGCCTGACTATCCACACTGATGTGGGAGGTGCCATAGAGTAGTTTCTGCTAATAATGCCACCCACGGGCAGCAGCACAGCACTGTGTGTCCTGGGCCCAGTAAGGAGAGGGCTCAATGTTTGCCTGAGCCATTCCCCATAGACAGCTGGATTAAGATGAGAATCTGTGATCTTGGAATACTTACAAGCCTTCTGGCTCACCTTGGGGAGAAATGCTTTTAAGTGGTACCTTAGAATACATGTAAGTGGCTTACCATCCATCCTCCAAGACATGCTTTCTGGATCACATATGCATACTGACTTTGCTCTACCCACCTGCCGGCCCCAGAAGGCAGAAAGAAGAAAAGGGAAGGGAGTTCTGAGCTTCAGTCTCTATGATCTGTCACTTTGCTCCATTTCTCTAGCTTTCTCTCTTGCTCATTCTTATCCAACTGATATTTTCTTTCTTTCCATTTGTATGGCTTTGCCTGAGTTTTTCATTCATCTTTGTAAGGTACATCAATATCAAATTTTCCATCAATATCAACACAGTATAAATTGTACCAATATTTGCATCTGGACATAGAGTTATATTAACTATAATTTTTATCTTCTGTATTTTTCATGCTCTGGCATCTGGAGTCTTGCCTCAGGGAAGAACTGTCCCTCCTAGGGCTAAGAATGCCTAGAGATAGTGAAGGATTTGCAGACTAGCATGTCTTTCATATGCAAACTAACCAGTTCACAGCCCTGTGTGCTGCAGCCTCTGCTGGGGCTCTCACGCTCTGGACCATTCTTTGCAAGTCTTAACTATCTGAGAGTCAGATATCAGACAACTAGGAACAATCCTTAGGCCCAGAGTTTACTGAAATTATTCCTACTGGCCAATCCCAAACCTACTTACCTAGGCTTGCCTTGACTTCTCCATGGCAACCACAATACAGGATATTGCTGGTATTTCCCTCTCACTTCCTCTTCTTCCTGACTCAGCCTGATGCCTCCCTCTACGGTTCTGTATAGCCTAATGTCCCTCTACATTGCTAGAGTCTATGAGTATACAAATGTCCTCCTATATCACAGTCATTTCCCTGTCTGTGCATCTTACAGAACCTCTCTAAAACAAATCTAGAGTACATTTTAAAATAAGAGTGATTGCTATTTAAATGACTTTTATATTTATCATAACACTGTTATTTGTAACAGATTCAAACATTCTTGGGATATACTAATAGTTCTTGAATTAAATCATTAAGTAATCATTCACGAATTAGTCTATAAAACTCTATGCTTTTAAAAAAATCTCTCCATGTTATAAGCACACCTGAGTTGCAATCTGTTAATTATGGTATTCTAGTCATTTTATGCAGACTCAGAGACATTCAGGGATTTGTCAGCCAGGCCCTAGGGCCAGCAGCAAGATCTGTGTTGAGGCATGAGGGCTTTGCCTAGTCAAAGCTTCAAGGTCTGAGATCACCCTTGCCTTCTTTCTCATTCATCTTGTCTGGTGGATTATTCAAGAGTTCTGGATGTACTCAGAATAGGGAAATATAAAAACTCATGATTCTGGGCCGGGGATTTAGCTCAGTGGTTCCAGCGCCTGCCTCACAAGCACAAAGACCCGAGTTCAATATCCGGTACCAAACAAACAAACAAACAAAAACTCATGATTCTCTCTGTTTCTCAGCTTCCAGATACAAAAATTGTTGGGCTTCTCTCCTAGACTCAAGTCTATCATTTTTAGCAAGCTGCCCCTTGAGACGGCATGCGGGTGCTGAGCAGAGCAGCTGCCAGCAGTGGAAAAGTCCTTCCTTCCTCTGTCTGCAGAGTCCCTTGTGTGCTGGTCATGCACTTCTCTGCCTGTATCGGCCTCAATGAGCTGGACATTGCTATCCTTCTTGTAGAAAATTTCCACAGACTTGCACATTGTTATTTGTTCTCCTTCACAATAAATCAAACAGATGGTTTCATCCTTTCCTCACAGGTCCTATTTTCTAGCCTTTAATCATATTTGTTGCTTAATGTTGGCTGATCCACTCGGCAGCCATTTGTCTGAGACCTCTGTGACCATGGCTGTGGATGGTCCCTCTTGAACACATTTGGTTCTTAGGTTTGATGAGCAATCACTCCTATCAGTGGTCTGGTTATTAAACAGCTGAGGCCCTCTGCAGCCATTTCAGGGACATGCCCGGAAGGTGGAGAAGAAATTTCAGAGACAAAAAGCAATTGCTTCAAAGACTTTCCCTGCTTATGTCAACATCTTGCTATCCCTCAGGCAAGGGAGGGAGTAGGGCCTACCCTCTTCTAACTGCAGATATTGACCATCCCATAAAAGATAACACAGGCTTAGTCTTGGCACAAAGAGGTAGTCATCATTTCACTTATTAAACACTGTGCCTCTACAACGTGCCAGGCTCTGTGTTGTGTACAGTGATGAATATACATCAATGGGAACCATACCCTGCTTGACCATCCCATAGAGATGGTAGTCAGCAGCTCCTTAGGCAAGTGTGATTAACTCCTCACTACCCAGGGGAGATAAGGAGGGATATGAAATTAATTCAATGTAGGAGGATAGGGAAAGCTTCATGGAAGGATGAAACATTTCAAGTAATTTTATATTCACAATGTCTTATATATTATGACTGTCTTTAGTTCTCACAATTATGTAATAACAGGGACAGGGAAGAATTATGCTCATTTGTCAAGCAGAATATTAGGGCTTAGAGAGGTTAAGTGATGTATGGAAGGCCATACCAAGGGTAGTTGGGCAGCCCAGCAACACATGGCAGCAGGGTCTGTATCTCCAAGTGCATGCTCAGTTGCTACAAGGACACCAAAGAGGTTTATGCATGAAATCCATCTAGGGAGTGTGGTCCAGCCTGTGAGTTTGCAGGGGGCCTTTGTCCTGGCCATCACGACTGTACGTCCACAGTTTTGTGTCCTCTGGGAGAGCAGATCCTTTCTGCCACTCAGCCTCATCCATCCTCATTAGCACATGGTCTGCTACACCACACAGGGCAGCCACAGAAATAACTGCTCCTCCTTCACTGTCTGGTTTGATGGGGCTCAGTGCTCACTTTCAGGATGTTTAGCTTTCTCCGTTCTCAAACAACAAACCCAGAGGAGAAGAGAGCAAAGAACACAAACTAGCTTTGTAAACTGATTTTCTTCCATCATTTCATCCACATAGTAATGTGATGGAGGAAAGAGACCAAGTGAGAAAACTGAAGGCTAGGAAAATTCTATTATGACCCAGGAGATAGATACTCACCAGTTTGACTTGAGAAAGATAAGACATGTATTTATGACAATTCTTAATACATGCTGAATACTAGTTTAATACTAAATGCTATTTTGTTCATGGTGTTTTATTAGTTGGGTATTTGTATTTCTTCTATCTTTATGGAAGCCAATGGCACTTCTTTGTGTAGAAATTTGCCCCATGAAGTCTGTGAAAACTTCTATTGTAAAAGGGAGGTTTTAATCAGTGTTGCAGTTGTCACTGGTATGGGTGGGACTGTAATTCAGAAAACGCTCCTCAGGACTTGCTGGGATCAATAGCAAAATAGGAAGAACACAGGGTAGACATATGAGTGGCAGGGACAGCACTGAAGGGGAGGGGATATCAGCAGCTACCCCCTGAAGGGAAGAGGGGAAGACTGTAAACATTAAAAAGACTCCATGTAGGGTAGGGAGGAGACAGGGCTCTGTGGAGCTTTTTTGGAATCATAAATATGCAGTTGGTCACCATGAATATTCAACTAGGCAGAGATTTGCAAACAGGCTCTTGAGGGAGCTGCCACTGACAAGGGAGATTGACTTCTTCTAAGAATCTCCCAATATCAAGGGAACACATGCCACTGTGGAGAAGTAGATGAGATCGTGGGTGGAGGCAAAGAGCTAGAAGCTTCCATGAAGAGAAGTAAGTGACAGCTGGCAGCAGCTGAGGCCCCGCTGCAAAGATTTGAAAAGCATGCCTTAGTTGAACAGCCAGGCCACACAGTGGGACTAGGTCTTACGATTTCCATTTGAGCACAACTATCTACAATCTCTGCTCTCAGGTTCTTAGGAAGTGACAAATATATAGTGCAACAAAGGGCATTAATGACAGCCAAGGACTCCTGCTCTTTGCTATGAGTGCCGGGTGTGGGACAGCCATGTAAGGGCCAAGTATTCAGGGCCAATCCCTCAAGTACAGCCCTAAGATCATTTGCTTTATTCACTAGTTCCAGAAAACAACTGCCTCAGAGGACAGGGCTCTGTAGCTACAAAATAAAATGTATGAAAAACAATTGTCTTGTTCTTGTCCAAATTCATTATTTCATGGATGGACATGCTGGGAGCCAGGGAAGGGAAGAGCTCTGTCTAAGGCAGGGGCAGAATCCAGGCTAGAACTTGGCTCTGCTCACTCTAGCAGCTCAGTCTCTGCTTGTTTCTGTGTGAAGCGGACTGTTCTCAGAGCCAGCACTGCCAGGTCCTTCTGTGCCTTTGGGTGAATTAGGAAAAGGGGGCCTCCTGTGAGTGGTCACAGTCCTGCTCAACAAATCATCTTCCTCTACCAGGGTGCCTTGGTGCGGAGCTCAACCTGTATGACCTTATGTGGCGAGAAATTAGAAAGGGGTCTAAAAGGGTCCATTGTGCCATCTGTGTATCTCCCTCCCTCCCTCCAGTCTTCTGTCTCTCAATCGTCCACTTAAAAAATGTACATTTAATAAATGCCTCCTGCTTGCAGAATGGCACCTTCATGACTCGTCTGGTAAAGAATACCATCGGTAAAGGAAAGTGATGAGTTTAAATTTACAATGGGCTTTTCTAAACACGACAATTTAAGTCACTAGAATAAGAGACTGGAGGAGGCTGAGATACTCAGAGGATGATGAGTGACAGTAAAGGTGCTTTTAAGGTAATATGGACTTCTATGTATTTGGATCTCTGCTGTCAAGCCTCGATCGTTTATTATCATTAGAAGAAAATGAGTTAGTGTTCATGCAGGCGGGATTTGCAGAATACCTTAAAAATAATGTTTATTGCTTTGAGTGAGAAGAGATCCCTAAGAGATTTCTGATGCCTACAAAAATCTGTAAGTGCTACATTCCCTGCAGACACAAACAAAACCCAGAGCAGGGACTCTTTGTGCAGGCGACCCTTCTAAGTGCAATGCATCCCCCACCATGGTTTCTGTGTAGGTTGAGCCTGCCAGGGAGAGAAAATCTGCAGTGGGATGAGAATCATGACTCCTGTGCTCTCCTCGGAGGCTCTGTGTTCTCTTCAGCAGGAGTGACGTTGGGGAGCAGTGCTTCCATTTGTATATACATCTATCCACACACTCAGCAAGTATTTGTTAAAGGCATGAAGAGATGTGTTTCCCTAAGGTTGAGAATTGTTTCTCACAAATCTGCTTTCATTATTTTTGAGCTCACCTTATATTGTGTTTCCTGTGTACCAGTGCTGCAGGTGTTTGACATGTATCAACTGACACACCTGGTCCTACTAGTCTCCATGAAAACCCTTTTGTTTTTAAACAAAAAGCATTTCTGCATCTATTCACCTGGTCATTGAATATTTATTTGTAAGACACATTTACCCTGTGTGACAAACTGTCCTGGGTACTTGTAATGGTCAAGATGGCTCCCTATTTGAATTGTGTCCCTGTTTCAGTTGGAGAAAGGTAAATAACAGGTGAGTGAACAAATGGCTATAAAAGTAACCAGTTTGGATACGTGCCAGGATGGATCAGAAGAGCTTTTGAGAAGATAGTGTAATAGGCACTGGAAAATGGAACTTTAAAAGTTAATTTTTTTCTTTTAGAGTTAAGCATCTTCTCCAAACTTCCCCTTGCTACACATAAAGCCCACACCTCTTCCTATTGTCAGCCTCAAAGCAATGACAGAATATGCAGATTTTAGACCCAGAACCTAGAGCCCAGGTTCCTTTCCACAAAAAAAGGGGAAAATGAACGGAAGACACCTGAAAGCTATAAAGAAAGTGTGAGATCTACATTATCATTTTGTTCCTCTTCCCCTCTGTTCCTTTCTATAAAAGACCCTTGCCCACTTGTACATGGTGAGATGGTGATTTGAGGCAATTGGGCCCCTGCATATACTTGAATCAATCCTTTTTACCAAAACAAACAATCTCTTTTGATTTGGTCAATGACAAGCAAACAAATCTGAGTAGATAACCTTGAGTGGCCAGTAACAGGAGCATTGAAACTAGTCTACGAAGTAGACATGTGACTGGACCCAAGAGAAGAGACTCTCACAAAAGGGATGGGTGTGTCCACAGGCCCTGAGGTCTGGGAGGGTTTGACTGGTTGTGGGAATTCAAAGAAGGCTGCTTGAATGTAACAGAGAAAGTAGAGAGGAGAGAAGAAAGATTAAGATGCAGCCATGAGCTGGATTGCTGAACACTCCAAAGGCTATGTGGGACATGGATGGTGGGCTTGAAATAGGGATAATCTGATCAGATGAGTGCCTGAAAGTCTCACTTGGACTGCTCTGTGGATAACTGGCTATAGGGAGGTGAGGGAAAATGTGGGAGATGGGAAGGCAGATTTGCTAGAGTCCAGGCAAGGGATAATGGCTACTCACTTCAGGTGGTAGCAGAAAATTTTATCATTTGAAGCAACAGTTTAGAAATAGAATCATGAAAACTTGCAGATAGATTGACTGTGGAGAGATACGGAGAGGAGATAAAGAATGATTTCTAGGTTCAAACTTTAAAAAAGAAGTGGATGACAGCTATTCTGGAAAAGATGGCTTCTTGTTTTATATAAGCCAATATAAATTATTGGTTTAGTTTATAAAATTAAACATAAACATACCAGCAATCCCACTCCTACACATTTACACAAGAGAAATGAAATATGTCTAAACAAAATCTGAATTTAAAATGTCCTTTAGTGGGTAAATTGGTAAAACACATTATAGTACATCCTAGCCCTTCAATCTGGCAATGACTGATCTGCTCTGTGTTCTCACAGTGACCTTTTGCCCTCAATGTGTCAAACTAATGGAGTCCTAACCATGCAGCCTTTCGAGACTGGCTTCTTTCACTCATCATAAAGCCTTTGAGATGCCTCATACAGTCCTATTTTTCCAGAGTCTATTCCTTCTTATTGTTCAATAGTTTTCCATAATATTTTCACCAAAAGCCAATTTTAACATATGTAAGTTTTAAAATACATCTTAAGATACTTTTAAGTAGAGAAAAAATGAAGGGCAGAGAAGAAAAACATTGAGTGGATGGCTGTGGTATTTTCTGAGATAAGAAAGATGAAAGGAGCACAGATAGATAAAACGGCGCGGGGTGGGGTGGGGGGATGAAGAAGCTACACTAAAATTCCCTAAGTTCTAGCTTGGCTGGGTTGCATTATGCTTAAGAGCAGGTTCTGTGAGGTAGAAAGCCTGACCTTCTGCAGGTCTCTGGGGGACAAAGAGGATTAATTGCACGAGGGCTAGGGAGACCTAGGAGCCCCGGCTGCCCAAAGTGGCTGTTGTTGGGAACTCAGCTCTCTTTCTCCAAGTGTCTGCTCTGTGCTCACCGCTGTCCATGGGTCAGCCTGGCAAAAAAGACCTGTGGGACCCACTTCTGATCATCTCTGGTGTCTCCGTGTAGGTATCATCCTGTTAGGAGACCTCTGCCAGTATGTCTGAGCCCTTTCCAAAATCATGAACACAGACAAATGAGTCATTACCAGAGAGGAAAGGCTGGGAGAAAATGGATGCTGATGGCCATCTGCGCTCTGGTCCAGGGGAAACTGGGGAGGGTTTTCAAGGACCTGGATCCACAGTGAAGGTGGGGAGGAGAAGCAAATTGGAAAGGAAGAAAAGGGGGCAGGAGAGAAAGAGAAAAGGAGAGAAGGGGAGGAAGGGGAAAAAGATGAGTAGCAGCAGAGGAAGAAGAGGAGGAGGGAGAGGAGAAAAGAAGGAAAAGGAGGATGGGAGGAGAAGAAGGGGAAGGAGCAGAAAGAAAGGAGGGAAAGAGGCTGGTTTCCCACGTTCTTTAAAATAGTCATTTCCTGGTTAGAGTCTTGGGCCTCCAGTACCTTTCACCTACCTAAGTGCCAGCTAGTGTTGCAAGCAAGATTCTAGGCTGTCCGTGGTTCATTTTCCCAACAGGGAAAAGGAGACGTATTTATGGACTATGTATTTATGGGGGGGAAAGACTGGAAAGGAAGATAAAGCTGATGAACAGCGATTTCTTTGAATTTTGAGTGACTCAGGAAAAATGAATTTATCCACAAAAGGAAAGACATTAAGGACTCTACTCTGTGGAAACAGAGCTTCTTGTTTCTCATCTCCCTTCTTTGAGTTCTTCCTGCGTCACGGCATCTTACTTTTCCTCTTGGCTATTCTCCAAATCATAGGAAAATATTTTCTTATCATCTTATAGGAAGGATCTTTTATACAATCTATGAGATGAGAAACATGTGCTACATTCTGAGATATAGTAATTGTTCAATAAATATTTTTTATAGAAAGAAAACAAGTGTCCAACTCAGAGTTGCCCAACAGAAATATAGTTCAAGCCATGTATATAATTTTAAGTTTGCTAATATTCACATAAAATAGGATAAATTAGATTTAATAATATATTAATTGCATATATCTACAATACTTTGACCTGTAGCAGTATAAAACAAATAATGAGATATTTTCCAGTCTTTTTATGTTTGTATCAGTCTTAAAAAACCTCACGTGTATTTTCTGCTTATAGCACAAGTCAGTTTAGACAAGCCACATTTCAAGCACAAAAGCCACATGAGACTACATTATTGGGCAGTGTCTGTCTAGCCCCAGTCTTGACATACTGGTTCTCAATAGTTTTGGAATGATTGCCTGAGTAGGGAACAGAGGAATCAGCTCTCGATTCTTTTTTTTTTTTGTACCGGGGATCGAACTCGGGACCTTGTGCTTGCGAGGCAGGCGCCAGAACCACTGAGCTAAATCCCCGGCCCAGCTCTCGATTCTTGAAGGGCTTTGGGAAATTCACAAAGCTGTAAGATCCAACATCAGACTCTCAGGTTCTAGAACGGAGATTTGATTTGCTGATGGGATTTTGCCCCCTACCTTGTCTGGGCGTAAAGAACAAAGGTCTTGATGAACTGAGTCATTGTTATTCCTTTTACCTTGGCCTCAACTCACTAGCTGAACTCTATACAGCCACCACTACCAACATAAGAGGGAACAGGACTGGGCTTGCATGCATGACAGTGTTCACAAGGGGCATATCCTCATGCAGTCACAGCTGTCCATAGAATACCAGGAACACAGCTATGAGGACATACATGCACAGATATGCACAGAATGTATGTGATCCCACAAAGAAACACTGTGCATTTGGGAGATGCAGTGAGGTTGTGCACTGATATCCCCAAGAGCGCTCTTCTTGTGAGGTCATCTGTATTAGCTGCCTTCTCTCTTCCCAGCTGGCCTCACCTCCACCTGCAATGACTTGAGGAGACTATGACCATCATGACAGGTAGAGATTGTTCTCTACTCATTTGGTCTTTTCTCCTCTCCAATACTCTCCATTGCTAGGGTCAGGAAGTCATACAGTTGGGTGAGTAGGACTTTGATGATAAAACATAGACTTTTAGAGCTCAGCAGCTCCATGGAGTCCAACTTGCCACAACATCTAGAAATTTCTTTGACAGTTTTCCTCACTGATGGTTATCTTTCCTCACGCTTGAACAATTCTGGAAATGGAGAGCTCATGATACAATAGGCAGTGTATGCCACAAAAGGCAGCTCTAATGGTTTGCAAAGACTTTCTTGTATGTTCTCAATTCTTCTACCCCACTTGGCCTGGGTCACCTCCTAGAACAGCACAGAGCAAACCTACCCAAGGATCTATGTCCTTGTAAGAAGAGGGCCACAGGGGAAAGAATCACACAAAGACATAGATGCAGACTGTAGTGAAGCATCCACAAGCCAAGGAAAGACAAGCTTTCCCACCATCACCAGAAGCTACGAGGGAGGCGTGGAAAGGCTTCTTCAGAAGGAGCCAACTCTGGAGACTTTTAGCCTCAAGAACTATGAGAAAATATATTTCTGTTGTTTTAAACCACCCAGTTCGTGGTACTTTATTACAGAAGCCTAGCGAATTGAAGTGCTCCTTTGTTTCCTGTTGCTTTTATTTTTTTCTCCTATCTTCGCTCATGGCTTGTCCTGTTTCCCTTTACTTATTTTTTTTCTATCTTCAGTCATTGATTCTCTCATCTTTTATTAAATCCCACAAGATCCACCATTTCTTTTTTTTTCCCACCTTTCTTGAATTTCTCTCCTGTCACTCTAACAAATTTTTCCAAGCCTCAATTTCTGTTCCTACCTCTTTCTCTCCCAACTTCCTCAATCCTATCCTCAATCTCAATGCTCCCAGAAACTTTTAGACTTAACTTTTATTATAGGAACATAATTTCTCCTCAGCACAGCTCTATTTCCAAACATCCTACTTTCTACCATTTTCTACTGCCATGTTTTTTTTCCAGACTTGAAATCGTTGACCTTTTATACTCCCCAAAGAAAATCCTTATATTTTATACCTTCTTTCATACTTGTCATTTCCCTATCTTTGTGTTTGTCTGTTTCCCATTTTTGACAACTTTTACTAAAACTGCATGAACTGGGTTATTGCAATAGTCCATTAACTCATTCTTGACAGAGAGGGCTTTAGAACTTGGTCAAGTTAGCCCTCCTATTTTTAGGTATTTCTATTTAATGGGAAGAGCAGTTTCAGTCCAGCCACTCTTTAGTGTTATAAAATCTGGAACATGTACATAGTCCCTCCAAGTCTCATTCTCCCCATCAATAAAATGCGGATGCTAATGCCTATTATAAGGGACTACTGTGTGATTTGAGCAAAATAATATGGAACAGTGCTTGGCATTCAAGCAGCAGACAATACATCTTAGCTGCCTTCTTTCTTTCACATATTTTCTTTCTCTTTCCAAAGAGACTGTAAACTTCTTAAAAGAGAAAATTTTTTAAAAAATTTGCACAGTATCCTACAAAGCAATAAGCCCTCTAAGATATAAAATAGACACAGGGTTCAAGAATATAATTTGAAAGTTAAAGCACAATATGTGTTGAATAAATGTTGGTAGAGGCATATGCACATCAGTTTGGCTTGAGACAACTTCAGTTTTTGGAATCTTTATTTTCCTTATCTTTTTAATAGGACAATTAAGCCTACCTTAGAGAGCATTTGTGAGAACTAAATAAAAGAATAATAGGAAAAATTTCCAGTGCTTAGGTACTCCATAAATGTTCTTTCAATTGCTTTTCCATTTTCCCTGCTGCTCCCTGGGGTATTATAAACAAGGCAGTGATATTTCCATCTTGTGCGCTAACATATGAGCTCCTGGGCCAGTTACAACATAGTATCCCCTTAGAAAGTCCAAACTAGCATTAGAAGTTAGCAGAAGTAACTTCCACAGTTAGTAGAAGTAACTCCATCTTAGTCCAAACCAGCATTAGAAGTTAGTAGAAGTAACTCCATCACTCGGCTTCCTGTGGCCACTGTCCTCTGGCCCAGGACACGGCTCATGTTAGGTTTGTCAGGGCATCTACTGGCTTCTCAGTCCTTCATCTTGACATCATGCCCCTTCACACTCATGTGGGAGAATTTAAATTAGTAGCTGAACATGGGGGCCACCAAACTCTTGGGTTTAGAACCAAAGAAAATGGAAAAAGATTCATCAAGGAGAAGTTGTTGATGAAGCTTGTGGTAAGACTTTAACAGGGCAGCTCTCCCATAAATCCGTCATAAAGACAAAATAGGAATCTGTCAAACCAGCCAGGGAATTATATATGGAGAAATATGAAATGCCTGCCTTTTCTCTGAAAAGGTTTAGCTGGAGGAAAACAAGAAACCTGTACAGGCTGGAGTAGGGTGAGCTGTTAATGAATCTGGCATTAAGAGATTTGTGTTAACTGAATGGAGGTGGCTCCATTCCCAGATTTGATTCAATCATTTCGAGAAGCTGTGGGGTATCTGCTCTGAGGTCAGCCGCAGTTAAGTTAAAATATTTAACTGCTTATTATTCCCACAGATTACACTACTTTCCCAAGAGTATTTTGGGAATCAGATCATAGGCTGACGTCGGGTGCATCAGTCCAGCCCTAAATTTATCAGGATCTTGTCCTTCATTCTGAGGCCCTATCTTCTCCCTATTTCCTTCCCTCTTCCCTCCTCAGAAAACTCTAGCTGTGCAGAGTACTCTGGTTCTGAATGTCATTTCAACACCATTTCTTGTGTTCAAGAGTGCACTAATTGTTTAACACACAACCATGTCTTCATTTACATCCACAGATATTCACTGTTACTGAGATGCGATGGCTCTTGCTCTTTGTTTGCAAAACAGTGCCTGGTCTGAGAGAAGACAGGTTCAGAAGTGACATGGAGAGTTTGAAGGGAGCCAGACCCCAGAGGGAAGATTTTTAGATAGGCAAAAACTGAGGGATGGGATTGTGATTGCTTCTTGGATCAGTTAGACTGAAAGCTGTATACGATTCAATAAGCTCTACCTTATTGGCTTCTTCCACACTGGTGGGAGATAGGCAAGCACATAGGACTCCAGCTTTCAGAATTTAAGTGACTAGCACAAGAGCACAAAAACAAAAGCAAAATGAAAATTTTCCTGGTCCCTATACCAAGGAAGGGAGACCAGGAAAAGCTGGATTGGGTGGCTAGTCAGGGACATACAGAAAGAAGAACAATGTATCCCAGGTTGGACACAGCAAGAAATCACATCTACTCCCACATCTCTGCCCCCATGTAGATTTTATACTTACCTCCCTGTAGCATTTCTTTTCACTCAGTATTTGTTTGAGAGTGTTCCCTTGACAGCAGCCTTTCTCAGAAGGCACACTGGTGAATTGGATTAGAAATGTTGTGCTCTAAAGGTCAGAGCCACAGTAATTAATACAAACATGCTTGAATAGGTGCAGGCCCAGGCAGTAAGGACAGAGAACTGCTGGGTTGTTATGTGTTTCTTAACAATGGCAATAGTCCTAAGGAACACATCACCAGGTGACACTGCTCTGTGAGCACACCATAGATTGGATTTACACACCTACATGGTACAGGTCAATCACTCAACGTGACATCTGGATACTGTCAAGAGACATAGTAAACACACGATACATGAGGCTGCTATTGTGTAACACAGCCTATGCTTAATATTTTTCATAAGTAGCAGTGCACTCTAAAATAGTGATAGAGTACAATATAGTGAATATATAAAGCCAATAACACAGCCATCTATTATCATCATGAAGTATTACGTACTGTACATAATTGCATGTGTTATACTTTTATATGACTGGCAGTACAATAGGTTTGTTTATGCCAGCAACATCACAAGCATGTGAGTAAAGTGTTGTGCTACAATGTTAGGACATCCACAGTGTCACTAGGTAATAGAAACTTTTCAGCCCTATTATATCTTCTGGGACTACCCATGTATCTGGAATCCACTATTAACTAAATAGCATTATGTGATTATAATTCTTAAAATTCCAATTCTTTGTCTTTAATGATGGTCTTATCATACAGAAAGGACCAGCATGTATATATGTGCTGGTGTATGTGTCTCTCTGTGTGTATGTGTGGTGTGTGTTTGGTTCTCCGCATTTAGATCACATATAATTCACCTGATACCATAGTCAAAAGATGAGCAGTTCCACCCAAGTACATTGCTTTGACCCATGGTTTTCTTTCTAAGTACAACATTCCTCCTTATTTGCTTTCCCTGGGTTCAGAAAACTCCTGCTTACCTATCAAGATTCAGCCCACACACCGTCTCCGTTAGAAAGCATACTCCTATCTCTTGTCTTCCTGTACAGGCCTTCCTCTGGCCTCCCAGGGAGCAGTGCTTACCATTACAGTTCTCTTTATCTATTTATTGTCACCACCTCCTCTAGCCCTTGAGTTTCTTGTGGTCAAGGACAGTGTCTCATATATCTGTATCACCAATACTTAACATAATGCCTGACACATAGTTGGACATCAACCATTGTTTGCTGTGATTGGATTTTATGAAGAATAAATGTGTAATGACCTCAGCCAAAACTGTACACAAGAAAGCTACTGTATAATTAGCATTTAATATATCTGACTAACACAAGGATACTTACACTGCTAAACACATTAATATTTAATTAGTATTAGTTTGCAAGGATATATGTGTGAGTTTGTATAGTAATGGTTTGCATGCAATTTCACCTCTTCTTTCAAAAGTACTAGGGTTATGCTGCCATTGACTGAATTTTTTTTTCCCATTATCAAAACTTATATGATGAAATCTTTATTCCCAAGGTGATAACAGTAGGAGGCAGGACCTTTGGGGAGAGGGTAGTTGGGCCATGAACCCATATGAATGGGATTAGAATTCTTGAAAGGGGTCAGGGATTTAGCTCAGTGGCTCTGCCATCTGCCTCACAAGCACAAGGTCCTGAGTTCAATCCCTGGCACCCCCCCCAAAAAAAAAAATTCTTGAAAGGAGACCAGTGAGAACACCTTTGCATCTTTGCATCATGTAATGACACAAGGGAAAGTCTGCAGTCTACAACATGAAAGAGGGTCTTCATCAAAACTGACCATACTGGATATTGATCTTTGACTTTCAGCCTTCAGAACTGTGAGGAATAAGTTTCTGTTGTTTATAAGGCACCCAATCTATGTTAATTTGTTCTCTCAACCAGAGAAGACTCCAATAAGTTTTGTTTAAATATCACATCCAGCTTCACCAGGGGACATTTTTAAGAAGTCAGATTAAAACCACTTCCCTGTGCTTGCATTTTCTGTAAAACTGTCACTCACTGTCTTCTATATAATTAATCTGCATTGTATAATAAACTTGTTTTAGAATGTGAAGGTGAGAAAATCATGGTTTCCTCCATGGAACTAGTAATCTTCTCTCTTTCAAATAACAAGAATGAATATATATATATATATATATATATATATATATATATATATGTATGTATGTATTTATCATCCTTTTTTTCCTTTTTAACGTGGTTTTCAGGAAGCTCTAAGTCTCATCTTAATTTTGTTTACTGGTTCTCCCTCATGCTATTAACTGCTTTCTGACCATCTGGTATTTCTTAGGAGAAGTAAAAACCAGCATTAAAACATACGTAACCATTCCTCCCTTCCTTAGGATGAGTCATGTGTGGTTGGAGTTTGAAAAGTAGTTCCATCCAGATCTATACTTTCAGCTACAAGATTTTACTTTGGAACTTGTATTTTGCTGTTATTCTTATTATTTTTGTGTTGTATAGATCCACAGCACATGAATGCACGTTGCCTACCCCTCCTGACCCTTGGTGGGTAAGGTGCAGTGGAACTCATTTTGGATTATTCTTTTGGGACCATTCATGCCATTGAGGGCTCCAACAAAAAAGTGCTGTGTAATCTGCACAAAAATTCCTTATAGTTGTTTGCTTGAAGTATGGTAACAGAGAAACAGAAAAGTTTATTTATCTTCTTCATTCTTTCTAATCTTGATTTTTCTATTTCCTTGTACTCTTCTGACTTTATGCCTGCCATCTATGATAACATGTCTCAAATCCTTTACAGAAACAGAAAGTATTTCTCTGACTAACCATGAAAGAAAATATTGGTTAGCATATTTGTATGCATTCACACACTCAGCAATTATTCTGCAAATATTTGGTGAACATTAGCTATGCACTAGATGCTGTTAAATGCTAGGAATATTGGAAATAATAGCACTATTTCTCCTATTTTTGTGAAAGGCATCAGCCTGTCCATTTTTCAGATAAGGATATGGAGGCAGATGTGATAAAGGGTGAAGGTAAAGCCTGAATCCAGGTGCATGAATCGCAAGACATGCTTTATGACAACATGCACCGCTTCTATCTAAAGGGTCAGGCAGGCAATGCCACTCTGCCTTGGAGCCAGCAGACTATGAACTGAAATCTCTACGAACTCGCCAAGGAGCAAAGCCACCCCTAGCACTGAGGAGGAGCCTTCTGGGGCCCCATACCACCACCCCCAGCACCAAGGAAGTAAGCCTCGGGGGTGCAAGCAGCACCCCCGCCCCTTTGAAATGAGAAGACACGTAAACAAATCTCAAAACCAGACTTCCAGATCACCTAAGGCAAGATCTGAGATGGCTGATCTGACCATAAAACTCCTATCATCAATGGGTTAATCCTCTAATGGACTCATAACTTAATGGGTTATTGGGAGGTGGTGGAAGCTTTAGGAGGCTGTTTCTAGATGGAGGAAGTAGGTCATTGCGGGTATGCCCTTGAAGGGTATATCTTGTTTCTGGGGCCTTCCTTTCTCACTCTCTTCCTGCTTCCTAGCCACCATGAGGTGAATAGCTTTGTTCCACCACACGCTCCACACTATAGTCTTCTACCTCACCACAGGCCCCAGAAAAATGGAACCAAGTGACAACAGATTGAGACCTCTATCAGTGAGTCAAAAGAAACCTCGTCCTATTTAACTTGACTTTCTCAGGTATTTTGTCACAGCTATGAAAACCTAACTGACATACTTTTCTCCTCATTGCCCACCATAAGTGCACTCAAGACTGAGAAAACATGCGAGTTCTCAGAGAATGGCAAATGGAGAGTAATTTTAATCTTTCTTTTACTGATCACTTCAACCTAAAGTGACTCAAAATTTTGAACACAAGTTCTCATCAGATTCTCACTGAGCTTATGAAATAGGATGTCTACTGGTGAGCATTTAACCACTGCTGGACAGCAAAGGCAGTTGCACACCTTGCTTGTGCTAAAGCATCCAACTATCAGGTGTGAGAAAAATACAGTACATTTAAAATTTAAAAATATATTATAGTGAAAGACATAATGCCATCAATCCCCCTCAAAATACCCACGCTCACTTTAAACACACTTATTCTATCATTCTTGCCTTTTTCTGAAGCAGTTCAGGAAGTGTTTCATGTCTATGTCATGGCTGCCTTCATGTCCTGAATGGATTCAAAACGGTACCTTTTGTGGTAATTTTGACTTTGGAGGAGAGCAGAAAGTTGCATGGTGGCAGATAATCTGGATGAATTAAATGAATAAAGTGGATAAGGATACACCACAATGTTTTTATGAGCCTGCCTTGTTGTTAGATGACACTCAGCATTTGCTGCATTTTTCTGAATCACACCTCATAAAGACACTCTTGAAAGAGGACTTTCAGAACTGTTTCAGAAAGTGGCAATAACCATTGGATAAGTGTGTTCAAAGCAACGGGAAGCATTTTGAGGGAGATTAATGGCAATATGTCTTTTACGGTAATACATTTTTAAAAATTTAAACATTCACTACATTTTTTGATCATCATATGTATAATCATCTTCCTAATGGTTATTACTGGGCCTATTTTTTAAAAACTGTCCATTTGGGCTCGGGATTTAGCTCAGTGGTTCCAGCACCTGCCTGGCAAGTGCAAGGTCCCCAGTTTGATCCCCAGTACCAAAAAAAAAAAACCAAAAAAAACCCCCAAACTGTCCATTCACCCTTCAAATTGAAATACCTTGCTGGGCATGGTGGTGCACGACTGTAATCCCAGTACTCGCGAGGCTGAGGCAGGAGGACTGCTGCAAGTTTGAGGCCAGCCTGGAATACATAGTGAGCTCAAGGCCAACCTGAACTACATAGTAAGACCCTGTCTCAAAAAGCTAAAAGAAAAAAAAAATGCCTTCATACTTTTCAAATCTGCTCTTTCAGGGTAGTTTGAAATATTTTTTTGGTTTGCCTTCCTAAATTAACCCTAAATTGGCTATTTCAGGGAGGGCAACCTTTGGAATGACCCACTCAGTACCTTCAAACTGGCTTCCTGGTAGCAGAAGGACTGGGATTGGCCTGGAGTCTGAGTCATGGAGGGAAGAAGTTCCTTTGTTTATCAGATGAGATGGCGGTTTGTGGGAAGATGGTAGTGAAGGACTTGAGTTGTTTCCTCTCTTCTCTTTTTCCATTTCTGCCCTCTCTACTTCACTAAGTCTTTGTCTTCTTTCTCCCTTCATCTTGATAGGCAATTTCTCTTGGTCCTAGGTCATCTTACTCACCTACTCTCTCCCATCTCTCAACAAAGCTATAAGAAGAACATATCTGGAGTAGAAAGGAGTCAAATCTGCAATTATTAACTATCTCTGGATATGGGAAACAGACCAGTGAGTATAAGAGTAGAAGCACTAGTGGTAGTGGTAGTGGCAGAAGAAATAATAAAATACTCGCCAACCTTTAGGTGGCTATTACTATATTTTAGGCATTTTCCCTATGTTGTCCCCAATTCTACTCCCAATGTAGATGTGCAAATGGATACTTATAAAACCCATGGCCTATCTAAACACACAGAGGTGAGTAATATAATAATATTTAGCCCCAAGCTACTTGTATTCAAGTAAAGAATCTAAATTCTTGACATGCTAGTCTTCTTCACTTGTTCCTGGGATAAGTGCAGATTCTGCAGGAATGCATGGAGGAGTAAAGTGAAAGGTGAAAGCTTGAATCAATTGAGAATTGGTATGTTCCATTGTTATAAATCAGATTTTCCCCTATCTTCCTTCCAAACCTCATCATCTTTAAAAGAAACCTGTGAAAGTCACTGGGTGGCACTAGCTATTGACTATGGTTTATTGAAAATGATGAGGTAACTAACACTTGGTATTGGTTCCCACAAAACTTCTATTTCTGCATTTCTTTGACCTTTCCTATAGTAACTAAAGGAGGGAAAGTATCTGTAGGGCAGGTCCCTTATCTTGGCCTTTCCTGTTTTCTGGGAACCTCATGCATCAGTGCTCAGCACTAAGCAAGTTCTGGATAAATATGGAATGAAGGAATGAATTCATCATATTAGCACACTGAAGACCCTCAGCTGCCTCCTGTTTATTTGGGATGCTCTCTGCTGTATCCCAACTGGGTTATCTTTCCATTTTGTCCATGAAGGTGCAACTGGGGTCTATCACCCCTAGTATGCTATAAATGATAATAGAAGATGATTCCTCTCTCTTCTCAATAAAGGTCCAGAAAACATGAAAGATAATGATATCAAGGCTTTAAAACTCTCCCTTCTCACAGTGATACAATTTTATAATGAGAGAGAGAGAGAGAGAGAGAGAGAGAGAGAGAGGAGACAGGTTGCATGCAGATGTTTTTAGGAGCAGGCATGCAATTTCTCAGAAAGAAGGGGAAATAAGCATGGAAAGGTAAATTGTATTTCTTAAGTGCTATTAAGTGCACAGTAATTTCTTACTTGCTTTATTTAAATGTTGTCTCCAGCTTATAGATGACACTTAGGATTGGGTGGACTGAGTTTCCTGAGTGATGGTGTCACACAATTAGTAAGTTACAGACCCAGGATTCAATGTGAATATGTTGGACTTCAGTCTACCCAAGTTTTTAAAGGATTCTAAGAAGCAACCTGCTTTTGAAGTTTCCATTCATGAAGTATGTCACTGCACACTGCTAAATACAAGTGCTTCCCACCAGAGTCTTCGGGAAGAAGTGACTAGCAAATAGCGTCTTGCCTTCAATCCAAGAGGCATGGCTGATGGCTGCTCAGAATGCTGGCTCCTGTGCTGCCTGCCTCTCCACCCTAAGACACTCGGTATTTTAGCCTCCAATGTATCAACTTGCCTCTCTTCTTGTTGAAGGATTTTCATAGCTACAGAGAATATCAGGCAGTGTCTGCCAGGCAAGCCTTCTGATGATAACGGAAAGGTTCAGGGGTACTTAAGTCCAAACCTCAGGCCAGCACAACTCTCAAGTGTAATGAACACACCAGGGCACCTTGTAGGATCAGGCCTCAAGATTTTGCCTGTATTTGCATATTTTCTTTCCTTCTCCTTCCCTGCCCTCCTTCCTTGCTGTTTCCCTAATTCCCTTACCAGCCTCCTCTGACACTTGATATAGGCGAGTTGCACACGAATCCTCATCTCAGGGAAATCCAACTTTTCCATAACTCCTGCTTCATCATCTACGACTTGTGCCCTTAAAGGTGAGTTATAATCTAGTTTACTGATTTGCAGCATGATTAATAGTATCTTTAAGATACAGTGAGTTTGCTACAAATGATTACTGTTATGGACTATATTCTGTGTCCCATCCTTGAATTCATGTGTTGAAACCCTAACCCCAAGATAACTGTATTTGGGGAAAGGGCTTTTAAAGAGGGCAACTGAGGTTAAAAGAAGTCACAAGCTCCCCTCTACTCCCCTCCCCACATACAGAAGCCATATCAGGAAACACTAAGAAGATGACCATCTACCGTCCAGGAAGAGGGGTCTCACCACACCAACCCTGCTGAAGTTCAACCTTCATCTTGAACTTTTTCTGAGGTATTTTGTTTTGATACTCCTAGCAAGCTAATGCAGTTACTAATGGCACACCCTGGGTATTTAAACAGAATTTAATGTTGAGTTCATGTTGGAGAATGGGGAGGAGGAAAACAGGAAGAAAATAATTTAGTTTGTGAAAATAACGCTTAGGTCAAATTAAGTCATTCAGTAATTAGTTAGTTAATAATTAAATGGAACTCATGTACCAAACATCTGCCCTGAACCAAGCAGGCAATTGAGATAGTGATGCACAGAACTGGTCCTCAGGGGGCAGGGTTGTGTGAGAGAACCTTGTAGAACGCTAGAAAAAGAAATGTCATAAACACTCATCCACCCTAACTAAACCTTCCAAGCTTCAAAACAGCTTTGTAATGAGAAGCACTGTGGCCACAGTCATCTTAGCATTATTCCAACCTTGTTATCTCTAACCTCATCTCAATAGCAGCAACAGTAGCTGCAGCCCAGTATCAAACAGCCACTGCTACATCTCAAGGGTACCTGGGATGCACTGGTTGTTCATCAAATCAAATTCACCATTAGCTCCCAAAGTTTCTATGCATAAAAACACATTTGGCGAATCAGAAAAGGAATAAGGAAAATACATGGCACACTGGCATTAAAGACACGTGTGCCAGGAGTGGTGTTGCACACCTGTAATCTCAGCACTCAGGAGACAGAGGCAGGAGGATTACCATGAGTTCTAGGCCAGCTTTGGCTATACAGTGAGTTCAAGGCCAGCCTTAACTACATAGCAAGACCCTATATCAATCAATCAATCAATCAATCAATCAATCATACAATCCATCAATAAAATGACACCTGTAAGCACACAGAGGGGAATGTGATTTGGGATCTCTGCTTTTTCAGAACCTGGACTACTCCTAAATGATTTGCTCATTTGGGGCAATCTTTCTACTGGTTGTCAAAGACCCTCAGTCACTGTTCTGTCCTTCCATACCAAGTGCGATTCTGGAATACACAGCAAGTGTATTACTGTCTTGGGCCTCAGGTGAAGGACAGAGGAAACATATGCCTGCAAGAAAAAAAAATCCTGAGCTGATGTTCACCATGGTAGCAAGTGCCTATGGCATCTGACTGCTCTCAGGCACTGTTATGGGGGATAGTCCTCTGCAAGGGTTGACTTATGATGAGCCACGACCTAGTTCAAGAATACATTGTGCTTGTTTCTCCTTTGTGACTTATCACCTTCAGACCCCTAGTCCTCCTAGTCCTCACCCAAAAGCAGCTCAGAGATAAAGGGTCCTGGGGCAAACCTCAGCCAACAGGAGATGGGGCTGAAGCCTCCCATCCTTCAAGCACACAATTCTGTGTACTTTCCAGAGGTCATAGCTTAGTCAAGCCTGGCTGGCTGAGGATCTTTTCAGGACCCTTTATCTTCAAACCTCCAGGCTGCTTTTGGACTAAGAGGACTTCCAGAGGTGTGGAGAAGATGCTGAGTCACAAAGTGGAGATGCCGGAAAGATAAGTTTCATTCTGAGGCCTCTGTTCTTAGCTTGCATAGGCCCCATCTTACTCTATGATCATAAGACCTCTTCTTACTTTGTGTGTCTGTGTGTGTGGGGGACAAGAAAGAGCACTCTCAGGTATCTCTTCCATATCACTAAGGCATTGATTCCATTATCAGGGTCCCACCCTCATGTCCTCATCTAATTACCTTCCAATGCTGTCATCTCCATATACTACCACTTTGGGGATTAGAGCTTAAACATATGAACGAGAGGGGCACATTCAGTCCTTCAACAACTCTGAACCATTTTTCAGTCTTTAAAACTTGTGAAAGAGGATAGGGAGAGAAAACTTAGAAATGTCATAAATTCTCCCTTCCCTCTTCGCCTTTAATATTTCTTTGCATTTCAGTTTCAAAGCTTGTTTAAATATACTAGGCAAATAAAGAGTGGATAAATCTATTAAACTAAGAATTTTACAACATGGGAGAAAATGGTACTAGGTATGACTTATATAATACCTACAAGTTATACATTTTATATATGTTTTTCTTATAATAGAGAAAAACTCTAGATGTGAGACAAGGAACAATTGAAGAAACAGATGAATTTATCTGGATCTAGTTTCACACACTGCTTTACAGTCAGGAATAAGAAGGGAAGCTTTGTAAAGAGAATTGGTTAGGAGGGCCGGGGATCTAGCTTAGTGGTTCCGGCCCTTGCCTTGCAAGCACAAGGTCCTGAGTTTGATCCCTGATACCAAAAAAAAAAAAAAAAAAAAAAGAATCAGCAGGAGAATTGGTTAGGAATAGGTCAGATGGCCAGGGAGTCCAGATCAGTCAGCTTGCCTTGGTTTTAGATGTTGCTGGAAATTTGCCCTACAACACAGGCTTGTGAGAAAACTGGAGAAGAAACACATTTAGGCTTGTAAGGAGTACAGACCCCAGTGACTGGACAAAAGAATTCCGAAATCAGGACTCCCACATGACGTATACAATGAAGTCTGGACATACTGGGGATGAGTATGCACTAATTCTGACCTCTAGCATTCATTTTTCCTTCTTCAATAACAGCATCCTGTTATCCTTTTGAGCAGTTACCTCCTTCCCATTCGGTATAGGCTTATTTGGACTACAATTCCAAGTAACTGGGAGAGTCTCCTTAGGCTTTGCATCTTAAATGGAGTCAACAAACATGGGGGAAAAGACTCCCACATCCAATCCATGGAGAGCAACCTTACAGAACCTGTTAAAAGTGTCCAGGGTCCTGAATGTGGCTATGTGTCTAGGCTAGGATTTTATTTTTTGAAGATCTTCTGAATGTAACGGTTTTTGAAAATATGTAACAACTTTATTGAGATACAATTCACATGGCATACAATTCACCCATTTGAAGTATACAATTCAGTAGCTTTTCAAATAGTCACAGAACTGTGCAAACATCACCATAATCAATTTTAAAATATTTTCATTGCTCCACAATGCTGTTCCATCAGCAGTGACTCCACTTCCCACTGCTCTCCATCTCTAGGCAACCACTAGTTGGCTGTATAAATAGATTTCATATTCTGGACATTTCCTAGAAATGCAATCATAGAATGTGTAGTGGTCTGTGACTTGTTGCTTTGTCTATGTTGTAGGTATGTCTCAGTACTTCATTGTTTTCATGGCTGGATTATATTCCAGTGTACGGATCTAATACATTTTATTTGTCCATTAAGTAGAAAATGGGCATTTGGATTGTTGTTCCCATTTGTTTTCATAAGTTACTCAATACCTTCCAATAAATTTCCTTTTATTTAAGTTAGTGCAGTTTTCATTGCTTGGAGCAAAATAGCTGTAAAAGATCAAATTTTTTTCTATAACAGTCTACATAGATATATATTTCAAAGCTAATGGCTCTAGGATTCAGGGAGCAACCAGCCCTGTATTTCACTCCATTTCAGCCTTTCTTTGTAAGCTGAGTATAAACATTGGGGCAGCAATCAGAAATTAGGGACAACCAAAAGTTCTGAGTGTCTACTCAACTGTTCCACTTTTACTGACACAGAGTGAACCACTCTACCAAGTACCTCAAGGAAATGTTCTCAGCCAACAGCAGAACCCATCCTATACAGAAGTGTGAAGTCAGGGAAAACCATTTTTATTTTTCATTCTTTTAGTTTTTTCTCAATACACCATTACTCCATTGCCTCCTCAAGGCTTTTATCCCTTCTCTTCCCTAATCTTTCAACTTCTGGTTTCATGGATGGACTTAATATTGGTTGTATAGAACTTCAGTGTTTGAATTTTTTTATCCCTTTTTACAAGCAAACTTGCATTCATGATTCTATTGTATCTGAAGGGCATTTTATTAGTGGCAAGGTGTTTGATGTTTGTTTGTTACATCTGTAAAATGGGTTAGATGATTCTATTGTATCTGAAGGGCATTTTATTAGTGGCAAGGTGTTTGATGTTGGTTTGTTACATCTGTAAAATGGGGGAGTGGGATTTTGGGCAAGCCAGTGATATTTCAATTTTGTTCTTAAAATGTTATTGTAGATGGAAGCCTGAAACACAGGGGAGGTCACAGATGGGATAGGCAGTCTCTCTCTCTCTCTCTCTCATACCTCAGTCTACCTTAGAAGGTGGTGCTAAGCTTCTATGCCCTGGGTAGGTTTGCACACTGGATAATTTAGGGTTTTGGAATTATATTCTGTTTCAGCAAGTGGAACAGAGAACAGAGCTCTTGAGTAAGATCAGCCTAGACAACAGTCAGCGAGAAGCCAAGAGACTCAGTTCAAAGACTCACAGGGATCTGAATCCTGCCAACAAATACTAAGAAAACATGGAAGTGGACTTTTCCTCAGTTGGGCTGCAGATAACTGTGACTCTGGAAACACTGTGACTGCAACCTTGTGGAAAAACCTGAACCAAAGGCACATGGCTAACACATGCTTGGATTCTTGATGCAGAGAAACTATAAGATAATAATTGTCTATTATTTTAAGCCATCAAATTTTGGGCTAAATTGTTATGCAGCAATAGATAGCTAATACAAACACAACTATATTCCAGGCATTCCGCATATAGAATATGCACAAAGAAATATGCACATAGAGGGCCACCGGTGAGTAGAACATATCCCTTCTTTAAGGAGACAAGCATGCTGTCACTACCCACTTCCCAGACTTAGCCTCCCTTTGTTAAGCAAGGACAGCTCTTGCCTTTAATCCAGCATGGCCATAGTGGAGTGGGCTGTTTGAGCACTCGTATGTGGTTCCCTTGGCCTTGAATTTCCTCATGCTCAATTAACTCCACCTTAGATGTTTTAAAAGATTGAACACATGCCTCCTTCCCACCACTATAAGAGTTCTTTTATTAACAGATTATTTGGTATGGGCTTAAAATCAGTTTTTGGAATCAGGCTTGATTCTAACACTTATTTATCATGTGCCTTTGAGAAAGATTTTCCTCCCTCTCTGGGGCTTCCATTTTCTTGTGTGTTATGAGGGACAACAGTTCTTGGAGTTCCGGAAGGGTGAAATGAGCACACTTAGTGCATTGGTTTGGGGTGAAGAGCACAGCCAGGGCTGTGAAAATGGGGTGCTTGACTGATGTCAGCCATCAATAATCCAAGATACAGGCCTCATTTTATAGGTAGAGCATTTGGTGAGCTCTATACTCTCTCAATGCTACTCTGCTCTCAACAATTACACTCAACCTAAATTAGTAGAGTAGTGATAGCTGGGGTCAAAGATGATCACAGTTCAGCTCAACTGTGTTTATGTACTGTCCCACTTGTGCACACCCAAAAACACAGTGCCAGATATCCATGCCATGAGGGGATCCTGTTTTTCTTTATTCATATAGTGGAGTTTAGTTTCCTGACTTTTTCACCTCCAACTATCATATACCATTAGTCTCCAATGAAAAGAAAGTCCTTTAGCCTGATAATTCACATAAGTCATATCATGAATATAACCCATGAGAAGTAAATTGTGTAGAGAATTTTTTTTTTTTTTGTACCAGGGATCGAACTCGAGACCTGGTGCTTGCGAGGCAGGTGGCAGAAGAATATTTTTTAAACTAATTGATGAGTTAATGAATTGATGATCTTTCATCCTAAACAGCAAGGGCCAGTGGTGACACAGGGCTCGTCATGGAAGCATCTATGGGGATCAGTAATAGGAGATGGGATGGAATCAGCCAAATAAGGCTTGGGCTGCAGGGCATGTAAATAGAAAAGGGAAAAGGGAAAAAGAGGAGATATGAGAGAGGGGCCCTTCTGTGTGCCTTTGACTGAAGAGCAACCAGAGAGGATCTTTAGAAAACTTTTGCATTTTCCTTGGGACTCTTGAGCACATTCCTAATGTACAATATATCTCACTAGGATGTTTCTGGTAATATCTTTCCAGACCTCACAAAGGTTGATGAAAGACTGATACATGGTTTTTGATGTTGTTTTCTGGATGGAAAGCATGTGAGAAAGGAAGATGAGGCAGATGAGAAGTCAAAAGTGGCAGAGATCTGGAATAGCTGGGCCAACAGATAAGGATGGAAGGATATAGAAAAAATCTCCCTAAGCCTTCCCTGCTTCCCCACAGGTTATCCTCCCAGCTCCCATGTGGAAATTATATCCAACAAAAAGTTACTTCTCACCTGCTATGTAAACATCTATTTTTATTTTAAATTTATTACAATGATTTAGATTTATTATACTTTGAGAGTAGTTTAAAATTAAATACATTTTTTTCCCTGCAGTGCTCTGAAGATAAATGATTTACAGAATCTCATGTTCTATTTCTGAGAGAGGTTTTAGAGGCCAAGTTATTCTTGCACAGTGCTGCTCTCTGTTGGATTGAACAGTACCTAGTCACCTCAGGGTGAGATGTCAGGCCCTACTGTCCACAACTCCACATAACCCATTTAAGGAGCTTACTTTGCATTTGGAGTGTTAGGGAACAAAAATATAGTCCAGAACTTCCATGAATATTATGTCATTCCAATTAGAACCGTATTTCATCAATCCTAAAACTCCATCTTTCAAGCTAAGCAAGCCTTGGCTTGGTTAATGAATGCTAGAGCTGAGACTAATATGTATTTGACTGATTCTCCCCACACTTTTTTTCATTCTGTACAAAATAAGACTAAAATCCTTAGACTGTCCTAATTGGGAGGTCATTCAGGTAACTACGTTGGCGTGGTGGACATTAGCCATTCAATATTCATCCAATCCCTTTCTGGTAATCACATACTGTTTTCTCTCTGGGAAGAGCACCCTCCCACACTCTCAGTCTATATAGCTGAGGTAAAGTTGTGCACTGCTCTGGTCTAGTTTTGGAGTGTATCTCAATGGTCCATGTGTTTAAAGTTTGGCTCCCAGGGTGGCATTACTGGGAGGAAGGCCTTGTGGGAGGTCCTTAGGTCATTGGAGATTTATCCATAAAGGGGACTGTAGTACCCCATTCTATCCAGACTTCCTATTTTCTCTCTGGGTTGTAATAGAAGTGGTTTTGCTTAACCACACATTCCCTCCCATGATGTCCTGCCTCTCCACAGGCCCAATACAATGGGACCAATTGATCTTGGACTGAGAACACTAAAACTGTGAGCCAAAATAAATCTTTTCCACATGTAAGTTAATTATCTCAGGTTTTTGTTCTAGTGACAGAAAAGCTAACACATGCTCATTTCCATAGTGGGAGCATGTCAAAGCTCAAGGTGATCAGTGGTAGCACTGCCTACTATGAGTAGCTCCAATTGGGTTTAGGACTCTATCAAAGCTAATGAGACATAATGAGTGTTTCACTGGGACTTTGAAGAAAGAGATGTTGCTTTACTTGCATTGTAGAAAACTCTAGAGAATTTAAGGGCTGGGGCTGCCATCACCATCTGGCTACAACCACCATCTGGCTTATCACATGATGTCTAAGAACAAAGCCAGTATCACTGAAGACGGTATAAAATATTAAAAAAAAGAAAGAAGAAGAAAAAAACCACCTGGGCTCTTGATAGCATTTTGGGGAACCAAATCTAGTTATGCTTAAAGATACACCTAGCCTTGAAGTTTTCATTTTATATAAACCAATATATTTTCACTTTAAGCCAATTTGGGCAGAATTCTCTGTCATTTGAAGCCAAAGGAATCATTACTAATACATTAGTGAAAAGGCACTTTTATGTCTACACAAGTGGCCATCTGAAAAATCAAAGCAAAGAAATAGAAAAATGTTGAAAATTAAAAAATCTTACAGAATAACTCTGTCTAATCCCATTACTTATAAGATGAGAAAACCAAGTGAAAGGGAGGGGATGTCTATGCATGTGCTCACATAGTCGCTTGGTGGTAGAGGTGGGGACATAATCTAGATTGGAAATCCAGTCCTCTTGGTCATCTCTTCTCTGTCATTTTAGTAGGAACTTGAGAGTCCTCAAGCTTGTTTTCAGTCACCTTCAAGAGCTTTAAGTCTCACAATGCCAAGCTACTTTCTCCCTCTGTTTCCTTCCCTTCCTTCTCTTTCCTATTTGAGATAGATTTATTTTTTTACTTTGAAATATTTCAAGCCCATACAAAAAAACAAAAGTAAAAGCACAGATACCACATACCCCCATATAGATTTAACATGTGTTAATATATTACCATTCTTCCAAGATTTTTGTTTAATACAAAAAGATAGGACACTGTAGTTTCAGTTGAAATCCCACGGCCTGTCCTGCTTTCCTTCCATCCTACCCAGCTAGAAACTTCTATCTTAAATGTGGTGGTTTTTCTTACTATTGCTTTGTACTTAAAATATGTGACTAGTCTGTACCTTGGTGTTGGGCTTTATAATTTTACATCAACAGTGTTGGACATATTGTGTCACAGATTGCTTTTCTCACTGATATGGTTTGAGTTTTTTTATACTGATAGAGGCAAATTTCTTTATCTATATTTGGGGAAAAATATATTTGTTTTGCCTCCTGAATGATAGTTTAGCTGGTTGCTGAATTCTAGGTTGATGAATTTTTTATTTTGGCTCATCAAAGCACCATCTGCCACTATTGTGTATGTTGAGAAGTCAGTTGTTAGTTTAAATTTGTTCCTGGGTAAGGACCTTATTATTAATTACTATTTCTTTTAAAATATTTTATGTGATTTGGGATTTTCATTATTTTACTCTTCAAAAGTGATTGTGTTTCTTAAATCTTTAGATTCAGGTCATTCATCAATGTTGAAAAGTATCTTATCAATATTTATGCAAATACTATTTCTCCCATACTATGTCTATGTCCTTTGATTTTGAAAGGCCTATTAGGTAAGTATAGGATCTACACATTCTAAGCTATTTAGCCTAATCCATTCTTTTATATTCTCTCACTGCTTTACAGAATAATTTCTTTACATTTATTTTCCAGCCTATTAATTCTCTCTTCAGGGGTGTTTCGTCCATTATTTACTCTGTTCATGGGGTTTTAAATTTCAGTTACTACTTTTTTCAGAACCAGATGTGGAATTTGATACTTTTTCAGAGTTGCCTTTTTTGGCATAGGTTTTTAGTCTTTCTGTAGTAGCTTAAATCATTTTCTTTATGTCTTCAATAATTTTAAACCCATTTTTATATTCTTTTTCAGATTCTTCTGTTCAAATTACAGAAGTACAGTTACCATTAAGTTTGTTTGGATGTATAGTGAACTGATCTTTTTTTTTTTTCAGAAATCCTCTCGCTTGCCTTTTTATATTTCTGGTTTTGCTGCTACTGAGCACCCAAGGAGTAGTGCTGTCAGAGAATCAATTTTTATAATGTGTTTTATGATATATTTTCACTTCATACTTCTCTGTTCCCATGTTCCCTCTCTAGCAGTATAAAATCAGACTTCAAACCTTTAAGAAATATTTCTGTTTAAACTGTTATCCCGTTAATGATGGGTACTGTACCAAGCTCCGTGTATATGTCATTGGATAGGACCTATACTTTAATGCTGTTCCTAACATTTCATTTTACTATATAGAAACCTTTGATTTCATTTTATTCTTTGTAATTCTAGAAAATAGATTGTAGTTTAGCTGTTACTGACATCTTTCAAAAACAGCTATACTTTCTTGCACAGTTGTTTGAAAGAGACACGTTTCAGTTCTCACTGATGCCCTTTGCTTGATAGGTATTAGCTTTCTGCCTGCGGCAATTGAAGAAAATTTCGAGACTATTTTTGATGTATTCTTTGCCAGACTTAGGGGGAAGTCTGTTTTTCTAAGTAACAGGTAGAGCTGGGCTGAGATGGTTCTGTGTGCAGAGGTAGCCTGGACCTGACAACGTAGGCTTTCCTATTGCTAGTAAGGCTTGTGACACCATGGGTCTCCTTGGACACATGCAATGTCAGGCCTGGACAGCCTGATGAGGCTGTGGATGGACAGATGGGAAGGAACTGGCTTGCTTTCATCACAAGTTCACCCTCTGTTATGGCTAGTGTCATGGATGCTCCTTACTACCCTGAGATCAGGCTTGCCAGGTGGCTGCTGAAGGAACTAGGAAGTAAATCCTGAAGTGCAAGAGAATCGATGTTCAAAGGAGAGAGGAGCTGGCATAAAAACATTTCTTCTTCCCTCCCCTCCCGGATAGATTATCAAAACATATAATAGTTTCATGAGGCCTCTTTGAGGACATCCCAAGAAATGGAACAATCAATTGTGCCTTTTATTTATTTATTTTCACTTTTAAGGAAAAACATTACTTTTAGTGATGGGGATTGAACCCAGGGCCTTGTGCATGCCAAGCCTGAGCTTTGCCATGGAGCCACACTGCCAATCCAATGGCGCTTTTAATAATAAAAGCTGTATTGTAATTCCACAAATTTGTTCTCCTGCCTCTCCTGACACACTTCTGTTTTTTCCACAATCTGGCATCTCTGGAGTTATACTCTATGTACACAACATGTAAGAATTTGCTTCAAGCTCCATTTTCTAAGGAACTCAGGCCAGGATATTTATTTGCTGTCTTATTAAAACCTTTAGCTTCTCTCTTAATTTTGAATCATGCAACAATTGGAGAAAGCCACATGCTTTGTGACGAAAAAGCACATTCTTTCCATTGCTTTTTAATATTGGTATCAGCCTGAAAAAGGCTCTTAAAGTTTCCATGCTTTCTACCTCATGGTTCTATTGTATCTTGGTGCCAGGTGAAAGCAAAATGGAGATGGTCATGGAAATGACTTGCAGTCCAAGACCTAAGCAGTACTGAGGGGAGCCAAGTTCTACATTCATATTCTGGGCTGTACATCCTTGAACTGCATAACCTTGTCTACGGTTTGCATAATGAACTTTTAACAGCTGGGCTTGCTGGGGCCCCAGAAATCCCCCATAGTGCTGTTATTTCCCCTTTTTTGTTGAACAAATTATCTTTTCCAGCCATGCCTCTCTGCTGAATCTGCAGGATACTTCTGACAGTAATCTTCATTTTAAATTTAAGGCTCTCTAAAATTCCACTGTGAAAACAATGTTTTAACATAGTGCTCTATCACCAGGAAAATGTTGCATGGAAATATTTCCTCTTAAAATCTTAGAATATGAGAGCCAGAGAAATCCCACAATATGCTTCATATATGGGAGAGACCAATACTTTATTAAAAGACTGAAAACATTTAGATGAGGACATATACAATGTTGAAAAGGTCTAGGAGACTTGAAACAAGTAGACATGGGATTTAGCCTTGCCAGCAATAATTTGAAGGCTTTGAGTAGTTTAACAGTTATGGTTCTGAAATGGGTCTCTGAATACCCTACCTGTATGAGGAGAAATCTTAAGAAAGGCTGGAGATAGAATCTTGCCTCCTACTACAGAAGCCAAGGAGAGAAATATTTCCCTTCTGGGGATCCTGACAACCAGAATGCAGACAGATAATCTAATCTTAACTACTGACTGCTCCCCATGCAGGACTCTGAATCTAGAGTAAATAATACTATAAGGCAAATGACCACTTAGGATTCATTTGGGTGGTGGCAGTATCATCTCCTTTCGGAAGCTAATGGTCATGGCCACTGGTGGTATGGCTGTGGCAATAGAAATGTCCAACTGCAATGTTTTGGCTCTCTACCTCCCATTGACTTCTTCATATTTTTATTAGCATGTATTAATTGTACATGTTATTGGGGTTCTGAGTGATATTTTCTTACACGCATGTAGTGTGCACTGATCAAACCCAGACTTTCTTTTCCCACCCCTCCTCCACATTCTTCCTAATCTCTATTAATTACTACTCTTGAGTCAGTATTTCTTTTTTGGTTCCACATATGAAAGAACATGTAGTATTTGTCTTTGTCATATTTATTTCATTTAACATAGTGTCCTCCAGGTACATCCATTTTGCAAATAACAAGATTCCATTCTTCGTGGCTGAATAACACTCCACTATGTATGTACACTACATTTTCTTTATGCATTCTTCTGCTGATGGGCACCTAGGCTAATTCCATATCTTAGCTATTGTGAATATTGCTGCAGTAAATATGATAATGTAGATATTTCTTTGGTATGCTAACTGGTTCCTCTGGATATATACATAGATGTAGGACAGCCTTGCTATGGAGTCTCTGAATTATGGATATTGTTCCAATGTTCTCTTTTCTATTCAGCTTACAGAGTTAGTTTCTATTGCTTGCAACCAAAAACCTACTAAATTTTCTCCCATGTTCATAAAATCCCACAAATTCCTGTGTGACACTGGCCTTTGCAAAGCTTTTTGTACACATTTTTTTCATCCTAATCAAATAGTGCAAACTCCTTATTAACTATATTTCATGGATGAGAACAGATGAACCACAGTGATGGATGTCATGAGTAATGGTATACAGTCAGTCTGGGTGAGGGCAGGGGTTGGGTTCAGTTGAATTCTATGTCAACATGGTGGCATATCTGAGTTCAAACTGAGACCATACCCACAAAGGTGGATTCTAATCTAAAGACACTGTAGGAATGTTACTAGTGCTCAGGGTCACCCAGGGAGAAAATGGAAGAAATCTCTTAATGCTAACCCAGTGTCTCTCCCATTATTCTGTACTCCCTATTCCCAAATGAGTGCATTTATTTAATTCAATTTATAGATTACCTTTTAGAAGATGGTTTAGGAATAGATTTAGAATATGTCTTAGCTATATTAAAATAATTCAAGATACCTTTGTGTGGGTACAAAAACTTCTCTATTCTTACCTCTAATCCCTAATGGTTCATAAGGTTTCTAATATAACAGAGATATAACCATACCTCTTAAATAAATTAATGATACCATTGGAAAAGCCACTTTAATTGTTTCAACACCCTGAAAATTGTCTCGATATTATTCTTTTCTTAGTCTTTGTCTCTCAGGCTCCCTGACCTAGTTAAACCTTGTGATGTAATCCCATCCCTTAGCATTTCTGATAGAGAAGAAGAAAGCCAGGTAAGCAAAGGAATGGAAAAACAGACAGCACCCCAATTAGTAGTAACTGCTGAGCAGAGAGAGATGCAATACAGGTGAAGTGATCTCCACTGACCACAAAGACTCAAGTAAACAAGAGGAAATGAATAAATCCATTATAGTAGAAGAAGATAGCCCAAACCAGGACACGTTTATGTCAGCACTGGGAAGGCAGGGCCAGGACAACTGTAATCACAACAACAACAAAAAAGTTTAGATAGCTCTTCACAGTTTACAAAGTGAGGTGGACAGGACAGTTATTCTCTTTTATAAATGAGGAAATAGGCTCCAAGATGTTAAGAGATTTGCCAAGCATTGCATAGCCATTAAATAATGGCACCAGAAATCAAGTTAGGTGATGTTGGGGAGAGAAGGATAAAGGAAAAAACACCACGATAGTTGAGAAGAAAAGTGGGAGTGAGGCAGGATATTGGCACAGCCAGCTGGCTGGGCAAACGGGCAGGACCTGTCAATCACGGAGATCCAGGCCATGCAAGGAAAAACTGCTCCCAAAGCCCTGCACCTAGAACCACTCAGAAAGTGCTATCTTCAATTATTCTCCTGAGTAATCAAGCAGGTTTTTGATAGGATGGCCTGGATCTGACATCAGCCCGAGGCATGGGAGATACAAAAGAGGGCCACCACTAAGCTGATAGCCACTGTGAGCTCTCTCAGTGGCTTGCTCTCACCCTGCATATTGTACTTCTTTTCCTACTTTTAGTGGGCCCACACTCACACTGCAGAGCATGTTTCTTTTCCTACCTTTAATAAATATAAAACCTTGCTACCTTTTGTGCTTGTTTTGTCAAATTCCTTGTTCAGGATAAGAACTTAGGGAGAATCTCTGGGAGTCCCTAGCACCCCAGAACCCTGTTACAGGAGGAAATGTGGAACAGAGAGGGCTTTCATGACAACAAAAAGGAATTAATAGAATGATACTGCTAAATTATCCCCATGGTAAAGTCTTACTTCGTGTAAAGGTGAAGAACAGAATCCCAGCCAAGAGTACAAATGAAGCACCATCACCATCGTTACCCATATACACCAAGTCAGTCTATACACCAAGACAATCACAATTTTAAAATATTTTTACTGTAATCATTTAGAACACAAAACAAAAAACACAGAGCATACAGAACCATTACTTTTACTGAACATTTTTTTTTTTTGTGAGATACTTTTGACATAGCCTATCTCATTTCAAAGTTTGGAAGGAAGTTGCTAGCTGTGAAGCTCCAGGGTTTGGAATAGGCATGTGTGACCTATAGTGCACATGTGCCCCTCCTCTTCACAAGATGCACAAGTGTGTGCTTCTTGTCACCTTTCCCTTAAAACAAGTCGTTGGGGGTAATCTCCTTGTTACTTTTCCCTTTAAAGAGATGAAGCACATTCCTAGATTGCTTCCCTTATAACAAAGGAGACTGAATTTATTCAGATGGAAATATACATCCTGACTGATCTACTAAGCAATTTGCTTCACAAAAGCCTGACTCCTGCTCAAATTCCAGAAGCTTTATTCCTACACTGACCAAAATGTCAGCAGTGACTTTACTTAGAGGATAATCTGACACAGCCTTCAATATGGGGAGTGTGTGTGTGTGTGTGTGTGTGTGTGAGCACACGCATAAGCACGTGGATACATGCATGTGTGTGTTTCAAAGCAGAGCTACATTTTCAGGAAAAGAACAAGGAAAATAGAGAATCTTCTTAATCTACTGCATCTGAGGTAAATATTAATTCAAGTGAAGGTCATATTTCTAAATAAACTTCTCTCCAGTCTACAAGAGGCCAGTTTGTTCCAGAGAGTCTCACTTGTGATTGCCAACATCCTAGTGTGAGTCTAGATTCCCACTGTTCTACATAGACTGGGTAGTTGGTTATCAAGTAGTAATGAAGAGGGCATTATGGACAAGCACATTTGTTACACACGACCTTAGTCAAAAATCTGAAGCACAAATTACTGGTAATATATCCCTTTACTTCTTCAATATATTTATGTTTTTAGGATGAATCACCTGTTTGTGGTAATTTGGTTAATCATTTTATTACCTATTGTGTTCATTAATATTTTAAACATTCTAAAAATATCTCAATCAAGCCAGAATGATTATAATGTAATTTTAAAATCTGGTGAGCAGTTTCTTAATCACCATTCATGGTTTAACAGAAATGGGTTCTATTTTCTTTTATTCTTTTTTGTCATATGAAGTAGTAAAAATGTTGCTGTTGTTTACTATTGTTGATTTACCAATAATATCTGTTTTCAAATGACAGATTTTCTATCATTTTATTTTAAATCTTCTTTTGGTTTGTTTATTCAGAGTAAATAAAGTGTGAGTTTTAGAGTCAGATAATTTGGAGTTCAAATTGACTCTTTTGCTTTGGTACCTGAATAAATGTAAATATTTTTTAATTCTGTGGGATGTAGATGTATTTGTAAAGTGGGGCACAGGCACTTCCCTTAAAGGGTTGTAAAAGAGTAAAGTCAGACATAAAAGTGACTAACACATGGGAAACACTCCAGAATTATCAATTTTCTTATGTCTTTCTTGAATTTGGCAGCAGAAATCTAAAGTCATATCCAAGTGAGGATACATCATATTTTTAGACATAATCTATGTAAAAAATATAATGAATGTTCTTTGCTGTTTGAAAGCCAATACATAAATTACATTTTCATTTATTTTTAGCTAAATAAATACAAGGAGTCATAAATCTTTAAAATCCAAGTAATTTTCTTTCAAAATGGAAATAAATTTAGGATGGAAAGAAAATAACTTTTAAAATACATTAGACATTATTATATTCATAAGTGGAATGAAGATCCATACAGTTTTATTGATACTCATGAATTCTGACCAACAATGACATCACATTGGCCATCAATTAAACAATTCAGTAAATCTTACCATCAAGTAAGTGTGGCCAACAATGAAAACTAGGCTACTGCCCTAGAAATCCACCATACAGAGTATAGTGAAGGCTCTGATGAAGTCTTGCAGTAAACATGCACACACTTTAAATATTAAAGAAATGTTATATTTTATAAGTTTATTTACCTGTGGGACTCTTTTTCTTCAAGGGAAATAATTAAGTTAAAAGGCAGAGTCCTCATAAATGGGATTAATACTTTTGTATGAGATGTGAGAGAGATGAAATCTGTTGTTCCCTCTTTCTGTGCCAAAGGAGTATATAAGGAAAGACCAACTGTAAACCAGCAGTCAGACCCTCACCAGACACTGCATCTGCTGACACCTTGACCTTGAATTTCTAGCTTCCACAACTGTCTGAAAAATAAAGTTTGTTAAGTGATCCAGTTCATGGTATTTTGCTGTGGCAGTTCAAATCGATTAAGACAAGCATATAATAAAGGAGCTCTCCTAAGGAACACTGTGAGCAATACTAATCTTCTGGATAATACCTAGATCCTGTAGCACACACACTAAAATAAACAAAAACCAAAAAATAAGGAAGTATAGCAAAACCCACAAGAAAACCCCCATAAATGTAGTTTAATGTACTCTGATGACAGGACTAATGAATAATTTCATTAATAAAGATCTTGTTTACATCTTTTAAAATTATCAAATCATCTGGCCTAAATAATATATTCTACTTCATTAAATAACATCATGGTTGTTAGAGCCTGTAACTGCAAATTTATTTAATTGTTTTGGCTCTCACTCAGGGATGTAGACTCTGTCAGAATTGTCAACTGATACTTATGAAGCATTAACTATTTTCTATGTTTATTCCTAACTACTACATACATAGTACATAGTATATACATACATACATAGTAATAAAGTATGGTGAGTTTTAATGGTCAGTAGTGAGGATGTGAAATCAGATGGATTAAAATGGAATCATAATTCTCCAAGTGATGATGCATTACTTATTTGTGCCTCAGTTTCCTCAGATGTAAAATGGGGGTGTTTCCTACTTTATTGAGTTGTCTGAGGATTAAATGAGGTCACATAAAAATACTTAGCACTGAGTAGGAGGTATAGCTCCATGAGCACATACTTACTATGCTCAAAGCCCCAAAGGTTCACCCCAACAACGCTTAAAAAACCTTAATATACTACCAGGCATACAGTGTTTAATAAAAACTATTATTTTATAACTTCAGATTATGATTTTATGACTTCAGATCAGTTATTGTTTTTTTTCTTTTGTGAATAATAACCCTCTTTATCCTCAGAATATATTTAGCTGCCAAAATGCCAACGTAGCCAGCACATTTCTACATCTAGACTGGTATTTACCTAGATGCCATTTACAAATCATTTGGCTTTCAAGTAAAAATCTTCAGGGAGAATCATTATATGTGGATTTTTGAAGATCTCCTTTCATACTTTATCACACAGTGTGTTTCTGAGGAGAGCTACGAAAACTCCAGGGAAACAAAGCAGCCATTCTGTGCTCAAAGGACTTTGCTGGAGTTTGTGGTGACTGACATTTCAACTGCAGGAAGGGGCAGAGAAAGAAAAGAGGCGTATTCTCTGTATCACTCAAACTCCTGCAATGCCTCAACAGGAACCCAAATGCCATTTTGAGAGCTGCCTGGTTCAAAATGAGTACTTCTAGGGACATGCCAATGGGAGTGAGTCACGGCTGATGGTTCCTATCTGCTGTTAATAAGCAAGAGCTTCATGTAATAGTCTAAGTACTTTCTTAGCAAAGTCCAGAGTAAGAGTTAAGTATTATGGTAAACATTGCAAAGTTTTTTGTCCCAACACCTTTTGTCAGCACTTTTCACCCTTGTCTGTCTTTACTTTAGAGTCTAAAAAATTTACAAGAAAAAAAGGAGGGGAAATAAGAGGAGAAAGAGGAGAAGGAAGGAGAAGAGTAGAAAGAGAAAAGAAAGGGATATGGAGGAGGAGAAAGAGAAGAAGTGGTAAGGGGAGTGGGAAAAAGAAAGGAGGAAAAGAGGAAGAAAGGAAAGAAGGAAGGAAAGAAAGGAAAAAAGGAGGATGGGAAGAAAGGAGAGAAGGAGGAAAGAAAGGAAGGAGTGAGCAGGTGAGGAAAGAACTCCCACTCCCAGTTTGGGTTCTGGCTAATGAGTCTGCCATGGATTGATGGCCCCATACTCCAGCCCTTCCTGAATGCACATCTCTTCGCACTGTGCTTGTCCGCAACTCCCATCAAGAGTTGGGGGTCTATCTTTCCACTTCCTTAACCGAACTAATGTTATGAGTTGCTTCAACCAAGAGAATGAGGCAAAGCAACACTGTACTGCCCCTGCCCTGGCCTGGGAATGCTGCTGTGCCCATGAGGGCTTGCCCTCAGGGTCAGGA
Organism: Heterocephalus glaber; assembly: GCF_053883595.1. Classification (NCBI taxonomy): domain Eukaryota; kingdom Metazoa; phylum Chordata; class Mammalia; order Rodentia; family Bathyergidae; genus Heterocephalus; species Heterocephalus glaber. The sequence continues at coordinate 22,821,767 of NW_028258351.1, read as the reverse complement.
AAGACACAAGGACTGGGCACCCCATTAACAGAGGCTGACCCACCCCACTGACCTAAGCCCATCAAAGGCAGAGCCAGCCCACACTTCCTCCCCACATGGATGTTAGTTTCATGAACAGTGGTTGTGTTATGCGCAGTTTTGGGGTGGTTTGTTGAGAAGCAACATATAGAAGCAGGTGTCTGGTGGTATTTCACTGCTCCTGTCATCATTCTTCTTGCCTGCAATGCTGGATCATGGTTTCAGAGGCTGAACAATGTCATAACCAGTTTCCCAACCATAATGCCGCTGGAGAGAAGCACAGATGTTTTGTTTCGCGAGGTAAATTCCACATCACTAAGGCTGAATTTTTCTCTTACTTGCAGCTCAACACAATCCTGACTAACATGAGAGTGCTACTGAAAGTCATACTGGATTACAGTGATGGGTGATGGCAGTTTACAGTGTCATACCAGAAGGAAATAGTGGGCCAAGGAATATAGCATCCAAGTGCATATATTCTTTCACTCAGTCATTTAAATACGCACCAAGTGGTGATCTCCAGACCCGTGTGAGTTGGGAGCCAAGTAGATGGGGATCACACCCTACAGGCTCTTGGGGTTGGGAGGGATGTGAGGTGTAACCAAGTTTGACTTTTCCCAAATAACTCCATCTTGCTTTATGAAATCTCTGACAGGTTTCTTCTTACAATGCAGCCCCTTTCTCTGACTGTTAGAAAATGAGTTTTAGTCAAACCATAATCTACCTTCTGACTGTCTTCATCCACTGCCAACAGCCCTGCTTTCTAGCACTTTCCAGATCATTCCTCTAAAGCGTGCCTGAGAGAATAGAGGAAGCAAACAGGGAGCTGATGGGGCTAGAAGACTGCATAGAGTGCAAGGAAAATTTAAGGAAGTCTGAATTTTCTTCAATGTGCTTTATCTTAAGAATTCAAAAATAGGAGAAATTAAAGAGACTTGGTTTCCTTTAACATAGAAATCGTATTTATATTTCTTAACAAGAAATAACTTTGGTTCTTGAGCAGACATCGCATTTATCTTGTGGCTTCTATAGCTCTACTCCAAGATAATAAATGCTATTTTCCTCAATAATAATAGTCATTATTTATTTAACACCAATAAAATCCCAACTATTGTGCAAGGTACTTCATTCTCCTATACCATGTAACTTTCACTACAGCCTTATTTCTCCATATTAAAGATGAAAAAAACTTAAAGTTCAGAGAATTTAAATTATTTTCTCCCTAAGGCCTCAAAACTGATAACATGGAAATGATATTTAAACTCCATTCTGGTGCTCTTCAAAGTTCATCTCTTACACTACAACTTGCCCTTAATAAGCAATAGCCTCACATACGCAGAAGCAAGCTTTTTCTTATCTTCTGCAAATATCCTTCAGGGAAAAGAAAGCTAAAATAAAATCCCATTCCCTTTCCCAAAGAGAATCATAAATTGGTGGGCATTCATTAATTAGAGAAAACGGAAGAAAGAGGCAGTGTCTTGGTGTTTTTCTTTTTTAGGTCACTACATCCCAGAAAATCGAGAGACTATTTGAGCATGCCTTTTGGAATCTGGAAGCAGGGTATTGAACAAAACTCCAAATACATAGAAAAAAATCTTAAGCAACCAACCAGGTCAAAGATGTCCCTAAGACAGAGATGTTTTCCATTCCAGTCTTAGGGAGACCATGGTATCTTCTATCAACTAGAAGTGAATACGGCAAACCAACAAAGCCAGTATGGAGCTTCAAAGCCAACCTAATAAAAATTTAAATACAAGAGCCAGAAATTTAGTAAAAGAACACGTAGGACAAAGTGGACTAAATTGAATTTCTATTTCACTGTTTCCAGCTCTAGCAAGGAATATGGTAGGCTCACAGTTCTCTCTTACTCATGCACCAGAACCAATCTGGATGACTTGTGAGAACACAAACTTCTAGGCTGTATCCCTAGATTTTCTCAATCCATAGGTCTGAGAATCTGCACGTCTAACCTATTCATGGAGACACTGATACTCCAGTCCAGAGGCCACACTTTGACAACCACTGACTCCTAACTTATTCTCAGAAGAAGGGATGAATGGGACATTCTGGACCTAATGAATGGACAGGGCACTGATGAGTGTCCACTGGCAAAGTTTCCACATTATCAGTCAGCAGTTATTGAAGGGCAGTTTATCAGGGCAAGCCACTTTCATAACAAGGGCTCTGGAACAAGTTAGACTTTAGAGGAAGACTTAATCATAGTTCTAATTCTCACTGGACCTGAGTTCAAATACTCGCTCTGCCACTGAATAGCAGTGCAGATTTGGGGAAGCACTTTATCACTCCAAGCTTTCTTATTCTCAAATGCAACCAGGAGATCACAGTACCTAATTTGTGGAATTATGAGAATTAAAGAAAATACAGGTGAAGGATCTGCTGTCCCAAAGTTGATGTTTAACTGGGTGAACTGAAACCTGTTGTGTGCAAGTAAGAACACTGGAAAGGTGAGGACAGAGCCAACATGTGTATTCTTCCTTGTTTAAGGCAGACCCCATGGATGGTAGCTACAGAATGTCAAGATTGGGTTAAGGAGAGATTTAAGAATTTCAGATAGTTACTAGACACCTGAAAGACTGACAGCAATACAGCTCTTAACTCATGCCATCAGAAGGGGATAAGGGGACCAAACTCTTCCACCAAGAGAATTCTGTGAACATTACAACTTCTTATCATTTTGTTTCCAGCTCCATATAAATCTCTCATCTTTGTGCCCCTGGACTCAGAGAAAGGAAGATGGCCAAAGACACATATGAAAGGTAATATGTTAGGTCTTATTAATGGTCTACTGGAAGGTAGTAGCCAAACCAGCTAATGGCTCTCAAGTCTGATCCTCTGTGATGTTACCCATATGTAGTTGGGAAGTGGTCCCAACAACTCTTAAGCTTTTCAATCAGACACAGGACAATGTCTAATACAGACAACATGGGATAGCCCCCCGAAACTGTGGGTCCTCCTGAGTTTGATGACCTTCTATTTTATTCTTAATCTTTCATGTGAACCCATGTCCAATTTTTCTTTGGAGAGGGTAATTATAACCAGAATTCTCTGTAGAATGGTATTGGAAAGGCAAGTTAGTCACTGTCTGACCTAATTAGCTATGTAACTTTTAGAATTCATATTGGCCTCTTCAAAGAGAAAAAGTTAAGTTATTTTAAATACCACAGTTCTAATGACACAACGGTACATGGGTCTAATGAGTAATTTGATCAAATTAATTATTTCTGAAAGGATAAATTTTTATGCTCAGAAAAAAATCACTTCAGCTTTTTTATGTTTTGATCTTTGCAACCAATTTTAAAGATCACACTGTTCCAGTTCCATTTGCTCTGTGAGTCTTGCAATGTCCCAGTCAACAGCAATAACATTAGAATTTGACCAGAGCCCCACTCTCTATAGTTTCTCAGTGTGTCCTATCACCTGGGTGATTAAAGCCATTTGGATGAATTATCTTTCAGAATTTTCACAGTTTGTTTGTTTTTTAAATTCTTTTATTGGTACATTTTAGGTATACAATACATTTACATTTATCTTTGGGTGCTTGTACCTGTACATGATGTATCTTGGTTCTCATTTTTTCCCCATTACCTGTGCACCCTTCACCCCTAAACCCTTCCTTATTTACATACTTCATTTCCATTTTTTTTTCTTTTCTCATAATTTTTCCTTTCCATTCTTGCCTTTCCCCTTCCCCTCCCACCACCCCTACCCCTTTGGACCTTTTCTTATTTCAAAGTATCAGTTCTTAGTTATTAAACATTTTAGTCCTTATTTACACTCTCAATTTCTCACACTAGAGAAACTATTCTGTATTTACACATGTGTGTCTTATTTATTTCACTTAAGAGTATGGCCTCAATATGCATCCATTTAGCTATAAATGAATCTAGTTTCTCATTCTTTATGGCTGAGTAGTATTCCATTTTATAAAAAAACCACATCTTCTTTACTGAGTTTCCAATTGATGGGCACTTGGGCTGTTTCCAAGCTTTAGCTATTACAAACTGTGCTGCAATAAACATGGGTGCACATATATCTCTGTGGTATGATTCTTTTAATTCTTTTGGGAAAATACCCAGCATGGGAATAGCTAGGTCAAATGGGACCTCCAGCCCTAGTTCTTTGAGGTATCTCCACACTGATTTCCATAGTGGTTGCACCAGTCTGTACTCCCACCAACAATGGAGGAGGGTTCCTTTCTCTCCACACCCCTGACAGCATTTGCTATTGGTTGATTTCTTGACAGCAGCCATTCTTTCTGGGGTGAGGTGGAATCTCAGTGTTGTTTTCATCTGCATCTCTCAAATGACCGGTGATGTTGAACATTTTTTCATATGTTTATTTGCTGCTTTTACTTCTTTGTCTGAGAAATGTCTGTTCATTTCAGATGCCCATTTCTGAATTGGGTCTTTGAATTTGGGGGGTTAGATTTTTTTCAGTTCTTTATATATTCTAGATAGTAGCCCTCTGTCTGAGTTACAGCTGCTAAAATTTTTTTCCCACATTGTAGGTTGTCTGTTAGCTCTGTTGGTGGTTTCTCTTGCAGTGCAAAAGCTTTTCAATAAGATGAAATCCCAGTTGTTGATTCTGCTAGTTCCCGTGCTACTGAGGTTTTTTTCATAAAGTCTTTTCCTATGCCAATATCTTCAAGAGTTCTACCTAACTTATCTTCTAGCAAGTTTAGTGTTTCTGTCTTAATATTTAGATCTGTAATCCGCTTAGATCTCAGTTTAGTGCATGGTGATAGATATGGGTCTAGTTTTAATCTCTGACAGGTTGAAATCCAGTTTTTCCAACACCATTTATTAAATAGGTTATCTTTCTTCCAATGAGGGTGGTTGGCTCCTTCATCAAAGATGAGGTGGCTGAGTATGTCTGAAGTTGTTTTTGCATCTTCTAATCTATTCCACTGATCCTTGGGTTGGTTTCTTTGCCAGTACCATGCTGTTTTTATCACAGTAGCTTGGTAATATAGCTTCAAGTTGGGTATTGTGATAGCCCCCACCATGTCTCTGTTGCCCAGAATTGCTTTTGCTATTCTAGGTCTCTTCTGGTTCCACATGGAGTTTTGGATTGTTTTCTCTAGTTCTGTGAAGTATATTGTTGGAATTTTAATTGGCATTGCATTAAATCTACATAGCAGTTTTGGAAGTATGGCCATTTTCACTATATTGATTCTTCCTACCCAGGAACAAGGGATGTCTTTCCATTTTCTTATATCCTCCTCTATCTCCTTTTTCAGGGTGCTGTAGTTTTCAGTGTAGAGGTCTTTTGCTTCCTTTGTTAGACTGATTACCAGATATTTCATTTTTTTGGATGCTATTATAAAAGGAATTGTTTCCCTAATTTCTCTCTCAGTGAGTCTGCTATTTGTGTATAAGAAGGCTATTGTTTTTTGAGTGTTGACCTTGTATCCAGCTACTCTACTGAATCTGTCAATTAGGTCTAGAAGACTTTTTACCCAGTTTTTTCTCTCTTCTATGTAAAGTATCATATCATCAGCAAATAATGACAGTTTCACTTCTTCCTTTCCTATCTTTATTCCTTTCATTTCTTTCTCTTTTCTAATTGCTATGGCTAATGTTTCCACAATGATATTGAACAGAAGTGGTGATAGTGGGCATCCTTGTCTTGTTCCTGATATTAGCATCAAAGTTTTCAGTTTTTGCCCATTTAGTATGATGTTGGCTGTTGGTTTTTCATAGATAGCCTTAATCAGGTTGAGATAAAGATCTTCTATTCCAATTTTCTGTAGGGTTTTTATCATGAATCGGTGTTGGATTTTGTCAAATGCTTTTTCTGCATCTATTGAGATGATCATATGGTTTTTGTCCTTGACTCTGTTAATATAGTGTATTACATTTATTGATTTACGTGTGTTGAACCATCCTTGCATCCCTGGGATAAATCCGACTTGGTCAGGGTGTACGATCTTCTTGATGACACTCTGTATTCTGTTTGCCAGTATCTTCTTGAGGATTTTTGCATCTATGTTCATTAGGGAGATTGGCCTGTAGTTCTCTTTTTGGGTCAGGTCTTTCTCTGGTTTTGGAATCAAAGTAACACTTGCTTCCAGGAATGAATTTGGAGGCCTTGCTTCCCTTTCAATTTCCTTGATGAGTTTAAAGAGTAATGGCGATAGTTCTTCTTTAAATGTCTTGTAGAATTCAGCAGTGAAGCCATCAGGACCTGGGCTTTTCTTTGTTGGTAAATTTTTTATTACATTTTCAATTTCACTCATTGTAACTGGGGTGTTTAGAATGTCTATATCTTCTTCATTGAACTTTAGCAATTCATATGTGTCTAGGAATCTGTCCATTTCTTCTGTGTTTTCCATTCTATTAGAGTACAGGTTCTCGAAGTAGGTATTGATGATCCTCTGGATTTCTGCTGGTTCTGTTGTGACTTTGCCTTTTTCGTTCTTAATTGCATGGATTTGAGTCTTTTCTTTCTTTTTTTTTGATAAGGTTGGCTAAAGGTTTATCGATTTTATTTATTCTTTCAAAAAACCAACTCTTTGATTCATTAATTTTTTGTATCGTTCTCTTAGTCTCTATTGCATTGATTTCTGCTCTGATCTTTATAATTTCCTCTCTTGTGCAGGCTTCGGGTTTTTTATTCTCTTCTTTTTCTAGGAGTTTGAGGTTCTACATTAGATTATTTATCTGAGTTCTCTCTGTTTTCCTAATATGGGCATTCACTGCTATAAATTTCCCACGTAGAACTGCTTTCATTCTGTCCCATAGATTCCTGTATGTTGTACTGGCATCATCATTTACTTGTAGCAACTGCCTAATTTCTTCTTTAATTTCCTCTGTGACCCACTGGTTGTTCAGGAGGGTGTTATTCAATTTCCAGGTGTTTGTGGGAGTTTTGCAGTTTCTCATGTTATTGATCTCCAATTTTAATGCACTGTGGTCTGATAATATACAGGACATAATTTCAATTCTTTTACATTGACTTAGACATGTCCTGTGAGCTAGCATGTGGTCTCTTTTGGAGAATGACCCGTGTGCAGCTGATAAGAATGTTTATTCTGATTTTGTGGGGTGGAACACTCTGTAAATATCTATTAAGTCTATTTGTTCAATAGCTTGGTTCAGTTCTAGAATTTCGTTGTTAATTTTTTGTCTAGATGATCTGTCTATTTGTGATAGTGGGGTATTTAGGTCCCCCACTACAATTGAATTAGTGCTTATTTGGTTTTTCATGCCCATTAGTATTTGTTTTGTATAGTTGGGGGTATTCATATTTGGTGCATATATATTTAGGATTGTCATCTCTTCTTCTTGGATTGTTCCCTTCACAAGGATGTAATGACCATCTTTGTCTCTCTTAATTAGTTTTGGTTTGAAATCTACTTTGTCTGCAAATAAGATTGCTACCCCTGCTTTTTTCTGGGTTCCTCTCACATGGAGAGTCATTTTCCATCCTTTTACTTTCAGTCTATGAATTTCTTTTTGAGTTAGGTGTGTTTCTTGTATACAGCATATTGCTGGATTTTGCTTCTTAATCCATTCTGTCAGTCTACTTCTTTTGATTGGTGAATTGAGGCCATTAACATTGATAGTTATAATTGAGAGATATTGGCTCACCCTTGTCATGATGTTTTACTGTTGTTGGCTCTTATTTCTTTTCCCCCCTTTCCCTTTAGCTTCTTACCTTGTCTCATGGCTTCCCTCTGTTGAGCCTCATGGAGTTGTGACCTTCTTTGCCTTTTTCTAGGATATTGCTTAGAATTGTTTGGAGTGCTGGTTTGGTGTTCATGAAATTTCTCTAGTGTTCTTTGTCATGGAATTATTTAATTTCCCCATCAATTCTGAAAGATAATTTTGCAGGATACAACAGTCTAGGTTGGAAGTTATTTTCTTTTAGGGCTTGAAATACTTCACTCCAGGCTCTCCTTGATTTGAGGGTTTGTGTTGAGAAGTCTGCTGTGATTCTGATGGGCTTTCCTTTATAGGTGATTTGTTTCTTTTTTCTAACTGCCTATAGGATTTTGTTCTTATGTTGGGTTTCTGGGATCTTGACTATTATACGTCTAGGTGTAGATTTTTTTTTGATCATGGCTGGGTGGAGTTCTATATGCCTCACTTATCTGTATGTCCAATTCTCCTCCTCTGTCTGGGAAGTTTTCTACTATTACTTCTGTGAACAGTTTTTTTTATGACAATTGTACTTTCTCCTGTTTTTTCATGGACTCCTATCAGTCTCATGTTATTCTTCTTTGCATCATCTAGCAACTGTTGAATTGATTTCTCATGGTCCCTTACTATTTTTAAGAAATCTCTGTTTTCATGGTCCTTAACTGCAATCCTGTCTTCTATATCTGATATTTTATCTTCAGATTCTCTTAATCTGCTCTGCATGCTTTCAAAGGAGTTTTTAATCTCCTGAATATCTGTTTGAATCTGTTTCATGGATTCCATTTCTTTCTTATGTTGGGTGATCATGGTTTCCATTTCTTTCTTATGCTGGGCATTCCTGGCTTCCAGCCTGTTTCTGATCTCATCTATTTTTTTTATCTGTTTCTGTTCTAGAGCCTCTAATCATGTCTTTCACTCTGCTCACCATCTCTGTAGTTATCTGGGAGATTATTTCTGCTTTGAATTTTTCTAGAGCCTCATTCATCTGCTTTGTTACTTCCTGTGCTATCAGTTCAGGGTGTCCAGGTGGTTCATTATCAGACTTTTGCACCTCATTTCCCCCAGTAATTGCCTTTTGTGGGGTGCAAGTCTGGGTTTGTGACTTGCTTAAATGCCTTCTCATTTTGGTTTTTGGTACTGTCCCTGGTTTATTTCCTGGGTTAATATTATGAAGTTGTTTATTGTAAGTATCTTTGTCGGTCTATTTAAAACCCTTATGGAATGATTGCTTCTCAGAGGTGTCTACCAGATATAACTAGTGTTCAGGTTTTGAGTCTCTAATTACTCGGAGGCTATTTCATTTTCATTATACCAGAAAGGAAAATTGTTTAGATCAATCACGACATCTTAGCCCAAGTCATACAATCAGCAACACCATAGCATCAAATACCTCTTAAAGAATGACAACTTGTGGTAGTTATTAACCTATCACCTTTAAAAAATAAAGGGCCTCCTTCAAGGTGTGTCTCTGCTGTCACAATAGACAATGTGGGCAGCAGTGTGCAGTTATAAGTCAATGAGTCTCAGTAAGCTAGTCCCAGACCTGTGAGATTCAGGCAGATTTCTGGTTGGAAGTTTCAAGTTGAGCTTCCTGTCCTCCTATAGGGTTGCACTCTGCAAGTTTCTACTGCAAGTTTCAGCTCCTTTTCCCCTGAAGAAAGTCCAGTTTCTGATGAGAGCTGATAATCCCTCCAATTTACCAATCACGGTGGTCTGGTGTGCCTTTATTGCAGAGATTCCCTTCACTTTTCCAGTGGGCTTGTTTTCATCAGGGAGCCTGAGACAGGCGCACTCTCTGTTGTTCACTTCTGGAGCTCAGGACAATGGCTTTTGTCCCCCTGTGCCTCTGCAGTGTGTAACCAAGTAGCTGCCGGCGGTGTGTGTGGGGGTCCTCCTCACTCTGTCCTGGTGGCTGGTGGAAAGCCTGTCTTTCACAGTTTTAATATCATCACTTCAATAAGGCTGCTGTGGGCAAGGAGGCCAGCTGAGCTCTTCCAAGTAAGAAACACCTGAATTAGCCATCCACCTCCCACCACATCCCACCTGCCTTGATCAATGAGCAAATGACAGTTTGTAGACTATGGAGGTATTTTTCTGGGCTCAGTAATGAACATATAGGTTCAGTTTCCCAGCAGTTTGTGTCTAGCTCTTCACATTTGACAAAATCTTCATGCTTGCTATAGAACTACATTCCTGGGTAGTATCAGCTGATATAGCCTTTAAGGACATGATATGATTCTGGTGTATCCTTTGTATCCTTATACTTCATTGCTTATCTGTCTACTGACCTATAATTTAGATTATATAGTATAAGCATGTTTTGATTAAATGTCTTAATTTTATATGACAGTGGTCCTCAAATTTTAGCATTCATCAGAATCACCTGGAGGGTGAATTAAAACACATACGCTGATCTTCGACCCCAGAGTTTCTGATTCAGTAAGTCTGGATTTGGATTTTAACAAGTTTTTATGTGAATTTGATGCTGCTGGTGTGGGGGCCATACTGTAAGAACTACTGTCTTAGACATGCTGATACTACATTTATTTTTTAATATTAAGTTGTATTGGCTGCCCATATGATAATAAGGAGGAGGATATACAAACTATTGTGAAGCCCTTACTTTATTAATTTTTATTTCAAAGAAGAGTCTTCCATAGAGAATTTTGTTGAAAGCACCACTTCCCAGCTATGGCCCCTGGCCTCAGAGATGGGAAGGAAGCAGTGTATATATACCTGGTCCCAGCACATGGGTCATATTTGATTGTGGATGTCACAGAGACCATATATTGGAAGAAATGGCCATGGAAAAATATGATTCCAACTCTTGGTGTTTCAAATGGGAGCACACTTTATACAAAAGGCGGTACAAACGGAGTCGCATTACACAAAAGGTGAGACCTGCAGAGATGACAGATTTGTTTCATAGTCAGGTTTCTGAATGTGAGACAGGGACCTTCTCTGTCTAGTTTTCTTCATAGAGCCAAGGGTCAGAACACACACCAGACAGCATGGGGGGGCCTTAGAATTCCTGGTGGACCCAGGGAAAAGTTACCAATTAATGACAAAGGGAGAACTCATTAATAGGAGGAGTTTACCCTCCGAAGTCATGAACCAAATTCCTCATCCCAAAACTCCAGTGTTATCTCTAAAAGAATATACAACTCTAGCAAAGCAACAGCATTGTTCTCACTCTGAATAAGTCTATTTGCTTTTATAGGGATTTGTCCCTTGAAGTTCCAAAATGTGTATTTCCTACAACGTGTGTGTGTGTGTGTGTGTGTGTATTTGAATGTGAGAAAGAGTGAGAGGAAGGAGGAAGGAGTCGGGGGGAGGAGACTGGATACACTTAAAATTTGAGCACTGTTATTCAAATAAGACAGGGACTACTGATCATTCCTTCTATATACAAGGATCAAGTTAGGTCTGTTATTTATGAACACATGAACTACAAGGGATGCAAACAGGGTCATATTGAGAAGCTTGACTCATGTTTATCGGAAGGAACCTATTCTCTAATACAGTATAGTGGGGTGAAGAGTTTAGAGCTGGAAATCCTATTTTACCTAGTTCCAATAGAGGCTCCATTATTTACTAATTGTATAATCATTGCCAAGTTACCACACCCCCTGTGCCTTGGTTGCTGTACCTGCAGAATTTATATACTAATAGTTCTTATCTCACAGGGCTGCTATATTGAGTAAATGAGTTAATATATGTAAAGTGCTTATAAGAATGCCAGCACATAGAAAATGCTATGTAAGTGCCAGCCATTATTATTTATGTCCAAATACGTGCTGTCCTCTTTCTTTTGTTCTATGCAAATTCCTCATGCTAATGCTATTTAGATTGGCTAACATCCAAAATTGAGACTTCTGCCATAATTATCTACATATGGCAGCAGGATCGTTCCAGAACTACCCTAATGACTTTGATTAGGACCAATCACCTGTGTCTCTTTACACAGCAGGATGATTGGCAGGGTTTTGGAAGGACTGGGTATTCCAATTATATTCTCATTGGGTACGAGCTGGTTTGAGCAAATATGCCACTCAGAAATATGCTAAAATAGATAATTTTTGTACCTTTTATACAACCTAAAAGAGAAATCAGAAAAAAAAGTAGAAAGAGAAGAACAAGCCTTTATGGATTCAATAAAATGTTGTCCAAGCTTCTGCTATGTTTAGAGCAATGTGCTCAGAATATGGCATTGTGATGCAGATTGAGAAGTGAGCAAGGCACTCCCACTCATAAGGAAGTCACAGTATAGTGGGGAAAATGGAAGAGAAAATCAATGAATACTGAACAGTGCACTGAGGATTACAGTAGACATTCCCATAGAACACATAGAAGTTGCCTAAGATTATACTGTCTCTCTAACATTTCAAAGGCAAGACAGAGCTGAAAGAAAAAGTAGGAGCTAGCTCTAAGGTGCTTTAGGACATTCTGAGCAATGCCATGAATGCAAGCTCTGAGATATGGATGATATCAAAGGAGATGAAAGAGGCAGCGAATCAAGACATTAATACCCTAGGATCCTTAAACACTAGGGAGTATAATATAATAGGAAAGCTGGAGGACTTATATGAGAAGTTAATATCAAGCTCATCAACTGTCTATGTATTTCTGCCTATTTGGTGGTATATGTATCATGTATTTTTCTCCAACAGAGGGAGAGAAACAAGGCATTAACCAACAATTGAGAATTAATTTTCTGTGCAAAGGAAATAGACTGGATGTACCGACTTTGCTACCACTGCTTTTGGTTATCCATAGAAAGGGATAAGTTTCAATGAAATCTTCTGTGATGATAATATGTATTGTATAGATGTTTGGAAAGAAAACATATGTAGTGCCTAGTTACCTGGAAAATAGATTTTTGAGAGTAAGGGACAGGATTATGATTGGGCTGGGAGTTGAACAACTAAATCATACACCCACTCTTGTGGGGAAAGAAGCTCATTCAGTGATTTTTTTTTTTTTTTTTTTGGTACTGGGGATTGAACTCGGGACCTTGTGCTTTCGAGGCAGGTGGCAAAACCACTGAGCTAAATCCCTGGCCCTCATTCAGTGATTCTTAATAAAGGCTGGACAATATCATCACCTAGGATATTACAGAAATTACTTATGTCTGAGTCCCAGCTCCAGAAACTAGGATTTAGTTGGTGAGGATTGTAGCCCAGGGAAAAGGATTTTTAAAAGCTCCCTCTATGATTCTAACATGGACCCAGGGTTGAGAACCTTAATTGTAAACCTTTGCTACCTAAAGTTTGATTGTATACCAGTAGCAAATCCATGGGCTTGTTAGAAATGCCACATCTCAGACCTATTAGATCAGAATCTGCATTTTAACATCCTCAACCAATCCAAATGTACCTGACAGTTTGAGAAGTACTGATCACAGCTGTATATCAAAATCAACCTTGAAAGCTTATCAAAGTTATAGATTTCTAATTCTGTTGATTATAATTCAGAAGGTGTTGGATGAAAACTTTCAGATGTATATTTTCAAGGATTTGAAGAGTCTGATATGCAACTGCAGTTGCAAAAGACTGTCCTACTCTGCCGATGAAGCTGGGAAGAGGGCTCCTATGTCAGGATCTGGGTAAGACTGCTCTTGTGCAAAAGGTGTAGGGTGGGGAGAGGCACATGGCTGTTCTCAGGCAAAGGAAGCTCCACACAAGAGTTTTGATGAGCTGCACAGTGCCTGGTAGCAGGAGAGGGAACAGATACATAAACCTAAGTGTGTAATGTTGTGGTTTGAATGTGTCCCCCAAATTTCATGTGTTGGAAACTTAAGCCTCAAAGTCATATGTTGATGACATTTGAAAGGTGGGTCCTTTGGCAGCTGACTGGATCATGAAGGCTATCAAAGGATTAATGTGTTATAACAGGAGTGGTTTTGATATAAAAATGATTTCTCTCCAGCTTGTTTGCTCTGTCTTGCCATGTGAAACCCTCCATCATATTATGTCCCAGCCAGAAAGCCCTCACCAGATGTCAAGCCAGAGTCATGCTCTTGAACTTCCCAGCCTTCAGAACTGTAAACTAAAGTAAACCTCTTTATTTTAGAAATTACCTGGCCTCGGGTATTTTGTTAATGTGATAGAAAAAGGAGTAAGATAGACGGTCCTATTTGTGCTATAAAATAACCCACAACTTCAATATAGTCTTTGAGAAAGTAAAGCTGATGGTGTGTGTGTGTGTGTGTGTGTGTGTGTGTGTGTGTGTGTGTGTGTGTGTTGCAATGAGGCATTACTGTGTGTGCTTGGGCATCTTTCCATTCTTGTAAAAGTCTCACCAGTTCAACGGACCCTATCATTCATTTTTTACACTGACCTGCAGTTTGTAATTGGTAAAGAATTCCAGGCCTTCCTAAACAGTGAGAAGGCAAACCGAGGAGGACTGCTAAGCATAAATAGCCATACTTGATAGTTCCAGCCCATAGGCATCTTCTTCCTTCCTTCCTCTGTCAAAAGGAAGTGGGAGCAATTTGTTGTCTGTGCTAGCAGGGTGTTGGGATATACAGGCACAAATCCTTTGAACTATTTCCACCCTCATTCTGGAATTCAGAGGCCCTGAAGAGGATTCCTGTTACATGTTCTCTCGTTCTCTGCCTAGAGAGATTCTTGTCAGTAGACAGTGCTTCACACAAGGTCAAATGCATACAATGAACGGACAAATGAGTGAATGAGTAAATAAAAATATGTTATTCCTCTTGCAATTAGTATTTTCATTCAAAAGACAAAGATACGAGTCCCAGAATCCTCTATTTTAGGAGCTGTAAATGAGTCTGGCTTTGATCCCCTTACAAGATGCTTGCTATTTTCATTTTTCTTTTGACAGAAAACCACTTATTCAGTGAAAGTGTATAATTTCCTACCTAGCTCTTGAGCAGCACCTCAGGCCTCACATGCAAGAGTAAAAAAGCAAGTGTGAGAGCCTTATGTGCTGGAGTATGGCCTCTAGCCCGAGGGCACCTTCTCTGCCTTCCAGCCATGTGGCTTCCAGCAACAGTGTTCCTACTTGGCCCCAGGGGAGACCTGCCTGGGAGGCTTGACAGGAGGCCCCTGGGAATACCATTCCGTCCTCCTTTCCTTCTGCCTCCAATTACCAAGGGAGGGAGTGCATTGAGAACATATTTAGAAAATGTGTTCATTGTTGCTTTCAAAAATCCCCTCTGTAATTAGGTACTACGGAGGTAGTCAACCACGAAAAGCCACAACCAGTGCTGTCAAGTTCCATAAAACAAAAGAGAAACCAATTAATCAAAACAAAGAAGAGGCTGGCTGAGCCTCAGCACCTGTCTTAGCCATTCCACGCCCACTCCCACCCTGATGACAGCCTTGAAAATCAGGTGGAGCCCCACTCTGCTGGAGTATTTCCAGACCCTGTGTGGATATGCGGTCAATGAGTCTTTGACCTCTCTCCCACAAACCCATCTCATCAATAACAGAGCCGCAGTTTTGTTGTGCTATTAAAACTTTCAGAATGAGCCCCTGAACCTGAGAACTGGGAAAGAATGAAATCAATCAAACAAACTACATCCCCAGCACTTATTGCAGTGTACTGGCTCTTAGGTAGTTCTTGCAGTAGTGTGAGGAGATGATCAGACTCCATCCTGTTTCCTGATGGCTTCTGAACTTCCTCATAGCAAATCTTAGTCTTGGGAGCAATTACTCCGGAACAAACTGAGTGATTTCTAGCGATCTACGATCTATATTCACTGGAGAGGGTTTAACTAAAGTGAATGTGAAGTTAAAATAGGGTGCCTTATGAAGCCTTTGAGGCATCTCTCCTTGTAACAGCATAACCACCGCAAGAGTGGTCTTCAGAGGTTTTAATTTCTGGGATCCCAAATTACATGAGGATGAGGTTTTTTTTCAACCTTCCTTCTCCATCAGGGAGCTGCTTCAGGGTATCAGTGTCAAAAGATGAGAGGCCATGAGCTTCAGAAGTTTCCAGGAAGA
Source organism: Heterocephalus glaber (assembly GCF_053883595.1). NCBI lineage: Eukaryota > Metazoa > Chordata > Mammalia > Rodentia > Bathyergidae > Heterocephalus > Heterocephalus glaber. The sequence continues at coordinate 22,806,115 of NW_028258351.1, read as the reverse complement.
ACACTGCAGTCCTTTCCACAGTCTGCAACAACCAGCACTTCAGCTCTCTGTCTGACCTTAGCCTAAACTGAACTTCAGGGAGAACCTGCCTATACCTTCTGCATCTTCCAGCCAACATTACTGCTTGCTCCCTTGCTGGGGCCTGCCCCGCTGCTTCACTGTTAGAGCTCACAGTTTCCACCCAGCAGTGACATGCTTCAGAATGTTCACTAATTGATCTCTCTCCTTTCCACCCCTGGGCACAGATGAATACATATTTCTTTGTGCTCTTGAAGTTGGGGAGGTCCATAAACTTATTTATGTCCATGACATAGGAATGGACACTGAGCCCCGGCTACTCTGAGGTCAGTGTGTTAACTGGGCAGTGCTTAGAATACCTCTCAGGAAGTAGAGGAAGAGGTATGGCCCCAGAAAGCAAAGTAAACAGGAGTTCTGGGAGCTGTACCTCAAGAGAAACTATGTATGTTCACTGGCATATGAAACAGCCTGGAATCAAACAGGTAAGATAGCTCAACATTTAACAGTTCAATTTCCAAAGGAACAGGAAATCTGCTACTCTTCAGGTCTTCAAACAATTCCGGCTACTCGGACTCTCCAGTGGAAGTTGGTGAGCTGAGAAAGCTGTTCAGGGAGAGAAGGCAAGTGCCTCAAACCCCTTTTCCTATATCACCAAGGAAGAGCATGGAAAATGGGAAACTTCCCAGAGAGCAGAGTAGGAGGTGTGGCAAAGAGCGGACAAGGAAGCCCCTCCGGAAAGCAGAACTGCAGCTTAATGAAGAAATATTCCTCACTCAATTACACGCCCCCTACACTATCTGCTCAGAGATTTTAAAGTTGCCAAAGTCCAGTACTGGTCTGAATGGGAGTGCGATGTGGTTTCTCTGTGCCCACTCTACTATACATGTGTGCGGAGGAAGCATATCCTCCTTTTGTGTGGAGATTTATAGTTCATAGATTGCAAAGGTATTAAGAGGAGCACCTATAATAGATAATGTGAAATAGGAAGAAAGGGAACAAAGGGGAAGGGGAAGTGGGAGGAGTAGGGGAGAGGAAAGAAGGGAATGGAATTAATATGAGAAAATGAAAAAATGGAAACAAAGTCTTTGTAAATAGGGAGGGATGGAGGGGTTGAACGGAGGGCAGGGGAGTGGGGAAAAAATAAGAACCAAGAGAGATTATGTAAAGGTGCAAATTTCCAATGATGAATGTACTGTATTGCATACCTAAAATGTACCAATAAAATTAATAATAAAAAAGAGGAGCACTCTACAAACCTGATGCAGAGACTGTGTATCAGTCACTGATCATGGGCCCTAAACTCGAGCCCATCACTCTTGGACATTTGAGATTTCCTTCCTTGGAGAAGGAATGAAGGTATTCCATGTATAGGAAAGAGAGGAAATTGAATATGTGACTCTAATATTACTAGACTTTACCAATGAATCCCATTTTCCTCTCTTTCTGGAGGACTGGAAAGGTCACACTTCTTTAAAGGACTGCATTTATTCACCTCCTTTGTGGTCAACCTGGCACATAAATTTCTTTAGCCACTGTGTGTGTGTGTGTGTGTGTGTGATGTCAGGGTGGAGGCATTCAGAAACCCATGTCCACTTCTCTTCTTCTGCTGTGTTCCAGTGTGGCTATAGGATGGTGGAATCTATTCATGTTAGTCTTGATTTCCGAGGGACCAAATGGAGAACATTTGCTTTAGAGATTTTCTAAGCCAGGCACGGTGGTACATGCCAGTAATTGCAGCACTCTGGGGAGCTGAGGCCTGAGGATCACAAGTTCAAGTTCAGCCTGTGGAATTAATTTGTGACACAGTCATAGGAAGTCCCTAACACAAAAATGAAAAGAAAGCTGGTGATGGAGTTCCAAGTGAAAGCACTGGGTTCAATACCCAGTACTGAAGGAAAAACAAAACAAATCAAAACAAAAGGACTGTCTAAACCTACAGTAAAATTTATGTGGAAAAAACCTAAACTTTCATTGCTGTGTAGCCACCAAAAATTTATTGTCACCCCAGCACAGCCTCCTATTTTAGTGACTTTGTCCACCATAGAACTCTGCTACATATGCTTGGGTTTTCCCCTAAAAGTTCTCAAAACTCTTTATATACTTAAGCATTTAAGTGCCAAAGACATGGGCAAGTGTCAGGTTATGTAACAAGAGTTAGATATAGAGGTCCCCAGGTAAGACTTAGTCTCTTTGCTCTAAACAATTGCTCCAAATCTAACAGAAGTGCTTACAGTTGCACTGGAAAGAAATGATATATATGCAAATAATTAAGTAACATTATAAGCAACACATACTTTAAAAACTACTAGACCAGAAACAATCAGTATTCTGGGACTCAAATGTAGAAAAAAAGCAAGACATATACAGTAATAAAGTATGAGTAGTATTTAAAGTAAGTGAAAATGTGGGAAATCAAATATTTCAGGCTTCATACTGGTAGGACAGAAAAAAATATGCCCATTCAGTGAAAGATATGGCATACAAGCAAGGCTATCCATACAAAGTTTGAACTGAGTGGAAAGATAATCAGAATGACTGGGAAGGTGGGAGGTTACATGCCTAGGTGATAGAAGATATATAAGAATTGAGAGCCACTCTAGGGTTCTGAGCAGAAATATGATTTGATTTGCTGAAAATTATATTAAAGGAAGACTGATTTGGCAATGGTCTGTGGGAAGGGGAAGAGCAGTATGGGTGAAGGTAAAAATTCAAGATGGCTGTTAAATTGGAAATGAGATGACAAAAGTTTGTGTTGAGGAAATGGACAGATGTGAAAGAATCCTGGGGTATATTGAAGGGGAATCAATAGAACGGGATAGGGGTAAAGAATCTGTAGCAAAATAATCCACCAAAAGTACTGTTCATGTTTTCAGCCTGGGCAACTAGAGGAGAATGATGTTAATGAATTTTCATTGAAAAGAAAGTTGGTTTTGGAGAGATGATGCAGATTTAGCTGAAGAGATGTGGAATTTGAGGTGACGGTAGAAAATGCACGTAGGTCTCTGCCTTTTCCACTCCCAATGCTTCTTTTATGCTAAATGGCTTTATTAATGGGGTTCAGCAAAAAAGTCAGGGCTCGGAGAGACGGAATTTGGATATCTGTCTTAAGAATGATGCGACCCTGATGTCCTAGTAAAACTAATGCACTTTAAAGATAACAAAGGAAAAACTCTCAAGGCTTTAAGCAAAAAAGATCAAATAACTTACAAGATCAGAAGAATTAAATTGTCACCAGACATCTTAGAAAATCATGCAAAGTAAGACAACAACAGAGCAGCATTTTAAAAAAAACTCAAGAAAGTTTGAACCTATAATTTTATAACCAGGCAGACTTTCTTTCAAATGTCAAGTATACACAGCAAAGTTCAAGGTAGAAAAACCTAGGGAACTATGCATCCGCGAGCCCTTTTTGAGCAATCTATTTTTTTTTTTTGGTACCGGGGACTCGGGTCCTTGTGCTTGTGCAGCAGGTGACAAAACGACTGAGCTAAATCCCCGGCCCTTGAACAATCTATTGGAAAATGAACTTCATCCAACCAAGAAATAACTGGTCAAACTTCAGAGGAAAAAATAAAGGTAGTAAGCACAAAAATGCATATACGGAAATACGTATTTCCATTAAAAAATCCATTACTATTTTATATTACGTTAATAGAACTAAGGGAAAAATCATACCATTATTCTCCTAGATGCTAGAAAAGCTTGTGACAGAGTTCAATCCCCATTTCAGATTAATAATAATAAAAACCTCAAGAAACTAAGAACAAGGAATACCTTCTTGATATCAATAAATCTACAGGTACATATTTATATATCTATTTGCCTATCTATCTAGCTGGCTATGTATTATTTCTATCTATCTACCTTAGTCCTAAAAACAGTATCTCGGGTCAGCTCTCAAGGAATTGTTACTGACATCGGAAATAAAGGAAGTATGCCCATTATCTCTACATCTTGACACTGTACTGATGGCACTAAGTCAATATAATCAGACATGACAAGTTAATTAGAAATATAGAAATAAAACTGCTTCTATGTGCATATAATACAACAGTATACTTGGAATGCCAATGATAAAAGTAACTCCAACAATGAAAGAAATAACTAAAGTAGCAGGGCATACAACTAACACACAGAAATCAATAGCACTTACATACACAAACAGTTAAAGGGCACAATAGCAGGGAGACCCCATCTATACATAGCAACAAAGACAATCAAATACTTAGAAATAAACTTAATATGTTAGCCTGCCCAGGAATAACATTTTTCTCTTTACTTTAGTGGTACATTAATCCATAATTTCAATGTAAATTATAGATTAGGTACTGGTATTTTATCAGTGTTAACATTCTGACTTAGATAATCACACTGTGGCTATCAAAGGAATATCCTTGATTTGGGGAGCTATACACTTCAGTTTTTAGGAGTAAAGGACCATCATATTGGCAACTTACTCTCAAATATTTCAGAAAAAAAAGTCATATATATTTAGAAAAATATATGTATACATAATGGATTTATATATTTGTGTGTGTATATACATAAAGAAAAAGATAAAAAGAAAATGATAAAGCAAATGTGGTAAAATGTTAAAATCTGAATGGAATGCAGGAATTATTTGCACTGCTTTTAGAACTTTCACATGTCTGAAATTATTTCCAAATTTAAAAATTTAAAAAAATAAAACGTCAGAATAAGAAAAGTAAACTGTGGTCCTAGTAATGGCTATATAGATGATGGTATAACAGAATGGATTATCAAGCAATCATGGGGGTGGATATTGAGCCAGATCTAAATGTGCAGATACACAGGCTCTGCCCTAATAAGTGGATGAATGCCATTATTGCTACAGTGGTGTCTCTATGAAGGATGACTGCTCCCACCGTGCGTGCCCGTGCTCTCTTGTCATGCAAATGATGCCTTCTGCTATATGATGATACAGTCTATGGTCCTCATCAGTATCCCCTCTCTTTTCCCAGCTTTCAGAACCATGAAATAAATAAACTTCTATTGTTTATAAATTACCTATTTGGTGGCAGTCTGTTATTGTAGTGAAGAATGAAGACAAGGACCATGGAAGATGTGAGAAAGGGATATTCAAGCAGAGACCTGAACAATGGGTGTACTGCTTCAATAGTGATCAATGAGGAAGACCATTTCAGACAGAAAGAAGAGCCTGTGCAAAGGGGGTTAGGAGAAAAAGGAAGTCAATGTCGGTTGGTGTGTGGTCAGAATGAAAGAGACTGGTACAGTTAGCAGGGGTGGATGGTACAGGTCATTGAATGTTTTGGCTTTGAGTGATGTTGCCAATTCAGTAACAGAGGAGTGGAGGAAGAGTGTGCTCATATTGCCATCTGAGAGTTTTGAACTCAGCCAGTAATTTTATGATGGGCAAGCACTGTTCCATAGTTGGGGTTAATATTTAAGCTTCTGGCTCCCACAGAGACCCTCTAAGGTCTTATAAAATAGGGAGTTGGGACAGATCTGAGCTTAGGCAAGACAGGTAAACTAGATTAAACCAGGTTAAATCAGGGTGGGGTGAGTAGATCATTCTGGTTGTTCAGCAGAGGATGGGATGTGGGAGACAAGAATGGAATCTCACACAGGTGACCTTTGCAAGTTGTCTGGATGGAAAGCAAGTGAGGCATAGACTGGGATGCTGGCTATGAAAGGGACAATGATGCCTACATTCAGGGAAGGAAATGAATGGCAATGGACTTGGATGTAGGTGGTGAGGAAATAAAGATGTTAAGGATAATGTACAATATGTAAGGTTTCTGCTGGAACAACTGAGTGGCTGGTGAATTAGCACCACTAGGGGAAGAACAGGCTGGGGTTAAAGAGCCAGGGCACAGTTAGGACCTTCTGCCTCCGCACTATGTGGGTGCGCAATCACAAAGAAGGAGCTACCTTGATAAAGGTAGGGTTATCTTAAAGGAGGCTTCCTGAAGTCTAAAAATGTCTCAAAGGTCAAGAAAACACTAATATGACATAATTTGGGCAGAACAATAGTTTGAGGGCAAATATCTAGAAGTCTCTCAGCATTCTTCAACTTTTCGAAGGAGGATAGCGAAGACTCCTTATGCTGCTTATTTGATCCATTATCACTATTCCTGCCCAAGGTTGCAAAGACCCCGCCTGCTTTGGCTCTAGCCACACAGGGCCTTCTCTGTGGATTTTGGCTTAGAGTTCATCTCCCCATTCCTGTCCAGCTGTCCACAGTTTTTGCATTCCCTTGTCTCATTCTGGGACCCCATGTCTTCATCTCCACAAACATACACTTCTGTCGAATCTTCCCTACTTCAGTCTGATATGGCTGGTGTCTGTGCCATGCCTTGTACATTAAAGTTGAATGGATTCAGGCCTCTGTGTTCAACTGCTCTTAGTAAAAATCCAGAAAACCATTATGCCCCTCCTAGAATTACTCCCCCAGGGCAAAAGCAAAAATGATTCACTAGGAAGCAGATGAAGAGAACAAGAGTCTGACATTCATCCTATTCAAGGAATGAATACTTTATAAGCTCTGGCCCCACCGAAGCCAGACTGCACATTTATGAATTGCTGGTGGAAAGGCTTTCAGGTATGAGATATGAACAATCTGCTGTTAACCTTGGAAAAAAAATTACCTCTCTCCAGCACAGACCTCATATCAAAAGCATCTTCCCACTGACACTCTGGAGTACAGGCAAATAGGCAACTCAGAATGTACAGGGTGCTCAACTCCAAAGGCTGCTTCTGAGGGAAAAACACCTTGCTTTATTTCATGCAGTAGTTCTTTGTTGAGGAGATGCCTTATCCTGAACGTACTCTGAAATATCAAGTAACAAAGAGTCTTATTAATCCTCAGTGCTCTCAGCTGGATGAGGAAACCAGGGCCTGACACGATGGAGCTATCTGCAACAAGGGCCACAGCTGAGTCTACAGGCAGCACTGTATCCATGAGCTCACTCACCTCACTTCAGCTCTGCAATCTGAGCCAGCCCACAATTCATGCAAGGGGACCACTCTTGGTGAGAGAACAGAAGCCAAGTGAATAGATCCTCAGTTTGCTACATCCATCTCTGGAGTGAGCCACATACAGAAGTCTACTTTTTGTGTGTTTATTTTGCTTCTTAGTTTTGTTCTCAAAATCAGAATACAAAAGAAAAGAAAATGTATGAATAAAAACCATACACATTAATGGGGTACCATGAGGGGTCCTGATATGTGTTTATTTTGTATAATGCTCAAATTAGGGTAAACTTGTCTCCTAAAACATTTGTCATTTCTTGGTGAAAACAACTGAAATCTCCTCCAGCTAGCTCTTTGAAAAACACACTGCTACCGTATCTACAATAACCCTGCTATGCAGTAACACAGCAAAGCTTCTTACTTCCATCCAGCTGTACATTAGCACCCAACAATCGACCTCTCCCCACCAGCCCCTCCTCCTTCTTTTACCTAGCCTCTAGTAGAAGTTTTAACTCAATCTATATTTCATCCTTGGGAGGATCAGGGACTCTGCCTCCAACTCACCTTCCAAAATTGATCTCTTGTGGCCTTTCCACGGGTGTCTTGTGCTCTGGTCACTTTTCTGCTGTCCCTTCCCAAAATGCCAGTGTTTCCATGTCTATGCCTTTGTTCAGAATGCTCTCAGACTTGAAATGTCTGTCTCATCCCACTGTTGGTTTATCCTATTCTTGCCCTACAAGGTGCATTTCAACTCTTATCTCTTGGGGGAGTGCATTTAAGATGCCCTCATTCAACGGACAATTTTTCTTAAATTCCCTCTGCTCATCTTGGGATCTCCTTCATGGCATTTCCCACTTACTTCTCAGGATTTAACTTCCTGGCTTCTTGAAGGCAGACACTTTCTTTCTCATCTTTACTCAACTAATGTTTGAATTTCATTGAAAGGGACAAATGCCCATGGTTGTGTTGGCACTTTTGGCTCCCCATGTAGCACAAGGCACTGGGGCCCTGAGAAATCTCTTTATATCATCCCTTCCAGTTCAGGTATTCCTTGTCAAATTATTTTCTTCCTCAGTTATAAGACAACCTGGCTTCAATGTGCAATGTATAGAAAATTAATGTCTGAAGTGGAAATGCCCTTGAAGACCACTGAGAGGACCTTACTAAAAAAATTATACCAAGCCTTCTCAAATTTTAATGTGTATGTGAATTACCTGGAGTTCTTCTTAAAATACTGATTTTGATTCAGTCAGTCTGGGTGGGGCTTTAGAGCCTGTATTTCTAACTAGCTCCTGTATGACTCTTTTGCTGCTGGCCCTAGTGTTATTCTACAACATTCGGAAGGAGAGCAACAGAAATGGCTGCCTGGCTTGAGTGCTCAGTGCTTTGTTCCATGAGTTTCTCCTACAACCTCCACAGCAATCCTAATAGGTAGTGATACAATGACATTTTTTTTAGTTAATGTTATAGAGGTTAAGGTCACACAGGAAATGGTGGAGCCAGGAGCTGAGGATGTCTGACACCAAAGACTTTCTTCTTTTTGCCATTTTTTTTCTTTCTACAATCATGTAATGAGGGAAGTTTGTGTCCCTCATTGTGTCTCTTGTGTCTATTTGGAGAGGAGTAAGACTGAGTCTGAGGGCCATGACTCTAGGCAGGAATGGCTGGGGTTTCTTTATTTACCCTGTTAATCTGTACAGAAGCAACATCCCATAACAACATAGTTACATTCTCCATCATGGTGTCCTGAGAACCCTAGTCTTATACTCCATTTCTAAGCCACCATGAAATCCTGGTAGCTATTGAAGGAGAAGTCATTTGCTTCTGGCCAAAGACATCAAGCTAGCACAAAGACGCTAGTCCTACCAATTTCCTGAGATTTGACTGAGTCCCATAGCTTAGCCATCCAGATTAGGGAGCAAATGCCAAGGGCTGGCTCCTAGGAAGGAGAGATTCTCAATTTGGAAGACCAGTCACTGCCAGGACCAATTCCAGGAAAAGAGATTGTACTGGCCACCAACCTGCTCCTGGGGGGAACTTCAGCCAAGAGTCATAGCAAGAGAAAGCTCAGATATGCCACCAGTATGGGACTGGAAAACAAGAAAAGCAGCAGCCCAGAGATGTTAGACTTCTTGCTGTGCAAGACAGCTTCTGGGAAAACAGAAGAACTTGATATTCAGTCTGTTTCCAAAAGAGAATTTAAAGACAGCACCAGGATTTAGGATGTAACAGACTTCACAACAGTCTTCCCTAACCCCTCCACCTGTTAGAATGCAGTCAGATTAGTGGACACTGAGCATAAGGAATGCATCCATGAACCCAAGGCCTAAAAAAGTCTTCCCTCTTGTCCCAAGGGATATCTAGCTCTACCCAAGTAACTCCTCTTTTGAAGAGAACACATGGAGCCTAAAGAGAAGAGCTGAAACTCCTCAAAGCAAAAAGACTTCCAGTGCTTTCTGCCCATCTCTCCACTCCTCATATTAGTCCAGAATATTGATTCGGTAGAATAGTCTGGCACCTACATGGGCCAGTGGCAGCATGCCCACAGACAAACATTAAACAGGACATGTATGATCTCAGATTGAGTATAGGACCTTGTGGATGGGAGCTTCTTCCTGTGATACCATTTATCAAGGTAGTGTGATTTGGGTGACAGGTTAAGTATCATTTGAAGACACAGGTTAATGTCCCATTTCAGTCCAAGCACTCTTTCAAGATGAAGTAATCCAAAGAGAGACAATCCCAATCAGTGCCAAGACCAGGGCCATGAAAAGAGACTGCACTGACAAGTTATCTTGGTAGCTCATAACCTGGTTAGCTTGTAGCCTGACTGCAGTGCCAGGCATATTGCCTCAAGTAGGGTTCTGACAGCAAACTAGGCGATGCTACCTTTGAGGTGGACTCTGTGAGTGGCTTGAAAAGTGGATCCATGACGCTATAATCCTCTTATTAACCCACATGGTCTAATTGCTGCTGAAACTAGGTGGGGACAGAGTCCTGAGCCAAACAGAAGAAAGTCACAGCATCCATTCTCGTTTCTGGAGGGTGATGGGTGTTCTTGTTAACAGGACCCACAAGGCAAATGGAGTTTTGTAGAACAGTTGTCTTTAAGCAAAATAGCTGAGTTTGCAAACACAAGTGTCCATCTGAGAAACTCTCAAAGGTATCGCACTGGGTTTTGTTTTGCCTTATTTCTTTTTATTTCGTTTGAATGGCAGTTATGCTGAGAGATGGATTCACTGGATGAGGGCAGAATTCACCATTCTTGCAGATCCGTAATTGCTTCTGAGGCAATGTTTTTCTAATTATCCACTATGTGAGGTTGATTCAAATATAACAAAATACAGAATTATACTGATGTCACATATTTTCCTAAGGGTAAGTCTTAGAGGCAGCCTGGTGTGCTGGCCAGGAACACATAAAATACCACTAAATGAAGCTGGACACACTCAGTTAATGACGAGTGCTCAGTATTCAGCCATTAATCATCAACCAATAGGCATGGCCTACAGAAGGGAGCTGTTCCACGTACCCAGATCAAACTACTAGTAGATGGCTTAGAGCTCTGGTACCCTCAGCTATAACCCCAGAATTCCTTCCTACCCCCACTCTATTCCCACTCCTCTCTACCATCCCTCCCTCCTGGAGAGGTACAGGAAAGAATGCTCTCAGGCCATACTGGCTTCACAGAGGCCATTCTCAGGCAACCCATGCCTGGACCTCTCTCTTGCTGTCTCTCTCCACACTGTTGCCATGGAGACTGGATGCCATCTGAGCTCTGTACTTTCCCTGGAGTCCAGCCTTCAAATATCTTAGTATATTCCAACCCACTCACTCCCCTGGCTCTCCAGACTGTGAACATATCTAATCTGGATTCCTTTAGTTAAATGGTGCAGGAGTCTCTTTGCCACACTCCACTAATGGTCTCAGTGTTCTTGCTTAAATTCTTATGTGGGGGTGGCAGCCTGTGGTTCCATGGAGGCCTATGCATCCACATCTCTCCTTTCTTTTCTAGAAGAGAAGAGTTGATTTCAAGCCATGTGTGAGGTTCAAACAGTGCTCAGACAAATTGGCTCGTGGGAGAGGTGAGCCTGGCCCCAGGGGTGCAGGTAGATCAGAAAAGCAGGTGGGGTGGGAGGCACCATGTGAAGTCAATTTTGCGCCCTGACTATGAATGGAGCACTGGGTGGAACACTCACGGTGGACTGGGAAATAAGAAAAGCAGAAACACGAAGAAGCTGATGGAGGTTCCTGAACACAGCTTTTATTAACTCTTCTGCTTTAGTCAACCACTCACTTCCTCAGTTATCCCTTAGCCCTCTTCATTCCTCAAATCTAAACCATCTCAGAAATCTTGTACATCCTCTAACTATAACACTGACCAACATGCTCTCATCCCTGCCTTTTCTTGTCCTTCCATTTTGTTCCCATTAGACTACTTACCCAGAATCATTGGCTAAAATCTGTACATTTTCTGACCATTAAAATCAATTCCTGGCTTTCTTTTTTCAGGAGGTCAGAGATAAAGCAGGTGCTATCAGTCCATCCTGTAGAATTCCCTAAGCTCTACTGCTGCTTCTGCTCAGGGATGTGGGCTTGAGTTGCCATCGTGTCACCTCCCAACTCCCTTTGCTAGGATTCCTAAAATGGACTGTCACTTTCCCTGCTTTGATCTCGTCACCTTCTCTAATCATCACTTCTTTCTCAGCATTCACTCTCCTCCTTTATAGTCCTGTGTGTCAGACCCCATAGAGTGCCTGACTGGCCAGCAGGATTAGCCATATCCAGCCTACCCTTCAGAGACTGAGACTTGTCATTTAGACAGAAAGAAGGGATCCACTCAGGATCCTTCTGCAGGGTCTGGAAAGGCCCTCATGGAGCAGCAGCTTCTTACATTCTCATCTTGTCTCAATGTCCCAGGTGACCTCCCAGTACCATCTCGGGCCTTGAAGCTCTTGTGCTCTGCTTCACACACACACTGACTTCCTTCTTATTTCCTCACACAACAAGAAAGCTTCTGGCTCAACTTTTCCTATGGCTTATGCCATAGGCAGAGGCAGTCTCTGTTCAATCATCGCTCTATCTAAGATGGCTAACCTGGCACGAGTAGCTTCTGTGACAGCATGATCAGTACTCTTACTTGCTTGAATTTTCATCCTTGCATTGATTGTCAAGAATTTATTCTGTCTGGTTCCCCCAAGGAAATATGAACTCCATAAGGATGAATTCTATTTGTTTACTTTTTGATATTTCTTGGCACATAACAAGCCTCATTAAATATTTGTCAAGTATAAAAAGTTCTACAGCTTGGCGTATTTGGTGTTTTAGGCTGAATTGCCCACAAGAGGCAGGAGTAAGAGTGGGAAATTATGCAGCTGAGAAGTTTTGGTTAAGAGTTGTGTTCTGTTTGAAAAATCCAGATTTGTAGCTCCACTAGCTGGATCGCAGGTATGACAAAGCCAGTCTCTAAAAATGGCTCCCAGTGATCTTCAACTCCAGATAGTCTTGTCCCTTTATAGTTAACCTTTCTCCCTGAAAAGGACTGTCTTTTGTAAGTATAAGATTTCATGAAAATGATATTGTGTAATCGATAGACTTGGTCATGAAAGACATTGTGGCTTGTGCCTTTCTCTTTCTTGGATCACCCACCCTGAGCCCACCCAGCCACCATACAAGTAGCCCCTGGAGAGAATGTCACACAGAGGAACTGAGGCCTCCTGCCGCTAGTCAGTGCCATGTGAGTACGCCATCTTGGAAGCAGATCCTCAGCTCCAGGCCAGCCTTCAGAGGATGGAGCCCAGCCTGATTTTGTGATTGCAAACCCACAAGAGATCCCAACTCAGAAATGCCCAAATCCCCAACCCACAGAAACTATGTGACATAATGTTTATTATTGTTTTAAAATGCTAAGTTTTAGAATAGTCTGTTTCACAGCTATAGGTAATTCTCATGAAATGGATGACATGGGGGCTGGCAAGTTCAGGTTTGTCTTTATCAGTGGTTCACTGTGTAGCCCATTTCCCTTTGGTCCCAATTTGATTCTTCAACTCTTAGCAGCCACAAATGCCACCTGTATCCTCAATGAACTTTATTTAGACACAAATAGACAGAACAGAAAATACATACACAGATACAGATTATTTTTTTTCTACAGGATGAACAAACATCACATACGGAATTTAAAAAGTAGGTGCATGGAATGTAAGAAAATATTGCAGAGTTCCATGTTCACTCACACATGAAACAAACACATATTTCAGAGGAAGACAAAGATATGCTATCCCGACAACAAAATTCACATTTGGTCTATAAGAGCACACAGGTGTTGGGAAAGTAATCAAAGGAGTTAGGGATCCAGTTACTGTTGATGTGACAGAATCCTCACAACACTAGTAGGACTCTGTTTAAACAAAAGACAGAATCGAGGAGGATTCCATATCCCCTGCACAGATGCTCTGCAAGCTGTCAGCTAGATAGTAAAGCAGCTTGCAGAATGCTAGATTAGCTTTCATCTTGTGGCATGAAGGTCTACACAACTTCTACTTTTGTGTCCACATCATAGAGTTTTACAGAGACACGCTTAGGACACTAAACTCTCCACATGCACGCTGGTTTGGAAACCCGCAGTACAAAACATTGACATTAGGTTATAAAACATGGCTTTCAAATGGGAAGGGAATAGCCAAGAGGGGAACACACACTTTCTAAATGCAGCCACATCCATTGGTAGTGTTTTCACCATGCTGTGTATGGTCCCCTTCCATGGGCAGCCACCACTGTGTCCTGCTCCCTGCCATGAGTGGAGCAGGATGGATGTCTCTTGGAAGTCTATCACTCTAAAGTTAAACATGTGATGTCCTGGTCACTCCTGTCAGAAGCTATGTATGTCCCCAGGACAAGCTGCCGTCGAACCTCCCCACTTATTCCTGTCCCAGGCAAGCCTCTTGCCTCCACACCATCTTCACATTTCAGACTGGGGTTCCCTAGCAACCTTTGTATTTTAGTAAAAAATGGTTTCCACTGTACCCTTCGTGTGTCCTCTTCCTAGTGTGACAAATCCAGATGAGATGAAGTTATGGAGATCTGGTCCTCCACTTCGGTAAGCATCCTTCCCATAATGCCCTGTAAGAAGATGGGGCAGAATTATCTGACGCATCCATGACACCAACACAGAAGACAACTGCAGCTCCATCTCACCAAAAGGTGATGGTGCACTACATTCAAACCAGCGGCTAAGTCAGGAGGTATAAGTGGTCAAGGAAAAAGGGTGATATATATAGTATACATCACATATGTTACTGAGAATATATTTCTCAATATATACATATACACACATATATGTATATATTACTGTGCAACAAAGAATAATATTATGTTGAAAACGGGGAGTCGGACATATGGCTTGATTTTGGCATTTCTAACTAAGCACAAAGCACATCAGAACAGTACTTTATAGATGTTCCTCAACTTACCATGGAGTTATATCATGATAATACCATGGTAAGCTGAAACATCATAAGTCAAAATGCATTTAATGAACATGATACGTTGGCAACACAGCACACTGTACAATGTCAGTTGTTTCCCTTTCTGATTGCATGGCCAGTTGGTGGCTGTGGCTCACTGCCATTCTCCTGCATAGAGAAAGAGGATCATACTACATATTGCTACTCCAGGAAAAGACCAAAATTCAAAATTCAAATCATGGTTGCTACTGAATGTGTGCTGCTTTCAAACTATAGCAAAGTCAAAAAAAATAAATCTGAACAGTGAACCACTGTAAATCAGGACCTTCCTATTTGTCCCACCATCCTTCTTCTCTCCTAATTCTCTTCTCTCTCTTTTTTGTTTTGTTTGCTTTCTTTCTCCCTACAGCAAGCAGGAATGGATCTGATAGAGTCTTTCTATATATGTGTGTGTGTGTTTACAAATCATATAAACCCTATGGGACCGCAGACTTGTAACTGAAGAGAACTCCTACAACAGCTAACACCAACAAGTAGAATGGTGGTTAGAAAATACTGGGAAAATATTTAGGTTTTCCTTTTTTAATTTTCTGAAATAGGGCCGTATCTCTCATGAGCCAGATGTAGGCATCTACCTGTGGGGTTGAGTTAAGCAAAAGGCCAAGAGCAGGTTAAGAACTGCAGGGGAAGAAATTCAGAGAAGAAGGATAATATTCCACTTCTGACATTCAAAGTAAGATTTTACAGTGTGCTTGAATACAGGCATTGTAAGGAAGGAAAGGACTCTAAATGCCGTCCTAAAGTATGCACATGCAAAAATAAAGTCACATTCTTTTCACATTGTCACATATACACACATTAAAACTGTACTTATAATTACAATGTGTGGGAAACTACTTCAGACATAAAGTTTAAAATTAGATAGAAGATGCTGTATTAAATGATAACAGAGCTATCAAAATTCAAGCCAGTGGATTAAAAAAACCCCAAAACATTCATAAGATTGAAAGAAAATGCACAAAGATACTGACATCTGCCCTTGGATGGTTGGAACATGGGTGTTAATTTATTTCTACTTTCAACTTTTCTAAAGTTTCCAACATTTTTTCTATAATGAATACAAAAGTTTCTAATATAAATAGGTAAAATAAATGTCTAGCAGAAAGTTCCTGACAAATGCAAACACAAAGAAAATCATTCTTTCTTAACAGGGCACACTCAGGTCCATACATCTCAATCTAAGGCGCACACTGGAATCTTTTTTTTTTATATTATTTCATTGGTACATTTTAGGCATACAGTATAATGACATTCATCATTGGAAATTTGCACCTTTAAATAATCTCTCTTGGTTCTTATTTTTCCCCCTTCCCCAGCCCTTCCTTCAACCCCCCCATCCCTCTCTATTTACAAAGACTTTGTTTCCATTTTTTCATTTTCCCTTTGTTTTGTATATCTTTTTATTGGTACATTTTAGGTATATAATATAATGACATTCATCACTGGAAATGTGCACCTTTACATACTCTCTTGGTTCTTATTTTTTTCCCCCTTCCCCTACCCTCCCTTCAACCCCTCCATCCCTCCCTATTTACAAAGACTTTGTTTCCTTTTTCTCATTTTATATTAATTTCATTCTCTTCTTTCCTTTCCTCTACCCCTCCCACTTCCCCTTCCCCTTTGCCCCTTTTCTTCCTATTTCACATTATCTATTATACCTTTTAGTGCTTATTTACACTTTCAGTTTCTCACACTAGAGAAACTATTTGGTATTTACACATGTGGGTCCTATTTATTTCACTTAAGAGTATTGCCTCAATGTGCATCCATTTAGCTATAAATGTCTCTAATTTCTCATTTTTTATGGCTGAGTAGTACTCCATTTTATTTTTTTAAAAACACATTTTCTTGATCCAGTCTCCAGTTGATGGGCATTTGGGCTGCTTCCAAGTTTTAGCTATTACAAATTGTGCTACTATGAACATGGGCGCACATATATATCACTGTAGTATGGTTCTTTTAATTCTTTGGGGAAGATCCCCAGAAGGGAAATAGCTGGGTCAATTGGGAATTCCAATCCTAGTTCTCTGAGGTATCTCCATACTGATTTCCACAGTGCTTGCACTAGTCTACACTCCCACCAGCAGTGGAGCAGTGTTCCTCTTTCCCCACAGCCCCACCAGCATTTGTAATTGGTTGATTTCATGATAGCAGCCATTCTTTCTGGGTTGAGGTGGAATCTCAGTGTTGTTGTCATTTGCATCTCTCAAATGACTAGTGATGTTGAGCATTTTTTCATATGTTTATTTGCTATTTCTACTTCTTTGTCTGAGAAATGTCTGTTCATTTCAGATGCCCATTTTTGGATTGGGTCTTTAAATTTGGAAGGTCTGATTTTTTTTAAGTTCTTTATAGATTCTAGATAGTAGACCTTCATCTGAGGAACAGCAGGTGAAGATTTTTTTCCCACATTGTGGGTTGTCTCTTCACACTGTTCATCGGTTTTCTTGCTGAGCAGAAGCTTTTTAATAAGAAGAGATCCCACATGTTGATTGTTTGTGCTAGTTCACAGGCAACTGAGGTTTTGTTCATAAAATCTTTTCCTACACCAATGTCCTTAAGAGTTCTACCTAACCTCTCTTCCAGTCGGTTTAGTGTTTCTGTTTTAATATTTAGATCTTTAATTCATTTTGATTTTAGTTTAGTGCATGGTGAGAGATATAGGTCTAGTTTTAGTCTTTGGCAAACTGAAACCCAATTTTTCCGGCACCATTTATTAAAGAGGCTATCTTTCCTCCAGTGAGGGTGTTTGGCTCCTTTATCGAAGACGAGGTGGCTGAGTGTGTCTGGCGTTGTTTCTGCATCTTCTAATCTGTTCCACTGGTCCTCAAGTCTGTTTCTTTGCCAGTACCATGCTGTTTTTATCACAGTAGCTTTGTAGTATAGTTTCAAGTTGGGGATTGTGATACCCCCTGCCATGTCTCTGTTACCTAGAATTGCTTTTGCTAGTCTGGGTCTCTTCTTGTTCCAAACGAATTTTTGGATTCTTTCCTCAAGGTCCATGAAGTATGCTGCTGGGATTTCAATTGGGATTGCATTGAATCTATATAGCAGTTTTGGAAGTATGGCCATTTTCACTATATTGATCCTTCCTACCCAGGAGCAGAGGATGTCTTTCCATTTTCTGATATCATCTTCAGTCTCTTTTCAGAGTGCCATAGTTTTCAGAGAAGAGGTCTTTGATTTCTTTTGTTAGGATGATTCCTAGGTATTTCAGTTTTTTTGGATGCTATTGTGAAAGGAATTGTTTGCCCTATTTCTCTCTCAGTGAGTCTGTTGTTCATGTGGAGGAAAGCTATTGACTTTTGTGTGTTGACCTTGTATCCAGCTACTTGACTGAATTTGGTTGTTATCTCTAGAAGACTTTTGGTGGAGTTCTTGGGGTCTTCTATGTAGAGTATCATGTCCTCTGCAAATAATGACAATTTGACTTCTTCATTTCCTATCTTTATTCCTTTTATTTCTTTCTCTTGTCTAATTGCTGTGGCTAATGTTTCCAAAACTATATTGAACAAGAGTGGTGATAGTGGACATCTTTGTCTTGTTCTTGATTTTAGTGTGAAGGATTTCAGTTTTTGACCATTTAGTAGCACATTGGAATCTTATGAGACAGTGTTTTTAAAAACAGATGCTCAGAACAATTCCTGAGATTTTAATTTAGAAGGGCAGAATCCAGGCCTAGGTAGGGTTATTCTGCAAAAGCTCTGCTTTCTGGGTTTCTAATGTGTTAGGGACAATGAGAGCTATTACCCTAGCACAAGTGTAGAAACAAGTGAACTTTAGTTCATTCAAGTGGAATCCATGAATATTTGCTGGGATTTATGTTCAGAGATCCATGTTCTTCCTCTGGAGGGTGGTGTCAAGTTCCTTCATTCTTATTCCACATCTCAAACCTTAGCATGCGTCAGCATAACCTGGAGAGCTTAAAAGAAATCACAGGGCCCCATTCCTAGACTCCCAGATTCTGTAGATATGGGATAGGTCACAAGAGGTCACATATCTAGAGCCAGGTGTGGTGGTGCTTAGCTGTAATCCCAGCACTCAGGAGGATTGCTGAGAGTTCAAGGCCCACCAGGGCTACATTGTGAGTTCAAGGCCAGCCTGGACTACAGAGTGAGACCCTGTCTCAAAAAACAAAAACTGAAAATATAAAAAAGAGTTTGCGTATCTATTAAGGTGACACTTATGCTGCTGGTCCAGGGACCACACTGACAATCAAATTCTGGACCTAAAGCATCAGGATTATGTGACTATTGCCACTGCCTCTCTCGACTTTGGAATCAATGAGTTCATTTCTGTGGGCACACAGCTTTTCATGAGGAGCATTCTTGTAAAACCCTGTGGTCTCAATGCATAGTATCACAGAATTCTCAGAGCTGAAGTAAAGGCTTCTGGCTATATCCCGGGATACGTGGCAGCTGTGCACATGCCCCATTATCTGAAGAAAGGTGTCTTTTTCAGAGAACAGGAGGGTAGCAGGTGTGTTACCACTCCAGGAAGTGCTGGACCCTTTCTTCTGTAACAAACATGTCACTCTCTCCCCACCTCACCCAATTACAGGAGAGTAAGAAAAGAAAGTAACAATTCAGAACCCTCATAAATTCGGACCTCATTAATTCAGAACCTGTGATATATCCTGCAGAATTTTGGCTGGTTTATTTTTGTGCTCCTTATAAAAATAAAATTTTTGGAAAACAAATCAATACCAAGGAAGATAGAACATAAAATCATGCCTGTGCTATTTACAAATCATTCTTATCTGTCAGTTGAAACAAGGTCCCTGGGACTAAGCACTGCTCTTGTGCTTTGGGGCTCTGCTGGTGTGAAAGGAAACTGAAATTTCTGGGTCACCTACCCGTGGGTCAGGCAGAAGTATGGAGCTCAAACTAAGCACTGCTCTTGTGCTTTGGGGCTCTGCTGGTGTGAAAGGAAACTGAAATTTCTGGGTCACCTACCCGTGGGTCAGGCAGAAGTATGGAGCTCCTATAAGTATGGCTTATTTATTTACACATAATAGCTAACATTATATAATACCTTGCAGTTTACAAGGTATTTGTACACATACACCCTTCACTTAACATCTTAATCAACACTGCCTAGCAGGTTGTTTTTATTATTATCTCTCACTTTGAGGGAAAAGCAAAGGCAAAGAACTGAAGTTGGTAGAAGGCTGATCAAGTGCCTGGACCACATTCATTGCATTGTACACCTGGTTCATTTACTCATCCACAAGAACCCTGTGAAACACAGCCACTTTTCCAAGTCTGTAGAGCTTGCCTGTGGAAGAGCCTGAGTTTTCACCAGGTCTAGCCGCTTCCTGAGTCTACCATCTTTCTACAGACCTCACCTCCATGGCACGAGCAACATGCTGTGACTCTTCTCCAAGACTGTAGCCAGGACATGCAGTGGAAATGTGAGGTCCAGGAAAACAATCAACTTGATAACATTCAAGGTGATGAAAGCTGGAGCTCAGAGGTGTTGAGTTTCAAGCGCTCAGGTTTTG
This sequence comes from Heterocephalus glaber, assembly GCF_053883595.1. Taxonomy (NCBI): domain Eukaryota; kingdom Metazoa; phylum Chordata; class Mammalia; order Rodentia; family Bathyergidae; genus Heterocephalus; species Heterocephalus glaber. Next base: position 22,786,114 of record NW_028258351.1, on the reverse strand, counting down.
AACGGGGTAAAAAAGGAAAGATGCTGAGAAGTAATGAGGCAGGACCAAGAACATTACATAGTAGTAAAGACTTCTGTGGCCAAACAAGTTTGAAAAATATTAAATGAAACAAAATGAAAGCTACCTGAACTCCAAATCAGAGGCAATGAGCACTGAACCTTTTATGGAACCCTTACGTTTTTCAAAGCCATCTTACGATAGCTTACTTTTTGGGAAAGCCTCTTGTGAGGTTGAGATGAAAAACACAGGATGACAGTTGCAGCTTTTGGTTGAACTGTGGTCCTCAAACTTAAGCTCAAAACAGACTCCCTTTGAATGACCCAGAGATTGCTGGGCTCTAGCCCCAGAATTCCTGACCTACCAAGCTAGAGATGAGGCTTGATAATTCCATTTCTAACAAGTTCTTTTTTAAATTATTAATGATTTGTTATAATGTATTTATTATAGGGAGATATCTGAGCCACAAACGCTTTTCACCTAGCATGCAACTACAGCACATCTGCACATAAGTGATCAATCTCCTGGCCAATGGGCCTTTTCTTTCTCTCTTGGTGTTTTAAGAAATACCAAGTGTGGTGGCACTCTGCTAGACATCATGGTCCCCCGTGGTATCTAAGAGACCTCGGTGAGGTCCTCATTCCATATTTCACCAGGGGCCCTGATACAACCGACACTGGTGGAGGGCAGTGGTAAGGTTTCCAAAGTCTCTCTTCTCATGATCATGACTGTGCCCCAGGAAAGAAAGACTTTTGGGGTATGGGTGTGTGTGTTGTGTGTGTGTGTGTGTGTGTGTGTGTGTCAGGGCTCAAGCTCTGCTTGGTGGTCTTGGGATGATCCAGGAGCTTTCTTCTGGGAGCTTCTGAGGGCAGTTCTGGTACAGCAAAGGTGGCCCACGGAAGCAAACCTCAGCTCCCAGGTGGACAACGTTCCCATCAATACCTTGGTCTGAGGGAATGGCCACCTCAGAAGGGAGGGGCGGTCTTCTCTGCCCTGACCAATCAGGGCCAGAGACCATGCAGAGGAGGTGGTGGCCACTTCTGAACCCGGATGGTGTTTGAGCCACGTGGAGTGATGTCCAGGGCCCAGGGGCGGGGTCTACACAGCTTGCTACAGGTGCTGAGAGCAGCAGCTTACTGGCTGTGCCTCTCAGGACTCACCGTCCTCGGCTGTGCGCTCACACACAGGCTCACTCTATTCCCCAGTTTTGCTCCGATCAGGAAGAAACCCTCAAACCTGAACGCAATAAATTGTCCATGGCTCCAGGTTCCGGACGATCTCAAAGTCGTACTGAACATTGACCTCAAACTTTTCATCAGTGCCATTTTTCCAGAACTGCACATTATAAACCCACGAGTCATAAATTTTCCTCATGGTCCATGTGTAGGGTTCATTCTCAATTTGAGGGTCTAAGAGACTCATCTGTAAAGAATCAGCACGTGCTTCTACATGTACTACAGGAGGTCCAATAACGGTGTCATCCACTGGACAGAAAGTGATGTTCACCCAGTCCGAATGCTCGTCTGCAAACTGCCCTGACTCTCAAGGTGTAGTCGCCATACTTGGAAAGACTTGAGAAATCATATTCTATGGAGGCAGTGCTCTTGCACACTTCTTGGCATTTCTTATAACTATGGTACTGAGCTGTGACAGTCAGGCTCCCTTTGGGAAAAGCAGGAGAGTCCCATTGTAGAATGTTCTTGAAATTAACTGAATTCATTCTGACATTCTGAGGAGGTGGCACTAACCCCACTGCTCACGCCAGCAGGCATCTGCCCGGCCAGCACGTGAGGATCTGCGCCATGGTCTGGAGGGTGCGGGGGCGCCGTGGCACACACGTCCTCACCCGCCAGCGCCAAGCGCCCAGCTGCACCCCTCTAACAAGTTCTGAGTGATGCAGACCCAGAACCAAGGACATTACCAGTGAACCACTATGTTGGGACTAGCCACAAGTCAGTCTTCAGTTGGACGCAGGGTGAAAGTCCAGAGTGATTTTCATTGTCTGTACCCTCCAAAGTTTAGGATGATCAAAGGCATCATGAAAGGAAGAAGAGCTGGTGGAAATGAAGCCCCGTGTATGTAGACAATCAGAAGAGAGTGGAGTCAATGTCACTTCTGTTTCTCGGTGAGGCATAGACTTGTTGGGTTGATGGCATGAATGGGTATCACAGTATTCATTACCCGTAACACAAAGAACCACTCTCTGCTCTGTCTAGTAGCAACTCTCCTAAGTCTCTGCCTATCTGCCCCCTATCAGGGTCAGAGGACAAATGAGTACAAACATTAGCCAAACTGCAATTCCAGAGAAACAATTATACATCCAGGGGAGCTCTAGATAGAAGTAAGGAAGAACTTTGTGAAGCACCCTAGTACAGCAACAGGAGCACTCCACATATCACAGTACAAGTATATAGTATGTGCCAGGAACATGGGTGTTTTCAGGCTTCAAAGCACACCTGGCCCCACCTGCTGAACCCAACAGTGTGAGGCACCATGCAGATGACATGCCTCCAGTTCTGCTACTGCACCCTGACCTTCACTATTAGCAACCTTCCCCAAAGCGATGGAGGTTTTATTCTAGTTCAGTCACTTCTAAGGCTGCTTTGATGGCCTATCAGAATCCCTTGCCCTTTCCAAATCTTGACAGAAGCCAAAAGTCCGAAGGAGAGTCCTAAGGGACAAATGTCCTCAACCAGGAAGCAGATTAAAGCAAAGAGAGGACCCAGGCTGAGCTCCTGGAGTTGTGCAGTGCTGCTAGTTCTGATAAGGAAGCGACAAGGGGCAATGTTTCTCTATAAAGGAGATTTGCTGTGAGAAATGAAAGGAAAAAACAAGATACTATCCAAATGGTGATCTCTAAAGACTCAACAGAATTTTGCATCTGTGAAATTAGATCAACAGCCCTGAGAGGGAAGCAAACCAATCAGAACTGTTTGCCTGGACTTGCAGATCTGGACAACAGAATGCATACAGAAGGAAACTGGCGCAGTAGAGTCCAGTGAGAGACATACTGCACACTCAGTGAAGGACAGAGACAAAGAGACACTGAGGGAGGAAAGGCAGGGCACAGCCGACAACTCTCCAATGCACAATCTATTTACAATTAAGATTCCCAGAAAAGAGCCAGAAGGGATAATTCAGAAGCGATAATTAAAAGTTAATAGTTCCTTTATTTCTGAGCAGATGGAAGACTTCAGTCTTTAGATCCAAGTAAAGAATCAAGCATCAGACTACATATTAGAGGGGATCAATATCTAAGTATATTCTGGTGAAGTACCATTAAAAAGTAAAGGGAAAACTCAAACCAACTTCATAAAACATGAAATCTACAAAAAGTGAAGCAAGCTTCCTAAGAATTTTGAGACTTATTTCCATGGAGGTGGCAAATATACTGGCTAAGTAATACTTTTATATAGAACTTAATTGAGAAGTTTCAAATGCACAGTTGCCTCAAATGCAAAGGGGAAACAATAATGGAATCCATTTTAAATGAGTATATGTACTCAATGAGTATGCTAGTATTTTTCAGTGAAGATGTTTCGACTGAATTCCTTGACCTCAAAAGTCATTGAAAATAATGAAAAGAAGGAAGCATAGAAAAACTGCTTCCCCCAAAAAAGTGTCCAGACTCGTTACTAAATAGAGGTAGAAGAGCAGGAAAATATGCACCTGCACACACACATATACATAAAACCACACAAACAGAAATCGTCCAAGGGAGACTAAAGACTTAATAGAAAAAAATTAAATCTTAAAAAATATTAGAATAACTATAGGATAATATAATAGTGATTTGAGAAATAATTTTTAAATAAGACTAATAAAGGCACAAGTTAGAAAAGAAACAATTGAGAAATTTCAAACTATTGATAGATCAAAATCATAGAACTGTAAGTCAAAGACTAGAAAATACATATATATTCATACTCAGAACCTATAAATAACTTCAAATTAATAAAAAGAATATTATCTGGGGGGGGGTCAGGGATTTAGCTCAGTGGTTTCGCTGCCTGCTGCGCAAGTGCAAGGACCTGAGTTCGATCCCTGGTACCAAAAAAAAAAAAAAAAAAAGAATATTATCCAAATAATGAAAATAGGTAAAAGAAACAAACAGGCAAAACACAGAAGAGAAAACCCAAGGGCCAATATGCATAAAGTCATGTTCAATCTTTTAAGAAATCAGGGAAATTCACATTAAAATCATAATGAGCTAATATTTCACAACTGTAGACTGGCAAAAATTAAAGTGCCAGAGACTATGCACATGGATAAGTGGAAGGAAGAACTCATGTATGCTTCTGGTGGGAGTGTAAATTGGTACAACTGCTTTGGGAAGATCTTTGCAATGGCTAATAAAGTCAAATATGGATATACCACACAGCTGGCAACTCTGTCTCTAGGTATATACCCTAAATAAATCCTCACACATTTACATAGGGAGATATGCACAAGCAAATGCAGCTGTGTGTGCGGGGGGAATCTGTATTCCCACCAAGAGAAAAGTAATAAATAGTGGTATACTCAAATAACATAATCCTATAGAACAGTGCAAATGAAATGGAATGAAATGAACAAGAGCTCTAAATATCATGGACGATTCTCAGCTATAATGTTGAGAACACAGAGCACATCTAAGAAAAAGAGGGTGGAGTTTTAAAATATGCAACATAACACTATATTGTTTAAGAACATGCCCATATGTAGTATTATAAAATATGAAGATATTCAGCAAGATGATAAACATAGATTTCAAGATAATATTTCTGTATGTAAGAGAGTATAGCTAGAAAGGATAAGCAGTGTCTCTATGTTCTATTTCCTATTCTGGGTAGCTGAAGATATGCTTGACTTTTAAATAATTCTTTAATTTTTTCATAAGATAGATAAACACAATGAGATGATAAACTGATGATAGACAATGGATGGATAGATGGATGATAGATTAATGGACTGATTATCACTTTGGGTTAAGTAACTGCTACTTAAGGATTTTATTAATTGCCAAATCATCCTTCAAGAACACAGCAAGAAAGAATCTCCAGCTTTAAGAGCTCAGAGACTAAATTATCCATGAATCCCTGTTAAGGGGGGAATAAAAAACTACCTGATGATAAAATCTGTCAAGCAAGAAATAGAACTATGGAATTTCTAAAACCACAACTATATTCACTTATAATCTTCAACCAGTACACAAATCCAAAGACCCATTAAGAAAAGACTGGTAAATTAAACATTTTTAACAAATTATCTTTATGGACAGAAATAATGTTAAATGAGACTGATGCTCCTCTGGAAACTCCGGTGTGCAAACAGGGCAATAAAAGTACACTGTGGGTATGAAATAAAATCTAAAGCAGGTTCGGGGATAGGAGGAACAACTCTCCATCTTTACAGCCTGCTTGTGATGCAGACTGTGCCCTTGGACCAGACATGGAGCTGGGCTATGACAAGCAGAGAGGGAGCTTAAAGAGCACTCAGGACTAGCTGTGCACCCATGCACACTGACAAACCTTCCCTAAGGAAAAATGTGCTCTTGCATATATACTAAGCCCTAGGAACAATTTTCAATACATTCAATGAAGGGCTTTCAAAATTCTTTGCTTACAAACAGCTCAGTTTTAACAATTAGACTCACAAAGTTGAAAAAGTGCGCAAAAGTACTTGTAATCACTTCCACACATGCTTCAAAGAAAGAAAGATTTTTAAAAATTTAAAGGCTAATTTAAACTTAGCTTTAACACCTCATTAAGGAAATGCAAATAAAAATATGAGGTACCTTTTTAAAAATAATTCAACTTGACAAAATCTTAGAATTCAATGATACTCGATGTCAAGAGAGCAGACATTCATTACTGCTTGTGAGGAAGTACAGATTGATAGTGCCTATTTGACTTATTATCCTACCACTAGAAACTTTCCAGATATATACATGTACTCTAGAATTTCTCCTACAATATACAGCCATGACTGTAAATAGTGCTTGCCAACAGGGAACTGACTAAGTAAACTATAACGATGGAAAACAATGCAAAGGTAAAAAAGAATGAGGCAGAGCTCATTCTGTATGTGCTGATGTGAGAAGTTTTCCAAGACACAGAGTTGGAGAGGAAGAAAAAAGTATAGTGTAGAGCATGCTTTGTTATGGTTCAGCATGCTTCGTTATGGTTGTATAATAACCAAAAAAAGAAAATATCTATAGGCCCACCGTAAATAAGATATTTCATACAAACAATACCTTTTTCTGGAAATAAACCTATGCATAAACTACAGTATTAAAATTTTCCTTCCTTTGTAGAGAGGAGCTGGGAAGAAAGGAGAGGGATGTTACCTTTGATTTTTATTACTTTATATACTGTCTGGATGTTTCTAAACATTGTATATGTGCTGTGTTTATTTGTGCAATGTCTTAGAGTTTACCTGAGATTATGAAGTGGGGTCACGGACCACTGAAAAAATTTTTTCTTCCTTGTGCTTGTTGATCTGACAAAAACTCTACTAAAAGTCATGTTATAAAACGAAGCACACAGACTAGGAAGAGAGAGCGAGCTACTGTTCCCTGTGTAAATGACAAGACATTTATCAAACACAGATACCAATAGGTACCGCCAAGAGGACAGGGAGGATTAAATGCTATGAGGTGTATCAAGTGCTTCCTGTAATGGTCAGCACCAGTGAGCCCTCAATAAATGGGAACTGCTCTTGCATTGAGCAGTCTTTCCTCTCTCCCATGCAAGAAACTCTCATGGGTGCTCTCACTCTGCACGTGCCCCAAGCTGACTTCAGGCCAGAAAGTGACAGTCAGAAGGAGCTGCAGAGTGCAGGCTTTAGGATCTGGCCTGAGTGCTCCTTCCAGCTCTTCCGAGCCCTTTACTTGGCCCCACAGTGGGGACAGTACTGTAAGCCTGGAGTCCTGTGCTTCTCCATGTAGTCAATTTTCACCCAGGAGATAAAGCAGTGTCCAAGCCCGCTCTACCAAGGTAAACTGAGGCAGTCTTGGTTTAACTTCTCATTGCACTGACAAGGACCATTTACTAGTTTGAAAATCTCTAGAAAGCAGCCACTAAAAATGCATTATTTCATGTAACAATACCTATGAACTGTGCCTTCCAGTACCTGTAGAGTTAGCAGAGCTACTAGCAAAACCTCTGGAAAATCCCAAAGAATTCCCCTCTAAGGTCTTTTCTTTGCCCAGGCTGCAGCCTAGGGAGACCAAGGGGACCATCACCGGGTGCCAGTCTACCTGATGAAGGCAAGGTGTCCACAGCTGTAGGGGCTCAGGACAAAAAATCCTAGATTGCAGGAACAGCTGCGGATCCACCTTGCCCAATTCTCACTGGACAAACGAAGATGCATAAACCCAGACAGGCTTGCACTGGCACTCTCAAGACCACATAGGCAGACAGTGTTGGACTTTGACCTGCTGGCTTCATACTTTCAGCCCTCAGAAAGCAGATCTCGTCAGAGGCAGAATGAGGGGCCCAGGCAGGCTTTGCCCATGAGGGGACAATAGTAATTCATCTTTCAAATAGACATCCTTGGGATCATTAGTTTTGTTGGCATAGTTAAAAAAAACAAAAAAAACCAACCTCAGACTTTGTGTTTGAAACCAAAAAGAAACAACAATAAAAATACCAAAAACATATATTTTTTCCCCCTTACAAACCTCTCCAATTGTGGCCAAAGGCCACAAGGGTGTTGATCAAGGGCAAATTGTAGGTCAACCTTATCTAACCATAACTGGGATGCATCATCAGGGTCTCTTGTATAATATACAGTTCTAGGGAAAGGGGATTTTTTTTTCTTTAAAAAAAAGCATTATATGATCTAGAAATAAAAGTTTGAAATCCACACCTCTTATGTACCCTAATTACTTACCAAGGGGATGAGAGGGAGGATTGCTTGTTGGTGCTAATGGTATCAATCTTTTTAGCGCTTTCAGGAAGTCTGAACCCTCTGCTAATCACTGCCTTCAAGGTAGAATCAGAGGATTTTGCAACAGAAGGAGTGTTTGAGGTCACCTTCTGTAGCCTCTGTATTTATCAATGAGGAAACTGGGGTTGACAAAGTCACTGAGGTCTGACTGCTGAGCTCCCACTTCCTAGGCCAGGGCTCTTCCAATGCACTGCATAGCTCACAGCCTGCTCCGTGTTGGAAACAAGGGCACTGAGGATGATTTCTCTTCTAAAGGACCCCAGTGCCTCATTTATTTTCTCTTCAGATATGTTGGCCACAATCTCCTTGGAAAGATGCCCAGTCTAACCAAGTTCCTGTCTCTGACTGCTATCAACATCTCAGTGCTGTCTCATTGTCATGAGCAGGAGCCTGGCCAAGTGGAAATCTGAAGAAGACCTGGGCAGAAGAGGCAGAGGATGCAGGTACTGTCTACGAGAGGAGAGTCTTTCTTTGTTTCAAACATCTTATTAGATGACTATGATGTACCTCAGGGCTCCATGATGAAGTAAGTGAATTGCCCAGATCCCTCTTATCTGTGGGCCTACTGTGTGCAAGCCCTTGGGGAGACTGAGGCATGCTTTCCACTCTGTTTCTTGATCTCTTCTCACATTCTGCAAAAACTCTGAGCTTTCTATCAGTACACCCAAATTAGTAGGGTTTACTGAGACAGTTCTGAGAAACTGCTACCACCTTATATAACCTGATCTTATATCTGGGGTCTGAGATACTGGCAATGGTTACCTTTTATTATCTGGAGGAAAACATTAATGTTTTTCTCTATTTTGTGGACAAGTAAACATTCCCAGAGCTTAAATGATTTTCAGAGTCACAGAATGACTAACGTATGACTTAGGACAGACTCTCAGTCCATTGGCTGTCTATTCTGGTGGTTCCCTTCATTCTAGCTGTGCTTTCAGAAAAACCAATCCTGAGGAGCCTAATTTCCAGATATATTTTAGCAATAAAGAAGGGACAAAAACATAAGTTTGCATTAAATAAATCTGTCTCTGACACCAAGTGGACGACTCTGGACAAACTATTCATGCTTTCTAAACCTCAATTATCCTCATCTATACAATGGGAATAATGGTTCAGAAGAATGTGATGAATATTAAATTAAATTTATTAATGTATATAAAGCACAGAACACCTTATACTTATTCAATGAATGACTCCTCCTCCTCCAGCTACTACTAAAGTATGCTTTACTGCGGAAGTTAATTGAATATTTCAAAATACTTCTAAGAAAAAGACAAAGTAGAGTCTTAGATTCAAAATTATTCAAAACTCAAGAAAAGTCTCACCTTTTCCACTATTTCTGCAAGAATGTTAAGGCTCACACTAATGATATTGTTATTCCTTAACGAATATGCAATTTTCATGGATGTGCTTTGGAAAGCACACACTCATTAGCAAAGAGGCAGTAGTAAAAAACTCTCAAATCCAACTCATATCAAAAAGTAAATGCTTCGTCTCACCCCTGCCTACACCTGTTCATTCCCCTATGGTTCTGTGGCCCTCATCTTCTCCCTGACACAGAGGAGAGTCTCATATGTGTGTGGTTTGGACCATGTCCTTGGTTTTACAGGCAGAATTTGGCTTAGAAGCTCCTGGAGCCTTGTGTTAAACTGCTCAAATGTAATCACCTGTACAGGGCATCTCGTGGTATTTTGTCACTTACTGTCTCTAGTTCTTTGGAAATGAATCACACAATAGTCTTGAGTTAGATTAATTCAACTTTGAGGGAGTGAAGGTGCTATAAGCTCTCTAGTTAGGTGACTTCTTGGTCAACTTCTGCTCAAAGGAACCATTTTTTCCTGAAACAGCTAAGACAGACCCTCTGAGGGTCTTCTGAGATAGAGCAGAACACAACACTACAGAGGAAAGAGTATGAGGGGCTGTCATTTTTCCAGAGTTCAACTCTCAGGGGCAAGGAGAACTGACTTGTGAACTACTGCATCCTGAGCTTCCTTGCCTCTTCATCCAGTTGAGTGGCCATGGTCCATCCTTGTAATATCCCCAGCCTCCAGCTCATTCGACTGTGCTCCTGTAGCAGAACCACCAGCAGAAAAGCCTACCAGCTGTATTTTGTAGTTGTGGGACTTCAGGCCAATTGTATTATCTCTCTGGACCCTAATTTCCTCATCTGTAAAATGAGATGAATGGCAGAACTTAATGAAAGCTTGTGATAATTAAATTAATTAATACTTGCAAAGTATTTAAGACCTTAACTAGACATACTAAGTATTCAATAAGTGACTGTCATTGCTATTCAAGGCCTAATAAGCAAGAAAGACTGGCAGGGAAAGATGATGCAGTGTTGAGGAGCAGTCACACAAGAAATAGGGAGCGTCCTTAATGATGGTGCCATGTTGACCATCTAGATTAAAATCTCAGGTCTACTTCTTACTAGTTGTGTGACGGGACAAATTATTTAACCTTCCAATTCACTCAGCAACAGAATGAGGAAAATAGTAGAAACCATCCCATCAGATGACTAAAAGGATTCGATGACAAATATTTGGAACAGGTTCAGAACTGGGATCTGTTAAGCACTAGATGTTTCATCACCACTGTATCTGTCCAGTGTCTCTTAGACTTAAGGACCAAAAGTCTCAAAAAGGCCCCTTAACCCTTTGGTAATTCTGCTAGCCTTTCCTGGATCATTGAGTCTTCCAATGCCTAAATTTCCTGCACTATTTCCTGGTTCCTGAAACCTCCAATACCTCTGGCTCCCCGTGCCCTTCAATTAAGGACCTTCCCTAGTACATCATGGAGAAGCTAAGCAGTAAGAAAGAAACAGGGAGTTTACATTCATCCCCTCTCTTTGTCTTTTCTGCTATTTAAGTAATTGAGTTGTTCTTGTTCCTATCACGGTCTAGCATCCATCTCTTTCATCTTCTCAAGGACTTAGGACCTGAAATTACTGCCATTCTCCTCAATCATCATTTTCTCCCCCTTAACAGGGTCATTCATACTAAGTTTGCCAAACTCTCACAACCTTAAACACAAGTCTCTCTTCACCCCTTGTCCCCTCCCCAGCCACTGCTCCAGAGTGAAATTTGTCAAAAGATTTGCTAGTAATAACTTTCTTCACTCTACAGTTTGCTCTTAACTTTTCCCTGTTAGGCCTATACATACATCTGTCCATCTCTACTTGTTAGCATAAGCCACTGTCACAATGGGTTAAGATTCACCTTAATTCAGCATGACCATCTTATTTGACTATATCTACAAAAATCTTATTTTCAAATAAGGGTACATTCACAAGTATGAGAATCAGGATTTCATTTCAACATACCTTTTTCAGAGATGCTACGGTTTGAATGTGTCCTTCAAAGGTTCACATATTTGAAACTTAATCCTCAAATCCATATGTTGATGATATTTAGAGGTAGGACCTTTGGATGATAATTAGGGTGAGATGAAGTCACGAGGGCCCCCATAATGGCAGAGTAAGAGAGTCCCAATATAAAATGCTCCTGTTCTTTCATTGTACGATGCCCTCTACCATGCTATGACACAGCAAGAAGGTCCTGGCCAAATCCAGCTCCTTGATCCTAGACTTCTCAGCCTCTAGAACTGTGAGAAATAAATTCCTCTGCTTTATAAATCACCCAGTCTCAGATACTCTGTTACAGCAGCACAAAATAGACAAAGATAAGGAACTCAACTCATAACAATGGTTAAAAGAAAACTTTTTCAACCACTTCCCAGACTGTTTCTCCACCCGTCTTCCTCATCATTTCTTCCCCAATCATAAATCCCTTTCTTTCCCTTATTCTTACCATCAGCAAGGCCTAGCAGGACTACCTGCAAAATTCATCTCATATTTGGCACTAATCCTCTCCAGCTCATATGTTCTCTCCTAGCCAAAAGCACCATTATCCTCCATTGACTTACTGTAACAGTGGGGTCAAGCTTCCTACTTCAACTCTCTACCCTCCACTGTCTATTTTTTCAAAAACGTACAATATCTTCCAAAAAATGGCATCAGATCATGTTATGCCTCTCCTGAAAATCTTTCAAAGCTTCATATTACACTAAAATTCAAATATAAAAGAACCCACATGTGCTAGATGTCATGGTCTTGCTGGATGTCCCTCCCCCATCAGCTTTCTTGTGGCTAATGAAAGCCACAGTGAATTCTTTCGACTCTTCAACTGTTCATACCTATCTCACTGCTTTCGTACTTGCATTTCCTTCTACTGGGAACTCTCTGTCTGCAGATCTTTGCAAGCCCAGATTTTCTTGGATTACTTAGTTTTTATTGCAAGTGTTACCTCTTGAGAGAGACCTTCTCTAGTCACCCTATCCACTATAGGTTCTCAAAGTTTCTCTACTGCACTACTACACTACCATATTTTCATCATGGGCGCATTTCATCATATAAAGCTCTCTGTTCAACTGTGTGACTATTGTTTATTGTCCATCTCCCTTTTTATACCCTAAAATTCATGTTCCATGAGAGGGGGACCCAATACATAGAACAGACATTTACACTGTACCACCTGATGGTTGTCAATGGATCAAATGAATTTTTCTCTCATCATTCTTTTTTTTTTTTTTTTTTTTTTTGGTACTGGGGATCTAACTCGGAACCTTGCGCTTGCGAGGCAAGGCAGCAGAACCACTGAGCTAAATAATCCCCGGCCCTCTCTCATCACTCTTAAATTCCTACTATTTGCCAAAGAGAACTTTACACCATAAAACATACTGTTTTATAATTGTAATCTATAATTTCCTTATATATAGAATAACTCTGACTGAATAAGGGATTTCTTTATCTGAATTATTTCAATTGCAGTAATAATAGTAACAATAACAACAGCTCTACTGATTACTGTGCCTACTAAGAATTTTTATGAGTCATGCCTTCTGCCTTGTATATTATCTCATTTAATCTTCTTACCATCTCCGGAATATTCTCATATTATAGGTGAGAAAACTTAGTCTCACAGTTTCTCACAGACATCATTAATGGGTGTCCCAGGGCTCAAAGACAAGGCCTTTTTATGTCAAGAAATATTTATTTTTAAATTATAAAGTATAATTTTTATGGCTTCAAAAGTCCATGATTTACTGGGCATAGTGGTACACAACTGTAACGCCAACTACACAAGAAGCTGAGGCACGAGAATTGCAACTTCCAGGCCAGCCTGGGCAATTTACAAGATCCTGTCTCAAAATAAAAATTTTTACAAAGGGGATTTAGGGAGGTAGCTCGGTGGTAGTATACTTTCCTACAGGTGTGAGGCCCTGGGTTGATCCCTGGCACTTTAAAAATTAATCCATGCTTTTCTCTACAGTGAAGTACCTACACATCCATCAGAATAACTAAAATTGAAGCGACTAATAATACCAAAAGTTGGTGAGGATATGGAATAAATGGAACCTCATACACTACTGATAGTAAAGCAAAAATTATAAGCTATTTTAAACAGCTTTTTGTCAGTTTGTACTGAACACAAAATATTCCTGCTCTATAATACCCTAACAATTTCATATCTAGGTATTTACGCACAAGAAATGAATGCGTGTCCACAGTCATGTGAAAAATGTTTATTGCAGCATTATTTAAAGTAGCTTAAAAAACAAAAAAGGAAATAAGCAAAATGCTCATGAAATACAGATTAAACACACTGTGATATATCTACAAAATGAAACACTACATAAAGTGAAAATTATTGACAGATGTAATAACATGGATGACTCTCAATATGGTAGTGATTATCCAAACACAAGATATGATTCCATTCACATGAAGACCAAGATCAAGTTCTTTTGAGATCCCAAAGAAAGGCAAATCTGTTTGACAGTGATGGAGGTCAGAATAGTGGTTACCTTAAATTTAGAATGGAAAGGGACATTAAGGAATGCCTATGGGTGATGAAAATGTTGTAGGTTATTTTTTCTGGGTGCTTGCATAAGGAGAGATGGACGGATAGATGGTGGAATGGATGGATAAGCATTGAGTTCAGTACTTAAGATTAGTATGCTTCATATATTTTAGTATTTATCTTATTCCCTAATCTTAAAAATCCAATCTTTTAATTCTTACATTAAACTCTCATTTGTACCCCAATTATATCAGCAGCAAGATGGAAGCAACAATTCTTAGTATTCTAATTCCCTAAATGCACATATTTAATTAAGTTTATAAACCATAGATCATCAGAGCTGCAAGGGAAATTACAGATCACAAGTATTCACCCCTTCACTAGAAAAATGACAAAACAAGTGTGGAAAGAGAAAGTTAGTTATAAAACAGTGTTGTTAAGGTGCAGCGCTAGCAATCTATTTCCTACCTTCAAGTTTAATTAATGTTTTTTCCTTTATTAAATGCTGCTCAGAATGATAGTTTTGGTCATTTTCCTGCAAGCAATGCTACTCACAAAGATTTTGAATGCAACTCTGAGAGAGTTGATCCCATGATAATGAACAGCCCAGCCCAACAAGCTTCCTACCCTGGAGCCAGCCTGGGAAGAACGGAGAACAGATTTCCTGGGAAGAATGTCAAATAGCTAGCTTTCAGAGCAGAGGCATCAGCTCTGCCTCTAATAAAGCTGCAGTGTCTGGGGCTGTTGTGTGTGGGTGAGAAATGGGAGAAAGATATGCCAAAGAATGTGGACTGTACATGCCAGGAAGCAGGGAGTATTCATCTCAGCAGCTGGCCTGAAGACATTTATTCTCCTAATAAACTCAGTGCAAAAGTTGACAAGGAGTTAAAGGCTCAGAACCCTTTCTAACCTTGTGACTTAAGTAAAAAGAATTATTTTCACTGAAGGGTAGTCAGGCTAAATCCAGAAGATACGTGATAAATCTTCAGCTCTAGGAGACTTCTGATCCAAAGGGAAGGCCTAAAATTAATAAAATGATAATCACTTCAGATGTGGCACTTGACTATAAGCTCTACATAAAATCTCACTTAACTGAACCTTTGAAACAACCTTTGCAATGGATATATTATTTATCCCCATATGGCAATAAGAAAAGTAAAATCTTCCTCATTTCAGATCATAGGTCCAAAACCACATAGCTAGTAATGTAAGTTTTGAGCATTTGAGCAAAGCTTTTCAAAGCATTTGGCCATGACTTTTCAGCCATACCACGTTGCCAATAGGAATAACATGTACTATATGGTAAGAAAGTGAGATTAGTGAAGGTCACAGAGAGAAGGTCAGCAGTAGTCACGTTCAAAGGAAGTCCCCCAGGAATATGCACATGGCATTATGATTTAAGTTCAATGGTGTGAAGTAGACAGAACAATGAATTGATGATCCCCTAAACGTGGACTTGGGCAACAGCCCAGCAAACCCCAGGAAGCCAATCAGATATGGCTTGTAGTCAATTCCTCCTATGAAAGAAAGAGGAAAACAGTCCCTCAATTCAGAGGCTGGGAGCTAATCACTTCTCTGAATGTCCACAGAATGAGCCACATTCTGTAAGGCCCTAATGGAATTCTGCCTCTGTTATGATTCTTGGTGTGCACATCTAAAACTATCTAGTGCACTGCAAGGACCAAGCTTCTCCCCTTTCTGCCACCCTGCAATTAGCACAATTCCTGGCATGCAGTGGGTGCTCATGGATTGTCTGTTGAATTAATTAATAAACAAATACTGGTTTGTGTTCACCTTCTAATTACTTGAAGCGCTGAGTCATGGAACTTTCATGCTTTATCTACACATAACATAAGGAAGGGATGAATGGCCATTAAATAATCACAAGTCCCATTCAAATGGGTAAATAAAAATTCTAAAAATATTCTTGCCTCCAAGAAGATCTCTCTCCCTAGGTTAGCCACATAATTATTTCTGTTTTTTTAAGTCTCTTGGTGTTAAAGCCCATGGCCATTGGGTTGGGAGTGTAGCTCAGTGGTACAGAGTTTGCTTAGCAAGCACAAGGCCCTAGGTTAAATCTGTAGCAACATACACACACATGCACACACATAAACACAGAGAGAGAGAGAGAGAGAGAGAGAGAGAGAGAGAGAGAGAGAGAAAGAAAGGGAAAGGGAGGAAGGGAGGAAGGAAGGAAGGCAGGCAGGCAGGCAGGCAGGCAAGCAGGCAGCCAGGCAAGCATTCATGGACATAGGCTAAACATAAAGGTCTTATATTCATTCATTAGGTAGAGTTCTGGGTAAGAACAAGACCATACTTTTTTGGGTGACAAGGAAGATCAAGTTTTCAGGTTCTATGACACCTTAAAAATAAAAAAATTATATTAAATGAAAATGTATTTTCTTTTATTTAAAAATAGGTGGAAATATTATCAAAATTTCAGTTCTTCTCAAACTAATATACCAACAGTTTGAAAACAATTCTAATGAAAACAATGTATACATGAACCAAAAAGCTAAAAAATCTAGTCTGAAGTCAGCCAGAAAAAATCTTAGCAGAAGGAAAAGGAAGACAATTTTGAAAAGGATGTAGAAATGGATAACTTACGACAGGTATTCCATACTACACAATAAAATAGGACGGCTCAGGTATAAGATGGGTAAATGGAAAAAAGTGGGAAACCCAGGAAGAGAACATAGTCCACTTGGAGGAAGAGGACAGGATAAAGATGGCATTCAAATCAGTAGAGAAGTGACCAATATTACAGTCTGGATTAAAAAATGTCCCCCAAATTCTCATGTGGTCAGAGGTGGGGCTTTTAGAAGGTGATTGGATCTTGGGGATGCTATAGTCCTCAGTTGATTAAGCCATTGACTAATCCAGAGCTAAATGTGCTATGAGGAAGTGGGGCCTGGTGGGAACAGGCAGGTCATTCAGGCTGGGATCTGAAAGAGTATCTTTCTCTCCAGGTCCTCTCTTCTCTCTGCTTTGTGACTGCCACAACATGAGCAGCTTTCCTCTGTGCCAGGCCCACCAGCATGCTGTTTCTACCTTTGAACCTGCCAACTGTGGACTGAAACCTCTCAATTCCAAGAGCCAATACAAAACTCTCCTTTTTTTTAAAGGTGTGCATTGTCAAGTATTTTGTTCCAGCAACAAGAAAGTGACTAACACAACAGAGGAAAAGAAGCACTGGTTAACTGATGAGAAAAAGCAAGATCAATGTCCATAGTTTCTTTCAATACAGACATACTAAAGTGCCTGCACAGCACACACACCATTTGGAAGCCCTTCTACAATATCCTGACATAGGAGGGAGGCTAGAAAACCTTGTTCTATTGTATCACATGACTTCCTCCCCTTCCTGGTGAGGACTGATTGGGCAGAAAAAACAACAGACTCAAGGGAAACCATCCCATGAGCTACGTGAAACATGTTTTTGGTTTTTTTTCAAGATAATAAATTAACTTCCATTTTTTTCTTCAATTCTCTTTTTAAATCCCTTTTCCCATCCTTCCCTCTCCCCTTCCTCCATCTCTTGTTCCGCTTCCCATATGCCAAAGATCTATCTCCCTACTTCCTATTATCTACTTTTTATTTTGCTCTTTATTTATATTTTGGGTTTCTCATATAAGAGAAACCCTATGACATTTCAACTTGCATATCTGATTTATTTCACTTAATAGTAGAGCTTTTTCAAATGGGAAAGGGAACAAGAGTTGGAGGGAGCAAAGAGGGAGGGAAGGGAAAGTGACAAGAAAGAATTAAGATGTGTTATGTACATGTACAAATGCCCTATGATAAATGTAATCATTATGTACTGCAAACACGTACTAATGAAAAAAAAGTAACACCCCCAAACAAAACAAAACAAGATTATAAATTAAGTTTCAATGCTCTAGTTAGAAGAGTATTTGCACATGCAAGATCATCTACAATTGGAGCTGGCATCCTTGGAGCTTGTCAAGACATCTCAAAAATCACATATAATCCACAATTCTCTGAACTCCTAAACCATGGGACAATCAAAAGCCCTGGTCCAGGGCCCAGAAAGTCGATGCAGAGAGGCCACAAAAATGGTCCTGTGTTGCTGAAAAGCTACAGTTATTTGAGGCATTTTGACTGCATTTGAGTTTTTTATCAACAAACATGTTCTGAGTAGAACGTACACAGTTAGTCAAAACATATTCTAGTTATGACCTAGAATTTAACATGAAAAAATGAGATAGTAAGGGAAGTATAAGAAATGCTAGTGAATTATTTTTAAACTTGGATTAGAAATATGAGAATGAAAAACAGGAGAGTAAAAGAAGAAGCAATAAAATAAAGGACTAATGGGGCAGATTTTATAAAAAATGTTTTCAAAATCTGTAGGCATAAAATCATCAAAAGCATACACCCATGTCCATAGTAACATTATTCACAATAGCTGTAAACAGAAGCAATCCAAGTATCCATCCATGCATGAGTGAATAAATAAAATGTGTGTACGTACATGGAGTATTATTCTGCTTTAAAAGGAAAGGAAATTCTGTCACATTCTACAAAACAGCTGTAACTTGAGGGCATCATGATACTTAAAATAAGAAAGATACAAATTGACAAATACAGTATTATTCCACTGATACAAGGTACCTGGAGTAGTCAAACTCTTAGAGACATAAAATAGAACAGTAGTTCCAGGAGCTGTGGGGGAAGGGAATGAGGAGTTGTAGTTTAACAGGTACAAAGTTTTAGTTTTCTAAAATGAAAAAGTTCTATCGATCTGTTGCACAACTATGTGAATATACTTAAAGCCACTCAACTGTGTGCTTAATAATAGTCAACATGATAAATTTTACATTATGTGTATTTTACTACAATTAAAAATTTAAAAGTTAATATTTTTAGCATATATTTAAACATCTCCTGCAAATAGATGAATAGAAGGGATGAATTTGTGCAGAGGGGTGATCAGAGATGGGAACAAGCCATGGATATGAACAGATAATTCAGAAAGATGATATAAAATGGGACAGTCTCTCTAAAGGCAATGGAGTAATAAATAATAGCATTGTTAGAAAATGGACACCATTTGACTTACTAATCCCACTTGTAATCACCTATCCAAGGAAAATAATTACTGACATAGTAGAGACCTATGCACAATGATTGTCACCACAGTATTATAGATATTCAAGCTAAATTTGATCAACAGGAGAATGGCTGAATAAGTTATGTTACCTCTAAAAGGTGGATGTCATGCAGTCAATTAGTACTATCTTTCCTAGCATGTTTTAATGCTGTGAGAAAGTTTCATGAATTAATAGTAAGTGAGAAAAATGCTTAAGTTAATATATAATATGATAACATCTTCATGAAATGGGTAGGGGATACACGTAAGAGTGGGGGTGGGGAGTATATCATTTGTTCTCAAGGAGTTTGTTACGATGTAATTATGAGTAGTTTCTTAACTCTTCTATTTTCCCAAATTTTCCTTAATGACTACTATTCCTTTTATAATGAGAAATATTTCATATTTAGGAATAGGGTGAATTTTGATGGGAAGGAGTTATATAATAAATTGAGTCCAAAAGTTATAATTCAAAAAGATGAAGAATCACAACATGGCCTCCTCTTCTGATCATAGGTCTCCTGATGTGTGACACATCTTACCTGCTCCTTGCAGTCTTCATCTGTCACAGGACAGCCGAGTTCTCAGGAGGGAAGCTTGGGGACATCTCTGCTCAGATGGGCTGCTCTTCATCCTTGACTTCCCTCAGCCTGGGAAAGCCAGGAAGGCCCTTCTTTGGTGAGCATGCATGTCCTCATGTGGTATTTAGAGGAAAGGAACACTACTGACATCAGACCCAAACTCACCTAGGAGGGGCTTTGCCATGAAGGGAACACCATGGGTCCTTGGTTCTAGGAGTGGAGGGCTAGTGTGCTGCACTCCTGAGTCAAGAGGAGGGATGCAGTGCTGTTGAAGCTCACTGGTGTGGTCCTCCCCCGAGAAACGCAGCATAAGAGCTGGCAGAGACCAGAGAGATGGACACAGATGCCACAATTGTCAGCCAGGGGGAAGAGCCCTCCTGGTTCTCTTGCTTATTTAGGAGAAATTGGCCATTAACACCCTCATCTCCTCAGGTGTGAACTTTAAATAAGATGTTCCAGCAGAAGTGGGTAGACAAAGCTGTTCTGCTGTAATTGGGAAGAGAATAATTGTGTAGGATGTTTGCATCTGCTCCACAGCAGCTCTGGTAGCCGTTTTCATGCAAGTGTGACAGACCAACAGAGAGCCCCGAGGAGAGCAGCTGAATGTAGCTGCCTTCGCATGGGCTGATGGAGTTGAGCTGCGGCAGCCTGCACACTGCTTTTAACTCCTGTTCTATAGAATGGACTGGCACTTGAGTCTCTAAGCACCCTGAGGGGGAGTTGGCAACAACAGGGAAGATAGGGATTTGTCATTGCTCTGCTCATTAATCCAATTCTGCAGTGCATACCTTATTTGCTGGTCTTATCTTTGCACAGAAACTTCTCTGCATATGACAAACTTTACATGAGTGTAATGTACATTCAGATCATCTGAGAATCTTGCTAAGATGTAGTTTTGGAGCATTCTCTCTAGTAGCATCATTTTGGCTGTAGCTGCCACATTGTTCCTTAGGCTACACAGTGTTCTGTGTAAATGTGCGTTGGCCTCATTTGTCCTGTTGTTAAGGGCAAATGTCACGGAGTGTTAATCAACCACCAAATAGATTAGGGTGGAAATGACAAGGAACATATGTTGATTATTATCCACTTACCACCTCCTGAATGACCCATCTGACCCACTATCTACCTTCCATCTCTGCTTGAGCCCCAAGTGGCCAACCCCTATGGAGTGCAGATCCTGGTACCCTCTTCCAGCCAGGTGCCAAAGGGAGGCACTAGAAGATGAATGCAGGGTAAGAGGAAGGAGAGAGCACCCATTTCATCCATCTTTATTTTATGTTTAACTTTTTGAAGGTTGCTATATTCCTCTGTGGTGCCAGCTCTAACTGGACTTTGATAAGAGGAGGCTCCCACTATTTCTTCAGGCCTCGGGGAAGTAGTAATAGCTTCCCATCACTGCCAGTCTCCAGGTACCACAATATCCCTCATTTGTTTCCAAGGTCTTTTGAACCAACTAAATTGATTTTTTGCCTTTCTAGGGCCTAATCCTGAAAGGACTGTTCTAGATAAAGATAAAAGTAGAAGTAGTGAGAATGGAGAGCTACGCACTTCTCAGAGGGAGGATTCTGAAATGAGCAGCCAAGGATGTCTGAGAAGAAAGGCTGGATCTACATACTCCACTGGCAACGGTCAGAAAGAGAGGGGTCCAGTAAGTGGTGCCAGGGTGTGGCTGGAATAGATGCCAGTTATCCCTGTCAGGACTTTAGAGATTAAGCAGGTGAATGTGCTGACATGAAATCTTTGTCACCAGCCCAGATACACATGTTTGTATGGTGTGCAAATCTGAGTTCCTCAGGGTCTCCCCACAGCTTACAAGTCCACAGCATTGGGGGCATAACTGGCCTCATTTTCAAAATGCTGAAAAAAAATGTTGAGTTTAGAATAAAAATAGTGCAAAGAGATGCTTGCACCTGGTTTCAGAGCTTGGAAGGACTTTAGTTTGGTGAAACAACTTCCCAGGGTAACAGCCCTTCTCAGTTACTAAGGATGAAAAGACCCACAACAGGCACCAGCCCTCTCAATCAGGCTTGGGGTGCAGGGCCTGGAATGAAGCACTTTCAGCTGGCTTCCCTGGGGAGGCTTTAATAAAGGGTTTTACCCAATGTGTTAATGGTAAAGTGCTGACACATGACATCTTCCGTAATATTATGTAGATAAGGGGAGCTAATGCTCTGCCTAGGAATCCTGTCTTTGAGAGTGGGAGTAGAGGAATGTACTTGTTCATTCTGCTCCAAATCATGACCTTACTTGGCTTCCCAATTAAAGCCGGCTGCTAGGACTTTTCAAGCAAGTCCCACGATTAGACACATTCACATTTGGAAGCTCAATGGAACACAAACTGAGAAGAAAGAGAGCCTTCAGTCACACTGCATTCAAAAATGGCTATTCTGTTTCCGGAGCAAAAGAACAAATGAGGAAATCGCTGTGTGAGTGTTGGGGGTGGGGAGGCACGTGCCCACAAACAAGGCACAGACCATCTGGCCCCATTAGTGGCTGTACCCTCTGAACTGCACCCAGTGGACTGTGACACAGCTGCCTGGGCTGATGTGTGTGCTTCTCCAGGCCGCTCCAATCTCTAGATGCCCAAGGCTTGGCATGTGACCTCAGAAGTAGGACCAATAAAGTTGAAATGTGCCTCATTAATTTACTCTCATCTGCTCTGTGTCCGTCCAACTGAGAGTGTGGAAAATGGAACATGAGGTATGTAGGGGTTCCTGCCTAGTGGGAATCCTAGTTGACATCAAAAAGGGATAACCAGGTAGCATCTCTGCTGTCACCAAGGCCCTATGGTACACAGTGGATGGATGTGTAGAAGAGAGAGAAGACTACAGTGTGGAAAACTTGTTCCTCAAATGTGGTCCTTAGAGCAGCAGCCTGTGTATCTCTTTGGAATTTGGTGGAAATACAAAATCTCAGGCCCCAACCCAGATCTACTGAATCAGAATATGCATTTGAATAAGGTTCCCAGGGACTTTTGTGTACAATAAAGTTTGAGAAACATTAGTGTAGTATGATGATTCTACAGTCGAAGTGATTTTTCCCCCACAAAGGACATTTGTCAAGGTCTGGAGACATTTTTGGTTGTGGCAACGGGGGAGGTCAGAGACAATGGAACATATGACAGTGCCCAAGGACAGGCCCTACCAAACACAGATGTATTCAGTCCAAATGTCCCTAGTGCTGAGGTCTAGAAAGCCCTGGAATCAAAGGTTCCAGGGAAGAATCCACTGGGGCTTGTTCCTAGTTCAACCGAAATAATCACTTAAACATGAATTTCTACAACAGGCCTGGGACAACTCTGTAAACAGATGTCTTCTTCTAGCACAATTTAGTTCCAGAAGCCAGGAATGATGTCTTTCATTTCAGAGCAACATTAAAACCTAAATTATGAAGAGATAAATTATCTTTGTTCCATTCCTCAAAGCAGCTCTCTTTTCTTCCTCTTTACCATTTTGTCCTTTGTATACACCTGTGACGATGCCGGGACCCATGGGACTGTGGATAAACCTAGCACATGAGTTTTCCGATGGCTGGCTGAAGGGCTACTGCATTTGCTCGGTTTATGCACCGTTTTACTCCAGGCACTTGATGGTTGGAGTGATCAACAACAATTTAAGTCATGAAGAGTTTTTGTCATAGGTGCTAAGAACCCTTTTAAGGGTCAGCTTATGGAAGAACCAAGGCAAGAGCCTTACTGGATATCTCATCATCTTCTTTTTAAAAAACTACCTTTTAAAAATTCTGTTTTTTAATTTCTTTGCTGGAGACTGATCCCAGGGGCTTGGGCATTCTGGGTAAACTCTCTCCCATGAAGCTACAACCCTAGCCCTATTTTGTTTGCAATTGACACATAATAATTATACATATATAGCATGTTTTGATGCATGTATCGATGTGGAATGACCAAATTAGGTATTACGTATCTCTGTCTCCTTAAACATTTATCATTTTCTTGTGGTAGAAATAATCACAATTCTCTCTTCTAGTTACTTCAGCACAGTACTGTTAACTATAATCACCCTACTGTGCAACAGAACACCAGGATTTATTCCTCCTCTCTAATTTTCTACCCATGGATCAACTCTCTCACTCCCCCTCTCTCAGTCATATTCCCAGCCTCTGGTGACCACTATTCTACTTTGCACTTTTCTGAGATTAGTTTTTAGAGTCCACGAGTCAGAGAGCTCATGTTTTATGTGTCTTTTTGTGCTTGGATTATTTAGACTAATGTAGTATTCTCCTGGCTCATCCACAATGCTACAAATGAACTGAATAGTACTTTATTAAACAGATGGATAACATTTTCTTTATCCATTCATCTGTTGACAGAAACCTCGGTTGATCGCAAGTCTTGGTGATTCTTCCAACCTATCCTCCTTCCTTAAGTTCACTGTCAATCATATCTCGTAAGCCAATTAAAATATGCTGCCTACTATTTTTCTGCATTTGGTCTTATTATTCTCTTTATTCAGTCATCGTCAGATGACCAGAGTAAATTTTCTGGAATATAAATCTGGTCATATCATTCCATTTCTCAAAATTTCTTAGTGATTTCCTACCAACCAAAGGATAAATGCTAAACTCCTTAGGAAAACATAAAATATTATTCTAATTTTAGCTCCTGCCATGCTTGTCTTTGAAGATCTAAATACCTAATCACGTAAAGTTCTCTGAAAACAATTTTCTTGGGTTCTGCATATATTGTTAACTGCTTTTCGTTTTTCCTAGCATACCCAGTCTTCCAAGGGCCAACTTAGTAAATTTCTACTTATCTTTCAAATTTCAACTCAAACACTTACCTCTCCCATGTAACCTTTCTGGATTATTCCCATCCCACTGCTTTTGTCATTTCTTAAGCATGCCTTTATTATAGCAGTCATCAAAGTTCATCTCTATGTCTACTAGACTCTGAGATCCATGAAGACAAGAACCATCTTTATTCTACTTTGCATCTCCATCCCTTGGTTTACATTCTAATACCTATCAGTAGCTCAAGGGATACTGCTGACTCAAGAAAGCATTTTAGGAAGATGGAAATGGCAATGTCATGTGGAAGAGAGGGATAAAAAAAGTGTGTTCTATGGTTGGAGAGGAAAGCCATACTGAAGAACTATGTAGTATGAGGAATCAGTAATGACGCATAGGTTTTTGAACCTAGAATGGTGTTATTATTGGAAGTGGGAGGAGAGAGAAAAGGAAAGTCATAAAAAGACATAGGTTTAGTGAAAGGTAATTTTCAATTTTTGGTTGGCTATTTGTATAGAGATATTCAAGATGCTGGAAATGTAGAGGCTCAGTAGGGGCACAAATCATAGCTCAAGACATAGATTTTAGAAGGAGTTCCCTAGAGTTTGAAAGCGAGACCAATGAGAATGAATGTCCAATACTATAGGTAGGAGGGACAAACACTAAAGATGAACATTAGAGAACAAAACCTTTGTGGAACATGTAATTTTAGATGGCAGGAAAAAGAAAAGGAATCTTCCCCCAGAGGGATGTTTTTGAAAGGCAGGCAGGAAATAGGGATAACACTCATACTGGAAAACAAGTGGAGAACAAAACTTCAACAATAGGAAGATGGTTAATAGCCTTAAATACAAAAGAACAAACTAAAGATTAGGAAAAAAAATTGAGTTTATTAATTAGGTAGTCACTGGTATTCAAAAACCTAAGATTATTTTAGGACAGATATATTAGTGACTTCAAGAAGGCTACAGAGTGGGAAAAATGGGGGTTTTGCTCTGCTGTAAGCTTTAACAGTTTGCATTTTGCAGCTGTTGAGTGAGGGTCCTATAGCTGGGGAAAATGAATGATCCGAGCCCAGACTACTGATGTTCCAAAGATAAAGAAGAGAGGAGAGCCATCTGCCTGGGGCTGAGCTTCCTGAAAGTGTTGTTGGACTTGGAGTAGGTAGGGTCAGAGCATCAGGTGGGCTGTGGCAGGTCAGAGGAGTGGCTCCTACAACCACTTCTTTTGCAATTCTTTTTTAGTGCTGGGGATTGAATAAAGGGTCTCACAAATGTTAAACACATGTGCTACCACTGCTACCATGAGGTTACACTTCCAGCCTCTGCAACAAGCAATTCTATCATTTTTCTTCTCCAACTAGAATCAACTACTTTGGGGAAAAATTAATTCCAAGTATTTTCTTTTTTTTTTTTTTTCCATAGGTACATTATCATTTATTTCTTTTTTTTTTTAGATTTTTTTTAAATTTTATTTTTTCCCCATTAACATTTCTTTCTTTAAGTAGTATTCTTATAAAATTATATTTTCTAGTTGTTTATTGATAGTTATTTTAAAATGCTACTGATTTTAAAACACTAATCTTGTATCAACCTGATGAGTAATCTTGTTAGTAATAGTCTGTATGCAGTCACGTTCAGGAATTTTTTAATATAAACAGTCCCATCACTGGTGAATAAGGCCAGCTGCTGCCTCTTTTCCCATCCTCAAAGCTTCTATTTTTTCTTTGTACCTCCGGTTAGCTATAATGTTATCTGCAACACTGAATGAAAGTGGCTAAAACTGAAACCCCAAACTGATTCACAGGTTTAACAGAAATGCTCTCAATAAGGGCCGGAGATTTAGCTCAGTGGCACCACAGTTGCCTCGAAAGCGCCAAGTCCTAAGTTTGAGCCCTGGTACTGGGGGAGGGAGGAGTGGCACCATGTTATCAACATTGTACCATCCAGAAAGGTGTACATAAGCTCATTTCCACCTTTATCACCTTAAGAAAATCTGTTTTTATACCCAATGTGCTGGGAATTATTATATATTGAATTTTATAAATGTTTGTCTCTGAACTCCATTTCTTACAGATTTTATCCTAGTAAATTACATTAATAAGTGAGCTAATATTAAACTACCTTTCTTTTTTTTGATACTAATTGCTTTAATTGCTTTTGTTTTTTTTATACCAGGGATCAAATTCAGTATCTTGTGCTTGGAAGGCAGGCATAGTGCCATTGAGCTAAATCCCCGGCCCCTGATACCAATTGCTTTTTTTTA
This sequence comes from Heterocephalus glaber, assembly GCF_053883595.1. NCBI lineage: Eukaryota > Metazoa > Chordata > Mammalia > Rodentia > Bathyergidae > Heterocephalus > Heterocephalus glaber. Next base: position 22,759,619 of record NW_028258351.1, on the reverse strand, counting down.
AAATTCTTTTATTGGTGCATTTTAGGTATACAATACGTTTACATTTATCATTTGGTGCTTGTACCTGTACATGATGTACCTTGGTTCTTATTTTTTCCCCATTACCTATGTGCCCTTAACCCCTTCCACCCTTCCCTATTTACACAGATGTCGTTTCCATTATTTTTTTTTCTTTTCTCATAATTTTTCCTTTCCCTTCTTCCCTTTCCCCTTTCCCTCCCACCACCCCTACACCTTTGGACGTTTTCCTATTTCAAATTATCAATTATTCATTTTAATACTTATTTACATTTTCAGTTTCTCACACTAAAGAAACTATTTGGTATTTACACATGTGTGTCCTATTTATTTCACTTAAGAGTATGGCCTCAATAGGCATCCATTTAGCTATAAATGTCTCTAGTTTCTCATTCTTTATGGCTGAGCAGTACTCCATGTTATAAAAAAACCCCACATTTTCTTTATCCAGTCTCCAGTTGATGGGCACTTGGGCTGCTTCCAAGCTTTAGCTATTACAAACTGTGCCGCTATGAACATGGGTGCACATATATTGCTGTGGTATGATTGTTTTAATTCTTTGGGGAAGATCCCCAGGAGGGGAATAGCTGGGTCAAATGGGACTTCTAGTCCTAGTTCTTTGAGGTATCTCCATACTGATTTCCACAGTGGCTGCACCAGTCTTCACTCCCACCAACAGTGGAGCAGGGTTCCTTTCTCCCCACACCCCCGCCAGCATTTGTTATTGGTTGATTTCTTGATAGCAGCCACCCTTTCTGGGGTGAGGTGGGATCTCAGTGCTGTTTTCATCTGCATCTCTAGAATGACCAGTGATGTTGTGAACAAAACCTCAGTAGCACGGGAACTAGCACAAAGAATCAACAACGGGAATCTCATCTTATTAAAAAGCTTCTACCCTGGTGGTCTTGGATCTTCCTGCCCACCACTCTGAACGTGTTGCCTGTGTGTTGATAGATGTGGACTCTGCTGAACCCTGTGGAGCCACCAGCTGGCACCCACTTCTTGTTGGCATCGTCGTAAACCATCAGAGCAGCTCTCGCCTGACAGATACTCTGTTCCCTCATGGCCTCAGCGGCGGCGGCTACACCATGTCCGCGTGGGGCCGCGGGCCGGGGTGGGGCCGGGGATGTGGAACCGGGCGTCCGGGGACCCCGGGAACCCCAAGACCCGCTGCCGCTCCGCACCTGCTCGCATCTTCTGGCCTCTGCCGCGTCCTCCGCTTGCCCTCCAATTCCATGTATTTTCATAAGCAGTGGCATTTGGACCTAGAGAACTTGTTTGGAGGTTCCAGCAGGGGAGCACAGCTTCTCGTATACGCTTGACCAAGGAAACAGTCCCCCTCTATCACAGGTGGTCGTGTTCTTTGACTGAGCTCTCAGTTTTGGGAGGGACGCACATGGAGCAGTGCAGGAGAAAAGGAACACCTTCCTGGCCAGCCAGATCAGCTGAATCAACCCTGGCTATCAATGGGGTGACAGATGTAGCATCCAGATCACCCTCACATCCAGCACTGGCATTTGGAGAAATGGACAGTTCTTTTTTACATGACTCCATGCTACTCGTGGTCTTCAAATTCTAATGATGCCCCACCCTAAACTTTATCCTTTCCAAATGGAAGGGCACTAACCTTCTGCTTCTGTTTCCATGTGGCAGTTCCCGGCCACAGTCCATCCATTATTTTCCTTACAAATTGTATAACTTCCTTCTTGACATGTGGTAATCGGAGCCACGTAGAGCTTTCTAGCTGTCAATGAATAATAGTCATAAAGAAATAAGGACATTATTTTCCATAGTTTGCAGTAAGCTCCCCATTGTCATGTTGGAGAGCAAAGGAAATGGCAAAGAAAATTTTTTTTATATTTGTGTTTATTCATTTATTTTTTATTAGTACATGTTTGCAGTACATAGTGTTCACATCCCTTGTGTGGAGTTGGTACATGTACATAACACAGCTTAATTCTTTTTTCATACTCTTTCCCTCTGCTTCCATCTCTTGAAACCTTTCCCATTTGAGAAAGATCTATGCCCCTACTTCCTACTATCTATCTTTTGTTTTTCCCTTTATTTATAATTTGGGTTTCTCATAGAAGAGAAACCATGTGATATTTAAGCTTGTGTGTCTGACTTATTTCACTTAACATTATGGTCTCAAGGTGCATCCATTTCCTACAAATGAATCGAATTTAGCTGGATAAGCCAAAGATGCTTTCATACTCCCCTTCTGGTCCCACTCGCACTGGGCAGTTGTTCACTAATATCTATTAACAGAAGGCCAGGTCAGGGGGCTTTAGCTGTGGGTTCATACAGCCTTCCTTTTCTGTTCATATTGACTCTTCACATGCTTCATTTTTGCCTGCTTCAGATTTACTGACTTGAAATTTAAATATGAACAGTCACTCTGTTTTTAATCTTATTTTATTCCTTGCTTTCCATCAGTTACCAAACCGAAGACAGGTGAAGCTGACTGACAGAGAGAACACGGCAGACATTTGGAAAGCACTGAAGCTTTGTAAACAAAGCAGTTGCCCTGAACATGAAGACTTAAACATACCTCCTGGCTGCTATAGGACTCACAGCCCAGGAAAGCACAGTCACCGCATTTATATTTTCTTTCCAAGTGTTGACCTGAAAAATCCATAACAGAAATAACTTCTTTTGTTACTATGTACGTGGGGGATGAAAGCCCTACTCAAAGGACTTCACGGAAACCAAGCGCCCACATAAACTCACAGTGCAAATAACCCTAAGCTGGTATATTTACTCTAAAACAAACTCTGAAATGGTGGAATCTGGGAGGTGTTAACCAAAGACAATACAAGGCTAAGTCACAAGCTGATAAATAGTTTCCTTCTGACCCAGTGAGAAAGATGCAGTAAGTCTACCGCCATACCACCCTGAACACGCCCAATCTCGTCTGATCTCGGAAGCTAAGCAGGGTCGGGCCTGGTTAGTACTTGGATGGGAGAAAGATGCAGTAATTAGTGCCAAAGGATGATCAGTCAGCACTCTTCTCTGATGATCCACAATGGGGAGACATGACGGAGAATAGAAGGGTAAACCACTACTCAAATCATACAGGCAGCCAAGGTGTTATGCTTCTTTGCAAGGTACAAAATGAATGCATCTGGCTGACAGTATGTTTCCCCCATGGCATAAAATTAAACAAAAAGTTCCCAGGCCACATATGGCCTTTAGTTCATTTTGTACTACCATGAAGAGCCCTTTTCTTTATGAATTCTCAAAGCCCCAGGAGCTATACCTATGCTTTCTTGCACTAGTGAAAGCAAAGCCAGGCTAGCAGGAAGAGGAAAAACCATGGCGAAGTTCCATGATTCCAGTTCTGATATTTGTTTCTATGTTTGTTCAACTCTTTTCATCAGTGCGAAGAATAAGTTGCTCACAAGATAATTATGTGGTTTGGAAATGAGCAATCTTGATACAAACATGAAATATATATTCTATTTTACTACTTAGGATCTCGAGTGTTAAAATACACAGATTGGGTAGACGGCTAAATATAGGCTCAAAAAGAACTTGTTTCTTTAAAAGGAAAAGAAAAAGAAGGCAGAAAAAAGATATGTCAGACATAGCTGAGGACCAACAAAATAAAGGAATAAAATGCCACTCATTATTTCAGACCAAGACTAAGGACGCTGACTGGGATCACAGAACGTTTGAAACAAAATTATATGACTATGTAATTATTTAGTTAAATTGTCACACTAAGTAATTATTTAATTATTTTAAGCACAGAAGGTGACAAAGAGCCACTAAACTAACCAAGAACTGTCAGGCAGATCTTTGAGGTCTGCCTTAATAAGAGGCAAAGCATTATTTCTAGTCAGTATTTTCATGATCTGTGGTTTGTGTGGCTACTATTCCATCCTTGAGAATCATTTATGCTCTTAACACAAATAGAACAATCTTGCCCTTGTTTATATAAACAAATAGCACACAAGTTCCATTTTGGAATTTAGAAACAGAGCAAAGATAAGACTCAGCTTAGCTGCAGACCAGACCTTCAAAATATCAAAGCAACAGGGCCCAATTAAATAGTGTTTCCCCATATGGGCTCTCAACATGTGGAGTAAAGGAGGGCTCATTAATTCAGCCAGGACACATTTCTGATGGTGCTATTATGCTTTACAGAGCCAGAATATTCTGTAAACAAAGCAGAATTTTACATCCTGTTATGGATCACCAGTTAGCTCCGCCAGTCTGGAAAAGAAAAACGGATCCTGTTTACTCTCAGAATTTCACTCTGAGTTTGGGTTTTATAGGTTAGGTGGGTTCAAGATAGAGGAAAGAAAATGATGTGGGACAAATCCCAAGAGCTTCAGGCTACATGTAGCACTGACTGTCCTCCCTGTTACCCAGCGAGGGCTCCCTTGTGATGCAGCAACCCTTGTCTGACATGCACTTCTGTGTTACCTGTTTTGTTCTAATCTCTCCTATGCCTACCCCACACTGCTTCAGTTTTCTGCATCACCTGCAAACTTCCTTCTTTCCCCTTTAGAGTTGGATTTGGTTTGAATTCCAGCTTTCGATTGACCTTCTGTTTGACCTTGGGCAAGTTATTTAACATTTCTGAGCTACTGTGAGATGGAAATAATATATTTTCCTCCACTGTGAGATGGAAATAATATATTTCATAAACTGGTTGTAAGCATTAATAAGACATGCATATGAAATATGTAGTATAGATTCTGCTACATATTAGTTTTTTATCAGAGGTATAGTTGAAAATATTCTTCTAAAGCTATCAAATTACTTACTACATACTAAACATGTAGTAAGGAACATTCTCAGCCCGGTATCCTTTTCCATGGCTTCACTCTGTTGACTATGCTGCCCTTCTTCTATTCCTCTGGTTCTTGCACTTAGCTGACTGCTCCTGCTTTACTACTTGCACTCTTTCTTTATCCTTTCCAATTGCCAATGTAGACATATTGTGGGCATCCCATTTTTTATCTCAAACAATGATATTTAATCTGTAGTTCCAAGCCCAGCCTCTATCTTCAGGTAAGTTTCTATCTCTACCTTTACTGTAAAAATCTGTACCTACAGGGTGTGTCACCACCATCTCAGACTGAGTGGGTTCACAAAAGTGAATGTTGTACTGTTAATATCAGTCCCAAAGTAAAAACACTCAAATATCCATCCACTGACAAATGTATAAAGTGTGATGTAAGCATACAATGGGCTATTATTCAGCTAAATAACAATATTAAGTTATGATACTTGCTACACATAGATGAACCTTGAAAATACCATGCTAAGCAAAATAAGCTAGTCAGGGAAGGGCGGAGTGGGTGAAGGGCACACAGGTAATGGGGAAAAAAATAAGAACCAAGATGTATCATGTATAGGCACAAACACCCAATGATAAATGTAAACGAATTGTATACCTAAAATGTACCAATAAAAGAACTAAAAAAAAAAAAAAAAGAAGCTAGTCAGAAAAGACTACAAACTGCATTAATTCATTTATATGAAATGTCCAGCACAGGCAAATCTATAAAGGCAGAAATCAATTAATAGTTGCCCATGGCTGGAGTAGAGGAAGTTTGTAGGAAATGGCGAGTGACTGCTAATGAGAATGGAGTTTCTTTCCAAGTTTATGAAAATATTCCATTATTGACTCTGGCAATTGTTGCACAACTCAAAGTATACTAAAAACCACTAAAACATATGCTCTAAATGGGTGAATTGTGTGGCATGTGAATTACATCTTGATAAAGGTATCTCTTGCAGACGGGAAGGGGTCCAGGGGACCAAGGGCAAAGGGTGAGGGGAGGGGATGGGGAAAGAGGTAGAGTGAAGATATGTCACATACCAGATCCTCATAATCTCTATGAATGTGGACATTATATGCTATAAACATGAACTAACATTAACAATATCAACAAGAATGGAAAGGGGGAAAGGAGAACTAGAGGAGGAGGGAGGAAAGGGAAGTAGATTTAAAAAGGAACACTTTGTATTATGTACATGTACCCACTCCCCAGATGATTGTAAAATGCATGTACTGCAAACATGTACTAATAAAATAAAAATTTAAAAATACGTTAGCTCAGTGTGGTGGTTCATGCCTATGATCCCACCCTTCAGGGAGGCTCAGAGAGAATTGCAAATTTAAGCCCAGACTGGGCAACTTAGTATCTTAGAGAGACCCTGTCTCAAAATAAAACGGGCTGAGGATATAGCTCAGTGCAAAGGCTCTGAGTTCAAACCACAGCATCACACACACACACACACACACACACACACACACACACACAGACAAAAGTTGGATCCCCTCTTTACCCATCACATCAAATCTGCAGAATTAAATCTAGCATCCATTGCAAAAAGGGTGCAGGGTATCTAAGGATATTAGAACCTTGACTCATCTCATCTAACTTCTCCATGAGGTTCATAATGGGCATATAGGGAGAAGGTGCTGCTGTACTAATGGAGCTTAGGCCAGAAACTCCACCAAGCTGGGCTGAGACACATGGCTGAGCCCAGTGGTTCTCTAACTGGGGTTCCCAGACCAGCAGTGCTACCAGTACTACCTATCTGGACTTGCAGAGGTCCAAATTCTCAGGTCTACTAACACTGAAGGATTCTGACACCATGGGATGGACCCAGTAATCATATTGTAATATGCCTGCCAGGTGTTCTGATGCAGGTTCAAGTTTGAGACCCACTGCTTTAGTCTAAAGCCTAGGGGACCCGGCCACACCCAGGTCTCAAGATCTGTCACCTGGCCATGTCCCTGATACAGGAAGGAAAAGGAAACAAAAGCAATATTATTTCAATGCAACAGTGTACTCTTCATCTTTGATGTGCCATTTTACATCTTCCTGCTTTTCGCTTTTGCTGTGGCTATTACTATAACTGTGATGGGCAGCTCACAGGTATCTCTGGGGGGCGGCTCCCTCAGGTAAACCTGTTGTCTCTTGATTTCTGCCCTGGAGCTTTTCACTCTGCTGTGGGAGCCTGCTACACCATTCCACCACATGTGCAAACCTGGAGTGAAGGGATTAAACCACCTGCAAGAAAAAGGGTGTGGGACTCAAGTGATAAATACTCCCAAGTTCAACATCTCAGGAAGACGATTCCAGAGCACATTCACATGTTCTCTGCTGGACTGAGCTCCTGTTGTGCTCAGCCCTTGGACTGACTCTCTTTCCTTCTTTGTGTACTTTCTCAACCCTCCACTCCTGGGATCACACCCCCAAGTAAACTACCCTACTCCAGCTCTCCCTTCAGGCTCTGCTCCCTGGGTCACCAAAGTTAAGTCATGACCCTTCCACTAAAAGCCCCATAATTGGACCAATGGCATCAGTTTCCCTCTTCTAAAAGAGAACCCAGGAAACTGATGAAGATGCTTATCCTGGGTGAAGAAGGCAAACAAAAGGGCTCTGTTTCCTCCTCCTCATCACTATGGTGGGCTGATGCATGATTTTCAGTTACTATCCTAATAAATTTATAATTTGTCTCAGAACTAAAATCACATACAAGATATAAGAAAAAGAGAGAGTCACGTGAAAAAGGATTTGGAATGTCAAGAGTTCCAGCTAATGTTCCCATGCCAATGCCTGTGATTTCTGGCTTCTGCTGCATGAAGCTCTGGGAGTAAGTGGTTTGGTCTTCTGGTCTATAAAATGAGATGCTTGGACAAGAATCTACCACAAAGTCTCCCTCAGGCCCAACTCTCCCACATTGTATCTCTGGAAAGACGGGCAACTGACACAGCATGACAAACCACAGAAAGCAGATAAAGGTATTCTCAGAACCAATATCAGACCAGGGCTTCACCTGGACAGGCTGAACTCTTTAGAGTGAGGGGCAGTGTAGTATGTGGTTAGTATTCTTCAGTCCTGCATAGAACATGTGCAACGAATGTGTCTCTTTCTACAAAGGGAAAACAAATAAAATAAAATAACAACCTTCCAACCATCAGTGCTCTTGAAAGCATCTTTCTCCTTTCTCTTTATTGCTTTATCATCAGGGACCTTCATTTCTTCTGGGAGCTCAGGAAATCTGCCTGGTTGCAACTTAAGCCTCTGTGGTCTCCTCCTTGTCCTCCACTTCCTTTGACTGCCACCTCCCCTCAGGTCATCAGTCCCTTCATGATGGATGGCTCCTCCTTCTCCCTGCACAGTGACTGTCCCTCCCACAAGACTGGGCTCTTAGGTGATTTAATATTTATGCGACCTAAGTCTGCAGCACTGTGGAACTCACTGTGTTGTTAGACATCTCTGCCTCTCAGGCTCTGGGGAGGCTGTGGGACCTCTGGGCGATGTAGGTTCTGTAAAGAAAGGGCAGAGTGAAATGGGCTTCTGTATCAAACTACCTCTGCTTCAGTGCAGATATTGGCAAGGAGGGGTCATTCAAGAGGCTGAGTGAAAATTGATCTAGAGTGACAAGGGGCTGGCTAATGTAAATTGGCCTCTGGGGAAGGGAATGGAATTAATGTGAGAAAATGAAAAAAAATGGAAACAAAGTCTTTGTAAATAGGGAGGGGTGGAGGGATTGAAGGGAGGCAGGGGAATGGGGGGAAAAAAGAATCAAGATTGATTATGTAAAGGCACAAATTTCCAATGATGAATGTCATTATATTGTATACCTAAAATGTACCAATAAAATTAATTTTTAAAAAAGGGGAGAGGTACAGAGAAAGTGGGCTGCAGAAGGCTCCCATCTCATGGTTCTCAATCCCTCTTCTACCACCACTGTCCGGGTGGGCTCTGGAGCTGAGCATCAGACTCTCCAGGTAAAGAGCAGCACAGGCCCTCTGCCTGATGCCCACTGCCTACTCATCTGTCTTTGCCATTCCTGCCCCCACAATACTGCTCATGATGGACCACAGGGTCCTGGGATGGGCTGGGGAACAAGGGGAAAGTACCTGACCTACCCTGAAAGTTTCAGGGACAGCCATATTAAAACCAGGTTAGCAGATGGAAAGCAATCCCTTTGTTTGTCTTTATCCTTGAATCCTCCATCTCCATCAGTGAATCCCATGCATGTGTGGCTAGGACCATTTCCCTATTCTAGACTCACTCAGTGAAGAAAGAAATCCCATAATAGCGACTCCCAGAGGATGCATCAAATTAATGGTAGAAGGAAACCATGACTAATTAACCCATAGCTAAATGCACAGTCGCCTTCATGATAATCTGTTATAAATGGAATTGCCAAGTGCATTCTATGGGAAAAGGTGCAGAATCATAACATGCACAAAGTCCAAGCCTGAGTGTTAGTTCAGGGTGGTGGATAAAAGCCCAGCCAGAGTCAAGTCATGGGGGAAAAGTGCAGCTCTGCCTCAGGTAGGGCGCTTGACTTCAACTTCACTGGGCCTCTGTTTCCTCAAAATGGCAGCAGTTACTTTGCAGGTTTGTTCTAAGTAGTATGAGAGTCAATGCAGCCTTTGTCACCATCATTACTATCCTGCTGTTGCAGTAACGACATGGGATGGCTGGATTATGGGCCTAAGACACATTTACATCTGGCCTCTCCAGAGGATGCCCCCATTCATGTGTTAGTATCTGGGGTGGGGATGGGTGGATCTCAGCCCAAGTATTAACCAATGAAAGTCTCCTTTGGAAGGTGGAGCAGGATTGCTGCCAATATTCACCAGTCAGTGTTCACATTAAGTGACTTTAAACAAGTCTTAGGACAGACCTTTGAAGACACCCAACTACCTCCCAACTCCCAGATCTAACCTGCATCCTTTCATTTTTTTTCATTGTTGTTCCTCTAGGGACTGGTTGGGACATAGGGTGACCAGGCCTCTCCTTCCACAAGTCACCGCATGATATCCATGATTCCAGTTCAGAGCCCCTACAACACCATCCGTGCTCTCAGCCCTGTTATGTGGTCTTCATGGAACTAGGATGCTCATTTCTTTGGAGTAGAAGTGATACTGCAGACCCCAAGTTGCCAACATAGCTGGAGCCTTCTTGTGTCAGATTGTTTGCAAAACTGAGCACCAATAATTCTTCCTATTCCTGTATGTGCACCAAGCTACTCCAGCAAGAAGTGGAGGATATTTCCTTTCCCCTTGAATGTGGGTTGGGTGTATAATTTGGTTTGGCTTGCAGAAGAAAGAGGCAGCAATGCTGTGCCAACTCTTGGACTAGGCCTCGACAGGTTTGCCCTACTGGAACACTTGAGCAGCTGTGCTACTGACTGGTCAGAGACCAAAGTAGAGGAAATCCCAGCACTCTAGGACTTAGATGACCTCAGCCCTCAACTGCCCTGCCAGCTGAATGAAGCCACAAGAGGGAGCTCATACAAGACTAACAGAATTATCTGCCCAACACTCTGAAATGCAAGAAATAATAAAGTGCTGTTTCCATACATCACCTTTTGGGATAGTCTGTTATGTAGTGATAGAGAACTAATACACTTCTCAAATCCCCAGACAACACCCAAAGTCAGTTCATTGTGCTCAGGCTTACATTGTCATGCTGGTAAGATCACTGAGAATTCATGAGCTCTGGACTGTTAAAGCTGTGGAGGGAACAAGCCACAGAAGGCAAAACACAGGTACTCAGTGTCATTACTTAATTAGCTTGACACAATTAGAATAGCAATTAGCGTTGAACAGGTTGCCCCTTTGTTTGTCTCTTGAGTCATCTAGAGCCTTCTTTTAGTATCAATTCTTGAACTTCTCAGGATTTTCCGATTGTACTTGTATCTGAGCTCTAGTTTGAGTGCCTTTCTCTACTTTCTTGACTCTCAAAAGATTTTGAGCCTTGAGGTCATGTCCACACATGCAAGTCTAGGTCAGAGCTGCTGTTTCTCTGTGGCTATTAAAACCGTAACTAGAGACTTTTCCTGAGCTCCCACTGAAGGAAATCATTTGATTTCATCTTACTTCTGTTTCAACTCTTAATACTCACAGTCATGTTCTGATGCAAAACAGGAGAGAAAGAAGAAACAGAGAGTTGTAGAGCTGCTAATTTCCAGTTATTCCTCAGTTTTTAAAATTACACATACACACATACACACACACACGGAACATGTTTCTTGCAGAAAAATTATAAGTCACAGACTAAAAAAGTGGTGGTGGGATTAAACCCTTATAATTCTACCATCTTGAGAGTAAATGTTTGGAGATCACTGTTACAGATTTAAATATTTACAGTGAAAACAATGTGATCATGGTATACATAGTAATTTTCATTTTTCGTATTTCATTTAGTGTATTACAAACAAATCGCCACATCAACACACATCAGCAACGTCATATTTCATGAGCGAGAGGCAATTTATGGCCTCACAGTTTTCTACTATATGGATGTAGGACAACACCACATTTCTTTCAGTGAATCCCTTATTGTTGAGCATATATTTTACTCACAGTTCTTCCTTATCTTAAACAATGTTGCAGATAACATATACATGGGTGTTGGTGGTTTTGTATATATTATTCAATCATTCAATAATCCTCTACCATTATACATTTAGGTCATTTCTTGTTTTTCAATAATTTAAGAAACACAATCTTTTTTCCATGCATCTGTGCAGCCTCAATAATTATTATGGGAGCAAGATAGTTGGCTAAAATTCAAAATCATCTTGAACTATGAATCACAGGATGACCAAGTATACTGACAGACCTCCTGATAAAAAAACACTTTCTGCTGTTAAAGGACTTGCTTAGCAGGAGATGACTCTAGGATATACACTCCAGGTTGCCTCCCCTCTATTCCCCCATCAATCACTTTAGGGGTAGAGGCTCAAATTGTTGTGTAGCTTTCTCCTGGGGAGATGATGGTAGTCTCACATTCTCAATAGCAGATGGATGTTAAGTCCCCATCTAGTGCATGTGCAGCTGCTGAATATGATGCTTCTGTGTGCTTCACCCCATGACACTGACCTTATCCAGTCAGTTGCTGTGTCCAGGAGATTCTCCCTCAATAGAGGTCTAGATTGTTCCTACCTATATCCTGGTAACAAGCTTCCATCACTTCTTGGGCCATCACTGCCCCTTGAGCTTCTAATCACTTGTTTTCCAAGACCTCCTAAAACCTGGGATTTGCTACTTCCCTGCTCAACTGAAAGCAATGGCAACAAGTAAATGTACTTTCTAAACTTGGCATTTCTGTCGAATGTATGAATGAATAAATAAACAATTAACCAGCAATCATTATATGTTAGGTAGCTTGCTAGATACGCAAAGGTGAAGCAGCCACAGTTCTTTGTCCTCTAGAGACTCAGATCTGGTAAGGAAGACAGCAAATAAGCAATGAGAGAGTAATGCACTATGGTTTTTAGAGCCAAATATTCCAGAGGTAACTTATTACATGTGCCCAAGAAAAGCTATGCTGGGACAGATGATTTATGAGCTGATTCTTAAAGGAAAAGGACATGTCTGTCAGAGGATCAAGGGAGTCCATATCCCTGCTTCTTCATTGTGCCTCAGTGGGGAGACTATCTTTCCCACATATTCTGGATGGCTGTTAGTGGATACTAATGATCCACCACTTCACATCCATCCTCTATGCCCTGATTTTAGCACAGCTAGGACAGCTAGTTCTCTGCAAGCTGGCAGACTCCCATATCAAGTGGTCAGGATTTCTGCCGAACCATACGCAGATGCAAGCTGGATGTGCAAGGGAACTAATACGATAGAGTTACGGGGACAGGTGGCTCAATGACCCAGTCTCCGATGCGACAATCCTGAGAGACATGTTACTTGGTACCAGAGGGTCCCCAGAGGGGCTGAATTCTTGCAGTGACAACCAACTTGTCCATTCTTTCTCTGACTGGCCTTCGCTCTTGTTCTGTCATATGCTTCATACTCCATTACTTCTGCTCCTTGGATTCTCTCCCAAATAAACTACTTGCAGCCAAGTCTTGTTTTAGTCTCTGCATTTTGGAAAACCTAAACTAATAAACATTCTATACTGTTGGCAATTCTGGGATCCTAAGGAAAATTGAAGGTTCGATATTAGATCAAGGGAGCCAAAAAGGAAAGAGAAAATGATTCCATTTGGGGTTTAAATTCAGCTCACCCTTGCCTGACTTTACTGTCTCACCTCATACAGACTCCAACTACCTTGAACTTGTGGAATCCTAATGTGAGCTCACCACCTCTGTGCTGCCTGCCCTGGAGGGGTTTGAAGACACTGGAGCAGCTCCCATACAGGTCTGCTTAATGACTTTCTGGAGGAAATCAGAGGTGACATGAGCACTGTGGAGTATCACAATGTGCCAGCTCTGAATCCCTGTGCCCTGGGCAACTCAGGAAGGACAGGACAGATGGCATCTGTCAGGCCTTTAATTGCACGATGTTCCTCAGAGATGGTTAGGGAAAGGCTGTGCTCACGGCTTGGATTCTGTCCTAACACAGGCAAAATGGGGGAAAGGAAGGGGCATCATGGCTTCTCCCTCAGCCCACTCTCCTCATTGGACTTTGCAAGGCCCAGGTATGATTCAGATAAGCTTCATCACAGGGTTAGAGCAAGGGTTGACTGCTTGGGTGGCAGGGGAATTGGAGGACATGTCTATATCTATATCTATATTTATATCTGTATCTATATCTATATCAGCCCAATAGTGAAGTCTCTGGGAAAGTGTCCCAGGCCACGTTGGTGACATTAGCATCTGAACTCTCCAGTGTGCCTGATTCTTTTCACCCTCTCCTCAGGACAGCTTTTCTTGTGCCCAATAAAGCTCCCAGAACCCTCTCTCTATCTCTCACCCACATTAAGGTTACTTAGGCAAAAGTACATCTCTAAGGGCCAAAGTTATAAATAAAGAAACATATGGAGTTAGCTAATGTTTCATAGCACTTTACGATTTTATAAGTTCCATTTGATTATCTCATTTGAACCTCCAAGCCAGGCTGTTCTGGTAAACATACTGCAACCCCCCAATCTACAAATTAAGGAAGAGGAATTTCCAAGAGATTGTATGCCATACTTAAGGTTGCCACACTGATGAATGGTGACATCAGAGAAATGTGCCCCCTTTTCCCCTGTGCTTGCCAGTGAAATTACTACTTGGTAATTTGTGGGTAAGATTCCATTTTCCTTGGGAGGGAATTATGTTTTGACTTTAGGTCCCTGCCACAAGAACCCTTCCCAGAAGTCAAAGGGAGGTTGCATGGATTCTGTAACACTGAAGCCTTGTTCCATTCTTCTTGTCTTCAAAGGCCTGGATGTTGAGGAGCTCAGCTGCAGCACTAAGGTCTCTTGCTCTGAGTGCTACATGACCTCAAATGTAAGCACGGAGAAGGCGAATTCTCATACATTGACTTACTCATCCACTAGTTCACTGACCCTATGCTGCTGGCACTTTGTGAGGCTCAGAAACAGAACTCCGAGGGAGCAGCAGGCATCTAAATAGAGATGTGCACCACGTAATGTGTTCTCTAGCAGACAGCTGGACAGAGCTGTGGGAGCCTAGAGGTAGGGCCAACTGGTGAGTTACAAAAGCATCACTGTTTCTGAGTTGCTGGGGTCCTAAGAGAAGATAGTAAAGTGCCACCTGTCACCACCTCTGAGTAAAAGTTTAACAATCCAGCAGCTAACAGCTGGGCCAAGGCCAGTATTCCATCACCACCTACTCAGAGCAGTGAGCTGAAATGATGCTTCAAGAACTAAGAGCTAGGCTTCTAAGGATCATCCTAGTCCCCCAATGGCACCATACACAATGCTGCCTTACCAAACTGGGCATTTCTGATCTATAAGGACAGTGAGACCCAGCCAGCAGTCCAGCTTTGTTCTGGCATCAAACCTAAAACCTAGACCTGCACATCTAGTGCACTCCTGGAAGGCAGAGATAGATATACTGTGCTGTAGTCACCTATACCATGGTGGAGAACCTGCTCAGAACATGGCCAAATTCAAGGAAGATGGTCACCTGAAAGTGTGATATGGGCCATGATTTTCAGATCCAAGGCTTGTGTACTCTAAATAAGCTGTTGCTTTCACTCATACTTCTGAGAACAAATGTGTGTAATTTTTTCCCACACCAACCAATTTTCAACTTTCCAAACAGCAACGGGGTGTTTAACAATTCAATTTAATCCCGATACTAACTACCTGCAGTTAGGGCAAATGCCACAGCTCAGAGCCTCAGTCCCATACAACTGACTTCTTCTTGAAACTCCAGTTGCATATCTCTGGCCTCCTATGCTTTGGGCCAACTGGCTTTAAAGGGGGAATTTCTAGGATCCCCTCTCCTGACTCAGTAACCTGCTAGGATGACTCACAGAACTCAGGAACACATTCTACTTACTGTTATCAGTTTATTGTAAAGGGCATGACTCAGGAACAGCAGAGGGGGGAAGGTGTGGGGTTTCCATGACCCCTCCCAACACTTCCATGTGTTTACCAACTTAGAAGCTCTCTGAATCCCACTATCTGGGGTTTTACAGAAGTTTCATAACATAGGCACAAGAGTTAATTGAATCTTTGACCCCTATCCTGTCTCTGAAGGTTAGAGGTTGGGGTTGAAATTTCCAGGCCTCTCATTGAGGCTTGGTGCATCTCATTTCTAGCCTCCATCTTGAGGCTATCTAGAGGCTCACTAAAAGTAACCTCCTGAGAACAAGAGATGCCCCTACCATCTAGGAAATTCCAAGGGAGTTAGGAGCTCTATGCTAGGAACCAAGGATGAAGACAAAATATATATTTCTCATTGTGCCGCACTCTCTAATCCTTTGACCCTCAGAAGACTTTTCCACATGGACCAGAGAAGCCCACCTATCCTGCCATCCTGAACATCAGACTATCAAGTATAAATATTCTTTGTAAAGCAGGTCCAGTCCTGAGTCCCCATGTGACACTACAAGAAAGCCATTCCTGCAGTGTCCCCATCACACTGGTGGCACACCAAGAAGCAAGCCATGCCTGGTCAGCTGCTGACAGGCAGGTCCTGTCCCTCACAGGACTCCTGCAATTGCCGTCTCATCTGGACATGGGCTCTTCTGAGCACAACACTAGCAGTCAGACTTCCACCTTAACCATTCAAGAGACAACAGCACCAAACATTCCTGCAAGCATCAGAGCCAGGGGCTAGAAAAGTTTCCTATGGAATATCATGTGATGGGCTACTCCATCAAAGTCTCCAATCAAATATTCATGATTTTTCTTAAGCAATTACAGTGGGTTAACACTGATGTGACAACATGAAGGCGTCACCAAGGACTGTGTGGGTGTAACATATCCATTTCAGTTTAAAACCCTCTAAACCAGGGGAAGCCAGCTCCCAAGTGAATTTCAGGGAGTCCAGTTTGTACAAACTGGGAAGGAAAACAAACTTGGGCAGGAGCAAAGAAGGCAGTCTGGAGGCTTTCTCTCTCTTCCATCAAATATGGCCCATACCCACCCTGCGTCATGGGAGGCAGGAGATGCCAGGGATATGTTTATTTTACAAGTGACAAAGAACAAAGGAGCCTTTTCAAAAGTTTTGGGAGTCCTTGGATTTGAGCCAAGTCCTGCTTACAGTGCATGTTTATTCCTGAGTGTCCAGATAAAGAATTCATCATTTTACCCAGAGGGATGGACAAAAAGGAAATTGTCCCCAGTCTACGGTACCCAGAGTGTCAGAGAGCTGGTGTGAAACCAGAAAAAGCCCACAGATGACTCATCCAGCTGGGGGAAGGTAAACATTTTATTGTCTTTCCATTTTTCTCCAGCCTGGGTGCTTCTGTCTGTTTGCGCCAATGAGATGGGTAACATTTTAATTAGGATTCTCACTTGTCTTCACTTTTCAAGAGAGGTGGGGGGAGGATAGCAGGGCTTAGATAAATGAATCCATAACTCCTGTGGTTGTAAGTGTGCACAACTCATCAACGAGAGTGTGTGTGCTTTCCTGAGGAAGGAAGGAAGGGAGGGAGGCAGAGGAAGATGGATGATTAGGGGAATGGAGAGAAGAAAGGAAGTGACTGAGGTCAGCCTGGCAGTGTGTCTGTGAATGAAAGACACACAGAGTGGAGAAGGAGCCACTGAAGGCTTGTACTTGTGTGCAGAGCTGGGAGGATCAGAGGAAGGAGGCTGAGAGATGACAACAAGAGTAGAGGTTTGTGTGTGTGAGAAACAGCTGAATAGGGAAAAAGAGGGGACTAAGGAAGCGACCTAAGGGCTGTGTGTGTGTGTGTGTGTGTGTGTGTGTGTGTGTGTTTGAGGGAGAGGAGAAGGGAGGAGAAGGGAGGGGATAGGAGGGAAGGAGACATTACAGAGAAACTAAGAGCACAGGAACTTTGTGTACAAGAGTTCTGGAACAGAAAAAGATGAGAGGAAAAGGAAGAAGGAAAGCTTGTGTGTGAGGGAGGAAGCAGAAGGGGGTGCTGAGCTGGATGTGGGCATGTGCACGTGCATGCTGTGATCCATGCACTTAGTTCCTCATGCCATCTTTTCTATTTTAGCTGTGCATTGTCTCTTTTCATTTAAAAAGTAATACAGTACGTGGTTATTAAAAATAGGAATAGATAGACGACTGAAAAGAGGAAGAAATCACCCATAGGCTTAACTCTCAAGAATAAAAGAAGTAGGCTTTGCACTTTTTTCCTTTAAATGTCATTCTAAATCCTACTAATTGGACTTCAGAATTCAATGGAAAAATTTACCTGAGATAACTTACATGAAGCATTTAGCACAGGGTCCAGCTGAGCGCAGGCAGGCAATAAATGTCATGGTTAGTTTTTGTTGTCTCTTTTGGCCTCTAGTCTTCTGAGGAAGAAGCTTTTGCAAAGGAATATATTATGTTCAATTACAGAGTCAGCCAGATAATAACAAATTATGAAATCCTTGCCTTTTCAGCTTCCTCCAGATGCCATGGGGAGAGGAAAGTCAACTCCACATGCCTGGGATGCTGCTAAGTTAGCCTAGGTAAGGATACCATGCATATAAGACTCACGGACCTGGGACTCTTCCCCTCACCTCAAGGACAGCCAGCCAGTTCTTATGCGCAAAACACACCCTCCCATTAACAGCTGGTCACCTCCGACTTCCAATCTGCCATTTTCCCAGACCACCCATATCCAAGAACAACTTCATGTTGCTTCTATTTGCAAAACGATTTACCTTGGTGTAAAAGACCTGGACTCATAAACATTCAGAACTATAGACCACATCCCCACTGTCTCTGGCCCTTGACTAGACAGAAGATCAAGCCCAGACTAAATTTCATCACTTTGGATAGACAATAATTTTCAATCATCTTAAATGATTTGACTGCTTACTAAATTTTTTCTTTTGCCCATGTATGCTGGTAATCTAGACAAGAATGTGGAACTGGAATCTTTTTCTTTCTGATTTTTTCCACAATAAGGAACATTCTTTTAACTGGACCATACATAAACTCGGGAAAGGTGACTTGTATGTATCTTTGATTATAACTTTTCAAGGAGTGCTATGGATTTTCTTTGGGAGCACCTCTAATTCCAGTCTTTCCCGTCTTTTTCTGTTTGTGATCTTCCTTCTCTCCCTCCCTCTTCTCTCTCTAGTGCTACCCTCAGAATTCCAAGAAGCACTCTCAACCTGTCATCCTTATGGTGCTTAACTGCTTAACTTATGGTGCAGTTCTTTTATTGGCTCTGGCATCATCTAGCCCAGGTGGAAGGGACATGAATTTGAATCTTAGGGGATGATGATACCCTTTCCACACCAATTCTGTGTATTGCAGGTTGTTTAGATGGAGTTGGTTCCTCCTCCCCAGTCTCCTGAATGGTGACCATAGAACCATGGTCGGCCAGACAGAGAACCCCATTCTCCTGAAGCTGGTTTAGCTCTAGTTAAATCTAAGACAGGTCAGCAACCAGAATCTTGGAACATTTTCTGGAAATAAACGGAAAGGTTTCATTTTTCTTTGGGCTATTGACGTACAGGAATGATGCTAGTTGGGAATTGCCAGAGGAAAGAGAGAGAGAGGGAGAAGCAGAAGCAGAGACAGAGAGACAGAGAGGGAGAAGGGGATGGAAAGGGAGAGAGAGAAGGAGAGGTAGAGAGAGGGGGAGAGATCACTGGAGTGCTTTGATCCAGCTGTGTCTGAATACATTAAACACAATAAGCCAATATATCTTCCTTTCCATAACCTGTTTTAAGTTGTCTTTCTCTACTCTACAGCACCCAAGAATCCAGACCAGAACAGCTGGTTTGGCGAAAGCACGATGGGATTTCCTCCCGTCCCCACTAATTGGTTCTCTCAAACTTCATTAATGAAAACAGTACAATAAAAGCCGTAATGTGAGCATATTTGTTCCAAGGTTCTTCTTAACTGCACCCCCACCCCAAATCTTTTACATGTGTGTAGACTGTACCTCCCAAGATGCTTGTGCCATCACCCATGTTTTTGTACCTGCCCTTTCCTGTTTCCTACAGTTTACAGAGAACAGTCAGGAAGTACAGGCCAAAAACTTATCAACTGGACAGAGTATAGATGTTCATTTTATCTAGAAACTATAATGTCTTAGCCATTAGACAGGTGCTGAGATAACAGTGGCTGATAATCCTACATATATTAATTCCACAAACTTGGCACCAATTTACATGTTTAAAAATCCAGCTCATACAGCGTTGGAATGAGTGCAAATCTCTCCTAGATTCTGATAGCAGGTTGACTCACAGTGTCTGTAGTGAGTAGCCCAGCTGTAACTCTCTGTGTCTTCTTAGGTCTGCTGAGGGACAGCTGGAGGAGGCTGCACCAGGGACCACTAGCTAGACAGACAGCATTTAATGCGGGGAATCCTGCCTTCCTTTCTATATACCCTCTTTGAACACAGCCCATTGCAACTTAAAACACATCCTGACTATAATAACTTAAAGACTAAGGTGAGAAAGTATGCTTGTATTATCTCCTAAAATAATCCACTGAGCACTCTTTATTAAAAAATTATTTTTATCACTGTTACCATTACTACCACCACCACCATCATCAGTATTATTATTAGCAGAAGCATATTTGAGCACAGAGGCCCTGAAATTCACTGTGGTTCTCTGTGCCAGGAACACTGGGCCCAAATGTTCTCAGGATGCTTCCCTCACTTCAGGCGGCTCTTCATGGAAAATCTCACCTCCCTGGAGGTGGCCCATCTAAAAGCTCCTCCACTCTCCACCTTCCCTTCCCCGCCTTATCTGTTTCTACTCCATCAGACATTCCTCTACTGATCTAGCTCATATCGATTATCTGTGTATCGCCTGTCTCTCCTCAAAAATATAAGTTCCACGAAAGAAAGTCTGCTTCATTAATTGTAGTTTTGTTCACATAGTTTTTAAATAAACATTTGTTGATTGCTCCATGCTTTACCAAACACATGCACACAAGTGTTTACTACATAACTGGCAAGCAATTCGTATACATGCACATATGACTTATATCTTAACAGGCTCTGCGAGATGGGTGCAAGACGGAACCTTTCCTGTTCTAGGGGTGCAGAAACCAAGCCCTGAGAAGGCTAAGAAAAGCTACCTGGGCTTCTGCAGGGGTTAAACAAGCTCAAGCTCTGCAGCACCCCCAAGCCCCGCAACACACACAAATCTAGCTGCAAAACTGCACTTTCGCTGCCTCACCTTACGGGGACAGGACTATGATTTCTCTCTTTATGGACTGTGGGACTGAAGTGCATTGAGGTTAGGGACCCGCACAGGGGCCATGGTGCTGACAAACTGCTCTCACACAGCCAAATCTACCACCCAATTTCCTAACCAACATGCTGAACATACTCTTATAACTATGGCCCACATCTGTCCCTCAACAGAGTTTTTATGATCTCTATTTGATGAAGAAACTGAGGCTTAGTGGCATTAAAAGGCCACACTGAGGTTCCAGAGCTAGTAAATGACAAAGGAATCTGACCCCAAAGCTGTAAATCTGACCCTAAAAAAGAGTGAATAATTTTTCACTTATTAAAATATATGCCTATTTATTTGTCTATGTATGTTTGTTTATTTTTTGCTACTGGGGAAATTGATCCCAAAGACTTTTCATGGAACTACATCCCCAGTCCTTTTATATTTTCTGTTTTGAGATACAGTCTCACTAAGTTGCCCAGGTGGAACCAGAACTTGTGATCCTCCTGTCTCAGCTTCCCAAGTGCTGGAATTATAGGTGTGTGCCATCATGCTTGGCTACATTTTTTCAATTTAATAAAATTATGTGTATATGTGTATGTTATGCTTCTGGAATAAATCTAAATGGAAGAATTTCAACTTTTTTTCTCACAAGTTATATAGTAGTTCTTCCCTTCAGTGTCATTGGAACTACATTAGATCTACAGCTCTCACTGCTGGCCAAGATCTCACCAACGAAGGAGACTGAGCTCGTTCTTATTCTTAGAAGAGTCCTGAGGCCTCTCTAACATAGAAACCTAGAGAGTGTGTTGGTAATACCTTCGCACTTCTCTGATGGGAAACTGGCCATCAGGGAAGTGAAGTAGCTTGCTAGTGAGCACCACAAACCCAATCATGGTGTTCTTTCCAAATCACACTAATGCAGGATACAGTCAGGCTGTTCCAGATTAGTGTGTGTTCCCTGGCATAAGACCCAGCAACAATTCCTTGTCTTGGGTGGATTTAGAAGTGAGATAATTACTTCTCTGGTTTCTGACCCTGTATCCCAGATTTTAAATACTTGGCTTTTAGATTCATATATCCTTAACACCACTTAATTGAACATTGATCCCTAACAAATGGTTTCCTTATACATTTTAGGTGCATTCCAACTCTAGGGCTCCTCTTGCTCCATTTCAAGGGGTCACAATGTCCACAGGGTGTAAGAGCAAGGACACAGTTGGGCACTGATACTAATAAGTAGGTAGTTTATGTAAGAAAAACGGCATTGAAGCTTTACTTTTATGGGAAGATATTCTTCCTACCATCTAGTTTATTCTGGAATTTCACTATCATAGATTATTTCCCTAAAAGTCCTACCCTGATGGGGATGTAAGTTGAGCCAGGGGCTACTTGCTACTTACAAGGAAGCCCTCCAGTCTGGGATGCCAGGAAAAGAAGCATGGCCTATATTCTTAGCATAAGTAGTTCAATGAACTTATGGGTGGCTAGACTGAGCCTATAGGATGGCCAAGGATGTTCCACACAGAGGTTTGGATCCAAAGACTTCTCATCATGCTCATTTTACATTGAGGAAATATCCCCTGTACATCTCCCACTCTGCATCCAACTAATAGAAACAGACAGTTCAAGATGGGGAAAGCTGGGGCACTGACCAATGGGGATCCATATCATTATGAATGATTGAGTAAATATGCTTAATCCAAGAGTACTCTATGGGTGTAGGATTCACTGACTGTTGAGGCCCCATTCTCAGAAGTCAAAACACTATACAACATACAAATGAATGTACCCAGGACTTACCTACCTCTGGAAGGGAGGAGAGAAGGCACCAGACCTAAGCTACCTTCAGTGCCCTATTTGAGGGTTACAATTATGCTTCATGAGGACTTTTAATCATTAGATCATCAAGTCTTTGGGGATGGGAAAGGGACATTTTAGATAGTGGCTCTTCCCCTTTGGATTCTTTTTTTCTTGGCATTGTTAGCTAGACATCATATATAATCATAGACTTTCAGAGCAGGGATGACTCTTAGAGACCATCTACACAACCCCTTTATTGTCCCACTGAGAAAGTTAATCCCAGAAAGGGAGTAATTTCTCCAAGTTTAGCACCACAAATCAATGTCTCTTAACATCAAGGCTTTTTAAAAAACATGCCACATTTTCTTACAATTATTTTGCTTCTTTAGACTAGAAAACATAAAAGTAGATGGGGAAGACTTATGCTATTTTGTTTCCTAATTCTGCCTTGTAGACACTCCAATGCCTTTTCCCCCTTATTGTTTGGGATAAGCTTCCTGCAACAAGAATGGGCTTGATTCTGTTTGATGTTGTCAAGCTGTTTCCACCTAGAAGTTGTTCATGCCCCGGAATTGGGGGATGGAGTCCCAGATGGAGCTGGCCAAGGAGATGACCATTTCTGGGTCACCCAGCTGCCCAAGGCCCTCGGGTAGCTGCAGCAGCAGGGAGGGTAACCTAGTTTGCTTAGGAGATATTGCGGCTGTCCCAGTTTATCAGCTGCAGTCCTAGAAAGGTATTGACACTGTCCTGTTTGTACAGCTCGCCCTGCAACTCAACCTGCCAAAACCTCACTGCCGCTTCCACCTGAGAAACTGAAGCATAGGAACCTATTCCACATTTGGCCCCTGACTTACTCCCATGTCATTCATATCTCTTTGAGGGGTTCCTAACCTGGATGAAGGGTATTCTGACATGTCAAGGTTACCACCTGAGAGGGATGGCACATTTCTACTTACAGGAACATTCAACTCTTAACGGTGAAGAGCCAGAGCTAGGGGTTAGCAATCCTGGGTTTGCCACAAGGTTGCCTGGCTATGTGCAGAAAAAACTGACAAAACGAAGATTTCTGGGCAGAACCAGTGAGGTGAAGAGAACATAGGGACTAGGTAGGCAGGTAATTGGAAACCTTGTTCTGGCTGTGCTACTGGTGAGTCACTTGACATCATGTCTGTCTCTCTGAGTTTTGGCTTGTTTTGGCTTTATATTTGTGAGTTGAGAGTATCCAAATATAATAGAGTGGTAAATTGGAATGACTGTTTGAGATTTCAAAGTAACCCTAAAGTCCATACCTCATAGATTTACAAAATGTAGCACCAGCTTCTCCAGCTTGGACTCTGAGAAGATTGCAGAAAAATGCCAGGAGATGTGTGAGGAGGTGGGATGGAGGGGCAGAATCACAGCTGGCAGAGCTTCTATGATTCACTCCCTAGGAGGAGCAAAATTGTGTCCTCAAGGCCCTACTCCCAAGGATTCTGCAGATTTCCTGGGCAGAAAAAGCTTTACTCACCAGGAAGGTGGACACCTCATTTTGTGTTAGCTCCCCAAGGGCAGAGCCCCTGTGTGGACTCTCTACACATCTGCCACACCTGGTGCAGGCTACACTACCCAGGAGAAGCTCAAGAGTTATTTGCTGGGTGAACAAAAAAATTTGAGTTTGTTCCTTTTCCTTCCATGCCAAAGACAGCTCACAGATATTTCTAAGTGCTGTGTTATGAGGAATGAAAGGGTGTCACAGACAGGAAATAAGTTTTCCCTTGTATATGGGCATCAGATCCGACAGTCTGCATGTGCCAGTCTGACACACTTACATAAATCTCAGGTAGGATAAAAAACCGGCACCAAAGCTGAGAAGAGCTGCAGATGGGTGGGAAAGGTTCCCAAAAGACTTGGGGCCAGAAACTTAGAAGTGTGGCTCTTCTTGAGTTGTCACTTCCTCAAAATAGGAGCGCTTATATATGCTACTGGGTAGGACCTTGAGATACCAAGGATCCCCTCAACCGTCTCATTTGGAATAGTTCTCTTTCTCTAGTTGACATTTTGAAATCTGTGGTTCATATCTCAAGCTACAATAAGCAGTAAATTTTAAAATGGGTGCATTCTCTGGCATGTAAGTTAGATGTCATTTAAGTTACTCTAAAAGGAAATGAAGCCCAGGTAAAGTCAGTACTGAGGATCAGGATACTAAGTCCTCTCACTGGGGCATCTGCAGCATAAGGAAAAGGTCCATAAAGAAGGGCTGACAAGAAGCTGCAGCTGGCCAGTAACAAGTATTTTGACCTTAAGCAATCTTTTCTCTCTGTCTCAAGTTCCTCACTAGTAACACAAAGGTGAATGAATATGATAGAAAGCAATTTTCTATTATTCTTTGGTTTGGGAATTATTTTAAGACAAGTTAATGAAGTTTAGATAAAATTCAAATGGTGTGAGTTTTAAAGAACTCAACCTGTTCTCAGAGACAGATCTAAGAACAGAATGGAATTCCAAGTTCTTCTGTAAATTTCATTCAGACTGGCCATATTCTCACGATGTAGCCCAGCAGTCTGGTCTCAAACTCACAAAGATCCTCCTGACTCAGCTTCCAGAGAGCTGGAACTATAGCCTGTACCAGCACACCTGGCTTCTAGATAAAAGACTTAGAACACATTTGTTCTTGTGGACATCAGATGGAAAATAGTAGTTAACCAGACCTGGAAATACTTTTTCCAAAAGTAGTATCAATGAGTCCCCTTCTTTTCCCCTGGTCCAACTTTCTGTCTATCTCCCTCAAACCTTTGAAAGTTCCCTGAAAACCTAAAGAAAAATCTCAAAATTAATGTCTAAGACAAACATCCCACTGATACTCCCTGCCCAACTTACATTTTAAAGAATGAATATAACTCTACGTCTTTACTGTGAGCCTTAGTCTATTTTGTGCTGCTACAACAGAACACAGTATCTGAGCTGGGTAATTTATAAGAAAAAGAAATTTATTCTCCCCCAGATCTAGAGACCGGGATGTCCAAGGTCAAAGAGCCAGCATCTGGTGTGGCCTCCTTCCAAGCATGGTGGAAGGGGAGGACAGAAACTCAGTGTCCTCACAGGGCAAAACAGCACACATGAACAAACCTATTGCCACCCACCTCTTACAGTGGTACCCAGCCATCTGTGAGGACAGAGCCCTCCTGACCCACACACCTTCTATTAGGTCCACTTCCCAACACGGTCTCATTGGGCATCAAGCTTACAACTCAAAAATTCTGAGAGACACATTCAGGCCATAGCACAGTCTGAAAATCTTTAGGTAAGATACTTGATGCCTGGAATCAAATAGAAAGTGGGCATTTTATATTTGGATCAAATCATTTATAAATAAAGTGAATTGACCCCAAATGATCAAATATGCTGGACTAGTGTCCCTAAGAGAATAATTTATGATAAATTAATTAATAAAATTAGGTTTTCAATTCTAGTGTAACTGAAAAGGAATCACATGTTAGGATCTTAAGTCCTGAGCTCTAGTTCTGATAATAGTTTGTACTGGACTATAATCCTCCAAGAGATACTAATTATAACCTCTGAGCAAAAATAGGAAAAAAAGTAAGCCCAATATTTGAAAGCAGTATAGAACGATCAAAAGCAGGCAGAAACTGGGGGAGATTTGACCCTTGGAAGAAGAAAATCATGTCTGGTTAGATATATATATTTATATTACTTTTATCCCAAGTCCACATGCCAGAAAATACTTAGAATTCAAACAGGAAGCTAAAGTATAATTGGCCTGAATCAGGGAATGGAGTCTGCTACTCTCAGAGGGGCTGAAAACTGAAACAAATTCTGAAAATGAGGGAAATACAAAAAGGTGAAACCCTAAAAATCTGCACATAAACTCTATTCAAATCCTTGGCATACCCCTGACTACGAGGAGTTGGGAGGAGAGGTTGTAAAGGAGCGCAGCTCAGCAGATGGGCAGAGAAATCAGCCTCCTCCTCTTCTCCCCCACCTCCTCCTCCCCCTTTCCCTTCTCTATTTCTTCTCTAACACCTATCTTCAAACACAAACACTGGAGAATCATAGACTGGAGAATTAAGATATTTGGGATATTCTTCTTTGCTATGTTCAGATCAATAATTATATTCCAGTCTCACATGAATTCACTCATTTCCTGACTGAAAATTTATGTATTAAAAATAAATTAATTGAGTATTTACTTTATTCCAGAACCCTAGAGACACATAAAGGAAAGAACCACTTCCTTTCTCTTTTGAACTTCTTTCTTATTTTTTCAGTGCTGAGGATCAAACCCACAGTCTTGCACATGCTAGACAAGCACTCTACCACTAAGCGACATCACCACCTCTCAAAACTTATCTTCTATTTACTGTTTTAGGCAATCCATTAGGATTGTTTTAGCTCTGTTCTACTGTAACTACTGTTTGTTTACATGTACTTTACTTAACTGAATCGATCCCCGGAAAGAACAGAAACCTACTGATATGTCTGTGTCCAATGACTAATAATGCAGTATATACTCAATTAATGATAGCTAAACACTTTAAGGAGAAACGGAGTAAGGTAAATAATCCTAAAAGTGCTATTCCATTTTCCGTTAATTTTTTAAAGGGAATCAGAAATGATTGATGTGTATGATTAGACTACGAATTTTTTAAAAAGCCAACCCATATTTTCCAATTCTTTATGGAAAGCATGGAAAAGAAGTACCACACCAAACAAACTGAAGAACCCCTAAAGATGGAGTTAAATCAAGAAACAGAAAACAATTTTAAAATACGTAAAATTACTTTCCTCAGAGATACTGGAGAAAATAATATAATCATCAAATAAGAATATATCCTCATTAAAAAGAAATAAAGTTTTAAAGAAATAAAACAAAAATCAGTGAAGAGTGGAATATTAGAATAGACCAGGCTGGTTAGCTGATGTACATTTCAGCAAACTCCAGGCAAAACAATAACATTAGAATTATGAGAGAAAAGTTAAAAGCTACTGTAGATAGTTTCAAAACCAGAGTGTTCTGATAATAAAGACACTGAGTACCTTATGAAGATGTTCTTCATTCCTTCAGATATTCAGGCACTTAGTAGACATGTACTGTCTTTAATATGCAGAGCACAATGCTCGGATCCCCTCAGTATCCTTGGAGGACTGGTTCTAGGGCTCCCCTGGACACCAACATTCATGGATGCTCAAATCTCTCATCCAACATGGCGTGGTATTTTCAATTAACCTATGCATATCCTCCGATACACTTCAAATCATCTCTAGATGACATATCATACCTAACATGATGATGGCTACGTAAGTACTTATACTGTGGTGTTTAGAGAATAGTGACAGGAAAAAGGTCTGCAATGTTCAGGAGAGATCCAATTTTTAAAGACTATTTTTGATTCATGGTTGGTTACACCTGTGGCTGTGGAACCCATGTAAACAGTGGCTGACTGTCCCACAAATGCACTGGGGAGAAAAGCCAGACATAGTCCTGCCTTTATGAAGCTTGTGGTATAGTAGGAAAAGTATACTAAAACACACACAGTGTACAGTTATACTCTAGAAAGAGTGATGAGGTTTAAGCAGATAATGTGTGGGTAGGCTCACAAGTAAGGGCTATGCAGTGTCCTGGAAGTAGGCTATGGCAGGACAGTGAACAGCATTCTTTTTGACATAAAGTAATTGTACAGATGTATGGGGTACAGTGTGACATGTCAATACAAGTAAACAATGTGTAAGGATTAGAAGAGGGGCATTGGAATGTCTAGTGTCTTATATATTTATCAGCCCTTTCTACCAGCTATTTTGAAATAGTCAATTAATTGTTTTCAACCATAGTATGGTATCCATTAGCTACAGAAAATTAGAAGTTATTCTTCCTATAGAAATGCACCTCTACCTATTAACCATCACTGTCCATTCCCCTTCCTCTACTTCCTTCCCAGATTCTGGTAACCACTATTCTATATGAGAACAGAATTCTAAGAAAAGACAACTTCAAAGGCCTTGTGGTACATGGCACGTTAAGAAACCAAACAAGAGAGACCCAAAATACAAATAATTTTTTATTCATTAAGTTTATTAGTACATTTTAGATATTCAATATGATGACATTCATCATTGGGAATTTGTAGCTTTACATGATATATCTTGGTTCTCATTTTATTCCCCATCCCCCTGCCCTCCCTTCAACCCCTCCACCCCTCCATATTTACAAAGACTTTGTTTC
Organism: Heterocephalus glaber; assembly: GCF_053883595.1. NCBI lineage: Eukaryota > Metazoa > Chordata > Mammalia > Rodentia > Bathyergidae > Heterocephalus > Heterocephalus glaber. Next base: position 22,731,065 of record NW_028258351.1, on the reverse strand, counting down.
CATGTTTTCCTTTTCTCATATTTTTTGCTTTCCCTTTTTTCTTTTCTCTTACCCTTTCCCACTTCCCCTTCCCCTTCCCCTTTGGGTCTTTTCTTCCTGTTTCACAGTATCTATTATATATGTTGATCCTCAATTATACTTTCAGTTTCTCACATAAGAGAAAATATTCGGTATTTACACATGTGTCCTATTTATTTCACTTAAGAGTATGGCCTCAATGTGCAACCATTTAGCTATAAATGTCTCTATTTTCTCATTCTTTAAGGCTCAGTAGTACTCCATTTTATTGAAAGACCATATCTTTTTTTTTTTGGTAGCGGGGATCAAACTCAGGGTCTTGCGCTTGCGAGGCAGGCACTGGAACCACTGAGCTAAATCCCCGGCCCATGACCACATCTTCTTTATCCAGTCAATAGTCGATGGGCATTTGGGCTGTTTCCAAGATTTGGGTATTACAAACTGTGCTGCTATAAACATGGGTGCCCATATAACGCTGTGGCATGATGCTTTTTATTCTTTTGGGAAGATACCCAGCAGGGGTATAGCTGGGTCAAATGGGACCTCTAATCCTAGTTCTTTGAGATATCTCCATACTGATTTCCACTGTGGTTGCATGAGTCTGCACTCCCACCAAAAATGGAGAAGGGCTCCTTTTTCTTCACAACCCCGCCAGCACTTGTTATCAGTTGATGTCTTGATAGCAACCATTCTTTCTGGAATGAGGTGGAACCTCAGCCAGTGTTGTTTTTATTTGGATCTCTTGGATGACCAGTGATGTTGAACATTTTTTCATATGTTTATTTGCCATTTCTACTTCTTTGTGTGAGAAATGTCTATTCATTTCAGATGCCCTTTTTGGACTGGGTCTTTAAATTTGGGAGGTCTGAGTTTTCTAAGCTCGTTATATTCTAGATAGTAAACCTTTGTCTGAGGAATAGCTGGTAAAAATTTTTTCCCATATTGTTGGTTGGTTGTCTCTTCACTCTGTTGGTGGTTGCTCTTGCTGTGCAGAAGGTTTTTAATAAGATGAGATCCAAATTGTTGATTCTTTGTGCTAGTTCCCGTGCATCTGAGGTTTTGTTCATGAAGTCTTTTCCTAGGCCAGTGTCTTCAAGAATTCTACCTAACCACTCTTCCATCTGGTTTAGTGTTTGTTTTAATATTTAGATCTTTGATCCATTTTGATTTTAGTTTAGTGCATGGTGTGAGATATAGGTCTAGTTTTAATCTTAGGCAAGTGGAAAATCAATTTTTCCAGCACCATTTATTAAAGAGGCTATTTTTGCTCCAGTGAGAGTGTTTCGCTCCTTTGTCAAAGATGAGGCGACCACATATGTCTGGAGTTGTTTCTGCATCTTCTAATTTGTTCCACTGATCCTTTGGTCTGTATCTTTGCTACTACCATGCTGTTTATATCACAGTAGCTTTGTAGTATAGTTTCAAGTTGGGGATTGTGATACCCTCTACCTTACCTTTGTTGCTTAGAATGCTTTTGCCATTCTAGGTCTCTTCTGGTTCCAAATGAATTTATGGATTGCATTCTCAAGTTCTGTGAAATATGCTATTGAAATTCAACTGGTATTGGACTGAATCTATACAGCAGTTTTGGAAGTATGGCCATTTTCACTATATTGATCCTTCCTACCCAGGAGCAGGGATGTCTTTCCATTTTCTGATATCACCTTCAATCTCTCTTTTCAGAGTGTTATAGTTTTCAGAGAAGAGGTCTTTGATTTCTTTTGTTAGGTTGATTCCTAGGTATTTCAGTTTTTTGGATGCTATTGTGAAAGGAATTATTTGCCCTATTTCTCTCTCAGTGAGTCTGTTTTTCATGTAGAGGAAAGCTATTGATATTTGTGTGTTGACCTTGTATCCAGCTACTCTACTGAATTTGCTTATTAAGTCTAGAAGACTTTTGGAGGTGTTCTTTGGGTCTTCTATATGGAGTATCATGTCATCTGCAAATAATGACAATTTGACTTCTTCATTTCCTATCTTTATTCCTTTTATTTCTTTCTCTTGTCTAATTGCCGTGGCTAATGTTTCCAGAACTATACTGAACAGGAGTGATGAGAGTGGACAGCCTTGTCTTGTTGCTAATTTTAGTGTGAAAGATTTCAGTTTTTGATGTTGGCTGTTGTTTTTTTATAGATGGCTTTCATCAGGTTGAGATAAAGACCACATATTCCAATTTTCTGTAGGATTTTTAATCACAAATGGGTATTAGATTTTGTCAAATACTTTTTCTGCATCTATTGAGATGATCACATGGTTTTTGTCCTTGGCTCTGTTAATATAGTTAATTATATTTATTGATTTACATATGTTGAACCATCCCTGCATCCCTGGAATGAATCCCATTTGGTCAGGGTGTATGATCTTCTTGATGATCTGCATTCTGTTTGCCAGTATCTTATTGATGATTTTTGTGTCTATGTTCATTAGTGAGATTGGCCTATAGTTCTCTTTTTCAGTTGGGTTTTTCTCTGCTTTGGGGATCAAGGTGATGGTTGCTTACAGGAATGAATTCAGGAGTACTGCTTCCCTTTCAATTTTATTGAAGAATTTAAACAGTAGTGGCAGTAGCTCCTCTCTAAATGTCTTGTAGAATTCAGCAGTGAAACCATCAGGACCTGGGCTCTTCTTTGTTGGTCAGTTTTTTATTATGTTTTCACTTTTGTTGATTGATATTGGGTTGTTTAGAACCTTTAGGTCTTCTTCATTCAACTTTGATAATTCATATATATCTAGAAATCTATGTTTTCTGTTTTCCATTTTATTGGCATATAGGTTCTCAAAGTAAGCATTGATGGTCCTCTGGATTTCTGCTTGGTCTGTTGTAATTTCCCCCTTTTTATTCCTAATTGCATGAATTTGGGCCCTTTTCTTCTTTTTTTATAAGGTTGGCTAAGGGTTTGTCAATTTTGTTTGTTCTTTTGAAGAACCAACTCTTGGCTTCACTGATTTTTGTATCATTCTCTTAGTCTCCAGCCCATTGATTTCTGCTCTGATCTGTATAACTTCCTCCCTTGTATGTACTTTGGATTTGTCTTGCTCTTCTTTTTCTAGAAGCTTCAAGTTCACCATTGGGTTGTTTATTTGAGCTCACCCTGTTTTCCTAATATGAGTATTCATTGCTATGAATTTCTCTCATAAGATTGCTTTCATTGTGTCCCATAAATTCCAATATATTGTGTTGGCATTGTCGTTTAATTGTAGAAGCTATCTAATTTCTTCTTTAATTTCCTCTGGGAATAATTGGTTGTTTGAGAATGTGCTGTTTAATTTCCATGTGTTTATGAAGTTCTTGTGGTTTCTTCTGCTCTGAATCGCCAATTTCATTGCACTATGATCTGATAATATACAGAGGATAATTTTAATTCCTTTGCATTTACTTAAACATGTTGTATGAACAAAAATGTGGTCTATTTTAGAGAACCACCAGTTTGCAGCTGAAAAGAATGTGTATTCTGATTTTGTGGGGTGGAACACTCTGTACACATCTGTTAAGTTCATTTTTTCAAGAGTTTGGTTGAGTTCTAGTATTTTGATGTATATTTTTTGTCTAGTTGATCTATCTATTTGTGACAGTGGGGTATTGAGGTCCCCCACTACTAATGTATTAGTGCTTATTTGATTTTTCATATGCTAATATGTTAAAAAATATGTTACTATTTGATATAGTTGTTTGCACTGTTTGGTGCACTATTGGGTGCATTTGGTGCATATATATTTTTGTTTGTCATCTCATCCTTTTGGATTGCTCCCTTTACAAGAATGTAGTGAACTTCTTTGTTGCTCTTAGTCTTGGTTTGAAATCCACTTGATCTGCAAATAGGATAGCTACTCCTGCTTTTTTATGCAGGTTCCTGTCACAAGGAGTATTGTTTTCCACCTTTTAACTTTCAGTCTATGAGTTTCTTTTTGAATTAAATGTGTTTCTTGCATGCAGGGTATTGTTGGATTTTGCTTCTTGACCCATTCTGCCAGTCTATTTATTTTGATTGGTGAATTGAGACCATTAGCATTGATGGTTATAACTGATATGTACTGACTTATTCTTGTCATGATATTTTCCTGTTGTTGGATTCCCTTCCCCCTTGTGCATTTAATTTCTTGCTTTGCCTGATGGATTCATTCTGTTGGGCTTCATGGGGTTGTGATCCTCATGGTCTTTTCCTAGGATATTGTTTAAAGTATTTTGGAGTGCTGGTTTGGTATTCATGAAATTCCTCAGGTGTTTTTTGTCACGAAAGCTATCTTATTTCTCCATCAATTTTGAAAGACAGTTTTGCAGGGTACCTCAATCTGGATTGGAGGTTGTTTTCTTTTAGGGCTGGAAATACTTCACTCCAGGCTCTTCTTGACTTGAGGGTTTGTGTTGAGAAGTCGGCTGTGATTCTGAAGGGCTTTCTTTTGTATGTGATTTATTTTCTTTTCTCTTGTAATACGTTGTCCTTCTGTTGGGTTTCTGGAATCTTGACTATTATATTTCTAGGTGTAGATTATTTTTTTTATCATGGCTAGTTGGAGTCCTATATGCTTCACTTATCTGTACGTCAAATTCTTTTCCCCTGCTTGGGAAGTTTTCTGCCATTACTTCTGTGAACATTTTTTTTTTAATTTCATTTGCCTTATCTCCTCTTTCTACACTGACTCCGCTCAGTCTTATGTTATTCTACTTTCCATCATCTAGAAGCTGCTGGATTGATTTTTCATGGACACTTGCTATTTTTAAGAAACCTTTCTTTTCCTGGTCACTGATTGCAATCATGTCTTCTATGTCTGATATTCTGTCCTCGTATTGGCTCATTCTGCTGTATAAACTTTCAATGGAGCTTTTAATCTTCTGGATGTCTGTTTAAATCTGTTTTATGAATTCCATTTCTTTCCTATGCTAGGATTCCATTATGTTCTTCAGCTCCTCTATTTCTTTTTAATCTCTCTCTATTCTAGAGTTATTAAACATATTTTAATAACTATATTTTCACTATAGACACTATCTCTATTGTTATCTGAAATTATTTCTAATTTAATTTTTTCCAGATTTTCTTTTGTTGCCAGTTCAGGGAGTCCAGGTGGTTGAGTTTCAGATTGTTCCATTTCTTTGTCCCTTAGAGTTGCCCTTGGCGATCTGGAAGTCTGGTTTTGCATCTTGTTTACATGTCTTCTCATTTATATTTTATTGTTGTTGTTGTTGCTGTTGTTTTTGGTTTAATTCCTGCATTGGTGCTTATAAATTGCTTAATGCGAGTATCTTTATTTTTAGTATTTAGAATCCTTAGGGAATGGCTACTTCTTGGAGTGTCTTCCAGATTTAATTGGCCTCTGGGTTTTGAGTCTGTAATGGCCCTTAGGCAGTCTCAGTCTTGGTATACCAGGAAGGACAACTGACTAGAACAATCACATCACTGTGGCCAAAGTAATACAATCACCATCAATAACAGCATCAAACTCAGCCTAGAAAATGATAGATAAACTGTAGTAACTATTAATCTACCACCTTTGACTGCATGAACCAGACTTGTGGTTATACATCAAAATCTGGAAGCAACCAGAAATACATTTGCAGTAAATAAGCCCTTCAATATAGCAAATTTCCCCTGTGGGGAGATTTACAAGCAGTTGGGAGTGGGGGATAGAGAAACAAAGTGAGAGGGAAAGGTTAGAAGTAAGGCTAGAGGACACAGGAAGATTATGCAAACTTCGGTAAACTGGTGAAGACAGAAGGAAAAGTGAAAAGAAAGTAACAAAAACAAGAACAGAACAAACAGAATGTAACAAAAAACCCAGAAACTGTATTCTTGCTTCTATAAAAATAAGAACAATTGAGAAAAAACAGGACAAAAACAGAAACAAGAAAGGAGAAAAATAAAGAAGGAGAAAAGAAAAGAGGAAAAAAATGTCCCCTCCAAGGCGCATCTCTGCTGTCCCTGGTGGCAATGTGGGTAGCATACAGATCTGTGTTGACAGATCTCAGGGAATCAGCCGTAGTCTACTAAAGTTCAGGCTGGTTTCTGGCTGGGAGGCTGGAATTGAGCTCCCTGACCTCCTTTGGGTTTGAACTCTGTATAGCTCTACTGCAGGTTTGAGTCGCCATTCCCCCGTAACAAGTCTGGTTCTGGTAGGAGGTGTTGACCCCCACAACTCACTGCTGTCAACCGCTGCAGTCTATTGTGCCTTTATTGAAGTAACTCTTTGCTCTCCCAGTGGGCTTCAATTCTCAACAAGCCTCAGAGAGACCCCTCCTCTCACCACTGCTCACCACTGCGCCAATTCCTGAGCTCAGAATGATGGCCTTCTGAATCCCCAGGCTGCACTGCGGTCCTGGCAGGCCTCTGACTAGGGCCTGCATGCCTAAGCCACTGGTGTCCTGGTGGGCCTTTGACTGGAACCTATGGACCTTGCTGACGGTGTCCGGGTGGGCCTCTGGCTGGGGCCTGCAGACCCATACTCCAAAATATAAATAATTTAAATAACAAAATATAAGACCCATGTTAAGAAACAGGGAGACATGTAAGAAACAGGAAGTCTGTAGCAATGAGAAGGGGATCTAGGGAAGGACAGAGAGAGGCAGGTGGAATGAAAGTGATCAAGTTTCCATATGTATATGTATCAAGACTCCAAGCTGGATGTAATCACTGTGTATCACAAACATACACTAATAACATTTTTTAAAAAAGAAGCCAAAAAAGACAGTAAGGTCAGAGCCTAAAAAGAAAGGACAGCTATTAAATAAGTCAATCTCAAGTATAAAAATCAAATAATTTCAGTTTTCAAAGAGAAAATATAAGCTAATTTGTAAACAGAAATTTATTTTATATTTCCCACCTGTATAATGAGGTGTCAGGAAACAATAGAACAATGATTTCAAAGTGTTGACATTCAAGTAATTTGTATCTCATTTTAATATGCTAAGGAAGTAATTTTAATTTTTAGTGTAATAATTGCACTGTGGTTATGTTTCTTAAAAAGTGTCTTTGTATTTCTATCTTTCAAAAATACATACAACATATTAACTATTTATGGAGGAAATTACATGATATTTGGGATTTGCTAAAAAATAATCCCATATTTGGTGTGAGTTGGAAGAAGCGGGGAAGGTTAGATAAAATAAGAGTAACTGAGGGATAAGTATAAGGCCTCATCACACCATTCTCAATATATTTGGATATGTTTAAAGTTTTTATAATAAAAAGGCTTAAAATAAAAAAGTAACTAATAAATTTACAGAAGTGTAAGAACTCATAGACTTTGCTAACCAAATAATCTATTGTAAAAACTTAAAGGACACTCTACCAGAACAAAAACAAAAACCAAAATTGAAAAAGAAAAGAGGAAGAGAAGGGAAGAAGGGAAGAGGAGGAGGGAGGAAAAAGAGAAGGAGGGAGGGAAAAGTGACAGCAAACTAACCTCTGCAAATAAAGAAGAATCTAAATTACTATTTATACTGTTAATGTAAAATGCATTCAATTACTTTACTCAAGTAATCCTCAGAGCTAAAAAAATAATAATCAAACACACACACACACACACACACATTCTGTTTTCATTGCTTTCTCAAGGCTGGGTGTTTGCTTCGGCAGCACATATACTTTTTAAATGCTGGGACAAAATATTCAATACCAAGTTAAAGGAGGAAAGGTTTATTTTGGCTCACAGATTGTAGAGGTTTCAGTCCACAGTCAGCTGGCTGCAAGGCAGAGAGTTGCATGGTAGAGGGCCATAGCAGAGGAGAAAGAGTTCATGGTGTGGCAGATAGGAAGAAGCAATCCTTCCTTCTTCTTTCCCTTTTTATTCCATCTAGGCTACAAGCCTATAGGTTGGTCCCACTCACACCCAGGGTGGCTCTTCCCTCTTCAGTAAATCCATCATCCACACTCAGAACTATGCTCAACCAATTAGTGGGCTAATCTAGTATCACACACCCATAATCCAGCATCACATACTCACAATCCAGCCTCCTAAAAGCCCCACCTATGAACCCAGGAGGCTTTGGGAGGACATCTAGATATAAGCCATAACACACTCTTATGCATCACTCATTGATGGGGATATGTTTGACAAATGCTCCTTTGTACAATTTTGTCCTTATATGAATATCATAGAGTGTACTTACTGAAGTGTCACAGAGTGTACTTAAACTAAGACAGCTAAGATGTCACTAGGCCATATAATCTTATGAGACTGACATCATATCTCTGATATGTCATTAAGATATCATTATGCAACATATGACGGTACAGTATATGTATGTTTTATAAACAAAAGAAGAAAAAGCAGAAAAAGATTAAATGAAGAACTACATGTGTACTCTTAATAAGGAATCAGAACTAGAAATATTAATAACAGATAATATAAAGGAAAAACATGTTAAAAGTAATAAAATAGGACCGTGGTGTTTTGGTAAAACCTATACACCAAAGTTATTGTAATCATAAATTTTTTAAACAAAATTAAAAGACAATGAAGAAACATTCAGGAAAAATTCAAAGAAATGAAAGAAAGTTTGACAAAACTACATTTACGGCATAAGACATAACTAATTCAGTAGAATTTTTTAAATGAGAAGAAAAAATACACAGAATATGTAAGTTATAAACAGTGCAACTTACAAAATGAATAGTCAAATGTATAGAAAATATATTTTTTCAACTATCTATAAAGCATTTGTAAAAATCAGTCACTAAGCCACAAAGTTCAATAAATTTCTCAAGGTAGAATTAAAAAAGAGTTCAACCTCAAATCAAAATTGTAAAAAAGTGAGTAATGGTCAAAATAATAGCCATCTGAAATTTTATATAATATAGAAAATAATAATTTTTTTAAAACTTTCTGTATTTTAAAATCTAGGAGATGTGACCAAAGTCTGACTCAGAAAAGAAATTACAATTTAACTGCAGATGTAAGAAAACAAGAATAAAGACCAGAATGGAATACAAACACAAAGACAAACCAATTAAACATCATGAAAAAGACCTGATAATCAAACCCAATCCTAGTTTATTAAAAACCCAATAAATAAAATATTCAAAAAGCTGATCTTATCTAAACAAGTAAACCCACAGAAACCCATCCAATACCTGGGATGGCAAAAGAAAACTAACAAGAGCTATTGAGAAAACTTTCAATGAATTTTTTAAAAACTGTGTTCAACTATGTGCTCAAAAATTCAAAAAACTAGATAAAATAAACAAAATTAGCTCAGGAAATAATAAAAACTAATATATTGGTGACAGTGGATGATAATAAACAGATGACCAAAGATCTACCTTCCATCAAAACTCACCAGGCACAGATCATTCGATGACTGAATTTAATTAAACTTTTTGGGTTTTGTTTTTTGTTTTTGAGACAGGGTCCTGCATTTTAGCCCAAGCTGCCCTTCAACTTGTAACCTTTCTGCTTCAGTCTCCAAAGTGCTGAAATTACCAGACTGTGCCAAACTTCTAAAAAATACATAACTTCTTGGCTATTTAAACTACTTCGGAACATAAAAAGAAGAAAAAATTCAGCCATCCTTTGAATCTAAATAATAAAATGTCTGTAAATAGAAAATGTTAATAACTTTCTGCCAGCTTTTTCACATTTAAAACAAGTAAGGTGTAGGGGGAAAGGAAAATTTTGAACCAATCTCATTTAGAAATTTTTATGCAAAAAACTTAAATAAAATAACTAACACTCAGTGTAATACTACAATAAGCATCAAGGCCAAATTGGGTTTTTTTCTAGGAACACAAAGTTAAGTAATGGAAAATAATCAAAATATGTTATATAATTCACATTATAAAAATTATATAATCATTGCCTTAAATGCAAAAAAGGTCATTTTTTTAAAAAATTCATTTTTAAAAGTCATTTGTAATAACTTGAAGAGTCTCTTTTTTCATAAAAAGTCATTTTTTGGTAAATAAAAACTTAAATAATGACTCCCAAAAGACATTTCTATAAGAAGTGCCTGTTACTACTATAATTATCTTTTTAAAAGAAGTCACAATCAACATATTAAGTATAAAAATAAGAGAAATAAATATGGAAATAGAAGAGGTATAACTGTCATTATTTGTAGATATGATAGCTTACTTATAAAATCCAAGGCTCTCGGCTCAACCATTATTTAAACTAGTAAGAAAATTCAATAAAGTGACCGAATAGAAGAAAACACACAAAAATCAATAGCTTTCCTACACACTGGCAAAATCCAATGAAAAATAACTGCATTTATTTAGTAAAAAAATGATAAAACACCTTGTAATAAACTCATAAGAGGTATCAAATAAGAACTATGAAAACTTTGCTCCAGGGGACAGAAGGAAGGTCTGAATAAATAAATTGAGAATGTCAATTCTCTGCAAGTTAAGCCACGAATTCCATTCAACACTTTTAAAATCTCAGTGGGTCTATTTTTAATACAACTTGGAAAAGCTGACTTTAGAAGTCATACAGAAAAGCGAATGCACCTGAACAACCAATAATGTTTTGTAAAATACTATGGTGACAGATTTTTTGTAGTTCCACAAACCAAAATGTACTACAGAGCTCCAATTTAAAAACAACATGGAGGGCTGGGGATTTAGCTCAGTGGTACCACTGCCTGCCTGTCCCAAGTTCGATCGCCAGTACCAAAAATAAATAAATAAGTAAATAAACAAACAAATAAATAAATGGAAAGATATGAAAGTACATAGTTTTATATATATATACATATATGTATATATATCCATATTTATGTTCTCCTTCCTAATGTATAGAATAAAGTAATTTCCAGGTTCATTTTAAAATGTAAATCCCATCTCCCACCTAAATATGGGAAGAAAAAATGAAAACAGGTTTTATAAATTTATAAAAAAAGAGGGTCTTCTTGAATATGCTAAAGAACTTGCCACTGATTAAAAAAAAAGATGAATAAATTAGATTTGAAAATTTAAAATTTTGATACTGTCTTAATGACTTTTCTCTCGTTGCTGAGACAAAATACCTGACATCCAAAATTAAAGGGGGAAGAGTTCATCTGGCTTACAGTTCCTAGAGGTTTCAGTCCATAATCTGCTGGCTCAAAGAGGGGTAACAGAAAGGCAACAGCTCATGGTTGAGGCAGAAGACAGCAAAACCAACAAGGGAATGGGAGGGGCCCTCAACAGCATCTTTCTGCCTCTTTTATCTTATGCAAATTATTTAGGGCGGGTAGAACTTACACCCTCAATCCTAAGGCCCTTGAGCTTAGCACTGGACCATGAATCAGTTCCAGAAAAAGCCCCACCTATGTCTGCATGAGGTTGTGGGGGAACATCAGGACACAAACCATAACAGATACTTTGAATCATGAAATAATTTACAACCAACTACTTAAAAATATTTGCAGCATGTATAGGAGTCAAAGTGTATCTGTTACACCAAAGAGCTAAAAATCAATAAGAAAACAAACAGTTGTCCTTTTGATCCACAGAGCTGTCAGTTACAGCACCATGTAGAGTTCAGTTTGAACAGTGCCACTCAGAGTTGTTCACAGGACTCTCTCCTGGCTCCTAGATTCCTCTCTTCCTTCTCTATTGTCAAGTCTCATCATAGCAGTAAAAAAAAAGTTGCATTTTTATTTTTAATAGATTATAGCCATTCTCTATTCAGAACAATTCAGGAGCTGCTCAGATACTTAGGATAAAGCAGGATCCCTCTCACTGGGCTGCAGAGCTCCTGCATGGCCTGAGCCTTCTGTCTTTCTCACATTGTCTTACCGCCCCCTCCATCATCATATGCTCTGGCTGGTTCTCTCAAATCTCTGAATTCTCAAGAATTCTGCAGAGGTCACTGCTGCTGTCTGGAAAGCTTAACCTCCTCAGGCCCCTGTTCTCTGTCCACAATGTCTGCACACCTGGCTCCCCTCCCCCACAGCACAGTATAGGTCTCCATTTGAATGCCACCTTCCCAGAGAGGCCTTCCCCAAAAATAATACTCGAAGGAGGGGCCCCTTATTTGGTAGCTTAGCTCTCATACTGTTACCATCATTGTTCATTTGCAACTTACAATAATTTTATTCAACTGATTACTTGTTCCAGTATATCTTATCCCCTAGAATATAAACTTCACTAGGGCACAGACTTGGATGTGCCTTGTTCATTTTTGTATCTTGAGCAGCTAGAGGAATCCACAGTTTGTAGATGCTCAACTAACATGCTGACTGAAAAAAGAGAGCAAATACTATGAGTATTCCATTTATAGAAAAAATATAAGTGGTATTAAATACACGGATTGCAAAAAACAGTGGTATATGATTTTTAAATCTCCCATACTGGATAGAGAAACAGATATTTTTATAGTGCAGAGAACTGAATCCAGGGTCTTGGGTATATCAGGCAAGTGCTCTATCCCCAACCCAGAGAGATTCTTAATATTCATGATTATTGAAGATACAGAGAGAAAGGTACTGCCATATATATTGCACAAACAAATGTTAACCAATAATTCTGAGGTAATTTGGCTTTTCCTAATAGTAATCTAGAATCGGCTTGAATTTATTAGTTTACAAGAGTCCACAGTTATGCAAGGTGTAGTGCATACCTGTAATCTCAGCACTCTGAGAGGCGGAGTCAGGAGGATTTCAAGTTTGTGGCCAGCATGAGCAACTTAGCAACTCAGTGAAACCTTGCCTCAAAATTTTAAAACATTTAAAAAGGGTTGGAGATGTAGTTCAGTCTGAAGGCCCTAGGTTCAATCCTTAAGACTGGGGAGAAAAAAAAAGAGACCATAGTTAAACATTCAGTATTTTTTAAAGAACAGTTGTTAGTTTGAGATTGCCCATGGTGGGCAGCATTTATACCATGGAAATTGGCAAATGCTACAAATCAGATGGTCGTTTGTGTTTGTTGTTTGATTACCAATTTAAAATCATACCAGTGACTTTATCTATAAAAAGAAAAAACGGGCATAATTATGATCTGGTATTCCCACACAAGAAAAATATAAAATTTTAAAAATACAGACAACCTAGATACCCAGATGCTCATGAGTACTCAATGATTTAAAAACTGCATTACATTTTATAAAATAGCCATATAAAGAGAATGTGAGATTTACAGATACAGCCAGGACTTACCCTTGCATAAACAAAAGAATTAGAAAAACATCTGTAATATTTCTTCATTTTAACTATATAAAACTATATATGTTTATATTGCTTCATATGAGTTTGGACAAGGTCTGCACGCCAAACTGGAAGGTAATTATCCCTTCAGACTGATACAGGGGTAAAGGAGGAGGTTGGGATGGGTTTTGCTTCTTAATTTATCCATTAATAAATGGTGTGCATTTTCAAAACAACAGCAGATGTTATTTTTAAAGTATAATCTTAAATAACTTTTGGATTAAAGTGATAATCAAGCTGTAATTACAGTCTATTTAAAAATCATGACAGTGAAATAAATACATAGCAAAAATAATGGAATGTGGGAAACGCTGTAATAAGGAGGAAATTCATAGCTTTATATAATTTCATCATTAAACTAAAAGCACAATAATAAATAAACTAAGCTCTCAATTCTAATGTTAAAGAATTAAACCCCGGGGGAATCAAGAGAAAAGGAATAGTGGATCAAAACAGCAATTAATGAAAACCTCATATGTTTAAATGCAAAGGTTCCAAGGAAAATGCTTATTAGTTACCTAGCCACACAGCAGCCATGGGTGATCTTTTTAACGTATAAATATGATTCTGTCTTTCCCTTGTTTCTCACCCTCTAAGAGCTTCCCTTCTCACTAGAATGAAGTCCCTGTCTGTCCTCTGGTCTACAGGCCCTTCATGACACCTGAGCTCCAGTGACCTCCTTTCTTCTGTCTCCCCATGCTCCTTTTATCCCAGCCATTCAGGACTCCTTGATGTTCCCCCAAACAACCCAAGTGCAGTCCAGTGTCAGGGCTTTGATCCTCTGCTTTGTTGTTCTTGACCACCTTCTCTAGGGAGCAATTTTGATCATCCTGTATCCCCTTACCAGCACTTTTTCCTCTTATACAGTGTGCTGCTATGTAAAACTGTACTTGGTTCTGCATTTACTGCCCAACTCCTTGAGATGACAGCAATATCATCACGAATGCACAGACTGCATTTTGTTCAGACTTCTAATCTCAGACCTAAAACACTACCTGGCACACTGGCATTATGTGAAGTTATATTATGGAACTGGATACTGGTTTGTCTCTTCTAGTCAAGACAGACTGCACAAGGGCACGGATGATATGCCCATGGTAGGCACAGTGGAGACTGCTCACTGTCCAACCAATGCACCCTTTCCATCTCCTAACTCAGGAGAAGTGCATCTGAACACTTGGGAAGCCAGACACTCTCCATTCCCCAGCCTCTCTTGCTGCCCTCTTGCCCTTCTTGTAGCTATGCTTCTAGAACCTCACCTAAGTGAGGTAAGTAAGAATCCTGTGTGCCATTTCCAGACTGAGCTTGAGATATGGTGGGTCTGCTTCTTCCCTCTTCCTTTCCTTTCCTATTAGATGGAAAACTGACCCTAGACCCCAGCTTTGGCCATGTGGATGAGGATAAGGCCTCACTATGCCTAAGTAAATGAATGCATGAACAAATGAATGAATAAAGCCTTTTCACCGACACTTCTGTTTCAAGTTTGGAAAAGAGGAAAGAAAACTCAAAGCCAAGATAAACCATAGGAGTCTCTACATAGGAAGAACTTCAAGAGATAAACAAGCATCATTTTAAAAATGAATTAATGAATAGTGTCTGCCACCAGGGATTTAGCTCAGTGGCTTCGCCACCTGCTGCGCAAGTGCAAGGACCCGAATTCGATCCCCCGTACCAAAAAAAAAATTAAATTAAAATGAGCTAAGGTAGTCATCACACAAAGCCAGGACAGAGCAAATGCTTGCATGAGGGGACATCTATATGCTTGATTTAATGAAGAGCTAAAAGTTATTGACAAACCACTCTGTAAATTATTGATGATGCTTACAGTATGACCACATAACAGAATTTAGTTATAACTCGCAAAAGGGTAAAAATCTAATATCAAAAGTAAAAAAAAAAAATCAAGGCATCAGAGAGTCAGAACCAAAACAAAAACAAAATGATAAAAGCAAGGATTTGACACTACCCAGATACTCAAGTGTCATTCTGCCCCCAAAAGAAAAAATGTAGCAGTCAGGCCACTGATAATATGGGTTCAGGCAGGACAGACACAAGCTCAGCATGAGCAACAGGCAAAATAATCATATGAAGTTATAACAGAAAACAAGGTACAATTAGATCCAACTAGCATCTTATTCTCTCTAAAGCATAAAGGCCAGTACTGAAAAATCTCTGCCATCAAACACTTGCTTCAAGAATGTCCACATGGATAACTCATGCCCTGCCAGAAGCAACCATTCTTTAGAAGTTTAGCATCAGGGAAATATCTGAGACTGATACCCTACTTGTTTACGAACACCCTTGCCACAGTGCCTGCAGGTCCCGCTCCAAAGGGATGCCTGTTCTTCCCTTTACAGAACAAAGTACTCTCTGTACAGCCGTTGCCTACATCACTGCCCCAGGCCCAGTGAGAGTCCCCTGTGGATACTTACCAAACAGAACTTGGAGTATTGGCTCCAGCCTGAGCCCTGGGCAAAGATCAGCTGTGAGATGGCAGAGTTTCTTTATTAAAGAACAAATCATGCTGGACTAACTTGATTGCTTTTTGGATCAGCTTGTGAAATGAGGGGGCTTAGCAAGCACTGCCAGCACAGTATCTGGGGTATTTAGTGAGTTATTTAATGAAGCACTCTGGAAATTATGTGGAGAAGCCAGAGATGCCTTAGGTAGAAGGGGAACGAGAAGGTGAGCGTGGTCCCCTTAGATGCAGAAAGCAGAAAAGCCTGCTCCTGCCACATCCAGGAAAAATCAACTTGTCACTTTCATGTACACACATAAGGCTGGAGGAAGGGATGGGCACAAGCAGGTGTTAGTGTGTTTAGGGAGGGGTCCTACTCCTGGAATTCTAGAAGATCTCCCCCTCTTACTGCACCCTCTGCACCCTGGCATCTCTGACCTCTGCACTGCCATTCTTCTGAACAGGAACTGTGAAAAAGTAAAAACATGGGTGAGATTCTAGCCCCACTTTCCAGGATTAATTTTACTGATATGGGCATCTAGTTCCTGGAACCCATTTCCTTATCACAGACTAAGTCAGAAGATCAGGGTGATAGTCTGAAGCATCAAACTTCATTGTATTATTTGAAGAAGGCACAAGGAAAAATTATCCCTTTTCCAGATACTCTTTTCATCTGTGTGTTACTCTGCTTTTTATAATTTCTTGGTTTTTGGTACTGGGGATTGAACTCGGGACCTTGTACTTGTGAGGCAGGTGGCAGCACCACTGAGCTAAATCCCCAGACCTATAATTATTTTAATTAAAGATTCTCAACCGTAAAATGGGGAGTTTGACTAGCCTTTCTAAGGATCCCTTAACCCTATCAATTTCAATTATTCAATATCCACTAGATCCATTATTTTGTTACATAGCATGTGCCATGATGTAAAGTTATATTACAAATCTGCATATTTATTTGCCTCCTCTAGTCAGGGTAGACTGCACAAAGGCTCATGGCAAGTACCAGTAGAGACTGCTCACTGTCCAGCCATCTTCCATCACAGAACTGAAGCTGGAGACTCAGGGGGCCAGACACTCAGAGGGCCTCCATTCTCCAGTGTACCTTGTTCTGAGGTGTGACCATTTGCCTATATTCTCATCCAAGGAAGGTGAATAAGAGTCCTGTATGCCACCCCTGGACTGGGGCCTGGAAGATGGTGGACTTGTCTCCTCCCTCCTACTTTCTTCTCCCTATAAACTGGAGGACTGAAAATGGAGCACATCTTTGGCCATGCAGATGGGGGCAATGACTTATTGAAGACAGGGTAACGATATGGAAGGAACCTGGGTCCACAGCCTAGCACATGGAGCAGAGCTACTTGCCAACCTGAGACTTTGCTGTGTAAGCAACAATTATTTTGAAGAATGCTACACATACAGCACTGTTTTTTAAAGGTTATTAAGTAGATATCGAAAGGAATATAGTTTTTGCACAAGAGAGGCAGTGGGTTGCAAAAGACATGTTTTCATATCCTGACATCAAGAGATGGTCTGTATTCTTCAAATTCTTTTTTCGAATGCCTGATGAGACTTTTTAGTCCAACAAAACCATGCATCCTTTTGGACAAGATCAGCTGAAGGATGCTGCCTTCTCATCCCACAATCCATGGTTGCCATAGCCTTAAAGCAACCATCATTGAAAGGAAAGAGACAGGTATAGACCTGAAGAAACAAAGTACAGAGCAGATATAAGTTCTTTGCATAGAAAAGAATCCTAGGTATGGCTACTGGAACATGAAACTGATAATAAATAAGCAAACCAAATGGCTAAGATGCACACAAGAATTTACAGCCCAAGAAAGACTGGACATGATCCGGAAAAGCCTGTGACTATTGTATGTGGCTTCCATATCAAACCATAGTCCTGATCATGTACAAGAAGAAAACAGTGGTGAAGTCTTCAGCCCTCCATGATGGTGTGCTTGCTAATGCCACTCAGGGACAGTCCCAGAGACAATAAGAAAGTTCCAGGAGGAGAATACAGTGATCATGGACTATAATGACCATGAAGAAGGATTCTTTCCAGAAAGCAGGACCAGATTCTCAACTGGAAACCTCTGCTGTCAAGGCAATGGGTCTCAACATTCCCACCCAGCAGGGCCCCATTGTTGCACTGCAGCAGCACTGTCCCACTCCTTCACTGTTCTGGATTAGAAGCTATTTTTGTGAATTTGTACCTGTGTTCTACACTGTATACTGTGGGAATACGTGCTGGAGGGATAGATGAAGGGTAATGGAGGAATAGCGGGGACCACTGTTCTTAGTTTCTAGACCTGGGCCACAAATAGATCCAGATTTCATAAAAAGGAGAGCTGCATAAAATCCAAGGATCCTGAACGCTGACCTAGATGTGGTAACTGACTAGGTTTTGAGTTGATGTCCTTGAGGTAGGGTGCAGGACATCCCATTTATCAGAAGAGGGTATGCACAGTTGTTTGATGTCCAGAGGAGTTGGTTTTGCAGGTGGAAACTCCCAGCTACCCAAACATAAAGCCTTCTTTTTCTCTATGGTAATAAAATCTGAGCCTGGCTTATTTTCAACAATTCACATATTTCCCAGCATTCCTTGAAGCTGGACCTCCCCTATATTAGGTAAGCAGGAGGGATGGTGCCATACTGCAGTGGAATGCTGGGCGTAGAGAGCCACCTCCTCCGATCTCTTTTATTCCCTGATGGCTTGAGTACAGATGGTCAGATCTGTGGGGCTTAGCTTGGACTACATAGAAAATGTTCTTGGCTTAGGGAATGGCAAGGCCACCCACCAACCCCAAACTCAGACTGTTACTAAGGAAAGAAAGAAACTTCTGTTCCTTATATGCGCTTCAGGGTTGGTTAAAGCAGATTAAGGTGTCACCCTAAGGGGGCTTTATCAGCTGATTCAGCCCACTGTCCATCAGTCTGAGAAAGAATGTAGACATTGCAACTTGGCCTCAGGCTTTTCCTATGGTCTTTCTAGCATAAGTTGCTTCACATTTCCACTATCTCTGTTCCTCTTCTTTGTGTGTATTGCTTATTGATCTTGGAAATACATTTAAACTCACTGAATCTTGGTTTCCTTGCCTGTTGACAATGAGTATGAATTCAGTCAATCGGGTTGAACAAAGAACCATAAAACAGCTGAATTTACTGAACACTGGAAAGGTACTAAGTGCTTTCTAAAGGCTCTTGCTTATTCAGTGACAACAACATACCCTTGAATGAGGTTAATCTCATGAACTCTGCTTTTCATATGAGGAAACTGAGACACAAGTGGTATTAAATAACTTGTCTAAGGGAATATCACAGGCAAGTGCTTTGTGTAACCAGGGATGAGATGTGAGGTATATGGAATCACCTCAAAAAGCCCCACAACTGTAGATCAGTGTAACCTCTAGGGCCTGTAATGGTTGAAGGATGCTTTGAACCATGTAAAATCTGAACAAGGCTGTCCATAGAAGCACAAGGTCTGAGGAATTCTATTGTCACAGCAAGGGTTCCTGCTCCTTTGGCTTCTCTGACAAACCAGCTATCCAGCAGCTAAGTAGAAAGAAGTCTCTTGCTAGTGGACAAGGGCTATGAGACTCCTTGGCATTGTGCTGTCACCTCTGGCCCCCACCAGGAGAGTTTTAGCAGATCGCAGGGCTGGGCCCAAAGTAGCCCCAGAATGTTCCTAATGTTGCTTTAGGTTCTTTTCTCTTCCACTTTTTCCTCAGTATCATCACTGAAGCATAACCCTAATAGGTGCTGTGCCTTGGCTTTTATCCCTTATCATCTCCATTTCCTGTACTCCCTCCACCAAACTTCGCAATCAGCTTAAAATGCCACTGGAAAAGCACTTCCTGCTATGTCCCAGGACCCACTGCCCTATGCTCCTCTCTAGTGGTTTCCCCATGGCATCCCATCCTAGCACAAAGGCTCTCCCTGCCTTATTCAAGGAGAGAATTCCCTAGGTAGAGGGTCAAGTGGGGACTGACAGTCCTTTTGACAGCAATGTCAGGGTCAAATCTGCATAGAAACCCAAGACATCAGATGCTATATTCATTTTTTCTTTTTTCTTTTTTTTCCAACTCACCCTCTCTCTCCTCATAAAGCTTTTGATCTTCTTGTTTCCATGAGTTCATGTACTGCTGCCCACCACTTCCCTCGGAGCTTTGAACCAGCAACAGACACTGGTACTTCTTGGGGATCCTATTGCTGGAGCAGAGAAACACCTGAGGGGCAAATGGGGTCTCTCACACACTCAGATGTCTGTTATCCTATTGGAGCCCATCACTTACCCAGAAAAGACCAAACCCTCCACAATATGTTAGGCAGCTTTCCGTTGCTGTAACAAATACCTGAGATAATTCACTTATAAAGAAAACAGATTTATTTTGGCTCACAGTTTTGGAGGTTCTAGTCCATAAAGGATTTGTGTCATTGCTTTGGGGCCAGAATGTGGTGGAGCAAAGGAAGTAAAAGAGGGAGGAGCAAAGGAAGTAAAAGTGGGAGAAGCAAAGGAAGTAAAAGAGGGAGAAGGAGACCAGGGTCTCACAATCTCCTTCAAGAGCATGTCCTCAAATGACCTAAAACTTTTCACAAGGCTCCACCCCTTAAAGCTTCCATGACCTCCTAATAGCACCAGAGGTGAAGACCAGGGCTCAACTCATGGGTCTCAGGAAGACACTTATCTAAACCATAGCACAAATGTTCCCAGGAAACTGTTCTTACCCTCATGGGGGCTTCTGATACTACGTTTCACTATTCATTCCCCTATCCAGAAGTAGGAAAGACTGAGGAATTCACTCATTCATTCATGGTCCTCTGTATTGAGCACCCCTCAGCCCCTGCTGGAGGCCTGCCTGTGATGCAACTTCCTGACATACTGAAAACCCACTCTCCTTGGACCACCTGTCCTCCACTCTGTAGGCCCAACACACACTCCTAGAGCATGACTGGACTCCTAACACACACTCCAAACCAGTGGTGGCGAGCCTATGGCATGCATGCCGCAGAGGGCTGTTTGTATACTTGAAAGCTCTAAAAGGTTCGCCGTCACTGAAAGAGATCAATGGGACAGCTTGTTCCTTCCTATTTCTACACCTACCTTGAGGCTCAAAGCCCTCACCCGGCACGCTCCTCCTAGGAGACATTCTCCACAGCTTTGTTTCCAACCTTCAAAGCTGCAGGTATTTGAGGGGAGAGATGTGTTTTGAGGAGATGTATGGACCCCTGGGACACGGGCTGTATAGAGCCAGGCCTGACTGCCTTCCTGCCTGTCAGTGTGGCCCCTTCCTGGGTGCTTCTCAGACACATAGAGTTTTCTGACTACCAAATGGTGGGAGGAAGAGGAGATATTAACAATCTCTCTCTTTTCTTTCTCTATATCTCTATATTTATATAGATATATCCTCACTATCACACACAAATCTCACATATAACCACAAAATCACATACACACACAATCACACACAATTACATACACAATCATATACTCACAATCTACACAAAATCTCACACACACTCATAGCCAGACACAATCACATTCACAACCACACAGAATCTCATACACAGAACCACACACATAATCTCATACTCAAAATCACACACATAACCACAAACATACAATCACACAAAACACACATACATGCACTCATATATCTACACACAACCATAATCACAATCACACAGAATCTCACACACAAGACCACACACAACTACATTCAACAATCACTCTCTCACAATCATACACATTAAATTACACACTGATACACACTCACATACATTCTGCAAGCATGAAGATCACAGCACTGACCTGGGATGGAGACATACCACACTCCTCAGTCAGAAGTCTTCCTTTCTCAGGAGGCTCCCAGACCCATGAAGAGGCCACTTTTATACCCTTCCAGATGGGAACCAAGTCTTGAGTCTACCACTAAGCTCCAGCAGAGCCTGCCAGAACTTCATTTTCAACCAAGAAGTCTCCAATTTTAACTGTCTCCCCTTACTCTACTTAGATTAATCTCTACTGCTTCCCCCACCCCCATATCATTTCTATAGCAACCTGGAATCTCTGGATATGTCTGCTACTGCTGCTGAAAGCTATGGCCCTATGTGTGAAACAGCTGGATTAGTAGCTGTCTTCTTTCCAGAACCTGAGCAGGAGCATTCAGGCTCGAAGCAAAAGTGGCACAGACTAGTCTAGGTGTTCTGGAGACTGCCAAGACATTCAAGTGTGCATGCATATGTGTGTGTGTGTGTGTGTGTGTGTGTGTGTGTGTGTGTCTGTCTCTATCTCTCTCTTCCTCCTTTAAAAAGCATATTCCTGGTCAGGAAATGCTCACTTGTTTCAGGCAATTTAACGTACAGAGGCACATGTATACATGGCAGTATGGAAAAAGAGATCCAGGCAAAAACTTCAATGTTCAGGACCTGGATTCTGGCTATGAGTCAGCCAGTTCCTGGCCACTGGACCTTGGGCAAATTCCCTATCTGCAAAATAAAAGCTTTATACTGGATGAGCTTTGCAGGGTCCTTCTAGTGTAACATTCTTGGTCTTTTTCACTCTCCACAATTTGTTTTGTAAGAAACTGAATATGACAAAATTTTTATTTCTTTCAGAAAACTCCAACCACAAGTCTAAAGTTAAGCTTCAGGCCCCTAAAGTCAAGATTATGTAAAGCGAGGGAATCCTTCTGCAGCTCATAGCTTCTCTTATGGGGAATCTTTCCTTGAAGATGTTGCACCCACATCCTCACCCTTATACCTATATGATATTGACCCAGGCATCCACAAGGATACATGTACTTTTCTGGAGCCTTCCTGGGAAATGCAGCAAGTGTGGGAAGATTTCTTGAAGCTGCCTCTGGCTGGTGGAAGCAGGAAGGAGGGAAACAGCAATGAGGTCAACTGAAGGATGCTTCTAAGTGGAGAATGGATCATTCATACACAATGTGACCAGGGGGTGAAAAGCCTCCACCACAGCTCTCTGGCCAGCACCTCTGCAGAGGAGTGACTTAAGGGAGATATTGACCCAAAGTGCCACAATCATTTGCACTAGTTCATTAGGCCCTAGCAGAGCCTAGGGGCTCCCAAAGAAGTGAGAAATCAGAAAGACAAATAAAGGTCAATGTACCATCCCTTTATTGCAATAGGATTTTTACCCACCTGGGGACCTCTGATGCCCCGGAGAATGTTATGTTAATGGTCCTAGAGGTTGTGGGGCACCTAGGGAATAAACAATTCAGCTCTGACTTAAGAAACCAAAGCTTCTCACCCTAGCACCTGTTACTAGATTGGAGACTATTGGGAAGAACACAAAAGAGTGTCCTGGATGCACCACAGGGGTCCAACATGGGACTCTAAGGAAGGTAATGCAATTCTCCCAGGGAGACTCTGACACCCAGAAATTCCAAGGTCCAAGATAAAGCTGAGGACTGGCTGCCAGGCAGCTCTGCTGGGGACTTCCTTTGGCTTGGGGCCTTGCAAAAACCCTTTAAAAGTGTTTCCCGTGACTGAGAGTGAAGGCTGTTTGTTTTCACTTCTGTATGAACATGCTGTGATTTCCTCTTCCCCCACCACGTACAGGCAATCGGCAATTACAGTACGTTCTTGAAGTATGAGCAGATGGGGGGAGGGTGAACTGTGATCCCCATGTATGCTCCACCCACTTTCCTACTGCCCAAACTCTGAGATTATCAATGAGAATTTCAGAGAGAGCCATGATTCCTGACCAGCATGCCAGGGAATAAAATTAAGATGCCTGATTAAGAAGTGATGGTTACATCCACAGCCACTGAATTACAAAAACAAAACAAAACAGCACAAATCCTGAACTTCTATTCTGACCTCTAACCTTGTGACAGTGTGATTTCATGGCAAAAGAAATTTTGTAGATGGGATTCAGTGACGATGTCAAAGGGGAAGATCATTCTTAATGATATGGGCGGACCCAGTGGAATCACAGCATCTTTACAATGCAGGCAGGGTCAGAGGCAGGAGGTGATGGGATGGTGGCTGCAGACTTCAAGTGATGCACTCTGAAGACAGAGGAAGGGGCTGTAAGCCAAAGTAGCTCCCGGAAACTTGACAAGGCGAGGAAGTAAATTCTGCCCCAGACTTCCCAGAAGAAACCAGCTCTGAAAACATACTAACTTCAGCCCAGTGTACTTTGAACTTCAGTCCCCTAGAGCTGTGAGAGAATAAATTTGTGTTGTTTTAATCACAGGGAATAAACTTGTGTTGTTCAAATCTGTGATAATTTGTCACAGCAATAGGAAATGAATGCAGCATGTTACTTATTCTCTGTGTCAGTTCCTTCATCAGGAAAAATAGAAATAACGATGTCTACCTCAGATGGAGCTGTTGGGACAATTAAATATAATATAATATATGTAAATCACTTAGAATAGCATCTGGCACCCAGTAATTCTCAGTAAATATTAGCTATGATTATTCTGATCCAACTGCTTTATTTTATAGGGGAGAACATTAAAGTCCAGACAGGGAATATAATACTGGAGGTCACCATGACACAAGAGGAAATGTGGTCATTTCTAATTCGTTATGACTGAAGAGTAGCTCTTTTATGGAGGGGCTGTGGAGCTACAGAAGACTCAACTGTCTTAGGTCACAGGAGGAAAGGAGACACTGCAGCATCTGATTGCCTTCCATCTCTGAACAAGCCTACCTCTGTGATCAACCCACCCAGAGGACAGGTGAGAAAGAAGCTGGGCCCCTTCCTATTCCTGCAAACCAGCAGTGAGCTCTGTCTCCTTGCATGGACTGCCAACAGTGAACATGGCACATAGTTTGTCTACTGGGACCATCTGTTAGTATGCGTGGTTCTCATTAAGCTTTCTCCCAGACATCCACCCCTGCATTCCTGTGTTGAGTCTTGCATTACCAGAAACTGTAAACTTTAAAAATCATGACCACCTACCAAGTTCACTGGCTTTCATTTCCTCACTGTGACATTCCTCAGCTGCCTTGGGACTATCTCCACTGTTTTTCACCAGTCATTACCCAGTTCATGGATTCCATCGTCGACCATGATAGTATCTGTGTTGTTGCACACTCTCCACACTCTAGCTATGTTTCCCTTTGCCACATACACTGGAAGCACTCTGATTAAATCTACTTGCTGCCTCTCTGTTCCTGCAACTGAGTCACTGAGATGTTCCAAGGAAGACTGCATGACTGAGCTTACTGGCATCACTTTAAACGATAATCAAAAACCATGAGGAGCCCTGAATTTTGTCAAGCAACCTCTCCTACTGTGTTTCTTCCCACTCTTGGAGTAGATAGTTCCATGCCTCTAGGGACAAGACAGAGACACAAGGGTTAAGGTGAGCTGGGATTATGCCATTCAAGTTCAAGTCCCGGCTTTACTACTCACCAGCTGTGGGATCTTAATCAAGTAATTAAAGCTCTCTGGGCTTCAGCTTCCTCATCTGTTATTCAAAAGGTTACATAAATTAAATGTAAAGACTTTTAGAGTAGAGATTGGTGCAGAGTAAGCACTCCCCAAGGACAAGCAATCATTATTCTCTTTTCAAAACTCCTTGGCACTCCACCCTCCCATTTGATGACCTCACCTTAGATATCACTGAGAAAATAGAAGCTGTCAGTTGAAAACTTTCTTCTTCTCTAACCAGGAGATTCATAAACCCTCCAGTATCAACCTCCATTTTCTCTTTATTCTTGCTAACATGAGGGATTAATTGTCCCTTCTTTTGCTGAAAGCCAGTCTCTCTTAACATGAGGGAATAGTGAACAGATCCCTGCTCCTGTTCTAACCAACCTCAGCTCCTGGGATGCCTCAGTGCTCATTCCTGAGCCCTCTTTCCCTTCCATTGCTTCCTAGATGCAGATCTCTCACACACATTTATACATCAGCCCAGGTTGCTGCTGAGCTCCACAGACATTTACTGGGGGCCTCTCCCTTTGAATGCCTCCCATATAACCCATCCCATATGGAAGTCTTAGTTTTCAGCATCCAGTACTGACTACCAACTACTCTCTGTGTTTCATAAAATGGCATTAAATGATTCAATACTTGGGATTTGCTCTTGGTTCCTCCCTTTCTCCTCTTCCCATGTCCACTCCATAAACAAACAGTCTCACTGATTCTTCCTCAAAATCTATTTGGAAGCCCTTCCATTTTCTGCATGTCCTTTCCTACCACATGCTCTAAGCAACCGTCCTCTCTCTTTCTTGGCCTACTTTTGTAATTCCAACTAGTCTCCCTTATCTCATTCTTGTTTCTCCCCAACCCATTCTGGAAACAGCAGCCAAAGGACCCTTCAAAACTGTAAGGATGCCCATCTCATTCCCTACTGTCAACTCCATGGGACTCCTATTAACCTTCTCACAGCATGCACAATTCTGCCTGTCGTGATCCTCAAAGTCTCCTTTCTTATCTCATTTCTCACATTCTCTTCCACCACTACACAGTAGTTACACTGGTCAGCTGCCAGTACCTAGAGTACAATAAAGCTCTCTGCTTTCTCTAGGCCTTGGCATGGACTGTTCCCATTGCCCAGCTGTTCTTTCCTGGCTTTCTTTCAATCATTTAAGTCTCAACTTAAGTGTCACCTTCTCAAAGTGGCTTGCCCAGACCATCCCAAATCATTTATTGCATCAGGTATTTATTACATTATCTTTACTTGTATACCACCTTCCCATCATTTATTATAATACTTTCATTTTCTTTACAGAAACTTAACACTAATTTGTATTAGTTTGGATTCTGTACTAGAATATAAGCATGTTTAATGTTTACTGTCTGTCTCCTCCATTTCCACAGACTGACAGTTGCATAAGAGCCAAGATGTCAGAAACTTCTTCCCTGTGGCATCTCCAACATCCACTATGCACCTTCAAGTTATCAAGTGCTCAATACACATGAGCAGAATGGATAAATCCTCACTGGGTGCGGCCCAAGGTTGTGGCTACGGTACCTCGAAAGAAGACTGATACTTGACTGTTAGTTTTATGTGTTATCAACAGCAGAAAAATACAGCCATGAACAAACAATTGTTGCAGTTGGGAATACTCCTTAAGAGACTAATAGTGAGATTTCTGTCTCTCAATTGTTAATTTGTTTAATTAATTGTTTAATTTGTTAAACTGGCAAAAAGGAACAGCCTTGCATAGAGGGAGCACTTTGCCTCCTCTGTGTATAAGTGCACCCTCTCCTTGTCTTCCATCCAATCAAAGGTCCTGGGGGAGTGGGAAGATGTTTCATCTCCGAAGACATCCCTTTCACTGTTCAGACTCTCAGGAACATGCTGAGAGCCATTATTTTAAAAAGCAAAACAACCACACACACAAACACACACACACACACACAAATCAAGACTAAAGTGTGAGCAGTTATGAGGCTAGGTAAGTGTGTCCAAGCATCTTTGCCAAACCTCTGAAAGGCTGTGGTAGAATCAGTGAAGTTGGCCGGCTATCAATATTGTACAAATTAATAATAATACTAAGCATAGTTCATGCAATTGCCCAGTGTGTGCTAGGCTCATATCCACTGCACAAGTGTGGCCCCAATGAATGCTGGAGACAAGCCAGTGAGTTGGATGTCTTTAACCCTTCTGCACTGGAGACTTTGTGGAGATCAGATGCAGGAGGTCCCCAAAAAAGTCACAAGGCCAGTGAGGTGCAAATCTTGGCCAGCCTCATCACCAAACTCTCTTTCTTTCTGCAGCATTGGGTCACTTCCCATCTGAGAGTTTCTGTGCTCTGGGTCTGGGCCTCGAGGCTAAAAGATCCCAACAAGAGAAGCAAGTCAGACCTTCTGAGGATGCCCAAGCTCCACTAGGTTTCATGAGCCAGACACTCAGGGAAATACTGATCACTTTAATTTTCTCCCCAAATCTGTTCTTTTCCTATTCTTTCCTGTTTCGGGAAAGGGACTACCAAAACTGGAAACTATCCCAACTCAACCAAAAGCTGTAGCAGGGGTCTTTCACCACCCACTTCCCTTACATGTGATCCCTGGATCTGTGCTATAATCTTCTGCTCAAATGTATCCCAAACCTTCCTACTTCATTCCAATTTCATATCACCTGGTTTAAGCCACCAGTACTTTCTCTAGACCTCCTAAAAAAGGGCCTGTGGTTTCCACATTTGCGACCTTAGAATGTATTACACACAAAGCAATGGGAAAAAAACTTTAAAACATCAATTTGATCATTCATCCTGATTAAAATTTTCAATGACTTTTCCTCAAACTTTAGAATAAAATTATAGCCAAGCGTATAAATCCCACTGGATCTCTGCAACTTCATTTACTGCCCTCACTTCTGCTCCACCCTAGCTGGGCTTGAATCTTCAAACTCACCCTGTTCTCTCCCATTTTAGGGCTCCTGCTTCCTGGAATTTCCTTCTCTACAATCTTCGCATGTTGTTCCCTCCATTGCTACATTACTGGGATCTCAATTTAAATGTTACCTCATGAGAGATGCTATGGGTTCAACTGTTGTCTCCTCAAAACTCATATGTGGAAGCCCCAAACCCCAGTACCTCAGAATATGATTGTATTTGGAGATAAGGCCTTTAAGAGGGTTGGGGAGATACTGGTCAAAGGATATAAAATTTTAGTTAAATCGGAAGAATAAATTTAAGAGCTGTATTGTACAATTTATTGACTGTAGTTAATAATGTATTATGCACTTGAGGATTGCTAGGAGTAGACTGTAAGTTTTCTCATCACAAAAAAGCATATGAGGTAATGTACATATTAATTAGCTTGATTTAGCCATTCTACCATGCAGGCCTATCTTTAAACTGTGTTGTACATCATAAATATATTAAAGATTTTTGAAATAAGGTACATAAGATGGCCTTTATTTCAATCTGACTGATGTTCTCATAGAAAGAGATTAGGACAGAGATTAGCATCCTAAGAAGCCACTAGAACTTTCTATCCATCTTCACTCTGATCCTCTCCCTATTTGCTCATTCATCATCTTCCCTCCCTAAACAATGACTCCAAAGGAGAAGGAATGTGTTCACTCCCCCCTCACATTTCACCTACCATACAGGGCTACAGACATTCTTTAATAAATATCTTCTGCATACAGGAATAAATGATATTACCCTTTAGTTTATTCTAAATAAAATTAGCAAAAGAAGAGGCAGAGAGGAAGGAAAAGGGGAGTCACAAGCAGAATAAAAATAAGCTGGATATCTTCCAAATCAGTGGAGAATAAAAGAGGCAAAAGTAGGAAAAGAAGTGAAGGCAAAAAAAAAATGAAGTAAAAAAAAAAAAGGAACCGAGTATAACAGTTATCAAAGACACATGTACAGGCTCAACATCCCTTTGCCATAGAGGCCTCTCTTATAGGAACACAAAAGAACATTACTATAAACTATGTGAAAGAAGCTTAACTAGAATATAATAATATGAAAAGATTAACAACAACGAAAGATCAACAAAGGTGTATGATGAAAATGTACAGAAGCAGAAAGTCAGGGCTGGCAATATAAGCATATAATTCACATACACACAGGAAAAGAAAGAAAGAACATTAGAGGCTATCAGCCACAGGAGATATATAACCCCAATGAACTCTCAAACACTAATATCAAAGAAGCAAATACACTTTAAAAATAATATTAATATAAGTTAACCTATACAAAATTGTCAATATTTCATTGTGCTGACCCATAAAACCAGCAATATCTAGTATGTACGATGCAAGAAAGGGTAAAACACAGTCACATTAAAAAAGTAGCACCTCTCAGTCAACTTGGATGAAATGAATGAAAATAAATAAGGACTGAAAATATTTTAATAACATGATTAACTTATTTGCTTTTTATTGATTACATATTAATTCTATATTACAAACAGATATTCTTTTACATGCCCATATGATAGCTGTCAAAACATTATATCATATGCTATATATATGCACAAAAAATTGAAAACTTCCAAAATTAGGTTCAATATATTTCACACTGTATCTAAAATGCAATGAAATTAGATGTTAATAACATAATATGAAGAAACAAAAAGGAAAACTAATTGAAATTTAAGAAAATCTTTACTGAGTAATCTTGGGGTAAAGGTATAATTCAAAACAGCAGCCACAGATACTTAGAACACTCCAGTAACAAAAGTATTACATATAAAACTTTTAGGACCCAGTTATAGCTATTGCTAAAGAACTTACAGCTTTAAGTTCTTTTATAATTAAGGGGAAACAATAAAATTAAAATAATTAGGAAGCCAACTTAATATATTCAATGAAACAATTAATTAAATCTCTAGCAATTCCAGTCAGAAGTGAGAAAGCACAAGTACTCTTTAATACCAAAGGAAAAAAAGGTATAAAATTGCTGATCCAGAGAGCTATTTTTAAATAATAAGAGGCTGTTTGCAGATCTTTGCCAATAAACTGAACAGAATCAAAAATTTTTTAAAAAATAAATTGCCAAAATTAGTTCTAAAACAAGAAGAAAATCCAAAAGTTGAAATAACATGGAAGAAATTTAAAGTGTTGTTAAAATATATGTGTGTAAATTTATCTACATATATTTGTATTTCAAAAGATTCTTGCTATTCACAGGTATGAGCCTTCAAGGTTTCCCAGAAAAGAACATACTGAGGAGGGAGAAGGGGGGTGAACAAGACAAAAACAAAAAGCCCTTATGATTCATTTTTCAAAACTAACATAACCTTGATGTCAAACTTTATAAAGATACCACTGAAAAATAATGATAGAAAGGCTTGGGATTTAGCTCAGTGGCACCACGCTTGCCTGGCAAGCTCAAGGTCCTGAGTTTGATCCCCGGTACCAAAAAAAAAAGATAAAAGGACAATTTAACTTGTGAAAATAAATGCATATATTATGAATAAAATACTAGTAAATAGAATCCAGCTTTATTTCCAAGGAATGAAAATCTTTTGGCAAAATTCACTTTATATTCCAACCATGAAGCATTCATCAATGTTAATACATCATATTAACAAGATAGAGAAAAAATAAGTATATAAATAGCTATCCTCCCAGAAGGGAGTAGACAAAATTCAAAATCCACTTTTAATTTAAAAATAAATCTTGGATGTTTAACATGATGAAAGTATAACAATAACAAAACATCAGTTACCTGTTTACTATCTAAAAGATTCTGTGTTAAATGTTATTATATTTGTTAATCCTCAGTTAAAATCAATTACAAACCAACAGCCACTTTAAGGCAAAAATGAACCAAAAGCAGACCCATTCCCATTCAACTTTTGAGTAGAACACTGATGCCAACTGTTCTCACCACCCATTGGCCTTATTTTGGAGGACTAGCTAGTACAATTGAACATGAAAAACAAATGAAAGGTGAGAATAATTAAAAGAAAGAGACAAGATTATTATTATAACCAAATGATAAGAATAGAGACAAAGAAAATAATAGAAAGAAACACTGAAACTAATACAAATTTTCAGTAAGACTAACAGTTACAGAATTCATGTGAAAGTTAAATTTTTTGCTCTGTTGGGGACTGAATTTAGGGTCCTGTACATGCTAGGCAATCACATTATTACTGAGCTGTACCCTCAGATCTGAAAATTAACCCTTTAATCCCCAATAATTAGTTGTGAGGGAGAGGGAGAGAAAGAGACAGTGGTGATTTTTTCACAATTATGGAAAGTCATATAAAATACCTAGTCTTTGACCAAAAAATGTGAGAAATCCATATGAGCCAAGCATAGTATATTTACTGGTGGATATTAAATGCTTATTCCTAATAGGAATTCTGGTTTTAAAATGCAAAGAAATCTAAAAATAATCTATCATGTAAAAATACACTAAAAAATAAAATAAAAACTAGCTCTATTGATTTTTCTTTTGACAAAATAATTTTAAAGTTTATAAAGAATAAAAATAAAACTGTAAGAATAATTAGCCCTTCTGTACTGCTCATGAATTGCATAAATGAGTATAGCTAATGTGGAGGGAAATTTGGCAGTGTAGATTAAAAGCCTTTACAAACATACACAGCCTTCGACTCAGCCATGACACTTAGAAATTTATTCTAAGAAAATAATTACACAGGTATGCACCAATTTTGTCAAAGTTATTGACTGCAGCATTGTTTGTAAGAGTGAAAAACAGAATACTATCTTCCATCACCAACAAAAAGGTGCAAGCCAAATTAATTATTCCACAGTACTGTAGTAAAAAATCATCCTATGTAGCAATCAAAGGGACCTTGTAACCGGCTGGTGATCTGGTGAAATTAAGGAGCGCTGATAAATTCTTTAGGTGAGATAATGGCACTGTAGACGTGGTGTTTTGAGAATCTCTTTCTTTTAGAAACTCAAATAGTCACAAATGATACAACATGATACCAGGAATTTGCTTCAAAATAAAATGGCTCCCAAGATTATGTGTATAACTAGGGGGTACTGGTGGGGCTATGGATAAATAATAGGATTGGCTCTGAGTTGAGACTTTTTGAAGTTGGGTGAGGTACATGAGGTTTCATTGCACACCCTGTCCTCTCTACTTTTTATACACGTTTGAAGTTTTCCATAGTGAAAAAAGAGCTGTCAATAATAATGTTCTAAGTTTGAATAAATTAAGATGTAAGTATACTTATGATATATTATGTGGAAAGAACAAGTTTTGAAATATCATTTACAGTACAATCCTATTCTAAAAATTTAGATATCTGTGCAAATAAAGACCAAATATCAACCAGGGATTTTCAGGGAGATTATGAGATTTTTGCTTTTATAAAAAATTCACTATATTTTCCCTTTTTTAAACAACGGAAATATTTTAATGGGGTAATAAAAATAATTAAGGTAAAAAAAGTGGAGGGATTCCAAGGAAGTAATTTCCATCAGGAGCACTGAATCATCATGTCTTCTAGGTGAGCTGTCTCCTTCCTTCTCCCAGTGAACCTAAACCCAAATATTTATATCAGGTCTTCAGAATATCACCTCTTGTCTTCTATCATCCAGATATGCACGCTAATGCCTCTATCCTGAATCTTTCCTCCAGAGCTAGGTACAGTGTTCTGCAGTACATGACCAATGCATGCCATTTAAGTAAGTAAATAAAATTTGAGATTCAGAACAAACTATCCTGGGGTCCTGCAGCTCTAAATAGACCTTTCATCTCACTCGAGAGAGCTTCCCCTGTACAAAAAGCTGGTACCTTTGGAGGGAAAATGAAATCAGTCTCTGTGAGAGAAAAATCTCACCCTGCCTCTCCAGCATCATTTCTTCCCCAGTGACAATTTTCCTTGGATAAGTTCCAAGAGCATCCAGATGCCTAACTTCGGTAAAAGGCAGAATGAATGAGAGTCATCTTAGAGGTACAAGGCAAAAGCTATTGCAGAAGGGGGGGGGATTTTGATGCGGATGTAGGAAGGATATGTAACTCAAAGAAATAGTATTTTGATGCTAAGAATCACATAGGTGGTCAAAGGGGATAAGGGAATCCCTAGCACAGAGAGCAGCAAAATCAAAGGCACAAAATTGAGTAAGCACAAGATGTAAGGAGCTTAAACCTAAATCTTCAGCAGTGGAGGCAAAAATAGACCCTGGCCTTGGACAAGGTTTGGTCTGTGCAGCGTGCACAGGCAGGGCATGGGCCATGTAGGAAGGGGGTCAGCCACCAAAAGAATGGGCCTCTCTCACCTGAGGCACACTGCTTCTTGCAGGGGTGCTGAGTGGCACAGCTCAAGCTCAAGGCTACATCCCCTGTGCAGGGCCTCCCCTCCACCTTGGTGTGAAATACACACACAGCTTTTGCCACCAGCACCACCTACCCTCTCATTCCAATCATCATCACTGCAGCCACCAGCTCCTATAAAATGCCAAAGATCCATTTCCCAGTCAGCTTCAGGAAAATCTTGAGCACAGGTTTTTCCAGTGAGCACAGACCCCTGCAAATGCAACACACACACACACACTACACAAACCCAGCAAGGGACAGGGAGAGGAGTCCTGTCCCATCAGTGCCCTGTTCAAATGAAGCTCTCATTTAAATAAATATCTATCACATCAAACTCAATTAATTTCCCAGCCAAAGGTACCTGAGCTATCTGTTGGATTAATTTTTATATCATTATTTCAAACACAGAACTGACCCTTCTCTTCCTTTTAAGACACAAGCTTTCTCAGCTGCAAGGGAAGTTTCCTTCTCTTGGGATGGAGGGATGGTGGGATATGTCTCCCAGATGTGCAGTTTGCAACAAGCTGAAAAGAAGAAAAAGAATGCACCCCCCCCCCAGTCACACAACACCTCCAGGTCTCAGGATGAGGAATCTGTCCCAGTCTGTCTGACACACCAAATGGGATGTGCAAATTTCATTTCAGCTCAGACTTCTAACAACACATCTGAAGTTCCTCATACTGAACTGAAATAGGGTGCACTGACTGTGGAGCCTTATCTAGAAAGATTTATCCATGAAGTGCATTGTGTATTAGAGTGGGAGTATCAGTTAAAACTGAAATTCATCAGTCTGTACTGAGATTTTGTCCCTTGTTGATTTCCTATCAGTGAGAAGTGACATGTGTGAGCAAAATGGCACTACGCTCAGCATGCTGAGCAGACCAGCATGTCAGAGGGCCAGCTGGGAAGGGCTCAGATAAGAAACTGAAACACTGAGGTCACCCAAGGGCAACATCCCTAAAGGACCACAGCTAGTGTGGTAGGAAGACATAGACGTGGAGAGCAGATGCTTTGGTCAAGGAGGTCCTGGGTTGAACACATGGCAAGCTCCTTTGGTCTGTTTCTCCCCTTGAAAGATGGAAGTGGTGACACTCTAGGTCACGGCTTCTGCCGAGTTAAATGGAATCTTGTCAGGGAAAACTGGAAAGTGGTACAGAAATACATCTCAGCATCAATGGAATCACTACAATACAGAATGAGTTCCAAGGGACATCCAAATTATGCTGTTGTGTAGAGAGTAGTGTTAAAGTGAGCATCCAGCCAGAAGACACGTCTCAGTGAGAAGTGTGATTTGAACCCGGAAGAAAAGAGAAGAAAATATGCCCCAAAGATGGAGCAGACACTGTGAGCTGTCCAATGGATCATTTATTTTTCCTTCTCCTTCCCCGCTAACAAAACCCACATTATTCTGAACAGCAACGTGTTCATCTAAACAAAGGTCACTGGCACAGTTCTTCCTTCTTTCCCGTTACCTGAAATGTAGATATAAAGCTAGATCTAGCCATTTTGCAGTCATGAGGTTACAAGCATTTATAAGGAAGGCGAACTACTAAGCACAGTAAAGGACGAGATGGTGCTCTGTGGGCTCTGCTTAGAAACCAAACCAGCTCCAGAAAACGTCATTACTTTGCCTTCTGACTGGGTAAAAAAATCAACCTTTATTTGTTCAAGCCACAGCTGGTCAGTTTTCTGTTACTTCAAGTTGAACATGTATATTGAACACAAATAGTAAAACTTGCTTCTCCCACTCTACTAGATAAAGGAGGTTGTGCATGTGTATGTACGTACGTGTGTGTGTGTGAAAGTTTGTGTCTGTATGTACTTTTGTGTGCTTTCATTATGAAAATTTCCTGCAAAATGCAAGAATTTCTGAGTAAGTAAAACTTAGCAAAACCTCAAAAGAACTTGGGAACAACAACCCATCAATAAACCTCCCAAGCCTAAAGTACAAACCACACATAAAGTTCTAGCTGATTATCTCTAGATTATTTCCAGTATACATCCTTAATAACAACAGAAATATAAGAAAAAAGTTCCTCCATAGTACAAAACAAAATTTGGATTTATTAGCCACTGAAGTTTTGTGTTAATGAAATCTAAAACTGTACCTTATTTTCATTATATGTTCCTTCACTCTTCTAACAACCTACAACACTACATGGTCTCTATCCAATCCACAAATATGTACTGAGTTCACAAACCCTGACGCTAGGATTATGTGTTTTGTGCAGTAGCTGCTGACACTATGTTAATGTGACAGGATTATTGTTCTTAACTCAGATTCAAGAGAACAGAAAGAATCAACATATGCATACAATTATTCAGCATGAGGCTTTAAACTTACTTGATTTTAATTTGTAGCAGAGTAGCTGAGCTGTAACAGGATAGGATGAATAAGTAGAAAGAAAAACAGACCTTGAATGTGAAGCTCAAGTCAAAGGCTTGGATTTAATACCTACTGGCTGTGTGACAGTGGACAAATTACTTAAATCTTCTCAGTCTTCATAAAAGATCACCGATTAAAAGGGAATTATTATTATTATTTCTTAACAGAATGATGATAAACTAATACAACTACAAAAATATATATATTTGCACAGATTGTACACAAAAGCAATGAATTACATATATATATTAGACTATATATATATATATATAGTCTAAAAAAACAGTAACAGTTGTTATTTATGTGGAGACACTTAAGAAAGTTCAATAACCTTGACCAGCATCAGATTTTATCTTCAGTTATCAAATGAAAAAATCTGAAGTTGCAGTTGATTGCTTGAATGTAACATGTGTCATTCAGCCAGCTGAAGTCACCTTGGCTTTGTGTGAGTTACATTTTGATGATGTTCTAAGATCAGAGATTTCAGTAACATTTTTCAAATGCTTTTAAAATATAATTGGTTGTTGAAAGAAAAACAGATAATCCAAGTAGCCATATACCTATGAAAAATCTAAACTTGTAGTTTAAAAATCTTCCTATAAAAAATAAACAAAAACCTTTTTGTTGGCTTCACTGATCAGTGTTATAAAACCTCTTCTATAAAAGCAAGAGGATTTATTCTTCTTTATGGCTGAATAGAATGAAGTGTTGTGAATGATCTGTAGTCATTCATAGGAAAATGGATGCATCTATTGACCATAATGCTAAGTGAAGTTAGTATAAAATAAACATTGCATAGTTGGGCCTGGCATTTAGGTTAGTGGTGCCACACCTGCCTTGCAAGCGCAAGGTCCCGAGTTCAATCCCCCGCACCGCCAAAACAAAAACAAAAACAAAAACAAAAACAAAAATTGCATGGTTTCTCTTATATGAGAAATCCAATGTTAAATAAATTAATAAGTAAAACAAAAGCAGACTTTTTGGAGTAGGCAAAGGAGAACAGGGGAAGGAGGGAGGAGAAGGGCTGGGGAAGAGGATGAAAAAAATTTCCAGATATGTAATATATAAGTACCAACTCCCCCAAATGAATGAAAATATCATATATTGCAAACATTTCCAATGAAAAAGTGAGAAGAGGAAACAATTACCAACATATTGTATGAGGTCAGCATTATTCTGACACCAACAATGACAAGAAAATAGAACAGATCGTGTACTTTATGAACAAAGACACAAAAATCTCAACAAATTTTAACAGATCAAATCTAATAATACATAAAAGCAACAAGACATTATGTATGACCAAATAGGGTTTATTTTAAGAATTCATGGTTATGGGGCCGGGGATTTAGCTCAGTGGTTCCAGAGCCTGCCTCACAAGCACAAGGTCCCGAGTTTGATCCCTATTACCAAAAAACAAAAAACAAACAAACAAAAAAAGAATTCATGGTTAGTTCAATATTTGAAACCATTACCAATATGATAATTTACGATACTGGCAAATTAAAAGGAAAAACCATACAATATTTCCAAAGACAGAAAAAGCAATTGACCCAATCCAACATCCAGTTCTTACCAAAACTCTCAGCAAGCTAGCAATAAAAGGAAGTTTTCTCAACTTGATAAAGGGCATCTCTGAAAAATGTAGAACTAATGTCACAATGTAAAGGTTTACTTTTCCCCTGAGGATTAGAATTATGGTCAGGATCTGGAACTCCCCCTAAAGGCTCTTGTGTTGAAGCCTAGTTCCTCATGCAGTAGTATTCAAAGGTGGAGCTTTTCGGAAGTGAGTGGATCAAAAAGACTCCAACCTCACCAATGGGTTTATCCACTGATAGGTTCATAACCCAATGGGCTATTGGTGGGAGGTGATGGAAATGCAGGAGGCCGGGCCTAGCTGAAGGGAGTGGATCATGGGGGAATGCCCTTGAGGATCATATTTTGCGCCTGGCCCAAGCCTCTCTGGCTCGCTCTCTCTCTGCTTCCCAGCTCCATTGAGGTGAGCGACCGTGATTCACCACACACTCCCCACCATGGTGTTCAGCCTCTCCTCAGGCCCACAGCAATGGGGCCAAGTGACTGGACTGAATTCTCTGAAATTATGCACCAAAATAAGTATTTCCTTCTTTAAGTTGATGTTTTCAGGTATTTGTCACAGAGACAAAAAGCTGACTAACACAGCAAATCAGGAATAAAGTTTTCACCATTTTGATTCAATATTAGAGTAAGTCTTCACCAGTGAAACAAGGAAAGAGAAAGCAATAAAAAGCATCTGGATATGAAAAAAAGAAGTAAAACTAGTTTTATTTGCACATGACAACTGCATATGCAGAAAATCCTAACAAGTCAATGAAAAAGCTAATAAAATGAATAAGGGGAATTTGTGAGTTAGCACATTTCAAGATCATTATATGAAATTTAATTATATCTTTATATACTAGCAACAATCAGACATTGAAATGGCCAGTTGTTCTTAGAAGGCGAGTATAAATGTGATTCAAGCAGTACTCTCAATATGATGTTCCCTTCAGATGTTCCTTTTGAACAAATCCTGGCATTTAAAAACCTCCACATTCTCTTTTCAATCCTCTTCTCTAACTTACTCCCCTCCTATTCCTGTGGGCATGTTGCTTCAAAAGGGCAGATCTATTCCTTGTCCTACGAAGCCCAGTATTTCTATCCTAATAGTTTCCCTTACTGGTTTCTCATTCCTGTCATGGCCAATCCCTGCACAGCTTCCTGGTCATTCAATGCATATCTATCCTTCAAGGTCATCTGTCAGTATCTAACATGTCTCAGGTTGCCAACCTGGACCGTTCTAGTCTCTGGCACAGTGCTTGGTATGCAGCAGGCACTCACCAAGGTCCCAGAGAATAAATGATCTTGCATTCTACTTACATGGATGCCCACTTAACAACTCTTATCTGTACCCTTCAATTCATACTGGTTCATACATTGTTCTGTGACCTCTCCCTCCAAACATTTGTGTAGAACCTTATTCCTACGCTAATAAATGAATGTATCAGTCAATGCTTACTAGAGAAACATTTAATGAAGATATATAAATATATAAGAATTTACAAGATTGGCTTACAATGGCTGCCCACAAAGTCGGGTGTGGAATAGTGCAAAAGGGCTGTCAGCCTGGGGATCTGAAAAATTCAGTGGAAGACCTAGAGCTCACTGTAGTGTCCCATGCAGGTCTGTATCAGGAGGCCAAAGGATCTGTGATAGAAGGCTGAAGATTCTGTGCCAGAAGGCTGAAGGGTCCATGCTGGACGTGGAAGAGTTTGCGCTAGAAGCCAGGAGACAACATTCAAGGTGAAGACGAAGACTGGAGCTCCTCTGAAGAAGCAGAAGCAATCCTTCCTTCTTCATTTCCCTTTTATACCATTCTGATGACAATCCTCCCTAAGATGGGTTTTCCACCCTAGAACTATGCTGATCCAGTTTTTACTCAAGTTGATACAATCAATCAACCATCAAAATGAACATTTTATGATTTAAGTCTTCTGCAGATTTTTCATTCTTGTACTGTTTACTCTTCATGTGCATACATCTTGTTAACTCCATTAGGCTTTAAGTTCTCCATGGGCAGAGAAGCTCTTCATTGGATCCATTTACCCAGTATTTTCCACAATGGCCAGAATACAGTGTGAAGTCAATAAATGCAAAAGTTGGATGATGGATTAATGAATCACAATCACAGCCTATCTGGAGTAAATCTTAATCAAACTCATCGTATACCTAGAGGTAATTTCAAATACAAGTTGCAGGGTGCTTAAGCAAACCTTTATATTGCAAACAGAAACAGAAATGCTACTGAGACTTGTCTATTCAGTGGGTCCTATTTAAGAAAATGTACATATGTAGAAAAACATTTGTCCCTTCTTAGCGAATGACCAGACTCCAAACACCCACCAGCAATTCTGAGTCACTCAGGCCACAGGTTGAAGTTGCTGGACAGCCTAGCTAAATCCTTATTGCTCCTAAACTCGTCACAAACTTCTTTTACAGGAAAAGTTAAGGAGCCAGGTATTTGGCCAGAGCAGCCCTGAGAGCAAGAGCTTGCTAATGAAAACTGAAAATACAGGTCATTGCCCTGACCTCCCCTCTCCCTCTCTCTCTCTCTCTCTCTCTCTCTCTCTCTGCTGTTCGTGATTGTGGTAACCTTATGGCTGTGAATGAAAAATAATAGTTGGCTTGGAGACAGGGCCAAGCCAGTTGTAAGCCTTGTCCTACAAGCTCTTGAAACTACTCCAGACACTGCCATAACAAAGTGTTTGACCTTGAACAAGTCAGTTGGCTTTTCTAAACTTCATCTATGATGATAACAGAGATAATGACTTCACTGACCTCAGAGGATTTCCATCCAGTAGCCTCTTAGGGAGTGGGTCCATATGGACCAAAGGAAACTATAGAACTCCCTGTCTGGAGGGCCAGGGAAGAATGAGCCTCAGATTGTTGTATATTCCTAATCCAAAATCCATAATAATAATGTTAGAGGCTGCCATTGAGTGTCGACAAACCATGTGCCAGGACAGTGGCTTTATGGTGATTGCTTGGTAACCCCGTCAGACTCCACCAAATAGATATTAAGTCTCCTCACACAAAGAGAAAGCAAACAAAAGTCCAGAGGTGAAGCAACATCATTGCTCAAGATAATATGGATCACCCACTGTCTCCATTATGATGGTGCTCGTCATCCTGAAGCTGAAATCATGTCCTGGGAGAGTCTGGCGGTCCCTGAACTCTCACCTAGGACCTGTCCAAATGACTGTCGGTGTGTGCTTGTGGCTGCACCTCACGGGAGCATCAAGCTGAAACCCCCAACTGCTCACCAAGGGGAGGTTTTGACAGCAAACAAAAGACTTTGTCATTTTAGCTTTTTTCCATGGAAAACATGAGGCTGTTTCTTGGCCAAGGGGAAGCCCTGTCACACCTCTATAAGGTGGCCTAAAACCACACCCCTGAGTCTACCATCCCCAAGCCATTTGGCTGGTGTGTCTTCTTCCTGCTTCAGGTCTACCTGGCTTCCCTGGCAGTCTCCTCAGAGGCCCCATTTCCTTTAATCTAATTCTTACGGAGAAAGAAATGCCACAGTTATTAAAGTGCAGGCTTATCTATTTCATCCCAGACCTAAGCCGTGGTGATAAATCCCTAAGCTAAACACACACAAAGGGAAATATGAAGCTTGAATACATATCAGAATAAAGAAGGAGGGGAGGGTGAGTGTGGGTCTTCGCCCAACTGTGGGCTATCCTCCCTTACTCGGGGTCTTGTCCAGAAGAGACTCTTGCTGCCTTGCAAACAGGGGATGCAGCTGAGGCAAAGTCCACACTGACATGCTTTCCAGATAGTTCTGGAAAAAAATCCACAGATGTCCCATTTTGGAAAAACTTGCTTTTTTTCATCTTATAAAACCTCTGATGAATCCAAATTGATCGCTTCCTCTTCATTCCACACATGTGGGCTAGGACACAAGGTATGGGAGAAGACAGAGT
Source organism: Heterocephalus glaber (assembly GCF_053883595.1). NCBI lineage: Eukaryota > Metazoa > Chordata > Mammalia > Rodentia > Bathyergidae > Heterocephalus > Heterocephalus glaber. The sequence goes on along the minus strand of NW_028258351.1, from coordinate 22,689,888 downwards.
TCCTGGCAATGAAGGTGCAAGAATCCAAAGGTAAACAGGAAGCAGCCTTCACTTTCAAAGATCTCAATCAGGGACAAAGAAGTGGGAGATCACCAGAGAGGCTTCACCGAGTGTGTTGGCTTCACCACTGGGTAACATTTTACGGCCTACACATCAGAATCAAGGGTAGAACAAGACACCTTCAGTGCTCTCATACACTTCTCCAGCAGTGTCCAGTGGCCTTATCACTAAATGTTCACGGTTCATTTCAGGTGCAGCTGCTTGTTTTTACAGTGGGAAATGCAGATGGTAGCCTCAGCGGTTCATTTCACCTGATTTTTTTATACCAATGGCTTCTGGTAGAAAATATTACATAGTCCCCTTCTGGGCCACATGATGACACAGATTGCTACTTGTCCCCAGTGAGTCATTCTTCTCTAGTTGAAGAACTCCCATGTTTTAACTATTCCCCAAAGGGCCACCCAAAATGAAAACCTCATTCAAATTGGTTAATGTGAAGTAAGTGGCAGTGGTATGCCAAATATAAGCAAGTGTCCATAAAGACATGGGGCATGATCTTAATCCTTTCTCCCTAAATGCCTGGAAGGCATAATGGCATGAATTTAGGCACTTATCTTGGCCCACAACATGGAAGCCATACCCATAGGAAGCAAGAGCTACTAGACAGAAGGAGCCTGGTCCCTTACCCTGTAGAGCAATACCATCCCTGTTCTTTTACAACAGGGCAACAGGAACTACTTTTTTGTACACCAACTGTTTCACTCTCTCTAATGTATTAAATAAGAACAATTAATTCCATCATTCTTTTATTCAAGAAATCATTATTGATTTCTTAAGTGCCAAGATGTGTGAAAAATGTACTGGGCATTGTGAATACAATAAGCAAAGCCGACACGTCACGGTACTCGAGGCACATATAGTTGAATGTGTCACTGGTGGTCTGCTGGATGAGTTGAGGTGTAAGACACACTCATGGTTGCATTTAGGCCTAGATCCCTGGGAGAAATAAGTCTGCATGTGCAGAGCGAAAGAGCAGATTCTTTGATTGCTCTGGAAACATTCACTGGAGAAAGGGAACCCCAGCTCAGCTCATCTTCCAACCCTCCCACCTTTGCTGGTTTTCTTTTGGGTAAGATTCCTCAGCTTTTGATTCCAAGTCCTTGCACTGATCTTGCCAATCTCATCAACTATGTTCTCTAATCAAAATCTCTGGAGTCATATGTGACTCCTATCTTCCCCGTATATCTTATGTAAAATCCACGTGCAAACACTCACATGTCTACCTTCAAAAATTCTGATCCTTTAATTAGATACTAGTATTAGAGCAGTGATGCATTTCATAAATCCAGACATTGTAGCATGGTTATGTAAAAGAATACCCTTGAACTGAGACGATACATGCTGAAGTAGTTTAAGAATTAAGAGTCATGATATAGACAATTTATTCTCACACAGTTCAGTAATTATGGTGATGGGAGGTCACGACGAAGATGATGGTGATGATGACAGTGATAGTGAGGACAATGAGGATGAAAAGAGGAAAAGGAAAGAGGAGGGGCATACAGAAGAATATTAACAACTGGTAAGGACATACAGGTGTTCTTTGTATCATCTTCGCAGTTTTTCTAAAGGCTGAATGTTGTTCAAAATAAGGTGTTAAATAAACTCTGAAGCTGAGTCTTGCTCATGTTCTCCATCACTAACATCCTACTTTAACTTCCCATCTCCCTCCCATCACCCAGATGATTCAAGAGTGTCTACTCCACCCCATCCTCTCTTTTCTATCATTGGCCTTCCAGGGCAATAGTAACCAGCATTAAAAATGCAAGCCAGAAACTATTTTCCTTCCTCTGCTACAAACACTACAATGGCTTCCACCACACTCAAAATGAAACCCAAGATCCTCCTGGGACCCACAAAGACCCATTTCTCAGACTTCACTCACTACCATGCCTCTATCACAGTCTCCTTTGTTCTGGCCACACTGGTCTCTTGTTCCCCAAACATGCCAGGCATGATCTCACCAGCACTCTGAACACTCCTTCTCCAGATGTTCACATGTGGCTTGGTCATTTGGGTCTCTGCTTCAGCATTTCGTTCTCAAATAAAGCTCTCTCCTACCAGTTGCTCTCAGATTCTACTTCTTTTCCCTGTTCTATTTCTCTTCAAAACCCTTATTATTACCTGACTCGAGATTGCCATGTTTATAAGTTTATTTTCTGTCCCTTCTAACTGAATGAAAATGCCAGGACAGTGGGGAGTTACACTCATTCCTGTATCCTTGGTGCCTGATACCCAGAAAATGATCAAAATCACTTGTGCACGAAGGCAGGGGTCAGTGTACCTTAATCCCAAACCTGGCTTCCCCCTTCCTGGCTCTCAAAGTTCTGTGAATGGGCTGTGGTTCTCCTCCTCTGGAACCCTCTCACCTTAAGTTGTCATAGCCTCTTCTCAAAGACCCTCAGCAAGTCTAACCTTGCCCATCCCCATAGCATTGGCCCAAGTGAGTCATAGCTGCCAATCCAACAGATAGCCCCACCCGGCCCCGCAGACCTCCCACTCCTGGGGACAAAGCCCATATGCTGAATGAAAGAAAAATGATTTCCCCTGCTCAGAGCAGCTTTCTCCAACAGTACACAGAGTCCCAGCTCCTTCCTGGCCTTTGTGCCAATTCTCTAATCACTGCTATCTATTGACAGAACAGCACAAGCAACCCTTCCAAAGGAACTGATCACTGCTCACTCTTGTGAGCCTTTGGTCCCGTAACCATCTCCAGCCTCTGGGGTCTTGTTCACTCCAGATTATAATCCTCCAGGGACACTTTCTACCATCTTCCTCACTCACTCAATCCCACTGTCCTTCCAACACTGAGATGCTCATCCTGACCACAGCAGCCACCTTCTGGACATGGTCAGCCTGTCATTCCAGTGGGGTACCTGTGTGGCCAGTGATTTTTTTTTTATAGTCTGACCTTTTTGTTCTTGAATTGAAGCTTCTGAGCCTGGTCTGTGTCTTACCACTATCTCACTCCTGTCGGGCTTAACGTGTGCCTAGCACCCAGTCAGTGCTTCCTATCTCAACTAAAACAGCTAAGTGCTGCCTCTTCCTCCACTCTCAGTCCCCAAATGTGCTTCTGTCTGTAGGCAATGGATGTTGAGTCCCTGGAGAGAAAAAACTCTAAAAGCTCTCACTGCCCCTGAGAGTTCTTCCCACCTGCTATAGTATATGTGGCTCCCAAAAGTTCGTGTGTTGGAGCCTTAATCCTCCAGTGTGGTCATGTTGGGAAGTGGGGCCGAGTGTGAGATGTTTGGGTCATGCAGGCTGAGCCCTTGTGAATGAATGTGTGCCTTCCTTCAGGGCTGGATTAGCTATTGTGGAACTCCTGCCTTCTTTTGTCGCTCCTTCACGTGCCTGCTTGTCCTTCCACTCTCTACCACGAGTCGAGGCAGCAACAAGGCCTCCACCAGATGACATGTTGATGTCAAAGCTATGATCCTGGACTTCCCACCCTCCAGAACTATGAGTGACATAAACCACTTTCCTTAATCAGTTACACAGTCTCAGATATTCTGTTGTAGCCGCAGAAAATAGACCAAGACACCCTGCACCACCCTAAGGGCCCCAGACTACAACTGCTCTTCCTTCTATCCTGCTGCTACCTGCTCCCCCCTCCCCAGCACCTCTTGTTCTTGTCTCCACAACATGCTCTGTTGCTTCCTCCATTTTGCCAACTCATGGAGGTAAATGAGAATTCTAACTCGGGCCTCAGTGATTTGGCTCTCTCCCTCTCACCCACGCATCATCTTAGGAACAGCCAGAAAGTATTCTAAATCCTCCTGCTCCTCAGGTGAGCACAGGGAGTAATTAGTGGGACACTTCAGTGACTCTCCTTTTTCCCTTGACCATACGGTGTGATGAAGTTCTGTCTGCCCCCCATTTGGGTTGCTTCTGGGTGGGAGGGGTGGGGGCAGTGCTCTCTGGCCAAGCTGGCCAGGCCTGTGAGCAAAGTAGGCAGGACAAGGCCCTGGGACTGGGAGGGCGCACTGGGCACAGCCAGCCTGGCCAGGGCAAGGGCATTTCCTCTGGCTTCTGAACTCTGCTTCTGGGCACGCTCGTTCTAAAGACAACTTGTGCTGGGAAAAGCCACTTACTCCCCAAGATCAAATCACAGGGACTTGGGGCTCATTTTCTGAATGGCACAAAAGGAAAATGCGAATTAACTCTTCCTTTCATCATAAGTCTGGCACTAAGAATGGATGGTGATTTAAGCATGGGCTTAGCTCAAGCTCTGATCCTCTGCTCACAGAATCCCACAAGAAGTGTAGCTATGAGAGAGGGTTCCGGATCAGACTGCCCAGCTCAGACTCCCATCCTGCCATCCCTGCACTGGTCACCAATATATGAGCTGCCCCATTACCCTGTGCCCCTATAGCCTCTTGTCTCCTGGATAAGTGACAACACACACATGAGGCCTAAGCAAATGTCCAGCACAGGACCTGCACACAGTCAGTACTCAGCAAACACCACCTCCTGAGGAGGAGAGGTGGGGAGGGCTTAGAAGCTGCTAGGACAGCCTTCCCCTGAAACTAAAGCTGCTCCTCCACTCTGCTCAGCCAGGAGCTCCCCCTGCAAGGTGCTCTGTTCTGCAGCAAGGGGCAATGTCATGAGATCGCTTGCCTTTTTGCTGAGCAATGACCTCTTCTAGTGTTCTCCCTTCAGCCCCAGATCCAAACACCCAGCCAGCAGCAAGGCTAGACCACCAGCCACCAGACAGACTCCAGGTAGCTGGAGGGGCAGGCTGGTGCCCTGTGTGCATCTCCGACCAGTCTGACTTCCGGACTTGAGGTCCAGAGTAGGTCTCCCTGTGTTCAGAGTCCAGACTAGCCTCGCTAGGCAGTGTGATCGTGGACAAGCTTCTGATGCCCTCTTGGCCTCAGTTTCCTCATCTATAAAATGGTAATGATAATACTGTCTGGCACATAGCACCCTTACAAGAGTCAAGGAAGTCAATCCCGAAAAAGCACTGTAAAAAGTTCTCACAGTTGTTAATATTCCTTAAAGAACAGGTTCTCAAGCTCCCCTGGAGCCTTGTCACCCTCCCTCAGAGGCAGAGGCTCAAGAGTGTCTGCAACATGTTGCAATAACTTAGCTGTCACTTGCTAGCCTGGAGAAAAGCAGGCACGTCACCTCCCCGGATCTGGACTCATAGAGTCTTCTCATGCAGTCGAATGACATGGTTGTTTCCAGAGCTACCAACACGCTCTGTTTGCTCACACTGAACGAAGTCAAGTAACCCCCTGTGCCTCTCTCACACGACTCGCTGGTCCCATCAGGACTTCAGGGTCTTCTGACCCAAATACTGGATTTTTAATGTGCAATTCACTTGCTGGATATTTGGTGGCCAGCTCATGTGTATCAGGCCCTGAGCCAGGCAGGAGAATTGCAGGGTGAACTGGGCTGACATTGGGCATGGTTACATTAGACAGCACAGAGGTCATTAACATACTTAAGTCTCACAGCACAGAGAGGGGAGGACTTCGTTATCATCCCCAGTCTACATTCAGGCCAGGAAACTGAGGCACAGAGAAGCTATGTGAAGTAAAAAGGCAGAGCTAGGATCTGAACTACGGCCAGCACTCTTTCCCTGCACATCCCACAAGTCCCTGCAATGACCAGAGAGCCCAGAAGCCACAGGGACCGGAGGTGGGAGTTGTGAGATGGGTAGTCAGAGTGCTAAGCTGACACCTGAAAATAAGGAAGACAAGATGAGGCACGCGGGGCGGGGGGGGGGGGGCGACGAGTATACAAAAAGAGAATATTCCAGACAGAGAAAATAGCAGGGTATAGGTGGAAAGGCAAAGAAGCCAGACAGAGCAGGTCCCCATGAGGAGCCAAACATGTTCAAGTGGCCAGAGCTGAGGCTTTGATGGAGGGAGAGGTGAACAAACCCTAAGGCTGTGGGATGGAGGTTGATGAGCAGAGGAGTGAAGGGGACAAGCTAAGAGGCCAGTGCAAGACAGGCTGGGGCACAGAATCTCAGCTGTCAGGGAGGAAAGAGGTGAGAGGGGCTCATCCTTTTATAGGAGGGTGCAGAGTCCGACACATGCTCACCCTGAAGGCACAGAGCAGCGCAGGAGGATGTGGGAGGGGAGGTGCTCAGTCAAGGGAGCACAAGTGCTGCAAGCCAGAAATAAATGGGATCTGAGGCGCCAGTGGAAGAATGAGACTGGAACAGCAGAGAGGACCTTGTTCAGTACAATCTTGGGGTTTGCACCCTTAGAGGCATTTTGAATCCTGAGGTTATCACATGGGGGTGGTGATAGCTATCCTTCTAATGATCTATCACTTGTTACCTTTGATAAGCATGTTTGCCATCTCAACACAAAGTGATGGATAAAACCACCAGGATGTGATAGAGTGGAGGAAAACTGAGGGCCAGTGTATTAGTCTGTTTCCTGTTACTATAACAAAATACCTGAGGCTGGGTACTTTATAAAGAAAATAAATTTATTTAGCTCACAAACCTAGAAGTCCAAGAGCATGGTACCAGCATTAACTTGGCTCTGTTGAGGGTATCATGGAGGATGACATCACAACAGCAGAAGGACACTGGACATGGAGAGGTTGCTTGGCCAGATGGGAAGTCAGAGAGGGAAAGGGCTAATCTTGCTCTGAGGTCCCATGAGACCTACCTTCACCCCTTTGAGGGCATGTGATAGTTACCCGATTGTGTCAATTTAAATAAGAAACGCCCAACTAAAATTGGATCAGCATAGTTCTGGGTGTGGCTAATGGGATTTACTGGGTGTGAGTGACAGCAATCAAGGGGCTTGCTTCCTGAATGGTATAAAAGGCAAACAAGAAGGAAGGCTCACTTCTGTTTCTTTGGAAGAGCTCCAGTCTTCACCTCTACCTTGGATGTCATCTCCTGGCTTCTAGAGCAGACCCTTCGGCCTCCTGATAAAGACTCACACAGGACACTACAGTGAGCTCCAGGCCTTTGACTGGATCCTTCGCATCTCTAGCACAGATAACCCTTTTGTACTCTTCCACGCCTGACTCTGCAGCCGGGCACTGTAAGTCAGTCTTGTAAATTCTTATATATTTGTATATCTTGCATTAAATCAGTTTCTCTAGTAAGCACTGATTGATACAGGGCACATGCCTAAATGACCTAATCACTTCCTATGAGGGCCCAACTCTTAAAGATCCCATACCTCACTGGAGACTAAGCCTTTAACACATGAACTTTTCAGTGACAAACCACATCCAAGTCAGTACATTGACACCTCCTGGAGATCCACGTCCATACTGAATGATCAGCCCTCATAAAGCTTGGCTGAACCGGGTATAAGCAACACCCTGGCCAGAGGCTCAGGAAGGGCATGAGGAGGAATGGAGCTTGACACTGATGGAGCTCCTCCTGAGGTCTCTGTTTGCCATTGGCTCCCCTATAGCATGCTGGTGAGGGGAGGGTCCCTACTGTCATTTAGAATGGAAAGAAATGTCACATGGAAAGTGCCTGTGGCTTTCTGAGTGTATTAAGAGCAGACAGTGACGAACTAGAGTTCATTGGCTAAGCTGTGCCCACTGCCTATTTCTGTAAATGAACTCTTATGGGAACAAAGCCACACCATTCGTTTCCAGACTATTTACAGTTGCCCTTGTGCTACCATAGTGAAGATGGGTAGCTGCCATGGGGTAACCTTATGACCCACGGCACGCCTAACATTTATGACCCGGTCCTTTTCCGGAAGAGTTGACCAACACCTGTTAAGAGCCCTGGTCTAATCATGTACAAGTTGTTCAACCTGAGCTGGGATGTGAACCTTGGTTTGTCTGCTTCTGGACCTACAGAACATTACTACATCACCTTTTCTCCTTTACAGAGAAGTGTCATCTGTGGAGGAAGAAGGCAGAGAAAGTTCTCTCACTGGCCCAGCTTGTTATGAGAAAGGTGAAGTGGCTGCCCTGATCCCTACTGACAGCCCATTTCCACTACTCCAATCAACACACCTTATTAAAATATGAATCAGGGGCCAGGGATTGAGCTCAATGGTTCTGACACCTGCCTTGCAAGCTCAAGGTCCCAAGTTCGATCCCCGGTACCAAAAAAAAATGAATCAGATTATCATACTAAATATAACTCACACTCCTCACTGTCATCTCCAAGACCATGTACAACTGGCCCATGCCTACCCTTCTATTCTCAACACACCACTTGCTCCTACATTCACTGTACAATCACCCTGGATTCCTGTTCCTTGAACATGTCAGCTTTGCTTCCATCCTAGGACCTTTGCATTGGGTGTTCCTGCTGCATGGAATGTCCCCTCACCACATCTCCCTATGGCTGGGTTCTCCTAGTGAATCAAATACCAGCTCAATGCCATGTCAGGGCCACATTACCAAAGGCCACTCCCTCTCCCCAGAGTTTCTCAAAAACATCACCTGCCTGAATTCTGAAGTTATTCACTTGTTCACTTTATATCTCCTCCAATACAGGGGAAGATCTATGAAAGGAGTGGCTTTGTTGTGACCATGACTAAAACTAGATGTGCCACTTAATATGGATTGCCGACTTGACTGGATTAAGAGATTCTTGGAGATGTGATTTGGTTGTGAGGGCATTAACCTCATTAATGAGTTAATGAATGCTCTGATGAGTTCATAGCTGAATGGATGACTGAGGAGTAGACCCTAGGAGGAAGTGGGTCATGGGGACATGGGGGTACTGTATCTGGACCCTGGCACCTTCCTCTCTGGCTACTTCCCTAGCTCTGATTTCCAGGTGTGTTGAATTAAGCAGTTTTCCTCTGCCATGTTCTTCCACCATGATGTTTCTGCCTTAGAGCCAGTGGATCATGGACTGCAATTTCTGAAACTGTGAGCCAACAATAATCCTCTCCTCTTTTAAATTAAGGTATCAGGTATTATGTCCCAGCAATAGAAAGCTAAACAGTACACCTGAACTGAAGTGGACACTAGATACTACTAACATTTGGGTCAGCTCTGTCCAATCAAATATAATGTGAACTGCAGACTGAGCTACGTATATATTTTCATCTTTTTTTACAGTTGCATTAAAAAACAAAAGGAAACAGGTGAAATTGATTTTAATGTATAACCAATAGAGTAAACTTAAAGCAGTATTCTTTTTTTTTTCTTTTCTTTGTTTTTGGCACTTTATTAAATTCTTTTATTGGTACATTGTAGGTACACAACACAATTACATTTCTCATTAGGAATTGTACCTTTACATAATGCATCTTGATTCTTATTTTTTCCCCATTCCTAACCCTCCCTTCAACCCCTCCACCCTTCCCTATTTACAAAGACTTTATTTTCATTTTTTCCATTTCTCATCATTTTTCCTTTCCCTTCTTTCCTTTCCCCTGCCCCTCCCACTACCCCTACCACTTATGGACCTTTTCTTCCTATTTTACATTATCGATTATTCATTCTAATCATTGGTACATTTTAGGTATACAATATAATGACATTCATCATTGAAAATTTGCACCTTTACATAGTCTCTCTTGGTTCTTATTTTTCACCCTTGCCCAGCCCTCCCTTCAACCCCTCCAGTCCTCCCTATTTACAAAGATTTTGTTCCTATTTTTCCATTTTCTCATATTAATCCCATTCCCTTCTTTCCTTTCCCCTAGCCCTCCCACTTCCTTCCCCTTTGCCCCTTTCCTTCCTATTTCACAATACCTATTATACATTTTAGTCCTTATTTACACTTTCAGTTTCTCACACCAGAGAAACTATTCGGTATTTATACGTGTGTGTCCTATTTATTTCACTTAAGAGTATCGTCTCAATGTGCATCCACTTAGCTATAAATGTCTCTAATTTCTCATTTTTGATGGCTGAGTAGTACTCCATTTTATTAAAAAACCGCATTTTCTTTATCCAGTCTCCAGTTGATGGGCATTTGGGCTGTTTCCAAGTTTTAGCTATCACAAACTGTGCTGCTATGAACATGGGTGCACATATATCACTGTGGTACGATCCTTTTAATTCTTTGGGGAAGATCCCCAGCAGTGGAATAGCAGGGTCAAATGGGACTTCCAGTCCTAGTTTTTTGAGGTATCTCCATATTGATTTCCACAGTGCTTGCACCAGTCTACACTCCCACCAGGAGTGGAGCAGGGTTCCTCTTTCCCACAGCCCTGCCAGCATTTGTAATTGGTTGATTTCATGATAGCAGCCATTCTTTCTGGAGTGAAGTGGAATCTCAGCATTGTTTTCATTTGCATCTCTCGAATGACCAGTGATGTTGAACATTTTTTCATGTATTTATTTGCTATTTCTACTTCTTTGTCTGAGAAATGTCTGCTCATTTCAGATGCCCATTTTCGGATTGGGTCTTTAAATTTGGGAGGTCTGATCTTTTTAAGTTCTTTATAGATTCGAGATAGCAGACCTTTGTCTGAGGAAGAGCAGGTGAAGATTTTTTCCCACATTGTGGGTTGTCTCTTCACACTGTAAAGCAGTATTCTCGTGGCAAATGATGCCCTGGCAGGCTTTACATCCATATTTATGTTTAATGTTTAATGTGTGTTGCCTCCCACCTAGGTGACCCATGTGTCCCAACTTGCATGGAGGCCAAGCACAGGCTGGGGCAGTGATCTCACCATACCTAATGTCTGCTGAGGACAAGCAAAGAAAGATCTCATTTCCCATGAGAAGTTGAAGTTGTCTAGCTGTGTCCTGGAGTTTAGATACATTGCCCAGATTTTCTGGCTCTATGGGCAGCTTTAAACCTATCCCTAGGAACAGGGGCTCTGGGCAACTTGGACCTCCAAATCCTGCTCTAAGTAGTCTTCTGGGAAGGCAGGTTGAGCAAAGTAGGAACAGATACCCTGGATGATGGCCTCTCTGAGGCGACATGGAAGCAAAGCTCCCAGCTGCTCGCTGTGCTGAGCCATGCAGTTCTGAATCAGTCCCAGATAGGAGGAGTGGAGCCATGGGGTTAGGTAAGAACCCTGGCACTGGAACTAGCATCTCCCAGTTTAGCTCTCACCCAGTGACCAGTCTGACTACATACCTATTTTATAGAGAGGGCTACTGAATGGACCAGAGTCTCAGCAGGCTCTTCAGCAAACAGCTACATAACCAATACCTATGCTCTGGCTCCTGCATCTCCCCAAGTGCAGGACCATCCTGTCTTCCATGCATTCCCTGCACACACACAGTTACTGCCCAGGCAGAACCTTCCAACCAATATTCTTGTTCTAGGATGCCACAGTGATGAAAAGATAAAATCCTTACCTACACAGAGCTAATATTCTCATAAGGATAGTGATGTTAAGTAAATGAGCCCCAAATATACGATGTTAGATGGGGTAAGGGCTCTAAAGAAAATAAAGCAGGAGATGCGAAGAGATGACAGTTGGAGAGGCCACTCTGAAATGATAATAGCTGAGCACTGAATTTCATAGCACAAATATCTGATTTTGGAAAACTTAAGGCTACAGGAACAGAGAGGGGAAAAGATCTTGAAGTAATATTACTAGTGGCATAGGGAAGGACTCTCAAGAAGGCCAGTGTGTAGAAGCACGAGAGAAGGGCCTGAAGGTGGTAGAGCAGGCCCGAAGGGCTGTGGCAAAGGCTCCCCTGTCCACTGCACAGCCATCATTCCTGTCTCTGAAGCTTAGAGTTCTGCCCCTGGCTCCCTGACTCTGCCACTCAAGGCTGTGGCTTTGACAGCAGGCAGAATGACTGATTACTCATTTATACAATGCACAGTGGTGTGTAGATGGAGCATAAGTATTTATTTCCTCCAGCTGATGCGTCTTGATGCTGGGAAGGTGGATATCAAGATTGTGGATATGGTCTCATTACTACTACCAGGGATGGCACCCAGATACCCCAAAACAGGCTCTTTGTGAGAAGCACAGGACAGGCAAGCAAGCTAGACCTCCCTTCTTCCCTATCTATGAGGACTAAGCCCACACCAAGCCTCTGAATCAGGAGACCTGAAACACTAGACATGGTGCAGCTCCTAAGGACTCCTCACTGATAATTTTCTAATCAGCTCTGACATTTCTACTTGTGTCTGCTTCTCCCTAGATATCTCCATTCACATCTGCATACTGACCCCTCTGTCTCTCACAGAAGCCTGAGTCCTCTACTCCCTTTGCCCCACCTCCAATGAGAGGACTTCTTGCTCCCCCACTGACTCGGACCCAGCAGTCTTCATCTTGCAGGTTTTCATGGAAACCCAATCTCCACAATCTTCGAAGGATATCTTCCCCATCTTATAGTCACCCTCGAGAGCCCAATTTTCAAAGTTGGCTGAACATAGAAACAGAATAGGAGGTTGCAAAAATATTAATATTATTGATCAGATTCTACTCCAGACCAATTAAATCAGTCTTGGTGGTAGACGCCCGGCAGGCAGTAGTATTTTCAGAATTCCCTATTCAATTGCAGTGTGCAGCCAGGATTGAGAATCACCATGATACAGGGCTTTTCTTCAGCTTCAACATGTGTACAGATCACCTTGGCTTCCTGTTTAAGTACAGATTCTAATTCAGTAAGTCTGGGAAAGGGCCCAAGATTTTGTATTTTCAACTGGCTCCCGTGAGATAGTTGCTGTGTTCCAGGGACCACAACTTGAGTAGTAGGGTCTTAAGGTAGCTAGAATTGAGGAGTGGATGAGGGACATAGGCTTCACTATGTCCTAGTAAAAGTCCACTATGGAGCTCGCTCCCTTTAAAGCTGGGAAGGGGCAGCTGGGCATGGTGGTGTATACCTGTAATCCTGGCACTCTAAGAGGCAGAGGCAAGAGAGTTGCAAATTCAAGCCCAGCTTGGGCAACTTAGTGAGGCCCTATCTCAAAGTAGAAAAAAAATAAAGGGCTGGGGATATAGCACAGTGCACAACCCTGGGTTCATTCCTCCATACTGGAAGAAAGGTTTGGAAGTTTGGCTTACTGGACAAGGTAAGGTGAAAGACTCTTTGATGAAAGGACAGAACTTTTCTGTCCATGTGAGATTAGATCTACATCTAAGATACTACATTCTCTGTTCTGGATACCTAGCTGAGTATCCAGTATATAGTTTAAGTTGCTCAAAAAGTGATACTTGTGTTACGTGGCTGTCATTGTTTATTACTGCATGACCTTCACTCCAATTCCCAGGCCAAATAAGTGTGCGCTTTCAACTTCCAAAACCCTGACCCATCTCAGACACAACTCTATGGATCCTGTTAGTCTAAGGACACTAATGCATTATTTAGATCTCTCATTCATTCAATTCATTTTCCAAAAGCTGTAGATGTGCTTTCATAGCCTGGTCATGGATAGCAGTGTTTGCTATGGATGGGGACCTGTTTAAATGTTCTGCTTGATTTAACTCATTATATTCTTAACACAACTCTAGCCATTTGGAGAGTAGTCTATGCAGCAGAGATCAGATATACAGTAGATGATAGTGCCAAGAAATTAACTGAGCCCGCAACTTTCCAGTGCTTCACAAATTCTAATTGCTAAGTGATTTCACTGAGATGCAAGTTCTCATTTACCAGGTGAGGTGAGCCTGAGATTCTGCGTATCTCACAAATCCCAGATAACAGTAATGCAGTAGGTCCAATGACAGCACTTCAAATAGCAAAACTACCCATATGTTTTAGTGGATTCTGGTATTTCTGGGCCTCTTTCTTAATATCCCCCTAAGTACTCTTACTGCTTTACTACAATTGATGGTTGGTTGATTTGATGAGTGGCAAAATCACAGTAAATTTCTACTCTGAACATTTACTCAAAGTTCTGTAAATTTCTGCTCAAATTGCAATATTTTGTGGCAAAAGGTATCAGCTATTTGGAAAAAGCACTGTGTTTGTTATAAGCTACAGAAGATGTAGCATGTTGTGAAATTGCTTTTACATTTTGGTTTCATGACAGAGACTATTTTCTGGGCCAGGGAAACCATTTCCATTTTTAAAAGCAATATGAAGAGCTACAATTTGACAAATACAGGGAGGGATTTCTTGAAACATAGAAGTGAATCATGTTAACTGTAAAAGCTCCCTTCTCAGCTCACTATAAGACAGGATATGTATGGAAACCACAAAAAATGACAAAAATTATTGCCCAGTGAAGTATGTATAAGAGCAAATCAGTCTGATTCAGTAGCTGTGAACTACCTCAGTTGTAAATGAAGACAGAGAAAAGCTGAACACAGAAGTGAAAATAAACAACCAGGGATGCTTTTGAGGTCAAAATGACTTGAAGTTACAGTGTCACGGGCCAAACTCTGGAGGAAACTGACTTCAAATGATGAATCTTTGGGAAAAACAAAAACACCCTATTCAAAATTGGCAAGTATATCAAGGTTAGACTAAGCAATGATCAATGATAACAAATATTAGTTAGAATGGTGTCTTTATGCAATTTTGGGAGCCCAGTAATTCTCAAACTTTCTCACTTAAGGAAAATTTAAACACCTTGCTCCATTCTCACATCATACCCCCACATCAATTAAATCATGATCTCTAGGTAAGGGTCCCAGGCATCTTAATTTTTAAATCTCTCCAATGATTCTAATGTGCGGTCAAGTTGGAGAATCATTGGCATTCAAAGTTGCCACTCCTACATGAAGGAATCCATCTGGACCATTGATTTTTGACCCTGGCAGCATGTTAGAATCAAATAAATTTAAAATAGTGATGATCATCTCCATTCCTAGAAATTCTAGTTAATCTCTGGAGCTTAGGCATCAGCATTTTTAAGAACTTCCCAGTGTGCAGCCAGGTAGATGACCACCGCTTCATATGTTTGTACCATGATTTCATCTGTTGCTTCCATTTAAAGGATCTAGTATGTTACAGCTGAAAATGCATCTTAGACTCTTTGCAAAGGTAGATTCCTCATTTTACCTTTAAATCAAGAATTTCTAACTTGGAGGGGTTCTGTGACTTCCCTTAAATCCTACACAAACTGTTGGATGAATACATCCATCCATCTGTGTATATACATGTGTACCTTTAAGGGAGAATGTCCTTTGCTTTTGTAAGTGTTCAAAAGATTTAAAACTACAATATTAAAGGCTAATGTGGCTTCATAAATTTAAGAAAGTTAAAGAATGAATGGAGAATAAATTTTACCTCAGCAGCACCTCTGCTAGTTTTGGATCTGGGCACCCCTATGCCATGTAGTGATCATGTATCTTTATTGCAAGTTTAGTTCGGACCCTATACCCCATCCTTTGAAAAACTGTAGAGCACTGGATATGAATTCCCCCAGAGCTAAGGACCAAAGTACAGTAGAAACGTGGGGAGTGGGGTCAGTACTGGGTTTTCTCGTAAATCTTACAATGAGATATGACTTATCAAGATGTAAAGACACTGTCCCCTCAGATATTTTGCATTCATGTCCCCAACTGGATAAGGATATTATGGTTTTCTAGTCCTGACCATTGGTAATTATTTGCCTTGATTTAAATTCTAGTTTTCTCTCTTACTAATTATGTGACCTTGGGAAAGTTATATAATCTTTTTATTCCTCTTATAAAGTATTGATAATATCAGTACTTTTAAGACTGTTGTAAAGAATAAATAAGAAAATAAGTGTAAAATGCTCAGCATGATGTTTGGCAGAGTAAGCACATTAAATATTTACATTATATTACTGCGTCTACTATTGTTTTTCTTATTATTAACACCTTTATGACCTTGTTCAAGTTACTAAACATCCTGAAGCTTTATTTATTGATCCATAAGACAAGAAAAATAAATTTAACCCATTTTCCTTCATAGTGTTATAGTGATGACCAAGTAAAAGAGTAGGAGGTATAGTCAGCCCTTCATATTCCACAGGTTCTGCATCCATCTGCAAGATTCAACCAACTGTGCGATTCAATCCAACAGATTTCAACCATGAATCAAAAATATTCAAAACATTGTAAGTGTACCAAACCAGCACAGACTTTATTCTCTAAACAATACAGCATAACTAACTATTCACAGAGCATTTGCATTGTATTAGGTACTATGAAACCTAGAGATGATTTAAAGAATACAGAAGGATGTGCACTAGTTATAGGCCAACACTATGCCACTTCATAAAAGGGACTTGAGCAGCTACACATTTTGGTATCCTCAGGGATCCTGGAACCACATATTAAGCTCAGTTGTGTATCATCATTATCATATGGTAACTTATCGTATATACAGGGAATCTATAGCCCACAGAAAAGGGAGGCCCTAAAATACAGACAACATTCCCATCCTCAGGAAGTACTCTGAGATTCCAACAGCTGAGCAGGCTTTCTACCTGGGTGCAGGATTCTTTTGCTGCATATCCAGCATTCCAGTCAGCCCAAACTTTCCCACCACACAGGCCAATGGATGCTTAAGCTCTACATGGCTGCTGCACACTACCCCTCAGAGAAGAGAATTAAACCAGTCACTCAATAAAGCACGGGTGCCCCAAAGCATCAGCAGCCCTCATTCAGCCCAGAACTGATCAGCAGTGATCCCTCTCACACAACAACCTTCCCAGGAAAAGTCCTCAGTCCTGCCTGTCCACCAGGACACTCTTCACTACACAGTACTCCACCATCTGGCCCACCAGAGCAGAAAATCACTGACACCTTTCAACAGTCTCAGCAAAGATTCGAGATGATCAGCATTCACTTACCCGGAGTCTGCTTGGTTGTACGCACGGGGGTGTAGTGATTTTTGGAGGACGATCTGACCGGTGTGTTCTCTTTGGGAGAGGTATTGATAGCCGAGATAGTTTCTCTTTCACAGTGTGCTATGGGGATTGGTCCCTGTTGTCTTAAGATGTCAGCCAGAGCCCTAAAGAAGGAAGAGATCACACAGTGAGACTCTCATGTGCTGCACAGAAGGGAGTGGTTCACTTCTGTAGGTGCTTTGAGACCTGGAGCTGGGAAGAGACAGAGACATGGCATTCAGTTCTCAACAGTCACAGCCTCATCTAGTGCTGGCTCAGTGGAGAGAATACCATGCCTTGGGGTACAGATGCTAAAAGACTGTGATTATGACTTTTTTGAAATTTATTTCACGTCAGCAAACTCTGAGCTCCTTCAAAATACTGATTCCCCAAATACCCACCTACGTCAGCCAGAATTGCCAGCAACTGGGCAGTGGAGTGCCACCTTGGGAAAAGGCTGACATCACAGGCCTCACATGCAGCAGCAGGGTACTAACTATTAGGGGACCAGCCTCCCCTGCACACACAGAGCAGCATGCACTAGGTACTGGTGACCCAAATAAGTACAACACACCCCTCCTGCTGTCAAAGAAAGGTGTGATTTAGCTGCAAAAGCAGGATGCTCAGATAAAAAGATAAACATCAGAACACATGGATGGTGCAGACAGAGAAGGCAAATGGAGTTTAGACAAGGGAGCAATTATAAACACAGAGGCAAAAAATCCACAGGAAAAAAGATGCACAGAAACTCTGCCTAAGTGGAAAGACGACCCCCTACCAAGAGATTCAGTGACCCAGAGAAAGCAGGTTTTATTTACTCAATCCCTACCTTCAACAACCAAACATATAATTCTTGAAGACGAGGCATGCAACAGTCCCTGCAGAGACAGAGGTTAATAGGCCCCCATTCCTGCCTTCTAGGAACTCTCAATTTAGGAGGGATCACTCTCCCACCTAGTTTCAAACAGGACTCCTTCAGTGGATGGCACGGGAGATAGCACTGTCATCGGTACAGAGGCAACAGGGACGCGCTAAGGAGCATAGATGAGTGTGGACTGGCCAGAAAGGCTACATTTGGATAACATCCCTGGGTCCTGCTGTACCCCTTTTGACCCAGCAGGGCAAAGACTCTTCCATGTGCTCCGGGTGTCCCTGAGGGGTGGGGTGGGTGAGGCAGCGTAACTCCAGGCCTCTTTGAGTCAGCCCTGCCCCACTGAGATCATGACCAACCCACCCCATGGCTTCCTTCGCCTCTCACCTCTAGTACTCTGCCCCCTTGGAAAGTGACAAGCACAACAGTGTCTGAGAGTGGATGATCTCCTTCCATTATGCTTCCTGTGACAGACATGCCGAACCTTCTTAGAAGTGCATCAAGCTGGCAATCTTTTCATTTAGTGGCATTTATACAGCAATTTCAGATTTTCCAAGTGCTTTCCTCTCACTGGCTTTCTTTGCTCTCAGCCTGTCAAGGAAGGAACAGACCACACACCCCCCCACACACACTTCCACGGACAGGCAGAACACAGAACCTCATGTTCAGGGGAAAGAAATAGGGAAGGTCTGGGTTCGGGGCCATACATCAGCCATTTGGGTCCTAGGAATAAGGAAAAAGTACTGCCCTAGAAAGGCAAGAGTTTTAGGTTCAAATCCCAGCTCTGCTGATTAGCCATGAACCCCTGGGCAAACATTTTAATCATTGAGGCTGAAATGTAATCACTTTTTCCCATTGGGAAAACAAAGGGTTTAAACTAACATGACTTTTTTTTTTTAGATAAGGTCTTGCTTTCTGGCCAGGGGTGGCCTTGAACTCACTGTGATCCTCCCGCCTCAACCTCCTGAGTGCTGGGATTACAGGCATGCACCACCACACCCAGCAAACTAACATGACTTCTAAAACATCTTCTGATTCTGACATGTGATAACTTTATTTTGCATACTTTTTTAACCATACATTAATGCAAGATACCATTGTTTCATCCTTCTCATGGTCAAAGACTCTTCCCTACCATCTTTCTGTGATAAGAAAATAGTGAATTACAAGTTATAATAGACACATAGGCCAATTGAGTAGAACTGAAAGTCCCAAAATGTATGTCCCAACATACATCTACAGTCAATTCATGTTTCATAAGAGTGCCAAGAATATTCATTGGAGAGAGAATACTTTTCTTTTCAAAAATGATCCTG
Source organism: Heterocephalus glaber (assembly GCF_053883595.1). Taxonomy (NCBI): domain Eukaryota; kingdom Metazoa; phylum Chordata; class Mammalia; order Rodentia; family Bathyergidae; genus Heterocephalus; species Heterocephalus glaber. The sequence goes on along the minus strand of NW_028258351.1, from coordinate 22,671,014 downwards.
GAACAAATAGTTTTCCATACATAAAAGAACAAAATTAGGCCCTAATCTCACACTATACACAAAAATTAATTTAAAATGGGTCATATACCTAAATATTAGTCCTGAAGCTATAAACTCTTAGAATAAAATATGGGAGTAAATCATTGTGACTTCTCCCATATAGCAATGGTTTCTTAGATCTAACATGAAAAGCACAAGAAACAAAAGAAAAATAGATAAAAACATTTGTGCATCAGAAGATATCATCAAGAAAATGAAAGACAATCCACGGAATAGGAGAAAACATTTGCAAAGCACCTATCTGATAACAGACTTGTATCCAGAATATTTATAAAAGCATCTTACAACTCAAGAATTTAAAAAAAACAAATATCTCAATTTTAAAATGGGCAAAGGATGTAAAGAGGCATCTCTCCAAAGAACATACACATGAAAAGTAGTTTAGTATGATTAAGCACTAGGGAAATACAAATCAAAATGACACTGCATGCCATACCCATTCAGACATACTAAGATGGATACAAACAAAAAGGCCGATAACAGCAATTGTTGCCAACAATTTAGAGAAACAGGAGTCTTCACACTCTGCTAATGAAAATTTAAAACAGTACAGCCCCTTTGGAAGGCAGTTTAACAATTCCTCAAAATATTAAACCTATAGTGAATAGGCCCAGCAATTCTACTCCCAAGTACTCTCAAGAAAAATGAAAACATAACTACATAAAACTTTATATGAAGGTTCATGGCACAGTATTAGTAAGAGCCAAAGGGTGGCTACAAGCCAAATGTTCATCAATTGATGAATGGATAAACAAAATGTGGATGTATCCACAAAATAGAATTCTTCAGTCATAAAAAAGGAACGAAGTAATGACACGTGCTATACTATGGAAGAATCTTGAAAACACCACATTAAGAAAAAGAAGCCAGTCACAAAAGACTACATTTATATTAAATGACCAGTTCACCAAATCTACAGAGATAGAAAATAGATTTGTGGCTACTCCAGGGTTAGGAGAGGGCTGATGAGGAAAAACTACTAATGACTGTGGACAGTTATATCTCAATCGTTATTATTCAAAAGGTTCTATCCTTTCTCTTGCCTTCCAAGTTCTTAAGCAGACTCCTACTTCTCTGATGCCTATGAAGGGGAAAGGAGTTATGTGATTAAATCCAACCCCTTAGACTAGCCAACACCAAGTCTAATCAGTGGTTCTCAAGTAGGGTGATTTTGCACCCCCCCCCCGGAATATCTGGCAGTACCTGGAGACATTTTTGGTTGACACAACTATACAGAGATGCTTCTGGCACCTGGTGGGTACAGGCTAGGGATGCTGTTGACTTCCTACAATGCACAGGATGCTCCTCATGGCAAAGAATTATCAAGCACAAAATATCAATGGCAGTAAGGTTGAAGAACCTCGACTGATGTCTACTCAGCAAGCAAGGAAGTAGGTACTTCATCCTCAAGGCAGGGCTGTCTTCCTAAAGACTAGCAGGTTCAGTGCTTGCTGCTGGACAAGTAATATCTCTGGGTTACAGCAAGGCTGCTTCCTCCTGTCTCTGGGCCATAGAATGAAAGGAAGTAACTTGGGAGAGGGGACTTTGGCTGCCCAGTAGTCTGGGGTGTGCTGGGCAGCAGAGCCAAGGAGGACTGTACCAAAAACTGTTTCTCAAGGCTGCCTGATGCCTGGGGCCCCACCATGTGTTGTCCCACTGAAGAGCATGACAGCCAAGGAAATGATCCTGGTCCTATACCTCCTCCTGAATCATTCCCCAAGATCCAACCCTTCCCAGTGCCCTCTGCCAGTGTGAAAGCGGGGTTCTCATCTCAGACCACGTGGCCTTAGGAGCAGGTTGCTTTGCTAGCTCCCCCTCCCATCTCCTCAGCTCAGTGACCTCCCTCTTTGCTCTGGTTCCTCTCCAGCTACAATCCCTTGCTCTCCAGGGTGCTCAATAAATATTATTCTAATTCTGAAATGTGCAACCCTGGACTCACCTAATTAATTTGGATCCACCAGAGGAAATGGGTTAAGGCCTGAGCTACTTTCTAACCGCAGGGAAGAAAATTGATCATTGAGGAACAGCCAAGTGGATTTTTTGGAGTGGGCAGGCAGCTTTCAGGGGCTGACAGGATGGCTAGACAGACAGACAGACAGACAGAGAAGGGGGGGAGAGAGAGGGAGAGTGGAGGAGAGGAGAGGGGAAGGGAGGGGAGGGGAGGAGTTGAGAGTGAAAAGGAGAAATAAGAGATAGAGATAGAGAGAGGGAAAAAGACAGAATGAACTCCTAGGAAGAAAGGACAGGAGAAAAGAGAAAAGAAAGAGACCACAGAGAGGGAAGGTGACAGTCAGACAGAAACAAACAAGTGGAAAGTGGAAAAGAAAAAGGAGAAACTGAGAATCAAAGGGAAATTCAGAATTAGAAAGCAGTTCAGAAGACAGAGACATTCAGAGAAGGGGGCCAGAGAGAGACATTCCAAGGCAAAGAAATTCAGAGGGAGATATACAGAGCCAGCCACATGAGGGAGTGAGAACAAGAACGCCAGCCAAGTGCCCAGGAGGTGCCCCACCCCAACCGCGACAACTACAGATGTCCTAATTCTGAATCTGAAGTGAAGAACACCCTCTACCCCAAGTCCCCGTGCCTGAAGGCCACTTTTGATCTATCCAACAAAAGAATTCTTTCACCTGAATTATCTGGATTATAGCCTGGGTTCACTGCTCCCTTTTGCACATGTCTTCCTTGGCTTTTTCTGATGTGTGGTGAGCAGGGGAGAATAAATTAATTGGGAAGCAAATCTGAGAAAGGAAAATAGTCATTCTAATCATTCAGGTTAGGAAACTTTAGTCTTCTTCATGCCTCAGTATTGTGTATCAATTGCCTGGATAATGAAAACACTATCTTACATCTGAACAGCACACAATAATTTCTAAATATGTTCACCTGCCTTGCCCCACACAATTTGTTCTAACCCTGTGACCTTTGCAGCCATTTTTACCCCAAGTTCTAATAAGGAACTGAGGTTCAGACTAACTTCTGTACTTGAACATGATGGAACAGAAACTTAAAATTCAGAGCTCTGACTTGAGCTGGGGCACCCTTCTGACGCTGTGACGGCCTCTAACATACATCTCACTTTCCTACAAATCCTCAGCTTTAATGAATCTTCCTGGTCTCTCAAGCTGGGCCTGCTAATTTAGCAAATGCCAGTCAATATTTGGGCATGGAGAAACAATACGTAAATGAGTGATTCGGGTCAAGATCAGTTATTTATTTGCTTAAAACCTTGCTTAATATTGTCAGTGGCCCTGAAGAAATGAAAGTATATTTGAATTTCCCTAAGTGCTTAGTTATCTCAATACCTGTAAGGACTAAGCACAACCAACATTCTGACATGCTGCCACCTACATTCAAGATATGAAAAGTTTCTTAAAGTGGCAAAGGACTTCTCTTTAGCAATAGAAAAATAAACAAAACCTTGTAACTTCTTCATGTCTTTCCTGCTGGAGAATTTAAGGAACATCATTTGAGTTGTTACTATGTATCAAATACTGAGTTAAAAATCTTACATGCATTATATCCTATAATTCTCAAAACAACCTTATATAGTATGGGTAGTTGCCATATTTTACTGATAAAAAAAGACTTTGAGGTTAGATAGCTTTCCAAAGATCACAGTTAGTAAATAGTAAATTTGGATTTCAAAGTATATAGGATAAACTACAGGAGCTAACTATACTTGTATACCATTAGAATACTCATCTATAAACACATCCATCTATGCATTTATCCAGTTATCCATCCATGTATCCATTCGCCCATATATTCACCATCTAACCATCTACCCATCCATCTGTACACCCATCCTTCTATCTTCCACCTATCCATCTCTCCACTGATCCTTCATCCACCCATCCATCTATGCATCTATCCACTCATCCATCCCCCCATCCATCCCTCTACCCACCCATCTTTCCACCTATCTATCCACCTACCCATTCATCTACTCACCCATATACCCATCCACCCTTCAATCCATTTAATCATATTTTCTTTTTTACCTCCCATGTCCCTGCAATGTTCTCTGAACAATGAGATTTTTGGAGAGGTTCAAACTTCAGAGGAAGAAAATCTACCTAGACCTAAGAACTCAGCTGCAGCTCAGTTGCTCAGTTTTATTCATTTCTGTAAGTCATTAACATCAACAGCTTTGAAACTTTCTACACTACTTTAGCAGCCAACCATTCTGTCAAATGAAATCCCGAGTAGAACCCCAGAATACTTCACTAGACCTCTGCTCTGCATGATGGCAGAATGAGGAGCCAGAACCCTGCTCTCCAGATCTCTGCCTCTGCACCCAGTAGTTCCTTGTCTTCATCAAGTTTCCAAGTTTTGAAAACAAATGTGACAAAGGTGTCCCAAATTGAAAACGTGGAATTTTTTGCTCTTATTTTAACTCATTGAGTAGATAGTAAAACTTAGGTTCCCTCAAATTAAGTGAGGAACTTAAGGCCTGCTCTTTTGTCTCTTAATTAATATACTCTCCATGAGAACTCTATGAGTGCCACTCCTTACTGAGGTGGACAAATGGAAACCAGACTTTTGCTCTCCCATGTACCTGGATTTCTGAGCTATATAAATGCTGCAGAAAGGAGAAGATAAGCTCAGCTGTTGTTCATTAAGTATTTCTCAGCCAAGAGCAAAACAAGCAGGATATAAATTCAAATACAAGTTCTAGGGGCTCCTAGAGATTTCTTAGTATTTTCTCTGTGGATGATCATTTCATCTACATATAAAGATTTTGCTTCTACCTTGCCAATCCTATCCTAATTGTGTCATTTTATTGCCAGACTATTTTGGTTTGGGCCTATGTTTCAAAGTTTAATGGACAGATAAAGAGTAGGCATATCTGCCCTTGTTGCCCACCTTAGGGAGAAAGCATTGTATTGTCTCCATTCATACAAAGCGTTTTTGCTGGAAGTATGGAGTACATGTCTTTGATCTGTTGAGACGGTTCTGTTCTACTTCTAGTCTCCTGATAGCTTTTACCATGAACAGCTGTGGAATTTAGTCCAATACTTTTTCACCAACTACTGACAGGATCATATGGCTTTTTCCTTCCCTCTGTTAAAATGATGACTTTTGGGGGTGGATCTTCCAACGCTGAGCCAACACTCCATCCCTATAATAAAATCACTTTCTACATACTGTCAGATCTGACTTCTAATAATTTATTTTGTTAAAAAATTTTTATCTATGTTCATACCTTTTTCTTCTATTATCTTTATCCTGTTTTAGGATTAGCACAATGTTGATTTCCTAAAATGAGGGGAGAAGTGTTCCATGTTTTTTCTGCTTTAATTGTTTTATATAATTTACACTTGATCTTAGCCAAAAGGCCGAGAAGCGATGTTTGATATAATTTATCAGTTAAAATGTATATGAGCCTGCTGTTGTCCTATAGGTAGGTTTTCAAGCTAGGAATATACTTTCTTTAATAGGTGCTATTCAAATTTTATGTTTCCTCCAAAGTTAGTTTCATTAACTTGTCTTCCAAGGTACTTCTTAGAAGTTGTCAAATTTATTTCAAAAAAGATTTTTGAAATATGCTTTCTATATCCTTTTAAATTCTGTAAAATCTGTGGTAATATCTCCTAGATATTGATATTGTAATTTTAAAAATGTATAATTGATATTGTGTAATAGGAAGAAAGGTCTAAAGGAGCAGGGGAAGTGGGAGGGGTAGGGGAAAGGAAAAAAGGGAAAAGAAAAAATATGAGAAAAGGGAAAAAATGGAAACAAAGTCTTTGCAAATAGGGAAGGGTGGAGGGGGTGAACGGAGGGCAGGGGAATGGGGAAAAAAATAAGAACCAAGAGACTCATGTAATGGTACAAGATCCCAATGATGAATGTAACTGTATTTTACACCTAAAATGTACCAATAAACTTAATGGAAAAAAAAAGCAAGATAGTTTAGAGCCTTTTCTCTTTTCAGGGGGAGCAGGAAGAAATTCATGTTGCTGGATAGGTATGATAAATGGCCAAATAGATGAACTATTCCATAAAGAAGCTTCTCTGGTTAATGTTCTTAGTTCCAAAAACTAATGAGAACACTCTTGTTTTTGAAGAATTTTCTAAGAGCATTCCTGCCTAATTAAGTAGAGTACACTAAATATAATTAATTCTTTTTTTAAGTATTCAAGGTTTTTTGTAAGAGGGCCATCAGTCTAATTTTTGGTTCTCATCACGGAGAAAGCTAAGTAAAACAAAGTCTAGGAAATGGAGCTATACATATAAAATCTATAGGACAGATGAAGGAAGTTGTTTTTAATATTTTACATAAATGTCTGATAGCTGCTTCTTTTGTATTTCTCCTAGAAATAGAGTGTAGACATTTGATTCGTGTTAAATAAAAGATTCCAGTTATTTGAATGCTAGGTAACTGATCCTTAACTTGACATTGAAATTGAGGGACAGCTGGCATCCTCTTCAACCTCATTTCACACTTTTCTACTGGACAGTTAAAAGTTCTTTCATCCTATAAAATATTCACTCAGAACAATTCAAATGAATATATTTTTAATAAACACAAAGACCAAGGAGAATGGCTTAATTTGGTTCTCCCTATTCCCAGATCTCTCACAGTCCACTTGAAAAACACAGCTGCTGGCTTTGTGTGTGCACAAGACTGCTCTCCTCATGCAGAGAGGCTCAGAATGGATGTGGAGATCTCATTTGTTGCGTTAACAATGTCTGTGCATCTGCACTGAGCTGTTCTGAAGGTCTGAGTTGTCCCTAGCACAACTGGAATTCATCAGAGCCAATAAACATTGCAGGAATCTGCAAGGGGAGGCATAGCATGCTTGTTTTGTTTTCAAGCAAGCATGGCCCACTGGCCTACCCTGATGGGTTCCTACTCTGGAGTTGTCACTACGTGACCAGCCACAAGCTAGGGAGAGAGTCAATGTGCATCTCTTGCAGCCCCCGTTCATTCTTGATAGTGTCATCTCCACATACTACATTTCTGGCCTCATGAATGAAAATGAAAATTTATCCAGGCCTGGGAAATTCAAAAGCATTAGTAACAAAACTAGACTTTTCATAAATACTTGGGATAGTTGTCTGAGAATGAAGCAAAGATCTGAATGTATCCAGTGTAGCTACCATCTGAAACGTGGAAAATGAAAGTGCTACTCAAGATTTGTTATCAGAGCCACATGGCCAGCCAGGTGATACATGAATTACTAAATGCATCTGTGTTAAAGGTACACACAGGCTACTACTGCTGTTGTACTGCTGCTTCTGTTTTGGTGTTTTCACTTTTGCTATCAGCCCAGACCTAAATCTATAAATGAGCAAATCACAGGCAGCATGGCCTGATGACTAAACACTGAATTCTGGAGCCAAGGGCCTAAGTTGGAACTTTGGTCACTTAGTACACTGGTGAGCATGAGCTAACTACTTAAGTGCTCTGCAGCACTGTTTTCTTATTGAAAAACTAAGACCAAAATAATAAGGCAAAAAATAATATCTATTTCTTAGGGTTATCATGAAAATTAAATGAATTAATATTTGTAAAGCTTGTAGAACAGAGCCTGGCACCTAGGAAGTACAACATAAATATTTAATCAATAAATAAACCGAAATACAATTTCCCAATGTCTACATAGGCTCAGCCTACCACATCCAAACCACAGATGGAAAGGGAAAATTCTGGAGGACTGACTTGATAATGCTAAGTTGGCAAAATTCTTGAGTCACATGGCACAGCTGTGACTGGCTGTCCTGGAGGGGACTGCCCACAGCTCACATTTTCTATTTGGGTTGGGATAGAAATCCACATGGTCACACACCAGTTTTTGCTGAACCCTGAACTTGGGCGTGGAGAGCCAAGTGAAAACAGAGTGTCTATGTGTTCTTCTCCACTAGGCCATCAGAGATTGTGCTGCCACTTGCATGCAAGAAGGCATCAAGATGAAGGCCAACTGAAAAGCAAACAGTTTCCAAGCTGAGCAAAACAAATGGGGATTCTAAAGGGACTGAGGAAGGCAAACACATCAAGCTGGCTATAGCAGCATTTTCTGTAAAGGATTCAGTTATTTGTTTTCTTTCTCTCCCTTTTTCTTTCTTCTTTTTCTTTCCCTCTTTCTTCCCTTCACGCGCACTCTCCGCTTTTCTTCTTTAAAATAATTATAAACATTATTGTCATTTCCATGCTTTAGTACATTTGCATTAATCCAACCACGGGAAGATGGGGTACACTAAAAAGGCCACCTCAAATCTCATCCACTTTAATTCATCCATTCAGTCAGTTGTTCAGTCCTATTTATTGCAGCAGGCAATGCTATGGGCACCAGAATACAGATGTGAATAAAAGAGGCTAAGACTCCCGAGCTCTTTCCCTTGTGGTGGGAGAGAGGGATCCCTACCATCAAGTAAATCTACTACCTTGGGCTGGAGACCAAAAAATTTCCCAGAATAAATATTCAGGTCTTTATGTTGAGTTTGAATTTCTGAACGTCCCATGTTGTTCCTGGCAGCCCCATTTCCAGGTAGGCAGTCTCCACACAGGCAGAAAGGCTGGAAACCATGTACTGTGAGGAAAGACCCATATCTAGGAATGTTGATTTGGAAGAAGAGATGATTGAGGAGCTTTCTCTGCTATCCTGAAGATGTTCTGCTGCCTTGAAGAAGAAAGACACATTACCTTTAGGTGACTCCCTTGAGTGGACCCTATACCAAAGGAGTCAATTTTGGCTCCCTGTAAAAATCAACAAGAACTGCATCACAGTGATAGATGAGACCACCTCCAGGGTGGAACACTTCAGCCGGGGTGCATGGTGGACGCTTGCTGTACACGACAAGAGAGGAGCATCTCAGAGGGAGAGGCACCAGAAGGCCTCATAAAATGCCCTCCCACCAGGAGAATATGCTTTGAGCATGTTAAAAGAAGCATCCTCATCAGGCCATTTGCAGAAATCATTCTTATCTGAACACAGTGTACAAAGGAAGTGCATTTTCTCCATGCCTACCCCTAGGGCCATTGCACCTGTAAATGCAGATCCTGAAGCTCTAGGTGTGCTGAGTTCAGAACAGGCCAAGGAAGAACATTTCAGCCCCCATCCCTCAGTGCATCTGGCAGACCAAAGGGGCTAAGGGACTCATCCAAGGTCATGGGGACAGAAAGGACAGAAGTCATTTCACCTTCCAGGAAGAGCTCTAAGGCAGAGAAATATGGACGGCAAAATCCCCAAACATGAGACAAGGGAAGGAGGTCAAAGTCCCCTACTGATAGGGCCAAGGGTGCTGGCTAAGTGCCTCCTTTCGTGTCACATAGCAGGTCTGATGTTCGCTCCTCCATTTAAACAGTGGTGCTGGGGACAGTGATTTATGCAAGAGCTCCTCAGGCCTTTGAAAAGGAGTCACAAAGAAAACAGAGGCAAACTGAGGGTGCTCTTATCACCAGGAAATGGGGTAGGTTGTCCAAAGGCTGCCTCCAGGCCCCTATCTTCTTAGACTCAGTGGGCATCCTTGTGGTAAGAGGAAGGAACCCCTGGAGGCCATGGCATAATTCACAACATTAATTCTCAATGCCAAAAGAGAAAGCTGTTGGATTCTAACAACAAAGAGAAATAAAACAAGAAAAGAAACAAGAGAGAAAATTAGAAGGAATCCCCAGAGGGAATTAGAAAGGGAATCTGAAGCAGCCTTACAGTCAAGCATCACCACTTCCGTAGAAATGGGGGTAGGCTAATACCAATCAATGAAACAGACATGGAAATTACATAATACTTAATAAAGGAAATGCATTTTTACTGCTTCCCAGGCCACTGCAAGATTTCAAATAGACTTTAAAAAGTAAAATAAAATTGATGTTTGGAGAGCTACTTTAGGAATAGATACGAATGACTGGTAATAAACATACTGACTGTGTGCTCAGCCTGCTTGGAAGTAATCTGTCCTTCCCTATGGAATATGTGCCCTGCACAATCTTTGCAGTCATGTCTGAGCTATTAATCTGTTCGTCACACTTTTTATCAAACAGAGAAAAGAAAAACAATTTTGCCCAGGTCCAGTTTGGATAAATTTTGAATTAGTGTCATCTGAATCAATGTGGTTTAATGAAGTTCCAGCCATACAAGTTCAAGAAGGAAGCCAGAGAGAGAGGGAAAAAGGAAGACAACTCAACAGAAGTGAACAGAAATCAAAAGGACAGATGGGTAGACCCAGCAGTGGATGAAACAATGAAAGTAACAAGAAGAAACATTTTAATGATGTGGCTTAAAAGAGAGATGCGACAGATCCTTTTGCTCAAAGACTAGATAGCCTTCTTTGTTAATGTGTAAGGGTGGGAAGGAGTTGCTGGGGAACGAGGTGGGTAAGAAGCTGGTTGTGGCTTATCTGAGCCCAGAAGAGCTGTATTTCCTAATGCAGTCTTCCAAGCCTACAGGATACTGTTCCTGGGAAATATCAGGCACGTTTCTCAGGATGCAAGAAAGTCAGAGAAAGCCAACTAGAATCCAGATTGTTCCCCAAGTTCTGGAACCATATCAGTGTCTAAGTCACCCTCAAGTCCAGCATTTCAGGGAGGTGGGAAAACATGCACCATCCTAGCCCTCCAACAAGGCTGCCCAAACATCAATGACGGTCAGAATTCCCCACAGATTGGCTCCGAGCCTGACCCTAGGACAGGGGGAAAAAAACTCTCCCAACAATCCCTTTCTCTGCTACTATGCACCTTGCCCCCAACCTGCTTGACCTCTGGCAAAGGTTCTTATTCCAAGGACCTCAAAAAAGAAGCCACTGATGGGCTCTGAAATGATTTCTCAAATGCCACTTAAAATTAAGTCATCCTCAGGGTTCAAATTCCTTCCCACAGTAGCAGCAAGAGTGAAGGATGAGGGAAGAACTGATTGGGTGGAAAACACACTTCCCAGAAGAACACATTTGGCTAAGGGAACATTGAATGTGTCCAGAGGACAGGTGTCCTGAGTAATGAGACTTTAATGCTGAAGCTAATGGGAACAGTACACGAGACCAAATGCCAAAAAAGCAAGGAATAATGAGTGTTTTCGAGGCCTGCAGAAAACACTGACTTTTCTCCCAATCCTTGGGACACACAGACAAGCTTCTGGCCACACAGAGCCTCGCTGGAACTCTAGCTCCCACAGGTCTGGAGATGGGGATAGAGACTTTGGGCAAGGAGGATCCAAGCACTGTTCTGCCCCTCTGGCTAGGAGTACGCATGAGGCAGGCAGGAGACAAGAGGGCTGGTAGGGTCCTCAACAGTTCTAGGCTCCACACCTCTCACACAGAGGTGAGTCCCTGCTCAGGTACCCTGGCACAGACCTGCAGACCAGAGAATGTGGCACAGCTGTGGCCACCACCCTGCATTAACTAAAGCTTGAGGTCTGCAGCAGACTTTGGCTGCTAGAAAGAAAACATGGGGCCTCTTAGGGTGTCTCAGGATTCCTTCCCTTCTCTGTGCCCTTCAGGACAGAGGAATCGAGAACAAGAGAAACGGAGATACAGAAAAAAGCAGGTAACTGGGCAGCACAGCTACGAGCACAGAATAAAATTAGAATGGACGAGGGATAAATTGGCCAGAGTTCTGTGTCTTGTATGCGCAGTGCTAGATGTTATAAATGGGGTGTGGAGGTTGATAAATTGGAGCTGTTTGTGAGCTGTACACCTCAGTAATTAAACAGGGAATGGCTCGAGGTCCAGCCTCTATCCCCAGATTGCATCTTTTCTCCTTTCCCTTAGCACCTCCCTACTCTCAGGAGCTAGGACTCCTGTAGAACTGCCCAGGGGTTCTTACAATACTGTGCACATTTTTTCCCCCCAATTAATATCAAGATTTTATTGTGTTCTTGATATTTCTCTGTGTGGACTTCACCATCCTCAGAAATATAATCCATCCTAGAGAGAACCCTCACTGCCGTGGGCACCTCCCTGCCTTGCATGCAATCTAAGTGGATACCGCTAGTCCTGTCTGCAGTACCCTGGGAGGAAGGTCATTTATCGGCTTAGTCCTTTACAATGGCAACCTGTCCCAAGGCCTGAGAGGGTGGGACATTGTTTTCTTAAGTAATCTGAATATCACTGACTCCTTTACATCCAGGAATGTAAAAGCCAGCTGTCCTGTTGAACTGTAAAGGATGAGAGAGGCACATAGTAGCTGTATGACCTTGGGCAACTCACTAAGCCTCTCTGAGTCAGTTTCCTCGACTATAAAATGGGTCTCTCTACTCAGAGGAGTGATGGAAATGCAGTGAGACTATACAGGCAAAGGGCTGAGCAGAGTGCCTGGTGCAGACTGGGCTCAAAAACAAAAACTCTTCTGAGTGTTCCCACTTCCTTGAGACCTCATCTAACAGGACCTCAGGTGCCCCCCAACTTTGTGGGACTGCACAGATGACGGGGAGAGAGAGCTCCCACCTCCCTGACGCAAGCAGAATGGCAAGGGACTCCTTAGCCCCCTGTCACCTGCCCTTATGCTCAGCCTTTCCCACTCTTCTCCATTTCTGGGATCAGTCCCATCTCATGAATGTGCATGTGGAGCTGGGGGAGGAAGCATGAGCCACACATGCACATTAGGGATCCACTGGCAATGCTCATGGAGGCCTCATCTTTCTGGGTTTGCACACGCCTCCACTTCATCTGTGGCTGTCTGGCCCAAGTGGCGACCCCATCTCCATGCAACATTGCAGAGGCAACAGCCCTGCAATGGAGAGGGGAACAAGGTGCAGTGAACAGGGGCTGTGATCCCATGCCTCCTCCCTGCATGTAACCAGAAGAAACTGGGTCCCTTTACCATCAGCATCAAAGCAGGAAGCTAAATTGAGCAATGTCTACTATTTTATGCAGAAATGTGGGACAGCCTCTTTTTTCCACCCTTTCTGGGCAGTGACTTCAAATGTTTGATGCATATTCAACTCCTTTCTTTTGTCCTATCTCCCAACTACCCCACTGCTTGACACAACTAACATGAAACTGGTTTTTCCAAAGGTCAGTAATTATCCTTCCATGTGAGAAACGGCCCCTTCGTGGATGCTGGGCCCTCTCTAAAATGCCTCTTCTGTGCTCCCGTCTTCAAAGACAGCTGAACCAGCTCCCCAGAAAGCAGCTCTCATTACTGAAGGCACTCTTGATTTCCGATCACCTTTTTCATTCATCAGCCTCAGCCTATGACTTATTACTGCTTACAAGAATCAAATATACCCTAGGAGGATAAAAATATTCTACAATGAGAGAAAGTCAAAATGACATGCCATGTACTCTTAAGAGAATTTCCAGGAGAAATACTGTGCAACCATCTCCCCGAGAAGAATCAGCATGTGGCCTCACAAGGTGACTGCTTGGAAAGATGGCATACTAGAATATGGATGCCATGGTTCTTTCCAAGGAAGGGATCAGGCATATCTTAAGCAAGTTCCCTAAGCTGCATGCCACAGAGATTCATTTCATTAGCCTGTGGTTTCTCAGCCCAGAGCTGAGAAGGAAAACAACTGTCACTAGGAACTCTGCTCCTATGACTCACAGACTTCTTACATATGTAGGGAGCCATCCTGGATGATAACCCAGGACCACACACGGGACCACAGGATAGTGGCAATCCCCAGTCACTGGCAAAGCTCATTGATCTGGCAAGTCTCAGCATTTCCACCCATCTCTGGGAGAGACTGGAAGCATCCACAGCCTGGAGTTTTAATTACAGCTTTCTACCCACGGTGCTCTTCAGTGATTCCTTGTTCTGGTCCACCTTCCTTTGGCTCCTGCTGTATTTCCCTTCTACAATGGTGTGCATTACTCAGATCTTATTAAAGGATTATGCTTAGATCAGGTTATTGCTCTTTAGTAAAGAATGTAGACAAAGTGCAAAGGGACTAGAGAAGAACAACAGAAATTATTTCAGTGGATGGAAACAGTGACTGAGGCTGGGCTCAAGAAATGTAGGGAAGGGAGAGAAAGGAGAAGGCTGTCACTCACAATGCCAGATACTGGAAAGTTATTTGGTGATGACCATGAATTGTGCATGAAGTAACGAAGAATGGGTTTTCACCGGACAAGAGGAAGCTGAGCATGCGCCTCGGACATGGGAGTCTTGGCTTTAGTACAAGCTCACTCAACCACTAGCTGGGCAATCTCGGCATTGTGACCTAACCTGTCTGGATTTCAGTTGCCTCACTTATGAAATTACAGAATTAGACTAAACACATTGCCTGCAATGATCCTGGATGACAAAATAACACAATGTACCACTGTGCCTTTTCAGAAGATTTTGGCTTTACTTCTAGAAATAATAATTTTTAAAAAAACAGAATAGAGAGAGTTAACAATCTGTCCTTCTAAAATAAGCCTGCTCAAGGCTTAAGGCCAGGTGACTGAGACCCTCTGAGCATTTGATGGTAAACCTCCCACCAGCCCTATTCTCCATATACGATATCTGCTAAGAAAAACACTATGGATGTGAGGTCATAAATGTGACTCAGGGAAAAATAATGGGCTGGAGTTAGAGAAAAGAGGAAAAAAAGCACAACACAAGGTATGTACAAAATGAATTTAGTCCCAGCCCTCATATGCCATCATGGTTCCCTCTCCACCACCAACCTGAAAAATCTTACATCTTCATAAATTCAAGCCATAATTTTGTGACTCCACAAGGTATAGATCGTTAAGGAATATGACCAAAATTATAAGACAAAGTGAATTTATGATACCAAATACAGATTGTGCACGACTCTGAATGGGTGCAGAGAGACAGACAGAGCAGGATGGTAACTTCCCATATCCAGGAGCAGGGTGCTGAGGAGTGGATGTGATACAAGTTATCCCTGGCTACAGAAAAGAATCAGAAAGTTAAGACCTAAACACAATTCTAACAGGCCTTGGAAAAATCAGGCAGCTGAACTGGAAGGATCAAGCTTCTTTTGGTGTAGTTTGCTTTTATTCTGGATTTGCAGGCATGTCTGTTTGGGGCTAGTGAATTAACCTCTTTCAGTCAGCTTACTTTTTCAGCTGTCTTAACCACTGTTTCCTGCACAATTGATTCGAATCAACTGCAGTCAATTCAATCTCTCATTAAAATGGTTGAAAACAATGAACTAGATTTCTTTCTCTACTTGTGTCTTGGCGGCCCAGAAGTGTGGGTAAGGTCTTGGTACCTTAGCAGCACAGTCTTCAAAATGAGTGCTCTGAGTCTTGGGTAGGGTTGTAGGTGGGGGGGTTAAGGGACAGATGTTCAGAGGTTGTGAGTTTGGGGGAAAGTAGAGAAGGAACATGAAGACAGTGAGCAACATTTCCAGGGAGGAGTGTTAAGTCTAGGGATTTTTGAAAAATATTTACATATTTGCACTGCTAAAATAAGAATGAATCCTGCTAGCCTCCTGTGTCAAAGGGAACATGATTTATAAGCGAACATTTTATAGTTGGAAACATATCTTGCCTACACAAGGTGAGCAGGGCTCATTTGGTGAACCAAATACAAGGAAGAATTGGGGCAAAAAAAAAAAGAGGGAGGGCCAACCAGTCCCCCTCTACCCCCTTCTCCCTGTGTTCTTTCAAGTCCTTCCACAATTTCCCAGCTTTCCCTACATGCATTTCCTTTTTAAACTCAAAGAAAAAGGAAAGCACACAAGGCTAAAACCTCAGACCAAGGTAATTTTCCTCTTTTCTTCCAACTATTATATTTGAAATAAAAAACAAGCTGACTGTTTAGATCAATTCATTATGGTGAACCCCCAGTACTTCAAAAAATGGAATCTGTGAGGGGATTTGACAATTCATTGCCCAGGAAGCTAGAAAGAGTTCCTCACTAAATCAGTCAGCAAAGTGGTCCTGTTACTGCAGATAGGTGGCCCGGAAGGAAAAACAGAGCTCTCTGGGATTGTAATTAATTTCTGGAGGGAGAAACAGTGGCACAAAGTATTCCCTTGACTTCCTCAAGAAATAAGCAGGGGAACTCAAACATGAAGGGCTCTGTTGGTGAGTTGCTTCCTAACACCTTTCCTTTTCCTGATGACATCCACTAAGGCTCTGCTTCCCACAGTGCTGGGTGTCCCTCCCCCTGCCCACCTTCCTCTGTCCCTTCCATGCCTGTGCAGGCAGTGGGAGGCCCCTGACTTCACCAACTGCGTTTATAGCATCCTAATAGCTTCCTGACCCATCTGGTAATTAGCCATTAAAAAAAAAGAAGCCACAGAATCCCTCCCTCAGAATGATTCTTATCTCTAAGACACTAATGAAGCAACTCAGGGCAAGGAGGAAGGAACAGGTTTGGATGGGAGAGAGCTCACAGGGAATATAACGTCAAAAGGGGGCTGCTTCCTAGCCCTTTCCTGGACACGGCCCACACCTCACCTCCTTCCTAGAGAACATCACAGCCCTTAGCTAAGCAGACAACCCCAGAGAAGCACTGCAAAGCCACTGAATGAACACTAAAACTGGCAGGTGCCTGCAGTGTCAGCTTGAACTTCAGCCTGGGCAGTTTGTAAAAGGGGGAAGGGTAAAGGCAGAGATCTTAATGGGAAAGGGGAGGTTGGCTGTCCACGTCCAGGGCATGGCTCTGCCTTTGGTCCCAGTGCTGTCTCCTCCTCTATGGGGTCCCACTGGCAGGGTCTGACTTTGTGCTCATCGGCTAGACTCATTGGAGAGTTGGTAGTTTCCCCTAAAGACGTTGAACTCTCATTCAGAAACATGAGGGCAAGGTCTAATCGCTTCTGGAAAAAAATGCAATCTGTTCTTCCCTGTAAGGGAGAGAGAGATGTAAGGAAGTCTTGCCCTAAGGAATGTGTGTTCATGGCGGAGGGCAGAGGGCTGCAAACACAGGCAAAGCAGATGGCCTATCCATTCTTTCACTCCTTTTAAACTCCCACAAATATCCTTTTCAGTGAGGCTGTTCTCATTGAAACTCCCTCAGACTCAGGTCTGCTTGTTCAAGTAGCATCTTCAGGGAGGATCATACACCAGAGTAGCTCTACTTCCCTTTTCAGCAAGGAAAAGTCATTGCTAAACTATTTCAGAGAATCTGTAACTAAAAGTACATCCTACATCCCCTTCTGACCTCTGACAGTGCCCCTTCTTCCTGCTCCCCTATTTCCCTAGGGAGAACTCACTATGGTGTGAATGTCTCTCTCCTCCATGCTTCAGTCACCCATTAAGGGGGATAAACACCTCCCAGGAGTGGCAAACAGCAACCTCAGAGATGTGAACAAGTAGAACACCCCCCCGCCCCGCCCGCCGGCTCCACGAGTCTTAGTGATCTGAACGAACGCTCACCCTGATGTGCTTGGAAGGAAAAGGGTGTGATGGGATGCGGCTGTGCCCAAGTTACCCAGACTGAAAATGAAGTTTCCTAGATCCACTCAAGGTCATTCTCAGAGCATCCTTGATGGCTCTCAGGCTCTGTCCTCCTTCCTCCCACCCTCCCCTGCACATGTACAGACAGCCCCAGGATGATGGTTTCCAAAACACTCACAGGCAAAACTGCAGTCTCTGGAAGAGGTGCTGTGAACTGAATAAAATCAAGAGGTAAACTTGAGGGAGAAACATCCTGTACTTATATAATGATCTGAAGGCCTGAAAAACACCTCTTTTCCCATGGTTACCTCTCTTCCCCTGCCCTAGAGAGAAACTGCCCCCAGGATATCACTAATTACACTTATTTGGGATAGGGACATCTGAGCAGTGAAGAGCAAAGAAACATCAAGAGGAACAGTGACTTATCCATGGTCACACGCCAATGCCAGAATCCAGACATGTTTGCTTGCAGCAGCTGAGACCCTGGTAGCATCAGAAGAAATTATAAACAAATTCTGTATGAGGCAGCAGGGTGAGGATAGCATGCAGCTTTCTTTAAGAGTGCAGAGAACAATGGCTCAGAGAAGAGACTGTGCCAAAGAAAGGTTCATGGGCATCAACTGTGAAGAGGAAAAGGTTTGATAAGAGAAGCACACGAGAAAGAGACTAACCTCTGGGTCCTGAGAAAGAGGTGGATGGATGAGATGGACCAGCACATCTGCAATAGGAAGACACCTGCCCAAGAGCAATCCCTGATCTGTTTTCCAAGATAGAATTCTTTTCCAGAGAAGACTCCAAGGTGGGAGTATCTTGCCTTTATTTTGCTCACTGCCCCATCTGTCCTCTGCATTTGAGAGCCAGAACTGATCGCAGGCCATTGCTCATAATTGTCCCACCGCTGCCCAAGGCCACTCCAGGCACAAGGAGGATATTGAATAAAGCTGTATTACCTGAGAGATAAGGTGGAGGAGGAAGAGAAGTGGGTGGCAATGTAGAGTGATGACAGTTATAAATGGGTAATCCATTTGGAATCACCCTAAGTCCAGCACTTGAGTTTAGAATACCTACACTTCATGGACTTGACTCAATAAAACCTTCCAGGAAGACTCATCTTTTCTCAACACCCACAGTATCAATTAGAAAAGACAAAAAAAAAAAACAAAAAAAAAAAACAAAACCAGAACACCAAAACCAGCTCTTTCAACATGCCTAGAAATTTCTATCTGTCTTCCTTTCTTTTCAGCAAGGTAGAAGTGATTAATGTCCACAGCAGTGAAGGAAGTTTTTAAGCCATGAGAATAACAAACAAGGTGTGGAAATGAGCTAGATATGGATCAGTCAGAACAGGTTCTGGTGGGCCAACTCAGAAGCAGAAATATTGGGGGGGGTGTTTCTGGATACTAGGGCAATATCCACATCATACACCAGAAAAGGAGGCATTTCCTGGGGCAGAATTTTCAGGATCCCCAAAAGGATTCTGTGGAACCACATCCAGCCATTCATCTCTATGAAGAAGACACTGTCAACAGGGCCAACTTTGCATCCTGTGGGTTCTGGGTTTCTGAAGGAAAGCCAGAGCTCTTGTTGTCCCCTCGCTTTAATGTCCCAATGGGCCCTGGTGAGAGCCAGAGCACTAGGTGGGAGGTGGTCAGAGCGGAACTACGGAACCACAGACTACCATGGCCTAAGTTTTGGCAGGAGGCAGCCCAAATTGTCTCTCCCAGATGTGCACTGAAAGATGCCCACCAAGTTGAACATGGCAAGAACTGCTAAGTCAGAGAGTTCTGAAGCCTACAGGGCTTAAAAGAACAAGTCCTCCCGTCTCAGCAGGGAAGAGAAGCATCCCACTCGAAGACACACCATCTGTGCTTGGTCAACATGAAATGGAGAAACCTTTATTTCTTCTTCCGAGCAGAGGCAGCCTTTCCCTAAGACCCCACTTCTCAGGCCTCAGACTATCTCAGTGTACCCTAAAGGACTTGATCCTCTTTTCAGTAAGATTCCAACATCATTTACGGCCCCATTGAAGATGACACTCTGGTCAAGGGCACTAGGAGCCTAGATCAAAGTGCCCACATCATGAAAACCCAACCAGAATTAGTAAAATTCTTATACTTGAACTTCATGGTCTCCACTGATTCTTTCATTGCCTTTTAAATCCCACTACCGCCAAAGCACGCATTTCTGGTTCCTAGGGAAAGGAGAGAGTACCGGATTTATTGTATGCAAAAGAAGTGACAGCGAAAGTGAATCAGAAGGACCAGGGGGTGCCAGTGGAGGGGCCCAGGGAGGCCACGGGAGACCAGGGCAGGCTCTAGCGGGGGCTCTCACCTGTGGATGTTCATCTCCCGTGGAGGACGGTGGGCCTTGTCATAGGAGACCTTGGCGAAGACGCCGGCCACGATGACGAAGGCGATCACCCCGCAGGTGATGTAGACGGTGAAGTTGGTCTTGTCCTTCTCCGGGTCGTACTTGTTCTCGGGCCCCGGCGACACCACCCTGGTGCTGGGCGTCTGTACCCACACGGGGCTCTGGTAGTTGGTGCACTGGCGCTGGTCCAGCTTCTCGTGGCGCTTCTTGCAGCAGAAGCGATAGTAGCAGGTGCCGCAGCAGTACAGGTAGCCGCTCTCGCTGTTGTTGCACTCGAACTCCTTGTCGTACTGGCCGCTCACGTCGTAGTAGCCCCAGCACGTCTCGTAGGTGACGGTCGCGCTGGCCGCAGCCGCCGCCGCCACAGCCGCCGCGGGCTGTCCCCTCCGGCCCCCTGCCTCCGCGACCCGGGCGGTGCCGTTCAGCTCGCGGCCGCCCCGGGCCAGGGCGCCCCCGGGACGCCGGCCCCCGACGGCAGCGGCGCCCGCGCTCAGGGTCCGGTTGGCGGCGCGGCCGCGGGCGGCATCAACGCCGGGCAGCTGGTCCAGGGGCTCCAGCGAGAGCAGCAGCAGGAAGAGGAGGCGCCGCAGCGCCATGGCGGGGCCGGGCAGGAGGGCGCGGGGAAGCTTCGCGGAAGGCTGCTGCCTTGGCCGGCGGGGCTCCGAGGGTGACCGCGTGGACTGGGCGGGCGGCGCGGGGCGGTCAGCGGCACTGGGGCGATGGCGCCATCGAGGCGCGGGCGGCGACGGCGCGCGGTGTGCACGGACCGGCCCGCGCGGGCTGCTCTGGCTCTCACGCCGCGCGCCGGCTCCGCGCTCCCCCTGCGGGCTCCGCGCGCCTCCCGGGCAGCCCCATCCCCCGCGCGCCGCTCGGCTCAGGCCGGACCCCGAGCGCGGCTCCGGGCGGCGGCGGCGGCGGCGGCGTGCTCCCGTCCGAGCGAGTCCTGCGGGACAAGACGGAGACTGGTCACGGGGTGGGGCGACTGGAGCTCCGGGGGCAGCAGGGAGCGGCGGGGAAGGAGCGCGCAGCCCTCGAGGAGCTGGGTCTGGACCGGGAGAGGCACGGAGCGGGAGCCGGCGCCCAGGATGAGCCCCGGGGGCCTTGCGCGCCAGGAACCGAGGGCCCCTCCAGGCGCCGCTCAGCCACCCGGCCCCCGGCGCGCTCCCGCCGCAGGCTGCTCCCGGGACGGAGCCGGCTGAGACTGGGGTCCGGCCGGGAGCGGGGGAGCGCGGCGGGCGCTCACTCACCATGCCCGGCTGCAACTGCAGAGGCGGCGGCGGCGAGAAGGGAGCGCAGCGGCCGGAGCGAGGGAGCCGAGCCGAGAGCCGCAGGCTCGCAGCCCGCACTAGTGCCTGAGCGTGTGCGAGGGAGCTAGGGAGACACACGCACTCACACACCCGCACACGCGGGAGCGCCGGGAGGGGAGGGGAGGACTCCGCTCACCGCTGCCCACGTTCACACGCCCGGGCGCCCGAGGGGGGGCGCGGTAGGACTTCTTTTCGCTCCCCCACCCCGCGCCGGCTCCCGGCACTTGAAGCACCACGTCACCAAAGCCCCGGACACTAGTTAATCAATATGGCGAATAGAGAGGGGTCCCAGGAGAAAGGCAAGGGTCCCGTTTGGAACCGGCCCGCGGCAGGGCCAGACCTCCCTGACCCTACCGCTTCCGCTTCAGTCCTCTCTGCGGGTTACACCCTAGCCAAGCCTGAGATTGTGAGCTTCCAGAAAGGGAGTTGGGGTTTCCGCAAGCCTTTGCCTCTCCCTAGTGGTGATGCTGGCAGCAGAAAAAAAAGGTCAAACCCATTACTATAGGTTCCTCAAACTGAGGCCAAGGGTCAAGGAGCTTGTCTGAAAGACTGGCTGCGCAGTGTGAAGAGCCTAGGCTCTGATCCCCTTGAGCACTTTCCTCCAGCATGCAGAGAGACACAAGACAGCCCCAGATCTGCGTGGAGTCTGGTATTCCCTCCTTCCCCTGCCCAGTTAGAAAAACTGTCCGGGTTTCTGAGACTCAGCTTTACAGTCCCTTTGCCTCTGGACTGAAATCGGTGTTGCAGCTAACTGGGACAGAGGGGACCTTTCCTGTGCTTGCCCCTGTCTGTAGAAAGGAGACATGAGTCTAACTTTCAAAGTTAGAAGGCCACCCCAAGAGGGAGTCACGAGTACAGTTTTTGGCATGTATCCTTGGAGAAAGGGGCGGGAGTGGGGATGCTGAGAACAAAAAGCAGTCACCAACACTGAAATCCCACAAGTCTGCCCAGCGTGTTTTGGTTGGAGACAATGACAGAATGTCAGAGCGATGGTGACAGAATTTTCCCTGAAACTAGCCCTTCAGTCCTACTCATATGTGACCCAAACCACACATCCCCATCCAGGACAGGCTGAGTTCCTCTTCTGGCAACCCTGGAATGGTAAAATGGAGCTGGAAGTCAGATTCTGTGACCCAAGAGGGAGGTCCTGACCCTAGGGTGGGGTGAGCATTCTCTGCCCTGGCATTCTCTGCTTGCTAATACCTCTTCATCCCTTCTCTTCCTCTGCATTTCCTCCTCTTCCCTCAACTTCATCTCTTCTTAATGATTCTGTTCAACAAAAGGTTGTTTAGTGACCACTCTCTACCAGGAACTGTGGTAAGTGCTAAGATAAAGAATAAGAAGGTGAGCCCATCCATTGGAAAGAGAAGTAATCAATGATTTTCACATAACATGCTTATGTTCCATGACAAAGGTGAGCAAAGTTTTCTGAGACTAGACAGGCACCCAGCTTAGCTCCTGGCAGGGAGAAGGATAGATGTCAAAGACAGCTTTCTCAGTGAAGTAACAAACAACATCTTGGAGAGTGATTAAGAGTTAACAAGGAACAGTAAGGGAAGAATATTTCCTGCAGAGGGAACATGAAAACAGGAAGCTATAAAGTGCTGAAGGTATGTGATCTAGGGATACAGTTTAGCAAAAACCCTGAGGAAGTCTTCCAAGTAAGAACAGCCAAAGGGTGTTGAATCCCTTGCCAAAGAACTCGAATTTATGCAGCAATTGATGGGAAACTACTGCTGGCTTTTAATTAGGGAAAGACACTGTCAGAATTACATGTTTGCTGAATTGCTAAGTGAAAAGGAGTAGGGAGCTGCTTAGAGTGGTGCACGCCTGTAATCCCAGCACTCTGGAGGCTGAGACAGGAGAATCAAAAGTTGAAGTCTAGCCTGGGCAATTTAGCAAGACCATATCTCAAAAAAATAATAATTGTTTTAGAAAAAGGCTTGGGATGTAGCTTACTGTGAAGACCCTCGGTTCAATCCCTATTGCTGTAAGAGAGACAGAGAAAGGGGGGGAGGGAACATGAGAATGAGAGAATGAAGTAGATGACTGGTAGTTGGTGCTCACAGTGGAAAGGAAAAGCAGGGTCAAAGATTTGGTTCAGGATAGAGTTAGCATAGGTCATGATGAAGCACCTGTGCTAGAGTTGCGTGGAGCTAGCTGTCCAGCATAAGAGTTGAAAACTTAGGAGAGAAGATAGGCATATATACATTTGAAAATCATAACATATTTGTAGACAACATTCCTACACTTTTTTTATTCATTAAGTTTGTTGGTCCACCTCACTCCAGAAAGAATGGCTGCTATCAGGAAACCAACCAATAACAAAGGCTGTGGGGACAGAGGAACCCTGCTCCCCTGCTGGTGGGAGTGTAGACTGGTGTGACCACTGTGAAAATCAGTATGGAGATACCTCAAAGAACTAGGAGTGGAAGTCCCATTTGACCCTGCTATTCTACTGCTGGGGATCTTCCCCAAAGAATTAAAAGAATCATACCACAGTGATATATGTGCACCCATGTTTATAGCAGCATAGTTTGTAATTTCTAAATCTTGGAGACAGCCCAAATGCCCATCTTTTAAATCTTTATATTATGTGCAGCTTCTGAGCCACTCCCAACCCATTCTCTTCCCTGAGTTTTCACCTCACTGTCATTATTCTGGAATTTGTTTTTCCATACCTGAGAATAGTAAAAGAAATAAGTCTTTCTTACATGGAACACTAATAAGATTTGATCTGTGGCTCTGAGTAACAGAAATTGATTTCTCAGCTCACCCCCCCAACGTGAAAAATGTGTTCAGAATTCCCATGCTTATAAACAGTGGCATCAGGAGACCCACAGAATATAATCATGTCTCAAAATTGGGTAGGATCTTCAGGATTATTTCTAATAACCCACATTACAGTGCATCATATTTTTTATTAATTTTTCAGCCCTCCTGCTTTGCCTTTGAAGTTAACCAAGTCATACACCCAGCACCATGCCTTCCTCTCTTTTCCCTTTCTTGTTTCAATATGTGAATTGTTGATAGTACTGAAGCATCTTTCCTTTGAGGGTTCGACTCATTAAAAAGTGCCAGGGGAGAATCATCTTCTCCAACACATACACTAATTTCAGACAGCCCTGAAATTCAGGGAACAGAGTCTCAATTCCTAGCTCTAAGAAGAAGATTCCCAGCTGGGCTGAGACAACCCCGATAAGATAATCCTGTTACTCTTACCAATGATTAGTTATGAATGGCCATGTGATCTAGTTTTTACCAATACTAAATAAGAGAAGTTCATTTGGAGATTTTTGGGAAAATTTCCTTGCTCTTATAAATAGTGATAATTCCCCTTCTTTTTTGAATATTTTTTCTCTGGATGTTATGACCTGGAAGCACGGGGAGGGGGGATGGCTGCAGATTAAAACTGATATTTAGTTTAATAGACATTTACACTGTTTATTTAATATCTCTGCCTTCCAAGCAGGTAATAGAATTGCAATTCCTGGCCCACTTTTGAATAGGAAGAAAAAGAGACTAGTACTGGTCAACAAGTAGCAAAAATTAAGAGCAGAAATTGTGTGTTTCTGAAACAGAGCTAATTGCTGCTTCCAGATACTCTGGAGTTCTCATTCCCTTCCAACATGGTGCATTCAACAATGTTCTGCATGGGAGTGGCTTTGTCCACATGGATCCTTAACTGACTACAGTGAGGAATGCTCTAGTATCCCAACACGGGCATGTAGTGTGAATAGAATGTACATATACTTTTTTTTTAACTAATAGAATCCAGGTCTGCTGTTCCAGCATACCCTAGCCCATCCTGGCTGATTCACTGAGGTTTCAGATAAAATGCTGGAGCCACTCATGGAACTATGCTCAGGGCTCTCCCAACTCTGGTCTGCTAGTAATGTGAAGTAATTAAATTTCTTTTTGTTGTACCCTATCTGAATCTCTTACATATCGCCACAGCATTCTTCATGAATGCATCATGGATTGTCTCAGTTCTGACTTTCTCTGGGGTTTCTACCTAACTATGTAACTTTGTCAGAATCATATCAGTTGTATGAGTTTCAGTGTTTTTCTCTTCAAAATGGGAACCTAGGTAATATCATCTTTTTCTTCCTCTTCCTCCTCCTCCTCCTCCTTCTCCTCCTCCTTCTTTTCTTCTTCTTCTTTTTTCTGTTTTTTTGTACAAGGGCTCAAACTTGGGATCTTGCGCTTGTGAGGCAGGCAGCGGAACCACTCAGCTACATCCCCGGCCCTGAATATCCTTCTAAGCTCACCTCCTCTCACTCGCTCTTTGCTACTTCCCTGAAGCTACACTGGTGTTCTTCTTTCTTCCTTGTATTTGCTATGTTCTCTGTCTGCATCCCCTTCCCTCAGATGCAGGCAGGAGTCTTTGTCACACCCTCTAGGTTTCTGTCTAAATATCACAAGAAAGAGTAAACCAATCATACTCAATACATCTTCTCCCATCATGTTTTATGAAGATAGAATCTCATCATCATCAGGATAAATTTTTCCATCATAGCATTTATCACTAATTTATCTGCATTCATTTAGGTATGTTTAGGCATTTTTTAAAAATTCTATTCTTATTTTCTACTAGAATGCCTGCTCTCTTGCTTGAACTTTGTTGACTACTGTATTCTCAATGCCTACAGTTGAGTTCAGCACACAGTAGGTAGGCTACAGTCAACACTTTGGGATTCATCCCCACCTTTTGGCTCCTTTAGGGTCTGCCTCAACTGCAGGAAGTCGTATCCCCTGAGAAGACTGCCTGTTGTCCCCAAGCGTTGCACATCTGGCCACTAATGAAGTTATAAGGGCCAAAGCATGGCCAGTTCAGCCCAGTACAAGAACTCATGCAGGCTATGCTTTCTCTAAAGGTCCAGAGTTCCACGAGGCCAACATGTTGGTAGGCCTGTGTTGCACATGCTCAATCCTGTTTCCTCCCCATTTTCACTAATGCTGCTCTCTTAAAAATACCCTTCATGCCAAATTTTGTTTTAGCATCTGTTTTGGAAGATCTGAGCCTGCACCATAGACCAGTAAATATGTGCTGAATGTATAGGTGAATGAATGAGTCCCAGTTTCCCTCAGTGGCATCCCTAAAAATGATTTTATGGCTTTTGTTTTATCCTATCTGGTGACAAGTTAGAAACTATTTCCTAAGGCCACCAATTCCAATGTTAAATAGTTCTAATAGTTAGAAAATGAGAGTACATTAGCTTTTGTTAATGCTGCTGATAGGCAAATCAATTTATTGGCTCATACTGAGCTTAGCATCAACTATAGTGTTTTTCACATAACAATGATGCTTTACATCTGTGTGAAATACTTCATACATATTCTAGTTCATTTGAAGCATGTAAGCCCATTATTCCAGTCCTTTAAGCATTTTAGGAACTTGCCATCCAATATGCTATTTCTCCCAGTGTAGTGGATATGTATTTATTCATTACCTCCCAACATATTCTTGCCCTTCTTCTAGCCCTAGTCACTAATCTTCATTTGGAGATTTTTCTTCCATTATTCTCCTCATTCCATGGGATCTGCATGGGATTCTATAGGCGCAAATTGGAGCAACAACCCATCAAAACTCCTTGGGCTGGTTATTCAGACAGAGTAAGCCAGTGACAGAAGCCCATCCAGTCAGATTAACAACAGGACTTGTGTAGGCAGGACTGGGAAGGACACTCGCTCTTTGCTCTGCGAAGAGAAAACCATGGCACTGTGACAGATATTTTTCCCTGTGATGGGAGAGCCTAGAGCTACTGGAATCCTCACAAGGGAGTCCAAGAACCAATCCAGCATGGTGCTAGGCTGAGACAAGAGATGGAGAGAAACACAGTGCTATTAGCACCATTTGACCCTTGTCTATAGCTTCATCTGAAATCTGCCTAAACCTGCACTTTCATATTACCTGACCTGAGAAAATACATCCTTGTTTTAATTAAGCTCCTTTTACAACCCAAAAGGTCCTAACCGACCGATTGAAGTCACAGTTGAGCAAAAAAGGGTGTCTAAACTGGAGCAAGTGGATTTACCTTTCTCTGAATGGCCTGACATGTCCCCTGTTATGTTTAATAGTAGGAGAGGCTGAGGGACTGGGAATGAAAGTAGTAGCACCAGTGAACATATGGGAGGTGTAATAATGAGTGGCCATTCCTAGTTGATGTCTTCAAGATTGCCTTTAAACATAGGATTTAGACTGCGGATTTCTAGTTCACTATAAGCAGCTGAGAGAAGAAACAGATATAAATAAGTTTTTTCTTATCATAAAAACCTACATCAGGAAGTGACAAAGTCAGGGGGATAATGTCTAGCTGTTGAAGATTGTTACAAAGGTATTCTAAAAGTAGAGTCAAGTTTAGCAGCCACAGTGTTCAAGAAGCATACCAGTCTCAACCACAGTTTTAGAAATTGTCAGACACAGAGCATCTGTTCTGGGAGAATATTATAGATAGACAAGATTTGGGGGTCCACACAATTATCAGTAAATCCAGCACAATGCATTAGTTAGGGACAGGCAGTTGACACTGCCACCAAGCATAACACAGTAGGGCCCCAATTGCGATGGTGTCATGGAATGTTGGCAGTGTGACTATGGGGACCTGAAAGCAGTGACATAGCCAAGAGCACTAGTCGAAATTTAGCCAACTTCATCAGTGTGGGGGAGGGGCGTGGCGTGCCTCAACTTGGACACTTGTTTCCTTGTGCAACTGACATCAGTGGAGACTGGAGGAGCAATGCAGGAGGGAGAAACTGCACAACTTCTGAGACTGAGAGCTGGGCAGCCCAAGCTATCGCAATGCTTTCTGTCTCAGCCAGATCCTATAGTGGCTCAAACAGATCCTGAAGATGGAATAAACCATGAGGCATGGGAAAAGCAGCTTTAAGAAGGGTTGGAGCATAAGCATGGGAGGCCGAAGGATGGGCAGTATCCCGATGGCTGCTTACTGATGGCCTCATGTTTTGTCCCAGTCCTCTCAAAAGGAAGTAGTGTCTATTTGTCCTCTCTTTGAAACTCAGCCAGCCTCATGTCTTGCTATGACTATTAGAACATGACAGCAGTGATGCTGTTCCAGCTCCAGGACTATCCTTGGAGAGGCCTGATGAAGTCCACTTCTGCCTCCTTGGAATCCAGCCACATTGTAAGAAGACTGGGTCACTTTTGACTGATGAGAGGCCATATGAAAAGAGATCCTGGAATTTGAAACACCACATCCTGGTATTTGAGCATTTCATTCCCAGCCCAGTTTCCAAATAAATGTAGCATGTGATTGGGCCCAAATGAGACCGGAAGAAGAACTGTCCAGCTTAACCTTAGCTAACCCTCAATCACAAGATGTAATAGGTCATTGTTATTTTAGGTGTTTTCAATCACTAAGTGTTGTGGTGGTTGGTTATAGGACAATAGATAACTAAAACAAACTACATATCAGAGCACATACTCAAAAATGGTGAAGCCATTTTTGTTTTTAACAACTGTATTCCTTTCCTAGGGCTATATAACAAAGTACCACAAACTGGAAGGCCTAAACAACTGAAATTTATTATCTCATGGTGTCTTCATAGAAATTAGAGGTTCAAATCAAGGTGCTGGCAGAGTTTCTTTCTTCTGAGGGCTGTGAGGGAAAGATCTGTTCCAAGCCTCTGTCCTTGATTTGTAGATGGCTGGCTTCATGTTCACATGGTGTTCTCCTTGTGTCTGTGCCTGTCCTCAAATTCCCCTCTCTTTATAAGAACACAGTCATGTTGGATTAGGGTCCACCTTACTGACTTCATTTGAATTTGATTACTTCTGTGTATACCACATCTATAAATAAGGTCATGTTTTGGGATACTAGGGTTTAGGACTTCAGTATATGATAGGGTGGGTGGTTAGAGACACAATTCAACCCACAACAGCTGCTAAGTGTAGTGGTGCTATGATTTATTCAAAATATTATGTAAATGAAGAAGAAAGGAGAAAGGGTCTCATTTATCACTGTCTCTTACTGGAGAGAAGTTAGAGAATGCCAACTTAGGTCATCCTAGAAGTGATTGTTCTTTTCCATGCCTTTTACCAAGACTCACACAATTGCTGTAGTGAGACAAGCAAGATTCTAAATAAAAGTACACGAAGAGCCTCCCCTGGCATTCCCCAACTAGCAATGGAATTATAGGAAGTTTGCATCATCCAAAATCAGAACTCTGGAACTGTTGCATTTCAGTGTTGTATGAGCATACAAAAATTCACATCCTTTGCACTCTTTTTGTGTAAGTTTAGATTTCATCAGAAGGCAAGGATGACCTCAAATTATCTCTATGACTAGGCTGGCCTGGATTAGCTCAACTCTGCATTCATTTATTCATTACTTATTATTTATCCTGTCAATCAGTCATTCAGTAAATATTTAACCAGCCCCTGCTATGTGCTAGTCATTATGTAGACCTCAAAATACAAACATAAATAAATTACGTTTTTGATTTGCAATCTGGTACTCTATTTATCCTCATGAAAGAACCATCCTTCTATTACATATCAGAGATTGGGAGGAAGAAGTATGTTTTTGAAGGCACTTCAGAACTGTCTTTTTCTTCCCAAGTCAAAGTCCCACATCTCCACAGAACACAGATTCTTTCCATTAGGGCATGGACTAGACTACCAAGAGGATGTCTTTGAAGATTTTATCACCTCAGGAGACATATTGGAAACATACTCAAAGAGTTTAGTTTGGTGGTCACATATTTTTTTCCCCCATTAAGTTTATTGGTACATTTTAGGTATAAACTACAGTTACATTCATCATTGGGATCTTGTACCATTACATGAGTCTCTTGGTTCTCTTTTTTTCCCCCTTCCCATGCCCTCCCTTCACCCCCTCCACCCTTCCCTATTTGCAAAGATTTTGTTTCCATTTTTTTCCTTTTCTCATATTTTTTCTTTTCCCTTCTTTCCTTTCCCCTACCCTTCCCGCTTCCCCTGCTCCTTTAGACCTTTCTTCCTATTACACAATATCAATTATACATTTTTAAAATTAAAATATCAAGACCTAGGAGACATTACCACAGATTTTACAGAATTTAAAAGGCTATAGAAACCATATTACAAAAATCTGTTTTGAAATAAATTTGACAACTTCTAAGAAGCACCTTGGAAGACAAATTAATGAAACTAGCTCTGGAGGAAATATAAAATTTGAATAGCACCTATTAAAGAAAGTATATTCCTAGCTTGAAAACCTACCTATATGACAACAACAGGCTTGTATACATTTTAACTGATAAATTATATCAAACATTTAAAGCAGAAAAAAAACGAACACTTCTCCCCTCATTTTAGGAAACCAACATTGTGCTAATACTAAAACTGGATAAAGATAATAGAAGAAAAAAGTATGAACATAGGTAAAAATTTGTTTAACAAAGCAAACTATTAGAAGTCAGATCTGACAGTATGTAGAAAGTGGTTTTATTATAGGGATGGCAGTGTTGGTTCAGCATTGGAAGATCCACCCCCAAAAGACTTCATTTTAACAGAGGAAAGGAAAAAGCCATATAATCCTGTCACTAGTTGGAGAAAAAGTATTGGACTACATTCCACAGCTATTCATGGTAAAAGCTATCAGGAGACTAGAAGTAGAACAGAAACTTCTCAACAGATTAAAGACATGTACTCCATACTTCCAGTGAGAATCCCTTATATGAATGGAGAAGATAACAATGCTTTCTCCTTAAGGTGGGGAACAAGAGCAGATATGCTTACTCTTCATCTGTCCATTAAACTTTGAAACATAGGCCCAAACCAGAATAGTCTGGCAATAAAATGACACAATTAGGATAGGATTGGCAAGGTAGAAGCAAAATCTTTATATGTAGATAAAATGATCATCTACAGAGAAAATACTAAGAAATCTCTAGGAGCCCCTAGAACTTGTATTTGAATTTAGCAGGATTAGAAAACACAAGGTATATATAAAAATTCAGGTCTGTGTATACTTGCTATAAATGAAGAATTGGATATTGAAATTTAAAAGTTATGTAGGAGTACAAAGGACCTAGAAAACTAAAAAAAAAGAAACAGTGTTGGAAGATGTTTAGTACCTAATTTTAAGACTTCTTCTAAAGCTACAGTAATCAAGGCAATGTTGATGTAAGGAAAGACATATAGATCATTGGAATAAAACAGAGAATCTAGAAATAGAGCCACACATATATGGTCCACTGAGTTATGAAAGATTATTTACATTGACATTTTATAGAATATAAACTCAATTCAAGAGCCGAGGAAAAGATAGTGTTTCAGCAAACTTCACTAGAACACCTGGTGTCCGTATATAAAAACTTAACCTCAACCCTTTATTTCCATACATAAAAATAACTTGAAGGGATCTATGAACCTAAATATGAAAGCCTAAAAGTATAAAACTTTAAGAAGAAATTATAAGGGAAAATGTTTATGAATTCAGGGTAGGCAAGAACTACCTGGGATATAAAAAACATGATGTATAAAAGAAAAAAATTGATAAATGAGATTCCATCAAAATTTAGAACTTTAAATGACATCATTAAAATGAAAAGTGCTTGAACAGACCATATTTACAATGGATATAACCTGTGACCAGAATATATAAAGAACTCTTGCAGCTCATTAATAGACAACCCAATTAAAAAGTAGACATAAGAAGAAAATAAATAGCCAGTACAGCACAAGAAAAGGTGTGCAACTCTATTATCAGAAAAGTGCTAATCAGTACAATAATAAGATTGAATTATACACTCATTAGGGAGATGAAGTTCAAAGTTTTAAAAGCCTTGTCATGACTTTTTCTTTTTGTTGGATTCTCCCCCTTTGTGTTTAATTTGTCACATCCAATGGATTCATTGTGCTGGGCTTCCTGGGGTTGTGATCCTCATTGTCTTTTCCTAGGATATTTTCTAAAGTTTTTGGAGTGCTGGTTTGGTATTCACGAAGTTCCTGAGGTGCTCTTTATCAGGAAAGTATCTTATTTCTCCATCCATTTTGAAAGATAGCTTTGCAGGGTACATCAATCTGGGTTGGAGGCTGTTTTCCTTTAGGGCTTGAAATACATCACTCCAAGCTCTTCTTGCCTTGAGGGTTTGCATTGAGAAGTCTGCTGGGATTCTGATGGTCTTTCCTTTGTATGTGATTTGTTTCTTTTCTTTCACTGCTTGTAGAATTTTATTCTTCTGTTGGATTTCTGGAATCCTAGCTATTATATGCCTATTTGTAGATTTTTTTTTTGATCAAGGCTAGTTGGAGTCCTGTGTGCCTCACTTATCTGCATGTCAAGTTCTTTTCCCCTCCTTGGGAAGTTTTCTGCCATCACTTCTGTGAAGAGTTTTTTTATGTCATCTGCACTCTCTCCTCTTTCTTCATTGACTCCAATCAGTCTTATGTTATTCTTCTTTGCATCGTCTAGCAGCTGCTGGATTGATTTCTCGTATTCCCTTACAATTTTAAAGCAATTTTTCTTTTCCTCCTCACTAATTGCAATCTTACCTTCTATATCTGAAATTCTATCCTCGCATTGGTTCATTCTGCTGGGTAGACTTTCGATGGAGTTTTTAATCTCCTGGAAATCTGTTTGCATCTGTTTCATGGATTCCATTTGTTTCCTATGTTGGGATTCCATCGTGTTCCTCAGATCCTCTATTTTTTTAATCTGTGTCCTCTCTAGATTTATTAATCATGTCTTGCACCATGAGCAAAATCTTTGCTGTTATCTGAGTAATTATTTCTGATTTCATTTTTCCCATATCCTCTTTTGTTGACAGTTCAGAGAGTCCAGGTGGTTGAGTATCATATTTTTCCATCTGGTTTCCCTTTGGGGTTGCTGTAGGTGATCTGGAAGTCTGTTTTTGAGGCTTGTTTATATGTCTTCTCATTTCCACGGTGGGGGAGGGGGTGTGCTTCTGGTGCCCGCTGCTCACCTTCTCTGCCCTAGGAATGTGTAATGGCGGTGGGGGATCCTCCCTCTGGGTGCCAGGACTGGCTCACCTTCTCTGCCCAAGGAACATGGAATGGCAGTGGGGGAGCCTCCTTCCAGGTGCCAGGACTTGGTAGTCACATATTAACTCAATGTCCTAGCAGCTTGTTGAGAAATATTTCTCCATAATTGCTTTACAATTGTGATCACCTAGAACTATTGAATGTGGTTTTCTTCACATCTGATACATTAATAGCAATAATAGTTTCAACTTCAAAATTTAGAATTCTACTAGCTAGAAGTAATCTAGTTATTTTGACTATCTTATGAGTAAGATCGGATAATAGAACTCAATGATTAAACATTTTGTGTTTTCTTCTAGTAATATATATTCAGAACTTCTGCTTCTGCAAACTTGTATTGGGTCATAAAACAACTAATTTCAGTTCTATTTTTCCTGGATGAGCTTGTGCTGAAATATTTTCAACAGACACATTTAGCTGGTACTATGGAATATGATTTCTCTGCATAATATTGCATTCGCTCCTGCTGCATACTATAACTCCCTCCTCCTGTGCCCATGGCAGACATCACTAATCAATTATGGAATCCTTTCCTGCTGAGACCAGTCATAGCCTCAGAAAGCCCTCCAACACACAAGGCTCCAAATAGTCAGCAGACATTAACTATGGTTGGAGTTAACACAAGGAATAAATTGTATTTGCCTAACAGCTCAATGAGAGACGACAGTCAGAATAGTTTAGGCATGGTTCTATTACTTTATGTAGACATGGTTTTTAGAATTCTACTCCAATTATGCAGTTTTATGGCCCCAAAATGAAACTTTTATGAATTCATGAGGGTGAATCTGAAGATGCACCAACATTATTGGTTATTATACACTTTTTACTGAAGACATCACTAATTTACAACTAGAGGAAATACACACTGGGATCAGCTCTTCCTCAGAAAAGTGAAGAGCGTGCCAAATGAATGCCAAAGATAATCACCAGGCAGCCACTCCCAGATATCCATGTGTACATTCTGTGTACCACTATTACATTTTTTCTTTGGTTGAAATCTGTTGCTATTTTATTCAAAACTACCACAAATTAACTTGCAAAAATATATTTCCTTACAAAAATAGGAAGCCTGTTGTGAGCACATTACACATAGATGTGATATTTTCTTGGCTTAGGGTTTATATCAACCAGTGTTCTCTATCAGTACTAATTGAAAAATCTCTCTGTGTCCTACCTCCAGAATGTAACTTTAATGTCAACTGTCATTCAGGTCATCTTGAATTCTGTTTCTGACTTCCATGAAAAACACCATAGGAGAAAAGGTACATATGATTTTTTAAAATAACGTGGCTTTTCTTTTTTGCCCTTTGAAGGAAAAAATGAGTTGACTAATTGGATCTAACCTACTGATCTAATCTAACTGACTGGGCACAAATTGGCCATTAATATAGTCAAATGAATCAACAGCAATTCCTGATTCTGTATCAGGAAGTAGACACTATCTAGCTGGACCATCTGTTGGTTGAGTGCCAAGCTAAGAGTGAATCACTGAACAGACAAATGCCATCATTAAAATAACTGAGGTAACTGGACTAAAAAAGACCTATTTTGCTATTGTTACCTATCATCAATTTTTAAAATTACTAATTAGATCTTGGAATTACTTCACTGGACAGATGTCCATTCTGACATCCTGTACCCTGATCAAGATATTGAATATCAGCAACGTGATGCTGAGGGAGGGTTTGCAGGAGCCAGGTACCAATTAAAAATAGGATAATTGGCTCAAAGATGTTTGGCAAGAGAATTTCTGGAGGACCTGAGAACAATCTTTTTACTTTTATTTGAGGGTCTACTCTTCTAATTTAGCTTGCAAATCCCAGCTCATGAGGGTGCCTGCTCGTTTTGCACTCCTATTCATTCTCCAGTTCCGTGCCTCAACTTTACTCCCTAGCACTCCAGTCTTGGGGAGAGAAGATGAACCCCTCCAAATCCTCTATGAAGAGGAATCACTTACTAGCAAATGAATAAAGGGGGCTGAAACACAAGGTTGTGGCTATATTGGCATGGTGACAAGCTCAGCTACAGGGCTGTGGGCAGTCATAGATCAGAGAGAAAAACTAGGACTATGGTAACCCTGAGATTCACAACATTGGAGTGGTGTTCAGGTCATTAGAATGGGCACAAACTCACTGAATGCTCATGTGAACAATGAAGCAGAGGACTTATTTAGAACAAGACAGCTAGCCCAGACAGTTTACACAGAAGGAGGTCAAAGCAGGGCAGTGAATTAAATTCGGCAGACAGGAAGACTCAGAGCAGGAAAAATGATGATTCAATATCTATCCAGCAGTTGGGAATAAGGACATCCATGAGAAGTGACAGGCAGGGCAAGGCATTGTTACTGGGGCAAGTTATACTGACAAGGACCCTGGATGAAAAAAAAATGGCATTGGCGTGCTCAGCATGAGCAGATACTATGGTAAAGCGTGGGTTCTCCTTGGAGGTACAACTGCCCAGTGAGACAGATCCCACAAGGCCAAGCATGAGGAGCATCTGTGCCCACTAGGCCTTTTCTTTTCTCTTTTCTTTTTTTTTTTTTTTTTTGCAGTACTGGGGATCGAACTCAGGATGTTGGGCTTGCGAGGCAGGCAGCAGAACCACTGAGCTAAATCCCCAGGCCCTAGGCCCTTTCTTGATGTTGGATTGGCCAACCTCATGAGATCCTCCACATCATGTCCATCCCAACCTCTCTTTAGGTCCCCCCCCACCCTGAATGAACTTCCTAAATATACATGCTATGCTGCATATTTGCACAGTGTTATAACTAAAAATGTCTAACTGGCTATTATTGGTGTTCCCTTTCATTATATCCTTCCTCCTATGTTTTCAGTTTGATATCTTCTCAGGTTTTTTTTCCAGCTACATGTTTCCATTCTTGCATATATCCCCCCAGGACATTTTTTAACACATTTAATTTCAGGATATGTCATTCCCTCTGAGAGATAATGTATTCCAGGAGCGGAGGAAATTTGGCAAAGGAATAAATCTCCTAAGTTTTCAATATCCCATCTCAGAATTTCCTTCTTGCTCTAAGACATTTGTAGAAATTACTCAGTGTAAGACACTGGTTCTTAACCTGGAGCTGGTAGTGACTTTCTTGAAATTATAAACAAGATTGCATGTGAGTGTGTACATGCTATGTTTAGGACACATTTTATCAATCAAATGAATTCAGCACCCTCAAAAGATAAATATTTGTACAGGATGCAAAACCCTAAGAAGTAAATTCAGTACTAAGGCTTCTGTTTAATAGTTCAACTACTAGTCCCTGGTACCCTATCGCTCAGAATCCTGTGCTGTATAATAGAGAAGGTAATAGTGACTTTTCATACAACAATGGGTTGTGAATGCAAAAGCAATTTAGGAACTTAAGAGTTCAGTGAAAGTGTTAGTTTTTCTTATTCTGCCAAAATCTTTCCATTACATCAAAACAGAAGGGCGGGATCAAAAGTTAAATCAAACCCACTCTGGCAGCAAAGGACATGCTGTTTTAGAAACAAGTACATGTCTTCTATAATATTAAAATCTTACCCAATTTCTCATTAGGTTTGTGTACAACTACAAAGGGGAAAGAAGCATCATGGCAGTTATCCAATTTATTAAATCCATTATCCAGATATTTGGACAAACACAATTATAAATTTTTGCTTCCTGGTTTCTAGCTGGATACTCTGCTCTCTTTTGGCATGTAAACATTACCAAGGGTACAGCCCTTGTAAGCCCACTATCCTGTAGAGAACAAGTGTTCTAAGAGGTTTCTGCAATTAGCTCTGTGTGGCATTGACTTTGTTACTAGCTCCAGTGACAGCCAGCTAGCTCCAAGCAAAGGAAGGAATGGTTCAATATTTTCTCTCCAACAGAATAGAGCTTTGACCTGTGTGGAACCCTGGATGATTCTGGAATCTAAGACCAGTGTGATCCCAGCTAGCAAATTAAACAATGAGCCAGAGAAATCAGGTCACACTTTATTACCAGGAGAGTAACACCTTTTAATTGGTTAACATAACAAATAAAGAGGTGGCAGCCTTCCAGAGCTGGTTTCTGATTTGCTCACTCATTAAATGAGTTTGAGAAAATAAAATCCTTTCCTCACTTAACTTAGAAGCTGTGATTTTTGGGGGTTTTTTGTTGTTGTTTTTTTTCTGTACCGGG
Organism: Heterocephalus glaber; assembly: GCF_053883595.1. Classification (NCBI taxonomy): domain Eukaryota; kingdom Metazoa; phylum Chordata; class Mammalia; order Rodentia; family Bathyergidae; genus Heterocephalus; species Heterocephalus glaber. Next base: position 22,633,868 of record NW_028258351.1, on the reverse strand, counting down.
GATTGAACTCAGCACCTTGTGCTTGCGAGGCAGGAGCCGGAAACACTGAGCTAAATCCCCAGCCCTGGGTTTTTTGTGTGTGATTTTTTTTTTGGTACCAGGGATCGAATTCAGGTCCTTCCGCTTGCGAGGCAGGCAGTGGAACCACTGAGCTAAATCCCCAGCCCTAGAAGCTGTGATTTTGATTAGGAAACAAAGGACCACACAGGAAGATGTTCCAGAAGGTGGCTTCCAACTGATAAGAACTGAATTTATTAGGCAGCCCCCTTAAAAGCATGCATAATTAAATAAAAATAACTTTATTGGTTCAAGATTAAGATGAAAATTTCAATCTTATGTAATATCAAGGAAAGAAAAACACCATTCCTTAGGAGGCACACAGCAGACATGGGTTTGTGCAAATTGTTTAATTTTGAATAATACATATGTCAATCGCATGCATTCTGCAACAAATTTGCCTCTTTGCTTCTTTGACTCAGTTAACCTACTCTGTCAACAAAGCCAGAACACATAAATCAGATAGTTGAAAATAATGCTTTCACTTCTGAAAGAGACTACCTGAAATTACAAGCATTTAGTACAACATTAAAGTTTAAAAGTACAGCTGTGCTCATTTCATTATTTTACAATGTAAGCATGTCTGTCAAGGTGGTTGTGAAGTTCTCGACTCTGATGGCAAGTGAAAGAGTCTCCCTTGCAACCCAGATTCAATTTCATATGATAGCTGACATGGTGGCAAGAAATGAAATGGATTCATTGTTCTCAACAAAGTCCATACTTTAGTCTGATTTCTCAGATTTTCCCTACTGTCTCTTTCCTGTTTTCCAATTCCACCCAGGATATCACATTAGGCTTAATTGTCTTGTTTCCTTAGATTCCTTTAGACTGTGACATTGTCTCAGATTTTTCTTGTTTTTTGATAATCTTGCAGTACTTGAGGAGTGCTAATTCAATTACACTGTCCTTCAATTTTTTTTCTTGATAATTTGCTCACGGTTATACTGATGATATGGGGTTTGAAGAGGAAGACCATCAAGGTAAAGTACCATCTATACCAAACATGCATGCTATTAACATGATTTATCAATAGTCATGTTAATCTGATCACCCCTACCCACGCAGTGTTTGTCAGCTTTCTCCACTGTCAAGTTAGCCCTTTTCTCTCCTCCTTCACACTGCATTTTTTAGAAGTCACTATACACACACAGCCTGTATATGAAGAGTGGGAGTTATATTCCACTTCCTTAAAGCGGCTATATCTACATAAATTATTTGGAATTCTTTTAAATCAAATTTGTCTCCTATCTTCCATTTATTTATATATTCAATTACTTATTTATGTCAGTATAAGCTCACAGATATTTACACTTTGGTTATAGTTCAATACTCCATTATTCATTTTCTGGCTCAAATTCTTACAGTTTTGCCCATTGGGAGCTTTGTTAGTCACCTGGATCTTGTGTCCATTTGACATACCTAATCAGGGCTTTTATTTTATTTTTTATTTTATTTTGGTGTTTTGATTTTTTTTTGGAGCATTTCCTTACTTCTGAGAACTACAAGATCTCCAAAGTTTATCCTATATATTTCTTGCCCTACCTTTGGATTCAGCCATTACTTTAAGGAGCCCCAGTTTTTTTGTTTATTGGAGAATGGTATTACTTCTCTTTATTTTTAAGTGTTCATTTTAACCACATTCTTCCAATCCCTGCATGTCACCCTTACCTTAGGAACCCAATTATTTTCTTTTGATTCTTCAATAATCTCTTTAGTGCCATCAAATCTGCCTTACAGACACCTCTAAGATTGAAATTCTTCATATGTTTGGAGTCCCTTATTTAATATATCTCACTTTTCTTATCTATTCCGACTGAAATTTACATTATCCCCTCCATGGTACCTATGGAGTTGAAAAGCAAGGAAAACAATGGATACTAAAAGTAGTGAGCTCAAACTACTTCTCAAGTGGCATATTATTTTTGATTAATGCTGGTACTATTTTCTCACTTTCCCAGACACATTAATGTAACAAGAACTATGTTGGCATCTGTGGAAGCAAATGGAGAGGAACAGCAGTTTAAAGGGAGGGGTGACTGTCCCCCACCCCCAATCTGGGCACGCTTTGGAGCAATTCATAATTCACACCAGATCATCAGAGTGTGCAAGACTAAGAGCTGGAACCCGATGCTGTGGGAACATATTTTTCCTCTGTGACTGGCAGTGACTTTTATTTTTCATCATGCTGGGAGACTTTGAAGAAGACTCTTTCCAGCGTGTTCCCTGCAACCACACACAGGGCCAGATTATAGGGAGCATGGGATAAAAAGCGAGCAGAACAATGGCCCACTCTCTGTACCTGCTGCTCATTTGCAGACACAACAGGCTTCCAAGGACAGAGCCCATTCCCTCTGTTTACACTTCGACTCACTAGGTCCTTCCTTACTCTCTACTCTTCCATTTATTCCTCTTCTGCTATCCCTCAGAGAATCAGATAGATTCCTTTAATGTGATTTAAACAGTAGTTCTTGAAGGCTAAATAACCTCCCAGCATCCCTGGTTAATACTAGACATGCAAAGGGGAACAAGATATGCTCTCAATCCAGGGCAGAAATGATACCAGACCAGATATAATCAGTAGTGTAGAGACTAATATTTATGTATTATGTTATGTACATAGACTTCCTAGCTTTCATATTTTTAAATATGTTCTTATTTCTAGTCATCTATGCTATTTTGTTACCTCTTAATTTCACAAATAATATACAAATGTATTCTTTTTATGAAAATTAAAACATTAATGATGAAATCATATGTCCCTTTACTGAGACTTTTAGTTATACACTGCTCTTTGTTCTCTATCCTAAAGCTATCTATTCCTCCACCTTCCTGAATACTGGGGAAAATGCTGTTCTGACTTTTTTGATCTATCCTCCCGGATAAAAGGTATATTAAACAATAGATGCTCAACTTCATGGCTGTCTAATTCAAGACAGTATAGCTGACAATTACCACCTCATCTCTTCCTTCTCTTTTCATTCTCATTCCCCTGTCACTTAGCCCAACTTGGTGATAAAATTCCTGGCAGTGCTTGGAATGTGGATGAGCCAAGATGGCTCATATTAAAACAGAATAATCAGGGCTGGAGAAATAGGCTAGGTCTGACAAAAGCATGTAGATGTCCTCATTAATTAATCCAGGCTGGACCAGGTCAAGGGAGCAGGGCCTGGAAAATGAACAAGGAAGCAAATATCACCAAGAGAAGCTCTGCGGAGGGCAGTGCACAACTAGAGAAAGAGATTCTAGCTGGGGTGGAGACATGGACAAGGAGGACCATGCTTCCTAGCCCAGTGGGACCCCGAAAAGCAAGGCCAGGCAGCCACAGCCAGGCATGCAAGCCCACAGTGGACCAGTCCATGATCAAGGGCAAAAGATAGCATTATTCTCAAAGAAGTGGATTGCTACAACCAAGAATTCCTACCATAGCTACTGTACTCTCAATCAGTGCCCAGATTGAGAAATGTAACACCCACCAGCAGCACAGAAGCTCCCTATTTATACTTAAAGACTATGTTTTCCTGAGCAACCCTACTCAAGGTCTCCTGTTCTGGTCTAAAAGATCCCTGAAGGGCTCAGTAGAGTGGGGAAAGGGGCAGATCTGTGTATGTGTGGCAGCCAGAGGCAGCTCTTCTTTTCCTGGAAAATGGAGATCAAATTGTAAAATTCATTTGGGAGCTTTTCTCATTTCTCCTTTATGTACATGACCTTCTTCCGTATAAAATCAGGGTGTCAATACACTCGAGGAAGAGAGGGGACTGGTTTGTTAGGAAATGAGTGAATAAAGCCTGTTTTGAAAGGGAAGCACAGAGGAACTTCTGACCTTCAAAATCGTTTGCTGTGTAAAGTAAACAATGGAGAGAGCCAAGCATCACTGGGAAAGGAGCAATGGTCTAATTCCCTGGCTCCCATTTTGCACATTCAGGGATGGCCAACCGACAGCTCAGGGAGCTTTAAGTACAGGTCTAAGAAGAAAGGAAAGAAGTAGAAGAAAATCTCTTTCTGATGTGCTTATGAAGGTAGAAAGCAAAATAGAAATGGAAGATGAGGAGACAGACTAGAGACTATTAGCCCTATTTCCCTTTTTAAATATTAGTATCTATTTATCTATTGTTTTAAAAGTTAAACCAAAGTGCAATAAAACTTCAGAAAGTTTATTTGAGTAATTAGCAACTATGAATTGGGGAGCACCATACTGACAGAGGTTTAGTGTTCCAATGGCAAACCATGAGTGCCAAACATTTATGGTGAAGTGAAAGCACAGAGAAGACATTATTTGATTGGTTGCAGTTGTATAGTTGCTGTATTTTGTCTACTCCAGTGGAAAGTCCCTCATTATATGATTTTCAATTAGTTGAATGTTTCTAATTGGTTGAGCTTAAGTTCTGTTTTGCTTTAATCTTGGCATTTATGGGGGAAAGCTCAAGTTAAGTTTTGCTTATGTTAAGTTTGCAAATCAAACAAGGTTTAGGAAACTTATGAAGTCTAACTGGTTTCATATGCTGAGGGACTCTTCAAGCCTGGTGTCTATTTTATTAATTTTAATGCTATCTATCTACATACAATGGCATACACACACACACATACACACATGCACACACTATACATATTCATGCAATCATAGGTGGAACTTTTTGGAGGTGGTTGGATTTAGGAGGTGTGATGCTGGGATCAAGGATGATGCTGGTTGCAATGCAAATATTAAGGGTGCCTCAACCTGGGTGTGAGTGATATCTGCCCCAAGGGTGGGTAGCCTGGATAGGATATTAGCTATAGAAAGAGGGTCATTGCTTGTCACTTGCTGCTTGCTGCTTTGCTTCTTCGCTACTTTGCTGCCTTCTGCCTGTCATGAACAGTTTCTCCTCTGTTTTGCCACCCTTTCTTGTAGCCAGCAAACTATGGACTTAAACCTCTATGAACTCTGAGCTCAATAAATATTTCCTCTTTTGACTTTTGGTGTTGGGTATTTTGTCTTAGCAATGAGAAAAGTAACTAAGACATATATATACATATATATATATATATACACACACATATATGTATATATATACACACACACATATATAATATAAATATATCATAACAATGTGCACCAAGAAGTATCTCTGCAAAGTTAGGATGGGAAGATTCAAGTGACCATACAGCAGTGGGAGAGAGATAGAGAGGAGAGAGACAGAGACAGCCGAGGCTGGAGGCCAGAAAGAGGAAGCAGTGAAGACATAGTGGTGCAGACGGCACCAGTTAGGGCAGAAGGAAGGCCAAACCAGTGCCAATGAACTGGGTCCTGGCTTTGCAAGAAGGAAAAGACCACAGAGTTATAGCCACAGGCATCATGGTCAAACACCCACAGGGCACCCAGTGACAGGATGACACCTGCTAAGCCATGTTGGATGCCCTCACTAATACCTGAGAGGCAGCCTGAGATGGAGGCTCCCCTCCCCCTATTCAGATGGTACCCCAAACTTCTAAGGCACCATCTAGAGTACAAGAAGACAAGGGAAGGACTTAGAAGGCTAAGGCTAAGAGAGACTCTGAAATCTATAGAAACTATAAATCAAACATACTTGAACAAAGGGATAGTTGCAAGCAAGAGTCCCTCAACTATGCTAAAGGTAGCTCAGGAGGAAAAATACCGTAGTTGTAGAAAATAAAAGTACTACATTTTCTCTGAAAAACCTGAGTTGTAATATGGAGTTATTTGTGATTTCACAATACTGGTACTGAGAATGTGTTTTATTTAGCTTAAGAATGCAAGGGGGGTGGAGAGAAAGAAGAAGAAGGAGGAGGATGAAGAGGAGGGAAGGAAAAAGGAAGGCAGGGTAGGATGGAGCACATGAGGCAGAAAAGGAAGAAAGAGAAAGAGGGAGGGAAGAAGGGAAGGAGGGAGGGAAGAAGGGAAGGAGGGAGGGAGGGAGGGATGCTGCATACAGAGAGGCTGCACTAAAGCTAAGGGGAAGTGATCTTCAAGACTCAGGAATTGCTGGCTAATTTGATCTCCTGTGGTCATCCTAAAGTGCAGCATGTGGAGGGACTCATGATACACTTTACCCTAATTTGCCATGGCCCTTTCCATCCTTGTTCCTTGGGTACCACAGGACCTCCCAGCACTCAGGACCCACACTGCGGGTTCCTTGGGGTGAAAGGGAGTGCCTCCAGTGCTAAGACCTTTCCCTTTATCCGAAGAGTGGGGAGGAGTGACTCCTGACCCTTTTTGGGTGTTTCTGTGTATTGCAGTCTTGTAAAGACTATGGGCCTCACCACCTCCCCTCATCCATCCTCCTCCTGGAACAAGGAGCACCAAACATATCTGGCTCTGTCTTCCAGTGCACTGCTTCCTGTGTGCCTTCCACATGACAGACATTTTGGTCTCTTATCACGCTAAGGGTCTTGGCCTGGGCACCCGAGCTCTGTAGGGTGGCTCTGCCAGCAGCCAGATCTTCAAAGTCTTTACTTGGTATTGTAGGACCAGGAAAGAGAGAGCACCTCCAGCCTCTTCACAAGACTCCCGCCAAGCTGCTGCTGATAATGGAGAGGAAGCAGCCTGAAATGGCTCACCAGGGGAAGCTGCTACCATCTTAGCCTGCCTTTCAGGGTCTGCCAAAGAGGCAGGATGCTTCTGCTTGAGCTAACTTGATAATCACGGAGTGGGATGATGAGGAGAACTCCACTCTGAGAGTTTGCTCCTCCACATCCCTCCCAAGCATGAGAGGGAAGGGTGCCGGAGATTCAACTTTCTTCCCAAGATGAGAGCCGGCTCAACTAGCCACAAATAAACACTCCTGGGCTTAGACCACAGGTTCTCAGTTCTTCCAGAGAACAGCAGACAATCTCTGACCTCAGCTGGGTGCTCTAAGTATCCTAAAAAGTCTAAGACCATCCTGATTTCCTAGAACATTATCTCTTCAATGACTTTCTTTTAGTGTATAACCAAATGCCTTCTGTCTCAATTTAAAAAGCTATATGTCCAGTTGTGTATCTCAGAACATGGTCCCTTTCAGTATCTGTAGCAGTTGAAGCTGGAGTAGGTCACCAGGATGCCTTCAATGTCCATGGTTGCCACATTATATCATAAAAACTTTAGTGGAAGATTTGGGGGTTCCATAAAAAATGAGGTTAAAAGTGACATATGAATTAAAAATAAGGAAAGATGTCATTGGATAAGGAACTAGGAAAGTCTTTTACATGTCTTCTTGTTATGGAAATCTCAGAAAGAAATACACAGAGACACAGAATTCAGATAAAATAATAAAATTTCTTCTCACTAGCGGGCGGGAATGCCAGAAACCGGTCTGGTCAGTATCTGGGCCCCTTTGTTCAGCATTTCCCTTTTTATATCCTTTTTAGCCATTATCTCATCCCTAGTGGTCTTTGATGTGTAAATACAATTCCAGTTCCTATTTACAAGTCACAGACACAAGATAGGCATATATACATTGTAAATTCACCCTGGCATGGTAACTTTGTTAGGTTAATGAAGTTACTGGTTACAGTCAGATAATCTTCACCTTAAACAAGGAGTTATGGGAAAAGCAAATCTTAAAAGAGCACATTACTTATTTTGCTTCTATAGCTATCTTAATATTTAATCTATTAAGTTATCTAAAACTTTTCCGTATCATTCTAATTTATAAAAATAACCAGAAGAGTTGTATTCTGCCAGATTGTAGCATGCTGCCTAAATGCACAAAGAGAAAAACATTCACTCTGGACAGTAGAAAAGTTCTTGAACTAGAAGTCAAGGGATTATCATCTGGATTCTTCACTTTAACTAAAACACTTAATATTCCTGGTACAAAATTTGGAATCCTTAATATGTAAAATAGGAAGAAAATTCTAGTCCTGGGGTTTTCTCTTCTATTAGCCACTTTTCCTGTGGAACATGTTAAGGATATATATTTTCAACTATCACACTTGAGTACCACATTTATTATAAACTATTAAAATTATTATATTGTAAATAATGATAAGCTATTATATTATAAACAATTAAGAAACTCTGATAAATTTGGCCTCATAAAAACTAACTTCTGTTCTGTGTAAGTGACTATTAAGAGAATGCAATGAAAGCCTGAAGATTGGAAGGATATATTGGCAAACTACGTGTCTGATAAATGACTGGTATCTAGAATATATAAAGAACTCAAAACTCAACAGTAAAAAACAAAGAGCCCAATTAAAAAGTGGGCAGTAGACAAACAGGAATTTCAGTAAAGGGAATATACAGGCAGCAAATAAGCATGTGAAAATATGTTCAACATCATTAGCAGTTAAGGAAATGCAAATTGAAACCACAAGGAGATAGCATTACCTTCACATCAGAATGGCTGAAATGAAGAATACTGACAACACCAAATGCAAGATGGGATGGAGAGAAATGTTACTGAGAATGTAAAATGGTATAACTACTCTGGAAAAATCAGTTTCTTATATAAGTAAACTTGCAATTACCACATGACCCAGTGATTGAACTCTTAGACCTTTAACTAGTAGAAAGGAGAACATCGGTTTACACAGTTGCACATAAATGTTCACAGCAGTTTTACTTATAAAAACCCAAAATTTGAAAAAAGAATGACAAAAATCTTTCAATGGTGAATGGTTAAGCAGTGGTATATCCATATCATAAAATACTGTTCAGCAATAAAAAGGAACAAACTACTGGTATGCAACAAAATAGATGAATCTCGAGGGAACTATGCTAAATAAAAGAGACAATTCCAAAAGGTCATATCTCGCATTAGTCAGCTTCATATTACTACAATTAACTTTTACCTTGTAAAGAGAAAGGTTTAGCTAGCTCACAGTTTGGAGATTCAGACGGAAGGCTGTGGAGCCCATTGGTTTGGTCTTTGATGAGGGTAGCAAATCTAGTGATGGAAGTGCACGTCAGAGTGAGTGATCCCATCACAAAGCAGGAAGCAGAGAGAAAGGAAGAGACCAGGATTTTACAATCCCTTTTGAGGGCATGCCCTCATGACCTAAAAATCTCCCATCAGGCCCCACTTCTTCTTTTTTTTTTTGGTACCGGGGATCGAACTCCAGTCCCTGTGCTTGCGAAGCAGGCGGTGAAACCACTGAGCTAAATCCCCAGCCCTCAGGCCCCACTTCTTAAAGGTCCAGAGCACCTCCTAATATCTCCACCTTGAGGACCAAGAGTTTGCATATGGACTTTTGGGGGACACTCATCCAAAATATAGTACTATTTATATAATGTCTTTGTAATGACAAAATTATAGAATGGAAGAGATGAATGGTTGCCACAAGTTCAGGAATGAGGTCAATTTGGTCATAAAAGGAGAATGTGAGAGAACCTTCTGTTGATGGAAAAGTTCTTTATCTTCATTGTGGTGATGCATATACAAACCTACACCTAATAAAAATTCATAGAACTAAACACATATTCTGAATACATGATGAAGGGTGATGAAATCTCATTAATGTTGATAGATTGTACCAATGTCAGTTCCTTGCTTGTAATATTATACTGTAGTTTTGCAGGATGTTATCATTTGAGGAAACTAGGTGAAGGGTATACAGATTATACTGCCATAAACTATAACAAAATACCCAAATTTCCTAAAGAAAAATGATGATAAGTTTAACTGAATAATAATAACAATAAAAAGACTATGTGAGGGAAAATACCAGTGGAAAAAAAAAAGGGAAAATGCCCTGAAAATAATTTGCAATTCAATGGTAGACAATGGGTTAATTCTCCCAATGTATGAAGAAAAATAAAAGATATGAATAGTTTGTTCATAGCCAAGTATAAAAAGACAAATATTTTAGATGAAGATATGAATATCAATTATAATAATATAAATTAAAATTAAAACCACATCACTCTAATTTTTATTCTTTTTCTCTTTTTGTTTGTTCAGTTGGCTTTTGCAGTGCTGCGGTTCAAACCCAAGGCCTGGTGCATGCTAGGCAAGCCCTCTAACACTGAGCCACACCCCCAAGATTGTGACTTTTTTCTAAGTATTCAGACTGACAATGACCAAAAGTTTGAGACATCACACACTAATGAATGTGTAGATAAAGGCAATCTATAGGCTGATGGATGAAATCTAAGCAGTATAAACTCTACAGAGGGCAATTAGCAATCTCTCAATATTACAAACATGCAATTTCCATTGACTCAACAATTAGACTTTTGGGAATTTATTTAACATATAAGGTTGTCTTTGTGCAAAGGATGTACAGAAAAGATAATTTACAGAAGCACTTGCTTGATAATGCAAGATATCAGCAAACAGCAAGATAATGCAAACAACCTATATACAAATTTGTTGGGGAGCAAAGAAACAATTGTACACCCATGTAGTGGAATACTATTAAGTCAAAAAAAATAAAGAAGCACACTAGTGACTTATATGAATAAACAGGGAGTTAGAAAAGCAAATTAATGCAATGTGCATAATAAACTACCATTTGTATAATGATGGAGCCATGTTTATCAGTGTCTCTGCTTCCAAATGCTTAAAGTACTATAGTAAGAATGTAGGAAACATGAATAACATCAGTGTGCTTCTGGAAGGGGAACTTTTTTGAGGGACAAAGGTGGAAAGGAGATTAGTTTTTCTATGTATATCATATGCTGACTTTTGGATGTTAACCCAGGTACTTGAATTGTACATTCAAGACTAAGTGACCAGATTAGGAATTTAGCTTAGCAGTATATTGCTCCTGCCTAGCATGTATGAGGCTCTGTATTTGACTCCCAGCACTGCCTAAATAAATAAATAACTTAAAATATTTTTTTTAAATGAGAGACACTAAAAAAATCCTTTCTTAAGTATAAATGCTCACCTTTACAAGGTTGTGTGTGGGGATGAGTTGGTGATGGTAGTATTAGTGAGAGCTACATGGTAATGAGTGGAGAGTTTCTTTCACCTAACATGATGCAATTCGGATGACTGGTGTCTTGTGAAGACACCTCGGTCTGAAGACCTTCCACCAGAACCATGTTGGCAAGAAAACAACAAGAAACGTTTAAGTGTCCCTGTCTTATTTTTTCCTTCCTACAATTACTCCTGTATGATCCAATTTCATTAAGTATGTTTGTGAGACATCTACTGTTAATTTCTTCTTTAATAATGGAGTGTCCAAATAACTGGAGCCTCTCCAGTAGGAATGCTTTCAAACTTCCAGGGCTGCTTTGGTGGTAGCCTTGTAATACCTCTGTGGCTGGAACAGAAGCTGTTGCAAGTCCAGAGGAAAACTCATGTCTAGCATTTGAGACTTAACCAGGCACTCTTATTACTAAGATGTGCAAAGGCAATTTCAAGCTAGTAGTTTACTGTTGCATAATCTGCACATTCCTTTCTTTGATGTCTTCCTTCTGTACAGGACTCTGAAGCTACTTGCCTAGATGTAACTCCTTCCTGGATTTCATTCTATTATATTTTCTGCTCTGATCTGCAAATGCAGTTCTTAACAATGCAGTAAATGGAAGGCCATTGTACCCCCTTTCCAATGTTGCCAGAAAATTAGCTGGGTAAATAACTTTTTGTATTTCCTTCATATGCATAAACCTGTGATTCCCTGTCTTCATCTTGTTTTATTCTTTGAGGAATTATACAGTTACTATGTCAGAAACAAGAAGTTGCAATATTCACATATGTATTCACGATGATAGAATAAAATCTGGCCCAGAGGTCCATGGAAAGTAATGTGTGCATGGGCGATAGGATTAGATACACATATCATACTGGAATTTCAGCTCATTTGCCTAATATATTTGAAAATGACTCAATTTACTGCAAACTAAGATTTAGGAAGCTCGGTTTTCAGGTTGACAAATTAGCATTTGTTGGCACATATTTTACTATTTTGCATAATGAATTCCTCCCCGTAGTACACAAGCATTTTTATCTACAACAAAACCAGTCTATCATTCCCTTCCTGTTAGCATCATGTAAATGGCATTGATTTAGGAGATTCATATTCTTTTCCAAAGTATCTCCTGGAACATGACTGAGATTTTCATTCCAGCCATTATCAATTGTTTTTACCCTGCTTCCAAAATTCTCATTCATAAAAGAAAATTAGGAAAGGAAAAGTTGAATCACAGGAAAGAAATACAGGGCTGATGAAATAAATTCTCCCCATTCTGATTAACTAGGTATATCAGCTAGTGTTATGAAATAGAGAAAAAATAATTAAAACAGGATTTAACAATGAAGAAAATACTGACTCTTTTGCCTGAAAAATCCACAGGTAGTCTTGGCTTTAGATTTTTTTTTTTTTTTTTACCATATTGTACAGTTGAATAATGTCGCTAAAAGTTTTCTTCTCCAAGTTTGGCTGTCATCTTTATTAAAAAATGGCTTACAGAAATTTCAAGGGCTAAACAGTGCCAGCAAAAAAAGAGAGGCCAGCCATATTTTCCTCAGCAACAATCCTAAGTATTACTTGAACTGGACTGGCTAAGCTCATATGTTCAACACTGAACCAATCACTGGCCAAGCAAACAGATTACAGATTGGTTTTTGTGATACCTCTAGAACCGAAGTGAAATTAGTTTTCCTAGAACAATTTGTCTCTCCAGCAAGATTTGGCACTGTTAGGAAGAAAAAATATCTGGAGGATATGGGTAGAAGGTAGACAAGAAAGCTACCAAAATATTTCCTATAGTCAAGAAAGGTGAATCTGAACTGGAGAAAAATATGGATTGTGTAAGATTTTCAAGCTACATATTTTTTTAAAAAAAAATCCTATACTGAAGCTTTATCTCTTTCACTTATGTGCAATAATTCAAATTATCCCGTAAAGTACTGACAGGCACCCACTTGAATGAAAAGATATGATTGATTGGCAATTAGTTTCTCAATTACATGTACTCATGCTGATTTTTTTTTAAACTAGGTGCTTTGAAATAGTTTATTCTCTGAAGGCAGGCACATCCAACCATTTGTGAAGTGTAGTTTATTTTGTGTGTTCCAAAGCTTGAGGTCACAGAGGTGGGAGTGGAAATACTTAGCAATTAGAACATTGAGTGGAAGAAGAAAGAGGTGCACCGTATATAATCCTTCTTTCTTGTAAAACTGAGCAAAACAAGGAGCATTTCTTGGAAAGTTGAGCAATGCAGGGCCTGGCTAAGAGTTTGTGATGGAGAGTGGGTAAGGATAATAGGGCTGGATTTCTATGAGGTAAATATCTGAGATTTTTCCCTGCATGAAAAACCATCTTCAGCAATATAAACATAATCTCATGAGGTGTTGACACTGATATTCACATGTTCAACCTTTCCTTGGAAATAGGAACAAAGAGATGATACTTGTCACAAATGATTGAATCTTCTTGCCAGAGTGGAACTTGGATGACTTTACAATCAAGGCCGAAGCAGAAATTGCAAGGGTGTATCTGATTCTCCTTCTCCTTGCCCACAGCAGACATAACTAATCAATCAATGGTTACTTTTCTGCTAATCCTGGAAATGACTTCAAAAGCTCTTTTTTTTCCTTTCCATTTTTTTATTAATACATGTTTTTAAAAATTAATTTTATTGGTACATTTTAGATATACATAATGATTACATTCATCATAGGGAATTTATACCTGTACATGATTTATCTTGTTTCCTTTTTAATTCTCATTCTCCTCTCCTTCCTTCAACCCCTCTTCCCTCCTTATTTAAAAAAGCTTTGTTTCTATTTTTCCTTCTATTCTCTGTTTTTCTTTTCTCTTCCTTCCTTTCCCCCTCTCCTCCCCCTAGTTCCCCTTCCCATATGGACATTTTCTTCCCATTTCACAATATCTATTATACATTTTCATCCTTATTTACCCTTTTGATGTCTCACAACAAAGAAATAATGTATATGTGCTGCCGAAGCGAGCACAACAACAAAGAAATAATGTGATATTTAAACATGTGTGCCTGATTTATTTCACTTAAGAGTATGGTCTCAAGGTGCATCCATTTATCTATCAATGTCTCAAGTTCATCCTTCTTTATGGGAGAGTAGTACTCCATTTTTATTTTTTAAAGCACATCTTTATCCATTCATTGGTTGATGAGCATTTGGGTTGTTTCCAACATTTAGCTATTACAAACTGTGCTGCTATAAACATGGGTGTGCATACATCACTGTAGTATGATGCTTTTAATTCTTTCGGGAAGATACCAAGAAGGGGAACAGCTGGGTCAAACAGAACCTCTACTTTTAGTTTTTTGATGAATCACCACACTGATTTCCATAGTGGTTGCACCATAATGGCTATTATCAAGAAATCAACCAATATTGGTGCATGTTTGTAACCCATGTTTAAATTCCTTGTGGAGAACTGATACATGTGCGTAATACATCTTAATTCCTTTTTATCCCTTTTCCCTTCCCTCCCTCCTCCTCTATCCATCTCTTGATCCCTTTCCTTTTTGTATGCAATGCACAATGCTTAACTCCTTATGTAGAGTTTGTACGTGTCCATAAAACAGCTAAATTCCCTTTCTTCATCCACTTTCCTTCCCCTTTTTCCATGCCTTGATTCCCTTCCTCTTTGAGAAAGATCTCCTTACTTCTTAACTATTTATCTTTCAGTTTTCTCCTTATTTATATTTTAGGTTTCTCATACAGAAGAAATAATGTGATATTTAAGCTTGTGTGTTTAACTTACTTCATTTAATATTATGGTCTCAAAGTACATCCATTTTTCTACAAATGACTCAAGCTATCTTTCTTTATGGCAGAGTAGTAATTCATTGTGTGTAAATGCCACATTTTCTTTATCCATTCATCTGTTGATGGACATACAGGCTTCTTTTAAGATTATAAACTATGCTGTTATTAAATATGGATATGCATGTATTACTATAATATTATGTCTTCATTTCTTTCAGGAAAAAGTGAAGGGGAAATAACTTGGTTGAATGCAACTCCTAGTTTCAGTTTTTTGGCAGAATCTCTATACTGATGTCCCTAGTGGTTGTACTAGTTTACGTTCCCACCAACGATGCAGAACAGTTTCTTTTCTCTTACAGCCCCACCAGAATTTGTTATTATTTGATTTCTTGATGAGGGCCATTCTTTCTGGGGTTAGAGGGAATCTTAGTGTTGTTTTAATTTGTGTTTCTGTAATGGCCAGTGATGTCAAACATTTCTTCCTGTATTTATTTATTGGACATTTGTGCTTCTGTGAAGTACACTTCACTTGCCCATTTCACTTGCCCATTTTCGACTGGGTCTTTTGTTTTGTAGGGGGTCTAATTTTCGAGTTCTTTATATATTCTAGACAGTCTCTTTTGACAAAATATTCCAAGTGATCAGACTTGGAAACAGAGATAAGATCATCTTAACATAACACATTTTAGCTGACCTTTCCCCCATTTTCCTTCTCTGCGATGTTTCTCCCAAGGACCAAATACATTTGTTCATTCATTCTCTAGGCTGGACTAAGACTCCTCATGAATTTTCTTCTTTCTTAGGTAATTCTCTTTCTGCTTATGGCTCTCAGGTGCTTCTCCAGGATCATTTTTAAAGCACACCTACACATCCCCAAATCTGTCTTTATTTTGTTATCTGGGATTGCCAGAGATGTGTTACTTTGCCCTCCTTTTTGGTATTCCTCTCTTGGAAGTCTTCATCGTAATGGGTAGGATTCAGATGCACAATCTCTCAGTTTTTTATTTTTAGCTCTTCATCTTAAATAAATATACCCAGTTTTCCAAGTTATATAAGGTCTACTTTAACATGTGCCCATTATTTCTTAGACTAGAGTTAGTGTTCTATCTGTGTAAACATTTTCTAGAGTGGGGTCCTTATTAAAAATGCTGTTTCTGAGTTTCACTCTGAAGCTAAGGAATCAGAATTCCTTTTCTGATTTTTAACTGATTTTTCAAGGTGATTCATAAACCTTGAAAAGTTTGAAAATAACTGCTATAGGAAACAGACAGAGGATTGGAAGAAAATTACGGTGAACCTACCCAGACAAAAGGAATCTTAAAAGTTTTTAACAATGCTATCTTCTGAGCTCTATTGATTTTTTGGTGGGGCTATGTCTGATCCCTTTTTAGCCATCACTGACTCGTATCTTGTGATTCTTCCCTTCAAAAGTCAGACATGAAGATGGCCAGATTAAGAAGTGGGCCCATGGAATGTTTGTGTGGGACACCAGCCCAAAAGGGCCACTCGAGCATCACTGAAAATAAAACAAGGTGGGGAATATTGTACTTATCAGAATGCTTTTGGCAAGAGACATGTTATGATTTGGAAGAAATAGTAATAATCCATGGTCTTCCAAGAAGATTGGATGTCCTAAGCTGTAAGTCTTCAGGTTTTTGGCATGTAATGTTTTAGGCTCAGGACAGAGCTGAATGTTCTAAGCAATAGATAAGGCTAGGACTCAAATACCCATGGGCTTTCCTGCGTACTTAATCACCTGTATGTACAATAGTTCTTACACATAATGGATCATACTTAAATTATATCAGTTTTCAAAAGCAGCAAAAAAATACTTTTTAGAATTGTGAATTAAGCCCAAAGAGTTCACATTAAGTTACATGCCCAGCCTTTTATATTTTTATTTTGAAACAGGGTTTCACTAAGTTGCCCAGGCAGAACTTAAACTTATGATCCTCCTGCCTCAGTCTTTCAAGCCCTGAAATTATAGGAGTGTAACAACACATTTGGCTAGGGTTCCAAATTCTTTTTAACCATTTTTTGTTTGTTTGTTTATCAGAGATTGAACTCAAGACCTTATACTTTCGAGGCTGGAAGGGAGCCACTGAGATAAATCCCTGGCCGAGGGTACCAAATTTTTAACCAAAATTTAACCTGTCAAATTTTAATTCTGAATATTCCCATCTAGGCTATCAGAACTGTCCAATTGTATGATTTTACATTTTCTGTGGAACATTTTTCTATTGGGTCTCCTTCCTTCTCCCTCAAAAGTTAGCCCTGTAGACTTTAGAGACCACGGAATTCTATGTATTAAAATTAGAAAGGGAAGCCAATTAAGCCCCTAAATTCTCAAATAGGAGCTATTTGCATTCTGAGAAAACTTCTGACAACCATGACAAGCAGCCAGAGCTAATAAAAGTCTTTTTGTTTTACACAGAAAAGTCACCCGAGGCCATTCACTGGTATTGCTCTCTTTGGTACCTTTGAACCATCACATACAACTTGGAGTGGGCACTTGTCTAATTTCTTTCCCCTCTGAAAATTTATCTAATCACTTCAACCTATTCATACAAAAAGACATCTCAAAACTGGCACTTTCTTCCTCCCACCCAATAGACTCACTGCAGTATAAAATACAAACTTCAAATTCACAGAAAGTTTGAGGACTTCCTCTAAAGTTTTCGTGCTATTTCATTATTTTTCCCATTCTCTGATGTTGGCCCTTATCCCACTCAAACCAGAATATGAGATGTGAAGCCAGCTTTTGACAACACTAGGAAATTTACCACTCTCCTTTGGCAGTATTCATTATAATGTGTATTTGCATGAATTTTCTCCAAAGAATTATTTTATAAAATATTAGTAGGTGACGCATTGTTCTCTTGCCAAGTATTGCTAAAACTACCTAAAATACAGGATGAGCCCTATTATCATTGTGTTTTATTTAGGAACTTAGTAGGTTTCTGGTTCAAGAGAGCAGTCTAAGTATTTACTGCTACTTCTATTTCCTCCCACATTTAATCTGAAATCACACACACAACCACCACCACATAACAAAGCAGAGAGAAGAAATAGACACCAAAAAAAAAAAAAAAAAAAAAAAGAAAGAAATAGACACAGTGGTAATACTTAAGTTTTGAAGATTGTATGGAGAGTATCAGATTTTACCTAATTATCAGAGAAAATGTAGCAGAAATCACAGACCAAGGCAAATATGGGTCCTAACAGAGCAAATGAGAGAAGGTTCAAGTTGGAATGTTCAAAGGCAAAAACAAGCTTAGAAGTCATCTTCAAGGTTTTTACTGAAGAACTGTATCTTAAAAACCCTATCAGCAGGTTCTTCTCCCTTAACCAGAGTTGCTCACAGCTACAGATTTATACTTGAAAAAGTAGCTAGAGAATTACTTTATAAATTAGTTGACCTGTTGCTCCACAAAAAGATAGGTAATAAAACTTTGCTTTGAAACATAGTCCTCTAAACCATAATTGGCTCAAGATAATTGTTTATTCTTTTTCGTGGGTCTGCTCGGGTTAGCTCGATGGTTTTCTGATTCATCTCTGTGCAGGTAGATGAGGTTGAGACAGGTGGAATCCCCTAAACTTTTTCTCATTCACATGCCTGGTGACTGGGTGCAAGCTATCCAAGTGGTTAAGACATTTGGGGTCTGTTCAGGCACCTGTTTCTCCATACATACTCTTCATGTAGTTGTCTAGGGCTCCTCACACTATTGTGGTCTCAGGGTAGTTGAACTTTTTACATGCCGTCTGACTCCCCTCAGATCAAATGTTGTTAAGACAAGGAGTGAGAGCTGAAGCTATTTTCTAGAGGTAAAAGCAGTCACAGAGCAACTCCCCCCCTCCATTCAAAGAAAGGGGATAAAATTCCACCTTTTAATAGGAGAAATGAACAAACAGTTTACATGGTCTTTCATGTACCCTAAGGGAGCTCCTGGTGAGAGTATTGGAGATTGCAAGAAAAACAGAAACATCCTTTCTGAAAGGGGTTTGCACTGGCAAATATGAGGAAAGCAGGCTATTTCCCTGTTCCTGGTCCCCGACTCAATTTGTTCCTTCTATTTAAAGACCAAATTGTAAAAGAGACTTTGTGAAAGAGACACAAGGACTAGGAAATGTACATCAGTTACTTGCACATATCAAAGTACGTCTTCTTTTTTTTTTTTTTAAATGTACTTATAAAGAAAGATGCAAGCCATTAGAAAAAGCAGCATGGAAATGAAACAGAAGGATCAATATAAAAACAATACAACAATCCTAGAAAGAAAGAAAAGATAATTTTCAGGAAGATGAGAACAGCTTAAAATATTTGTATTTCTGCCTATGGGTTTGAAAAGATATCGTAACCACAAATTAAGAGCAGTGTCTTTTGAAAAGATATCAAGCAGAAAATAAGAAAGAGTTTTTAATTAAGCTAATGCAAGATAAATGATTTCACTGGATAGGTTGAATGATAAACTGGACAAAGAAGATGATGAAGTTATTAATCTGGAAAATAAGGTCAAGGAAACCTCTCAGAACTTAAGGCAAAAAAAAAATAAGTGGAACATGTGAGTGAAAAGTAGAATGACACAATAACAAATCCAGGAGGCATAAGAGCTATTTAATAGACTTTCTTGGTAAGAACAGAATAAAATTTTAAATAATGAATTTTAAATAATAAAAAAGTCTTAAAGATAAAAAATAATTTAAAGATAAAAATTTTCAGTATAAAAATGCAAATAATAAATTTAAATGAATAAAATAATAAATTTTAAGGAAAAAAAATTACTTGAGCTGATGGTAGACATGACTCTTGAGTGTCTGTTGAGTATGGAGAATTAATGAGAAAACACCCCACCTATCCATCCTGCTGATATTTCCTAACTTACAGGATAAAGAAAACATCCTTAAATTCTCGAGATAAAAAGAGGAAGTAATTCAAAGGAAAGGTAAGCAGACCGGCATCTACTTCTTGTCAGCAACATTGAGCTCTAAGTAGAAGAACAATATAACCAAACTTCCAAGTGAGAACTGTTTTGAATCTAAAACTCTATAGCCAACCAAGAAAGAAAGAAAGAAAGAAAGAAAGAAAGAAGGAAGGAAGGAAGGAAGGAAGGAAGGAAAGAAAGAAAGAAAGAAAGAAAGGAAGAAAGAAAGAAAGATCTTCTTTATGGGGAAATAAGGATCCAACAGGTATGTCACCTATGTTTGCATATATGAAGCGCCAGCTTACCAAGTTCCTCCTACAAAATTTAGAACAAAAGCAGTAGTTAAGCTTGAGTGAGTACACAGAATAGAATCAGCTGAATATCAATTCAGAGCTAGGGGAAGCAAGTAAGACATTAAAAGAGAATATCTTGGACTACAGTGCTTGTGAATGATAAAGAAAAGTTTCATTTATGTGATTACCCAAACTTTTAAAAGTTTACAGGAACAAAAAGAAGATAAGTAGCAAACCAGAAATAAATGCATGTATATTACATATGACAATAAACTAATAAATCATTATATGAAATTTTTTCATAAAACAATTTAAAAACTAGAAATAGAAAATGGGTGTATCAGGAAAGGACAAGCTGCAAAAGAAAGAAAGACATGGAACCAGATTAAAAATGACATTCCTGGATGGGGGTTTCCCATAAGGCTGCTCCTCCTAGAAATCCAGCCTGAGCAGACAGACTCCACTCTTTCAGGCTCTTGGAGGTGTGTGGACAAGGAGTGTGGGGAAGTCCTGCCCATTCCTATGAAGCTATGTGGCAGTGAAGGGATTATATGGTTGCCAGGGACATTTTTCAATAGCTGCCACATATGTCAGACTTTGTGGGAAGAAAAGTTTTATGATGGAGAATTAGTAGGACATTTGCTTTTGCTAAGCATGTGTGTGTGTTTATTACCTCACATCCCAGTACATAATTATCATGACTTTTGGACACACAGTTTGCTAAGCAGTTGAAACTCTGTCTGCTTGAATTGTTCACTGGGGCCTTCAGCCATGCTCGGTTGAATCTTCTTCCTATCTTCTTAGCCATGACTTAGGAAAACTGCATACCTTTCTCTCACTTTTAATTACTAGAAATCCAGACAAGATTCAAAGTTTTAATCAAATATTACAGTTCCTCAATGTAATATTTCTACAATATTTTAATCAAATATTACAAGAGCATGTCCTCACTGTTCTGCATCATCAGGGCTGGACACTGTGTTAGTCAGTTTTCTGTTCTGTGACAACGTAATTGACATAATAAACTTATAAAGAAAAAGGTGTGTTTTGTTTCCTGGTTTCAGAGGTTTCAGTGCATGATCACTTGGCCTTGTTACTTTAGACTGGTATCAAGGCAGAACATCATGTTGGGGAGTGTGTGGTGGAGCAAAGCTGCTCACTTCATGGAGGTCAGGAAGTAGGAGGAGATCCCAATATCTTCTTCAAGGGCATGCTCCAAGTGACCTCATTTTCTTCCAGTAGGCTTCACTTCCTAAGGTTCCACCACCTCCCCATAGTGCCACGAGTTGTGGAGCAAGCATTTAGCACATGGTCTTTGGGGGACATTTCAGAACCAAACAGTAATGGATCTCCTATTTGCCTAAAGGGAAAACGTCTATTCTTTTATTCCCCCCTTGCAAGATAATTTTGGGACATGGTCTTATTCTGGCTTTCTTCTCCTTACTACATTTCCAGGTTTCACTATTCTATGTGGACAGGGAGGAGTGAGAGGGATAGTAGAGATGATGTCATCTGTCAGCCTTCATTACAACCCTTTTTATCAGACTCCAGAATGTGGTGGCACCCACAGGGATGAGCTAATGGTTCTCCTCAGATAATGTAAAGCTGCACTATAGCCTCCTTGTCTCCCTTTGGACCTTCCTATCATACATGTCCTAGCCTGCTCCCGAGAGGTATTGCCCTTCATGCCTGGCTAAGCCACGAGAACACCCCTGGCTCCTGGCCACTCTTCTTACTTTGGTAATCCTCCATGTGATATTCTGGGGATGGCCAGTCCTGGGAATTGGGGATGCAGCTCTCTTCATCCATTATCTGGCACTTTCTTCTCACCTCCTGAAGACTTCTCCTGCAAGTTCCTTGCCTTCAGAAATCTCCAGGGAAGGGGTTTTCCACTGTGCTCAGGTCATTCCAAGGATGTGGTCAGATGTTCCTGAGAATTATCACATGGTACCTTGCTCTGAAGGTAGTTTTAGGGTAGCCCGAAGACTCTTAAGTATCTAGCTCCAGAGAGGCATGCCTATATCTCCTTCTAGCAGGGGCTTGACATCTCTCCTACTTATGCTCTTGAAACTCTCCCCTACCTCTCACTTGGGCTTTTTTGGTTTTTGAAGGGTGCAAGAATCAGCTTTCGCTGCACACATGATGAAGAGGACCATGCCCCCAAAACCCCATGCAGACCTTGACGTACAATGGCTCAACCCAAGATTTTTTTTACTTTAAAATGACGCGAAAGCAATATGCCTTTAGTAGAAACTGTACTTCAGAATTTGAATTTGTTCCCAGGCTAGTAACATGTGGTATGCCTCTCTCTCAAGATGCTGGGCAGCAGCAAGCTACAGCTCCTGGTCTGGCACAGAATCACAAGGAAAATAGTCCCTCTACAATGCATTGTGTGGTCAACCTGTGAGGTTTGCTAGGTTAGGTGTATTTGATGCATTTTATATTTACCAGTGTTTTCAGCTTACAGTAGGTTTATTGGGACACAGCTGCACTGCACACCAAAGAGCATCTCTGTGCTTCCAACCTCCCTACCCAACCTCCTTGGCTCCCTCCACACACTTGCACATCAGCAGAGCAGACAGCATCCCAGCTTCTGCCTTTGCCTGCAAATTTCCAAACCAAAGAACCTCAGGCTATGCCCTGTGGGGCTGTCCTAATCCACAGCCACCCCCTGGCTTGTGGGGGATTTCTAAGACAGGTTGTGATACTGAGAAAAAGAAAAGCCACACACCCGTGTTTTGAAATGTCAGAGTTTTTTCTTGACAATGGCCATTCATATATCAAAAACAGTTCCATTCATATATATTTTTGCTTCTCTTCACGTTTGCAAAAACAAGAGCATTAATTAACATATGACTTGATGCAAAAAAACATAAATAGAATTCATAACAAAAGTTTAACCTTTAAAGAGTTTGCATTTAAAAGCTCTGAGAAAGCAAGTGATTATTTTATTGATGCACTTTCTCTACTGACTCTCAAAACCTGCAGGTGTTAAATTAGCTGTACAAGAATTTCTCTGAGCTTCTAAGTCTGCAGTAGAAACATGCTAATGAAAATTAAAGGAAATTAATGGGAGAGGGTCCAGGAGGCCAGGAAAGAAGTTCAGCACAGCTTCCTGTGTGGGGAATACTCAGAAAAGATGCTTTAATTTACCATAATGTGGATCTTATAAGTAAAGCAAAAACAAACAAAAAACATGCAAATCTATACTCTTAACCATTCCCTCCTTCTAATAAAAGTGTAAAACACGCTGAAGGTAACCCCACTGCCAAAGGAGTTTTTGCCAAAAAAAATAAAGGAGAAGCCTTCTAAAATGGGATCAACAGTGAAACACCATCATTCCTATGTCTTCAAGACTGGACAACAAGAAGACTAATACTGATGCTGATGCTGATCGGCACATGGTTATTATATAAACTCCGATTTCAGCAGGAAAGATGGATATAATGTTGACATCTTTAACAAGAAGAAGGATCGTAGTTTATCTGGTTCAAATGTCTCATTTCACACAGAAGGAATCTGAGGCACAGAAAGATTAAGATGTGTCAAAACAAGCCCTAAGGTTTGTAACAGTGTGGGGACTTGAATTTATGCCTAAATACCAATTTGCTAAGCCATATTGATGATGACAGACATTGGCAGAGATATTAATATTAACACTGATCCTGGATCCAGGAAGGTTATGGTTGTATTAAGGCCAACCAGATACTCACAACTTAATCCTTTACTTGTATTCCACTCAATTGGGTATGAAACACATTTATTGAGCGCCTATTATCATTAGTCACTAACATCAAAGAATTTATAGTTTAGCAAGAGAGACAAATGATCAGTATGCAAATAAATAAATCATAAGCCAAGGTAATGAGTTCTGGTCAGAGTGATGAGAAAAAGGACACAGGAACAATTAATCTTGCCTCAAGCACAGGAGAGTGGGGAGGCATTCAGGAACCAGTGGAGAAGAAAGGCTAGGTGCTCATCAGAAAAAAAAGTGAGAAATCCTGAACATAAATAGTGTCCTGAAAGTGCACAATGAATCTGGGGACTGTTGGGTGAGCCTGACTGACAGAAGGGCTGGAAACATGTGATGGAGTTAAGCTGGGTTTATAAACCTCATGCATCTCACAGAAGATGTTGTTCTTTATCTTGCCCGTGATGAAGGATGAAAGATTTTTATAATAAGCAAGATCAGATCAGGTTTCTGTTTAAAAATGATTCTGTTCATCTTCTAGAGGATGGATGTATAAGGGAGGGTAGAGTCTGAAGGCAGGAAGATCAACAGAATATTCACTATGACAATGAAGCAAATACTGAGCTGCCCTTCCTCTTCACCTGTCAATTCATTAACCACTGCTGTGCTCTTGGATATCAAAGTTGTTTCTCCTTTGGCCTTGTTCTCAGCCTCCATGTAACTGGATCCTTGTCCTATAGAGCTTGTCCTCTAGATCTTCTTCATGTTTGAATTGTGACCCCCCTGCCACCAAAATTCATAAGTTGAAGTCCTAACCCCCAGTACATCAGAATGTGGCTTTATTTGAACATAGGGTCTCTCCTGTCTCAATCCTGAGGATTAAAACTAGGGCCTCATGGGTGCTAGGCAACCACTCTAGCACTGAGAGACATCTCCAGCCTATTTTATATTTTATTTTGAAATAGATCATATTAAGTTACCCAGGATGAAAATAAACATCCATACACAGAAAGCGCCAGGTGGCAAGGATGGCAGAAATCAGGGTAAGGTTTCTTCAAGCTGAGAAACCTCAAAGATCACCAGCAAATACCAGAAGCTAGGAGAGAGTCATGAAGAGATTCTCCCCCAGAAGGAACCAACGCTGCTGCCATGTTGTTATTTGACTTCCTGCCTCCAGAACTGTGATATAAAACATTTCTGTTGTCTAAGTCAACCAGGTTGCCTAATCTTAAAGATAACTCAAATGTTATTGTTCACTCTAATTGGATGGAGTTTAGGAGGCCTACCCTCTCCAGCAGAATCACCTGGGCTGCGATTTCTTAAGGAGTAGGACTGTCCAGCAGAATGCCTGGGTCCTGTGCCTGTGGCATGACCTCCACACAGGTAGGGGGTCCCTGCAGAGCTGGACTTAGATGATGGCTCAGGACTCCGTGTGGGAGTGTTTCAGAGAGCAAGGTAGAAACACTGCCTCCTAGGAACAAGCTTCATAGTCACACAAAGTCACTTTCACTATTCTCTATTGGTGGAACCAGCCACAAACCTACGCAGATTCAAAGAATAGGAGACATAGACTCAACTTCTTGATGGTGCTATAGCAAACCCATATGGCAGAAGAGGGATTGGGATGGGAAATATTTTGTTACAGATGTCTTGGAAAGTAGAGTTGCTACAGATTCTTATACAAAACCTGATTCGTCCACCTCATTCCAAGAGATTCTGACTCACAGGTCTCATTCCAAGATTAGAAGGACTTTTGGGAATCCTGGGAATGCAATGTTAATTTAACAAGCATTGCCAGTGTTTTCAGTTCTGAGATGCAAACCGCACTGTCCGAGAACTCTGCTTTAAGACCTGTTTAATGTTTCCTAGAAGCTGCTACTACAAATCAGTCAAAAATTCTTTTAGATGCAAATCACAATTGACATTCTACCAGGTAACATCTGAAGTGATCTCCTAGAGGAAATGAAGACCCCCAACTTGGTCCCTCCCCAACCAAGTAGGTTCATCAACTTTATCATTTAAAAAAAGGATTTTGGGTTGGGGATTTAGCTCAATGGTTCCACCGCTTGCCCTGCAAGTGCAAGGACCCAAGTTCAATCCCTGGTACCAAAAAAAAAAAGGAAAAAAAGGATTTCAAGACAGGTCATGAAGAGTCATTGACAGGCAGATTTATTAGACAGAGTTAAAAAGTAAGAAAAAATACAGAAGGGGCTTTAGCTTGAAGAGCTACAGGAGGCACAGCTCTGATCACCAGACTGGCCCATACAGAAAAGAACAGGATGAACTTTTATGCCTTTACTGAGGTGGGTAGGGGCTGGTAGCTTCCCACTGAGTCAGGAGTACAGTCTCATGTTTAGGGGATTGGCTCTTAGTGTAAGATACGGATCCGCAACCATTTTCACCCTGGGGATATCCTGGCTTTCCCCTGCTGTTCAGCATGCCTTGTCCTTGGCATGGCAAGAGGGGATAAGAGGAGGTCTTATTTCATGCATTGTTAGTAAGGGCAGATAGAGAAAAAGGCATGTCCCAGTTGATAGTGGGTAGAGGTCACGGATTAAGGCCTCAGATTCCCCGTTTCCCGTTCTATGAGGGTATCTGTTCTATTTCACTGCCACTCTGCAATTTAAATACATTAGTCGCTTTGCTTTTGCACTCTCCCCGAGAATGGAAAATGTAGAGATACAATAAGCCAAAGATGCCAGAGCTCCTTAATCTATAAAAATGAGCTATTGTCAATGAAACAATGTAGGGAGATAAAAAATAACCACATTTACATATACTGTTTTAAAATAGTATTGGAGAAATTTCACAAAATAAAGAATCCTTAACCAAGTTCTATGATCCTACTAATGCAACTATTCTCAATTTCTGCCCAATGAAATTGCTAGTGTTCTTCTGTTCCTAAATTATTAATTTACTATGAATCCCTTCCTGGTTTACAGACTTCATTAGGATATACATGTGCTGTCTGTAATCTATGGCAAATGCTTTTGAAAGATCTCTTCAATTGGTATTTTTTGTTTTTTTGGTACTGGGGATTGAACTTGGGTCCTTGTGCTTGCACAGCAGGCGGCGAAACCACTGAGCTAAATCCCCGGCCCCCTTCAATTGGTATTTTTAAGAGGTAGCAACCTCATTGCTCACCTTAGCTTTTCAGTTGGCATCAGTTTTTCTTCCTCATTGTTCATTGATCCTTATGTGGATAAGGATTCTTGCTTTCAGGCAATTTCATTTCTTTCAGACAATATCAAAATACCACAAACAGATACAACCTTATTCATTACAGTTACTCAGGTTATCTTTTTCTGAATTTGGATTTTCTTTCAACTTTTTTACAAACCAATCCCAAATCACTTGCAGGCCTTTGTGAAAAACTACAATAGCTTTCATAGCTTTAATTTTTTTTTTGTAAATCCTGTCAATTCCCTGAAAAGGTTTGAATCTGATTTCTTTCTAGATTGTCATTAAGTGTATTATATGACCCCCCCACCACCATTCTCTCTCTTGCAAAGATAATCTAAATACAGAAGTAAGTGATGACCTAGAGACATTTCCTCAGTTTGGAGGGGCAGGGTGTTCTGGGCCATATACAACCAATTAAAGAAACTGTTTGACCAAGTATGGTAGTGAACGCTTGTAATTCCAGCATTCTGGGAGGCTGAGGCAAGAGGATTACAAAATGGAGCCCAGCCTGGGCAATTTAATAAGACTCCATTTCAATATAAAAGAGCTGTGGTTGTGGCTCAATACAAAGGTCCTAGATTCAATTCCAAGTTTCACCAAAAGAAAGAAAGAAAGAAAGAAAACAAAAAGAAAGAAGAAAAGGAGAGAGGAAGGGAGGAGGGAGGGAAGAAAGAAAGAAAGAAAGTAGGGTGGGGTTATATTTCAGTGGTAGAGTGCTTGCCTAGCATTCATGAGGCCCTGGGTTTAATCTATAGCACCAAAAAATTAGTCAACCAACCAACAAATAAATAAATAAACAAACTGTTAAAGGACTGAGAGACCCAAAGAGCTGTTGCAGATCAGTGTTAGTGTGGGACTGCATAACTCTGTAATCATAAAACCTCCTAGCCCCAACTGTGATTGAATGTGAGTTAATGGATAAAGATGCTTGTTAGTTTTGGGACACTAGATAAAATCTGTAACAGACCTAAAGTCTCAAAGTAAACTGCTCAACTCCTTGTTTGCCCGGAACTGATGTTCCGGATAGCACAATCTATAGAACAATCTGCAAATGTCTGTTGACCATCAGTACGTGACAGTCGACCACTAAGCTTTGTCCCTTTTCTCGTAAATCTATATGTTAACTTCCCCCTCAACCCCCTATAAGAACAGCCTTAGACTCTGAGCCAGTTGCCTCTCTAAGCTACTTTGCTATGGGAGTGCAGTCTGGTCAGATTAATAAAGGTCTGTTTTACTTTCCAACTTGTCCGGTGTGTTCCTTCCTGGGTGTTCTTCGCTGCAGTCAGCTCCTCGGAGCATTTGGCAAGGCCCTCGGTCTTACGTTAGGGAATAAAGGGGGCCAGGTTAGTTCCGGAGATGCAAAAGATCAGAGATGGCCACGCCCTAGGAGGTCAGGGGAGGCAGGAGCTAAGATGACTATTAGGAAAGGGAAGCAAAACCAGGTGAGAATGATGACAAAACACACTAACTGGGAGGGTAACACAATTCTTTTATGAGTGAGAAGACTTTAAGCTCCTGGCTCACCTCCCTAAGGAAGAAGCTCTGAGTTTCCTGAGATAATGCAGAGTGAAGAATGCTGATGCTAATGATGCTTACAGCCAGTGGTGCTCCCGACCTTGTCTCCGAAGGGCAACCTCAGCCTGGAGTTCCTTGGCTGCCCTGGGCTCCACAACACTATCTGGCCACATTCATATCCCAGTGCTTGCTTCCCCTTTCTTTCCTTTGGGTCCCCAGAGTATAGGTCACAGCAAAGGGAAAGTCAGGCACTCTCCAGGAGGGATCCTCTTGGATTACAGAGAGGAGAGTGGATCTTCAGGAGGCAGAGCATTCCTGAATCATCTGCAGGATGCTGCCCTTTACAGAGTTAATTAGGACTTCCCTTGTTTATGATAATGATTGTAATCATGATTGCTTTAGAGATACTTACAGCTCTGTGAGGAATACTTTTGCAAATCTGTGTTGTTTTCCTCTTTATTGTTGCAGCCTTCCTAGTCTTTCCTCCCCCTCTTCTTGAATAAAGTCTCACCCACCTGCTCTCCACCTTCTTCTTTTCTTCCATTTCCTTCTTTTCATCACATTTTGCATTTAGAAAGATTGAGTCATGGAGAGTTAGAGATGCAGAAGCCAGAGCTGACTCAAGACCACCTTGTCTACTCTTTCACACCTGCATAAACCGAATCTGGAGAGCGGAAGCGACAGCTATGGTCACATAGCAGGCTTGTGAAAGATCTGAGACAAATACTTAGTACCCATGGGGCCATCTGATGTTCTATTTGTTTCTTCACATAGCTGCATCTTCCATTTTTTTCCTTTTCATTGCCTGCCTTCCTCCCTCCTCTTTCTGAGTCTAGGAAAAATGAGTAGTCGCTTGAGAGCTCCCCAAACAACAAAAGCTATGTGTTTGTGGTGTGAAGAGCTTGCAAGTGGCAAGAACTGCAGGCCAGAAACAGCCATCTGAAGCCCCTGAGGACATCCTGCCCAAACTTGTCCCAACAGAGACCCACACCTCCCTTCCCCTCTAGCACGGAGCACCAGAGGGTCATTCTGACTTCCAAAGTGAAAATTGCTTGTTGGTGGTGGCTCAAGCCAGAAACCACTGATTCCCAGCTGTCAGTTACTGACATTATTACAAATAGCAACTTTTTTTTGCTGCAAAAAAAGCTGCAAATGAAATGCCGGTTTCCAGCAGAGCGCCCCCAACTGTGCGTGAATTGTTTGCAGGCATGCACCCTACAATGCTGGCCCTTTCCTAAGCATTTATTTTTCTTGTCTTTGTGTAGGTCTTGGCCATGCTGGGTGGACTTCCTGAAACATCCTGGGCAGACCAGAGTCACTGAAATCCCAGCTCCTGCTGCTTCTTCTCTGTGTTGTACATCTATTATGATGATGGAATCCTAAAATGCTTGAACTAAAATGAATCCCACTGATAGCCTCCTGGCCAGCTTCTTAGGTGCAGATGATAAAATTCAGATCCAAATAAATGAGGATACTGTATTTAGTGAGTGAATAAGCCAAGAACCAATCTAACTTGGGGAACAGGGGGGAGTGGGGTGGAAGAGATGATATTTGTTGGATTCCTACTGTGTGCCAGGAATAAAACTTGTGATCCTATTCAATTTTCAGGTGAGTTCTTTTAAAAGAAAGAAAATAAGAATCTACATGATTGACTGGCATGATAGTGGGGAAAAGATTGTAGGGTCTCCCTTTAAGGCCCTAGATGGTAAAATCTTGGAAGTACACTCTAGCAGAGCTGAAAGCACTCAGAAATTGAAGAGAAAGCACGACTACCTTGGTGTGACGTGAGCTTCCTCTCTTTGCCTTGCCCAGCAACTGCTTCAGTCCTCTGGCTCTGAATTGTCCTGTGTAACCTACTAAGGTCTGTTTCCTTCGAATATTACATGAAATGTTGGACAAGGCTTCTTGAGATGCCCCACATCCATAACCACTCTCTCCATGATGAAATTCAGCTCAGGTTTACCCATTTACTGAAAATGCCTGTTCCGTCACCAATAGCTGTGCTGCTAAAATAGGTGGGTGACTCACTTGGGTTTAATAAACAGAAAAGTAGTTTGGGAGCATTGTTATAGGCTGTGTCTACTCTTGAGCCCTTTCCAAGCACATAAAGTTTGCAATATTCATATTTCCATTTCTATCTCTACATTTCTAGCAAATGAGATTTCCAGGTCATAAAAAATAATTCGATATTTTAGGCTCTTTGGCTCTTTCCTTTATTAGTACATTTTAATTACACAGAATAATGGGTTTCATTGTGGCATATTCATATATGCATATATTATACTGTGATCCTGTCCATCACCCAATTACTTTCCCTCAGCCTCCAGTATTTCCTCCATCAATATCCCTTTTCTGTTTTAATAGTCTCCCTTCTAATTTCATGTCATTTTTGGTTCCTCTAGATTTCACATATGAAAGAAAACATGCAATACTTGTCTTCCCAAGTTTATCTTTTTTCTCTTAATATGATGATCTTCAGTTCCATTCATTTTCCTACCAATGACATTTTGGTATTCTTCATGGCTAAATAATACTCCATTCTGTGTATATACTACATTTACTTTTTCCATCCATCTTTTGATGGGTACCTTGGCTGCTTCCATGACATGGCTATTTAATAAATTTCGGAGTGCAGGTATTTCTATAGTATACTGACTTTGATTCTTTAGGGTATATACCAAGGAGTGGTATAACTGGATCACAGAGTTGTTTAATTTTTAGAATTTTTAGGGATCTTTATGCATATGTAATGGCTGGATTAATTTATATTCCCACAAACAGTGTATAAGGGCTCTCTTTTCTTCACATCCCTTATCCCCCATTAACTCTGCATTTAGGGTTCAGTATTAGTTCTATATATCCTAGCCATTATTACTTTTTGGCTTTCTGTGTGTCTGCATGTGTCAAGTACTTGTACAATTTGCCAGTAACAGTTATGTGATTATTTTGCTAGTGTCAGTCTCCTCCATCAAAATATGACCTAAGATAGTACTAAATTTTTTAACATTTTGCTCCAATTCCCCAATACATTGCCTCCTATATAGCAGATTCTCAGTGAATACTTTTTGAAAGATTGAATGAAATAAATACTTCACTTTTTTATCTGCTGACAGAGAAAACTATAAAACCTTAAGTTTTGCAATTGTTTTACAATAATAAAACATTTAGAATAAAGTGCTCTTATTTAGCTGTGGTCTTTGCTATGGTTTGGATATGGTTTGTTCTTTCCAAAACTCATGTTGAATTTTAATTATCATTTTGAGATAATAAAAAGTTTGACTAGATGAGATCTTTAAGAGGAGTCTAGGGCTCTGTGTTGAAGAATGGATAAATCCATTTACATAGTTAATAATTTAATGGACTAATGAGTTTTCACTAGAATGGGTCTGCTATAAAAGCCAGTTTTGCTAGGTCTCTGGCATGTCCTGCTTTTCACCCTATGTTACTCTGCACTGCCTAGGGATTCTGCCAACAAGAAAGTCATCTCCAGATGTGGCCCCTTGACCTGAACCAGAGCAGTGAGGCAAAATAAACCACTTTTCTCTAATTTACCCAATCTGTGGTATTGTGTTATTAGCAACACAAAATGGCCTAAGGTGGTCCTTAATGCCACACGTGTAGTCTTTGAAGTTATATAATAGGCCTTGTGACCTAGCATAGGGAGCATAGGGTTCTTCACTCAGTGCTGTTATTCTAGGTGTCCTATAATAAGCTGCTAGGCCTTCTGTTTCTCCCCTTGTAAATCAAATGTATTGGAGTCATTGAGCTTTTTGTTCCCTTCTGGTCTCATGTTCTTGGAACTTTATAGGAAACTAAGAGCTATATCAAATCAAGACAGTCTCTGTATGATATAACTTTCTCAGACATAATACTGAATTACTTCTAGGTTGTCTCAGCATGTGCACATAAAAATGAAGAAGGACTCAGGGCTTAACCTATGCCTGAACTTCTTGGTATTAACTATTATTGAATGTATTTCTCCCTTTAGTCTTCATTCTTTCTATAGATGACAGGAACACATGCCCTAAATTTTGTGGGTTTTTTTTTTTTTTTTTTTGGTACCAGGGATTGAACTCAGGACCTTGTGCTTGTGAGGCAGGTGCAGTGCCACTGAGCTAAATCCCTGGATCCCAACATGCCCTAAATTTTGTTTGGGATACGCAGTTCATTCTGGCTAACCCATTCTTGAGATGCTCTCAGGTTTTCCTAGGGAGCCCCATGGAGTTGATGTGATGTAATGAGCTTGCACCTTTGATCTCCTTACTTTATTTGTATAGGCAGAGAAAGGCTTAGATGAATGAGAATGACAATTGTATAAAAGTTACAACACTGTTTCTTAAAAATGGCTTCCAGAAAATGTTTGACTAGTAAGATACTTCATCAAAGGTTTATCATTATCCGTGAAATCTGGGAATGCTGTCTAATAAGGCCAGGCACTCCTAAAAATTCACAGTGAATTCAGCATATTTCAGTGATTATTGACACAATAAACAAAATTCTTCAATTTTATTTAATCCTGTTTTCTAAATATATTTGATCACAGAAGCTTATTTCCTTGTTACTCTTATCCTAACTCACAAAATTCTTCTCTACCACACATACATCGGAAACACTATGAGATCATGTAGGAAATGCAAATGCAAATGATAGCCTGGAGCAAATTTTCAAAAATGAGGCAGTGTATTTAAAATGAACTCCTATTTCACTATTTTCTGCTCCCTACTGGCTTACTACATTGAAATGAGTATTGGATTAGGACTACGCATGTTCATTTTTACTGAAAAAGGTACATACATTGCTATAGTGTTCCTAAGTCAACATCATGCTGAACAACATAGATTTAAACAGGAGTTTTTATTACTCATGCAAACAGAATATTCCACATCAAGGAAAATTCTTATTGGTGAAATATACTGCTAGTGAAGAGAAAGGCAATATCAAACTGAACACACATGAGAATTTACATCTGAAAATGATATATTTCTGAATCAAGGATCAATTTTTAGGAAGCGATTAGACATTTTTAATAAAATATAAGTCATTTTCTCTGACAAATAATGAAATGATGTACTTATTGAGAGAATGGGCTAAATAAAAGACAGCAGAGTACAATGAAAGAGGAGATGGAAGAATATAGCCATGAGGCTAATATTTTAACAATGGTTGAAGAATAGAACCTATCCTGCAGGAAAAAAAAATCATATAAGTGACATATAAAACAAATTGGAGAAATTTTCCAGGAATACAGAGGAAAATGGGAGAAATTCCTATTAAGAAAATAATAGTTGATGAGAATAGAAAATGTAAAACCAATACACAATTATTTTTTTGAAGCAGAAAATAGAACAATTTAGCTAGAAGCAATAGTCACAGATATATTAAAAGAAAATATTCTGAACTGAAGAAAGATACACATATATAATGAAATAATGGTTGTACAGTAAAAATGCATATACTTTGTTTTCAAGAACCTAAAAAAATCAAAATAACAATGCATTATCCTACCCTTTGGAATAACAATTGTTAAAATTTTGATGTATCCTTTTAGTGTCTACTCTTTTCATAGTTTGTGTGGCTATGCTTTTATATAGGAAAGAATTCTTGAAAGTGTTACTCTTTGTCAAGGGATAAAAGTAAAGGATTTCATTTATGCTTGGGCTACTTGGAAAGGATTGGCATTTTATTGGGGGCAGGATGGTGGTGGCGGTGGACATAAGAGAGGGAGATTTTTGGAAGGTAAAGATCCTCAGGGCTGGGGACCTTACTCAACTACCCCTCTTTAATCAAAATATTCCTGCCAAAGATCAATTCTGATGTTTAGGTTTTGGTTTTAGAAAGTACTGACTCACGTTGATTAGTTTTTGCTTATAAAAGACAAGAAAAATAGAAGATAGTGGTTTTCTTGACCAGTCATGGGATTGAATTAATTGTAGGTAGCTGTTGGAAGTCAGTATGTAGATGGTGAATTTCGTTGATTATTTTCAGGAAAGCGACTGATAATTCTATGTATGTAATGCTTCAAACATCTCCTCATCTTAAGGTAGGATGTAGGATAAAATGAAGTTAAAATGCTTTTCTGCTAACTTATGTCTCCCTGGTACCACTGGATCTACTTTTAGCCATTCATTCCAGGGCTTTTTCACAATAATTAATGTTGCTGCATGGAATAACAAGCATGTAAGAAGCCAGGGGTGGGAAAAGTTAGGTGAGCAGTTAATGAGCACATCACTTATAATAATGATAAAACTACTGTCATTCCAACCATTGATCTTCACATCACTCAGCTGTTAATTGCAAATGAGCAGAAGGAAGGAAAAATCTATAATCCTACCACCCATTTAATTACCATGAACTTTTAGGTGTATGTCTTTTGAGGCTGTATGCTGTGCATATTTTATACATGACTTTGACCATATGCTACAATTTAAATTGCATATAGTTATTTTAAATTTCACCTATTTTTCTGGTCTTAAAAAAGGAGAAGATACTCACGGGAGATAATTTTGGAAAACACAAAAATCAGAAAAATTTAACATCATTCAAATTCCCTACAGATGGACATAACATTACTAGGATGTGAAACATATTCTAAATTATTAAAACTCTTCATTATCTTTCCTGATTGTAGTGGTTTTAGAAGCATATTGTAAAAATTCAAACAATATAAAAATGTATAAAGGAAAATGTAACATCCCACTATATTGGTTTTCTGTATATTCATTGTGTATATTGTCAAAAATATAGACAATTGTGTGTATAATTTGTTTGCTTTTTTTTTTTTTTACAAAATTGGATTATGTTATATATTCTTTTTCTGGCCTATTTGCATTTGATAACTCAATATGGAAGTACTGTTATTTATTTTAAAGTTTCTCCATTGATTTATTATTAGGTTTCTTCTCATTTTTTTATTACAAATAAACCTACAAGGAATATTATTTTATCTGTGTCTTTTCACGATTGCATCCGTATCTCTATAGGAACCACTAGATCAAAAGGTTACAATTTTAAAATGTTGATAAAATGTACATTTAAAATATTAAAAATATTGTCTCATAAAGGAGATCTTCCTGTTCTAATTTCTTCAACAATGTATAAAATTGCCTGTTTGATCAATAGTTAATATTTTCAATATTTTTGAGGTATAAAAATCCTTATTGCAACTGACTCCAACATTCATTACTATTGATTATTCTGTTAGTCATGAAACCTTTTATCTTGGCTTTAGTGATACCATTTTCTCATATTTTTTTTCTTCTATCTTTGATCACTTCCTAGTACATTTTTTTCTGCTGCTTTATTGAGGTATAATAATTGATGTGCAAATAGCTGCATATGTTTATGGTATGAAATTGGATGAGTTTGGGCATATGCATACCACCATGGTACCATCACTGTAATCAAGGTAATGAACATTTATCACCTCCAGAAGTTTCTTTGTGCCACTTTGAGTTTTAAAAATCATTTATTTATTTATTTGCATAATGTGGTCCTGGGGGTTGAACTCAGGGCCTTTGCACTGAGTTGAATTTCCCATCCCTTTAAAATTTATTTTATTTTGAGACAGGGTCTTTCTAAATAGCTAAGTTGCCCAGGCTGGGCTAAAACTTGTGATTCTCTTGTTGCTTCAGCCTCACAATGCTGGGATTGCAGATGTGCACTACCACACCTGGCTTATTTATTTGTTTTTGTTTTTGTTGTTTTGATGATAAGAACACCTAACATGAAATATAACCTCTCAACACAATTTTAAATTCATAATACTGCATTATTAACTATAAGCACTATGTTGTACACTAGATTTCTAGAACTAATTTGCCTTATATCCCTTTTAACTTTGTACCTTTTTGAACTCCAAATCCAACTCCCCATTTTTACCTCCCCATGTCTCCTGGTGTGACTGATGTGCTTTCTAGAGAAAAGTTGTTTCAATAGAACTCCCAACCTTCCTTCTTTTTTCTCTTTCTAGTCCTTCAACCCACTTCTTTCAGTATCTAATTTCTTAAAAAGTAGCTTCTTTAAACATCCCCTAGTGTCCTCAGCTCATATGAAGTGATTTGTAAACTGTCTCAAAAGAACTGGCAGATGCTGGACCCAGGAGGTCAAGACACAGTTTTGTTTTGAAGGGGGAGGAAAGAAGCCAAAAATGACCCACTAGAAGGAAACAGCACACTCTGAAGCAGACCCTTACCCAGAGCAAGGATATTCTGCCCATTGTCTCCCATTTCCCTAACAGCCCTTTGCAACAGTGAGTGCAGGAAGACAGCAATTTGAGACAACACAATCTGCCATCTTCAGGGCTGGATTTGAATAAACCTTTCCTCCTTCCACTAATTTCTGTCTCCTGAATGAATCTTGAAGTCCAGTAATACTGGCAGCTATTTTAGTTTCTGCTTCGGTAAGTTTTATTGGTTTATGTACCTCATATAGGAGGATCAAGCAGTATTTTCCTGGTGTTATTGATGTAGTTCACTTAGCTTAATTTCTTCCAGGTTCATCCATGCTGTCACAAATGACATGATTTGCTTCTTTATTTTTTAGAGACTAAATAGTATTCTCTTATTTGCATATACCTCATTTTTTGTCCATTCATCTGTTGATAAGCCCTCAGGTTGTTTCCACATCTTGACTACTGTGAATAATGCTGCTATCAACCTGAGAGTGCAGGCATTTTTTGAGATCCTGACTTCCATTCTTTTGGATAAATATCCAGAAGTGGAATTGTTCAGTCAAAAATCTAACAACTGAAAAATTCTGTTATTGTTTTAATTTGTGCATATTTCACTAATGCTAAAACTATATTATCATTTTAACATATATTGCAATTTCACTTATTTTATAAATTGCTGTTGATACCCTGTCTCCATTTTGAGGGACCATTTGTTATTTGTTTGTTGTCACTGTTTTTATTCTTACTTTAGTAATGATGGAAATTAACTAAAGTGACAACTTGAATTTATAGGCAAAGGCTTTAATTTGAAAGTAAGAGAGAAGATAGGGAAAGGACACCAGCTTGAAAAGCAGGAGGGGACAAACTCTGATAAAGAGCATCAGACCAGCCCACGAACAAGGAGAGGGCATCTATCTGTTTTATACTAGTGGGTTAAAGTTTAGTTGATTGTTATCTCAGTCCTGATGTCAGAGGAATCTTCATGGCTTGAGGGGTAGCTCCAGTTCCATGAAATGATTGCTCCTGTTTGCAGAGATTTCAGTCATGGGAGGCTCTGTTTTCCTTGGAACCCAGGTGACTACTAGTTCAGGACAATGGTTGGAGACTTCTACTCTTTGCTCCTGGGAGGAGAGTCTGGTCCTGGACACTATAAAGGCTGGCACATTGGACCCTTGACTTACAAACTCAATTCATTCATGAGGGCTGGTTGTAGCTCAAGTTGGGCAATGGAAGGCTCTGGCTCCTTTACACAGCCTTCAAAATCTCTCTCCTGTGTATAGGCAGATCTCAGTGTCCTTAGAGAGACATTGGCCCAGGATTTTTCAACCCTACACAGGAAAGGATGTTGTACTGTTCCTTCCAGAACTCTTTAAGAGTTAAATATGTATCTGAGACCATCTGGAAGCATGAACAGCTGGCATTCGAGTTGTAACTCAAGACTTTGATTGTAAGTTAAGACTAAAATTCCAGTTGTACCCAAGTTGTGCATATGTCAGGCCAGTCATAACTCAAGGGTCCACTGTAATTGGATGTTCCTTTTAATTCTGAACATTTCTTAGTTACTCTTACCTTACTGGTCTCCATTTTCATGGGAGATGAGATAGGGTAGGTAAATTTAGGGATTTATAAACTTTGTTGTGCCAACTTTTAGACAGACACTCCCTAAGTGACTGATAAGCTTATATGCAGAGTTGAGAATAATTTGCCTTGGAGTTTTATAAAAATCAAAATCAAGCTCTGTTCTACTTTTAAGTTATCCATTGGGCATTTATAGGTCTAAGTGAAGAGTTACAGGTTTTAGGAAAAACTACTTGTGAGTCCTTGATTGTTTCAAAGGAAAACACAAATTATACTTTTAATGAAAATCATGTTAGGAGTCCAGGGGTTTAACTTTGTCCCTGTGTTGCTGTCTGTCATCTCTGTCACGATTATGTCATGTTGCACATTATAAATATCAACTATAATATAAGTTTTAAATAAACAGAAAATTTCCATTCAAGTTCTTTGACAGTGAATATATTAGCATATTGCTTTAGGGAGTGTCTTTTTTGTAGTAGAAAATAGAAATTTTGATTTAGTAGTTCTCCTGGTGCAGTGTGGCAAATGTATAAATAATTTAATCATTACTAACAAATGGCATACAAAAACAATACCAGATATCATTTTAAATGATCAACAAACTTGACAAGAATTGTAAGGTGGACAATATGGCATGAGAAAACACACTTCCTGGAAAAATACGTTTCCAAGAATGAACATACTTTCTTTTTCTTTTTCCTTAAATTCTTTTATTGGTACATTTTAGGTAAACAAAACATTTACATTTATCATTGGGTGCTTGTACCTGTACATGATGATGTATCTTGGTTCTTATTTTTTTCCTTGTTACCTGTGCACCCTTTACCCCCTCAACCCTTTCCTATTTACATAGACTTTGTTTCCATTTTTTTTCTTTTCTCATAATTTTTCCTTTCCCTCCTTTCCTTTCCTCTTCCCCTCCCACCACCCCTACCCCTTTGGACCTTTTCTATTTCAAATTATCAATTATTCATTTTAATCATTTTAATTTTTATTTACACTTTCAGTTTCTCACAATAGAGAAACTATTTGGTATTTACACATGATAAAGAAGATGTGATTTTTTTTTATAAAATGGAGTATTACTCAACCATAAAGAACGAGAAACTAGAGACATTTATAGCTAAATGGATGCATATTGAGGCCATACTCATAAGTGAAATAAATTGAACACACTTTCTTAAAGAAAGTTCTGCAGAGTAAAAGTTCCCCCATGCCTACACAAGCCACTGGAACATAGACAAAGAAGTAAATTCCTAACTCAGGGACCACACTGAGTAAGGAGGTATTTTCAAAGTCCTTTTGTGCTGTAACAAGATTAGGAATGGAAGGAACAGAAGGAGACCCCTCCCTTCCTGCCCCTGTGTTGAAACAATGTTATGAACTCATCTTGTGTTTGGGGAAGAATTCCAGTTTCTAGTTTCAAGGTATTGGAAAAGGGGGTGGTGTGTGTAGCTCGGTGGTAGAGCATGTGCCTGGTACATATTAGGTCGTGCATTTGATCCCTAGCATAGCCAAAAAGAAAAAAATAAAGATATTAGAAAAATAAGGAATGCTTTTCTATTTTTAGATGGACAAATTCACCTGTGGTATCACCCATATGTGGTCTGTCAAGAATGTTGTAATCCTATATCAATAGCTTTGAAGCCCACAGAAAACTTCCTTGAGTGCTGTCAGACTTGGCATGCTGCAAGTTTTCATCCTTTTATTTTGTTTTAATAGGCACTCCAGCAAGGAAGTGGGATTTGTCAAAAGTTGCTATATAGAGCCCATTAAATTCTCTGAGTAAAATAGACAACAAAGCATGTGTGTGTGTGTGAATATGCCTAGACTTTTAAGTACAGTCTAAAACACATTCACGAAACTACCCAAATATACAAAGCATTTAATCTTTCACAAACTGCATTTAACCAGCCATCAGCTCAAGAAATAAAACATTGCTTGCACCCCAGAAGTCTACCTTGTACCCCACATTCTGACTTTTAACACCATAAATTAATTTTTCCTGATTTTTATCTTTATATAAGTAAAATCATATATTATATGTTATTTTTTGTGGTCTAACTTCTTTCACTCAACATTAAGCTCAAGAGATTTACCTTTGCTTTCCCACGTGGTTATAATTTGTTTTTACTTCTGAAGAATATTCCATCATGTGAATATGCAACAGTTTTTTTTATCCATTTTCCAATTGTTGGTAAGTTTCAACTTATGGACCACTAGGAATAATATTACTATGAACATAATACTACATATCTGTTGATGAGCATAAACAGATATCTTGGCATGGGATTACTCTGCTGTAGGATATGTACATTCACTGTTAGTAGACAAAATTTTTAAAGTAGTTGTACTATTTTACCTTGCCACTAGTACTACCAGAGTTCTAGGGTGCTGTGGACTCTTTCCAGGGACACTTTCCAAGCTCTTGTGGTCCTGTTCAAAGAACTAGACAAGACAAATGAAAAGTCTAAAGGTTTTATATTAAAGATATTTAAAAAGGAAAAAGAAGTATGCTTTGCAGAGAGAAATGGGCCAAGTAAAGTCATAAAAGAATTTCACTCTGCAGAGTGTAGAGTGGGCTGGCAAAAAGGCTCACAATGGCCAGTAGATTAATGGCCATTGTCTTTTATACTCCCATTCCAATGTCAGATCTAGGTTGTTCTATCAAAAACATGCTTGATCTTATTCTAGAAGAATTTAAGATAGTATTCTCAGGTTGGTGTCAGGTCCAGGACTTGGAAGCTGTACTGCACAAGTCCTGAATCTCTGTGATTGACAGGTCACTCCCAATTGCCTAGCCACTTTGCCATGTCCTAATTTCCTGCCTCACTAGCAGTGTATGAGAATTCCAGTTGCTCCATATCTTGCATTTTTTTGTCTTTTTATGCTAGCAATTGTGGCAAATATGTAGGACTGTTTTCATGTGGCTTCAATTTCCATTTCCCTCATAATTAATGAAATGAAGAAATTAAATTGATTATTTTGTTGGTAGAGATCCTCTTTATGAACTATTGGTTCAAATATTTTGCCCTAAAAACTGTATTACTAAGCTGATGTTTTTCCATGTTCACTTGCCCTTCATAATTTACATTGGTTCCCTAAACCAACCTCATAACAATCAAGGCATAGAGGATAGGGATAAGGCACTTATTTTACAAACGAAAAAAGTGAAGTACAGAAAAATGCATATAGATATGACTTTTCCAGGCCTTTATTTTTAGTAGGTAAACTGAGGTCTTCTGGCTTTCATCAACTGACTTATGTATTCTACCATATTGCTAGTTGTGATTATTATCATTATGGAATACCAACTATGATTACTGAGGTCTGTGCCAGATCCAGAGGATTCAATGACAATAAGCTATGATCCTTGCCTAGTGGAAGGTCTTCACAAATACTACTTAACTATTAATATATGTTGATAAATTCATAATGACATCATGCAATAAAATAGACAGAGTACCCATGCACCAATTTGTCATATCTGGAGAGAACCAGCTCAGAAAAATTAGGAAGTGGCTTAAGACCAAAATAGGTGGCTACATCATCTTTAGTCCTGCTGATTGGATTCAAGTTACAGACATATCACAAAATACCATGTGATCTTACATTAGTTGGCTAAACTTGCTATGCTTTCC
The DNA here is from genome assembly GCF_053883595.1 of Heterocephalus glaber. Classification (NCBI taxonomy): domain Eukaryota; kingdom Metazoa; phylum Chordata; class Mammalia; order Rodentia; family Bathyergidae; genus Heterocephalus; species Heterocephalus glaber. The sequence continues at coordinate 22,592,197 of NW_028258351.1, read as the reverse complement.
TTTCTTTCTTTTTTCTTTTTTTCTCCTCCTCCTCCTCTTCTTCCTCCTCCTCCTCTTCTTCTTCCTCTTCCTCTTCCTCCTCCTCCTTCTCTTCCTCTCTCTCTCTCTCTTTTTCTCTCTCTCTCACTGGCTTTTGTTTTCCTTTTTTTTTATAAAATAGGATAATTAGAGTTCATAATTCATGAGGTTGCATAATAATTCAATACATTAAAACATTAAATGCCCAATAGAGTGTCTGACATATGGTGAGCCTTCCATGTTCTGTACATCAATAGATTTTTAACTAGAAGCATTTTATTATTATACTCTGGGGCATTATTATACTGTGGTCAACAAAGTGACCATATGATTCTTGGACAAAACTTTCACAGTATCAGGATAACTTATTAATATTTTCTCTATTTACTTATCCTCATCTTTCTACTATTTCTTCTTATCCTCTATATATCTTTTCAACTTTTAGTTTTGTCATCTTTTAGTTTTGTCCATCATCTCCTACTAAACAAAGGAACAGGCATATTTTAACAAGACATTGCCAATAATCATCATGCAGTGAAAACATGTACTAATAAAAAGAAAAATTAAAAAACAAAAAACCCCAAAGACATTATCAGAGATGTGACACTGCCTCAGCATTTCCAAAACCTATATCACTATTAACTTAATGGAGATGATTTAAAGTGGTAAATGGACAAGGCATTGAAACATTGAATCATCTCATGAAAAACTTACAATACTTTTATTTTCATTTCAAACTCCAAGACACTTCGGTGTAGTACTAACTAGTTTTAATGCAGCTCTACTGTTTTCTAGTTCCACATTTTTAAACAAAGAGATAACAGGAGCAACTTCGGAGCTTGTGCCAGGAAATATATCAATGATCTGTTTTGTAGTCCAGTTGCTGTTGCTATAATGAAATATCACAAACCAGGTAATTTATAAAGAATAGAAATTTCTTTTAGCTCATGGTTCTGGAGTCTGGGACATCCAAGAGGACAGTGTAGGCAAGGGTCTTGGGCTGCTTCATAGTATTATGGAAATAAGAAAGGCAAGCAGGCATGGAAGGAAGACACAAAACACGAGGGGCAGCCTTGCTTTAAACAACCTGATCTTGGGGTAAATAAGCCAGACCTGAGAGAACTAATGCAGTCTCCCATGCCAGGAACTAATACTTCTTCATGACCTAATAACTCCTTGAAGGCTCTATTTCCCAACACTGGTACAACAATCACATTTCAACAAATATTTCAAGGACAAAACATATTTCAAACCACAACAATGTCTAATAACATTATCTTGTGTCATATCTGGGTTTTGTATAAATATGAGACCATTTTTAAGATGATAAAAGCTTCATTCTTTTATTTAAACCCCAAATCTGAAGTGATTAGAACATGTTATGGTATGTTCAAAAAATTATGAGCATGTGAAAGACAACTGTGTTTAACAGACTCTTGTCTTTAATGGTGACGCATCTGCCTCCATGGACCAATGGATCACTTCATTCCTCGCAGAAAGAGTAGCCTGCCTTCAAGAAACAAAGACGGGTTTAGGAATTAAATAAACTTGTTTTTGAATATTTTCTCTATTTGCATGCAATTTAAATTGGAAGAAATTATTAACCACTTCAACTTCTTTTTTTGTTTTTTGGTACCGGGGATTGAACTCAGGTCCTTGCGCTTGCACAACAGGCGGGGAAACTGCTGAGCTAAATCCCCGGCCCTCAACTTCTAATTTATTATCTACTGACAGAGTAATTCCTGTCTTCTGATTAAATTAGATAATGCAAGTGAAGAATATAATTTAACACTTCATGCACAGTAGGTATTAAGTACATGCAACCAATGTACTATTATATCATGTCATACAGCTGACTATCTTTTCTGCCTATTATTTCCTATTTTTCAAATGCTAAGTTTTGTTTCTAGAAGTCCTATCTCTGGGTTCTACCTCAGCCAAAAGCATCTTAGCATAACACCATTGAGTTTAGAGTACATTGCTATTGAACAGATAGTAGGTGAATTCTGATTATTTAATTGATTAATTGGTTAGGAAACCTCAAGTGAAGTTGTGGCTCATGTTCCCAGTGAGAACACATCTGCTAATTATTCTACTCTAGAGATTTCTTTATTTAAAATTGTGATAAAAGACACATACCATACTAATCTGTGTAATTAAACTCTTATTTTGTGTTGGTTTAAATTTTACTTGGGACAGGACATTTTGAAAAATGAGAGATCTGATCTACTTTGCAATGGTCCTTCCATTCTGCTTTCTTTGGACTTGACATTGAAATGAATCACTCTATTGTATGGAGACATAGCTGCCATTGCGCCATCACGGTAATTCTGTTGCTGACCATGCAGAAGAGTGGCACTCACTGTCCACTGTTCATGTTTCCATAAGGGAAGGAATTCTCCCTATGTTATATTGAATGAAAAGTGTAGGAGGAATATTTACAGCTCTTCTCCAACCTCTGAGTCTTCATCATAGGAGGAAGTAGAGGAGGAAATGATTGGTTGAGTGATATGTTTGGAAGAACAAAAAGAGAATGCTTAGCTTAGCTCCCTCTTTCTTCTGTATTGAGAGCCAACTTACCAACTAGAAACAGACATGCTTCTTTACACTTTAATCCTGTGAGACAGTTCCCATGGAGGGTTCCTGTGGTTGACAACAGATGGCTGTAACTGGGGGTACTTGGATCTAATTAAGGGGGGAGAATACTAGGGAGATCATTGTAGGCACACAGTCCAGACACCTACTCCTGGGGTACACTATGTTTTAAGAAAGGACTGTCAGGGCAGAAATAGAAAAATTGAGCCATATTTTTACTTATAGAATTCTAAAGCCAGGATTTAAGACCAATAGATTTGGAAGAATAGGTAAAACAGATTTGTCCACCCCTGATAAAGATACCATGGACTGGAAGAGGGACCAAACAGAGCTGGGACACTGACAGAGAACTCCATGTCCAAATGAAGCATTTATGTCTCCTGTTTCAGAGGAGCACATGAGATCTACATGACCTGAATGTCTCTACCTTCTATTCAAGTGAAAGAATTTCCATCTTATTTTCATCCAGTGAGGAACTCTCATGGATAATTGCCAAAACATTGCCTCTTCATCCTCCATTTTGCCACAAGGACAATCCTCCTAGAATGCCTCAAGATGCTAGGAAGTTTTTTGAGATGGATAGAGATTATAGTTTAGACAAATAAAGAGATCATGGAGGTTTAGAATCAAAACCATATGTTATAGTTCACATGCAGCTGACTTAAACAGAGTATATTTGAAATTCAATAATGCTTGCTACTCTGGTTAATGGACTATCTCAATATCAATGAGATTCTGACACTTAGCTCCTAAGTCAACTCAGTCCAAAGCTTAGCAACAGATGTTCTTTATTTTTGGCTTCAGACACTGAGGTTTCCATGTTAGAGAACAATTAACTTTTTAAAAGAAGAAATCAAAATTTAAGAATCCTCTATAAACACAGAAGGTATATTGATAGGTAGTACATGTACCTTCAACTTCCAGATTAGAGCACATTTGGAGAGGTTGAAAGGCAATGATATGTCAAGAGAACCCTATAATTAAGTTATTAAGGACTCTGTGTTTGGAAATTGACAAATATAGGCTATTTCAGTGGCTGTCTTTAAAACTCTGAGTAAGTTATTAACTTTCCTATCCCTCAATTCTTCATTGGCACAATAGGAAAACAAAGTTTCCATAACCTAGAGTTGTTCCGAAATTCCATGAGATGATGCCTAAGAAGGGCTTAGAAAAATCTCTGGCACAGAAGAAGTAATAAATACAGGTTAGTAATTATTTTGAAGAGTCACAGCACATTTAAAAATTTTCAGGCCAAACCTTCACCACTGATTTCATTGAAGCTGTATGGGTTTCTTTTCTAGAAAGCTAGAACTTTCAACCATCAAATCATGTGGATTCCTTTCAGAGGCTGAGAGAAAAGAGGGAGTGGCAAGCTGTTGGAAGATTGCCTTATGAACCAGAATTTCAACATACAAGTCCAGGCTCCTCCCTTGAAGAGCACAGTAGGTGTGAACCATGGCTGATAGGCTGTGGCCAGAAGCAGTCATCATTGCCCTGGAACCACTACCATTTTGGAAAACCTACCAGATGAGGCTGCATAGTCCACCAAGCATGCTGGCACTTGACTGGGAAGAGATCAGTGACTGTGGCCAAGAGGGAGCTTCTGGCAGGCAGCAGAATGCAGAAATAGCTTGAGTCATTTCAGGCTCATTAACACCATCTGCTGCATCTATGTAGGCTTGGTCAGCTGGAGAGGACTCCTAGGTTATTGAGACCATAGGGACCTTTTAGGAAGTTATTTTCCTGCTGTTCTATCATCACTGTCTGTGGAAAGGACCTCCACGAAGTGATGCTTATTATCCACCTTGATTAGGAGTAGCAGTAATTTATGTATTGTAATTTGGGGACACATCAGAACAATTCCTCACTCCCAAAGCCCATGGTTTTCCCGAATACCTTCCCACCATCTACTGTACCTGCTCTTTTATGTCCAGGATTTACCACAATTTTGTCACTACTTTGAGGGAAAGGATAAAAACAGAGGCATTTCCTCAGAGGTCACCACTGAATAAGCTTCCATACCATTTCCTCAACTTAGTATTATCTCTCAACTTCTTTTTTTCATGCACATTTTCTTCCTCCCAAATGTTTGCCCATGTATGCATTCAAATTTATTTTCTAGGCTTTGTGCTAAGTGCTAAGGACATAGTTGTGAACAAGACTAACAAGGGCCCTGCCCTCATAGATAGTATATTCAGATGCAGAGTCTGAATGTGTCAATGAGATTAGTTCTGATTATGAGATTGGTGGTACGAGACACGGAATACAAGCTAACCCAAAATTACCTGGTTCAATTCTGGGAAACTTCCCTTGCTGTTTGTGTGGCATTGGATAAATTATTGAATCATCGCAGAATGGCTCTTGGTTTGTGACAGGGGGGTTATAATTGCACCCTTTCCTATGATACATCTAAGCTAAGATTTAAATTCTGGTATTATGAATATCATGTGAATAACTCAAAGTAAAACATTTTAATCAGAAGCAACAGCCAGTGCATACAGGCTGCAAAGAAAACAAGCTAAAAAGACTTTAGAAACCAAAAGAAGTGTCGGCCTGTACCAAGTACAAGGGATGGAGTAAGTGACTGGGCAGGCAACAGATCATGGGGATCTCATAGGTCATGCTGAGAAACCTCTGGATAAGGTTTTAATTCTTCACGGAGTGATTTCTCTGCATCTGCTCCTTCCCTTTTCACTTGCTGAAATCCCACACATATTTCAAACACAGTCTATCATTTAGATAAAAAAATATCTCCCAAGAGTATCAGTGGAGGGGCTTTTGGGTGGCAATTGTGGAATTGCTAATTTCATCAATGGATCAATCCCTGGTGAGGTCATAGCTGAATGTGCTGATACGAGGTGGGGCCTGATTGGAGGAAGTAGGCCAGTAGGCCACTGTGGGGGCCTTCTGTGGGGGCTGGAAAGAGTATATTCTTGGCCTGGGCTCTTTCTCCTCTCTCTGACATTTTCTTTGCTTTCTCTTCTCAGGCTTCCTGAGATGAATAGTTTTCTTTGGCCATGTTCTTCCACCATAATGTTTCTTCCTTGGAGTCAGCTAACCATGAACTGAAATCCCTTAAATCATGAGCCAAAATAAATCTTTTCTCTTTAAGTTGTGTACATCAGGTATTTTGTCACAGCAAAAAAAAATCTGATTAATACACAATTTTAATATCACTTTCTCTGTGAAGACTTTATCCTCACACTCAACAGCAAATTTAGTTCCTGCTTCTTTGGGGCTCCAGTGATACATTAGTTGTGTACTTATTTGTCTCCTTCATTCAGTGTAAGTATGAAGTCAGGGATTAAGCTCTGTTCATTATAGAAGCATCTAGCAAAGGGTGTGGCACAAGAATATAATAAATATTCTGTAAAGGATAGACAGATGGTTAGGTGGATAATATTAGCTTGAGTTCTGTAATCAAATTTGCTTATGAAAATCTGGACCCAAAGAGAATAATGTAGAGCCCCAGTAGATTTAATGTGGAGCAAAAACCAAACAAACAAACAAACAAAAACCGACATTGAAAGTACCAGAGAAAATGGGAAGACATCAAAGGGATGATAATTGAATGGAATTCTGTGTTCTTTGATAGATGTCAAACTTTTCTTCTCATTCTAGTCCTAGCTATTATAATGTGAACTGGGGAAAATTGCTTAGTAAAAATCACAGAGTTCCACTGGTCTAGATATTCCAATGCTAGGAACTCCAATATCTTTAACTTGGACAAAACAAAAGGAGAAAAGAAACCCCTCCGAAACAGCAAGAAAAACTCAGAAACACACAAGTTAAATGAAAGCAGCTTTAGCATAAAGACGTGATTGTAAAACCTATAGAACTCAGAGCAAAATCATAGCTTATTGTTTCCCGCCTGCCTGCCACTCAACTACCTTCATTGCTTGCTTGCTTGCTTGTTTCCTTTCTTCCTTCCCTCTTTCCTCCCTCCCATCCTTCCACTCTTTCCCTTTCTCTCCTCCTCCTCCTCCTCCTCCTCCTTCTTCTTCTTCAAATATTTGTTGAATATCTACTATGCATCAAATACAGAGCTGATGTAAGGGATAAAGAGTAAAGAGGACAGATACATCCCATTTCTCAAGGAACATTGATTTCCCTTTTGTCCTGCCTTTCTCGCGATCTGTCTCCCTCCTTATTGTACCAGAAAAAGTCATTAGATTCTGAAATCAAAGTTTCAAGCTTTAAGCCCTCTCTCTCCCAATTAATACTTTCTCTTCTCAAATTGTGAAAGTTCTAAGAAAAAAATCTTCCTCGGGTATCAGAAGTCATTATGAAAGCATAGGAGAGAACAGCACAGGAAAACTGAAGATGGGATGAAGCCTTGGATCTGGAACTTGATCTCTGTTTGTCTTCTCTGACTCTTGGCCTCTTCATCTGTAAGGGATGGATACTGTCCTTTTGAACCTTATATGGCTCTGGGTGACACTTTCATAGTGATAACTCAAGGGATGTGCTATTTGATACATCAAACAGATATTGTATCTGCCAGCCTGTTACAACACTTGCAAGGAAAGAGCTTTAAAGATTTTAACTAATACACACACACACACACACACACACACACACACACACACTCATCAGGACTTTTTAATTTTTCCCATGAAGAGATTAACTTTGAAGCAAGGAAGAGAGAATGATGTGCAAGTTGATGGGGTTCGAAACATCAAAAGCAGGTGGGTTGGTGTTCAGAACAATCTCTCAGGTCAAATCTAATTCTATCTGAACTGATATTTCCAATCTCTTGTTAGTGCTCCCAGCATAACCACTAATTTCTTGTTATAAGTTTGTAAGGCAAATGTTGCAGAGGACTCCAGCAGAGGATCTAGCAGATGGCTTTTTTCTTTGTTGCTGTTGAGGGGTGGGGCTGGGCCACTGAGCCAGATTTAAATCTTGAAGGCTGTAGGCTGATGCAACAAAACCTGGAATCAGGACCTCTTTCTTCACATCTTAGCTTTTCCATAGATACCTGGGCTTTCCCAGGGGAACTTGATAATATATGTACTGGCTCCCAGAAAAATTTATTACCAAAGATGGATGGAAAGAAGTTTGGGTTGTGGACAGTGGGGTGCTAGTTCAGCTTGTGGAAATGAAAGGAAAATTACAAGGAAAGCAACACAGAAATAGCTTTTCAAAATAGAGTAGGGATGCCATGAAGGGAGGAAGACTTACGCACATTTTAGCTGCTGCCTGGAATGAGAACTTTGGTCACCTTTATTCTTTGACTGTAAGACACCTGGAACAAGAATGGCAAGTAACCACTCTTGTAACCTGGAAGTTACACTGTGCCCAGAGGCTATTGAACTCTTATTTTAGGGACATTTCCATTTCATTTGTACATTATTTTCTTCATCTTCTATTACTCCATGTACCCCATTTTTTAACATTCCACTGCCTGAACCTGTGCTCCCTGAATTGCAATCATAAGATCCCCAAAATAAAGTCCTCTTTCTTTCTTTCTTTCTTTCTTTCTTCCTTTCTTTCTTTATGCAATTACTGAGTTTGATCAACAGGCTCTAGGGAAGGCAAATGTGACAGATGGAAGCAAAATATTGCACAAGGACACAAGGACTCTGGACACAACTGTTTCCCTGGCTTGGAGAAGGGGATCAGCTTGAAAGTTAGGAGTCACAGAAAACTGCAGAAGGGCAATGTGATGAGACAGGCTGTCTTGCCTGTCTCTTATTTAACAAAGAAAGCTGAATCAAGAAGTACAAGAACACAGCCAGAGTCCAAGGAGCTCTTTCCTGAAAACCTGTTTTGTATTTGGCAGACTCGATCCCTCAACCTCTTGCCAGGCACCCCAAAGTGTAGATCTACTATTAGCTGAGCATAGCAGAAAGGCTTCTAAATCTTAGAAGATTTTTCTAATATTTTTGTATACCTTGTGCCACGTCTAGGTAGTGATGGCTTTTGTGTTCCTATCGGTATTCCCAGAGCACTTTCCCAGCACAGAAACTAACATGCCAGACACCCCTCCCTACATTTCCACTTGTGCACATTCCAGATTCCACATGAGGAATGCTGTGGCTCATTTGGTCCCTGGTTTGTCGAAGTGGAGTACCATAAGATATGCAGGGATGCCAAGGGGAAGAGTTTCTGGAACAAACCCCGAATTACTACCTCTGGACTACAAGAAGAATATGTGGGCAGAAGTAATTGTATTCTCAGTGAGTAATATATCGATGTTAATGCTGTGATTTAGTTTCATTTCCTTTGCCTTCTACCTTTCCTCTTATCATTGAAGAAAAGGCTTTTTATATGCATTGTTCATAGTGTACAGATGATACAAGGTAAATAAATGAGTCAAAAAAAATGAGTCAAATTTAGAACTTTCTGGTTTTTAATTAATCATTTCTTTTTTCTAGTGAATCTATAGCAGCTATCACAATCTTGAATATCATAGACTTTTATTCAGAGAACTGGGCACTTGAAAAGAAAAATAAATAAATAAATGTTTTGAATCTCAGAACGTTTAGTTAGAAGGTCAAGAAGTAAAGATTGAAGAAAGAGGGCAAATTTTATTCCCAAATAATACATGACATAGAGGAAATTGAAGAAGAGCTAATTTGTGCCTCAGAGGGAAAACAGCTGAGTTTGAAGAAAGAAGGCAGACGGAGACTCGACCAGAGGCCAAAGACTCTGACAAGATGGCTGGGCTGCCCCGCAGGATCATCAAGGAAACTCAGCGTTTGGTGGCAGAACCAGTTCCTGGCATTAAAGCCAAGCCAGATGAGAGCAACGCCCATTATTTTCATGCGGTCATTGCTGGCCCCCAGGATTCCCCCTTTGAGGGAGGGACTTTTAAACTTGAACTATTTCTTCCAGAAGAATACCCAATGGCAGCACCTAAAGTACGTTTCATGACCAAAATTTATCATCCTAATGTAGACAAGTTGGGAAGAATATGTTTAGATATTTTGAAAGATACATGGTCCCCAGCACTGCAGATCCGCACAGTTCTGCTCTCGGTCCAGGCTTTGTTAAGTGCTCCTAATCCAGAGAACCCATTAGCAAACGATGTAGCGGAGCCCTGGAAGACCAATGAAGCCCAAGCCATAGAAACAGCTAGAGCATGGACTAAGCTGTATGCCATGAATAATATTTAAGTCGATCTGATCATCAAGTTTGTGTCACTTCTGTTCTGCCAAGACTTCTTCCTTTTGTGTTTGCATTTAATGGACACGGTCTTAGAAACATTACAGAATAAAAACCCAGACATTTTCATTTGGTGACGAAATGCACATTAGAAAATCTATGTCTTGTCCTGATTCACTGTTGTAAAGCATGAGCAGAGGTTAAAAGTATCATCGGGCTTGTCGTGAAGCGTTTAAAAGCAGTGGCCCTCTGCTTTTCCTCATTTCCCCCATCATGGTTTAAGTGTAAAGCACTGGGAATCAAGGTAGTTGTCAAGGTTAGCTGCAGGGGCATGGGTATTCTTTATTTTATTTTTTGAGGGGGAAAGCAGTTTCAAAATTTTATGGACTCAAGCTGGGACCAGCCAGGAGAGAGAAGCACTTCGAAGCTCCGCGGCTGTCCCGGGCCACGCCCACGGCACAGTGAGGTCTGCTTAGCCTCCCAGGCGCCTCCAACGCCCAGTCCCCGCCCCCCGCCCCGCCCTGCGCCTCCTATCTGCTGGTTTTTCTCCTACCTGGTCCCACACTACAGAGGCACAGGAGATTATAAAGACCCTTGTACTGAGCACCACAAGATAGAGCAGAAGTTAGTAACAGAAAGAGGACCTCTCAGGCTCCTCCATGAAAACTGAAGCTCAGCAGAAAAGTAAAGAGAATCTCTACAATAAAGGCACATCAGACCACTGTACTTGGTCTGCTGCTGGCTTGCTGAGACTCATTGACTTGTTTATGCGCAGGGATTCCTAAATTGCCTACTGTGACAGCAGAGACATACCCCGAAGGAGGTCCATAATTTCTACTGCTATTTGCAAAAAAGAAAAAAAAATTTTTTTCTCTTATTTTTAATTCTTAATGTTTTACCTTTTTTCTACCCTTCAAAGTTTTGCTTTTCTTTCTTTTCATTCTTTTATCTTTTCTCTCTCTCTCACTCATTCTATCACTGTCTCACATTGTTCCTTATCTCCCCATTTGTTCCTTTCTGCACTGCATTCGGATTTCTCCCTTACTGTTTTTTTCTTCTCTTTTTCCTTCTCTTGATTATCATTAGGTTTAAAGGAAAGTAAATTCAGTATCTAGCCTCCCTGTTGCTGTTAGATGATTCTATTCACATCTTTGTTCTTTCATTCTGCCTTTTTCTCTTGCCTTTAATAACTTCTTAGAGCTTGTGTGATCTTTCTGTGTCTCCTGGGCTCACTGCTAATCTTACCTGATCTTTCTGCCTGTCCCTCCCTCCCCAACTCCTTTTAACTCCCCACCCCGAAGGGGAAAGATACTATATTGAAGAGTTTATTCCTTATAAACTTATGTTGGGTTGGTCCTCAGTTTTAATTTAATTCACATAGTTAAAAGTGATAGATTAATAACTACCACAAATTGTCATTTTCTAAGCTGTGCTTGATGCTATGATATTGCTGACTATGTCGTTTGGGCTAAGATGTTGTGATTGATCTAATCAGTTTTCCTTCCTGGTATAATGAAAATGAGATAGTCTCAGAGTCATTAGAGACTCAAATCCTAAATACAAGCTATATCTGGAAGACACCTCTGAAAAGCAATCATTCCACAAGGGTTTTAAACACAAGCAACAAAGATACCTACATTAAGCAATTTTGAAATATCAACCCAGGAATTAAAACAAGGACAGTACCAAAAACAAAAATGAGAAGACACTTAAGCAAGGCACAAATGCAGGCTTCCATGCCACAAAAAGGAAATTCTGGGGGAAATGAGGTGGAAAAGTCTGATAAGCAACCACTTGGACACCCTGAACTGATAGCACAGGAAGTAACAAAGCAGATGCATGAGGCTCTAGAAAATTTCAAAACAAAAATATCTCCCAGATAAATACAGACATGGTGAGCAGAGTGAAAGACATGATTAGAAGCTCTAGGGCAGAAACAGATAAGAAAATAGATGAGATGAGAAACATGCTGGAAGCCATGAATGCCCAGCATAAGAAACAAATGGAAAACATGATTGCCCAACATAAGAAAGAAATGGAACCCATGAAACAGATTCAAACAGATAACTAGGAGATTAAAAACTTTATTGAAAGCATGCAGAGCAGACTAAGAGAATCTGAAGACAGAATATCAGATATAGAAGACAGGATAGCAGTTAAGGAGCATGAAAACAGAGATTTCTTGAAGATAGTAAGGGACCATGAGAAATCAATCCAACAGCTGCTAGATGATGCAAAGAAGAATAACATAACACTCATAGGGGTCCACAAAAAAACAGGAGAAAGGGGCTGGGGATTTAGCTCAGTGGTTTCGCTGCCTGCTGTGCAAGTGCAAGGACCCAAGTTTGATCCCCAGTACCAAGAAAAAGAAAAAAACAAAACAAAACAGGAGAAAGTACAACTGACATAAAAAACTGTTCACAGAAGTAATAGTAGAAAACTTCCCAGACAGAGCTAGAGAATTGGACATACAGATAAGTGAGGCATATAGAACTCCAACTAGCCATGACCAAAAAAATCTATACCTAGGCATATAATAGTCAAGATCCCAGAAACCCAACAGAAGAACAAAATTCTACAGACAGTTAGAGGAAAGAAACAAATCACCTACAAAGGAAAGCCCATCAGAATCATGGCAGATTTCTCAACACAAACCCTCAAATCAAGGAGAGCCTGGAGTGAAGTATTTCAAGTCCTAAAAGAAAATAACTTTCCAACCTAGACTGTTGTATCCTGCAAAATTATCTTTCAAACTCAATGAGGAATTCAGATACTTCCATGACAAAGAACACCTGAGAAATTTCATGAACACCAAACCAGCACTCCAAACAATTTTAAGCAATAACCTAGAAAAAGACAATGAAGGTCACAACTCCATGAGGCCCAGCAGAGAGAAGGCAAGGTTAAACACTAAAGCAAAAGGGGGGAAAATAAGAAATAAAAGAGCCAACAAGAGGAAAACATCATGACAAGGATGGGTCAATATCTGTCAATTATAACTATAAATGTTAATGGCCTCAATTCACCAATCAAAAGAAGTAGACTGACAGAATGGATTAAGAAGCAAACCCCAGCAATATGTTGCATACAAGAAACACACCTAACTCAAAAGGAAATCCATAGACTGAAAGTAAAAGAATGGAAAACAGTTCTCCACGCCACAGGAACCTAGAAAAAAGCAGGCATAGCAATCTTATTTGCAGACAAAGTAGATTTCAAACCAAAGATAATTAAGAGAGACAAAGATGGTCACTACATCCTTGTAAAAGGAACAATCCAAGAGGAAGAGATGACAATCCTAAATATATGTGCACCAAAGACGAATGCCCCCAACTATACAAAACAAATACTAATGGACACGAAAAACCAAATAAGCACTAATACAATTGTAGTGGGGACCTCAACACCCCTCTATCACAAACAGACAGATCAACTAGAAAAAAAAGTAACAATGAAATTCTAGAACTGAACCAAGCTATTGAACAAATGGACTTAATAGATATTTACAGAGTGTTCCACCCCACAAAATCAGAATACACATTCTTTTCAGCTGTACACGGGTCATTCTCCAAAATAGACCATATGCTATCTCACAGGACATGTCTAAGTCAATGTGAAAGAACTGAAATTACCCCTTGTATATTATCAGACCATAGTGCAATAAAATTGGAGATCAATAACATGAGAAACTGCAAAACTCCCATAAACACCTGGAAATTGAATAACACCCTCCTGAACAACCAATGGGTCACAGAGGAAATTAAAGAAGAAATTAGACAGTTTCTACAAGTAAATGATAATGCCAGTACAACATACAGGAATCTATGGGACATAATGAACACTTTTCTACACGGGAAATTCATAGCAGTGAATGCCCATATTAGGAAAACAGAGAGAACTCAGATAAATAACTTAATGAAGAACCTCAAACTCCTAGAAAAAGAAGAGACTAACAAACCTAAAGCTCACACAAGAGAGGAAATTATAAAGATCAGAGCAGAAATCAATGCAATGGAGACTAAGAGAACAATACAAAAAAATTAATGAATGAAGGAGTTGATTTTTTGAAAGAATAAATAAAATTGATAAACCTTTAGCCAACCTTATCACAAAAAGGAAAGAAAAGGCTCAAATCTATGCCATTAAGAATGAAAAAGGTGAAGTCACAACAGAACCAGCAGAAATCCAAAGAGTCATCAATACCTACTACAAGAACCTGTACTCTAATAAAATGGAAAACACAGAAGAAATGGACAGATTCCTAGATACATAAGAATTGCCAAAATTAAATGAAGACGATATAGAAATTCTAAACACCCCAATTACAATGAGTGAAATTGAAAATGCAATAAAAAACTTACCAACAAAGAAAAGCCCAGGTCCTGATGGCTTCACTGCTGAATTCTACAAGACATTTAAATAAGAACTATCGCCATTACTCTTTAAACTCATCAAGGAAATTGAAAAGGAAGCAAGGCTTCCAAATTCATTCCTGGAAGCAAGTGTTACTTTGATTCCAAAACCAGGGAAAGACCCAACCCAAAAAGAGAATTACAGACCAATATCCCTAATGAACATAGACACAAAAATCCTCAACACAATAGTGGCAAACAGAATACAGAGTGTCATCAAGAAGATCATATACCCTGACCAAATCAGATTTATCCCAGGGATGCAAGGATGGTTCAACACACGTAAATCAATAAATGTAATACACTATATTAATAGAGTCAAGGACAAAAACTACATGATCATCTCAATAGATGCAGAAAAAGCATTTGACAAAATCCAACACCGATTCATGATAAAAACCCTACAGAAAATTGGAATAGAAGGCCTTTATCTCAATCTGATTAAGGCTATCTATGAAAAACCAACAGCCAACATCATACTAAAGGGGCAAAAACTGAAAACTTTGATGCTAAAATCAGGAACAAGACAAGGATGCCCACTATCACCACTTCTATTCAATATCATTGTGGAAACATTAGCCATAGCAATTAGAAAAGAGAAAGAAATAAAAGGAATAAAGATAGGAAAGGAAGAAGTGAAACTGTCATTATTTGCTGATGATATGATACTTTACATAGAAGAGAGAAAAAACTGGGTAAAAAGTCTTCTAGACCTAATTGACAGATTCAGTAGAGTAGCTGGATACAAGGTCAACACTCAAAAAACAATAGGCTTCTTATACACAAATAGCAGACCCATTAAGAGAGAAATTTTTAAAAAATTTAAAAAAATTTTTAAATTTTAAAAAAATAAATTATCTAGGAATCAATCTATCAAAGGAAGCAAAAGACCTCTACACTGAAAACTACAGCACTCTGAAGAAGGAGATCAAACAGGATACAAGAAAGTGGAAAGACATCCCTTGTTCCTGGGTAGGAAGAACCAATATAGTGAAAATGGCCATACTTCCAAAACTGCTATATAGATTCAATGCAATGTCAATTGCAATTCCAACAATATACTTCACAGAACTAGAGAAAACAATCCAAAAATTCATTTGGAACCAGAAGAAACCTAGAATAACATAAGCAGCTCTAGGCAACAGAGACATGGCTGGGGGATCACAGTCCCCAACTTGAAACTATACTACAAAGCTACTGTGATAAAAACAGCATGGTACTGGCAAAGAAACAGACCCGAAGATCAGTGGAATAGATTAGAAGATGCAGAAACAACTCCAGACATACTCAGCCATCTCATCTTTGACAAAGAAGCCAACCACCCTCATTGGAGGAAAGATAGCCTATTTAATAAATGGCTTTGGAAAAACTGGATTTCAACCTGCCAAAGATTAAAACTAGACCCATACCTATCCCCGCGCACTAAACTAAGATCGAAGTGGATTAAAGATCTAAATATTAAGTCAGAAACACTAAACTTGCTGGAAAATAGGTTAGGTAGAACTCTTGAAGATATTGGCATAGGAAAAGACTTTATGAACAAAACCTCAGTAGCATGGGAACTAGCAGAATCAACAACTGGGATTTCATCTTATTAAAAAGCTTCTGCACTGCAAGAGAAACTACCAACAGAGCTAAGAGACAACCCACAATGTGGGAAGAAATATTTAGCAGCTGTAGCTCAGACAAAGATCTACTATCGAGAATATATAAAGAATTGAAAAAAATCAGACCCCCCCCCAAATTCAAAGACCCAATTCAAAAATGGGCATCTGAAATGAACAAACATTTCTCAGACAAAGAAGTAAAGACAGAAAATAAATATATGAAAAAATGTTCAACATCACTGGTCATTTGAGAGTTGCAGATAAAAACAACACTGAAATTCCAACTCACTCCACAAAGAATGGCTGCTATCAAGAAATCAACCAATAACAAATGCTGGCGGGGGTGTGGAGAGAAAGGAACCCTTCTCCATTGTTGGTGGGAATGTAGATTGGTAAAACCACTGTGGAAATCCGTATGGAGATACCTCAAAGAACTAGGACTACAGGTCCCATTTGACCCAGCTATTCTCCTACTGGGAATCTTCCCCAAAGAATTAAAAGAATCATACCACAGAGATATATGTGCACCTATATTTATAGCGGCACAGTTTGTAATAGCTAAAGCTTGGAAACAGCCCAAGTGCCCATCGACTGGAAACTGGATAAAGAAGATGTGGGTTTTTTTTTATAAAATGGAGTACTACTTAGCCATAAAGAATGAGAAACTAGAGGCATTTATAGCTAAATGGATGCCTACTGAGGCCATGCTCTTAAGTGAAATAAATAGGACACACATGTGTAAATACTGAATAGTTTCTCTAGTGTGAGAAATTGAAAGTGTAAATAAGGATGAAAATGATTAAAATGAATAACTGATAATTTGAAATAAGGAAAGGCCCAAGGCTTTGGGGATGGTGGGAGGGGAAGGGGAAAAGGAAGAAGGGAAAGGAAAAACTATGAGAAAAAAAAATGGAATCAAACTCTGTGTAAATAGGAAAGGGTGGAGGAGGTGAAAGGTGCACAGGTAATGGGAGAAAAAATAAGGACTAAGATAACATCATGTTCTGGTACAAACACCCAATGATAACTGTAAATGTATTTTATACCTAAAATGTACCTATATATATATAAATAAAAAAAATTTATGGGCTCCTTTTCCCCCCTTTTATGGTGATTTAATTGCATTGGTTAAAAAGCAGCTAACCAATTCTCTAGAATACCCTCTCTAGCCAAGTCTAACTTTATTTAGACAATATAGATGGACAAGCTGATTGTTTGAACCAAAATGCGAACATTAACAAACATCACAGCCCTCACCAATAACATTGTGACTTTGCTGTCACGTGTAGACTCCCCCTTTCAAAAAAAGCTTGTGACCATTTTGTATGGCTTGTCTGGAAACTTCTGTAAATCTTATGTTTTAGTAAAATATTTTTTGTTAAAAAAAAAAGAAGGCAGACATTTCAAATCATCTAAGACGCAGAGAAATTCTGCCACTGGCTGAAGCCTTGGGGTGAAGGGCTGATAATTTAATGCCTGCAGCAGTAAGTTGTGGAGGAACAGTAGCTCATGAGGGAAGATGTCCAAGATTACACCCCAGCCATGACCACGCATAGCACATGCCTCAGCTCATACCAGGTAGGTACATGCCCCAAGCTCCAGTTCCTCTCACAAACTGAATTACTCTCATGTCTGGAAAGGTGAGGAGGGATGAGGGGAAAACCTAAAATTAAAGGAGAATTTACCTAAACAAATTAAAATTTAAACAGTAGCAAATGTACTGAATCAGTAAGATGACATTTCTTTTATTAGTGAGGATGTTGTTTTGAGTCATGAACCAAGTTATTTTATAGAGGTTTGTCTTCCAGTCCTTTAAAAAAATAACGTATATTCCTATTTGATATCATTGGTAGCAACAGCCAAATTCTCCTGGGCTGTATGAATTTGTTGATCACAGCTCTGTGTAGCTATGACCATACTCAGGAGGGAAGTTAATTGAAGAAATCAGATTTGAGGTTTTTCTTCAGGAGCCAGAATTGTGCATTGGGCCATAATTTTTATTATTACCCTTCTTCATGTTAACATTGTTATTAATATTTATTACTATTACATTTAATGAAAATTTACTATCTTCTAGCCATTGTGCTAATTGCTATACTTAGGTGATTTTACTTAGGCTACAGTACACCTGGTTGAAGTTGATGTCATCTGAACTGTATAAATAAACTGAGAATCACGGAGATTAAATGACTTTTTATGGTTGTTTGACTAGTGGGTGACAAATGTGGCATTTAGTTTTTTTCTGACTCTAAATGTTTTATCAAATATGAAACAGTATTCCGAATTGAAGAACATGTACAATGGACAAAGCTATAAGAGGAATTCTCAAACAAACCCCTCTAATTATTAGAAACTTAATGAACTTAATGAATATTGCCGTTTACTTTGGCTGGCCACCATCTTCATTTTCATGAGAATTTGCACATGATTTCTGCATGCCTCAAAAGAAAGGTAAGGTCCCTTTCCCGTTACATGTATAATGGGAAAGGGATCTTACCTTTTTTTTAATCTATCATTTTGTATGAGCTCTCATATATGAGAGCAATTTTGCAGGCAGGAGATAAATACTGTGAACTAGGAAACCAAATGTAGCCTTTGCTGGGCCAACTATTCAGGGAGGTTCTGGGAAATGCCAGCTAGGTTGTAACTGTCAACTTTGAGGCATGCAGAAATCATGTGCAAATTCTCCCCATGGGGACAGGGGGAGACCCCAGTCTTGGTTAGCTCACTGAGCAACCTCAGTTTTGTGAGTCATTCATTATATAATCCTTCTGTCTCTCTACAGTCCATGGGCTTGGCAAATGTTGAGTCTTTCCATTAGAGAAAATGACAGGTTCATATATAAAATACGAAGAAAAAAAGGATTATTCAGTCTCCACTTCCTGATACTGAAGAAGTTGATGTACAGCTCTAGGCAAAATCTCTAATCCAGTTCCTTTTCATTCAGGTGAGATCACTTTAGGCAATGAGACCCATTCATTTCCAGCTCCTGAAGAGCTTGGATCCCAATAAAGCCTGTTGTCCATCTGCTTCCAGTTGCCAGCTCAACACAGGCACCAGAGACACTAGCAGATGAAAGACAGGAGATTGGTGAGGATTACACCAGCCAAGAGGGAAGCCATGTTCCCTCCTTCATCCACTCTCAAAACCCAGGTATCCTCTGATGCATATGTTAGCCCCCGCAGTTCACGTTCCATTCTCTACCACATCCAAGAAAGAATACAAAAAACTGAAACCAGTAGTGATTATAAGGACCCAAGAGCATCACCGCCTGCTATTGACATCTCGTGTTCAGGCTTGTCCTATTTGCATTCTCCACTCCAACCTCCTGATTACTTAGGATCTGGGGAGAGAGACCTAGAATCGTGGTTACTCCTTCAGGCGGATTTTCTCACTGGAATGTGCCCATGAAGTCATTAAGAGCTATCTGATTGATATGTTGGGACATTTCCTGAGGCCAAAGAAATAGCAGTCATAATCCCATTGCCACTGTGTGCTCTAATACCCACCAAGCCGAGTAAGGCTTGGGGTCTTCTGCTTATCAGAGAATACGATGAAAACCTTTCTATCTCCATTGGTTAGTATTGTCCATTCTTAGATTCTTCCATGTATGGCTTTCTTTACTTCAGCATAACCTTTTGTTGAGATTCATTGAGTTGTTTTGTGTATTGGTAGCTTCCTTCTTTTTATTGTTGAATAATATTCTTTTTTCTTTATATATCCTTTTATTGCTACATTTTAGGTATACAATATAATGACATTAATCATTGGAAATTTGCACCTTTACATAATCTCTTGTTTCTTATATTTTCCCCCTTCCCCTGCCCTCCCTTCAACCCTTCCATCCCTCCCTATTTACAGAGACATTCTTTGCTTTTTTTCATTTTCTCATATTAATCCCATTCCCTTCTTTCCTTTCCCCTACCCTTGCCACTTCCCCTTCCCGTTTGAGTAATATTCTATTATATGGACACACTGAAAATCACTTGTCCATCCTTTGTTAATAGATATATGGTTTATTTTCCATTTGGAGGTTATAAGACTGATGTGAACATTCTAGTATAAGGGGTTTTGTGCTAGACATATGCATTTATTTCTCATGGGTTCATAACTAAAGTGGAATTGCTAGGGCATAAGTTAGATACATGTTTAATTTTAGTAAACTTTTTCTGCTAAACTTATTCCAAGTAATATTGTTTCTATGACTTGTATTTGAAGGAAGAACCTATCTATCCTTTGTTCTGAAAGTTTGATAATTTGTGTCTATAAAACAATTGAACAATTGACAGCAGACTGATTAACACAATAAATAGTATACAACTATATTAATATGCAAGTACTTGAGAGTCACACAGAATAAAAAACACAAAGGGCCAAACTGTTGACGCTTAAGTACTTTTTTCATGGGGGAGAAGGAAGTGGAAGCTGTAGGCAATTTTAAAGGAAGAGTAAAAACAAATAAAGGAAGAGTAAATGATTTTTAAAGAAGATGAATGGGCCCAAAGAACAGACAGTACCCTTGTCTTTGGATGTTCACCTGGGCTCTGGGTTTCTCTACTGGCAAGTTAGTCTTCTGGAGAACCTGGGCTTCAGGTGGGTAGGAAAATATCAGAGAAATCTTCCTCTGCTGTAAGAGGGAAAAAAGAGCAAAAGACAGGATGGTTGGGGGGTGTAAAAGGTGGTCAGAGAGAGCTGATTCTCTTGTCATTCAGCACACCAAAGGGCCATAGGTTGGGATATTGTTTTCTGAGCCTCAACACTTGCAGTAAGGAGCTGTCATGATATTGGCATCATTCTCATGACTGTTAATTTTTCCATTTTTATAAAATGAACACCATAAAATGTCAAGTATCCTGCTAAATGCAAGAGGTTCAGAGTTAAAAACAGTTTTGTTCTCAAGGCTATCAGTATCTAGAAAAAGAGTCAATGCATCTACATGTAGAGATGTTTTAAAAAAACACAAAAGTATAATATATTGCAGGGTCTGACAAATGGAAAATGAATGCTCTTAGGCTGAGATGAGGGAGAGGGGATTCACTGATACCTGGTGCATCCATGTGAGGCTTATCAAAATGTCACACTGGAGAGGCACCAGAAGAATGGCCCACTTTCACCCAGGGCATGCTAAGTAGGTAAATTGAACATTCACTCCATGGAATACTTTGTGTTCACTAAAATTACAATTAAGAAGAAAATCTGTGTAATGAATCTGGAAAATAGTAGCATCTATTTAAAGTAAAAGAGACAGAACAAAACTTCTCTTGCAATGATTATGACTGCATAACCTATGCTTAAGAATATAGGATAGAGAGAAATTTGAAAAGTAAAAACAAACCATGTATTATTGTAGTGCAATTCTGGGTGACTTGCTTTTTAATTTTTCATTTTCTTACAGATTTTTCCTTTTGGTTCAATGACATTTTTTAAAGCAAAAAAGTTAGAAATTATTCCTATTCAGAAAAATAACCTTGTCCCAGACTTAAGGATGTGAAAGTTGTTTGCATGATACTTTCTACACTTGAGGCTGTTGAATAACTGTGCTCAGATACTCCTGTTAAACCAGAAATCAGGATTGTTTGGACCGAATGTGCCAGACAGGTACAACTTAAGCAAGCTGCAGCCCTTGATCTAAATAAAGCAGTGCAAGTGTCTTCTCAAGCCCTTTCTACTTGAGGGAGGCAAGGGAGAGAGAGATTTTAGGACTCAGGGTGGGAGGTGTTTGGGGGTCTAAAGAGAATGCAACCAGAAGCGATGAACTTGCTCTGATGGTTTTAGAACCAACAGTCACATGTTGTGTACAGCAACACTTAACCCAGTACCATTTTCCCCGAAACACTGAAGTGTGGAAAGCTGCCTACCCAGCTGCCAGCTATACTGTTTTAATTTTTCCTTTAATTGGCCCAAACCTGGCCAACACAGACATGGAGTTCTTCTTTTTTCTTGCCTCCCTGGGTATAGTGATGGTACACAGTCAATGCAGCCCAGCCAGGGACCCCAGCATGGGAGCAGCTCAAACAGGGGCACCCAGCTGCTATCCAGATCAAAGAGATAAGCAACTTGTTTCCAAATGAATTATTGGCCTCAGCAGGCTGTGAGGCACTCTCATTCTTCTTACAGAAAGCAACTTTGGAAAGGTCTCTAGAGGGGTGGGAGGGTTTAGAAATTTAAGAGGTCTCCAGCAGTTCAGTCACTGTAGCTTTCCACGCTCACCTATGGCAGGAATAATCATCTGGGCTTTCTCAGTTGATGGCTTCTGTCCCCACCCAGGCTTCCCAGCCTGTGGTTACAAGTGAGATTCCATTAGGGTAAATCTAGTACCCTGTGTTGCTGGCTCCTGCTCTCTCCCTGCTCTCTGAAATCTTCCCCAAAGCCCAACTTTCAGTTCACAGGTCCCCAGAGTGTTATGTCCTTTCTCGGTGAGCTTCTTATTGACGTTCGTGGCAATGTGGTAGCTTAAATAAAGCCTGTCTTTGCTACTGCTGAGGTTACCGAGATTTCTTCACAGGATGCTGCTGCTGCTGCCCTACAGGGTTCTCTTGGTTCTGCCAAAGCTGGAGAGTCCCGAAAGCAAAACAGTTCCACTGCTTCTCCCTGCACTGATTCTCATCATCACAGCAGGGCTAGGTGACTTCTGACCAGAAATGGGGAGCTTGCTTCCCCCACCAACTCTCTGCTTCTCTTATCATTTGAACATCAAAACATCCAGCCTTGAGAAAACAATTCAAAAATTCATTTGGAACAAGAAGAGACCTAGAACAGCAAAAGCAATTCTAGGCAACAGAGAATTGCAGAGGGTATCACAACCCCCAACTTGAAACTATACTACAAAGCAACTGTGATAAAAAAAAACAGCATGGCCCTGGCAAAGAAACAGACCTGAGGGCCAGTGGAATAGATTAGAAGATGCAGAACAACTCCAGACACACTCAGCCACCTCATCTTTGACAAAGGAGCCAAACAGCCTCACTGGAGGAAAGATAACCTCTTTAATAAATGGTGTTGGAGGGTCAGGGATTTAGCTCAGTGGTTTCTCCGTCTGCTGCTCAAGTGCAAGGACCTGAGTTTGATCTCCAGTACCAAAAAAAAGAGAAATAAATGGTGCCAGAAAAATTTGATTTCAACTTGTCAAAGATTAAAACTAGACCTATATCTCTCACCATGTACTAAACTAAAATCAAAATGGATTCAAGATCTAAATATTAAAACAGAAATGCTGAACCAGCTGGAACAGAGGGTAGGTAGAACTCTTGAAGATATTGGTGTAGGAAAAGATTTTATGAACAAAACCTCAGTTGCCCATGAACTAGCACAAACAATCAACAAGTGGGATCTCTTCTTATTAAAAAGCTTCTTCACACCAAGAGAAACCACTAACAGTGTGAAGAGACAATCTACAATGTGGGAAAAAATTTTCACCTGCTGTTCCTCAGACAAAGGTCTACTATCTAGACTCTATAAAGAATTTAAAAACATCAGACCTCCCAAATTTAGAGACCCAATCCAAAAATGGGCATCTGAAATGAACAGACATTTCTCAGACAAAGAAGTAGAAATAGCAAATAAACACATGAAAAAATGTTCAACATCACTGTTCATTCAAGAGATGCAAATGAAAACAACACTGAGATTCCACCTCACCCCAGAAAGAATGGCTGCTATCATGAAATCAACCAGTTACAAATGCTGGTGGGGCTGTTGGGAAAGAGGAACATTGTTCCACTGCTGGTTGGAGTGTAGACTGATGCAACCACTGTGAAAATCAGTATGGAGCTACCTCAAAGAACTAGGACTGGAAGTCCCATTTGACCCAGGTATTCCCCTGCTGGGTATCTTCCCCAAAGAATTAAAAGAATCATGCCACAGTGATATATGTGCACCCATGTTCATAGCAGCACAGTTTGTAATAGCTAAAACTTGCAAACAGCCCAATTGCCCAACAATTGGAGATTGGATAAAGAAAATGTGGGTTTATTTTTAAAAAATGGAGTACTACTCAGCCATAAAAAAGAGAAATTAGAGATATTTATAGCTAAATGGATGCACATTGAGGCGATACTCTTAAGTGAAATAAATAGGGCACAGGTGTAAATACCAAATAGTTTCTCTAGTGTGAGAAACTGAAAGTGTAAATAAGGACTAAAAGGTATAATAGATAATGTGAAATAGGAAGAAAAGGAGCAAAGGGGAAGGGGAAGTGGGAGGGGTAGGGGAAAGGAAAGAAGCAAGTGGAATAAATATGAGAAAATGGAAAAATGGAAACAAAGTCTTTGTAAATAGGGAGGGATGGAGGGGTTGAAGGGAGGGCAGGGGAATGGGGAAAAAATAAGAACCAAGAGAGATTATGTAAAGGTGCAAATTTCCAATGATGAATTTCATTATATTATATACCTGAAATGTACCAATAAAATTAATTTTTAAAAAAGCATTCAGAATTGTGCCTGGTAAGAATGGCGCATAAAAGGAGTTACTTCTGTTTTTACACTCAACCCAACTGAGTGGAGGAGGGGTGGGGAGCTAACACTTACACTGCTCCACAGCCTGCCTTTTGTTCTACCCTTCCCTGCCAGGAAACTCTTTCTGACTCCCAGACCCTGTCCCAATGTTAATATGGTTTTTCATGTGGAGCATTTTGGAATTTAATCCCCATTGTGACATACTAAGTGAGTGGAAGCTTAATCTAACAATGGTGCTTACAGCTAGGACCTTGGGTAATAATTGTGATTAGATAGAATTATCAAGATGGCACTTCTAATAAACCCCACAAATACTGGTGGGCTTATTAGAAGAAGAGAGACCAGAATAGGCACTGTGTGTTCCCTGTCTCTCACCATGTGATACTTTGCACTGTCTCAATACTCTGCCACCAAGGCCATCACCGGATGTTGCCTCTCAACCTTGGACTAGAACTGTGAGCCAAAATAAACCTCTTTTCTTTATGATTTACCCAATCTATAGTATTGTGTTATTAGCAACAGAAAAAGGAATAAGACAGACTGTCTCCAGAACTAAGTGAGAACTAAGAATTAAGTGAATATCCCATCCAACACTGCTTGACTTTCTGCAGGGCTCAGCTGTAATTTCTTCCTCTACTCCTCCCAGTTTCTTAAACTCAGACCTTTTCCCAAATGTATGCGGTGAACCAAAGCATGTGAGATATTACATCAAAACCACCATCAGACTATTCACTCTTTTCTCTTCATGGAGCTCCACTGGGTACCACAAAGCCCAGCATCCCTGAGTGGGCTCTGGCCTCATTTACCATCTACTTTCACCTTATATTCCTCTAAGATCAGTGACACGCTGAATTTCCTTCCTGAGCATCCGGTATATTACAAGAAATTTATTAAAAAGTACTTAGTACCTTAGACAACCTTTGGAAAAGTTGGCGGATCAGGCCTTAGATTAAATTTTTAGGAGCAATTAAAAGGGAGAAAGAAGGATTAGAACCAAGTGATCTCTGCCAGGCTTTGAAAGCTGTTGCTGGTACCTTTCACTATTAAATGGATGATCTATTTCTGCCTCTTAACTCAATTTCAAGGCAAAGTCTCAGTTGAGGTCATCTGATTGGTGAAAATAAATAAGTTGCTTTCCTTGGTATTATTATTATTGATTTCACATTATTGTTCTTTGATCCAACACATTTTTTGGTCAAGTACTTTGAAAACATAAAAAGCCACTACAGATTCTTCTGCTTGGCCTCTGAAATTACCCTGGGCTCAAGAACCATCCTAGGCATTGTCTTACTGATTCCACCTTTTCTTTTGTTGGCTCTCACCACTGCTAATATCATACATCAGCTCTTCCTGTTATAAACACTGTTCAAATTTATGACATTACCTTGAACTGTCTAATTGAGGTTTTGGGTAATATTTACAGTGATTGGGCCTATGTTCCATGCACTAAAATCATGTTAGTCAACTTTCCATCACTGTAGCAAAATACCTGAGATAATTAACTTATAAAGAGAAAATATTTGTTTTGGCTCACAAATTTGAAGATTTCAGTCCATGATCAATTGGCTCTGTTGAATTTGGACTTTTGTTGAGCTCCACACAATGGTGGGAATATGTGAGACCACCTACTTCATGACCATTAAAGAAAAGAGGGAGGAAGAGGTTAGCGTTTTACAATCCCCTCCTAGGTACGTCCCCAATTACCGAAGACTTCCCCTGGGTCTCACCCTGAAGGTTCCATTACCTCTCAAAAACACTACTTTGAAGACTAAGCCTTTAGAGGACTTTAAGGGAACATTTGACATCTAAACTGGAGCCAAAGTCCTGTCAAACCTTCTTCCATCACCTATGGCCCACCGAGGACTTTAAAATACTCTTCCAAAAGTCCTACAATTTCTTTAGCCTCTCTGATAGAAGAAAGGGGAGACATCATACTGATTTGTTAATAAAAGGGTGTTTTGGCAAAGGAAATCTCCTAAATTAGGTGAATGATTTCCCTTGGATTTTGTGCAACATGGTGGTGCTGACAGTGTCACCTGGTGGCAGAGAGAACAAGAAGTGGAGAAGGAGCAACTGGATATAAAGGAGTGAAGGAGGATGGCATTTGAGAAAATATACCAAGACCAAATAGTAACTTTCATGATTCTGAAGCCCCTAACATGCTTTTCTTGCAGGCAGCAAAATAAAGAGCATTGTAATGTATTTCTCTGTCCTGCAAGCAATTGGTCATTCCGAAGAATAATGGTGTGGGGGAGGGAGGCTGTTAGACACCTATGTTCTCACCATTGTACCTTGAAATGACTCATTTCTTTTGATCATTTCCTATTTTATATGTTATGTTTAGCACTTCTACATTTTCACTTATGCCTATGATCTTTTGAAGATCTAAGCTCATGAAACTCGGTAAAGGTCAATGAAATCTCATTTAATGTTATCTTCAATTTGTGAGTGATTTTTTAAAAAAATTTGGTAACGAAGATTTTATTTCTTAAAAAATAAGAAAGGATATCTCCAGTTTTCTAACTTTGAAAACTCCTTTCAAATACATTTTCACCTGTGCACATATACTTATAAATGTTAGACTATGTGACTTTGAGTGATTCACAATGATGACTTCCTATGCGTGCTTCAGCCATGTTTGCCTATATGTACACACATACGTAGATTAGAAACTGTTCTTAGGAAGTTGTGACATTGTCGTTTGTGATATGAATGCTAAAACGGCAACAGCAGCAAACAGCTAAGGCAATGAGTCTCAAATATCGATGATTTTCCCACCCAGGGCATTTAGTGATGTCTGAAGGTATTATGGCTGTCACAGCTGGACTTGATGTATTACTCGGACCCTCATAAACAGAGGTCAAGGATGCTGTGAAGGATACTGCAATGAATGGGGTAGCCCCCTACAACAGAGTCCTCCTCTCCCAAGCGTCAATAGTGCCAAAGTGCTGAAAATTCCTATTCCAGAGATAGAAAAGTTGGCACGTTATTCACTGAACAAATGCTTATTAGGTGCCTATAATGTGAAAGACTCATTTTCAGCCATGATTCAGATATAAGGATAACCCTAGCATTTACTATTGTGCTCCCAGTTGATTTACAACCTAGTAAGAAAGAGCATCAGGCAATGTCCAAATAGGAGACATTTGGTATGCACAGAACAAGAAAAACTGGAGAACTATTTACAAATGAATGAATGTAGGAGAGGCATAAGAAACAGTTTGGTTACTTGATCTAGTAGCAGCTGATGTGTTATAAACTCTAC
Organism: Heterocephalus glaber; assembly: GCF_053883595.1. Taxonomy (NCBI): domain Eukaryota; kingdom Metazoa; phylum Chordata; class Mammalia; order Rodentia; family Bathyergidae; genus Heterocephalus; species Heterocephalus glaber. The sequence continues at coordinate 22,564,737 of NW_028258351.1, read as the reverse complement.
ACCATACAGACATAAGGTATAAAGGGGATACTAGAACTGGGAAGGAAATAGGGTCTCATGTCAGCTACTTTGAGTGGAGTGACCTTCTGTTGAGAGGTACAGCCTCTCAGGGAAGGAACTAGGGGACCAAATATCCTATCCTTTCTCCCATCTGCTACAAAAGGACCTCAGATCAAAGCCAACAGAAGCCAGAATGTGTCGGTGCTTGGCATACAGCTGAGGATCCTACTGTGGAAGGCAGGATATGGGAAAGTGAAAAGTAGACTGGGGACAGGAAGAAGTGGAGACAAACCAAAGGTATCTGAACAATGAGTTACTTTATAAAATAACTCTTCATTTGAAGCAGAAATTGTAAGTGCCATAGAGAGGCCCAAAATCAAGGGTTCTTGGCCTTCAGGGGCATGAAGAAGTCTTTCCAGCTTGGATGAGCCCAGAGAAAGCTTAGGAAAGAACATGGCATTTGAGAAGATGGCTTTGTGGAATGAGTAGCATAATCTATACATCATCCTCTCCCAATTTTGAAAGGTCAAATTCTTCATATGTGTTCAGAGTAAAGAAGGTTAGATTACAAGCCTCCCAAGACTCACCATCCTACTCTCCCACAATTCCAGCTCTGTCTCTGGCCTCTATTTCCTTCGGAAGTAGTTTCTATCTAGAATGCGTCTCCCTCTTCATGCTGATCCACAGAATGGCAAATTGCACAAGTCCTACTTCTCTTCTTACATATTCTTTTGTTCTTCACAACAACTTGTAATTATCTATCTATCTATCGATCATCTATCCATCTATCTACCTATCTCTATCATCTATTACAGCTCTATCTCAGCTTTTATGTAGGATTATAGTAACAAAGGGAAATTATAATATAGGAGTGAAGATATTTTAAACTCTACACATAGCAGTAGTCTTGCTATAGTTCAAGGAGAAAGTACAGTGTTAAATGCACACAGGGAATGTCCCTATAGGCTCCCTCAGTTCCTCCTCAGGCTCTCTTGTGTTGAGGTCTGCTCCTCATTGTAAAGCCTCTTCTTCCATGCTTTCTATGACTTTTTACTCATTTCAGCAAATCTTTCTCTCTTCCTAAAGAGACTGATCTCAACCCAGTCAATACCTCCCTCCCTGCTAGCCAAACATTTACTCAGCTCTGACTTATTCATTTAAGATAATATCTTAGGGAGAGTTGATGGTGGGTTTGGCATCCCAAGTCCCATTGAGACACTGGTTTGGTGTGGATGTGCTTTAGCCAGTCCTTTTGAGGTCTCCAGACTACAGTGAGTTGCAGACAATTCTCACACTTTACTGACTTCTCATTGAAGAGCTGTAAGATTTCTTTACAACTCTTCACCAATACATATAAACTCTCCTCTACTACACACACATACACACCTCCCAAGGACAGATACTAATTATCAAAGATATTGCAGTCTAAATCCATAAAGTAGAAGACAAACATTTTATAATATCCCCATAGTTTTCACAGCCTCCCTGCTGTGTGTAATTAACACCTCATATAATTTACCCTTGAACAGTGTAAGTGCTCCCACCCTTTCTCACGGTGAACTCTAGGGCTTATTGGAAATAAGAAATGGGCCCATTTTCCAGCTTTATGCCTCTTAAGAACTGCTCTCATAACTACACAAAGATTTAACGGAGGCTTTGTAATTACTTTTTGAGAGAGGTAGATTAAATTCTTAGCCAAGAGCCATTCTCTCCCCTCAGAGTCCCTGAAGGGAGAGAAGTAGGATAGTTTTGTTTTCCTAGTACTGTAAGGTTTTAAATTACGAGAAAGGAGTGGGAGTAGGAGGACTGATACTCATGGTGGAGAGAATGATGTGAACAGAAGCACAGATATTTAAAATAATGGATATCATTTAAATAAATGTTATCTAAGAATGGAAAGGCAAGTAATTACGTGTATATGGGGGTATCAAATTAAAGGTCAAATCCTTTGAAGATAGTTTTGCATTTAAAAATTGTATATACATGATTTAAAAGATATTAACTCACTGGAACAGAAATATGAATTCATTTTGTTTTCTAAGATTCTGCTATCACTTGTTCTGTAGTCAACTATATCCTTCCCACTTGACAGTGAATTCCCTTCATGATGCCATAGTTGAATTTCATACCTCTCTGCACACTTCCAGTTATTAGATCAATCTTACACCATGTCCCTTAGAAGCAGTGTTTTTTATTTGAATTTGTTAACTTCATCACCATTTTAAATTTCCCAGCTATTTCTCCTCACTCTAGGGGACAGGCTTGTGGATAGAGGCTAGGAATTCAGAAGTGGCACATACCCTGCTGGTGTCAGAGGCCTGAAGGAGAGAGAAGGATGGCATGTGTCCCTTACAGACTGTCAAGTGGTAAACCATTGCTTTTTTCTGTTGCTTTTGTTTCTTTTTAAACACTGAGCAGCCAGTACCATTGATTCTGTGTGTCAAGTTTCAAAGACATAACTGTCAGAATTCCATGAATGGTAGTTGTTTCATGGCGGGTGTTCACTGATGCTTTTGAGATCCCTGGGCAGGGTGGTGGTTCTTTTGCACATCACTTTGGATTTGTCTCTCAGTTTCAATGTTTTGTTTTTCTCTCAGTACTCACTAAGGCTGTCTACCCATCACATTTTGTTTCTGGGTGTCCCAGACCATGCCAGAAACCCTAGCTCCAAAATTCTCAGTGATATCTACCCTCATTCCTTCTCTGGAAATTTATACATCTTTGCAATATGAAATAGTGATCAGTTCTAGCTTCCCCACTGAGATCCAGTAGTACCTCTTTATCAGTAGTTTTGCTTTCTGTGGTTTTAGTTACTTGCCATCAAGCAAGATCTAAAAATATTAAATAAAAGAATTTAAGAAAAAAATAATTTGTACATTTTAAATTGGGCATCATTCTGAGTATTGTAACAATATTTTGCACTATTCTACACCAGCACAATTGGGATATAAATCATTCTTTTGTGCTGTGTATCTACACTGTATATGCTGCCCGCCACATTAGTCACTTAGTCACTGGACTGGTTACCGTATAAATTTTTACAGAAATTATGTTCAAGTATCTTGCATTTTACTTAATGGCTTCAAAGCACAACAGGAGTATAGCTGGCAATTTGGATATGCCCAAGTGAAGCCATAAAGTGTTCCTCTACATGAAAAGTGAAATTTCTTGACTTAAGGAAAAAGTATTAAGATTTATAGTAAGAATAAATGTATACATGAAATTATGAATAGGGAAAAGGAAATTTATGCTAACTTTGTTGTCATTCCTCATACAGCAAAAGTTACCACCAAAATGTATAATGAGTGCCTGATTAAGATATAAAAGGCTAAAGTTATAGGGCTTGGTACTATCCATAGTCTCAGCCATTTACCTGGTCAGGAAGGGGTGTCTTGGAAGATATTCCCTGCTGATAATGCTCGAGGGACCACTGTATCCCCCCTATTTCAGTCAGACTTTCTTTCTTCTACCCCCATTGCTATGCCATAGTATCAATAAATTTACAAATCTATTAGCTTGTTGACTTCCAGCCAAGGTGATCTTCTATCAGAATATCTTACTTCTTACTCTCGACTTAGATGATTTAGGCACTTCCCACTTTATGACTGATTGTCTTGGTGGCTCCTCCCTCTGCTTTGGGGAGAAAAGAGAAGATTCACTTTTCTTGAATATGACATTCCTTCAAAATGCCACCTCCTCTCCCTCTCAGCCTTTCTTTTATATTGAGTCGTGTGTGGGGAGTGTGTGGGCAGTGTTAGATTTTCTGAGTGGCATCACTTTACAAGTCCTGCAGGAAGAGAGCAGACAGAATGACCTGTGGTCCTTTCAAGTGAGAATTAGGTGTGTAGCACCTTTTATTCCTAATCCTGGACCTAAATAGCTATCATGGATTGAAATTTTATGTCCCTTTAATTTCACCTATTGAAGCCCTAACCTTGAATGTGATGGTACAAGGACATGAGGCCTTGGGGAGAAAATAAGATTAAAATGAGGTCATGAGAGTGGAGCTTCTATGATGGGGTTAGTGTCCTTATATGAAAGATATCTCTCTCTCTTTCTCTGTCCCTTTCTTTCTAATCTGTACAAAGAACAGGTCATAGGAGCACACGGTGAGACAGAGGCCATCTGCAAACCAGGAAGAAGTCTCTCATCAATTTGCCGGTGCCACCATGAGCTTTGACTTTCAATTTCCAGAAATGTGATACATAAACGTCTGTTGTTGAAGCCACTCAGTCTATGGTATTTTGTTCCAACAGCCTAAACTGACAAAGATACCAATTCCAATATTTGGCAAACAGCAACATCTGCTATTGTGCCCACCTTCCTAAGCTACATGAACCCCTTCCTGACCTTTGGGTTAGATATTGCAATTTGTGATGTCACACACTTTCTGAGACTATGAAAATTTTGTTACTCACATAATTGAAGTGTAGGGTAGGGCTCAGAGTAGGTCCAAAGCGGCTTGAGAGACTGAGGAAAGGAGTAAGGCCTGGGTTTCAGTGATAGTGGAAGAGGAGGGCAGGAGTGAGATTTCCCATTCAGAAGAAGGAGTTTGGAGGAGTTAACCCTTTTGCAGCTGCCAAGAAGAAGCACCCAGGATTCTTTATCAGTTTCCCCAAATATGGGGCACAAGGGGAAGCAGAACAAGTGAGGTTTAAAAGCTGTCAGGATTTTAACATAAGAAAATGGAACCAGACTCTTTATTACAGTTACATGGATATCACAGAAAAAAAAATTATGTCATTGTTAAAGCACTCCCTATAGAAAGCTGGACTTGGTCCTGGAGAAGCAAAAACCAAGGTGAGATTAAATGTGCATGATCTTATGGGAAAAATGCCTGTGTAAGAAGGAGAAAAAAGAGGGAGCCAGGCAAATTTGGAGGACCATCTGACCATGATACAAGTTCGACCTTAAGTGAGGGACAGAGGAAGAGAAGTTCCTTGTAGTCTAAAAGTGGTTCAGGAAAGTCTTGGTATGTCCTTGAGCCAAAGCTAGTCAGCAGAGGGGCCTCTGCAAGAACCGGTCTCTCCTGGTGTCCCTGCTGCAGTCGGCTCTGAGCCTGGAGCAGTCATGGAAGCCTGGCCTCTGGGTGAATAGATGAATGGGTTTCACAGCTCAGCTGCTGGGACTCTAGTCAATTATGCTTGTTAGAGTACTGTTAAGCACATCCTCAAAGCCACCACACAATACCTAGTCCCAGTGATTTTGTTCACTGCTAAAAATATTTTGGAGTTCTTTATCAGGGGCACTTCTTCACAAGGTAGTACAGAAGCAGTGAAAGGGGGAAAAAAGCATTTGATGGCTTTAAAAATGATTTTTTACCCTGTACCCAAACCAGTCTATCTATTTCAGTACTTAATCAGCACCAGCTCTGTGTGGGTTTGGCTTACAAAAAAAAGAACCTGCACTTAAATGATAAAAGTTGCCACTCTTAGTAGTATTTCAAGGAACGTGCCATAAGATCTGACGGTAATTCCAAGAAACCATTCATAACATCATAGGAATAAGTGCACAGATTTCCGAGGTGACTTCATTCTCATTAGCTATAGGATTTCAGGAGTAATATTAAAAAATAAAAGTAGCTCCAGTTTATACTCCATTTCCTCTGTGTGTGTGCACAAACAGATGGGTATGTGCAAAAATTCTTCACTTCGAAGCTGATTAATAGGACTCTTCCAAAGCTCTCTATGTAATATTGTATTTGTACTTTTGCATTTTTTATCAAAAGCTTTCTAATTTTATAACCTTTTGGGCTCACAAAAGCTTCATCCTCCTCAGGTATGTGTATGCACGTATGAGTGTGCACGTACTGGTGTGTTGTCTGTGTATTGCTGTGGCTTCCCAAACGCTCCCATTCTCAAACTTAGGTACATATGGTTCTCCATATGGGCAGTGCTTCCCTTCACTCGTGTTTTTAAATGTCTTTGGATTGTTGAATAGAAAGAAGTTAAAGGGCATAGCTACAGAAAAAGCCTGGTAAGGCAAGTTTCCGAAATAGAAGGATTGGAGGAAGGACAATTTCTTACCCTCCCAGGGGCTCAAGTCTGGTTTCCACTGTAGGCAAATTTGGGAAAAGGATCTCTTCCTTTACACCACTAGAGGGCATCGGTGTGCAGACAATTTCTGGATTTGGACAGGGTGCAGAGCTCCAGGGAGCAAAAGGGAGGGTGACTCTCAAGTTCCTATAGCTCCAAGTCCCTTTTTCTGTTCAAAGCACATCAGTCTCCAATAAAGATGTTTCTTCCTGGTTCCAAATCATCTTAGCATTTCTTCCCTGCGTTCCACTCCTCAGTAAGACCATCCACATCCTCCCTCAGATTTTTTCTGTTCATCTCTATGAATGAAGGTTAAAGAACTCCCATGGTCCTCAGGAAAATAGACCTGGGAGACAAACAGACTTAGAAAAGACTACTGAGGTAACCCGAGAGAGAGAGACCTAGCTTCAGGTCCTGGATCTGTCACTGGCTACGTGATCATGAGAAAATCACTTTCTCCCTTGGAACCTATCTACGCTCATCTGTATAATGAGAGGGAGAGCTCTCTACAGTCTTAAGTGTCAGTAAGAAATAAACTACATTTCACTAAACATGCTTATTTGAAAATAAAAGCGTCATTATCTTCTGTCATTCACGAAGTACGCAATAAAAATGAGTGGTTAAAAGCCTCCATTCTGAAATTCTGAAGCCTGAATACTATTTATAAATTCTTAGTGCATGAGATTCCAAATTAAAGACTTGTTTGGGTCTGTAGTTCAGCTGGGAAATTTTCTCTCATACCCATGCATTGAGAAAAAACCTGAACAAACCAAAAATCAACAACTTTTCTTAATCAATCAGAAAACTAAGGTCCAGGAAAAACTGCTGGCCCCAAAGTAGAGGAAACAGACGGACACAGAGAATCACAAATCACTGGAGCAAAGTCTAGGAGCAGAAAACTGTAAGAACTAGTACCAGATTCCTTTTACTCAATGAGTCATGTCTGGGTTACAACAAAAAATAGCAAAGCATACTAAAAAATTGTTTTAAAGAGATGGAGACAAAACTAGCCTCAGAAGCTATTTGCTGCCGAGAAGGTGGAATTAGACTTGGGATTTAAAACAACTATGATTAACGTTAAGGGCTGTAATGGAAAAAGTAGACAACATACAAATATCAATGGGTAATGGAAAGCAGGGAAATGGAAACTAAGAAAGAATCAAAAGTAAATGCTAAAAGTGGAAAACACTGTAATGGAAATGAAGAATTCCTCTCATGGGTTCATCAATAGACTGGACTTACTGGAAGAAAGAATCAGTGACCTTAAAGAAATGTTAATAGAAACTCCCAACATTGAAAGACAAAGACAAAAAAGAATGAAAAAGAGCAGACTATCTAAACTTGTAACAATGATAAGTTGTAACAAATGGGAATATGGAACCAATTGAGGATTTTCATGCCCATCGGTCACCAAACTACTCAACCATGCCACCCCAGCCTGCAAAACCCTGAGATGAACTAAGAAACCGTAGTTTGCTCATAATTAAGTATATCCATTTAAAAAATGAAAAACTTCATGAGGCACCAGTGAGACTTTGAGGTAGTGGAAAGAAGATTCTTTCCCCAGTCCCTCTGTAACCTCATAGTTCTTATTAACTTGTGTTTGATGCCTCTTCTACTCTCTCAGGTTCTCTGCCTGTATCTTGTCCTCCAAGATAACACTAACTCAAACCACTGGGTTGTGATCAATGAGACCACAGAGCTCATATTTCTTCACAGTATTAACTGGAAGGTCTTCTTCCATTTCTGATGGGGTTTTCTTTGTATTGAGCTAGAGAAAGTTTGGACAGTTTGGAGTAGCATGTGCAGAAGGAGAGTCTCCTTCTGTCCCTGCAAGGTCACAATCTTCAGGTCTCCTGACTGTACTGGAATGGACTGGTTCCATACCTTGCTCTTTATGTAATCACATTTATTATAAATGTCCTAAGTATCATGGAAGAACTGCCACATTTCATTCTCATCCCAACCCTCCCATGTTCAGTTTGCACCCTGTTTAAAAATCTTCAGTAACACTCTTCATGAGAATGACTTTCAAGGTAGCTTTTTGTCCTAGTGGAATGAATGGGCACACCTCTCTGACCCTTTCTTTTCATATTGGCTGCCAAGCTTCTGGAACCCTGAGCTATATTTGTACTTACCTGAACTCATCCCCTTACTTCCTTGTCTTTACATATTCTATTCCTTATTCCTGGAAAGACCTCTCCCCACTTTTTGGAATGAGTAATCAACACGATATTTTGTTCTATAGTGGCCTCTACCAGGAGCTCTTCCCTAAGAAACCAGTCCAGGTTACATGCTTCTCTCAGATCTTTCCAAATAACTCAGGGACAGCTCTGGGCTACAATGGCAGCTTTCAAATGCCTGGAGGGTAAGGATTGTGTCCTTTCTCTTCACCTATTATCTAGGATAATACATGGAGCAGGCCTTGTTATAGGACTCAAACACAGTCCTCCACGACTGCAGATTCAGTATTCAAAAATTCAACCAACTGTAGATTGAAAACATTTTTCAAATAGCATCTGTGAGAATGTGTACATACTTTTTCTTGTCATTATTCCCTAAATAATATAACAATTATTTCCATAGCCTCTATGTTATATTATGTATCATAATTAATCCACAGATGATTTAATGTATATGGGAGAATGTGCATAGGTAATATGCAAATATTATGCTTTTATATATAAGAGACTTGAACATCATGGAATTTAGTATCTTGGAGGGTCCAGTCCTGGAATCAATTCTCCATGAATGCCAGGGGATGACTATATATGTGAATTGATGAAATGTAAAGTCTCAAAAAGAAATTGTAGAAAGAAATTAAATATAAATCTTAAGAGAGAAGAAAAGCAAAGGTAGATGAGAACCTTGGAAAAAATGACAGGTAAGTTCTATGTATTATTTTAAACATAGAAGTAGGATTATTGTTTTAGCCCTGGTTTTCACATTGAGGAAGTACAGTTTAAGAAAGGCTTCTTAAAAATTGTTTGGAAAAAATCATTTAAAATATCAGCACAACTAAACAGAATGTCTCTCCAAATGCTAAATACATTCACTAGCCGTCAAAAGGAAAAGAAAACATAAAAAGATGGAAAGCATAGAGAAAGACAACTGAAGATCAAGCATAACAATTATATCAATAAAAGCAAATTAAAAGGCAGAATTTAAGATTGGGTCAAAACCCTAAAACTGTGTATTTTCTAGCCATAATTTGCAGATCTAAAATGAAAGGTCCAAGCAGATTAACATAAAAGCATAGGCAAAGACATACATAAAATATTTAAAGAAGAAAAACAGAGAAAGCAGAGTTTACCATATTAATAAAATATGATGTGAAAACCCAATGTCAAAACCTTTTATAAGATAAAAGGCTATTTTAATTTCTCTTAATTTTAATTTTTAATAAAAAATTAAACATTTGTAATCTAACTTTTTTTTAACTTTGAGAAGACTGCTATGCACTGAATGTATCTCTCAAAATTCATGTTAAAGGCCTAACCTCTCCATGTGATGGTAGTTGGGGATAGGGCCTTTGGTAGCTAATTAGGTTTAGATAGGGTCACAGTGGTAGGATCCCCATAATTGTATTAGTACCCTTATAATTGTAAAATGCTAGAGCCCTTTCACAGTCATAAAAGAATACAAGGAGGTGGCATTCTACAAACAAGGGAACAAAAGCCTTACCAGGCACTGAATTTGCTGGCACTTGAGTGTGGACTTCTCAGCCTCCACAACTGTGAAAATACAAATATCTATACTAGTTTAGACAACTCAGTGGCTGGGATTTTGTTATAGCACCCTGAGCAGACTAGAGAAAACCTTAACAAAACATGGTTCCTTGACCTTCACCCCATCCAACATCTTTGAAGCAATATTTTTCAACCATTTCAGGTATTAGCTCCATGTTTAAAGTAATGTACATAAACTGACATCTCTCCATCAACAATACTGGCTTCTTACAACACAAAGGAATGTTTTTTAATACTTACTTTTTGCTGCCCTCATTTTTTTTTCGCTCTATTTATATCACAGTTTGGGTTTATTCTTCAGTCAGCATTGTATCAGTTAAGAATGCATGTATTTGGTTGCAAATAATGGAAATCACTCTGAACTGTGGTTTTCAGGTGGTGAAAGGCTGATGTAGTAACTTTATATTTTCATCAGAAACAGAAGCTCTTTTTTATTTTTCTGTTCTATTTTTGGCCTGTGAGTTTTGTTCTTATAGTCACAAATTAGGTGTTGTACCACTGGTATTGTGTCCATGCTTCAGGCAAAACAAAAAGGAAGAAGAAAGGTAAGACAGAGAAAAGAAAAATTTCCCCAGAAACTTTTACCTTTTGCCTCTTTAGTAGGCAATATGTCTTAGGGTCATCTCTAGTTGCAAGGGAGTACAGCCCTGCACACATCTTTAGACACATTGCTGCCTTAACAAAGTAATGGCGCTTTGTTTTGTTGTGGTACTAGAAATCTAGGACCTGGTGTATAATAGGCAAGTACTCTAACACTGAGCTATACCCAAGCCCTTTTAATTTTATTTTGAGGTAGGGTTTTGCTAAGTTGGCTGACTGGCCTCAAACTTGTAATCCTCCTGCCTCAGCCTTCTGAGCAACTGTGATTATAGGCATGCACTATTGCACCAGCAATAGAAAGGTTTTAATGATAATGAAAAAAATGGTGTAGAAATTGGCAAAGTAACCAACAGTATTTTTATTATCCCAGGTGTTTTTATTATTACTACTACATGAATAGTGTCAACAGCTTAATAAGTAATATATTATGAGTATTCCCTTCCTTGTACATCTTCCCTTAGAGTCAATGCTTTCCTTTTTACATTTATTTGGGTTTTTTTGTGTGTGTCTTAAACTTGTAGTTGACTTTTTCCTTAAACATCAACAGCTCTGCAATGTATCTCTCAACATAAGTTCCATGTGTTTCGATGTGTCAGATAGTCTATCATTTCACCTCTTTTTTCAGGAAGCACCACTAGTAGAGCTTCCACCCTTCTGCTCCAGTGTAAATTAATTGCTTTCTAGGCTTGCTTCTAGCTTGTTGGCCTGGGGCTCAACTTTGTCATCATTCTGGGAATTCTCTTTATCCTCTCCTTTACCTTCCTGGGTTCTCCATCTTTTTTTTTTTTTCTTTTTTCTTTCCTTCTTTTCTTTCTTTCTTTCTTTCTTTCTTTCTTTCTTTCTTTCTTTCTTTCTTTCTTTCTTTCTTTCTTTCTTTCTTTCTCTCTCTCTTTCTTTCTCTCTCTCTCCCTTCCTTCCTTCTTTTTTTTTTTGTGTGAATTACTACCAAAATTAGATTGCAGCACTTCCTTCAATTTCTTTCAGACAGAAAAAAGAGAAAAAAATTGATGGTAGCTACTTTTTTCCCCCCAGACTTTTGCATTTCTTCCCCAATGCTTAATTGAATATTTTGTCAGTCTTGGATTCTAAACTGGAGGAAATTTTCCTCAAATATTTGAAATCTTTGTCCCATTGCTTTCCTTCTCCTGTTCTTTCAAAATTCAATGTTATCCTTCTCACTGCTCCTTTGTGACTTGTATCTCAACAAGTCTTGTGTATTTTTAGGATCTGTATTAGGCAGTGTTCCCCAGAAGAAAAAAGGATGGAGATTATCCCTATCTATCTATCTATCTATCTATCTATCTATCTATCTAATTCAGGAGAGAGAGAGAGAGAGAGAGAGAGAGAGAGAGAGAGAGAGAGAGAGATTTAGGATGAGAATTGACTCACTTAATTACGGAGAGTCCCATGATGTACTAACTGCAAGCTGAAGGTGAAGGACTGGAAGAGCCAGTGATGTCATTCAAAGTGTAAAGCCTGAGATGCAGAAGTCTCCATGTCTGAAGGCAAAAGAAGAGGAAATTTCAGCTCAAGGAGAGAGACCCTTTCCCCTACCTTTTTGTTCCACTGGGCCCTTAATGATGCCTGCCCACACTGCTGAAGGGAACTTCTTTAATTAATCTCTGATCCAAATTTTAGTTGTTTTAGTCAGTTTTCTATTACTGTACTTAATGGCTGACTTAATCAACTTACAAACAGAAAAGGTTTATTCTGGCTTACAGTTTTAGAGATTTCAATTTGTGGTCACTAGGCCTTGTTCCTTTGGGCCTGTGGTAAGGCAGCAGCTAGATTTTTATGGGGAATATGTGACAGAGCAAACAGGCACTCCCCTCATGGCTAGGATGTGAAAAAAGACAGAGGAAGAAATGGGGTCTCACAATCCCTGTCCTTCACTATCTAAAGACCTCCCACCAGATCCCACCTCTGAAATGTTCCAACACCTCCCAACAGCACCAAGCTGGGATCAGCTTTTAACATAAGGGCTTTGAGGAGCACTCCAGATCCATATTATAGCAGTAATCTCTTTCAGAAAAATCTTTACCAGTACACTCAAAAATTATTTTTTTCAACTTTCTGGGCATCCCTTAGGCCAGTCAAATTCACATAAAATTAACTACTATAGAATCCTTTAATTCAATGATGTGAAATTTTGCTATTGTGTGTACTGACATTAACATTTTATCACCCACTGTTTTAGGCATTGGGTAAGTACTTTTTTATTTTTTTGGTACCGGGGATCAAACTCGGGTCTTTGTGCTTAACGGGGGAGGCAGTGGAACCACTGAGCTAAATCCCCTGCCCTGGGTAAGTATTTTTAACTGAAGTCTCTTATTATTCACTTATGGAAATGTTAATTTTTATTATTTCTTTGTGAGATCTTCTACACTTTGTTTGTTTGTGCTTTCTAAAACTAGTATAAAGTTAAGAATTGGATTTCCTTTCTTATCTAGTTCTTAATCATTCTGTTATAATTTCTTAAAGATTCTTCAACTTTGTTTTCCGAACTCTGTATTGAACTTTAAATTAGTTATCACATTTTTAATTTTCAAAAGTTGTTTCTCATTCTGTGCTTGTTCATCCCTTTTGTAAACAGCATGTATAGTTGCTTCTCTGATACGCTTTTATTATCTCTGAGGATATTAATTAAAATTTCTTTAGAGTTTATCCTGCTCCCTACATTGTCTTAACTTCTGAATTTTTGTTTGTTTGCTGTCTTTCTTCTCTGTCATATCAGAAGCTTTCTTTAGGTGGATGGTTCCCAGTTCATGTGATTCCATTTATTTTTAAGAGTGGGGCACTAGGCCCGGGGATTTAGCTCAGTGGTTTCGCTGCCTGATGCACAAGCGCAAGGACCTGAGTTCAATCCCTGGTACCAAAAAAAAAAAGAGTGGGGCACTAAAAATTCTCATGGAAAGTTACATAAATAGAAATGATGGAACTTGTTGTATAGCAAACATACAGCCAGTTAGCTTCTCCTTTGGGAAAATTCAGTGTCAGTGTAGGTAGGTCTTTTCTTCAGTTGGGCATAGAGAGCCTGTTTTCTCCAGCCTAGTACCTAGAATTATAAAGTGCATATGAGATGTTATCATTCAATATGCTGACATTTGCCTAATTCCTCTGCTTTCACTCTTACATCTCACCCTGGCCCTCCTCAATGTTTAATGTTAGTTTAAAGGCTCTCTGGTTAAATGTTTTAAAATGCTTTTCTTTTGCTTTATATTGGCAGGAATTGTCTGACTGTCTAGAATAATAGCAGAGCAGAGAGCCCTGGATCTCATGAACCCTCTGGTTATCAACTCCTCCTTGTCTTAGGCTTGTGCAGTCTCCAATTCTTAAAGCTTTTCAGAACTCAGCTGAGCACAAAGTTCTTTCCTCTACTGTAAATTAGTTAGGCTTTTCTCCCATTATTAAGCCACTGAATATTCATTTATTCATCTTCCTTCTTCACTTTCAATTATTTGGGGGTTGTAGAAGCCTTCTAATTTCACTAAAGATGGAATTTAGGTTTTGGTTTCTTTTTTTGTAGTTTTGAAAAATGATTCTGAGAAGAGACAGAAACCAAAGAAAAAAAAAACATAACCTCTTTTCTGTGTTTTTCCTTAAACCAGAAGCCTCATTTTGTTGTGATAAAAGTTACAATTCATAGTGAATATTAACTGACACAAACTTTTATCTGGAGAATAATGTTGCATCAAAATATATTAGAGGAAAGATTTGATATTCATAGAGAAATTGACAGAACTAGAAAGGTAGTGGAAAACCTATTATAACTCCTTAAGTCTTTGACAGATGAGTAGGAAAAAAATAAGGAGGCTGAAGATCTGAATAGTGTAATTAATTAGTTTGATTTAAAAGATATGTTTCAAGTTCTGTACTTCACAGAGAATAAAAAGGAAAAGAGTACAAAGCCCAGTAATAGATCCAAAAACATATGAGGATGTATGTCATGAGGTAGTTGGCATTTCAAATCAGTGGTTAAATGGTAGATTATTCAACAAATGGTGTTGGGAAAACTGGTGAATGACCTGGAAATAAAGAAAAGGAAACTAATGATTTCCATCTTTTAAGTATTGCTGCCAATTGTTGGCAGAGTGTTTGACTTCTGGGGTTTTTTTTCCAAAAAATTCCTGTTCTCAGGCCTTTTAATGGTCCCGAGGCTACTTTCTAGGAATTCCAAACAATAATCAGCATTAAGACATTTGGCTTCATTTGGCAATTTAAATAGCTGCATCATTTTGAAACCCAAGATCGCTGTGCTTCAGCCTTCTTAGTTTACTGTCCTGCATGCATTTGATAGCATGAAACTGGATATTGCCTTCTTTCAGCTGAGAGGTTGTAAGGCAGTGATTTCATAAATTGAAAGGATCAGGAAAACCACCCTCGCTAAACAAGGTGACTCTATAGTCAAATCTTTATAAAGCCCTCTAATACTATCTGAGCATTCCCATAGAACTCTTCCTCCAGCTTTCCCATCACCTTTGAATGCTCCCAAATCTGCAAAGAAATTCCAAATACCCCGACTTCTTTCTCTATACCCTATTCTTTTATCTAAGTGGAATGTTCAAAATATGTAACTGTTAATGGCATTGTGTCAGGAGCAGCAACCAATCAAAATGACGCAGTATCAGTCAGTTGAGAAATGAGATGCAATTAGCCAGTGCAAACCTGAACCTAGAAAGTGACCATCAGTCACTTAGAAAAAAATAACCCCCCTATAATTCTCTTGAGAATCTTTCCCCAAAACTTCATTTTGCTTCAGGTGTTATATTTCCTCCTAATTTTTACCTCCTCTTTAAAAAATTTTATTCTATTCTTTAGGACATCATTGAGTTCTTTGGCCAAACCATGTTAGGATTTTAAAGATCACTATGAATATTCCCCCAAAGCACAAAGACAGTTTCTTTTCTTCCCGAGTATGCTGTCTTCCTGATCAATAATTTTCCTGATTTTATTTCCCATGAAAGGCTTTTGGGCAAGTACATTTTCCAAGTGAAACTGAAGTGGGGACAAAGGTAACCACTGTCAGACTAGAAAATGACATGACTAAGTGCTATAAAGTATGAATCTTTTTGTTTCTCCAGAATTTATACGTTGAAATCTAATCCCTAATGTGAAGTCTGTAGGTCATGAAGGTGGAGCTTTCATGAATGGGATCAGTACCTGTATAAAAGAAGCATTTTTGAGCCTGTTTGCCCCTTCTGCTATGAGAGGATACAAGGAAGGTAAGGTATTTGGTTTTAGCTACCCAAACAAATAAGGCACTAAGCATGCTCTGAATGGCTTACTTGTTTGGGGAGTATCTTCATTTTGGTTTTCATATGATGGAGCTCCTAGAAAATAGGCCTTTTCCTCTTCTCAGTTACTCCAAATTCTCACTCAGTTTCATCTTCCTGTATACGATACACCAGGAAGCAGAAAGATCTTCTGTGTTTTAAGGGCTGGAGAGCAAAGAGAATAAAAAAAAGAGACTCAGAAGGAAGCCCAGAAGAGGCCAAAAGCATTTCTATCCACATTTCACTGGCCAGAACTCACTAGCATGTCCTCCTGTCACTGCCAAAGGGTTGAAGATGGAATGTAGCTTGTAGCCAGAGGAAAGGAATGGGTTTGTGAGCTCTAATTGGTCTTACTTTATTATCCCCATCCAGCATGGTGCAGTACTGCTATAAACTGGTGACCAATCTGTGATATTTCTTCTTCCTTTTTTAGGTAAAGGTGATTTTCTTTGAGGTTACGTTTCCCTTTGGATAGTTGTTCTAAAGCCTTGGTGTGCATCAGAGTTACCTGGAGGAGCTTGTTAAGATGCAGACTTCTGGTACTACCTCCAGGAGTTCTGGTCCAGTTGGTCCAAGTGCACTCAGTGCATCTGTGCTTTTAATAAGCAGCCAAATTGATTCTGACACAAAGGATCTGCAACTCCTGTTGAGAAATACTCCTTTAGAAGTTCAAAGTTATTGAAACAAATGAGAAGAAATTGAGTCCTTTGGTGAGAGATTCCGTTATGGATGAGAAAAATAAGAGCAAGAGGCTAAACTTTGCTCAAAGGGCTGAAAGTCAAATGGAGAAAAGTTTTTGCCTTCTACCTTGAAGAAAACAATATGCAAACATGCCTGTGTGAGCCTAAAGCAGGGAGCACTATGGGCCACTGTTATGATGTTTATAATTTAATTTAAAATATATCCTTAATTCTAAGACACACCGTTTTGTTTCGCATTTTAACATTTCCGATGACATGATGTATCTTATAACCAATGGTGCCATAAAAGTTTATTTGGCCACATTTTCCCCTTAGAGATGCACAAAATAGTAATATATCATAAAACCTTTGCATTTTAGATTCATAAATAGGGTGTTTCAGCATAAGGAGTGATAGTCATGTGTGTGTTTGATTTTACCTTTGCTGTGCTCAATTGCTTTAATCAAGAACTCACAGTGCAGGAGTGGCAAGTTAGCCCTCTAATTAGAAAGCCCACCTGTCAGAAAGGGCTGTTAAAGCTCCTTAGTTATCTTTATCTTTGATCAATATCTTTGATCAATACCAATTAGCATCACAAATGTAAGAAATAGGTTTTCATTGGTGGAATGATGGCGTCCAAAATTGTGAACTGGCTAAAATATCTTAGTGAGCCTTCCCAAGTTTGCATAAATAGTATACCTTGAACATCTGCCAAGGACTTCAGTTCATGACTTTTCAATGCATGCATCTGAAATGGTCCATGAATGGCCATCATTTCAAAGGACTCTGGTTGCCAGATGCTAGGTACAGGGTTAAGTAGATTCTGCTTCTATATTTTTGTGTCTGGCTCAAGACAGGCTCATGTGCATGGCCACCAGACAGCAGGGCTTCACTGAGCTCAGTGACAGGTTACATGAGCTACTTTTGTGTCTTGTTAATAATTAGAAGTTTTGCCTAATAAAAATCTAATATCAGATTTTGGTTGGAAATTTTCATTCACTAGACCCTGAAAGCAAGGTTGTAGAATTTAACTGCAACTATTGGAGACCACCATAAGCTATCTAGAACAACTTAATGCTTATAGATGACCACCTTATTTTAGAATAGTTACAATATCAGGGAGCAGAACTATTTTACCAGCAATGACAGATATGAGAGGCTATGCTTGTGTGCATTTCTTTAGACTTCAAATGTTGGTGGACAGCATTGCATTCTAGCTGTCTGTAACAGCAACATAAACAGGACCTTTGAATTCAACTCTGTGTGTGTGTGTGTGTGTGTGTGTGTGTGTAAGGGGGGCCTCTATAGTTTTAGCAAGGGTGAACAGAAAGCTCTAGCATTGAAGGCACCAGCTACACATGCCCTTAATTCAAATGGCACCTGGATTATGGCCATAGAGTTTCCCAAGATCAAAAAGGTACCACCTAATGTCCTGCTTTAGACCAACCAAGACTGGATATATAGATATATGAGTTACATATCTTGGAGATTTTTCATCCAGAGGATGAAAAGAGAGAAACAGTGGGTAGAAAATTAGTTGGGTAGATGAGGAAAGACAAGATTACATATCCTCATAATTTAGCTCTGAGTTTTATTGACTTTTATTTTTGGACAGTGAAGTAGAATAATATCTAAGATGCATTCTGGTGAAGCAGAACTGTGGGTGTGGACTCTCAAAACAATTTGGTTGTTGAGGTGTGTGTGCATGTGTGTGTGTGTGTGTGTGTGTGTGTGTGTCTTCAACAAGGAGGGTGAGATGAAGATGGGGGAGGAGAGAGGGGAAAAGAGGGTGAGAGACAAAGGCAGAGAGACAGAGACAGAGACTGGAAGCCTCTAGCTGTGAAAGGCAGGAGGAATCATGCTCTCTGATTTGATCATTGCAGCCTTACTAAGAGGTGACATAGTAATAAATCAAACTTCAGATCAAATTCCACCAAATACTCAGAGATTATCACAAAGAGGATACAAACAGTCACAATCTTTCTGTGGTTGTTTGCCTCTTTACACATTTAAGTACCCCTACCGATCCTTTGCCTGAAAGCTTACCATGCAATTAAACTCTTAAGACCATCCCTTGGAGTAGGATTCAAAGCAGCAGGTTCCTCCATAAATGAAGCATCAACTTCTGGATTTGACTGTTTCATATTGTATTAATGCAGTGCAATAGGTCCTATTAACCATTCTTAAGCAGTCATAATTCATTGCTACTACTAACCAAGTCTACTTTAATCAAAACTTATTCTAAAGGCCTCACAGTGTGGGTTGGTACAGTTTGTTTTCATCCATAGCCTACTGGTCATATTGAAAGATTTTAAAATGAAGGATTTAAAAGTGAACAGAATACAGCAACAATATTGATTATACACAAAATTGATAACAGCATACTATTAAGAACAATGTTATAGAAATTTTTTTGTTGTTATTTAGTGATGTTCACAATAGATGCATAAAAATCAAGGATAGTTCCAAGCATACATGTATATTTGTATGTATGTATGTGTATATATGTGTATGTATATATGTATGTGTATCTGTTCCTATTTGGAAATGTTGTCTGCCAAAATTACACAAAAGTTACAAAATGTCTACAGTGGTTTTCTTTGAATTATGTGTATTTTTATTTTTATTTCTTTCTTTTTGAATTATCAATACTTTCTAAGCTGTCTGATGTGAACATGTGTTAATTAAGAAGAAAAGTTAATTTTTTGAAGTTAAAAGGAACACTATTAACTTTTCCTCTTCTCAGTAGCCTTCCTATTCTGTCTCTCAGTAGCATTTAATGTGCAATTTTTTCATTTTCAAAAAGATAAAAAAAAATTTCAGCAGTTTTATTCAGGTACAATTTACATACCATTAAATATATTCATTGTAACCATGCAAGTCAATGATTTTTAGTAAATTCATGAAGTTTTGCAACCATCACTAGTCACTATAATTCACATGTAAAATATTTCCATCACCTGAAAATGTTTCCTCATGACAATCTATTGTTCATCTCTACTCCTACTTCAGCCCAAGTAACCACTGATTATCACTCTATGTAAGTATTCTGAATATTTCCTGTAAATGGAGTCATGTGGTTTTCTGTACTTGATTTCTTTCACTTCATGTATTAGTCCATTTTGTGTTAGTAGGTATAACAAAACATCTAGTGCTGAGCAATGTACAAAAAGAAAGAGGTTTATTTTGACTCATAATCCTGGTGGTTGAAAAGCACAAACAGCATGCACCAGTGTTATGGTGGAGCCCCTTGGCTGTGTTCCAATATGGCAGTTGGCATCACATGATGAGAGTTCATTCAAGATTCACAAGTAGTCTGGCATAAAGAGGCCACATAGGGAAAGAAAACAAAGAGAGTGATCCAGAAAACTGAACTTGCTTCATAACAAACCACTTTTGGCATAACCTATCCAACCTTATGAAACCTAGAACCCAGTCCCACAAGAAACCATTAATTGTTCTTAAAGACCTAACCAACTTTCTTAAAAGGCCCATTACCTCAACATTGGGAAATTACCCATTAACTTGACTTTTGGCAAGGACAAACCACATTCAAACTATAGTGTTTAACACAATGATTTTGAGATTCAAACATGTAATCCATACCAATAATGTGCTCCTTCTTATTGTCCAGTATGTGAATAGATCAGATTTTGTTTCTCCATTCACCAGTTTATGGACATTTGTCTTGTTTCCAAGTTTTTGCCTATTAGGAATAAAGGTACTAGGAATATATACCTACAAGTTTTTATGTGAACACAGCTTTTAATTTCTCTTAGGTGGCTAGGTGGGAGTGTAGTTGGTGGGTCTTTCATTTAGTTTGTATTTAACTTTCAAGAATCTGCTAAACTGTTTGCAAGGGATAGAACAGTATACAGTCCAATAAGCATATGCTTTAGGGTCTCAATTTCTCTACACCTTCTCAACACTTGGCTTGATCAATCTTTTGGAGTTTGATATTTATACCACACAGACAATTATCACATCTTCCTTACTGGTGTTCTATGGCTCTTCTCCTTTCTTTTCCCACTATAAATTCTCCAGCCACAGTAGCCACAAGAATTCTTTGAAAACATCATTTACCTTGTTCTCAATCCTCATTGATTTCCTGTAATCCAGCAGCAAAAGTCCTCAAGGTCTGTAAATGCTTAGCTTTGGCTCCTTCCTGACTTGTCCTGCTCATGGCACTGTGACCACATGGGGTTCTGTTTTATTATTATTTTTTAACATATCAGGGTCTTGATACTTGCTGTTTCTTTTTCTAGTCTCTACATATCACATGACCTCCTCTCTCATTTTAATCAGATTTTCACGCTAACTTTATTTTTCAAAGTTTTTTTCTGATCATTCCTTTTTAATAGGCACTGGCACCATAATATACTATTTCACTCCTACTTTATTTTCCATCCTGTTTCCAGTGATTAACCGAAAGGGTTTCATGTAATTTCTTTCTAAACATCTGTTTATTTCCACTGGTTCTTTCCAGTGATAGCACAGCCATTGTCTCTTTTTGTCTCCTTAATCTCCAGGATGTATAACAGTGTTTGGAACAAGGAACTTTCATGTTTACCTTTTTAAAAACATTTAAATTTTTGAGTTTCCTAAATAATTTATTCTATGAACTATTGGCTCTCATTGTATATTTTGTATATTCAAAAAGATGTTCCCCTCTTTGTTTAATGAAGAATTTTTACTTTCTGACTGCATATGCAATAACAATAAAAGAAAATATAAATCCAGTGGCTTGACCTTCTGATCTCCTTTTTCTGTCACCATTTATGAAATCTCTCTTAACACATCACTTTAGCCTCCTCCATCTTGACTGAAGTCATCAACAGGCCAGCCCTGGATTCCAGGCCTCTCTCTTGGTATCTGATCTCAGGCATAGCATCTGTGCCCTGCAGTGAGAGATGGAAAACTCCCAGGAGGCCTGCTAAATTGGGAGACTAGCTTCATTATTATGCATACCCAGTAAATCTAAGGCATGACTTATGAGACTTCTTTTAGGATGATTAAAAGAAAGAAAGAAACTAATGAGAAGATCACACACTTCATTTGTAGCAAACATTTTAGGCAGTTTTCTTCTAAGATGGTTTAAAGGAAACCCCAGGAGGATGAAATATGTCTCCACAAACTAATACCCCAAGTCAGAAAATGCAACAGGCCATATATTTTAAAGAAGAGTGTGAGCTGTCTAGTAAAGTTGAAACAGAGAAAGAGATGATGAGTGATGTTTGAATGTGTGTGTGTGTGTGTGTGTATGTGTGTGCGTGTATTGCATAGACAGCTGTAGAATGATGAAATTAAGGGTAGATAGTGGCTAGATGGTGAAGCATCTTTACAAATTTAAACATTTCTAGAGGGT
Organism: Heterocephalus glaber; assembly: GCF_053883595.1. Lineage (NCBI taxonomy): Eukaryota > Metazoa > Chordata > Mammalia > Rodentia > Bathyergidae > Heterocephalus > Heterocephalus glaber. Next base: position 22,543,035 of record NW_028258351.1, on the reverse strand, counting down.
AATGGAGAACCATTGAGAGGTTTTAAATGAAGACCTGACTTTATGAGGCTGGCCATTTGGAAGTATCTTCCAGTTGCAGTGTGGAGAAGGATGTGCCAAAGACAACAAGATCAACCAAGCTACTCTAGTAATTCAGGGGGGTATGCAACCATGGCAATGTGGAGTGAAAGAGAGAAGCACTTTGTCTACCTTGTAGAAATGGAAAAAGTTAGAGGATTGTAACGTTAGTGATTTCCACAAACCCCAAGAATGTTCCCAGCAAGACTAAGGTTCACTCTCTGCAGATATAAATGGGCTATGCCTTCTCTAGTTCCTGGCCATATGGATAAGGTGTTGTGGCCCCTTGAGTAAATGACCTATTAGGAGAGTTTTCTAGCATGGGAAAAAAAGTCCAGTTTTATAAACCTACTGAAAGCAATTCCCACTCTCATCAGCTTTTCTCAACCAGAGTAACAAGGACAGTGAGCCAAGGACAGATGCAAGCCAAGAGAACCCTTTAGGACTCTGCCCAACAAAGCAGTAGATCAAGCTAGAAATAATGAAATGCAAGTACAGACAGGTCACGTGTGATGTCAGAAACTTGGCCACAAAGTTAGCACACACAGCACCTTCTGCAGAAGTACCAAGCCAGCCCATCTTTCCTGGGACAGGCAAAAGACTTTGCATGGACCTCCTTGAAACTATGAGACCCTGTAGATCAATATTTCCTGACATATGCCTGCTGGAATACTTTGTCCCAAATCCACACATTGGAGACTACAGAGTTTCTTTTTTCTTTTAAAAGCAGAACTCCTTACCAGACAGCAGCCCTAAGTGATGATTCTCCATCTGCCGACTCCTCTCCCCAAACCTCCAACAGATTCTTCTCCACCCTTCTTCTCTCTCTGCTCTGTCCTTTTAACCCTAGGCTTTCTTCCCACATGGATTTTGGTTGGCTTTAGCCAATGAAAATTGGCAGCAGGTGGGAAAATAGAAAAGGAAATGGTCAGGCTATGCTTTCTTTTCTCTGTCTTAGCTTTGGCACTTCATTTTTGGCTTTCCTTCATCGAGATTGCTCCCACTGAATGGCCCCTATTTCACTGTTCCAACTCCAGTGGGTCTTCATGAACACTTTTTTCTCCTTATATTGCTTCAGCCCTAGGGAATAATAGCTTGCCACTGTTGCTTGTCTCTGGGCAACTGATCGTCCCTTCTTTGTTCCCTGAGCCCAACCTACTCCCCAACAGTGGTCTCTTCATTTAAAGAAACTGTTGATTTCTGTTTTCTGCTATGACTGTGATGGACAGAACACAATTCCAGTAGCTCCTGTGTATCATCTACGTAAATCATGGTGTTTCCCACTATGAGGAACATGAGTCACAAGGAAATTATGGGGCAGCACTCTAAGTCATATTGAAATTTATATTTTCTTTTTTTTCCCCCATTAACTTTATTGGTACATTTTAGATATACAATACAGTTACATTCATCATTGGGATCTTGTACCATTACATGAGTCTCTTGGTTCTTATTTTTTTTCCCCTTCCCTTGCCCTCCCTTCACCCCCTCCACCCTTCCCTATTTGGAAAGACCTTGTTTCCATTTTTTTCCTCTTCTCATATTTTTTCCTTTCCCTTTTTTCCCTTCCCCTACCCCTCCCAATTCCCCTGCTCTTTTAGACCTTGTCTTCCTGTTACACAATATCAGTTATACATTTTAAAAATTATAATATTAAGATCTAGGAGACATTACCACAGATTTTACAGAATTTAAAAGGATATAGAAAGCATATTTCAAAAATCTGTTTTGAAATAAATTTGACAACTTCTAAGAAGTACCTTGGAAGACAAATTAATGAAACTAACTCTGGAGGAAATATAAAATTTGAATAGCACCTATTAAAGAAAGTATATTCCTAGCTTGAAAACCTACCTATAGGACAACAGCAGGCTCATAAACATTTTAACTGATAAATTATATCAAACAATTAAAGCAGAAAAAAGAAGGAACACTTCTCCCCTCATTTTAGGAACTCCACATTGTGCTAATCCTAAAACTGGATAAAGATAATAGAAGAAAAAAGTATGAAGGTAGATAGAAATTTGTTTAACAAAAAAAACTATTGGAAGTCAGATCTGGCAGGATGTAGAAAGTGGTTTTGTTATAGGGATGGCAGTGTTGGTTCAGCATTGGAAGATCCACTCCCAAAAGTCATCATTTTAACAGAGGAAAGGAAAAAGCCATATGATCCTGTTACTAGTTGGAGAAAAAGTATTGGACCAAATTCTACAGCTGTTCATGGTAAAAGCTATGAGGAGACTAGAAGTAGAACAGAACCTTCTCAACAGATTAAAGACATGTACTCCATACTTCCAGCAAGAACGCCTTATTTGAATGGAGAAGATACAACGCTTTCTCCTTAAGGTGGGGAACAAGGGCAGATATGCTTACTCTTTATCTGTCCATTAAACTTTGAAACCTAGTCCCCACCAAAATAGTCTGGCAATAAAATGACACAACTAGGATAGGATTGGCATGGCAGAAGCAAAATCTTTATATGTAGATGAAATGATCATCTACAGAGAAAATATTAAGAAATCTCTAGGAGCCCCTAGAACTTGTACTTGAATTTAGCGGAATTAGAAAACACAAGGTATATATAAAAATTCAGGTCTGTGTATACTTGCTATAAATGAAGAACTGGATATTGAAATTTTAAAAGTTATGTAGGAGTACAAAGGATCCAGAAAAGCCAAAAACAAAAACAAAAACAAAAACAAAAACTGTGTTGGAAGACATTTAGCATCCAATTTTAAGACTTCTTCTAAAGCTACAGTAATCAAGGCAGTGTTGGTGTAAGGAAAGACATATAGATTATTTGAGTAAAACAGAGAATCTAGAAACAGAACCACACATATATGGTCCACTGAGTTTTGAAAGATTATTTAACATTAGCATTTTATAGAATATAAACTCGATTCAAGAGCCGAGGAAGAGATAGTGTCTTCAGCAAACGACACTAGAACACCTGGTATCCATATATAAAAAATTAACCTCAACCCTTTTTTCCATACATGAAAATAACTTGAAGGGATCTATGAACCTAAATAAGAAAGCCTAAAAGTATAAAACTTTAAGAAGAAATTACAAGGGAAAATATTTATGAATTCAGGGTAGGCAAGAACTACCTGGGATACAAAAAACATGATGTATAAAAGAAAAAAATTGATAAATGAGATTCCATCAAAATTTAGAACTTTAAATGACATCATTAAAATGAAAAGTAGTCCTTAAACAGACCATATTTACAATGCACATAACCTATGAGCAGAATATATAAAGAATTCTTAGAGCTCATTAATAGACAACCCAATTAAAATGTAGACATAAGAAGATGATAAATAGCCAGTATAGCACAAGGAATGGTGAATCAGAAAAATACTAATCAGTACAATAATAAGATTGAATTATACACTCATTAGGGAGATGAAGTTAAAAGTTTTAAAAGCCTTGTCCTGACTTTTTCTTTTTGTCGGATTCTCCCCCTTTGCATTTAATTTGTCATGCCCAATGGATTCATTCTGCTGGGTTTCCTGGGGTTGTGATCCTCATTGTCTTTTCCTAGGGTATTGTCTAAAATTGTTTGGAGTGCTGGTTTTGTATTCATGAAGTTCCTGAGGTGCTCTTTATCATGAAAGTATCTTATTTCTCCATCCATTTTGAAAGATAGTTTTGCAGGGTGCATCAATCTGGGTTGGAGGCTGTCTTCCTTTAGGGCTTGAAATACATCACTCCAAGCTCTTCTTGCCTTGAGGGTTTGCACTGAGAAGTCTGCTGTGATTCTGATGGGCTTTCCTTTGTATGTGATTTGTTTCTTTTCTCTCACTGCTTGTAGAATTTTATTCTTCTGTTGGATTTCTGGAATCCTAACTATTATATGCCTATGTGTAGATTTTTTTTTTGATTAAGACTAGCTGGAGTCCTATATGCCTCACTTATCTGTATGTCAAATTCTTTTTTTTTTTGTATTAAATTCTTTTATTGGTACATTGTAGGTATACAACACAATTACATTTCTCATTGGGGATTGTACCTTTACATAATGCATCTTGGTTCTTATTTTTTTCCCCATTCCTAGCCCTCCCTTCATGCCCTCCACCCTTCTCTATTTACAAAGACTTTATTTCCATTTTTTCCATTTCTCATCATTTTTCCTTTCCCTTCTTTCCTTTTCCCTGCCCCTCCCACTATGTATGTCAAATTCTTTTCCCCTCCTTGGGAAGTTTTCTGCCATCACTTCTGTGAAGAGTTTTTTTATGTCATCTGCACTCTCTCCTCTTTCTTCATTGACTCCAATCAGTCTTATGTTATTCTTCTTTGCATCGTCTAGCAGCTGCTGGATTGATTTCTCGTGTTCCCTTACAATTTTAAAGCAATTTTTCTTTTCCTCCTCACTAATTGCAATCTTATCTTCTATATCTGAAATTCTATCCTCACATTGGTTCATTCTGGTGGGCACACTTTCGATGGAGTTTTTAATCTCTTGGAAATTTGTTTGTATCTGTTTTATGGATTCCATTTGTTTCCTATGTTGGGATTCCATCATATTTCTCAGATCCTCTATTTTTTTTAATCTGTGTCCTCTCTATATTTATTAATCATGTCTTGCACCATGAGCAAAATCTTTGCTGTTATCTGAGTAATTATTTCTGATTTCATTTTTCCCAGATCCTCTTTTGTTGCCAGTTCAGAGAGTACAGGTGGTTGAGTATCAGAGTGTTCCATCTCGTTTCCCTTTGGGGTTGCTGTAGGTGATCCAGAAGTCTGTTTTTGAGGCTTGTTTATGTGTCTTTTCTTTTTCACAGGGGGAGGGTGCTTCTGGCACCCATGCAGCTCACCTTCTCTGCCCTAGGAGCTTGGGATGGCAGTGGGGGAGCTTCCTTCTGGGTGCTGGGACTGGCTGAGCTTCACTGCCCTAGGAGCCTGGGATGGAGGTGGGGAGCTTCCTTTTGGGTGTTGGGACTGGCTGAGCTTCACTGCCCTAGGAGCCTGGGATGGCAGTGGGGGAGCTTCCTTCTGGGTGCTGGGACCAGCTGAGCTTCACTGAAATTTACATTTTCATAGTCACTTGTCTATAAAGGCTTGTTCTATTTCTTTAATAATACATGTATGCTCATTTTGTGATTTTATAGAAGGTTTATGCCTTTTCAAAGCTAACTGAGCCAGCCTCAGTGTCATTTTCTTAACTTTCCTTTCAAATCTCAAGTCTTCTTTAATCCCATAACAAGTCATATTTGTATTCTTTTCTACCATGTCTCCAAAAGCTTAAGAACCATGGTCAGGATGCAATTTTTGTCTATGGTAGGGTTGGGGTTAAATTTGAGATGACATGAGAAGTGGCACCATAATCTAAACTGCAGTTTCTTTCTCTCCATCCATTCATCTTCTCTCACACCTTTAGAAATTTACCCAGACTAGGTTGGTTTTTCTTTTTTTTCAAGAGTCTATTCTTAAAAAATTACACAGTCACAGACATTCTTTTATAACAACAGAAAATAGTTTAAGACACTCTAGGGTTGGATATGAGTGTTGGGATAGAAGTTTGATAAAAAGCTAAATTTCTCTTAATAAAGAGAAGGATAAAGGCTTATTCCCCCTTTGGATAATGAGTATGGAATGCAGGAGGAGGCCAAACTTTATAGAAAAAGGAGAGAAAGGAAATATAAATACTAGAGATAAAAATTCATGTTAGTATTATCTGACTGAGATCTAATAGAACTGAAATACCTAACATGGATCTTAAAGTTCTTTGTTGTGGTAGGAATAACACAAAATCTTCATCTACATAATCTTCAGGAATGTCTTCCTTGTTCAGTAGAGTCTTTGTGGGCATAAATTATTCTATAAATATTGAGAAAAGCTCTAATTCTTATTTAATATGGTGAAGAGCAAAGACAATGTTCAATATTAAAAAACACTTGGGGATAGAAAATAGTATGTCCTTAAGAATTAGTATAAATTGTGGGAGGCACACCAGAGTCCCACAGTTTATAGAATTGAAGACATAGGAATAAGTTATAAAAGAGGACCCTCTCTGACACCACAGATATTCTTAACTCAGAAATATACTCAATGGGCCTGTATCATTTACAAAGTTCTTCAGTCCAAAAATTTGAGTCATCTTTTCATGGATGTATTCATTACAGTTCCTAATATATACCAAGAAATATTTGCGAGGAACGGTTTTAGTAGGAGATTGGATAGTGTGTACCAAAATACAGTTACATAGGAGGAAAAAGTTATAATACTCTAGAGAACATGTCTGTAACTATATTTTACAACAATTTCTTATCTATTTTATAAAGAACTAGAAGACAGGAGTTTGAAGATTCACAAGACAAAGAAGTAATGTGTTTAAAGATATAGAAATCCCAATTAACCTGATTTCATTATTACACACTGAATATATATATATTGAATGAAAACACTTCCTCATAAATATGTCAAAATATGATATGTCAATATTTATTGAATGAATGAATCCTTGATTCCTCTCTTCACCTGATCTTTCTCATCCAAACAATACCTAAATTCTGTTGCTCTAGCTGCTTTATGTCTCCCAAACCTCTCCTCCTTTCTCTATGTCCACCTCTTCTACCTTAATTGTAGGCTAACAACATCTGCCCCTTGGCTCAATGGAGTAATTCCCCATCTAGTTTCCCTGACTTCAGCCACCCCACCTATTCCTCCAACCCATCCTCCTAACATGCAAATCTGGTTAAATCACTTTCTGGTTCAAAACTCTGCACTGGCTCAGCATTGTTCTTAAACTTCTTAAAATGGCTCATAATGAGGCCATTCCTGAGCTGGCACCATCTAACCTTTACAGACTTAGTGCCTGCTACCATAAACCTCACCTAGTGTTCTCCCAAAACACAGAACAAATGTGCAGCTGCACCATATGCTATCTCACCTCTGAGTCTCAACTCCTCTGTGCTTTTCTTACCCATTTGAATAAAACATGCTCTGTTCTCTCTTGCCTTGATACCAATCCTTAATGAACTCTTACCTACCTCCAGGTCTCAGGTAGATGCTACTTCATCTGTAAAGTAGTTCCTGGCTCCCTTAATGTTCTGTTTATCCCTTTCTTGGCCTGCACTGTACCCTATGTTCATTTTACTAATGCATCTTTCATCCTGTATTGGATTGTTTCTTTTACTTCTCTTTGTCATTTGCTAAATTTATACAGACAAGCTCTGTTAAGCCTTGGCTTTGTCTGCATCAGTCATGGTGTAGTCAGACAGAAAACTAACGCCAGTCATTTCAATAGAAGGAAGCAATAAAAGGAATTGAGGGACTGAAAAGGCAAAGATGGCAATACTATGGTGGTAATGGGCATAGAAATAGCTAGAATCAACTGCTATGCCTATAGCTGGAGAATGACGAATAGAGGTTGGAGGTACTGAAACATTACAGCTTTCAAGAGGAGTCCCGACAAGCTGGAACCAGCTCATGCAAGGAGAGGATGTTACCTGGCTGATGGTCATACCCCAGCAGCATATAAAAGAGTCGTGTGGAGCTTAGAGGCAGGGATCTTGAGCTATGGATGCTGGTTGAGTGGAGCTGTTATCTCTTATTTGGGGGGAGGAAGGAAAGAAAAGGGCAGCTTGATGAAGTTGGTTTGGGAATGTGTGTGAAAACTGGAATAAATTGCTGCTGTTGGGTGAAATCCATTGTTGAGGCCATGTTGACAGGTATAATAGTAAACAGAGCAATACTTGTTTCATTTCCTTATTCCAGGCTCCTCCTGTCACTGCCTATTGGCAGAGCCTCATGGGTAGCCTACTGCCAGAGCTGTGCTTTGTAGAATCTGAGACCTATGATCCCAAAGGGTGGATTTGGGGATGAGCGATAACTTTGGACAACACAATTGTTGTGGATGGAAGCTCCTAAGCATTCAGGACATATTTAAGAAATGAGTGATTGCATTGAAAATGAGCTTTAAATCTGTCCCAGAAGCTGACCAAGGAGATGTATCAATAAAGGCAAAAATTTAAAACTCTCCTTAGGACAAAAATAAGGGAATGATACCAGTGATATGTTTGGTATCAACCAAAGAGTGTGCATGGTTACCTCTGGATAAAAAATAGGCCTTGGCAAACTCAAGAAAGACAAGAGGAATCCACAGATAACTTTCCTGCCTGAGGAAACTGTGGAGTCTTATTAGAAAGAGATGAGGAACTTCTGATAAATCCAGCTGGTATCCTTGATTTAGAGTCACTGGGGGGTTTGGGGGCAACTATGATGGACCCACTGTGTTAGTAGCACCCCCATGCCCTGATGTTCCGTTGCAAAGGAAGATCATGGTAGAGCTATTTTGTAACATAGCTCTGGCTTTCAGTGGTGTATGTGGATGATGAATGACAATAAGCAGAACCACTTTCTCTACATGTTGGGCATGGTTTGAAGAAAGAGGAAAACAAGAGATCTTTGGGAATAACTCTGTTGGCAGAAATTCATTCACTTTGAACTATTAAGAAAGCCTGTAGAAGTCAGAGCTTTTAACTAAAGTAACTGGATCACTTCACATTCTATAGCTATAAATATCTCTAATTTTTCATTTTTTATGGCTCAGTGGTACTCCATTTTATGAAAAAAACACATTTTCTTTATCCAGTCTCCAGTTGATGGGCATTTGGGCTGCTTCCAACTTTTAGCTATTATCAATTGTGCTGCTATGAACATGGGTGCACATATATCACTGTGGTATGATTCTTTTAATTCTTTGGGGAAGATCCCCAGCAGGGGAATAGCGGGGTCAAATGGGACTTTCAGTTCTAGTTCTTTGAGGTATCTCCATACTGATTTTCACAGTGGTTGCACCAGTCTACACTCCCACCAGCAGTGGAGCAGGGTTCCTCTTTCCCCACAGCCCTGCCAGCATTTGTTGTTGGTTGATTTCATGATAGCAGCCATTCTTCCTTGGGTGAGGTAGACTCTCAGCCTTGTTTTCATTTGCATCTCTCGAATGACCAGTGATGTTGAACATTTTTTCATATGTTTATTTGGTATTTCTATTTCTTTTTCTGAGAAACGTCTGTTCATTTCAGATGCCCATTTTTGTACTGGATCTTTAAATTTAGAAGGTCTGATTTTTTTAAGTTCTTTATAGATTCTAGACAGTAGACCTTTGTGTGAGGATCAGCAGGTGAAGATTTTTTGCCACATTATGGGTTGTCTCTTCACACTGTTGGTTGTTTCTCTTGGTGTGCCAAAGCTTTTTAGAAAGAAGAGATCCCTCTTGTTGATTGTTTGTGCTAGTTCACAGGCAACTGAGGTTTTGTTCATAAATTCTTTTCCTATACCAATATTTTCAAGAGTTCTTCCTAAACTCTTTTCCAGCTGGTTCAGCATTTCTCTTTTAATATTTAGATCTTTAATCCATTTTGATTTTAGTTTAGTGCATGGTGAGAGATATAGGTCCAGCTTTAATTAATCTTTGGCAAGTTGAAACCCAATTTTTCCAGCACCGTTTATTAAAGAGGCTATCTTTCCTCCAGTGAGGGTATTTGGCTCCTTTGTGGAAGATGAGGTGGTTGAATGTGTGGAGTTGTTTCTGCATCTTCTAATCTGTTCCACTGGTCCCCAGGTCTGTTTCTTTGCCAGTATCATGCTGTTTTTATCACAGTAGCTTTGTAGTATAGTTTCAAGTTGGGGGCTGTAATACCCCCTACCATTCTCTGCTGCCTAGAATTGCTTTTGCTATTCTAGGTACCTTCTTGTTCCAAATGAATTTTTGAATTGTTTTTTCAAGGTCCATGAAGTATACTGCTGGAAAATTTCAATTGGGATTGCATTGAATCCATATAGCAGTTTTGGAAGTATGGCCATTTTCACTATGTTGATTCTTCCTATCCAGGAGCAAGGGATGTCTGTCCATTTTCTAACATCATCTTCAATCTCTTTTTTCAGAGTGCTATAGTTTTCAGAGAAGAAGTCTTTGATTTCTTTTTTTAGGTTGATTTCTAGGTATTTCAGTTTTTTGGATGCTATTGTGAAAGGAATTGTTTGCCCTATTTCTCTCTCAGTGAGTCTGTTCATGTAAAGGAAAGCTATTGATTTCTGTGTATTGACCTTGTATCCAGCTACTTGACTGAATTTTGTTATTAAATATATAAGACTTTTGGTGGAGTTCTTGGGGTCTTCTCTATAGAGTATCATGTCATCTGCAAGTAATGACAATTTGACTTCTTCATTTCCTATCTTTATTCCTTTTATTTCTTTCTCTTGTCTAATTGCTGTGGCTAATGTTTCCAAAATTATATTGAACAGGAGTGGTGACAGTGGACATCCTTGTCTTGTTCCTGATTTTAGCATGAAGGATTTCAGTTTTTGACCATTTAGTATGATATTGGCTGTTGGTTTTTCATACATGGCTTTTATCAGATTGAGGTAGAGACCATCTATTCCAGTTTTTTTTAGGGTTTTTATCATAAATGTGTGTTGGATTTTTTGATTGCTTTTTCTGCATCTACTGAGATGATCATATGGTTTTTGTCCTTGGTTCTATTGATATAGTGTATTACATTTATTGATTTGCATATATTGAACCATCCCTGCATCCCTGGGATGAATCTCGTTTGGTCAGGGTGTATGATCTTCTTGATGATCTTCTGCATTCTATTTGCCAGTATCTTATTAAGGATTTTTGCATCTATGCCTATTAGTGAGATTGGCCTATAGTTCTGTTTTTCGGTTGGGTCTTTGTTTTGGGGATCAAGGTGATGCTTACTTCTAGGAATGAATTCAGGAGTATTGCTTCCCTTTCAATTTTGTTGAAGAATTTAAATGGTAGTGGCAGTAGTTCCCCTCTAAATGTCTTGTAGAATTCAGCGGTGAAGCCATCAGAATTCAGGCTTTTCTTAGTTGGTAAGTTTTTATTTACATTTTCAAATTTTATTGATTGATATTGGGTTGTTTAGAATTTTTAGGTCTTCCTCATTCAACTTTGGTAATTCACACATATCTAGGAATCCATCCATTTCTTCTGTATAGTTTCTTGAAGTAGGTATTGATGATCCTCTGGATTTCTGCTGGGTCCATTGTAATTTCATCCTTTTCATTTCTCATTGCACGGATTTGGGCCTTTTCTTTCCTTTTTCTGATAAGGTTGGCTAAGGGTTTGTCAATTTTGTTTATTCTTTCCAGGAACCAAGTCTTGGTTTCATTGATTTTTTTGTATCATTCTCTTCATCTCCATTGCACTGATTTTTCCTCTGATCTTTATAATTTCCTCCCTTGTATGAGCATTGGCTTTGTCCTGCTCTTCTTTTTCTAGAAGCTTGAGGTTCAGCCAAAGTTTGTTTAATTGGGCTCACTCTGTTTTCCTAATATGAGTATTCACAGCTATGAATTTCCCTCATAAGGCTGCTTTCATTGTGTCCCATAGATTCCGATATGGTGTATTGTCCTTGTCATTTAATTGTAGGAACTGTCTGATTTCTTCTTTAATTTCCTGTGTGACCCATTGGTTATTCAGAAGTGTGTTGTTCAATTTCCATGTGTTTATGAAATTCTTGTGGTTTCTTTTGCTATGGATCTCCAATTTCATCACACTATGGTCTGATAATATACAGGGGATAACTTCAATTCCTTTGCACTTACTTAAACATGTTCTATGAGTGAGTATGTGGTCTCTTTTGGAGAACGACCTGTGTGCAGCTGAAAAGAATGTGTATTCTGATTTTGTGGGGTGAAACATTCTGTAAACATCTGTTAAGTTCATTTGTTCAAGAGTTTGATTGAGTTCTAGTATTTCGTTCCTTATATTTAGTCTAGTTGATCTATCTATTTGTGACAGTGGGGTATTGAGTTCCCCCACTACTATTGTATTAGTGCTTATTTTAATTTTCATGTGCATTAGTATTTCCTTTATATAGCTGGGTGCACGAGTGTTTGGTGCATAGATATTTATGATTTTCATGCCTTCCTCTTGGATTGTTTCCTTTACAATGATGTTGTGTCCTTCTTTGTCTCTCTTAGTCAGTGTTGGTTTGAAATCCACTTGATCTGTAAAGAGGGTAGCTACTCCTGCTCTTTTTTAGGTTCCTGTTGCATGGAGTATGGTTTTCCACCCTTTGACTTTCAATCTATGAAGTTTTTTTTGAATTAAGTGTGTTTCTTCTACGCAGCATATTGTTGCATCTTGCTTCTTGACCCATTCTGCCAGTCTATTTCTTTTTATTGGTGAATAGAGACCATTAACATTGATGGTTATAACTGATAAATATTGACCTATCATTGTCATGTCTTCTTCTTTTTGTTGGATTCTCCCCCTTTGCTTTAATTTCTCATCATGCTTGATGGATTCATTCTGCTGGATTTCCTGGAGTTTTGATCCTCCTTGTCTGTTCCTAGGATATTGTATAAAATTTTTTGGAGTGCTGGTTTGATATTCATGAGGTTCTTAAGATACTCTTTGTCATGAAAGTATATTATCTCTCCATCAATTTTGAAAGATAGTTTTGCATGGTACATCAATCTGGGTTGGAGGCTGTTTTCCTTTAGGGCTTGAAATATGTTGCTAAAAGCTCTTCTTGCCTTGAGGGTTTTTGTTGAGAAGTCTGGTGTGAATCTGACGGGCTTTCCTTTGTGTGTGATTTGTTTCTTTTCTCTAACTGCTTGTAGAATTTTGTTCTTTTGTTGGATTTCTGAAATCTTAATTATTATATGCCTATGTGTAGATTTTTTCTTTGATTAAGTCTATTTGGAGTCCTATATGCCTCACTTATCTGTATGTCAAGTTCTTTTCCCCTGCTTGGGAAGTTTTCTGCCATCACTTCCGTGAGTAGTTTTTTTTAATGTAATCTGCACTCTCTCCTGTTTCTTCATTGACTCTCACCAGACTTATGTTATTCTTCTTTGCATTGTCTAGCAGCTGCTGGATTGATTTCTCATGGTCCCTTACTATTTTAAAGAAATTTTTCTTTTCCTGGTCACTAATTGAAATCTTATCTTCTATATCTGAAATTCTATCCTCACATTGGTTCATTCTGCTGTGTAAACTTTCAATGGAATTTTTAATATCCTGGAAATCTGTTTGCATGTGTTTTATGGATTCCATTTTTTCCTGTGTTGTGATTCCATCATGTTCTTCAGCTCTTGTATTTTTTTAATCTGTATCCACTCTTGATTTATTAATCATGTCTTGCACAATGGGCACAATCTCTGCTGTTATGTGAGAAATTATTTCTGATTTCATTTTTTCCAGATCCTCTTTTGTTGCCAGTTCCAGGCATCCAGGCGGCTGACTATCAGATTGTTCCTTCTCATTTCCCATTGGGGTTGCTTTAGGTGATCTGGGAGTCTTGTTTTGAGATTTGTTTATGTGTCTTCTCATTTCAATGGGAGCAGGAGTGGGCTTGTGCTGCTGGTTCTGGTATGGCTCACTTCCTCGGTGCTGCAGATGGCTCTGCTCCTTGGTGCTCAGGGCAGAGGTAAGGTGGCCCAAAAGGCCCAGCTCTTTGGTGCTGGGGTCAGCTCTGTACCCCACTATTTTTATGACACTTAACCACCAAGCTGGTGACCTGGACCAACAGGACCACGGTAATAGAAAGTGGTCCACTGAAGCATCAGCCATTCAGTTTGATGGAAATTATTATCTACACTGATTTTGATAAACTGAAGAGACAGAAAATGCAGGAAACAAAAATGACATGTAATTTATTTTAATATGCAAAATACTAAAGAAGGAAATGAACTCGTCATGCAAACAATAAATGAGGAATCCTAAATCCTTACCATAAAACTCCCCCAATGTACTTACACTTTCCCTACCTAGAATTATTGTAAAGAAGACTCAGAGAAAATAAGTTGACATGTTAATATGTTAAGAAAAAACTATTTTAGAATATTTAAAGCAATAGGTATTAGAAAAACAATTTAACTTCAGTGTTTATAGAAGGAATTAGAAGAAAGTAATCAGAGCTCCAAATATTAAATCATATAACATGAATAGTTTTGATAAAAATCATCCAAAAAACTGAGAAAAAGAACAAAGAGACAGACATAATATGAAATTGATTGATAGAAGTGTGGAGAGTATAAGTTTAATAATATAGAGCATCAACATTCCTAAATAAAGGGACAAAATGAATGCAACAAAAATATTTTCAAAGATACATAAAAACAAAATTTTAGAATTTTGGGAAGATTGGTGTTATGCATCTAAAGAATTCACCCATTCTAACACAAAATTAACAAAAAATACACTAATCATATGTTATATTCTCTCTATATTGATGTATATTCTGGTCATGCGGTATATTTATATGCTACCATCTTAATCATTTAATCATATTCTCCTGATGAATTACTGAAAAAGTAAAGAATCATGCCATCATCTAGACAGAATGAACAAGTCACTTACAAAGAAACAGCATTTAGGCCAGCCTCAGATTTTTCTTCAATGTTAAATGCCAGAAAATAATAATAAATGTTTGGAACATTTTCAGAGGAAAAGGTTAAGAGGCAGAATGCCCTTCCCTGTAAAACTGCTATTTCCAAGTGAAGGAAGCAGTTGCATACCAATTTAGGAAGTATATGACTACTGTATTTATCTTTAAAAATCTACTCAGGAAGGAAATAAGTTCAGGAGAGAGGAATCAAGTTGCAAAACTGATAGAGTAGTGATGAGATAAAGAATTTGTGAATGAAAACTTGCCTTAGTTCTTTCAACCCATTATGACAAGAGATCTTAGACTGGTGGCTTTTAAAAATTAGAATTTTAAAAACCAAATGCATATGAATTATATAGAATAATAAGTTTTGTGGTGGCATATTTATGCATGCACATATCATATTTTTATCTTATCACCATTACCCTCTATTACAAATTTGTTTCCGCAGTTTTAAAGTTGAGAAGTTCAAGATCAGAAGATTCAGTGACTAGTGAAGGCCACTTTCCTGGATCATACCTGGTGCCTTGTAGCATTGTCCCTTACAAGGTGAAAGGGGGAGAATTCTGGTCTCTTCAGCACCTTACAAGGACATTGATCCCATCATAGGGACTCCATCTTCGTGGCCTATTCTTCTCCCCAATTCCTGGGTCCTAATATCATAACAATGAGGATTCAAAAATTGAATTTGGAGACACAAACTTTAGCTCATGGAAAGACTGAATTCATCTGTATATAGAATCACATCTAAGCAATCATGGTAAATATGGTTATAAAAACTGCAAATAGAAACCTCTAGTGACAACAAGGTTAGGGACTGCAGCAGTGATGAGGGTAGTGAGCAGAATAGCATAACCCTCCTGTCCAGTGACCAGCAGGTATGAGAGAGAGAGTCTCAGAGTGACCAGCGTAATGAGAGACTCTAGCAGAGTGCTAGAGAAGGCTGTGCAATGTCCAGAAGGGACAAACTGTACACGGGACCGGGAGCAGCCTCTGCCTGCCTCTGCCTAGTGGCACCACAGCAACTGGGAGGGCGATGCAGAGAGAAATAGGGTAAAGAGATGCAGGCAGGCCACCAAGGGATATCCAGAAAGCTACAGGCTGAAGACTGGCCCTCAACTCTGACCATCCAGAGGCCAAGATCAGCACTAATGCTACTGCAGATTCGGTGGGGTTACCCAGCATAGATTTGGGCTCTGACTTGGACACTACCACAGAATTGTGGGCATCAGAGGAATTGTTTTTTCTTTTATCTTTCTCTCTGTTTGTTTCATTTTTTTTCTGTTTTTTTTCTTGGTTACTTAGATTTTTACTGTTACTGTTTGTTTAGTTTTGTCTATCCTGTTTCTCTCTTCAACTGTCTTTCTTGATTTTTTTTTTTTTTTTTTTTTTTTGGTAACGGGGATCAAACTTGGTACCTTGCACTTGCAAGGCAGGCGCCAGAACCACTGAGCTAAATCCCTGGCCCCTCTTTCTTGATTTTTTGATGTTTCATATGAGTGAACATTGTGTCTAGTTATTCTGGCTTGTTTTGATATTCTTTTGCTTTCTCTTTTATTTTTTCTTTTCTGTCCTCTTTTTTAGTTTTCCAAAGCTTGGGTGATCATTTTTTGTCCTTCAGCCTTGCTTCTACTACATTTCGCTTCAGTTACCGCTGTTTTGTCCCCTATCCTTCTTAAATTTCCCCCTTACAGGATAAAATCACTCTACCAAGGGGAAACTTACTGCATACAATTTCCTGGTTTATGTTGGATTTTGTTATAAAACTATAGATCTTGCTCCTATAGTTAAAGGTATCAAATTAATGACTATTACATTTTGTCAGTATCTAGGCTGTGTTTGACGCTATTGTAATTGCTAATCGTACTACTTTATCCGGGATGTCATACTTGTTATAATCAGTTGTTCTCCCTTGTATGACAACATTGCAATTATCTGGGGTCATAGTCATCACTATAGTTCAGTATCAAAGGACTGGGTGCCGAATTGAGGTAGCAACTTCCCATCCTTAATAAATTGGGAAGGTTGAATCTTGGGACAGACACAAAGAACAAGAGCTAGCTACACCTAGAAGATATCTCTGAGAAGTAGACATTTCCTAAAGAAACCTTGATACTAGTGACAAAGCTACCTACCATAAGAAACTTACAAGCATAAACACAGAAAAAAATTAAAATTAAAAAGTAGAAAATGACAAGACATGGAAGCAAAATGCAACCCCAGACCTCCAGTCCACCTAAGACAAATCGAGGGGATGAGATAGAGGAAATCAGAAGCCAACCACCTGAATTTTCTGAAATGATAGCAACATAAGTAAATACACAGATGAAAGAGGCTATAGATAAGACCAAAAAAAAAAAAATCAAACCACACAAATATAAAGACACAGTTCAAAAATGGGCATCTGAAATGAATAGACATTTCTCAGACAAAGAAGTAAAAGCAGCAAATAAACATATGAAGAAATATTCAACAACACTGGTCATTCAAGGGATGCAGATGAAAACAATGCTGAGATCCCACCTCACCCCAGAGGGAATGGCTGCTATCAAGAAATCAACCAATAACAAATGCTGGTGGGGTTGTGGGGAGAAAGGAACCCTTCTTCATTGTTGGTGGGAGTGCAGACTGGTGCAACTACTGTGGAAATCAATACGGAGATACCTCAAAAAACTAGGATTAGAAGTCCCATTTGACCCAGCTATTCCTCTGCTGGGTACCCAAAAGAATTAGAATCATACCACAGTGATATATGCTTACCCTTGTTTATAGCGGCACTGCTTGTAATAGTTAAAATTTGGAAACAGCCCAATTGCCCATCAACTGGAGACTGGTTAAAAAAGATGTGGATTTTAAAAATAAAATAGAGTACTACTTAGCCATAAAGAATCAGAAACTAGAGAAATTTATAGCTATGTGGATGCACATTGAGGCCATACTCTTAAGTGAAATAAATAGGACACGTGTAAATACTGAATAGTTTCTCTGGTTTGAAAATCTAAAAGTGTAAATAAGGATAAAAATGTATAATTGATATTGTGAAATAGGAAAAAAAGGTCTAAAGGAGCAGGGGAAGTGGGAAGGATAGGGGAAAGGAAAGAAGAGAGAATAAAAAATATGAGAAAAGGAAAAAAATGGAAACAAAGTCTTCATAAGTAGGGAAGGGTGGAGGGGGTGAAGGAGGGCAGGGGAATGTGGAAAAAATAAGAAGCAAGATACATCATGTAAAGGTACAAGATCCCAATGATGAATGTAACTGTATTATATACCTAAAGTGTACCAATAAACTTAATGGAAAAAAAAAGAAAGAGGCTATAGAGAAAATCAAATCAGAAATAATATCTTAGGTTAAAAAAGAGATGATGATCGTAAAGAAAGACTTGTTCAGTGACTCTAGGGTAGACATAAATAAAAATATAGAGGAGCTTAGAAAAATCATAGAAACCATGAATGTCCAACATAAGAAATAAATGGAATCCACAAAACGATTCAAACAGGTATCAAGGAGATTAAAAATTCCATTGAGACAGGTCCTGATGGCTTCACTGCTGAATTCTACAAGACATTTAGAGAGGAACTGCTGCCACTACTGTTGAAACTCTTCAGTGAAATTGAAAGGGAGGCAACACTCCCAAATTCATTTCTGAAAGCAAGCATCACCTTGATCCCCAAAGCAGAGAAAGACCCAACCGAAAAAGAGAACTATAGGCCAATCTCACTAATGCACATAGATGCAAAAATCATTAATAAGATACTGGCCAACAGAATGCAGAAGATCATCAAGCAGATCATACACCCTGATCAAGTGGGATTCATCCCAGGAATGCAGGGATGGTTCAATATATGCAAATCAATCAATGTAATACACTATATCAATAGAGCCAAGGACGAAAACCATATGATTATCTCCATAGATGCAGAAAAAGCATTTGACAAAATCCAACATGCATTTATGATAAAAACCCTACAAAAAATTAGAATAGATGGTCTCTACCTCAAACTGATAGAAGCCATCTATGAAAACCAACAGCCAATATCATACTACATGGTCAAAAACTGAAAACCTTCACACTAAAATCAGGAACAAGACAAGAGTGTCCACTATCGCCATTCTTGTTCAATATAGTTCTGGAAACATTAGCCACAGCAATTAGACAAGAGAAAGAAATCAAAGGAATAAAGATAGGAAATGAAGAAGTCAAACTGTCATTATTTGCAGATGACATGATACTCTATAGAGAAGACCCCAAGAACTCCACCAAAGATCTTCTAGACTTAATAACCAAATTCAGTCAAGTAGCTGGTTACAAGGTCAACACACAAAAATCAATAGCTTTCCTCTACACAAATGACAGACTCACTGAGAGAGAAATAGGGCAAATAATTCCTTTCACAATAGCATCCAAAAAACTGAAATACCTAGGAATCAACCTAACAAAAGAAATCAAAGACCTCTTCTCTGAAAACTATGGCACTCTGCAAAGAGAGATTGAAGATGATATCA
Source organism: Heterocephalus glaber (assembly GCF_053883595.1). Taxonomy (NCBI): domain Eukaryota; kingdom Metazoa; phylum Chordata; class Mammalia; order Rodentia; family Bathyergidae; genus Heterocephalus; species Heterocephalus glaber. The sequence continues at coordinate 22,524,096 of NW_028258351.1, read as the reverse complement.
GAAAATGGACAGACATCCCCTGCTCCTGGGTAGGAAGGATTAATATAGTGAAAATGGCCATACTTCCAAAACTACTATATAGAGTCAATGCAATTCCAATTGAGATCCCAGTAGCATACTTCATGGACCTTGAGAAAACAACCCAAAAATTCATTTGGAACAAGAAGAGACCCAAAATACCAAAACCAATTCTAGGTAACAGAGACATGGCAGGGGGCATCACAATCCCCAACCTGCAACTATAGTACAAAGCTACTGTGATAAAAACAGCATGGTACTGGCAAAGAAACAGACCTGAGGACCAGTGGAACAGATTAGAACATGCAGAAACAACTCCAGACAGTCTCAGCTATCTCATCTTCGATAAAGGAGCCAAACACCCTCACTGGAGGAAAGATAGCCTCTTTAATAAATGGTGCTGGAAAAATTGGGCTTCAGTTTGCCAAAGATTAAAACTAGACCTATATCTCTCACCATGCACTAAATTAAAATCAAAATGGATTAAAGATCTAAATATTAAAATAGAAACTCTGAACCAGTTGGAACAGAGGTTAGGTAGAACCCTTGAAGCCCCTACCTCTGGGCCGGGAGCAGCGGGACTCAGTAGGGTGGTCTGGTGGCCTGGTGTCCTCTGTGTCTTTGTAGTGTGGAACCAGGTGGCTGCCTGTCTGCAGCGGGGTGATTCGGCATCTTCTGCACGACTTGGAACCTTGGTAGGGCATGCGCAGACCTGCCTGTCTGCAGCGGAGTGATCAATAAGAAACTTTCAGGACAAAGAACAACTGAAGAAATTCATGACCACCAATCAAGCTCTACAATATTCTCTGAAGGATATTTTAGAAAGAGATAATGAAAACCACAACTCCAAGAACAGCAATAGAAGCCACCAGGCAGGGCAAGCAATTAAACAGAGGGGAAGGACAGGGAACAAACAGCAGGAAAATAATATGACAAGGAGAAGCATATATATGATATATATATATATATATCATCTATATATAATCAGTTATAATCATCAATGTTAATAGTCAATAATTAATCAAAAGAAACAGACTTGCGGAATGGATCAAGAAATAAGATCCAAAAATTTGCTACATACAGGAAACACATTTAACTCAGAAAGAAATTCAAAGGCTAGGAAACAATACTTCATGCTACAGGGACCTGGAACAAAAACAGGGGTAGATATTCTATTTGCAGACAAAATGAACTTTGAGCCAAGACTGATCAAAAGAGACAAAGAAGTCACTACATACTTGTTAAAGGAAAACTCCAAGAAGAAGAGATAGAAATCATAAATATATATGCACCAGATACCAGTGCACCTAACTATATAAAACAAATATTCACAGACATGAAAAATCAAATAAACATTAACACATTTTTAATGGGAGGTCTCAATATCCCACTGTTAAAATAGGTAGATCAGCTAGACAAAAAAATTAACAAAAAATATTACGACTGAACAAAACCTGTGAACAAATGAACTTAATAGATGTCTACAGAGTGTTCTACCCCACAACATCAGAATACACATTCTTGTCCGCTATGCATGGAGCTTTCTCCAAAACAGACCACATACTAGCTCATAGAACATACTTAAGTAAATGCAAAAGAATTGAAATTATCCCATAAATATTATCAGATCATAGTGGAATGAAACTGGAAGTCAAAGGAAAAAGATATTACAAAAACTACATAAACACATGGAAATTAAATAACACCCTCCTGAATAACCAATCAGATGAAATTAAAGAAGAAATTAAACAGTTTTTATAATTAAATGATAATGCCAATACAACACACCAGAACTTATGGTACTCAATGAGAGCAGTCCAACAAGGGACATTTTTAGTGATGAACTTTCACATTAGGAAAACAGAGCAAGCTCAAATAAACAACCTTATATTGAACCTCAAACTTCTAGAAAAAGACCAAGTCAAACCCAAAGCTCCTATAGAGGAGGAAATTATAAAGGTCAGAGAAGAAATTAATGCAATTGAGACTAAGAAAACTATACAAAAAAATCAATGAATTGAAGAGTCAGTTCTTTGAAAGATTAAATGAAATTGGTAAACTCTTAGCCAATCTTATCCAAAAAAGAAAGAAAAGACTCAAATCCATGCAATTAGGAATGAAAAGGGTGAAATCACAATGGATCCTACAGAAATCCAGATCATCAATACCTACTTTGAGAATTTTTATTCTAATAAAATGGAAAACACAGAAGAAATGGACATATCAATTACCAAATCTGAATCAGAAGATATAAAAATTCTAAATAATCCAATGTCAGTCAATGAAACTGAAGATGTAATTAAAAAACTATCAACAAGGAAAAGTTCAGGTCCTAATGGATTCACAGTGGAATTCTACAAGAAATTTAGAGAAGTTCTAATGCCACTACTCCTCACATTCTTTAATGAAATTGAAAAGGAAGCAATACTCCTAAAATAAAACCAGAGAAGGATCAAACCAAAAAAGAGAACTATAGGCCAATCTCCCTAATGAACATAGATGCAAAAATCCTCAATAAGTTACTGGCAAACAGAATGCAGCAAATCATCAAGAAGGTTATATACCATGACCAAGTAGAGTTCATCCCAGGGAGGCAGGGATGGTTCAACACATGTAAATCAATAAATATAATACACCATATCAACAGAGCCAAGGATGAAAATCACACGATCATCTCAATATATGCAGAAAAAGCATTTGAAAAAGCCCAACACCCATTCATGATAAAAACCCTACAGAAAATTGAAATAGATGGTCTTTATCTGAATCTAATAGAAGTCATCTATGACAAACCAACAGCCAATATCATACTAAATGATCAAAAATTGAAAGCTTTCACCCTAGAATCAGGAACTAGACAAATATGTCCACTATCACCACTCCTATTCAATATACTTTACAATATACATATACATATACATCAATATACATTCAATATACATTAGCCAGAACAATTAGACAAGAGAAAAAAATAAAATAAAGACAGGAAAGGAAGAAGTTAAACTATTGTTATTTGCAGAAGACATGACACTCTACATAGAAGACTCCAAAACTCCACCAAAAGAGTTCTAGATTTAATAAGCAAATTTAGTCACATAGCTGGATACAAGGTCAACACTCAAAAATCAGTATTATTCCTGAACACAAATAACTTACCGAGAGAGAAATTAGGGAAACCATGTCTTTCACAATAGTATTTTAAAAAATGGAAATACTTAGGAATCAATCTAACAAAGTAAAAGATCTTTAACTTGAAAACTGCAGTACTCAGAAAAAGGAGATCAAGGAGGATATCAGAAAATGGAAAGATGTCCCTTCCTCATGTGTAGAAAGAACCAACGTAGTAAAAATAGCCATACTCCCAAAATTGTTCTATAGATATAACGCAATCCCAATGAAAACAACAATAACATACCTCACAGAACTAGAGAAAACATTAGTAAAATTCATTTGGAAGCAGAAGAGACCTAAAATACCAAAAACAATTCTGAGCAACAAAGGCAAGGCAGGGGGCATCACAATCCTTAACTTTAAATTATACTATGGACCTAGTATGATAAAAACAGCATATTACTGGCAATAAACAAACAAAAACAAAAAGACAAACAAAGAACCAAAAAAACAGACCCAAAGAACGGATTAGAATGTGCAAAAACAACTCCAAACACATTCAACCACCTTATCTTTGACAAGGGAGCCAAACACCTTCACTGGAACAAAGATGGCCTCTTTAATAAATGGTGCTTGAAAAACTGGCTGCTCATATGCCGAAGGCTAAAACTAGACCCACGTCTCTTACCATTCACTAAACTAAAATCAAAATGAATCAAAGATTTAACTATTAAAACAGAAACACTTAAATCTGCTGGAAGAGAAAATAGGTAGAACTCTAGAAGACATAGGTGTAGGCAAAGACTTTATGAGTAAAACCTGGACCACAGGGCAAATATTAGAAAGAATCAATAACTGGGATCTCATCTTAGTAAAAGTTTTTTTGCACAGCAGAAGAAATCACCAATAGAGTGAAGAGACAACCCACAGAGTGGGAAAAAATTTTTGCTAGCTGTTCCTCAGGCAAAAGACCGATATCTAGCATATACAAAGAACTGAAAAAAAAGTTAATCCCCAATATTTAAAGATCCAATCCAAAAATGGGCATCTGAAATGACATACACTTCTCAGGTGAAGAAGTACAAATAGCAATAAATATATGAAAAATCTTCAACATCACTGGTTATTCTAGAGATGCAAACTAAAACAAAGCTGAGATTCCACCTCACTCCAGGAAGAATGGCTGTTATCAAGAAATCAACCAATAACAAATATTGGCAGGGCTGTGAGGAAAAAGAAACACTTCTCCACTGTTGGTGGGAGTGTAGACTGTGGAAATCAGTGTGGAAATTCCTCAAAAAACTAAAAGTACGCAAGGACCTGAGTTTGATCATTGGTATCAAAAAACAAACAAACAAACAAACAAACAAAAACAAAACAAAACAAAAAAACTAAAAGTAAAAGCTGCATTTGACCCAGCTATCCCCTTTCCTGGTATCTTCCTGAAAGAATTAAAAGGATCATGCCACAGTGATATATGTACACCCATGTTTATAGCAGCACAGTTTGTAACAGTTAAATCTTGGAAACAGCCCAAATGTCCATCAACCAATGATTGGATAAAGACGTGCTTTTTTTATACAATGGAATACTCCTCTCCCATAAAGAAGGATAAACGAGATATTTTTAGGTAAATTGATGCACCTTGAAACCATATTATTAAGTGAAATAAATCAGACACACATGTATAAATATTGCATTGTTTCTTTGGTGTGAGAAACTGAAAATGTAAATAGGGACCAAAATGTAGAATAGACACTGTAAAATAGGAAGAAAATGTTCAAATGGGAAGAGGGACAAAGGAGGCAGGGGGAGAAAGAAGGGAAAAGAAAAAATGAGAAAAGAAAGGTAAAATGGAAACAAAGATTTTGTAAATAAGGAGGGGAAGAGGGTTTGAAAGGAGGGGAGGGGAATGGGAAAAAGTAAGAATCAATATATATCATGTACAGGTACAAATTCCGTGTGATGAAAGTGATCATTATGTATATCTAAATCATACCAATAAACTCAATTAATAAAATAACTATTCAGATAATGAAATTAATGAAAGAAAAACTAGAGATTGTAAAAAGTAATGATAATAGAACAAGACAGTTTTCTAAAAATGATGGGAGGCAATCAGGACAGAGAAAGGAGGCTGGGGATGTAGAGAGAAAGGAGAGATGCTGAATTCCTCTTCTGGCAAGAAGGACTCAAGAGTAACTATTACATTATTGAAGAGGAAACTTCTGGAAATTTTGATTTTAAGTGTATTATTTAAGGATTTAGAAGTGACTACTGATAGAACTAAAATAGATAGCATATTTTCTATATGATCAAAGGATAATATCTTAAACATAACACAGAAGATAACTAAGGAAGTGCTTCGCCAGCTAGAATGTGTATGCAAATCATCTAGGAATTTCTGCAAATGCAAAGTCAAATTCACGTTTATAGGGCAAGGCCTGAGACTGCATTGCTAGCCAGCTACGAGGTGATGCTGTTGCTAGCCTATGACCACACTTGTAGAAGAACATAATGACAGAACTGGACCCATACATCCCTAGGTTCAGCAAACCCTGCTCTTAGAAGGTTCCAATACACTGGCAATCATGTACTCAAGTTCACTATGTGGTTTCCCACTTTTACACCAATACCCACACTGGGTGTCCTAACAAGGACGGCCTCCCCTATCCTTCACTGTCAACATCCTACCAAACACATAAGTCAAGATCTCCTCAAGTTGTACTTCCTCCATAAGACTGCCCTGATTACCTAGGAGAATGAATTACTCCTTTTACTCTACCCTTGTTTTACGGAACTATCTACATTCTATCATACACCAAGCTGTCTGTATACATGTCATAGTTCCCTTACAGGAATATAAAGATCTCCAGGTAGGGCTCCTGTTCTACTCAACATCATTTATTCATAACACAAAACCCAAATCCTTGTTTATATTCAGTGTCCAACATCTCTAGTTGAACTAAGTTAATTGAGAAATAAAAACACGGTTATCAGGCAGAGGAGAACCACATGGAAGCAAGAAAACATGAAAGTCAAGAAAGATCTTTCCCAGCAGTTTGATCTATTGTTTTCTCTGGGGTTTCTGAGCAGCAGTGGGAGAGCTGACTAATGGAGGTGATAAATCTATAGCGAACTGATAAGCCCAAGCTGTTTGTCCTGTGTGCCAACTCAAATCATTCAACCAGTCAGTATGCAGAATGGGGTGGGGGGGCTCCATTGATGAACTGGAGTCTTCATTTTTAAACCATTTTTTGACTTCATATATGTACTCAATAAATTTCAGTCCACAAAGAATTAATTTTCTTAAAATTCATGAGTGATTTCTTTTTTTACCTTAACAACATATTTTCATTTTTCTTTGTCTGGGGTCTGGGACAAATCTGAGACTATATTTTAAAAAGAGTTGAAAATAAAAACATATGTAAAAGTCACTCAAATGAATTCAAAGTTTATTTTAATTACATTCAATCAGACTTCATGGGGAAGAATGCTGTTATATTACAGATGACAGGAAAACACTCTCCAACTTTCATTTTGTGCCTTTCTTCTTGACTAGGAAAACTATCTTTGCCAGGTGTGGTGGCACACTCCGCTAATTCCAGCACTTGAGAGATTGAGGCTGGAGGACTGTTGTGAGATCAAGGCCAGCCTGGGCTACACAGTGAATTCAAGGCTAGCCTAGCATACATAGCAAGACTATCTCAATAAAACAAAAAATTTAAAAAAGGCAAAGTATGTTCAAGGAAGGAAGACTAGACAAAGTATGGAGTCTCACATAGAAATAAATCTCATTAGAAATCTTTTTTCCTTTATTTAAAAAAATTATTAGTATATGCTTGTGAATATATAACAAATACATTCATTGTAGGGTATTGGTAGTTATGAATACTAGATCTTGACTATTTTTTATTTCCCCTTTCCCTCACTTCCTTCCATCTACACTCTCCCATCTCCACAAAGTTTAACTCCCTCTTATCATCCTTCTTTGACTTTTCTCAATAATTATTTGTATTTTTAATTTCCTATAGTAGAGAAATGATGTGATATTTAACTTTCTGTGTCTGATTTATTTCACTTAGAATTATTGACTCAAGGTACGTCAGTTTTCCTACAAATTACTCAAATTTATTTTTCTTTGTGGCAGAGTAGTACTCTTTGTATATGTACATAACCTATTTTCTTTATCCATTTATCTGTTGTTGGGAAGATAGGCTGCTTCCATAATTTAGCTGTTATGAACTGTGGTGTTATATACATGTGTATATATGCATCGCTGCAATGTGATGTCTTTAATTTTTTCAGGAAGATACCCAGAAGAGGTATAGCTCAGTCAAATGGAATTTCTATTTTTAGTTTTTTGAGAAATCATACTGTTGTCCATAATGATTGTACGAGTTTACATCTCCCAGCAACAGTGTATCAGGGTTCTTTGTTTCCTACAATCTGTTGTTTCTTGAGTTCTTGATGATGGTCATTCTTTCCGGAGTAAGATGGAATTTCAGTGTTACTCTGATTTGCATTTCTCTAATGGTCAAAGATGCCAATCACCTTTTCATGTATCTGTTGTCTAGTTGTATTTCTTGTTTTGCAAAGTGTCTGTTCTTAGGGAATCCAAGAGACTTGGGCCTCACAAACTGTAGCCTCCAAACCACAGAGTACAATGTGACTGAAAGCTCAACGCTTTCCCAGAAAAAAGGTGGAAAAAGTTCAGCAGAAAGCTCAGAAGGGTCAAATACTTGCCTGACTTTTTAAATGGAAGAAATAGACATATGCTCCATATTTCATACATTAAGTTTATATTTATTACATTAAAAGTGTGAGATTTAGTAAAGGAACTGGAGATCACTAGGAATCATAATAGGATCAATTGGAGTCATTCAGAACAAATTTCAGTTTCCTGTGAACAGGGTCACTAATCTGGGGAATCAATAAATTGAAAGATCAAATGTCTATTGTCTTAACAAGACATGTAGCTTAGATTTTATTATATAGTTTTTTTCCTGATAATCAAATGAATTGTTAGTTAACAGAGCAACATCAAAATAGAAATCTCTAGGAACTTGACATAGTGCTGTTTTTTAAAAAATCTTTTGTTAAATATATATCAAATGGTGAATTTGGGGAGATATTATATGGGTGCTTCTCTTCTTTATTCCTGGGCTTTGCCTTCATATCACCAAGTCATTCTTTAGTTCTCACATGACTCTCTGGTTGTGTCCTACCCCATGATTCCTAAGACCCTGCCCATATGTTTTCATTGGGGTATGCAGTGTCTAGAGAACTTGGATTTTGCAAAACTTCTGTAATTTTTAAATCTTCTTTTCTTCATGAGATATCTTTAATTGGATCTCAAAAATCTTTTCTTCACATGGAGGAGGATGAGTGATGGTTCTGATTTTCTCAGGACTGGTTGTGTTCCCCAGGATATGAGACATTCAGTGAAAACATGGGGAGATATGGTACAAATTAACATGAGTTAATCACCCTAATATGAATAATTCTTTTCTCTTTATTCACTGCTTCCTCCAAAAGCTCTGTTTATTCTCTTCCTCCTTAGATTGCTGAAGGGTCAGTACTAAGAAAGCTGGATGGGGACACCTTTTTCTAATCATGGGCTGTAGGATGAATTTGATTCAAGTGTGAGGTGTTCTGAAATAAGATATCACCTCCTCTTTAGAGTATGAGCCACTGAGTTGAGTTGGAGTGAAAAGTACCAATATATGATACTAAAAATTGGTGACAGATGGTTGTGGTAGATCTTCCTTTTTTCATGGTGGTCTAAGGTAATGACAATTTAAGAAGTCTAGTTGGATTAGTAGATTCAGAAAGTTAAAAGCTTTATTTCCTGATTTCCAAGTGGACATTAGTTTTCCCAAATCAGGACTCATTAGAATAGTATCTCATAAAGAGAAGAGAAGAACACTCTTCATTCATGGCTTATATCCTGAAAAAGCTTAAGTCTCTATCTATAGATAAGTTTTTAAAAGTTCAAGTTCTCCTTCTGAGAAAAATTTATGCTGGGACTATGGCCAGGACAGGAGTTTGGAGAAGTGATATTGGGAGCAGGAGACAGAGCTGAAATGGTAAAACTGGCTGAGAATCAGTTATAGTAAAATGTGAGTCCTCTGTAGACACAATAGAGAAGGAGGCAAAGGACAGCTCTGGAGAAACCATTGAAGAGGACTCAGGCCAGAGGCAGGGTGTGAAAAGAGCTTCAGGGCGTTACGTGAGTGGGCATGTGGGCAAGGTGCCCATGCCTGCACCTTCAAAGCAAGAGCAGGTCCTAATATCATAGCCCACCCAGGTCCCCTTCCCTGAGTAAAACACCATAAAGAAGGCTGGTAGAAGGCTCTAGCACTCTGAGCAGCAACCTGAGGATGGGGATCAGGCTGTAATTTTAAAGCACATAATTCCCCAAAATTGTCTTTGAAGTCTGTCTCAAACACTGATTTAAAAATTAGTTAATCTGAAAATGGGACAGAGGGAGAAATGTTTTGAGTGGCTATGCAAAATACGGGTTACTGAACATTAAGAAGGGAGGCACGAGGATCGCATACAGTAAGTATCAGTACTGCTTAAATCAAATAATCCAAGAATGTTTTGAAGAAGACCCCTACTTGACAACTTCCTAAATATGGACAAAGTTTTAGATGCTCAGGAGGTCTAATTTTGCAAAGACATACCCCACAAAATGCAAAATAAAACAATAAGAAGACAGAATGATACAAGGCTTGAGAGTATCTATGAAGTTTTCTTTTTGTAACATCTGAAGCCCATAGCAAAATGGTAACATCTGTTAAATATCAGCAATGAGAACATGGATATGATATATTATTTTCTGCAATCTTGGCTGTGTTTGAAATATCTTATACTAAACTATTTTTGAAAGTTGGAAACAAAACCTACATGCCCCGTGGAGTTATTCTTGACAGTTGAAGTCTGAGGGATCAGGTAATGGTCACAGATGGTAACCACCTCCTTCTTCCTATTCAGAGTTTTAAATCTTTGTTGTGCCAGCTGTCAGAAAATGAACTGTGTAACTCTTGCAAAGATTGGGATAAATTGGCAAGTTTTATCTTTGTCAACCTCAGGGTTTGCTTGGTTGACATGATACATATTTTTTTCTTGTTTTGACTTCTTTTCTGAAATGCTTGATGTAACTTATCTTTACATGTACAGTAGCTTGCCAATGAGAATTTGGCAAGGCTGGATATATGGTGTTATGACTGTACAAACTTTGTGTATACTACAGGAGAACTTTTTATTTGTTGGAAATTGATTGTTAGATTAAGTAGCAAGCCTGATGGTATTTTTACAGAGATCATGGCAAAACAAAGGGATTGCTCCTTTGTATGACAAATATAATTTCCATGCATGGCATATATATTGTGTAATAAGTATAAGAGGGATGAGAAAATATGTGGTGAATGTTTAAATTTTTAAAAATGTGTTACAGTAAAGGACACATTGCCATTATTTCCCTTCAAAATACTCCTCCTCACTTTGAACACACTTGAGAATTTTTATGAGTTGTCATCAAAAATATATTAAATACTGCTTCCAAATGCCACCCAACAGAAAGACAGACTCATAAAAACATTACAATGTGTCCTCATTCACCTTTTTCATTGGATCTCACACCATGGAACTTCTATACCTTCCTTGAAGTCAAACTGACCATGAAAGGTAAACACATTGAATCAATTTAGAACATAGAAGCAGTCACAATGGCACAAGTAGACACTCATGAAAGAAGACTACCAGAGCTGCTTCAGAAAGTGGCAAGAACACTGGATGAGTGTGTTTAAAGTAAGGGGGAGTATTTTGAGGGGCATTAATGGCAATGTGTCTTTTGCTGTGATAAATTTTTAAAACTATACATTCATCATATTTTTCAATCACACTTTGTAGAATTTGACATAGCTTTATAAATGAAACAACAAGACAAGAACTAAGAACTAAGATAGCACAAAAATATAGATCTGGTGAGGTCAAATTCTCAAGGTGTGAATCTCGAAAATAAGACAAAGGGGATGTATTATTTAGGAGTGGCTTTGGCTGCAAGTAACAGAATACCTGGTTTGCACAGGTTTAAACACAAAGATATTTAAATATCTCACAGAGCACAGAGTTTGTAGGAGGGCAGCCCAGCACTGATGCAACTCTTGAGCCCTCTCCACAAAGCCCAGGTTCTTTCCTTGCTACTGCTCTGTCAACCTCAACAAGGAAATTTGCCCTTTTGTAGTTGTAAGATATTGATGCAACTTTGAGCATCATGGCTGCTTTTAAATGCAGGAGGCAGGGCTTGGAAGAGATTACAAGAAATAGAGTGAGAGAACAAAATAAAAACGTCTCTTTTCACCAGTAGCTCTCTTAGTAGCCAAGAAATATCTTGGGGAGAACCTACCAGATATATTTGATTCAAGATTCCTTGCTTGGACTTGGTACATTACAACTCCAATAATCTTGGGGCTGTTTTAGAAAAAAAATAAGTGTGCAGGCTGGGGATTTAGCTCAGTGGCTGCCTCACAAGTGCATGAGCCTGAGTTTGAGCCCTGATACTGAAAAAAAAGTGTGGAAAAAGAACTATTAAATAGACAATGGAGACAGTCTTTACAGTGGTATCTAAGATCCTCACTTTCAGATTTATAAACTAAATAAACTGCCTTTCACATTGTATAGCCCAGGCTGCTTTCTGACAGGGAAATGATAATAGCCCTCTACAGATGACTTTTTAAAACCTATGGTGACCAAAAGAACTAAAAATAATTTTGCCAATAAAGCTATTTAAGAACCTCATGAAATAATAAACTTCACTGTTTGCAGGTTGTTCACCTTTATTTGGTTTTCCAAATATGGCCCCATTTGACTGGAATCACAATACAGTTTATTCTATTTTCAAAATAAGCAAACCTCTATGCTCCCTACATCATAAACCTAAATTACAATTAATCTTCTGTGCAATCCATCAATATTGTGATCTAGTGAACTTCAACAAATTGAAAACATGGGTTTCTCAGGTCAAGGTTTTGCAAGAGCTGCAGACAGACTTAAGGTACAGCTGATTGCTTATGGGCAATTACTGTAATGTACCACATTCTAGAATGAGCAACCAAGAAAATACTGGATGGCCTGGGATGTAGCTCAGTGGTGCCAAGCCTACCTGGCCAGCACAAGGTCCTTAGTTTGATCCCTGGTACCAAAAATACTGGATGATTAATAGTTTTGATTGATCTTTCTTAACCTTTGACTCTATGGACAGGATAGCATCCTCTCTTCTATGCGCTTTTGGCCACAGGAAACAGCCTTCCATAGAGCCCTGTTGAAGTTCACAGAAATCTGAGTTGTAATCTGCCCACAGAATTAGAGCTGAATTGTATATTCTTTTTTGTTTACTTGACAAATGAAAAATTGTGTACATATTTATGGTATACAGTGTGATGTTTTGATATATGTATACACTGCGAAATGATTCGATCAAGCTAATTAACTTATCCATCATTTCCAATACTTATCATTTTTGTGATGAGAACATTTAAAATCTATTCTCTTAGCAGTTTTCAAGAATACATTTATTATCAACTATAGTAACCATGTTGTACAATAGATTTTCAGAATTTATTATTGTAACTTCAAAGCCCTTGATCAGTATCTTTCTAGTCCCAAAACTTTTCCTTCCCTTTCCCCTACTGCTGGAAATCACCAGTCTAGTCTCCATTTCATTTTTTTAAGATTCTGTGTATAAGTGAGATGATGTAGTATTTGTCTTTATCTGCCTGGTTTATCTCACTTTGCATAGTATTCTCAAACTTCATCCATGCTGTGGAAAATAATAAGATTTTCTTCTTTTTAAAGACTTAATACTATTCCATTGTTTATCTGTACCACATTTTTTAATCCAGACCTTAGTCATACTTTCAAGAATATTATGGGATACCTAACATGTGCCTGGAAGTGTGCTGGTGGTGAAGTCTTCTGAAGTACATGTGGAGATTTTTGGTGTAAATCAGTGAAATATTTAGTCTATTTCTCTTGAATTTATTTATGCTTGGTGGATATCTTTGTGTCTTAAGGAACAACTGGGGAAGCAGAACTATATATATATGGATAGATAGATACGTAGATGCATAGATAGATACATAGTGTACAATCATACGTACATTTGGGATTTGACCTTGTACAAGGTAAACAGTCTCTGCAAGATTATTGGTTTTACATTTAATGCTAAAGCTTGAAGTTCAAGGGCATGCGGTTGTAAAGAAAGGTTGGATACAAAGTGGAGGAAAGTAAGAAGGCACTGGAACCCACAATGTGACCTGGGTGCATAAGGATGTGCTGAAACCTTTGCCAATTATTACCATCTCTGACCTTGCTTAGGGGTACCTTCAGAAGCTGGGACTCCTTACACATACTTGGCCTAGGCTGAAATAGGAGAAGCTAAAGGGGAACCAGGAGAGGGTGGAGCAGCTGCCTTACACCAGTGAGTTTGGTTGGCACAGCAGTGACAGTGTGTGTTTGGGATGGATATATTTTTCTCTAAAATTGACACATAATAACTGTACATATTTATGGGGTACAGAGTAATGTTTTCATACATATGTTCAACATCTAATGATAAAACTCATAAACCTCTCCTTCACTTCAAATGTTTATTATTTCTTTGTGATGTGAACATTCCAAATCCTCTCTTCTAGCTACTTTAAAATATATGAAATATACAGTGTGGCTATATTCTTAACTATAGTCATCCTACAGTGCAATAGAACACCAGAACTTATTTGTACTTGTATCTGTAACTTTGTATCCTTCATCTAACTTTTCCCCAACTTCTCCTTCCCATCTTTCCCACCTTCTGGAGGTCACCATTCTACTTTCAGCTTTGATGAAATCAACTATGTTTAAGAGTCCACAAATGAATGAGATCATGCAGTATTCATCATTGTGTGTCTGGCTTACTTCACTAGAAAATGTATCCTTAAAATACACCCACCCCCACACACGCTACTTATGTTAGTCCCATAACATGCATTTTCCTTGATAGAACTTAACACTACCTGAAATACTTGTTTCCTTAGTCCTGTCTCCACTAGAAGATGAACATCATAGGTCCAGACTCAGTTGTCACACCTTGATGCATACCTGGAGCAGGCTCTGCTCCCTATACCTACTATGTCTCAATAGATATTCGCTGAATACATAATCTGTGATAAATCTTCACAACAATACAGTAAGGTAGATCTGTGTGTTGCCCTTGATTTTATATGAAATGAAATGGAAAGGAGAGGTCATTTTCTCATAATAAAGGGCTGGAGGGAGCAGAGTGGTAGGTGAGCCTACTTCTTTATCTTGCCTCTTAGCTATTCTAAGATTAAAATCTTGCAAACTTTATCTGAAGTTATTCAGTGATTTAAAATGAAACATAAATTTTATAGATATCCCAGAACGTTTTACTGCTTCCAAAATGATTATTTCTTCTAAAAAGCTAATTTTTGGTCACCCTGTTTTCTACCCTCTGGCCGACATTTGAGATTAGGGCACACACTAAATATCATTGCCCAAAAATTATATGTTCACTAAGTGTGTGTTTTATTAAGCTTTATCTTGGAAAGGAAAGGTGTCTGATTTTTCCTGCCTTAAATAGCCTTGATTCAACTCTGTCTTTAACCTGGTTTCTGTTTCTTTTTTATATTTTGTTTTGAATATATTCTATCTTGTGTTTTTTGTGTCTTTTCAGGCCATCTTAAATCCTCTTGGGGACATAAATAACATAAATAATTAAATGAGAATACATGAGGGATTTACTTCAGTTGTATTACTCTGAGTAGCAGGAACATTTCATGTAGGTAAAATAATGAGGTAAAATTTGAGTTTCAGCAATCAAAAGCCAGAGGGGTAACTATTAAAGGTAGCGATCAGAAGGACTGTAAAACTGCAAAGTTGCTTACAGTAGCATGACAGTAGGAAAGCTGGGTGCAAAATAGCACATTAGTACTGGTTATTAAAATCTGAAAAATAAGGCTAGAAGAAAATGCAAATGTATTCCATTTTGTGCAAATTGGAGCTATTCAAATTGGAAATAATGTGTTACACAAATACAAATCTCACTTTATAAATCAAACTTCATGACTATTCCACTTTTTAAGTCTTATGGAGAATTTAAAGCACACACCACACAAACACAATATGTTAACCTCCTCCATACCTATCACCTGATTTCAACAACTGCAAACATTATGCCACTCTTGTTCCATCTCTGCTTCCACCTACTTTCCATCTTTCTTGAACGTTTGTTAAATTTACATATGTGAAAATTTAAGATCTTATGTGGAACATTAATACCCATGTACCCAACTCATAGTATCCTTGTAAATTCCTTACTATTTAGAATCCTTTGCCAGTCAGTCGTGCATCTCAGCCAAGGAAACCACTGTTTTGAAATTCCCCACAATACATTAGTTTTACTTATCCTAAAACTTCATTTAAATGGAACAATAAAATATATATCTTTTCCTTTTTCCTGTCTGGAATCTTTTGCTCAGCAGAAAGTTTATGAGATTCATCCAGGATATTACTTCTATTAGTAACTAGTTCCTCTACTTTCAGAAATAGATTATGTTGGTTTTGTATATTTTTTTCTTCCTTGAAATCCACTCATGAAATTCTTTGGAGCCTGAGGTTTTCTTTGTGTTGGCTGTTTAATAGTAAATTTATTTTTTTGTAGATATAAGGTGATTTTCACATCAGTTTTGGTAATTTGAATTTTTACAGAAACTTGTCTATTTCATTTATATTGCAAAATTTGTTGACCTAAAGTTAATTGCAGTAGTCCCTTTGAGTTGCTTTGGTAATTTTTCAGTCTAAAATGGTAATGATAATTCCTCTTTTAGTTCTAATATTGATAATTTGCATCTTCTCCTATTCAATTTATGAAGGACTTATTCATTTCGTTGATCTTTTCAAAGAATTTAACTTTTGGTGTTTTGAATTTCATTCATTTTTTCTTGTCTTGATCAGTTTTTTCTTTTCTTTCTTCCTTTTTTTTCAGAAATGTATTATAAAGCAGATATAGAGAAAATTACACCTTTAAGAAGGTGGGCAGAACCCTGTGGGCATCTGCATCAAGTGAGAGTTTGGATACCTTTTTATGTACACAAGAGTTACTTTCGGGGTTCTAGGAACTATGGTGATTATCATTGGTTTATCTACCTGATGTACATGCTTAACAACATTTTCCTTAGAGATTATCTTGCAATGTCATCATTGCAAAATACTGTATCTTCTTTGCCCCTTTCAGATGGTCACTTTTCCCTTGGGGCTTTTAAACATATGAGAAACTTATTAAAGAGAAAGAAAAAGTTGTACTCTAGATCAGGCCTCAGCCCAAAGTGGGAAGTGTTTCAAGAATGCTCCCTTTTCTGATATCGTTAGATTGCAGGCCATGGAAACCAGGAATGCTGTATGCCTTGTTTTGGAAAGAGAAGGCCTGGTATCATAGTGAAAATGCACAGTGTATAATCTTAAAATATCATTCTGCTCTGTGGTTTGCTATTTGGGTCTGAGACCTAATAAATGGTTTCTATAAAGGTATTATAGACTGAGATCTTCATTTAGCTGTAACTGGCAAAGCATGTTGTTTGGACCCCATTGTCCCTCAGGCCCAAGTTGGGACTTTAAAATCATTCGGAGTATTAGGATGCAGATTATTCTGGCTACTTCCCAATGAAAGGGAGTTCTGAGGGGAGGGTGTTACAGTCTTCACTCTTGCTGACTTTTGGGCCTGGAGGGTTGTTTAAGGAGTCCAATACAGATAGTTGGATCTGAAGGGTGCAGCATCACTGAAAATGGATTGACTGTGAGAAGAAATTACCTTCTCTTCATTTTTATTTTCCTGTGGTGTTTTGGGGATGGAACCCAGAGCCTCACATCTGTTGGGCATGCATTATGCCACTATGCTATTCCCCTAGCCCTCTCTTAGTCTTTATTGAAATTCTTAAGGTAGAAATTTAGATCTTTGATTGTAGATTTTTCTTCATTTCATAATACAAGCATTTAAAGCTATAGATTTCCATCCAGAAACACCTATGATAGGGAGAAAGGAAAAAAAGCAAAGCAACAAAGCCCTTGGGTGGGCAAGGAGGAATTTCACACTAGACAGCAATAGAATGTCTAAGTTGGGTTAGTGGTAAAAACTTTCTTTAGTACAAAGAAATGAGGGGGAAGATGGATAAAAATGAATGAAGACATACATTTGCTGATGGGAAGTTGGGAGCATTAGCATCTAATGATTTGCATTTTCTTAGGTAGCATGAGGAGAGATCACCAACTGAGTGTGTGGGAGAGGAGAGAGTGGGAAGAATGAGCAAAAGAGAAACTCTATGAGCTAGTCATGTCAGGGTGTGGAGAAAAGGATTTACTGATGAAAGATGACAGATGTGTCAAGCAATATGTCATGCTCATATGAGGATAATGAGATTTTTCAAGTGAAGCAGTTAACCTGGATTTTTCTATCAAAAGCCATAAAGCTTAGCTGCTCATATGCAGGCAGTGGAGAGGGCAGGTAGGTGTGTCGAGCCAGGACTGTGGCCGACCAGCTGCCCAGGCTGTGAAATGGAGGGAGGGTGTAAAGAAACTAAATGTATTTTCAAAATGTGGAATTGCAAAATTTATATTTGTCTTCATTCTATCTCCTGAAATGCAACTTGTAAAATTCTTAAAATCTCCAAAGTAATATTGTTTTGTACACTAGTGAATTGAATGATGGATGGCTACCCCTAAGTAGCATCAGGATAGGGGTGGTCCCTGGAATTACTAAGAAGTGATTAAAACGTTGGGACTTCTCAGTCCCAACCCTCAACTCTATCCTCCATAGGGGAGAAGGGGTGAAAAATAAGTCGGACATTAAATGGCCAATGATTTCATTGACTAAGCCTACATAATGAAGTTTCCATAGAAACTAAAAAGGACAGAGTTTGGAGAACTTCTAGAGAGCTGGACAGCTTCTTGGAGAATGTCTCCCCTAAGAAGACATGGAAGCTCTGTGCTCCTTTTTATGTGCATTTGTCCTCTTTTTAAGATCTTTTATAATAAACCCAGTAAACATAAGTAGAATGTGTCTGGGTTCTGAGAGCTACTCTAGCAAATAATCAAACCTGATGTGATGGTCATAGGAGCCTCTGATTTACAGCTGGTTGGTCAGAGGCACAGGGGACCACGTGGACTTAGAATTGGTATTGAAAGCAACAGTCAGTCTTCTGAGGCTGAGCTCTCAAGCTGTGGGATCTGACACTGTTTCCAGGTAGGTGGTATCAGAATTGAATTGAATAGAATCAAATTGAATTGGAAGACACCCAATTCAATTCAAGATGTCTTCTGGAAAACTAATTGCTTCTTTGCTGGTAGAAAGAAACCCCAACACCTTTTCGGACCATAGAAGTCATGTTATCTTGTGAGGGTACAGAAAGAAAAATGTTCATTTTTTTTCTTCTCACAGAAGTGACTCAACAAAGGAGCCATAGACTTATAGCTGGGCAATTAGAAAAGTGAGGTTAAAGTTCAGAAGACTTTGTGAAATCAAAGGATTTTAGTACTGGAAATTCTGGAACAAGAAACGTAAAAGTGGTGGAGATCAAATGGAACCTTTCAAATTGGGGTTTTAAGGGAAATGTGGTTACTGAGAATGATAAAGTACAGGTGTGGTCATAGACAGTGAAGAATTGGAAACTATCTTTTGAGAAGATGCATCCTATGTATCCAGACAGGCCAGGGTACTATCTGAGTCATCAACAGAAGAGCAGTGATAGACAAGAAGAGTGTCAGACTTAACATCTTCAATGAGTAATGCGGAGCAACTGGTAGGCTGAGAGATGGCAGCAAGGAGAAGAAAGAGTGAAAAGCTGAGTGGCATGAGCATTCAGTAAGAAGGAACTTTATAGGAGAGACAGGGATCAATGGCCTGGAGGTAGCAAGATAAATTAGAAGGACATGGCAAGTTCCATTTACCCTCCACCTTAATGGCATCCAAAGACAGGAAGACCTTCAAGAGGTGTCCCAGAACAGATGAAGAATGTTACAAGAAAAGACTAACGTAAGGGAGGTAGCAGACTGGACGTTCCAGAGGACACAGTGACAAGACTTAAGAAAAGAGAGAGGAAGGGTGAAAAATCACTTCAGATCTGGAGGGTTAAAAAGTAGAATATGATTGGGAGAGGAAGGATATAAGAAAAGAGTTGAAAAGGTGATTAGGTGTATAGCTCTGAGCATCAAATATATCCTGGAGTATCTCTGATGTGGTATATATTAGTTCTATACTGCTGCTGTAAAAATTTATCACAAGCCCAATGACTTAAAACAATACAAAGTTGTTATCTTATAGTTTGTGAGATCAGAAGTCCAAAGTCAGTCTCACTGGACTAAAGTCAAAGGATCAGAAGTACTGTGTCGCTTCCAGAGG
Organism: Heterocephalus glaber; assembly: GCF_053883595.1. Lineage (NCBI taxonomy): Eukaryota > Metazoa > Chordata > Mammalia > Rodentia > Bathyergidae > Heterocephalus > Heterocephalus glaber. The sequence goes on along the minus strand of NW_028258351.1, from coordinate 22,504,511 downwards.
CCTGTCCTGGTTTGTATCTTGATGTCCTCAAAAACCTCATACATTCATCAGAGAGTCTTTTGAAAGGTGATCGGTTACGGGAATTATAGCTGGCTTGCTTTTAGGAGGTGGGGTCTGGTGGAAGAGGCAGCTCACTGACAGCATGGCCTAGACGGGTTTATCTTCCACTCCAGGTCCTTCTTTCACTTTCTCCTTCCCCACGACAAGAGCACCTTTCCTCTACGAGACTCCCCTCCCATGCTACTTCTGCCTGGAGGCTGCCAACCACACAAAGACTGAAGTTTCTAAAATGTGAGCCAAAATAAACCTTTCCTCCTTTGAGCTATGAGTGTTGGATATTGTGTCCTAGTGAGGAGAAAAGTGACTGAGATAAAGCCTTAAGGGAGAATCTGTTTCCTCTCCTTTTCAAACTTTGAGAGACTGCCTACATTCATCAGTTTATTATCCCCTTCTTCCATCTTAAAATCAAATCATCTCTCTAGTTCTGATTCCCTTCCCCTCCCCTCCTACCTCTTCATAAGAACTCTTGTATTTACTCTTGTAATTATACTGGGATTACCCCCAAAATCCTGATAATCTGTCTGCTTTAAGGTCAACTCATTAGCAAACCTAATTGCTCCTTGCCATATAACAACATATTAAGAGGTGCTAAAGATTACTGTGTGGAATTCTTGGGAAGCCAATATTATTCTCATCAAGGAGTGTCTTGGTGGATGAAAGTTTGCACAGCCACCTAAACGAGCTGGTCAGGTATAACAGAAGGTGGTGTGAAGAGAGCAGTAGAGGATGGTATCCAAAGGGAGAACCACAGTGGCCTTAAATTGTTCCAGGATCCCAAACCCACTGGTGGGATGATGCTCTGAGACAGTGGTCCCCAAACTTCACTAAGCAAATGAATCATCTGGAAGTTGCCTTAAAACGTTAAATGAACTTTCTCTGTCCCTCCTCATTTAGATTCAGTGGACCAGGGATGGAGGCTAAGATTTGTATTTCTAACTTGTTCTCAAGGGATCCTAACACTGTTTGTCCAAGAGCCATACTCCGAGAAAGCATTTTTCTAATGTGCTTTTGCTTGAAAAATTCTGTGAATCAGGGTATGTTTGTTTGTGTGCTATGGTTTAGATCTAAAATGTTTCCCCTTGTTTGAAAGGTGATTGGATCATGACAATGCTGTACTCAACAGTGGCAGTGTGCTGTTATTAAGAGGTGGAACTTGTTCAGATGTAGGTTACTGGGGGTATGACCTAGAAGGGGACATTCTTGTCCTTGGCTCCTTCCTTCTCACTCTGCTTCCTGACTGCCATAGCTTGAGTACCTTTTCTCCCCCTGCCCTTCTGCCATGCTATTTTGACCTTGGACCCAGCTAACCATGGACTGAAACCATGAGCCAAAATAAACTCCTCTTTTTAGTTGCAAGGATCGAGTATTTTGCTCCAGTGATGGGAAAGTGACTAATAAAATCTATTTTGTCTTTGTTATTTTGTGATACTATGGATTGATCCCAGGGGTTCCCTACTACTGAGTTACATCCCTAGCTATTTTCATTCGTGTATTTATTTTTATTTTGAGACATGATCTTGCTGAATTGCCCAACCTGGCCTTAAACTTGTGATCCTCCTGCCTCAGCCTCCTGTGGTAATGTATAGGTACATGTCCAGCTTGTTGAGCATTTTTTTCTTTCCTTTTTTAATTTAATGCATGGTCTTTGGAGCCCATCTTGAATCTCAGTTGTATCACCAATTGTGTGATTTTTTTATTGCTTAGTCTCCATATCTGTAAGACAGCATAATAATAGTATCTACTTCATGAAAAAGTTATGAGGATTAAATAAATCAATAATATGAAGTTTACTAAAGTTACAAAAACCGTTAGATTTTATTTAAGAACTTTATCAGCCAAGAAAGTGGAAGAAACAAAGGTTTTTAAGACAAAGAGTGTTTTATACAAGAAGGTTTCTGAGGAGATGGAAGGGCTGAGAAGTCATGATTCATACCAGTTTGAAATCACTGCCACCTGAAAAGGCAAGACCATAGGAGCTGATGCTTCAAGGTCTCAGCCACAGTAGGATCACCTAGGGGAAGCAGAGTAGTAGAAAAGCAGGAAAAGAGACTGCCAGAGAATAATAGCTGACTGTCCTCATAACTAACTCAAAGATCTTAGGGATTAAAAGAGCAAAAGAGGAATTTTTCCTGCGGAGTCTCATGAACTAGTTCATTGATTTGTCTCAGCTCAAGGGTGGTTGAGGCAATCCCCATTCATTTCCCTCTCTTGGAACAACAAACTTGGGAACAACATCTTGAACAGACAGAACATCTCCTCCCACAGACAGTCTGCATCTGTGCTCAGTTCTGCACAAGGAGCTGTTAGCGCCTGAGTTCTCACTGGGATCCTCCTGTGGCTCTGAGCCTGTGCGGTGGGGCTTTCTGAAAGGGCGCTTTTAGCACATGGAGGTACTCAGTGAGATGTATCCAATGAAATAAACCTGAAGAAAATGAAAAGAGGTGACTCCTGGATGTGTCTAGAGCTTGGGGAATTGCAACATCTGTCTCTCTCTGATTTTCTAGATTATGCTTCAGGAAGATCATTTCTTCCCAAACGGCTTTACAGTACTGCTTGGGATAAACGCCTCCTTGTGTCCTTATGGTGGGTAAAAAGCACCAGCTCAGTGGCATCTTTCCTGCAGAGTGTAAATTCCCTCATGCTAGAAGTTCAGGTTAGGAAACAGAGTTACTTGAACAGGGTTTGAGAAAACAAGATGATAGGACAGGTGTGATGTCGCATACCTACAGTCCCAGCTCTCTGTGAGACTGAAGCAGGAGGATTGAGCAAGCTCAAGCACATACAGGACAACTTAATGACTTAGCAAGACCCTGTCTCAAAAAGTAAAAAGGGTGGGGGTTGTAGCTCAGCATGAAGGTCCTGGGTTCAATTCCCAATAACCACCCCCCGCAAAGAAAAAGGAAGGAAGGGAGAGAGAGAGAGAGAGAGAGAGAGAGAGAGAGAGAGAGAGAGAGAGAGAGAGAGAGAGAGAGAGAGAGGAGATGTTGACATTTGCATTTAGAATGCTGCCCTCACCTGGTCCAGCCTCGTGGTAGGTGGACCTGAACAAGCTGGAGCTGGAACCAAATTACAATCATGGGGATGAGCCAGGCCAGACACCATGTAAGGGAGGTATAGGAAGTGTCTAGGCACATATACACATGGATGAGCACACATGGGCTATGTGCAGGCTGGGAATGCCTTTCCCATGGGTGGCCTCCCATGGTCAAACAAGGACATCCAGTGAGCCACCTTTTGAAACAACACCTGGAGAATAATGGCAAACAGTGGAGTATCTCTGTGGCCTGCTTCTGTGTGGATCTCTAAATATCCAAATGGAGGGGACGGGGATTTAACTCAGTGGTTTTGCCGCCTGTTGCACAAGCGCAAGGACCCGAGTTCAATCCCCGGTCCAAAAAAAAAAAAAAAAAGATAAATATCCAAATGGAATCACCTCTGTCTTGGGACATTTAGTGAAAGTTCTTTTCTCTACCCCATCAAATATGGCATCACCATTAGCCCTAAAGGCAAGAAATTGAAGATTCTTGTTGACCTTCTCATTTCTTTAAATGCTATCCACTTTACTTCTGCATCATCACCTGGGACCTCACCTCTGTTTCTGTGATGGAGCTTCTGATTGCTATTCCAGTCCTCCTGGGAGGGCCTGGATTTCCTACACTTGGACCCTGTCTCTCATTCCTGGGTCTTTGCTCACTGCATCCAGGAAGTCCCACTGCATCCTGGACTTCAGATGGGCATCTTCTCTGTCCATACATAGGGACTTTGGCTCTGAAGTTGAGCCCAGATTTTTGGGCAATGGTACTTGTGTTCTCCACTAAACCTACTTTGACATCATCCTCCAAGGTTGAGACTTCCCTCATGCCAGTACACTTTCCTGCTTGGCCTCTGGACTCATATCTTTCCATATTCTAACTCTAAACCATCTCCTGTCTCACCAGGACAGTCTCATTTTTAATATTGATCAAATAGATTTATGATTGTTGATCCAAGGCCTGAAGACAACAAGAAAGTTTGTGCCTCAGTCATGTAAATTGTTTTTCAGGACAGAAAAAATATGTGACAGGCACATGCTGAAAAGCAATGGTCATACCCAGATACAGGAATTGACAGATGGAGAGGTTAAGCCCTGTATCAATCTTGGCTGATCTTGTTCACTCAAGAGATTAAAGCAATGCTAGTGCTTTGTTCTCATTCTGGGAGAATTGTGTCAGAATCTTTTGATGTAGCTGTAGCTAAGGATCACTGGGTCAGGCTTTCCTTTTTTTTTTTTTTAAAGATTCTGACTTGTTAAACCTAGAGTAAGAACTAGAGTCAAGGTTTTCAACTAACACCCCAAATTATTTTAACTAACAAGACAAAGAATCTTCAGTAAACATTAGCTATGTGGACTGATCTAATGTTTCTTATAAGCCATGGGACTGTCACAAGAAATCCAGAGAACTCTAGTTGTCTCAGAGCATCCTGTCTTCTAAACGGGATTCAACTAATCTAACTGAGTCAGGGTAGAAAACCTAAGAAAGGATTAGCAAAGAAAATTATTCCTCAGTCTCAAGTTCGATCCCCGGTACCAAAAAAAAAAAATTATTCCTCAAAATTAGTAAAGAAGGTATTAAAAGTCTTAATATTTCCAAACAAGTATTTCCAAACAAGCTATGCTGCTATAAACATTAGTGTAAATGAGGACCAAAATGTGTATAGATATTGTGAAATAGGAAGAAAATGTTTAAAGGGAAAGGGGAACTAGAGAGGAAGAAGGTAGGAGAAAGGAAAGAAAGGAAGGAAAAACTTCAGGATATATTCACTGAACAAGTAAAACCAGCAAATAAATATATGAAAAAATGTTCAACATCACTGGTCTTTGAATTTGGGGGGTCTGATTTTTTTCATTGAAAAAACAAAGGACCCAGAAACTCTAGTCAGGAGAGGCAACTTTTTGCTGGGTCCTTGGTATTGTATTTCTCAAGAAATATAAGTGATTTAGCAGCTTTAGCTCAGACAAAGGTCTACTATCGAGAATATATAAAGAACTGATAAAAATCAGACCCCCCAAATTCAAAGACCCAATTCAAAAATGGGCATTGGAAATGAACAGACATTTCTCAGACAAAGAAGTAAAAACAGCAAATAAATATAGGAAAAAATGTTCAACATCACTGGTCATTCGAGAGATGCAGATGAAAACAACACTGTAATTCCAACTCACTCCCCAAAATATGGCTGCTGTCAGGAAATCAACCAATAACAAATGCTGGCGGGGATGTGGAGAGAAAGGAACCCTTCTCCATTGTTGGTGGGAGTGCAGACTGGTGCAACCACTGTGGAAATCTGTATGGAGATACCTCAAAGGACTAGGGCTGGAGGTCCCATTTGACCCAGCTATTTCCCTACTAGGAATCTTCCCCAAAGAATTAAAAGAATCATACCACAGAGATATATGTGCACCTATATTTATAGCGGCACAGTTTGTAATAGCTAAAGCTTGGAAACAGCCCAAGTGCCCATCGACTGGAAACTGGATAAAGAAGATGTGTTCTTTTTTATAACATGGAGTACTACTCAGCCATAGAGAATGAGAAGCTAGAGACATTTATAGCTAAATGGATGCATATTGAGGCCATACTCTTAAGTGAAATAAATAGGACACACATGTGTAAATACCAAATAGTTTCTCTAGTGTGAGAAATTGAAAGTATAAATAAGGGTGAAAATGATTAAAATGAATAATTGATAATTTGAGATAAGAAAACATCCAAGGGTTTGGGGATGGTGGGAGGGGAAGGGGAAAGAGAAAAAGGGAAAGGTAAAATTATGAGAAAGAAAAAAAATGGAATCAAACTCTGTAAATAGGGAAGGGTAGAGGGAGTGAAGGGTGCACAGGTAATGGGAGAAAAAATAAGAACTAAGATACATCATGTTCTGGTACAAACACCCAATGACAAATGTAAATGTATTTTATACCTAAAATGTACCAATAAATATATAAATAAAAAAAGGGAAATATAAGTGAGGAGATAAATTCATAGAATGTACATGGAAACTGAGGAGGAGAAGGGATTTCTAGCAGTTACACAACTAGTGTGGCAGCCTGAGAGCTGTATGACTTGGCACTGCCCCTACATGATTGTGTAGAAGATCCTGGTAAGAAAACATAGTAAGTTTCTGGCACAGAGTGAATTGTCTCTAGGTTTCTATTTTCCGTCTTCATTTCTTTCTGAGGATGAATGTGGGAATTGTAGGAATAATAGTAGTACTAAGTTGAATATCCCTTATCTGAAAAGTTTAGGGACAAGGTGTTTCAATTTTCAAAGTTTTCTGTACTTTGAAATATTTGCATAAATTTTATTAGTTGAACATCTCTAATCTGAAAATCCCAGCTCCAATAGGCTCCAAAATCCAAAACTTTTTGAAAGTCATGTCAGTGTTCAAAAAGTTGCTGATCTGGGAGCAGTTAAGATTTTGGAATTTTGGAATAAGGATGCTCAGTCTGAAATAAGAATGTGCCCAAATGTGTAAAAAATAATATGTAAATCAAAAAATGATGAATTTAAAAAAAAATATCTCTAGAAGAACTTTCTGCTCCTTCCAGATGGGGCCAATTTTTCCCAGGTCTAGGAAACTGAGTCAAATATATTAAATTTCAGGTCATCTCCTGGCCCTTCTCTAGGAGCAATATTCAGATGCTGCATCTCTCATGTGATTCCTCTTGTTGAAAAAGTTCAAGAGGTAGAAATTATGGAGTAGGGGGGAAAACACTGGACTCCTCACAGCCTGAGGACCTGGCTTAGAAAGTTTAGAGGGTCTGAGGGTTAAGGACAGAGTGAGAAGAAAGTTATGTTCATGAGAGACATAACATACAACAAGCTCTATTGGTAGTGCTTGAACAGGGCTGCAAGAGAGGGGAGATCTAACACAGCTTGAGACAAGCCAGAAGGTCAGTGAGATGGAACAGAAGCACCACTTCAGAAGGTGCTTAGCCTGAGTAATGTCACAGGAGCAAGGTGGGCATTTTCTCTGTCAGAGGACTCTAAAAAGCCAGGATCATAGTGGCTATGAGTCTTTAGGTCTGGGACATACCTATTGCCAGCAGATGTGGAATGAGGATATGCAAAGGAGGAAGGCTCTCTATGGCTGCAACTCTGCTTGGTTGAGCTGTTGAGCTATTTTATTAAACAATTGGATATATGAACATATGAGTTAAGCATGCACCTCTTAGAAATAAGCAATCTAGGGGGCCAATATAAAGAGGCTACCTTCAGCTCATTTATACAACAAGATATTAAAACAATAATTTCCTGGCTGTGTAACCTTAGAAGATTTCTTTGATGTCTTTGAATCACGGCTTTTTTGGTCCATTAAATATTGGAAACAACTTCAAATATTATTGAAACTTAAACCAAAAAAACAAACTCAAGAATTTAAGGAATTTCATGGCTAGTCTTTTTTTCTTTTTACAGTTTCTGTCCAGTTGAAAAAGTGAAATAGAAGTTGATCCTTGGCTGGAATGTCTTAAAATAAGAATTGACATTGAGGCCCTCCCCATTTCACAGCTTGTCCCCTGACCTTAAACACACTGTCCTTATCCACATGATGCTTACACTTTAGAAAATCAGAGGGTAGTAAAAAATAACCCAAGAAAGGGAGATGAAGATGAGTGGAAAGGTGTAGGTGTAGGGAGAGTCTTGGAGTTCCTGGCCCATGAACATAGGGAAGAAAGTAAAATAAACATCCCCAACATAAAACCAGGATATGATTCTTCTCCAGCTCCACAAGCACCTCCTTCCTACTTCAGCTACATGGATACATAGCTTAGCCATAATCACTCCACCTCACCTGCTTCAGGCCTGACCAGCCCTCACCTACCCTGTAGGGCCAGCATTTAGTTTAAGATTCTGCTCTGTCCTGCCACTCTCTGGTCTCTGGAGGCATGCTACTATCACTCTATTGTTTCATGTGCCAGTGTTTCTCATCACTAGTGATATTTTGGGCCAGATAAGTCTTTGTGCATTGTGAGATGCTTAACAGTATCCCTAGCCAATACCCACTGGATGCCAGTTATACATTCCCTAGTTGTGACAACCAAAAATGTCTCCAGACATTGTCAGATGTTTTCTGAAAGCAAGCAGCTGGCTGACGCTGTCCAAAGTTGAGAATCAATACCTTATTATACCTTCTTTCTTGTTGTTTCTTTTTTCCTGACCATTTTCTTTTGTAATGAAATTACATTAAAATACAAGAAGACAAAGCCTCCTTCCAGTAAAAGCAGTTTGCAGAATTTCTGGCTGATGCCAATGCTTCCGTGATACCATCTTGAGGATTCTTGCTAGAAGTCAGCCCTCCTTTCTGAAAGTGTTTCTGGCTCTTTGTTCCTCTCATCAACTTACCTGTTTATTAAAATGAAAGGTATTATGGAATAAACATCGATATCATTGATCTTTAAATCCCTGGAGAGCCTATTAGAGAACCTGAAAGAGTCACACAATGGTTGATGGTTTAGCCAGCACAAATTCTACCTCCAACCTCCACTCCTGATAGGTTTCATTAGAAGCAGGCTACTGAGGAGAAACAATTCAGTTGAGCTTGTTTAGATTGTGAACTCCTACACTCAGGTTGTACTTGTCTCGTTATCTTCAGATCTCCAGTAGGTCTGGCCCAGACACAGTGCTTTGTAACCATTTCCTGAATCAATATATCTCTCTGAGGTCCCATCTCCCTTTAATATCTTTTTCCCCCTCCATGACTCCCCAAGACCTGCCCTGAAATCTCCACCTGCCAGAGGAAAGCAGCTGCACCCCACAGAGCCAGAATCCAACCTTTTCTCAGAAGTCTGCCTTGCTTTGTAGGCCAGCCAGTATCAATTATTAAAAATAAATTTTCAGCAAAATCTAGAGCAATGATGTTCCCAGACCACTGGCAGGGATTCCTCAAAACAGAGCATTCCTATTGGCAGGGGAGATAAGATGAGAAACATGGAAATTTAATATCTTCACATCATGCAGCTATGATTTAATCAGGGATGAGGGTGAAGTGCAATAAAAGCTATAGTTTCATTAAGCTTATGACTTTCAGATTGTATGTCAATTATTCAGTTACCATAGCCACTAGCAGTAACAGCCTCTCCACATTGTTTCCTCACAGCAACAAGAACAGGAGGAGAGGGATATGAGACAGGACTGAATTTCCCATCTTATATCCTTTTTATGTGTTGGAGGTTTTTGGAAAGGATAAATCAAATTACAAAAGTTGTTGATTCTTTCTTAGAGAAGAAGCCTGGCAGAGCACAGGATACAAAGGGGAGAAACCTTGTCTGTCCTCTGGTTTTACTTGTTCCACTACAACTGCTACAGAATCTTGCCTTTCAGGGCATTTCAGCCCAGGAGCATTGCCACATGTCAAGCAGTCTAGATCCAAAAGAGAAGAGCAGGAGCTTGGCTGTTGCCAAATCCTCTTTTCCCATTTATCAACATGAAGGCTGATCTTTTACCTTGTGCACTTATTAAGGATTGGCATAGAAAGCTAAATTTGTGGAAGAGAGCCATGGCAGCTGCTTCAATGGTGGATGTTATGGATGCCACCTCTTCTGCACACTCCATGGGGCATGAGAGCTATTATAAGAGTCATCAAAATGCAATGTTGACAGGTTCATGTTAGGAAGGCTTGACTAGCAGCTCTAATATAACTCTGTCCTTGTATTATATGATTTGTGGATATTTGGGGGAGATGGTGGCTACTGTTGACATTGAACAGACCATGGCAGTTTCCTGTCCATTTCCAATCTTTCTTATAGACTGTATTCTAGCTTGGTTCGGCATGTCCCTTAAAAACTGTTCTCGTTCTTACAAGCTAACTGCCTACTTCCTAGGTCCCCTTTCAGGTAGAAGCTATTTCTGGGTAGTGACGGTTGTCAGTAGAGGAGGAGGTTGATTATGCTTTTCTGATTTTGTGTATTTTTTGTGCCTTCTACTATATCCCTCCACTGGCCTCGAGTTAAGCTCTATCTGTGCTGAACAGTCTTAGGCTCACAGGTAGTATCCTCATCTCAAGGACAAGCTACATCATTTCTTTATTTTTCTGCCTCAGGACTTTCTTCCAAACCACAGAAGTCCAGTCAGGTCACATCCTGGCACAGGCAGGAAGTCTGCTAGTCAGTAGACTAACGGCTCAGCCTCCTATTTTTCAGAAAGAAAAATATCTAGAAAGCATTCTGTATACTTTTCCAAGATCCCAGAAGAGCTGAGCTCCGTATAGCAGTGCTCAGAGTAATGCAACCTATATTGGCTCCTCCTTCTCTGTCTCATTCTTATGCTAGTCTTTCTTATACTATTGTGTCCTGAGCCTATGTCCCAAATAAAGTGCCTGCATCCAAGTGTTTGTCTCAAAATTTGCTTTTACAGAAGTACAAATAAATACACAAAGAAACAAATCCCAACCTTACCATTATCAAAGCAGGGCTCCAATTCTTCTCTTCTGCTCATTCCTTTTTTTCCCTACTCCCTGTCTTCATAGATAACATCATTCTTTCCTCCTTCTAAGCTTCCTGTCTATGAACAACTGGACTCTCAAATATTCAGTATGTAGAGTTGCCTGTAGTGAGTTCTCTCTGTAAGTCTTTTCTCTACAAATAAATCCATCCTTCTTTAGGACACAGACAATGCCCTTTTATCGTATTTGTAAATAATTTCTATCATTTATCACATCTCTAAGCAGATGCTCTCTGACACTCTATAATTAATTCATGTTTTGATTTGTAAAGTTGTATATTAGTTAAACTATGAAAAGTATTGAGAAGCAGAAATGAGTGTCATTTAAACATGCATTTGGTTTAAAGGAATCTCCTACTTGCTCAAATGGATATATCTCAGCTAGAGAGATGTTGAGAAACCAAGTTTTCTCCTTTTTATCTTCTCTGAAAAAGTAAAATCCATTCAGCTGAATAGAACTAGATTCTAAGGTTGACGTGATATCTGACCAACTGCAGCGTGTAACTTATACCCTGAGAATTCTTTCATCTTATCTGGTCCTTAGGTTTCCCCTTGTGTTTAGTTCAATGACATTCAAATTGAGCAGAGATATCTTTGTCTGCAGCAGTTTGATATACAATTTCAACTCTGATCTCTTCTGTCCGTCTTTTTCAATCACAGACTCATTCTCCCTTACCTTTGCTGTCCCCTTCACATAAGTATCTTCCATTCACTCTTATTTACTAATTTTGCATGAGCGTCATATTCAGAAACATCATTTTGATTTCACTTCTGAGACTCTGGGCAAATCATTTAATTTCTCTGAGCCTTATTATTAGGTAGATGGGAAAAGGAGGCCAATAATTTGATGTAATGGTTGGGATACGGCAAGCACTCATTACATTGTTGTTTTACTTGCTTTATCATTGTTTACTATTTTGTGACTATCCAAATACCTTGAACCCCTCAGGGAGAACTTGTATTAGGAAGGCAATATCACAGAGCATTCAGGAGTATAGCCTAACAGACATTAGACCCAAACTCAAATCCAAAGTTTGCTGGCCTCTGAGATGTCCCCTGATGATTGCCTAACCCTGGTAGTCATGGCCTTATGTAGTGCATCCCTCATTGGTTGATGGCAGACTTGTGACCCATAGAATATAGTAGTAGTTCCTGAAGAGGATCTCTGGGGATAGGTCATAATGACATTGAAGTTTATGCCTTGTTTTCTCTTTCTCTGGATTATTTAGAGGGATTGCTGAATTACACTGGAGAAAAACAACAACAATGTTGTAAAAATATCACAGCATCCCCTAGATACCCCCATGAGTGAGAAACTGAGCCCTTCCAAAAGTCAGCACCAGCTTGCCAGCTTCCCAGCATGCCATTTTGGTGGCCAGCCGTATGAGTGTGCCATCTTGGTGGTGGGATCCTCAAGCCCCAGTGAAGTTTGACTGTAACCTCAGGATGGATCCTGACCCAGAAGTAGCAATGGAGCAATTCCAGACTTCTGAAACAGAAATTGTGTGAGATTATAAATGCTTATTACTGCTTTAAGCCTCTGAGTGGTGGGGTAATTTGTTATGGAATAATAGGTAGTTAAGATACACCTATGTTGGTAGGATGGAGGACCTGCTTATCAGTCTTAATTTCTTTGTATGCAAAGTGGAAAGAATAATGACAGTTACTCCAGGTTTTGTTAAGAGGTTGGAATAAGCCAATACATATATAGCAACTTCCTTGTACATAGTAAATTCTCAGTAAGAAGTAGCATTTCTGTTTAGGATAAATATTTCTTGATCCTACTGCACAGATAGCGTTGCTCTCCTGAAATACATTAAGAGGCTGCAGTCTTATTTACATCAAAAGTACATGCAACTGCCTGATTCAAAAATATTCTGGACTCTAAGAATCAGAGACATCCTGGACCAAGGGGTACTTGGAGGGTATACTTTTAATTTAAGAGGCAAAATGCTCAACTTTTCTTGGGCATAAGATACCTGTAGACTTGGTATCTTACTCATTGCTTTGTATAAAAAGCTAGGGTTAAATTTTAGCTGTGCTCATTATTAAACAAAACTATTGTCCTTTTTATTTTAAAAAAGTGAGTGCAGACTATAGAGCATTTCTGCCTTCCACAGTTTTTTAAGTCAGAAACCTATGGTGGTGGATTAATCCCCAAAGCACACTACTGGTTGAAGCCCTGGGGCATCCCAGCCCAGAAGCTACATTCGCTACAGGCTTACAGAATGGTAGTGAGCAGAAGAACTCCATAGTCTTCATTCAGTTTTAAATGAAAAGAACCATTTTTTTTGTTTAATAATGGGCACAGCTAAAATTTAACCTAAGCTTTTTATACAGAGCAATAGCAAAACACCACGTGTAAGTAGCATTCATTTAGAACTCCTCTCTGCAGGGTAATCTGTAATTGAGATGATTAGCAAGAAGTGCCTAAAGAGCCCCGTTTGTCAACTTAGCTTGCACAGATACCCAGCTGGCTCCTAGGTGCAGTTTGTCTGCAGCTGCCCTTCAGAAAACCAGCAGATAATTATTTCATTAGCTTCCACCCTTAGAATTCTTGAGAATTTAGGAGTATGTTAGATATCTATGGCTGTTGAACCCCCCAGCTCTCCTTTTTGGTGTGACAAGAACTACAAAATGGAGGAATGGACTTTTGTCTTTCATCAGTATCACAAACTAAGCATCTAGGACCCCCTTCTTATTTCTCAAATGCATCCCCTCATAAAATTTTAACTCCTTAATAAACAACATTTGACCCACACACAGTGTTATGAACATGCTGCAGTGATGATGATACACATTCATAAATAGGTCCTCCGCAATGGTTCAGATGCCTCAGCTGATTGATGAGGAGAATGGTACAGGGTGGAAGAGATAGGCAAGACTCTTGGGTACTAGGATCATGATAGTGGACAGTTCCCTGCAGATTTGGAGATTTGCATTTCTTCAAGAAGAATAACAGAACCCGTACTTTGAGGCTCAGTGACCCACCTGCCCTCCTTATCAATTCTTACTGCCAGTGTCACAGCACATAGGAAATTGCACATGATTAAGCATTACTACCTTTGTGAGTATCATGCAGGGAGCATCCTCCAGGAAATCAGACCTATGCTTTCTTCTTGGTTCTGCCTGTCATGAGGCAGTCATGCTGGACAAGTCATTTACCACTGGGGGTTTTAGTTGTTTTTTAATCTGGAAAAAAATGGAACCACCTACCTGGTGTAATTTCCAGGCTTGGGGTATGAATCAGAGGAAGGAAAAAGCACTCAAATTTGAATGCCACTGTGAGCCAGGCTTTATATAGATACAATTTTATTTCATCTGTACACAGCTTGTGAGGTAAGCGGTTAGTCACTTTTTTTATAAATGAGAAAGTAAAATTCAGAGTCCAGTCACTTGACACTTTTCTCCTTCTCCAGGGCACAGGCTGCTATCCTTCATCTGACCACCTGCAGCTGAAACATTTCCCAGTTTTGGAGTACAGAATTGAGGCTTTTCACAGGCTGGTACTTTTGTGTGCCCCTATCATCCTGTGCTTGTTTCTATTACTGCAGCACAATATCCTGTAATGATCTGTATGAATCCATATGTCTTCCACCTGAGTATGAACTCTACAGAGCAGAAGCTGTGTAGCCCTTTGCACGATCAAGTGGAATTCTACCTAGTATGTAGTAAGTGGTCAATAAATACTTTAAAATAACATTTGTATGGTTCATGTTGTGTTTTATTTTGCATTTTAACACAAAATATGAAGAAAATTCAAATAATTCTTTTTTCATCACCCAGATAACCTCTTAACCTTAATATAATTGGAAATGTATTATATGTACATTGTAAAAAAAAATCCAAGTGGTACCAAAATGAATAAGAAAAAAGTCTCTCTTCCTCTATTCTCAGTTCCTTTCTATAAAAGTGTCAAAATAAAAGTAAGGTTCTTTTCCAGGATATTTTTCTTAAAAATTTACAAACATGCATACATGCAAATATTCTTATTTGTATGAGATGTGATTGAAACGTACAGCAAATGGTTAAATTTAAAATTTTTGTTGCATTATTTTTATTAATGACACATTGTCATTAATCTCCCTCAAAATACTCCTTACTTCAAACATACTTATCCCATTGTTCTTGCCATCTCCTGAAGCAGTTGGAAGTCCTCTTTCCTTAGTGTCTAACTCTGATATATGCATTTCTCAATGGGATCTGTGGGGGTCTCTCAGGCATATTATCAGGACACTAGATACTGGGATATAATTGCTTAAATTCACTGTTTTACCAGTTTGCTTTAAAAAGTTGCTATACTTTCATCAGCAGAGTGTGAAAATTTCTATGTATCTACATTCTCACTGACTGCAATATCTGAGTGTATGATGGGAAGAAACAAATTTCTTTGCCTTCTGTTCTCACCCCAATACAGGTACTTCAGTATATAATTTCTGGTTGCTTTCTCCCCCACCAAGCATTCTTCTGGCACCAGAAAGATGTCCTATAATTCAATTTAGTCCTGACATTAGAGTTAGCAGAGATATCACAGGTTGAGGGCTCAGTTTCTCAAGGCCTCCCCGTCTCCCCACCTCAGATGTCAATCACAAGTCACAACACTGTGTTTCCAACCACCGAGTTCCCATGATCCTCTGCTCAGCCTTGACTGTGAGGGTGGTTCACAGGACTTGGGAAAACACATTACTTATTGGATTCCCTGAGGTACAATCAGGTGGAAGAGCTGCACAGGCAAGGTTTGGGGAAGGGGCGGGAGGCTCCATGCCCTCTCTGGGCTCATCACCCTCTCAGCACCTCCTGTGGTCACCAACATGTGTGATCTCTCAACACCATCCTTTTGGGTTTATGTGAAGGCTTCATGACATAGACATGATTTATTAAATCATTGGCTATGATTAATCAGTCATCAGCCCCCACCTCTCCTGGTCAGGGTTGAGGATGAAGGTTTCCACCATGAAATCACATGGTCGGTCCTTCTGGCAACCAAGTCACATCCTCAGGGGCTTTCCAAGAGTTATAAACCCGGGGGGGGGGCTGAGAGGGATGTATTATGAATATCAAAAGACACTGCTACAATCTCCATAGTTCTCTTCACTTAGGAAATTACATTTAGGAGTTCTTGCTAAGAACTAGGAATTAAGAAATTACACAGAGAGATACATACATAGATATAATATAGATTGTATCTGTATTGTATATTTATAAATATAGATTACAATTTATAGTAATAGCATTTATTACTATAAATTATACTATCACATGAGGATTTCATGTTTGATCAATTTGATGAACACAAAATAGTGTCAGTTATCCAATTTTCCATCAACAATTACTGGCTCTTTCTAGCATGAACCCAACTCAAAAATCCTTTCCTCACTGAGACTGTCAATCAATCCATCTCATTTATTTTCTCTATCCCTTACACTCTTGTGTTCCTGCTGTGATCTTTACTCTGCTTATGCTCGTGGTTTGTCATAATAATCACTCCAGCTCCTGATTCTTCTCTTATTTACCATACTCTCTTGGTTATCCCATACACCCTAGTTAAATTCTGCTCCCACCCATATCTTGCCTGAGTCTATAAAGTTGAATGTGATTGGAATAAATTACACAGCCCTAATGATTAGTCTCATTTTAAATCATTGGTAGCCCTTCCTGGGTCTTTATTGCTCACCAGCCACCATACTGGGTTTTTTTGTTTTGTTTTTTTTTTTTGTAGTTCATCTATTCTCCCTGGTTTATTACATGGCTACTTCATTTCCCTCTCTTCTCTAACATCTAATGTTTCTTTCTTCGACTTACCATTCCCTGGTGATCCAGTTTCCTATTTCATTGAAGAAAAACCAGCACTCTGAACAGAACCTCCAAACACTTCCACAACGTTATATTTACTATTGGGCCCCCATTCCCATGACTTATTTCTTTTCGCCATTTATGATGGATGAGTTCTATTTGTCAGCTAAGAGAAACTTGTGAAAACACTATGGGCTCTAACTTTACTATACATTTAAAACTGCTTCTCACCTCTCCTATTCCCAATATCCTGGTCCAAGACTCTGCAATAGCTTATCATGATTTCTCTCTTATCACCCAGAACCTACTCTCATACAGCAGCAAAAGTGATGCTATTAAAATTGAGTTATAATTGTGTAGATTTATGGGTACAGTTTGATCTCTGTATACATTATGGAGTCAGTCCAGTTAATTATCATATCCATTACTAACCAATTGATCATTGTGTGAGTGTGTGTTGGGAATAAACTTAACTTTTTAAAAACTTGAGTTATAACATGGCAGCCTAAAAGCCTCCAGGGGCTTGCTATATCATAGAATAAAGAAAAAAACCAGGCTAATTCACTGTAAAGATCTGACTTTCTTTCACCTCACTGAGCCTCACTGCTTTACCCTTCATCTGCTCCACTCCAGGGGTTCTGGCCACCAGGCTATTCCCAGAACACACCCTGCATCTTGCACCCACAGGATCGCTACACCTGCACCTTTTGCTCATGCACAAATCTCTCACTTCCTTGATTCTATTAGATCTTTATTCCAAGTTCTCTTTCATTTAGATGAATTTTGTTATAGTTTAGGTCTAGGCCTCCCTCTAAATCCTCATGTGGTCATAGGTGGCTTTCTCAGAGGTGGCTGAATCTAGAGTGTGTGATGCTGGAATTCAGCACATGTGATTACTAGACCAGCACACTGATTGGTTTGGCACTGGCCTAATCCCAGTACTCTGAATAAGATAAAAGGGGCAGAAAGATGCCATTAATCTTCTATTGTTGCTTTTGCTGTCTTTCACTGCCGTGAACTGCTGCTCCTCTGCCATGCCACCCTGCCTTGGAGCCAGCCAATTATGGACTGAAACCTCTACAGACTGTAAGCTAAATAAACCTTTTCCCCTTAATTTTGGGTGTCTTGTATTTTGTTTCAGCAAAGAGAGAAAACTAACACAAATTTCTTGTGTAATGTTGGAGGTCTTGGATGCCCCAATCCAAATATACTTTCCTTCTAATAAATATATTATATACTATTGGCTTTTATATTATATAAAAGATTTAATTGATTTTAACTCTATCTTATCTTGTTACATAGTCTTCCTTTAATGGTTACCCCCTTTTCTGTTTTCCTGTGTAATCTCTGTTTTCTTTGTTTGGAGTGTTTCTGTACACATGTGCATCTATGTGCATGTGTGTTCACTTGGTGTCTTGGTGGTTCAGAGGGTCACAGACTATTGGTAGTCCCTCAAAAGTTTCAGCTTATACCTTTCTTCCTTTTCATCCTACAGTTTTCTTGAAGGACTTTGTATTGTGTATTTTCTGTCTTCTGTTTATTTGAATCCTTGTTTCTTCTTGAGGATAATTGCCTCCCACTGATTATAATCACCCTACTTTTCCTGTCTGTGATTTCCTGTCTCTGGCAGGAGGAGCTTATCCCCCTGGTTTTGGACACCCACATCCTAGATGGCTGTGTCCTTCTCAGTCAACTTCTCCCCAAGTTGGAGGCCATTAATGATATTTGGCAATACTATTTCCTTAATGTTCTCTTTATCCTTCCCAACCTCAGGAAATATTTCTGGGGAAGTGAAGCGAGTAGAAGACTCTCCAGTACAATCACAGTGCAACAAGTGGTGCACATGCTAGGGATCTTCTGTCTCTTTCAGTGATTACCACTTCTCAGAGGTTGTGTCTTGAGATTGTCCTGTTTCCTTTTATGATTAGTGGGAATATTGCTTTTAATTTTAATTTTTCATCCATTACAATAAGTTTGATTGGGGTGCAATTTATGATTATTCCCCCATAACTTTGCTCTTTTACCCTAGAATAAAATGATTTTCTTCCGAAGGAAATAATGAGGTGAATTTGATGGATGTTCCCTAGGTCCATCTAATTCTCTTTGGCTCTAGAGCTAGGGTGATGGAGCTGCTACCCAAGGTTCATGTACCTATTTAATTCATTTATCAGGCAATTGTATTCTCCTGTGCAAGAAAAACATTATTTTTCCTATAAAGATAATACTACATTCAATTAATTTGTTAAAACATCAACATAACAACAAAAGTAAAAAATATTGAGATCAAAGAAAAATTAATAGAAACAGAATATCAGTTGCATGGAGGTAACAACTATATTAGGACACTTAATATTTAAAAATCTGTTGCTTCACTGAGGCTTTGCTATTGGTTCCAGTGAGCCATCTACATGGTCCTTGAGTTGTCACCAGGTTTCAGGCTTGGCCTGCTGATGATATCCAAAATCCAAGGTCAACCATCACAGTTGTATATAGAAAGCCCCCAGTTTAATTTCTCTCAGAGCCTAGGCTGACAGACACTGAGTGTGGCAGAGATTCCAGAGTAAAACTATAACTTACCTGAAATGGTTGATTTAGTAGTAAATAAACTGCTATTTTGGGATAAAACTTCAACTCTCATTTGGTATACATTTTTATTAGTACATGTTTGTAGTACATAATGATGACATTCATCTTGAGGAGTAACTACCTGTACATGACATACCTTAATTATTATTTAATCTCTTTCCTTTCCCCTCCTCTTCCCCTCCCTCCATTTCTTCGACCCGTCCTCCTCCTCTTCTTCTTTTCTTCTCCTTCTCCTTCTTCTCCTTCTCCTCCTCCTCCTTCTTCTTCTTCTTCTTTCCTCTTTCTTCTTTCTTCATCTTCTCTTCCTCCTCCTGCTCCTCCTCCTCCTTCTTCTCCTCCTCCTCCTCCTTCTCCCTCTTCTCCTCTTCCTTCTTCTTCTTAGTCTTCTTTTTTGGTACATGTTTGTAGTATATAATGATCATGTTCTTGGTAGGGACTTGGTACATGTATGCAACACATCACAATTTCTTTTATTTTTTTAATCTCATTCCCCTCCCTTCCATCTTTTGATTCCCTTCCCATACACTAAAGATCTTTCTTGCTCTTTCACATCATCTATCTTTTATTTTGCTCTTTGTTTATATTTTGGGTTTCTCATACAAGAGAAATCATGGGCAACTGAAATGAATAGACACTTCTCAGAAGAAGTACAAATGGCCAATAAATACATGAAAAAATGTTTAGTATTACTGGCTATCCGAGAAATAAAAAGTAAAACAACACTGAGATTCCATTTTACTCCAGAAAGAGTCACCCTCATCAAGAAATCAAATAATAACAAATGCTGGCAAGCCAGCAGGGGAAAAGGAAACCTTCTTCATTGTTGGTGGGAATGTAAACTAGTACAACTGTGGAAATCAGTGTGAAGATCCCTCAAAAAACTAAAACTAGTATACATGTTTCTAATTCACAGTTTTTCTCATTCAGGAAAATGATTTTTCCCTAAAACTTTACAACCATGGTTGACTAAATTTTGGGGATCTACCCTCCTCCAAATGTTATTTCAGTAAAGAGCCATTACTCCAAATACAAGCTGACCCATGATGATGAGCCTAGTACATCGTTTTTCTCCTAGTCCATATTTTCTTCGTTTAACAAAAATTTATACTTGATCTTTTAAATTTTCATTATTTGCAGTGCTATTAAAAAACAGAAAAGTGTATCACCCCAAAATTTATATGTTAAAGCCTTAACCTGTAACATGATGGTATTTGGAAGAAGGACCTATCAAGGTCTGGAGGGTAGAACTCTTATTATGGGTTAGTGTCCTTACAAGTAGAGAAAGAGAAAAATTTCCATGTACACCACTGACAAGGGACCATGTTAGGACACAGCATGAAGGTGACTACCAGCAAGCCAGGAAGAGAGCCCTTAGCATAATTCAGCCATGCTGACACTCCACTCTCTCATATCTAGATCCAGAATTGTGAGAAATAAACTTGTGCTGTGTAAGCCACACAGTCCAGGGTATTCTGTTACAGCAGCCTCAGTAAACTAAGATTCTGACTCACATAGAGTTTATTACCAAAAATCCCAATATTCAGCTATGTAGCTTCTCTTCATATATGTACATTGATTTTATTAAACTAAAACATGAGGATTTATAGTCATCTCTACTACATTTCATATGTACATGAAATCTTTTATAAAAATTGTAAATCTTATCGTAACTAGCTTTCCAGTTGATCCTTATGTTACTGTTTCTATTGAGATGTCCCCCCAAAGACTCATGAGCTCACAAACAGGGCTTTTGGAAGGTGATTGAGTTATTGGTGTACCATGGCTAAACGTAATGTTAGAAGGCGGGACCAGGTCAGAAGAGGTGAGTCACTGGGGCTGTCACCGGGACGGGTGTATCGCCCTCCCTGGCTCGTGGCTTCTCGTTCTGCTTCCGGACTGCTCTAACGTGAGCAGCTGTCCTCTGCCCAGGCCCTTCCACCATGTCATTTCTGTATTTGAACCTGCTGAGCATGGACTAAAACTTCTGAACTATGAACAAAATAAGGCTCTCCTTTTAAGTTGCTGGTGTTGGGTATTGTATCTCAGTGATGAGAGAAATGATTAACATACCTTATAAGTTAGAATTGATGGGGAGGTCCAGTTTCCTGACTATGCAATGCCCAAAACCCAAAAAAAGTGCAGTCCCAGATAGCTCATGAAAAATAAAACTCACCTGCCTGCTTCAACACTGGGCATGAAATGCAAATTGGATAAGACAGCCATAGTTGAAACCAAGTTAGGTTCACTGAGTCATGTCTGCAACTCCAAGTTATGGTTCCGCATATTCTTTACCCCTTAATTCCATCCAAAGTGTTCAAGACATTTGCAGAGTGAATAAGGCTGGCACACACTTAACTGTGCATTCTCTACTGTAGTAAAGAAGAGTAAAAAATTGCAGTGTAGGCTGCAAGAAAGATGTAGACAAGAGCATAACGACTCAACCCAGATTTTCATCCCATTCCAATTGTGTAAGCTTATGTAAATCAAATGGCATCTCTGAGCATAGATTATTTTGATTTATAAAATTAAGGGTTTTGCTCTGAAGTTCCCTTTGGCTCTCACATTCTAGATTTGTGGCTACTGGTATACGAGGGATGAGGCTAGAAAGTGGTAGCATATCCCTAAAGAGGAGATGGCCACAGGTACACAGAGGAGCCTGCTCCCCACACCATCTTCACAGGTAATAAATGCTAAGAGGAAGGGCTACGTGACTGACAGTGGGCAGCCCTGCCTGCTCTCTACCCTGAGCCACCTGCGTCAGTTCCTGTTGCTGCCAACACATCCCAGCGGATACCCCCGAATTTCTGTGGGATGTAGAAGAGACATGCACACATCCCAGCCCCTTTCTGCTGACTCTGGGATTGCACAGCAAGCTGCAGCCATTATTTTTATTGCTGATGCCACTTCCCATCGAAACAATTTGGTGCTAATAAGCCCCTATAATAGTAAGCAATGGTTTGGCTGAATAATTGTCACTAAATACCATTCAAGGCTTTGTTGCTTCTTGGGCATATTGCTAATTATTCTGCATCTGAAATAACACCCAGAAGCCCAATGAATGCTAGTAAATAGGGTTTCTTCATGCTCCTGAAACCCAAGGCTGGGTGTGATTAGGGATGCCAAGGCTCTAGTCCAGTGAACAATGGCTGCCTCACAATCTCAACTCCTACAAAATCACAGCCTTTTGCGAATTGTATCTGAGCTCAGACAAATCAAGGCATCCATCTCGTGCCAGAGTAGGTTGGGTGAGGCTCTCTCAGGGCTTCCTAAGAGGGTTTCTGGGGTGAACAGAGGGATGGTGCAAGGTTGAAGCTCCAGGGTCTGGTGGTTCAATGCTGAACTCCAGCTCTACAATATCATTGCCAGGAAAATAAAGGCTGATAATGTGAAGAGGACATGCAGGGAGTGGGTTGGTGGGAAGTTTAAAAATTCCCATATCAAGCTTTGTCTTACAGAGCTGTTGGTATAGACTGAATTTTCACCTGACTGAGGCAGCGATTTTTATCTTCCATCTCCTAGTACAGACCCTCAGCCTCCTCATAAGTGTTGGGAGTATGGCACGCATTTCTCACTCTTAGAATGTTTCAGCTCCCCAAAGGCCATGCTTGAGGTCACTGAATATGAGGCAGGATCCAGGAAAGGAAGCGAAAGATTATGGAATTAACATATTTTGATATATGCTTAGAACTGCTCAAGAAAAATCTGTAAGAAAGGAATAAATGATGGCTCCAACACTGGAGGAAAAATAGGGGACTTGCAGGTAAGGATGTAAGGGAGACATACAATTCATTGTAGCTCCTTTTGTACAATTTAAAATTATAAAGCTACATTGACATGGTAAAAATGTTTAAAATATTATAAAATGTGCATTATGCTGACTTGGCTCCATGACTGAGATAGTCAGTAGGCATGGATAGGTGGAAGTATTCCCAGGATACTAAGCCTTTCTTTTCTCAGGAAAATTTCTACTCCATTCATTCTTCCATCCATCCAACCATCCAGCCATCCACCCACCTATCTATTCAATGTATCCAAATATCTATGGAGGCACTTTCAGTCTCTCACACTAGAGAAACTATTCAGTATTTACACATGTGTGTCCTATATTTCACTTAAGAGTATCGCCTCAGTGTGCATTCATTTAGCTACAAATGTCTCTAGTTTCTCGATCTTTATAGCTGAGTAGTACTCTATTTTATTAAAAAACCACATTTTCTTTATCCAGTCTCCAGTTGATGGGCAATGGGGTTGTTTCCAAGTTTTAGCTATCACGAATTGTGCTGCTATGAACATGGGTGTACACTTATTGCTGTGGTATGATTCTTTAAATTCTTTGGGGAAGACTGAAGATGTAAATAAGGACTAAAAGGTATAATAGATAATGTGAAAGAGGAAGAAAAGGTACAAAGGGGAAGGGGAAATGGGAGGGGTAGGGGAAAAGAAGGAAGGGAATGGAATTATTGTGAGAAGAAGAAAAAATGGAAACAAAGTCTTTGTAGATAGGGAAAGATAGAGGGGTTGAAAGGAGGGCAGGGGAATGGGGAAAACATAAGAACCAAGATGGATTATGTAAAAGTGCAAATTTCCAATGATGAATGTTATTATATTGTATACCTTAAATATACCAATGTAATTAATTAAAAAAAAATCTACGGAGGCGAATGCTAAGCCTCAATATTATAAATTATTATAATGAGAAAGGTTTCTAATTATTAAGGAATCAAC
The DNA here is from genome assembly GCF_053883595.1 of Heterocephalus glaber. Lineage (NCBI taxonomy): Eukaryota > Metazoa > Chordata > Mammalia > Rodentia > Bathyergidae > Heterocephalus > Heterocephalus glaber. The sequence continues at coordinate 22,480,869 of NW_028258351.1, read as the reverse complement.
AATTCAGTAAAGATAAAATTTTCATGAATAAGTGTAATACAATTTAATAAATCCACCCATACAGTTGTGTATGAAAGATTCTAGAAGCCAGAGGAGGGAAGGTACTGAGACAGGCTTCCTCAATGACAGGAGGAATTTTGGAGGAGGTTAAGACAGGCTTTGGAGTCACTGCAGCTTAGTACTTTGCTTCTTTTTCATTTAAAAACCTCCTGTGAGAGACAAGCACCTTGAAGCTCCTCAGCCTTCCTGGGAAACACCCACGGCAGGGTGAGGTCCGCTTAGCTACGCGGGCACCTCCAACTCCCAGTCCCGTGCCTCCCCCCATGCACCGCCTACCTTCTGGCTTTTCTGCTACCTGGTCCCACACTACAGAGGCACAGGAGATTATAAAGACCCTTGTACTGAGCACCACAAGATAGAGCAGAAGTTAGTAACAGAAAGAGGACCTCTCAGGCTCCTCAATGAAAACTGAAGCTCAGCAGAAAAGTAAAGAGAATCTCTACAATAAAGGCACATCAGAGCACTGCACTTGGTCTGCTGCTGGCTTGCTAGGACTCATTGACTTGTATATGCACAGGGATTCCTAAGCTGCCTACTGTGACAGCAGAAACATATCCTGAAGGAGGGCCATAATTTCTATTGCTATTTGCGAAAAAGAAAAAAAATTTTTTTCTCTTATTTTTAATTCTTAATTTTTACTTTTTTTCTACCCTTCAAAGTTTTGCTTTTCTTTCTTTTATCTTTTCTTTCTCTCTCTCTCACTCATTCTCTCACTGTCCCACATTGCTCCTCAGCTCCCCATTTGTTCTTTTCTGCACTGAATTCAGATTTCTCCCCTAGGGTTTATTTCTTCTCTTTTTCCTTCTCTTGATTATCATTAGGTTTAAAGGAAAGTAAATTCAGTATCTAGCCTCCCTGTTGCTGTTAGATGATTCTATTCACATCTTTGTTCTTTCATTCTGCCTTTTTCTCTTGCCTTTAACAACTTCTTAGAGTTTTTGTGATCTTTCTGTGTCTCCTGGCCTCACCGCTAATCTTACCTCATCTTTCTACCTGTCCCTCCCTCCCCAACTCCTTTTAACTCCCCACTGCAAAGGGGAAAGATGCTATATTGAAGAGTTTATTCATTATAAACTTATGTTGGGTTTGTCTTCCGTTTTAATTTAACTCAAATAGTTAAAAGTGATAGATTAATAACTACCACAAATTGTCATTTTCCAAGCTGTGCTTGATGTTATGGTATTGCTGACTATGTCATTTGGGGTAACATGTTGTGATTGATCTAATTAGTTTCCCTTCCTTGTATAAGAAAAATAAAATAGCTTCAGAGTCATTAGAGTCTCAAAACCCAAACGCAACCTATATCTGGAAGACACCTCTGAAAAGCAATCATTCCACAAGGGTTTCAAACACAAGCAACAAAGATACCTAAATTAAGCAATTTTGAAATATCAACCCAGGAATTAAAACAAGGACAGTACCAAAAACAAAAATGAGAAGACACTTAAGCAAGGCACAAATGCAGGCTTCCATGCCACAAAAAGGAAATTCTGGGGGAAATGAGGTGGAAAAGTCTGATAAGCAACCACAAAGACACCCTGAACTGATAGCACAGGAAGTAACAAAGCAAATGCATGAGGCTCTAGAAAATTTCAAAACAGAAATAATCTCCCAGATAAACACAGACATGGTGAGCAGAGTGAAAGACATGATTAGAAGCTCTAGGGCAGAAACAGATAAGAAAATAGATGAGATGAGAAACATGCTGGAAGCCATGAATGCCCAGAATAAGAAAGAAATGGAAACCATGATGGCTCAACATAAGAAAGAAATGGAATCCATGAAACAGATCCAAACAGATATCCAGGAGATTAAAAACTCCATTGAAAGCATGCAGAGCAGGGCCGGGGATTTAGCTCAGTGGTTCAGGTGCCTACCTTGCAAGTGCAAGGTCCTGAGTTTGATCCCCTGTACCAAAAGAAAAAAAAAACAACCAAAAAAAAAAAAAAAAAAAAGAAAGCATGCAGAGCAGACTAAGAGAATCTGAAGACAGAATATCAGATATAGAAGACAGGATAGCAGTTAAGGACCATAAAACAGAGATTTCTTAAAGATAGTAAGGGACTATGAGAAATCAATCCAACAGCTGCTAGATGATGCAAAGAAGAATAATATAAGACCGATACGAGTCCACAAAAAAGCAGGAGAAAGTAAATTGACATAAAAAAACCTGTTCACAGAATAGTAGAAAACTTCCCAGACAGAGCTAGAGAATTGGATGTACAGATAAGTGAGGCATATAGAACTCCAACTAGCCATGAATAAAAAAATCTACACCTAGACATATAATAGTCAAGATCCCAGAAACCCAACAGAAGAACAAAATTCTACATGCAGTTAGAGAAATGAAACAAATCACCTACAAAGGAAAGCCCATCAGAATCATGGCAGATTTCTCAATACAAACCCTCAAATCAAGAAGAGCCTGGAGTGAAGTATTTCAAGCCCTAAAAGAAAATAACCTCCAACCTAGAATGTTGTATCCTGCAAAATTATCTTTCAAAATCGATGGGGAAATTAGATACTTCCATAACAAAGAACACCTGAGAAATTTCGTGAACACTAAACCAGCACTCCAAATTTTAAGCAATATCCTAGAAAAACACAATGAAGGTCACAACTCCATGAGGCCCAGCAGAGAGAAGGCAACACGCAAGGTAAGACACTAAAGTGAAAGGGGGGAAAATTAGAAATAAAAGAGCCAACAAGAGCAAAACCTCATGACAAGGATGAGTCAATATCTGTCAATTATAACTATCAATGTTAATGGCCTCAATTCACCAATCAAAAGAAACAGACTGACAGAATGGTTTAAGAAGCAAAACCCAGGGCCAGGGAATTAGCTCAGTGGTTCTGGTGTCTGCTTCTCAAGCCCAAGGTCCTGAGTTCGATCCTCAGTACCAAAAAAAAAAAAAAAAAGGAAGAAGAAGCAAAACCCAGCAATATGCTGTACATAAGAAACACACCTAACTCAAAAGGAATTCCATAGACTGAAAGTAAAAGGATGGAAAACAGTTCTCCACACCACAGGAACCTAGAAAAAAGCAGGCATAGCAATCTTATTTGCAGACAAAGTAGATTTCAAACCAAAACTAATTAAGAGAGACAAAGATGGTCATTACATCCTTGTGAAAGGAACAATCCAAGAAGAAGAGATGACAATCCTAAATATATATGCCCCAACTATACAAAACAAATATTAATGGACATGAAAAACCAAATAAGCACTAACACAATTGTAGCGGGGGAACTCAACACCCCTCTATCACAAATAGACAGATCAACTAGAAAAAAAATTAACAATGAAATTCTAGAACTGAACCAAGCTATTGAACAAATGGACATAATAGATGTTTACAGAGTGTTCCACCCCACAAAATCAGAATATACATTCTTTTCAGCTGCACACGGGTCATTCTCCAAAATAGACCACATGCTAGCTCATAGGACATATCTAAGTAAATTAAAAGAATTGAAGTTATCCCCTGCATATTATCAGACCATAGTGCAATAAAATTGGAGATCAATAACATAAGAAACTGCAAAACTCCCACAAACACATGGAAATTGAACAACACCCTCCTAAACAACCAATGGGTGACAGAGGAAATTAAAGAAGAAATTAGACAGTTTCTACAAGTAAATGATAATGCCAGTACAACATACAGGAACCTGTGGGACACAATGAAAGTAGTTCTACATGGGAAATTCATAGCAGTGAATGCCCATATTAGGACAACAGAGAGAACCCAGTTAAATAACCTAATGCAGAACCTCAAGCTCCTAGAAAAAGAAGAGCATAACAAACCCAAAGGTTGTACAAGAAAGGAAATTATAAAGTTCCGAGCAGAAATCAATGCAATGAAGACTAAGAGAATGATACAAAAAAACAATGAATAAAAGAGTTGGTTTTTTGAAAGAATAAATAAAATAGATAAACCTTTAGCCAACCTTATCAAAAAAAGGAAAGAAAAGGCTCAAATCCATGCAATTAAGAATAAAAAGGGGACGCCACAACAAATCCAGCAGAAATCCAGAGAATCATCAATACCTACGTTGAGAACCTGTACTCTAATAAAATGGAAAACACAGAAGAAATGGACTGATTCCTAGATACATACAAATTGCCAAAATTAAATGAAGAAGATATAGAAATTCTAAACACCCCAATTACAATGAGTGAAATTAAAAATGTAATAAAAAACTTACCAACAAAGAAAATCCCAGGTCCTGATGGCCTCACTGCTGAATTCTACAAGACATTTAAACAAGAGCAATCACCATTACTCTTTAAACTCATCAAGGAAATTGAAAGGGAAGCAAGGCTTCCAAATGCATTCCTGGAAGCAAGTGTTACTTTGATTCCAAAATCAGGGAAAGACCCAACCCAAAAAGAGAGCTACAGGCCAATCTCCCTAATGAACATAGATGCAAAAATCCTCAACAAGATACTGGCAAACAGAATACAAAGTGTCATCAAGAAAATCACACATCCTGACCAAGTTGGATTTATCCCAGGGATGCAAGGATGGTTCAACATATGTAAATCAATGAATGTAATACACTATATTAACAGAGTCAAGGACAAAAACCATATGATCATCTCAATAGATGCAGAAAAAGCATTTGACAAAATCCAACACCCATTCATGATAAAAACCCTACAGAAAATTGGAATAGAAGGCCTTTATCTCAACCTCCTTAAGGCTATCTATGAAAAACTAACAGCCAACATCATACTAAATGGTCAAAAACTGAAAACTTTCATGCTAAAATCAGGAATAAGACAAGGATGCCTACTATCACCACTTCTGTTCAATATCATTGTGGAAACATTAGCCATAGCAATTAGGAAAGAGAAAGAAACAGAAGGAATAAAGATAGGAAAGGAAGAAGTGAAACTGCCATTATTTGCTGATGATATGATACTTTACATAGAAGACCCAAAAAACTCAGTCAAAAGTATTCTAGACCTAATTGACAGATTCACTATAGTAGCTGGATATGTCAACACTCAAACAACAATAGCCTTCTTATACACAAATAGCAGACCCATTGAGAGAGAAATTCGGGAAATAACTCCATTTACAGTAGCATCTAAGAAAATGAAATATCTAGGAATGAACCTAACAAAGGAAACAAAAGACCTCTACACTGAAAACTACAGCACTCTGAAGAAGGAGATTGAAGAGGATATAAGAAAGTGGAAAGATATCCCTTGTTCCTGTGTAGGAAGAACCAATAAAGTGAAAATGGCCATACTTCTAAAACTATTATATAGATTTAATGCATTGCTGATTAAAATTCTAACAATATACTTCACAGAACTAGAGAAAACAATCCAAAAATTCATTTGGAATCAGAAGAGACCTAGAATAGCAAAAGCAATTCTAGACAACAGGGACATGGCTGGAGGTATCAAAATTCCCAACTTGAAACTATACTGCAAAGCTACTGTGATAAAACAGCATGGTACTGGCAAAGAAACAGACCTGAGGATCAGTGGAATTGATTAGAAGATACAGAAACTACTCCAGACATACTCAGCCATCTCATCTTTGACAATGGAGCCAACCACCATTATTGGAGGAAAGATAGCCTATTTAATAAATGGCTTTGGAAAAACTGGATTTCACCTGTCAGAGATTAAAACTAGACCCATACCTATCATTGTGCACTAAACTAAGATTGAAGTGGATTAAAGATCTAAATATTAAGTCAGAAACACTAAACTTGCTGGAAGATAAGTTAGGTAGAACTCTTGATGACATTGGCATAGGAAAAGACTTTATGAACAAATCTTCAGTAGCACAGGAGCTAGCACAAAGAATCAACAACTGGGATCTCATTGTATTAAAAAGCTTCTGTACTGCAAGAGAAACTACCAACAGAGCTAAGAGAGAACCTACAATGTGGGAAGAAATATTTAGCAGCTGTAGCTCAGACAAAGGTCTACTATCGAGAATATATAAAGAACTGAAAAAAATCAGACCCCCCCAAATTCAAAGACCCAATTCAAAAATGGGCATTGGAAATGAACAGACATTTCTCAGACAAAGAAGTAAAAACAGCAAATAAATATAGGAAAAAATGTTCAACATCACTGGTCATTCGAGAGATGCAGATGAAAACAACACTGTAATTCCAACTCACTCCCCAAAATATGGCTGCTGTCAGGAATCAACCAATAACAAATGCTGGCGGGGATGTGGAGAGAAAGGAACCCTTCTCAATTGTTGGTGGGAGTGCAGACTGGTGCAACCACTGTGGAAATCAGTATGGAGATACCTCAAAGAACTAGGACTACAGGTCCCATTTGACCCAGCTATTCCCCTACTGGGAATCTTCCCCAAAGAATTAAAAGAATCATACCACAGAGATATATGTGCACCTATATTTATAGTGGCACAGTTTGTAATAGCTAAAGCTTGGAAACAGCCCAAGTGTCCATCGACTGGAAACTGAATAAAGAAGATGTGTTTTTTTTTATAACATGGAGTTCTACTCAGCCATAGAGAATGAGAAGCTAGAGACATTTATAGCTAAATGGATGCATATTGAGGCCATACTCTTAAGTGAAATAAATAGGACACACATGTGTAAATACTGAATAGTTTCTCTAGTGTGAGAAATTGAAAGTGTAAATAAGGATGAAAATGATTAAAAAGAATAATTGATAATTTGAGATAAGAAAACATCCAAGGGTTTGGGGATGGTGGGAGGGGAAGGGGAAAGGGAAGAAGGGAAAGGAAAAATTATGAGAAAGAAAAAAAAATGGAATCAAACTCTGCAAATAGGGAAGGGTGGAGGGAGTGAAGGATGCACAGGTAATGGGAGAAAAAATAAGAACTGAGATACATCATGTTCTGTTACAAACACCCAACGATAAATGTAAATGTATTTTATACCTGAAATGTATCAATAAATATATATATAAATAAAATAAAATAACATAAAAGAAAATAAAATCTCCTGTGAGATCCGTCCCAACACTCCTGGCCCAGAGGCAAGGGCTTTTGGGCCGCTGACTGTTCCACTGCTCCCAGCCCAGAGGAAAGGGCTTCAGGGCCGCCATAAGTCCTCCTGCTCCCAGCCCAGAGGTAGGGGCTTCTGAGGTGCCATACCACTGCTCCTGGTCCAGAGGAAGGGGCTTCTGGGCAGTCATCCTTCCCCCCACTCCCAACCCAGAGGTAGGGGCTTCTGAGGTGCCATACCACTGCTCCCGGCCCAGAGGAAGGGGCTTCCCGGCCACCATCGCTGTAGCCGCTACTGGCCCCTGTCCCACCTCTCCAAGCTCAGAAGAGGTGAGCCGTGCAGGTGCCAATAGCACCCACCCTGCCCATCCCCGAGTCAAAATGAGAAAACACATAAATAAGTCTCAAAACCAGACTTCCAGATCACCTACAGCAACCCCAAAGGGAAATGAGATGGAACACTCTGATACTCAGCCTCTGGACCCACTGAACTGGCAACAAAAGGGGATCTGGAAAAAATGAAATCAGAAATAATTTCTCAGATAACAGGAGAAACTGTGTTCCTAGTGCAAGACATGATTAATAAATCTAGAGAGGAGTTGAGGAACATGATGGAATCCCAATTTAGGAAACAAATGGAATCCGTAAAACAGATACAAATAGATTTCCAGGAGATGAAAAACTCCAATGAAACTCTACACAGCAGAATGAGCCAATGTGAGGACAGAATTTCAGATATAGAGGATAAGATTGCAATTAATGACCAAGAAAAGAAGAATTGCTTCAAAATTATAAGGGAAAATGAGAAATCAATCCAGCAGCTGCTAGATTATGCAAAGAATAATAACATAAGACTGGGCCAGGGATTTAGCTCAGTGGTTCTAGTGCCTGCCACACAAGCGCAAGGTCCCAAGTTCGATCCTTGGTACCCCCCTCCCCCAAATTAGAAGAATAACATAAGGCTGATTGGAGTCAAAAAAGAAACAGGAGAGAGTGCAGATGACATAAAAAAAAAACTCTTCACAGAAGTAATGGCAGAAAACTTCCCAAGCAGGGGAAAAGAACTTGACATACAGATAAGTGAGGCATATAGGACTCCAAATAGCCTTGATTAAAAAAAAATCTACACATAGGCATATAATTGTTAAGATTCCAGAAACTCAACAGAAGAACAAAGTTCTACAAGCAGTTAGAGAAAAGAAACAAATCACATACAAAGGAAAGTCCATCAGAATCACAGCAGACTTCTCAATGCTGCAAACTATCAAGGCAAGAAGAGCTTGGAGTGACATATTTCAAGCCCTAAAAGAAAACAGCCTCCAACCCAGATTGATGTACCCTGCAAAACTATCTTTCAAAATTGATGGAGAAATAAGATACTTTCATGACAAAGAGCACCTTAGGAACTTCGTGAATACCAAACCAGCACTCCAAAGAATTTTACACAATATCCCAGGAACAGACATTGAAGATCACAACCCCAGGAAGCAAAGCAAAATGAACCCATCTGGCATGACAAGAAATTAAATGGAAAGGGGGAGAACCCAACAAAAAGAAAAAGACATGGCAATGACAAGTCAATACGTTTCAGTTATAACCATCAACATTAATGGTCTCAGTCCACCATTCAAAAGAAATAGACTGGCAGAATGGGTTAAGAAGCAAAATCCAACAATATGCTACATACAAGAAACACACTGAATCCAAAAAGAAACTCATAGACTTAAAGTTAAAGGGTGGAAAACAATACTCCATGTGACGGGAACCCCCCAAAAAGTAGGAATAGCTATCCTCTTTGCAGATCAAGCAGATTTCAAACCAACACCAATTAAAAGAGATGAAGAAGGACACTACATCCTTGTAAAGGGAAGAATCCAAGAGGAAGAGATGACAATCATAAATATCTATGCACCAAACACTCGTGCACCCAACTATATAAAACAAATACTAACGGACATGAAAAGTCATATATGCACTAATACAATGGTAGTGGGGGACCTCAACACCCCACTGTCACAAATAGATAGATCAACTAGACTAAAAATAAGTAATGAAATACTAGAACTCAATCGAACTCTTGAACAAATGAACTTAACAGATGGTTACAGAGTCTTCCACCACACAAAATCAGAATACACATGCTTCTCAGCTGCACATGGGTCATTCTCCAAAATAGACCACATACTCACACATACAACATGTTTAAATAAGTGCAAAGGAATTGAAGTTTTCCCCTGTATAATATCAGACCATAGTGCAATGAAATTGGAGATCCATAGCAAAAGAAACTCAAAAAATTTCATAAACATGTGGAAATTGAGTAACACACTTCTGAATAACAAAAGAGTCACAGAGGAAATTAAAGAAGAAATCAGACAGTTCCTTTAATTAAATGAAAATGACAATACAACATATCAGAATCTATGGGACACAATGAAAGCAGTCTTATGAGGGAAATTCATAGCAGTGAATACGCATATTAGGAAAACAGAATGAGCCCAATTCAACAACCTGATGCTGAACCTCAAGCTTCCAGAAAAAGAAGAGTAGGACAACCCCAAAACTCATGCCAGGGAGGAAATTATAAAGGTCAGAGGAGAAATCGATGCAATGGAGACTAAGAGAACGATACAAAAAATCAATGAAGCCAAGAGTTGGTTCTTCGAAAGAATCAACAAAATTGACAGACCCTTAGCCAACCTTATCAGAAAAAGGGAAGAAAAGGCCCAAATCCAGGCAATTGGGAATGAAAAGGGTGAAATGACAACAGACCCAGCAGAAATCCAGAGGATCATCAATACCTACTTCCAGAACCTATACGCTAATAAGATGGACAACACAGAAGAAATGGACAGATTCCTAGATACATATGAATTACCAAAGTTGAACGAAGAAGACCTAAAAATTCTAAACAGCCCAATATCAACCAATGAAATTGAAAATGTAATTAAAAACTTATCAACTAAGAAAATCCCGGGCCCTGATGGCTTCACTGCTGAATTCTACAAGACGTTTAGAGAGGAACTGCTGCCACTACTGTTTAAACTCTTCAATGAAATTGAAAGGGAAGCAATACTCCCAAATTCATTCCTGGAAGTAAGCATCACCTTGATCCCCAAAGCAGAGAAAGACCCAACTGAAAAGGAGAACTATAGGCCAATCTCACTAATGCACATAGATGCAAAAATCCTTAATAAGATACTGGCAAACAGAATGCAGAAGATCATCAAGAAGATCATACACCCTGATCAAGTGGGATTCATCCCAGGGATGCAGGGATGGTTCAGTATATGAAAATCAATCAAAGTAATACACTATATCAATAGAGCCAAGGACGAAAACCATATGATTATCTCCATAGATGCAGAAAAAGCATTTGACAAAATCCAACATGCATTTATGATAAAAACCCTCCCCAAAATTGAAATAGGTGGTCTCTACCTCAAACTGATAGAAGCCATCTATGAAAAACCAACAGCCAATATCATACTAAATGGTCAAAAACTGAAATCCTTCACACTAAAATCAGGAACAAGACAAGGATGTCCACTATCACCACTCTTGTTCAATATAGGTCTAGAAACATTAGCCACGGCAATTAGACAAGAGAAAGAAATCAAAGGAATTAAGATAGGAAATGAAGAAGTCAAACTGTCATTATTTGCAGATGACATGATACTCTATATAGAAGACCCCAAGGACTCCACCAAAAGTCTTCTAGACTCAATAACCAAATTCAGTCAAGTAGCTGGTTACAAGGTCAACACACAAAAATCAATAGCTTTCTTCTACACCAATGACAGACTCACTGAGAGAGAAATAGGGCAAATAATTACTTTCACATTAGCATCAAAAAATCTGAAATACCTAGGAATCAACCTAATGAAAGAAATCAAAGACCTCTTCTCTGAAAACTATGGCACTCTGAAAAGAGAGATTGAAGATGATATCAGAAAATGGACAGACATCCCCTGCTCCTGGGTAGGAAGGATTAATAGTGAAAATGGCCATACTTCCAAAACTGCTATATAGATTTAATGCAATTCCAATGGAGATCCCAGCAGCATACTTCATGGACCTTGAGAAAACAATCCAAAAATTCATTTGGAACAAGAAGAGACCCAGAATAGCAAAAGCAATTCTAGGTAACAGAGACATGGCAGGGGGTATCACAATCCCCAACCTGCAATTCTACTACAAAGCTACTGTGATAAAAACAGCATGGTACTGGCAAAGAAACAGACTTGAGGACCAGTGGAACAGATTAGAAGATGCAGAAACAACTCCAGACAGTCTCAGCTATCTCATCTTCGATAAAGGAGCCAAACACCCTCACTGGAGGAAAGATAGCCTCCTTAATAAATGGTGCTGGAAAAATTGGGTTTCAACTTTCCAAATATTAAAACTAGACCTATATCTCTCACCATGCACTAAACTAAAATCAAAATGGATTAAAGATCTAAATATTATATAGAAATGCTGAACCAGCTAGAAGAGAGGTTAGGTAGAATTCTTGAAGACATTGGTGTAGGAAAAGATTTTATGAACAAAACCTCAGTTGCCTGTGAACTATCACAAACAATCAACAAGTGGGATCTCTCCTTATTAAAAAGCTCCTGCACAGCAAGAGAAACCACCAGCAGTGTAAAGAGACAACCCACAATATGGGAAAAAATCTTCACCTGCTTTTCCTCAGACAAAGGTCTACTGTCTAGTATCTATAAAGAATTTGAAAAGATCAGACCTCCCAAATTTAAAGACCCATTCCAAAAATGAGCATCTGAAATGAACAGACATTTCTCAAAGAAGTAGAAATAGCAAATAAACATGAAAAAATGTTCCACATCTGGTCATTAGAGAGATGCAAATGAAAACAACGCTGCTATCATGAAATCAACCAATAACAAATACTGGCGGGGCTGTGGAGAAAGAGGAACCCTGCCCCACTGCTGGTGGGAGTGTAGACTGGTGCAACCACTGTGAAAATCAGTATGGAGCTACCTCAAAGAACTAGGACTGGAAGTTCCATTTGACTCAGGTATTCCCCTGCTGGGTATCTTCCCCAAAGAATTAAAAGAATCATGCCACAGTGATATATGTGCACCCATGTTCATAGCAGCACAGTTTGTAATAGCTAAAACTTGGAAACAGCCCAATTGCCCATCAATTGGAGACTGGATAAAGAAAATGTGGGTTTTTTTTAAATAAAATGGAGTACTACTCAGCCATAAAAAAGAGAAATTAGAGATATTTATAGCTAAATGGATGCACATTGAGGCGATACTCTTAAGTGAAATAAATAGGGCACAGGTGTAAATACCAAATAGTTTCTCTAGTGTGAGAAACTGAAAGTGTAAATTAGGACTAAAAGGTATAATAGATAATGTGAAATAGGAAGAAAAGGGGCAAAGGGGAAGGGGAAGTGGGAGGGGTAGGGGAAAGGAAAGAAGCAAATGGAATTAATATGAGAAAATGGAAAAATGGAAACAAAGTCTTTGTTAATAGGGAGGGATGGAGGGATTGAAGGGAGGGCAGGGGAAGGGGGAAAATTAAGAACCAAGAGAGCTGATGTAAAGGTGCAAATTTCCAAAGACGAATGTCATTTTATTGTATACCTAAAATGTACCAATGATTAAAATGAATAATTGATAATGTGAAATAGGAAGAAAAGGTCCAAAGAGGTAGGGGAAGTGGGAGGGGTAGGGGAAAGGAAAGAAGGGAAAGGAAAAATTATGAGACATGGAAAAATGGAAACAAATTCTTTGTAAATAGGGAAGGGTGGAGGGGGTGAAGGGAGGGCTGGGAATGGGGAAAACATAAGATCCAAGACACATCATGTAATGGTACAAGTTCCCAATGATGAAATGTAAATGTATTGTATACCTAAAACATACCAATAAAAGAATTTAAGGACAAAAAAAAAAAGAGCTTAAATCTAGCTTTAGGTTTGGTTCAACTCGCTCTTTAAACAGTCTTATCTGGAATAGAAGTGATGATGCCTCAAATCCAAAAGCTTCTCTTTGAGGTTCAAGCCATTCAAATATGTCAGAAGTCTCAGACAGAAATGATTACTCTATTTTGCCCTGGTAGTGCAAAAGCAACCACAGGACAGCACAAGCCCCTGAGTGCATAACCATGAAATAGTGAAGACTGGGCTGATGACCTAGATTGCACATTAGGGCTAGTTTTGAGAACCTGAGTGACTGAATACAAGTGACCTCATGCTAGAACTTCTCCTGACCTATTGACCTTGACAGTGTAGGCAAGCTTGAGGAAACAGTCATGCACACAGTAGGCACCTAATATTTACTTGTTGAATAAATGAACAGAATGATCAGACCATAAGCAGTTCCATTTTGGGAGTCTAACTTTGGCCTGGAGCAGTGATCAGAGGCATATACAGCAAAAGGTTGTCTTTTTGTGAGGCTGGACCTTCCAAACCTCATACACTACTGCTAGATGACAACTTGTACAAATGAAATCTTTAATCTGCTATCCTGGTACCAATGAAAGCACTGACCACTGGAGATGCATGAGAATTTCTCTAGGGAGAAATAGATAATTCCTGCAGTAAACTCTGGCTGTCTATAGGTAGGTCAGGGGCAGTGTTACGGTGCAAATGCTTCTTTCATCCTCCAAATTTATAACTTCCTAAGGTGATGGTAGTAGAAGGGGCCTTAGGAAGTGATGGGATCATGGCAGTGTGTGATTAATGCCCTCACTAAAGGACCAAGTATTTATTTCCCTATTTACTATTGTCTATATTTCATTTTGCTCTTTGATTTATTTATACTTTGGATTTCCCACATAAGAGAAACTGTATGTTTTTTCCAGCTTGTGCAATCTTTGGCAAATGGAAGGAGACTAAGAGTTGAAGGAAGGGGGTAAAGGGAAAGGAGAAGGGGACTTAAAAAGCAATAATATGTAAAAAGAAATAAGATGTGTCATTGTGCATGTACTATCCACAATGAGTGTATTCACGATGCACTGCAAACATGTGCTAATAATCTAAAAAGAGAAGACCAAGACCAAGAACATCCCTGTCCTCTCCACCATGTAGGGTACTGATAGAGGCTCCACCTGTGAATCAGGAAGGGGACCTTCACTAGATACCAGATCTGACAGCATCTTGATCTTGGGCTTTCCAGCCTCTGGAATTGTGAGAAATAAATTTCTGTTGTTCGTAAGTCACCTGGTCTATGATACTTTGTCGTAGCAAACTGAAAGGACTAATACACAAGGAGAGCTCTAGGAAGAGGATTGGATTTCCTGATACTCTGAGCAGTACTAACGGTTAGGATGGGGTGAGGCAAAAGCCATTCAAATTTAAAGATTAAGTGAAATGTGTCCTTATTTTATATATGAAGAATGACATGAAGATTATATTGTTTTTGGAAACTCCTCTCCATCTACCTCTCCACAAAAAGACATTCATTAACATGACACCTTCCTAACTTTCCCCTTCCTTATCTGTTCACAAATATCTCAGAGAGGCTGTAACCACCACCTGTCCTCTTCTTTGTATTAATTCTACCATTCTATCACCTCCTTTTCTACCCCTATACAAACTGTTTTCAAGAAGGTCACCGTGGCTCACCTTGTGGCTAAATCCTCTGGGAACTCCAGGGTCTTTGTCTCTTGCCAGCATTTTGTAACATTTTCCTTCTTGAAACAATTTCTTTTCTTAGATACCTGAACCTGATACAGTGCCTGAACATAGTTAACCTCCTTGGCATTCCTTACTTTCTTTGTTCTTTTTCTTTATCCAGATATTAAATGTCCATATCCCTAATGTCTTTCCTTAGGTTCTTTGCACATTTCATATATATATATATATATATATATATATATATATATATATAATTTCTGAGCACTCTCAGATACTCTTATGGCATTAATTTTTATTTGTATGCTGATAGCTTCCAAAACTCTGCCTACAGCTCAGTTTTCTCTCCTGAACCACACACTCATATACACCTAAATTTCCACTCTATGAGCAAAGCATCATGCCCAGTACTGGTGATGACACAAGAATCATCAGACACAAGAGGTGGAAACATGTATAATTTTGAAGGCTAATAAAGAATGAGAAATTAGAGACATTTATAGCTAAATGGATACACATTGAGGCGGTACTCTTAAGTGAAATAAATAGGACACACATGTATAAATACCGAATAGTTTCTCTAGTGTGAGAAACTGAAAGTGTAAGTAGGCACTAAGAGGTATAATGGGTAATGTGAAATAGGAAAAAAGGGGCAAAGGGCAAGGGGGAGTAGGAGAGGTAGGGGAAAGGAAAGAAGGGAATGGAATTAATATGAGAAAATGAAAAAAGGAAACAAAGTCTTTGTAAATAAGGAGGAGTGGAGGGGTTGAAGGGAGGGCAGAGGAATGGGCAAAAAAATAAGAACCAAGATAGATTATGTAAAAGTACAAATTTCCAATGATGAATGTCATTATATTGAATACTTAAAATGTACCAATAAAATTAATTGATGTTCTGACTTTCATTTCCTAATTCTAAACATGCTATTGTTTTCTATTCCCATTAAAAAATTTTTGAAGCCTAATTGGTCATACCACTAAGAATAAGATTGTGCATACTTGAACCAAAATTTCACTTTTAAGAATATATTCTATAAAATATTCTATTTATAAAAGACATCTAAAATAATCAAGCTTATGGAGACAAAAGATAGAATGGTGGACACTGGAGAATGGGGAATGAGGAATTATAATTCTGTGGGTCTAAATTTTCAGTTATACAAGATGAATAGGTTTAAAAGACCTGCTGTACAACATAGTGCCTATAGTTGACAGTATGGAATTGTACACTTCAAAATTTGTTAAAAGGGGGGAACTCATGCTAAGAGTTCTTATCATAAAAATCAAAACAAAGAAATACTATGAAATTTTCAAAGTGATGGTATGCTTATTTTCATTATTGTGGTGATGACATTATAGGTGTATGCATATGTTCACATTCATCATGCTGTATTAATTAGTTTTTAAACAGAAATTACACCTCAATAAAAGTATAAAAAAACACCAAGAAACCTGCACAAAATGGGCAAAAATATGCACATAAGCTTTTTCTACAAAAAATGGGAATAGCCTACATAA
This sequence comes from Heterocephalus glaber, assembly GCF_053883595.1. Taxonomy (NCBI): domain Eukaryota; kingdom Metazoa; phylum Chordata; class Mammalia; order Rodentia; family Bathyergidae; genus Heterocephalus; species Heterocephalus glaber. Next base: position 22,464,712 of record NW_028258351.1, on the reverse strand, counting down.
TGACCAATAATGGATAGTTAATTGCAGTACATCTATACTATTGTCTAACCATTTCACTTTAGCACTCACTATTTGGGTATACATGCAAATATTTGCTAACTTAAAATTAAGCCAATATTTTTCTGTAAAGGACCAACTATTTTAGGTTTTTCTGGACAGTGTCTCTTGAGCACTACTCAATTTTGTCCTCCATTGTGAAAGCAATCATAGATAAAATGGAATGAAATGGCATAGCCACGTTCCAGTAAAACTGTATTTACAAAAACAGCTAGTAGATTAGATTTAAGCTGTAGGCTGAAGTTTACCAAACTTTGCTCCAAGGGCTTTCCTTCAGCCTACATACAAAGCAGACTAAAAGTCCCAGGCAGTTAATGTCACCATGGATAACCATCATCCCGTGACAAAGCAGAGTTGGAAAAATAAATTCTACAGGTTACTTGACACTTGCAGAAGAAAAAGTTTGAGACTCTTATTAGGACTGAGCCAGACTTGCCCACAATAGTAACTTGCTCATTAATAGAAACCATATTTATGGGCTTTTGTCCTTTCCCTGTTTCCTTCCCCAGTCTTCCAGCAGGCGTTCTTGGGTCAGAACCCGAATGAAATATTTAAACTCAATCTTTCTCAAGATCTGGGGAAAATTCATCCCACAAAAGCTAGTAAAAGAAGTGATACTGAAATAACACTATGAAGGAAACTCTCAGGTGGGTTTCTGAAATTGGAGCCCTCCCTACGCAGGTAGCAGCAATGTCCTGTTATCACACTATAAAGTCACATCTGTGAAGATTCCCCCCTCTGATTTATTGGATGGAAAGAGACACACATGTCTGTGCACTAGACCTAATGCTTGAAAGCCAGTACCACCCATGGTAATTTTAAGGATTACAGGTATGGATCTTATTTACTGCCATAGAATCTCTACAGAAAGAAAATTACAGATTTAGGCCAATCAGTTATTAACTCAGGGTATGGTAAGAATGCCAGAAAGTATCCATGGTCCTGTTGAAGGAGACTCTCATCTTCTATGAATAGACTGTGCTAAAGATCCAAGATTTTGTTGTAAGAATGACAGAATTATAAATTAATTGAGTGCAAACCTGGTGAGTGTCCTATGGTGTTTATTGAGAACTCTTAGCTTAAATATTCCTGTGTGCTCTGTGAGCCAACAGAGGTGACCATTCTTCCTTGCTAGAGGAGAGCAGCTTTAATGCCTGAATATTATGCAAAGATGACTAAATGGTAAGCTTGTACTTTTCATGATCTGTCTCCGATTTCTCTCAATGCTTCAAGACCAATAATAATGCTCAAAATTCAGCATGGCTCAACTAGGGATGTTTTATCTATGCTACATGAGGAAAGTAATTATTTTCCAAAAGAACAGCAAGGCACAGTTAATATTTGCTAGAAAGATTTAAAAAAATGTCACTGGGCTCTAGAGTGTATCAGACTAAAGAATCTGAAATAGTGAGTGAGTAGTGGAAAGTTTATTGATGTAAGCATATTCTCCAGTGACTATTGACTTAACATCCTGGCAAGGTTACCATGAGCTTGGAAAAATATGCTGCTGAAATGGTTTCTTCTTGAAGTACAGAAACATGATATGATGTTTGTAGAAAATAAAATAGGTGTTGCGGTTGCCTTGGCAGAGTTATGAGGAAGGTATCAAAAGATTCAGAGGTTTACACATTAGAATGGTTATTTATGTAAGACTATACAACTCACCAGCTATGTTCCCTGGAATGCTCAAAGCCAATTACTTTCATTAAAAAATATAGAATATGCTAATTAAAGGGACCTCATTGAAAAGTTGTAGCTTTCTCTGTAGTCCAGGATTAGTAGAGATATTGCCACGAAAGTAGGATCCATAGCATCAGTGAGAATAATAGCATTCCAGAATAGTAGATGCAAGGTGGACTTAATCATCATCATGAACTGCAGTGTTGGAGTAATAAGCAGGATACCTATAACTACAGGACTTTTTGGCAAAGACTAAGAAACCATAACATTGCTCCAGGTGGCTAGTTGGGGAGCTAACATAGATTTTTCTTGGCTTATATAACCAAAATAAGACCAAGAGCAAGTGACCAGAACACAAGTGTCGCTTGCTCAAGGGAATATAATAATCCTTCATCTAATTTCCAGACCTGAGCCAATTGTCAGCTTCAGAATCCTGTAATTGAAGGAGATTCTCAATCTTCTTACGGAAAACCATACAAAGCCTCAGAAAGAACATATAATATTAATTCCTGCAAATCTTTCTCCAAAGAGAGATGTACTAAAGAAAGGAAAATACCACTGTATGTATTATTTCAGTGTATGTGCTACATGGACAGAAGTGCCAGATATTTGAAAGGCTGTTGGGTTCAGAATTTGAGTTAACAGTAACATTAGAAAGCCCAAAACACTATCCTGGTGCCCTTGTTAGACAGAGCATGTGAAAGCCAAGTGATAAATGGAATCTTGGCCCAAGTCCATTTCATAAACATCCAATGACTCTGCCAGTGCACACTGTGATAATTTTCATGGTTTCTGAGTGCTTAATTGAGTTGGATGTACTTAGCAGCTTGAAGACCCCTTACATTGGTTCCTGACTTGGCTTATAGTATAAAAAGGCCAAATGTAAACCCCTGAAACTGACTATTCCAGCCAAGAAAGTAAATTAGAAGCAATAATTCATCCCAGCTGAGATAGCAGAATCTAGAGAACTTTCAAAACCTAAAGATTGCAGAGGTAATTGTTCCCATATATCTCATTTACTTTTCTAATATGGTATTTGCAAAAACCAAGTGGATCATGGGGATAGTTACTGGTAAGCCACTGTAAATCTAAACAAACAATAATTCCAACTGCAAATATGTTATTAAGCATCCCAGTATCTTGACTGGACTAGATCAACACAGCTTCAAGCTCTTAATATGTAGCTATTGATCTGACAAATGTCTTCTTTCAATACCCATTGAAAAGAAGAATAAGAAGCAGTTTTCATTTACTTAGGATGTATAGCAATGTATATCCATAGTTTCGCCCCAGGACTATGTTGACTCTACCCAGGTGATCCAGGATAATCTTATTTTAAAATTAACTTATTGGAAATGATAACACCATCTGCTACCTTAATTCTTTTTCATGTATCCTACAATAGAGGCTCCAGGAATTAGAACATTACACCTTTGTGGGCCTATCATTCTGCCTAAAACAAGTGAACGTGGAAAAAAGTAATTTGCATAGAAATATGATATTTTGAATTGTTCTTAAGAAAGTCCAAGAGGTACAAGTTAAATAGGTGCAGATTCCCAAGTCATCACTGATTTCACGTTGATATGCGTCTCACTGACTTAGTCAATTTGAGCTGCTATCATAGAACATCATAAACTGGTGGAATATAAAGAACAAAAATGTATTCCTCACAGTTCTGGCAGTATGAAAGTCCAGGATCAAGACATTAATAAATTCAGTGTCTGTGAAGGCCCACTTCCTGGTTTACAGATAGCACCTTCTTGCTTTATCCTCACATTATAGACGGCAGAAGGAAGGCCTCGTTTATAAAGGCACTAATCACATTTATGAGGGCTTTGCCATCACAATCTCATCACTTCCCAAAGGACCCACTTCTAAATATCATCAATATTAATATGAATTGAGGTACCCAGTATCTTCAAAATGACTACACTGGACATAAAGAAGGATATTTTGGGCCCATATCATGAGCTCTTGTTCATGAAGACTGAAATAGCTACTGCTGTTGCTAAATGCCCTGGTCTGAGAGCAGCAAAGCCCAACACTGAGCATGGAATTTTAAGAGATCAACTATCACTAGCCATCAAGCTGATTACATTGGGCCCATTCTTCCCTTGAAGGGCAATAATTCATCTTTATTAGCATTAGTACCTGTTCTGGATATGGATTTGCTTTCCCAACCACAGTGCCTCAGCCAGAACCACTATTCAAGGGCTTGTTGTATGTTTGATTTTCTAATAAAGAATTCTGAATAACAAAATCCAGGATGAAGGGACCCAATTCAGGGCAAAGTTGTGGCAATGGACTCCACTACTCTTATATACTGCTTCATCCACAAGTGACTAATATAAGAAAATATTAGAATGATCTCTTAAAGTTAAAGCTAAAAGCCAGGCGTGGTGGTGCACATCTGTAATCTTAGCACTATGGGAGTTTAAGGCAGGAGGATCATAAATTTGAGTGTAGCATGGACAACTTAGCAATATGCTGTCTCAAAATAAAAAGGGGCTAAGAATGTAGCTTTGTGTAGAAGCTGCGGGTGATGCTCTGAAGTATTTGACTCCTTTCTTTCAAGAGTAAACATATGTCTGGGTCCAGAAATCCGGAGGTAGAAGTAGAACTGGTAGTCTCTGCACCATAGACAGGAACCTGGGTGGAGAAACTGTGCTTCCTGTCTGCACAACTTTGGGCTCTGCTAGACTAGAAAAAATGGTTACAAGTGTTGAGGGGATACTTATTCTGAGGGCACAGTAAATATTCTACTGAAGGGAAAGTTGACTGATATCTAGCTATTTGGGGTGCCCCGTGCCAATTAGATTCTCAGGCAAAGAAAGCATTTATTACACTGGTGTGGGTAATTGGTCATGATTACCACAAAGAGATAGAGTACAGAAAGAATTGGTCCAGCAAATCAGGAGCTTAGACTCCTGCCATATGAGGTCCAGGCTAAGGCAGAGACTGCTACATTTCCTCATGAATAAAAGGTAGAGGAAGGAGATGCTGAATCAGGACCACCCACAGTAGCAGAGATTGTAAGTTTTCCAGCAATTCCCTTCATGTAAGTCCTTTTTGAGACTTATGAGGACAACTTCCTTTAAAAAGCAGTGCCAAGACAGAATGAACATTGGACCCGAGTGGTATCAAGGTGAACTGTAGCAGAGGCCCTTGGCCCATGTCTCCTTGGCACTCTGTTCCAACAGCACAATACAGTGAGCACTGGCAATTCTCTACCTGTGAACTTTGTCTTAACCCACTCAGGGCTGATGGAGTGTGTGGGGTGCCTACTTTCAGGAGCAGCCCCAGGCAATTACAAATGGGAGTTGGAGGACAAATACCCTTGCTTTCTTGCTCATGAACAGGAGAATTCCAATACCTGCTCCAAGTCACCTCTCAGATGTTCCCACTAAGACACAGCCTTGGTTGCCCACATTGGTAATCTGCTCATTATGCACCCGATATCACTTCCTCCTCTTCCACATCACATCCTCCCTTACTAGTGGTTCCTGGCCGAGATCACTTGCAAATACACCAATGAGCTCTGGCTCATGATTTGATTCTGAGAGAACCCAGCCCAAGATTCACACCCATTATACAGTGTACCAATGGAACATTGATTCATAGCAGTTATGCTCATCTCAGAATTACTTCATATTTGAAACATAGATATGCATCCATCCAATGTTCTGAATAATGCAGAATTATCTTTTTCATGACACATTAGCCAGAAAAATAGATTGAGTACTATCAGCCTATAAACGCTGAGCTGAGATCTTGGTTTTCCTCACATTAAATGTTACTCATCAGTCTATGGCCCTTGATCTCACTTTCTGCCACTGTTTCATGTTATGGTAAATAGCTTTAACCCATGGTAGTTGACAAAAGACATGTAAGAAAGCATACTGCAAAGGTACTAGGAAGAGCAGCACAGCACAAGTTTTATGCAAATATCAAGATGTTGCTACTCTAAGTGCCTTAGAGGAAATTGAAGAAGAATTAGGGTGGTATAAGTTCTAGAAGGAAATTAGTATGTGTCGGGTATACTTTGACATGAAGAGGGTACTACTAATAAACTACTTATAGACTATAAGAATCTGGAGCCAAAGTCATGTCTTCACTTTAGGAAATGTAAAGGGGAAAAAGGCTTTGCAATGGACTGAATATTGGAATTGCATTCCCTAAGAACCTATGCTATAGTGATCCCAAGTAATGATGACAAAATCAGAGCTGCCATTCCCAGAAACATGCCCACTGCACTAAATGCTGTGTGTGTGTGTGTGTGTGTATTCATGGAGAGTGTTCTATAGCTATACATGTTGACATAGAATGAGGGACAGCATAAGATTTAATAAGTTTATTAAAACCAATTTTTATTTAAACATTATTTCTGTGCACAAAGAAATAGTATACTGTGAACACAGGTTAATTGTGCATTTTAACTTTCCTTTTTCTATTTTTGAATAGTTTACATTTTTATAATAAATATGCACTCTTTACATAGTTAGAAAAAAATCTCTGATCTCTTTTCTTCTTGAAGCTACCTGGAAACAATAAAGAGAATGATAAACAGAAAATTCCCTATTTGCTGACACTAAAATATTTTAAAAATTTTAAACCATGGTTGATGAGGAAGAACTAATGTGCATAATAAACGTTGGACCAGGCTGAGGGAAGATGCTGTGTGAGAGAGGACTCTCACTCTTCTCTGAGGTTTGGCACAGAGTGGGAGGGCACAGGATTCTCAGGAAGAAGCACTTAGGGCTCTTAGATTAGAAAGGTAAGTTTGAGGTTCATGGACAGCTGATGGGGGTTCCTGGAAGTTGACAACATGGAATAATAGGAGAATCAGGCTGATGTGAAATTCTGTGACCTGCCACCTTCCCAAAAAGGAAGGCATTTGGGAGGGAAAAGCAAGAGGTTGACATTGCAGTTTAGCTCTAACTGTCTCCTCAAGTTCTCACCCTCAGAGGTGATCTCTGGTGCAAACGGGCAGGCTGTTGAGGGTGTGACATGGAAGAGTATATCTCTTTCCGTGACGCCTCTCCTCTCTGCCTCCTGGTTGCTGCGGTTGAACAGCTTTCCTGGCCTTTGCACTATGCTCTTTCTGCCTTGGAACTAGGTGACCATGTACTGAATCCTCTAAAAATCATGAACTAATTTAAACCTTGCCTCCTCTGAGTTATGGGTGTTGGGTATTTTGTTCCAGTGACAGGGAAGTGACTAATACAGCAGACAGCATACCTAAAGCAGCCACACTGATCTGCTGGACAAAACTGAAGACTAAATCACCACAAAAGAACAGCTGTGACTTACAGAGCTTCCCTGTGACCAGGGAGATTTTTGTGAGACTCTGCCAGGTTAACTGACAATGAAAATGTGTTTGGAGACAGCAGACCACATTCCAGTCTGCTCGCTCCTCCAGGCCAATCCCTCGACCCCTTCCTCTCACTATCTGTAGTAATGAGCTCATCAAGGAAGCTTGAACCCCATGCTAACTGGAGCAATAATCATAATGAGAACAGAACAAAACAAAACACAATGTGAAGGGGCAGGAGGAAAAGGAAGGCCACCCTGAGAGAAGTCATAACTCAAAAATATTATAGAACAAAGCAAGTAAAAATTATGACAAGAGTTGTGCATGAAATAAAACGTACAATGTTCTACACAAAATAAAGGCTCAAAGAAGAGATATAGGGACACAAGAAACAACACTACAGTACAAGGGGAGAAAAATGTACTGGCGAAACTTATAAATGGGAAAGAAAAACTAAAGCATTTCAGAAATGAAGGTAACAACAGAAACAAAAAATTTCAGCAATTTTAGAAAGTTTGATAATGCAGAAATGCAGTTAAGAATATGGAAAATGAGGGCTGGGGATTTAACTCAGTGGTTCCACCACCTGCCTCACAAGTGCAAGGTCCTGAGTTTGATCCCCAGTGCCAAAAAAAAAAAGAGTATGGAAGATGATATGGAGAAAGTGGAGCAAAATAAATTTGAGAAGAATAAAGAGTTTGAAAGAAATAGAAAATGATAAAACAGATCAGGAGAGTTGTTGAAAGCCAAGATACAAAAACTTTGAAATATATGGATTTCTCCAATGGAAACAAAAAGATGTTAATGGATAATTACTAACAGCAAAAGTATTCTTTTTATTTTCTTTTAAAAAGATCTTTTTAAAATTAATTATCATTTTAATTGTACAAATTTATGATATATGATGTGATAATTTGGTGTGTACATAATGATCAAATCCACTTCCTTAAATAATTCCATCTTTTCAAAATATTTTAAATTTTTTTATTAACAAGTAATCATCATATATATTTATGAGGGACAGTGTGATATTCCAATTTATGTGTACAATATGCACTGATGAAATCAGGGAATTAACACTCCCATCTCTTTATAAAGTAAGAGAAGCGAAGAGTTCTGGTTTAGACATATATCAGATACCCTGTATTAGTTGTCTACCAAGTGTGATCAGTTCCCCAAAACTAACAGGCTTTAAAAACCAGACCTGAGGACCAGTGGAACAGATTAGAAGATCCAGAAACAACTCCAAACACACTCAGCCACGTCATTTTCGACAAAGGAGCCTAACACCCTCATTGGAGGAAAGATAGTCTCTTTAATAAATAGTGCCAGAGAAATTGGGTTTCAATTTGCCAAAGACTAAAACTAGACCTATATCTCTCACCATGCACTAAACTAAAATTGAAATGGATTAAAGATCTAAATATTAAAACAGAAACACTAAACCGACTGGAAAAGAGTTTAGGAAGAACTCCTGAAGACATTGGTGTAGGAAAAAATTTTATGAACAAAACCTCAGTTGCCCATGAACTAGCCCAAACATTCAACAAGTGGGATTTCTTCTTACTAAAAAGCTTCTGCACAGCAGAACTAAAAGTATCATACCACAGTGATACATGTAGACCCATGTTTATAGCAGCACAGTTTGTAATAGCTAAATCTTGGAAACAATGCAAATGCCCATCAACTAGTGACTGGATATAAAAGATGTGTTTTCTTGGGTTTTTTTTTTATAAAATGGAGAACTACTCAGCCATAAAGAATGAGAAACTAGAAACATTCACAGCTAAATGGATGCATATCTAGGCCATACTCTTAAGTGAATTAAATAGGACATACGTGTAAATACCAAGAATGAGAAACTGAAAGTGTAAATGAGGACCAAAATATATAATAGATAATGTGAAATGGGAAGCCAACTTTCAAAGGGGAAGGGGAAATATGGGGGTGGGGGAAAGAAAGAAGGGAAAGAAAAATATGAGAAAAGAAAAAAAACATGGAAACAAAACTTTTGTAAAAAAGGAGGGGTGGAGGGATGGAAGGGAGGGAAGGGGAAAGGGAATAAACAAGAGCTAAGATATATCATGTACAGGTACAAATTCCCAATGATGAATGTGATCATAATGTATACCTAAAATGTACCAATAAAGTTAATTTAAAAAAAGAAAAAGAAACCATGAAATATTTCAAATAACATAGAACATATTTAAGAAAGCAAAGTAATGAAAATATAAAATAATAGTGAAGTAGAACACTATAAAAGGAGTAAAAAAGTGTAGTATCTGGAAACTTGAATACTTTCTCTTAATTATTTTTCCAAAATAAAAACAAAATGCAATGTATCTAGAAAAGAAGAAAAAATTTAAAATATTACATTGATTTTGATCAATAAAATTGAACTTTGTGTATTTGAAAAAGAATGGATGATAAATAGATAGATGATAAAAATCATGCCATCCCCTTAAAGTTAGTTAATGGCTTTCTATCAATTTTTGGTGAAGTAAAAGCAGTGTAAAGTTGTTTGTGCTCCTTTAGTATGACAGGTGATTTTTGGAGGGTGTCTCAAGACACATAGAGTGCAATGTTTATTTGTTGATAGGCTGGAGAGAGAGAGAGTGGGAGAGACAGAGACAGAACTAGAGATAGAGACAGACAGACAGACAGACAGACAGACAGAACAGAACAGAACAGAATTCTATAGAGTCCTATGCTTGGCCAAACTACCATTGCAGAATATAGACAGCTGAAAAGCTGAAAACAAATTCTGTACTTTTTTTTAAGATAACACCTAGGGAATTCAAATATTTGAGTTGGAAACTATAATCAATAAGATGGCTGAAAATGTAATTGGACAATTGAATCAAGGATACATATTTTTGAGAAAGAATAGCTTTACATGGTACTGACAAAGAAATAGACCTGAGGAACAGTGGAATAGATTAGGAGATGCAGAAACAATTCCAGACACACTCAGCCACCTCATTTTCAACAAAGAAGCCAAACACCCTCATTGGAGGAAAGATAGCCTCTTTAATAAATGATGCTGGAAAAATTGGGTTTCAACTTGCCAAAGACTAAAACTAGACCTATATCTCTCACCATGCACTAAACTAAAATAAAAATGGATTAAAGATGTAAATATTAAAACAGAAACACTAAACTGGCTGGAAGAGAGTTTAGGAAGAACTCTTGAAGACATTGGAGTAGGAAAAAATTTTATGAACAAAACCTCAGTTGCTTATGAATTAGCACAAGCAATCAACAAGTGGGATCTCTTCTTACTAAAAAGCTTCTGCACAGCAAGAGAAACCACCAACAGTGTGAAGAGACCACCCACAATGTGGGAAATAATTTTCATCAGCTGTCCCTCAGACAAAGGTCTACTATCTAGAATCTATAAAGAACATAAAAAAATCAGACCTCCCAAATTTAAAGACCCAGTCCAAAAATGGGTAACTGAAATGAACAGACATTTGTCAAACAAAGAAGTAGAAATAGCAAACAAACATATGAAGAAATGCTCAGCATCACTGGTCATTGGAGAGATGCAAATGAAAACAATGCTGAGATCCACCTCACCCCAGAAAGAATGGCTGCTATCATGAAACGAACCAATAACAAAGGCTAGCGGGGCTGTGGGGAAAGAGGAACACTGCTGCACTGATGGTGGGAGTGCAGACTGATGCAACCACTGTGGAAATCAGTATGGAGCAACATCAAAGAACTAGGAATGGAAGTCCCATTTGACCCCGCTATTCCCCTGCTGGGTATCTTCCCCAAAGAATTAAAAGAATCATACCACAGCGATATATGTGCACCCTTGTTCATAGCAGCACAGTTTGTAATAGCTAAAACTTGGAAACACCCCAAATGCCTGTCAACTGGAGACTGGATCAAGAAAATGTGAGGTTTTTTTTATAAAATGGAGTACTACTAAGCCATCAAAAACGAGAAATTAGAGATATTTATTGCTAAATGGATGCACATTGAGGCGTTACCCTTAAGTGAAATAAATAGGACACACATGTGTAAATACCGAATAATTTCTTTAGTATGAGAAACTGAAAGTGTAAATAAGGACTAAAAGGTATAATAGATAATGTGAAATAGGAAGAAAAGGGACAAAGGGGAAGGGGAAGTGGGAGGGGTAGGGGGAGAGGAAAGAAGGTAATGGAATTAATATGAGAAAGTGAAAAAAGCAAACAAAGTCTTTGTAAATAGGGGGTTGAAGAGAGGGCAGGGAAAGGGGGAAAAAATAAGAACCAAGAGAGACTATGTAAAGGTGCAAATTTCCAATGATGAATGTCATTATATTGTATACCAAAAATGTACCAATAAAATAAAAAAAAATTTAAAGAATAGCTTTAAAAAAATTATAAAATTTTCAAAATGGCAGGGTGGTGAGTGGCAACAATTCAGTATCTCTGAGATTTGGAATCCAAGTCCTGGGAAATAACAACTTGGGATAGAAAAATAAAGACAGAAGTAGATTCCTGGGAATCAGGAAGGAGCTGAAAGGAAAATTAAATTGTACAGAGAAGCTGAAGAGTCAGACAACAATGTAGAGAAGGGAATAAAACAGTGTAGACTTTCTCCCTGCCCTTACTCTGTCAAAGCAAGGTGAACCCTGGGGACTCTAGAGAGCTCCAGGATATCCTAAAAAGGATCAATGATTCCAACACTGCCAATAAGTCAAATAGAGGGAATGCACCTGGCAGGCTGAGCAGTTAAACATAAGGAAGAATAAGAAAATAAGCAACAGGAAAGTAATTCAATGACAGGAATGTCAGTAATAACTCTCAATCTGAATGGTCTTAATTTCTCAACCAAGAGACATGAACTGGCAGAATAGATCAAGAAACAAAACCCAATGAAATGCAGTATACAAAAAACACAGTTAACTCAAAAAGAAATTCAAGGATAGAAAACAATATTCTGTGGAACAGGATCCCTAAAAAAAAGGAATAGCTATTTTAATTTCAGACAAAGTAAATTTCAAACCAAAACTGATTCGAAGAGAGAAAGAATGTCACTACATATAGAATAAAGAAACAATTCAACAGAAAGAGACAGTAGTTATAATCATATACACACCAAACACTGGCACACCCAAGCTCATAGAACAAATAGTAATGGACATAAAAAATCAGATAAACACCAACACAATTATAATGGGGGACCTCAGTACCTCACTATCACAAATAGATCAACTAGGCAAAATATCAACAAAGAAATATCAGAAATGAACCAAACATTCATACAAATGGACTTAATAAGTATGCACAGAATGTTCCAGGAAACAACAGAATACACATTCTTCTCAGCATGACATGACACCTTCTCAAAAATAGACCACATGCTAGCCAATAAAGCATGCTTCAGTAAATGAAAAAGAATCAAAATTATTCCATGTACATTATTAGATTATAGTGCAATGAAACAAGAAATTAATGACAAAAGAAACAACAGACATTATGAAATCACATGGATATTAAACAATACACTCTTGAATAGCCAGTGTACCAGTTATTCAATCAAGGAGGAAATTAGACAGCTCCTATAATCAACTGATAATGCCAGTACATCATGTTGGAACCTGTGGAACACAATGAAAGCAGTGCTAAGATGGAAGTTTGTAGCTATGAATGGCCACATCAGAACAACAGAGTGATGTTAAATAAATAATTCAACAATGGATTCAAGTCCTAGAACAAGAACAATCCAAATCCAAATCTAGTATAAGGAAGGAACTTATAAAGATCAGAGCAGACATTTATGAAACTTGAGACTAAAAAGCAAAGAATCAATGAATCAAAGAGTTGATTCTTTAAAATAATAAACCAAATTGACAAACCCCTATCCAATCTTACCAAAAAAGGAAAGAAAACCCAAATCAATACAATTAAAAATGAAAAAGGTAAAATCACAATGAATTTTGCTGAAATCAAGGTCATTTACTCTTTAGAGAACTGTACTCTAATACAATAAAGAATTCAGAAGAAATGGATAGATTCCTAGATACATATGAACTATCAAAACTGAACCAAAAAGCTCTAAAAATCCTGAATAATCCAATACCAAGCAACTAAATTGAAGTAATAAAAAGGTTACCAAGGAAAAATGAGGTTCTAATGGATTCACTGTTGAATTCTACAAGAACTCTAAAGAAGATCTAACACCAATACTCCTCAAACTCTTAATGACATCAAAAGCAGAGGAGTACTCTCAAAGTCTTTCCTGTAATTTACCATTACCCTGATTCCTAAACCAGAAAGGGACCCTACCAAAAAAGAGTAGTTGCAGGCCAATGTCTTTAATGAACATAGATGCAAAAATCTTCAATAAGATACTGAGAAACAGAATGCAAGAAATCATCAAGATGAGCATACATCATGACCAAGTAGGATACATTCCAGGAATGCAGAGATGGTTCAACATATACAAATCAGTGAATGTAATATACCACACAAAGAAAAACAAGGATAAAATACATGATCTTCTCAAAAGATTCTGAAAAGTTTTGAAAACCTTCAACATTCATTCATGATAAAAACCCTGAAGATAAGTATAGAATGATCTTATCTCAACCTAATAAAAGTCATTTATGACAAACTGGCAGTCAAAATCATATGGGAAAAAGCTGAAAGCTTTCCCTCTAAAATCAGGAACAAGACAAAGATGTCTGCTATCACCATTTCTGTTCAATGCAGTTCTTGAAATATCAGCCACGGCAATCAGGAAAGAGAAAACCATAAAAGAGATATGTACAGCAAAGGAAGAAATTAATACCATTATTAATTAATATCATTATTATATTAATATTATCAATATCATCAACAATAATTATTAATATTATTAATATCATTATTTAATAACATTTAATAAATTTGATTTAATATTTAATAAATTTAATAATATTTAATAAATTAATATCATTATTTGCAGATGACATAATCCTCTACTAGAAGACCCAAAAACTTCCACCAAAAGACTCCTAGAATTAATAATTCAGCAGCATAGTAGGATACAAAGCCAATGCAAAAATCAATAGTATTTCTGTACCCCAATAATAAATCCACCAAGAAAGAAATTTAGAAAACCATACCCTTCACAGTAGCATGAAGAAAAATTAAATACTTAATTTCACTTCCTAACCAAGGAAGTGAAAGACCTCTACAATGAAAACTCCAGTACTCTGAAAAAGGAGATTGGAGAAGACATCAGAAAATGGAAAGATGTTCTCTGTTCCTAGATAGACAGAACCAATATAGTCAAAATGGCTACACTTCCAACACTGACATTCAGATTTAATGCAGTCCCAATCAAAATATCAATAGCATTCCTCACAGAACTAGAAAAAGTCATTGTAAATTCATGTGAAACCAGAAGGGATTTAAAATAGCAAAAGCAATTCTGGGTAATAAGAGTAAGGCAGGAAACATCATAATCCCAGACTTAAAAGATATGATAATAAAAATGGCATGGCATTGGCAAAACAAAAAACAAAACAAAAACAAAACCTTGTAAAAAATGGAACAGAATAGAGGATACAGAAACAACTCCAGGCACACTCATCTATCTGATCCTTGAAAAGGGGGAACAATATGCTGGAGAAAAAAAATAGCCTCTTTAACAAATGGTGCTGTGAAAACTGGCTATCCACATGCAGAAGAGTAACCCAGAACCATTTTCCCTCAATATGTAGTAAACTTAAATCAATGGATTAAAAATATTTAAATAAAAAAACAGAAACACTTAATGTACTGGAAAACAAAATAGGCAAAACTCTTGAAAACATAGGTGTAGCTGAGGACTTTCTGAACAGAACCCTAATTGCACAAGAAATAATACCAAGAAGACACAAGAAATGTGATCATATCAAATTAAAAAGCTTCTGTACAGCAGAAAAAAAAAACAAAAAACAACTAACAGAGTGAAGAGACTGGGAAAAAAATGTGTGTTTATTCCTCAGACAAAGCACTAGTATCTAGAATATATAAAGAACTTAAGGAGGAATGGAGGGGTTGAAGGGAGGGCTGGGCAAGGGTGAAAAATAAGAACCAAGAGAGATTATGTAAAGGTGCAAATTTCCAATGATGAATGTCATTATATTGTATACCTAAAATGTACCAATGATTAGAATGAGTAATCAATAATACAGAATAGGAAGAAAAGGTCCAAAGGGGTAGGGGTAGTGGGAGGGGCAGGGGAAAGGAAAGAAGGGAAAGGAAAAATGCTGAAAAATGGAAAAAATGGAAATTAAGTCTTTGTAAATAGGAAAGGGTGGAGGGGCGAAGAGAGGGCTGGGAATGGGGAAAAAATAAGAACTAAGATACATCATGTAAAGGTACAAATTCCCAATGAGAAATGTAAATGTGTTGTATGCCTAAAATGTACCAATAAAAGAATTTAAGAAAAAAAAAGAACTTCAAAAATTAGACCCCCCCAAATTAAAAGACCCTATCAAAAATAGAAAACTGAAATGAATAGACAGTTCTCCAAAGAAGAACAACAAATGGCTAATAAATACATGAAAAATATTGAACATGACTGACCATTTGAGAAATTCAAATTAAAAACACATTAAGGTACCTCTTACACCAGAAAGAATGGCTTCATCAAGAAATCAAATAATAACAAATGCTCATGAGTCTATGGGGGAAAAGAAACCCTTCTTCATTGTTGGTGGGAATATAAATTAATACAATCACTATGGAAATTGGTATGGAAATTCTTCAAAAAACTAAAACCAGAAATTCCATTTGACCCATGTATTCCCCTTCTAGGTATCTTCCTGAAAGAATTAAAGACATACTATAGTGATACATCCATATCTATGTTTATAGCAGCACGATTCACAATAGTTAAATCTTTGAAGTAGTCTAACAGATGAATGGATAAAGAAAATGTGGTATTTAGGTACAATGAGGTACGTCTCTGCCATTAAGAAGCCTAAGCTTGAGTCATTTGTAAGAAAATGGATACACCTCGAGACAGTAATGTTAAGTAAAATAAATCAGATACAAACTTAAATATTACCTTGTTTCTCTTATATGAGAAACCCAAGTATAAAGAGCATATATATATATATATATATATATATATATATATATATATATGGAGAGAGGGAGCAAAATAAAAGATAGACAACAGGAAATAGCAAGATATAGCTTTAGCATATGGGAAGGGAAACCAAGAGATAGGGAGGGAAATGAGATTTTTAAAAAAGAGAATTGTGATGTGTTGTGCACATGTACCAAATCCCTAT